>NC_139006.1:18866075-20165263 GCF_964374135.1 Grampus griseus | reverse complement strand
TCAGAAAAAAATTACAGTTGCTATTGATTAATCCTCAGTTGTACGTCAGACAAAGTATGAAGTGCTTTACAGGTATCAACTCAATATTTATCGTCAAAACACCCCTAGAGTTGGTACTATATTCCTCACTTTATGGACAAGTAAACAAATCCAGAGAGGTGATGTGACTTGCCCAAGGACACATAGGAAGTGCAGAGCCAGGATTCAAATCTATGTGTTCTGCCTAACATCCTCCTCAATAGGACCCCAAAATGAATAAAACTCTACCGACTCTTCAAAATAGAATGAGCTTCTCAGATTTCTTCCTCTGATCATTCATTCATTTAAACCACATTTCCTCAATGCCCTTTGAAAGGTACTGAGCGCAGACAGGTGAATTAGACATGGTCCCTGCCCCCAAGTGCTCACAATCTAGTGCAGATGAGACCAGTGGCTACTTAAAATAAAGTGTTGTGAGTATTCAGGGGGCAAGAAAGGGGAAGGAGATAAATAGGGAGAAATTTCTAATATATGAGATCCAGTTTCCTCGTATTTACACCAAGGAGGTTTGAAAAGGCTATGATTTCAAGGGTTCATGCAAAAACTAACTGTAGTCAAATAGACATTTTATAGATGTTATTTTGGTATAGTATCCAAAGTACCCTACCTTCCTTAAACAGAAAAGATGTTAAGACCATTTATTAAATTGCACTAGATTGAATTTCATTGCATTGTGGGAACATCTTGTGCAGGGAGCTGTTTTGACTTGAATTTGCTTGTGTTGGGTTGAGTTAGGTTGTAAGGCTGAGAAGTGGTTATTGTATCGTATTGTGTTGAGTTGTATAGGGTTGTAATTTGTTGGGTTGGATTGGTTTGGTTAAATAATATCAGGTTGCATTGGTTTGCATTTTGTTAGTAGAGTTGGGCTGAGTTGGATCATTATACAGGTGAACTTCAGTGGAACTGATGTGGATTAAGTTGGGTAAATTTTCTAGGCTTCACTTGGCTAGGCTTGGCATGGATGAAACTAATTTGCATTCATCTATTTTAGAAAGTCTCTCTGGTATGGGGCCACTTCCTGTCTAACAACTAGAATTGCTCTTGAAAGTTCTATATTCAGGGCCAAAACCACAATGGACAGAGTGTTTTGTATTAGGGAGGTTTGATGCAAATAAACAGCCCAAGAAGACTGGGTCTTCCTATCTCTGCTAAAGTCCAGTTTACTTTCTACAAAGATTGCAGTAAGGGTGTCAGAGGTGGGATATTGCAAAGGTAAAAAGGTTTTTACTCGTTTCTGGCATGTCTATGGGTTGAATTCCATTCAGCCATTTGCCAGCCATTATGGAGCACTTCTACATATGATACTCTGTTCTGGGTACTGAAGACTGAGGATGAATAATGCCCTTTTCCTGTCCTTAAGGAATTAACGATGTCAAACAATTACTGTCCACTATAACACTGTCTTCCTCAGGCAAACTCTTTATCCTTGAACCTGACTATAAGCATACTTTGTTTTATTGCACTCCACTTTATTGCACTTAACAAATATTGTGAGGATTTCTTTTTTTACAAATTGAAGGTTTGTGGCAACCCTGCATTGATCAAGTCTATTGATGTCATTTTCCAACAGCATTTGCTCACTTCATGTCTCTGTGCCACATTTTGGTAATTCTTGCAATATTTCAAACTTTTTCATTATTATTATATTTGTTATGGTGATCTGTGATCAGTGATCTTTGATGTTACTATCAATACTACAACTTACTCAACACTCAGATAATGGATAGCATTTTTTAGCAACAAAGTTTTTTGAAATTAAGGTGTATAAATTTTTTAGACATGGTGCTACACTTAATAGACTATAGTATAGTGTAAACATAACTTTTTTATGTACTGGGAAACCAAAAAATTCATTTGACTTGCTTTATTGCAATATTTAGTTTATTGCAGTGGTCTGGAACCAAACCCACAGTTTCTCCAAGGTCTACCTGTACCAGCAGGGCAACTGCCAAAATTCCAACCACAAGACCTTGGAACAATAGAGAGGATCAACAGACACAATAGCTACTTTTTAAAATAAAACAAACAGGGACTTCTGTGGCAGTCCAGTGGTTAAGATTGCACGCTCTCAGTGCAGGGGTCCCAGGTTCAATCCCTGGTCAGGGAGCTAGATCTCACATAGCGCAACAAAGAGCCCACATGCCTCAACTGAAGATCCCGCAGGCAGCAACGAAGATCCCGTGTGCCGCAACTAAGACCCGGCGCAGCCACATAAATAAAATAAATATTTTTTAAAAATAAAATCAAACAAACAAAAATCTCCAGCATGTCTGATTAAATTAAAAGAGAGGGCATGCACAAACACACAACATGATAATTTTTCAACCTACAGAAACAGTAGAACATTTACAAATTATTTTAAAAGTATTATGATTAACATAATACTTATCATTTGAAACAAATAAAATGGTTAATTTGGAAAAGATTTAAATGACCAAAATTGACATAAGAAGAAAAAATTTTAAACTGAATACTAGTCATTAAAAATTCTAGGGCTTCCCTGGTGCCACAGTGGTTAAGAATCCACCTGCCAATGCAGGGGACACGGGTTCAAGCCCTGGTCTGGGAAGATCTCACATGCCGCAGAGCAACTAATAAGCCCGTGCGCCACAACTACTGAAGCCTGCATGCCTAGAGCCTGTGCTCCGCAACAAGAGAAGCCACTGCAATGAGAAGCCCACACACCGCAACAAAGAGTAGCCCCTGCTCACCACAACTAGAGAAAGCCCGTGCGCAGCAACAAAAACCCAAAGCAGACAAAAATAAATAAATTTATTTTTTAAAAAATTCTATCAAGCCTCTATATTATCCCTTCTCCTCACCATCCCACTCCATTCCTGGGAGTTGATAATTTTACAAACTATTTATACAAAACCCTAAAGGACCAATAAAGGTTTATAAATCCAATAATCTATGCATTATTTTAGAGAATGGATAAAATGGGACACAACACAAATTCATTTGAAAGTAGTAAGACCTTTACAGTAAAATCAAACAAGGGAATTTCCTGGCGGTCCAGTGGTTAGGACTCCATGCTTCCACTGCAGGGGGCCCAGGTTTGGTCCCTGGTTGGGGCTAGGATCCCACAAGCCACGTGGCGTGGCCAAATAAATAAAGTAAAATAAAATAAGAATAATACAACTAAAGAAATCTATAGAAGAAATCTCACTTATAAAAATGGATGCAAAATTATTAAATGAAAAGCTAGCAAATCAGATTCAGCAATACTTTTTAAAATACTTATAATAGGTGTATCTAAGGAATGCAAGGATGGTTTTAAAACAGAAAAACTTTAATATACCACATTAAAAGAGAAATTAGTATAATAAGCTAAATAGATTTTGAAACATTTGAAATAGTTCACCTCTCATTTGAGACTCAAATTGTCCTCAACTGAAGAACTGAAAAGATCTTTTTGAGAGAATTTATGACAAAAATTCATGACTGTCCTAATTGATACAGAAGAATTATTTTTAAATTCAACAGTCACTCATGATAAAAACTCTCAACAAACTGGAGATGGAAGGGAACCTCTTCAGTTGATAAAGGGCGCATGAAAACAAAAAAAAACATAGTTAACAAACAATGGTGGAATAGTTATCATTTTCCCCAAATATTGGAAAAAAGACAAGGATGTCCACTCTCACCACTTCTATTTTACAACATCCTGGATATCATAAGCATTGCAAAAAGTCAAGGAAAACAAATAAACATCACAGAAATTGGAAATGGAGAAGTAAATCTGTCTTTATTCATAGAAAATATGATCGTATATGTAGAAAATCCTAAGGAATCTATAAAAATACTATCAAAACTAATAAATTAATTTAACAAAACTATAATACTTCTGTATACTATCATCAAACAACTGAAAACTAAACTAGGAAAAATAATTTTATTTACAATATCATGTAAGTACATAAAATACTTAAGGATAAATTTAATGAAACCTATACAAGACCTGTATACTAAAAACTACATAACATTACTAAAAAAAACTGTAAAGAATACCTAAATAAATGGAGAAATATACCACATTCATGGATCAGAAGACTTATACTGTTAAGATGATAATTCTCCCCAAACTGATCTATAAAGTTGGGGAATCTCAATCCAAATCCAAGCAGTAGGAAATAACAGCTGAATATAAAAATTTTACAAAATGCCAAGAATCTAGAAAAGCCAAGGCAATTTCTGAAAGAAATTCAAAGATAGAAGACTTACGCTACCTAATATCAACACTTACAATAAAGCTACAGTAATAAATACAGGGTAGAATTGGTGAAAGGTGAGCCATATAGATTAAAGGAATAGAATAGAGAATCTAAGTTTTCCAAAGAAGACATACAAATGGACAGCAGATACATGAAAATGTGTTCAACATCACTAATCATCAATGAAATGCAAATCAAAACCACAATGAGATATCACCTCATACCAGTTAGAATGGCTATCACCACAAAGATAGGAGGTAAGTGTTGGCAAGGATATGAAGAAAGGGAACCTTAGTGCACTGTTGGTGGGAATGTAAATTGGTACAGCCACTACGGAAAACAGTATGGAGGGTTCTCAAAGTATTAAAAACAGAACTACCATGTGGTCCAGCAATCCCACTTCTGGGTATATATCCAAAGAAATTGAAATAAGGATATCATAGAGAAATATGCACTCCCATGTTCATTACAGCATTACAATTGCCAAGATATGGAAATAAGCTAAGCGTTCTGTCAATAGATGAATGGATAAAGAAGATGTGGTGCACACAGATCAATACATACATACATAGATACATAGAAAGATACAGATATAATAGATACATAGATATATACAATGGAATACTATTCAGCCATGAGAAAGAAGGAAATTCTGCCATTTGCAGCAATTTGTATTGACCTCAAAGGCATTATCCCAAGTGAAATAAGCTAGACAGAGAAAGACAAATACTGTATAATATCACTTATATGCACAATGTAAAAAAGACGAACTCAGAGAAACAAAGGGTAAAGTGATGGTTGCCAGGGGTTGGAGGTGGAGAAAAGGGGGGTATTGGTCAAAGGGTACAAACTTCTAGTCACAAGATTAGCAAGCTTGGGGATCTAAAGTATAGCGTGATGATTATAGCTAATGATACTGTGTCATATACTTGAAGGTTGCTAAGACAGTAGATCTTAAATGTTCTCACCACAAAAAGAAATGATAGCTAGGTGATGGGATGGAGTAGCTAATATTATGGTGGTGATCACTTTGCAATTTATAAATGTATCGAATCAACATGTTGTATACCTTACACTCGCATAATGTTATATGTCAACTATATCTCAATGACACTGGAAAAAATAAAGAATGGAGTCTAGACTCACACATATATGGTGAGATGATTTTCAACAACAATCCCTGGGACTTCTCCGGTGGTGCAGTGGTTAAGACTCTGAGCTCCCAATGCATGGGGCCCAGGTTCGATCCCTGGTCAGGGAACTAGATCCTACATGGATGCTTCAACTATGAGTTCTCATGCCACAACTAAGGAGCCAGCAAGCTGCAACTAAGTAGCCCTTGAGCTGCAACTAAGAAGCCCACCTGCCACAACTACGACCCAGTGAAACCAAATAAAGAAAGAAAGAAATATTTTTTTTAAATCCCAAGACAATTCAACAAGGAAATTCTTTTCAACACGTGGTGTCTCTCTCATGAACTTATATGCAAAAATCCCAAATAAAATTTTGCAAATCAAATCCAGTTATAAATAAAGTGATAATACATCATGACCAGTTGATTATTTATTCCAGGAATACAATGACCCAAATCAATTAGTATAATTTTCCACTTCAACAGAAAAGAGAGAACAATTACACGACCACCTCAATAGATGCAGAATATCATCTGACAACACCCAATGTACGTTCATGATGAAAAATTTTAATTAGACATAGGAGAGATCTTCCTCTATCTGATTTTTTAAATTTAAAAATAGCAAAGAGGACTTTCCTGGTGGCACAGTGGTTAAGAATCCACCTGCCAACGCAGGCGACATGGGTTCAATCCCTGGTCCAGTAAGATCCCACGTGCCACAGAGCAACTAAGCCCGTGCACCACAACTACTGAGCCCATGTGCCGCAACTACTGAAGCCCACGCGCCTAGAGCCTGAGCTCCGAAACAAGAGAATCCACTGCAATGAGAAGCACACGCACTGCAACGAAGATAGCCCCTGCTCACCACAACTAGAGAAAGCCCGCGCTCAGCAGCAAAGACCCAATGCAGCCAAAAATAAATAAATATATTTTAAAAAATAGCAAAGAGGGGCTTCCCAGGTGGCGCAGTGGTTGAGAGTCCGCCTGCCGATGCAGGGGACACGGGTTCGTGCCCCAGTCCGGGAAGATCCCACATGCCGCGGAGTGGCTGGGCCCGTGAGCCATGGCCGCTGAGCCTGCGCATCCAGAGCCTGTGCTCCGCAACGGGAGAGGCCACAACAGTGAGAGGCCCGTGTACAGCAAAAAAAAAAAAAAAAAAAGCAAAGATTATTCTTAATGGTGAACTACTGAAAGCTTTTCCCATGAAATAGGGAACTAGATAAGAATGCCTGCTATCACCAATTCTATTCAGCATTGTACTGGAGGGTCTAGCCAGAGCAATAGGAAAGAAAAAGAAAGTAAAGGCTTAAGAATTGAGAATGAAGAAATAAAATTGTCTTTATTCACTGGCGACATGACTAGGTATGTAGAAGATCCAAAAGAATCTATAAATTATTAGCATTTTTTTAAACTATTTATTAATTTGGCTGCCCTGGGTGTTAGTTGCGGCACGTGGGATCTTCATTGCGGCATGTGGCATCTTTAGTTGCAGCATGCGGGCTCTTTAGCTGCTGCATGCAGGCTCTTTAGCTGGGGCATGTGGGATCTAGTTCCCTGACCAGGGATCCAACCTGGGCCCCCTGCACTGGGAACAGAGTCGTAGCCACTGGACCAGCAGGGAAGTCCCTATTAATTATTAGCATTAATATTTTAATTTACAATGTCACTGGATACAAGGCTAATATACAAAAATCACTTTTATTTCTATATACCAGCAATGAACAAATAGAAACAATTTTTAAGAAAATTATGAAACTATAATAGTATTAAATACTTCAAATACCTAAGAAATAAATCTAACAAACAATGAGAGAATTCAGTACACTAAAAACTACAAGACATTGTTGAGAATCAGAAATGAAAAGATGGAATATTTCTTAAATTGTGGTCAGACAATTGGGTACATACATGTAAAACAAATAAATTAGAGTCTTACCTAATACATTATGCAAAAATAAATTCTAGGTTAATTAAAGACCTAATAGGGAAAAATAAAACTTTTTAAATTATACAGTAAATTGTAGGAAGATCTCTTATAAACTCAGGATGGACTACTTATATTAAACCAGACACAAAGCACAAAACATAAAAGATTAATAAATGTGATTAATTAAACTTGACCATATCTACACAAAGATACCCCACACAATACTGAAAGACAAGACACGTACTGGTAGAAAAATTTTTCACTTCACACAATCACAAAGTATTAGTAATCAGAATATATTTTTAATTGGTTTACAAAAAAGCTAAACAACACTTTGGGGGGAAACAGCATAAGAAATGAATAGATAATTCACAAAAGAGAAAAATAAATGTCCATTGAACATATATAGAGATGCACAATCTTGATACTAATCAGGAAAATGCAAATTAAACCCACAAAGAGATATCATTTTACACCCATCAGACTGGAAAATATTAAGCCATCTGACAATGCCAATTGTTGGCAAGAACTCTTATCCACTGCTAGTGGGAGTGTAAATTTGTACAACCATTTTGGGGAGCAACTTGGCAAACCTAGTAGAGATTAAGATATGCATATCCTTGCACCTAGAAATTCCACTTCTAAGTATATACCTTAAAAATTCTTGCATATGTGCACCAAGAGATGTGTACAAAAATTGGAAACAGCCTACATGTCCATCAGTGGAAAAAGGAATAAATTAATGTTGGTATATTTATACAATGGAACACCATATAGAAATTAAAATGAATGAACTAGAATTACATATATCAACATGTATAAGCCTTTCAAAAAAACATAAAATGTATTTTAAAATAAAAGTTGTGGAATGATACATATGGTATAATACGATGGATATAAATCTAAGAATATGCAAAACAATACCATGTATTATTTATGGACACATATGTAGTAAAAATATTTTTAAAACATGATAAACACCAAGTTTGGGATGAGACTATATTTCTGGATCAGGAAGCAAATGAATGAGATTGTGGAGAGTAATACAGATGGAGCCAACTGTTTTTGTATTATTTTATCCCTTAAAAGAAAAATGAAAGGTCTGAAACAAATACATATAGCAAAATGTCAAGATTTACCAAAGCGGGGTGGTGGGTATATAAGTGTTTATTATACTAGTCTAGCGGAGTGCTGATAAATGTTTAACAACCGACTTCCCTAGGGGAAAACCCTGATTTGCAGTGTTGGCCAATCGTCATGGTATAAGTACTCCCACCATGGCCTATTTCAAGCTACCAACGTGACTTCACTGATTAGAGTTGGGAAGAGATGGACACAATAGGTTCTTATGAACCAGAAGAAACAGGCTCCAACATACCACAGTCTTAGCGTTCTGCGTGAAACGGAGGAAAATAAAACACTAAGCAGAAACAATTTTAAAAGCACACATGCATATGGAAGGAAGTCAGAGTACAGGTGCTCTAGAAAAGGAAGGGGTGGTGGGTGGACCCTGCCCTTCTCTTCCTCCCCCAGGAGAACCACAGAGACGCCTTTTCTACCCGCCCCGTAGATGACTAGCCTCGACTATCTCTGATGTGCTAGGATTCACAACAATGTTCTCACCTCTTTTGTTGATAGTGACACTTCGTCACTCAGCAAACAAGCAGGAAGGCATCCGGACAGGGACACAGGGACCTGATTGTTGTCCCACAAGACTTGAGGCACAGGCAGGCTTGTGACTTGGAGGAAATTGTAGACCCATATTCCAAAGTCAGATAGAAATCAGTGGCCAAGACCACAGTACCCTCTCTGTTCAAACTCCCAGAGCCTTGAACTGGCTCACCTTGCTCCACTGAGAAGTTCTAACCGTGGGCTGAATCGTTCAGGATGACAAGAGACATAGAATACTGCAGGAGTAATACTGTAGGGACCTTCGGGCCGTCTCTTTTCATACAGTGTCTATGGCACACTGGTGTTCACTGCAGGTGCCTCAGGCACCTCTGGGGAGAGGAAGGGTGCGATCAACACCCGCACTCCCTCTCCACCCACAGCAGCCCCCTCCTATCTGACTTGAGCGTAAGCCTTTCTTGTGACGATTTCACCTCAGCATCTGGTTCCACTGCTCCACAAACTAAAACAGTATGGAAGCCACTGAAGTGATAATCCAACTCATACGTTTCTGCATTTGTGGGATAGGATGTCCAGGGAGAGACCAGGTTCCTCCCAAATTCACACAGCTAGTAGGGCCACAGCTCAAGCCTCTGTGTCCTGACTCCTGGCCCAACACTTCCCACCCACCTGCACCCTCAATCCAGAAGCCACTCTGGCCATCCCTGGGACATCAGGCCCTTCTCTTCTTCTGTTTCATTGGGAAGGAGGCCCATGAAGACCAGCAAAAAGAGAAGTGGGAGTAGGTACAGAATCAAAGCAACTCATGAGACTCTCCCCAGGAAAATGGCAACTTCCCTGCCTGACTGGTACAGACGATGGCCTTACCTCCCTGGCCGAGGTCCAAAGACAGGTGCTGCCAGGGGACTCCTCCGAAATATCCTTCACTGAGCTTCTGGAGAAGATGAATACATGGTCCTCTTCCCTCGGCAGCACAGTGAAGCAGGCAAACCCAGGCTTTCCCAGAACCAGCACACACCACCCCTGTGACTCTGAGCACGATGACCAACCTCGCTGAGACTCAGTCTCCTCCTCTGAAGAAAAGGTTAATCGTGGGCTCAGAGGGCAGTTATGAGGGTCAAGTGATCTCACAAACATAAAGCCTTCAGCACAGAGACTGACCCCACAGCAAATGCCCAAAAGATATCGATCCTTATGCTTTAACCCATAAACCATTCAGTATAAAAGATAGGACATACAGATAACTATAATACAAGTCAGAGCAACAGCCAACATTTACTGAGCACCGACTGTGCGTGAGGCAGTTCAATAGACTCCTTTTGAGCACCTCCCTTAATCCTCACAACAATCCTATGAGACAGCCTATTTTACAGATGAGAAAGCTGAGGCTCAAATGACACACCTAACTCAAGCTCAATGCACTAAAGCAAGATTCCAACCCAGATACAACTGACCCCATAGTCCATGCTTTCGGGTGGTTTACAAGATGCCTCCCACCCACTGCCTGGAACCAAAAGCTGTGAAGTTTCAAAGGATGGAGCAATCACTTCAAGTTGTGGAAAAGCAGAGTTGAAGGTTTCTTGGAGGAGGTGACCTTGTAGGATGAATAGGAAGGGAAGACCTGCTGGACTGGACAAGCAGTGTCCACAAAGGCAGAAGACAGGCCAGAGCTGGGCCACCTGGAATGCTGTCTGGCAACACACATGTGATTCCTTGCACTTCCACACACGGCCTAGTCCACAGCATTCCAGGTGGGGCAAAAGAACCACTGCCGGTATCTTGAGATGGGATACTTAGGTTCTACATATATGGGCCTTGGACTCAGACTGCCTGGGTTCAAAGCTTAACTGTGCCACTTACCAGCTGTGTGTCCTTGAGCAAGTTACTCAACCATTCTCTGCCTCAGTTTATCCAACTGTAAAATGGGGTTGATCAAGAGTTTCGGGTGACTTGAAGATTAAATGAGGTGATGCACAGGAAGCATTTAGCACAGTGCCTGCACATAATAAGCTCTCAATAAATATTAGCTATTAGTGTGGCTCTTGTCAATACTATTCTAATTCTGAGAGACCATACTTCTCAGCAGTCCTGAATCTTGGACTGTCAGATTAATTTATCCTAAAAATCAGACGCCTTGGGAACTTGGATACATAGAACTTAAACATCTCAGAATTGTTAAAAATTAGACTCCTAGAATCATAGAACCTTCAAACCTTAGAACAAAAATACAGTTCAAGCCAATAAAAATTACAACATAAATTTTCCCCTGAATGCTGCCCTCCTCTTCCTCTCTCTTCGGGGGATTGGAACTATTATTTTGTCACCTGGATCTCTGAGTTTTCTCCCCAGAAATATATGTATTATTATTTTTTTGTTTCAAGGAGAAGCATTTATGGGTTTTTTTCCCCTCCCCTCCTCTTTTTTGCTCTCTTGTACTGAGAATATGATGTGTTGGGTAAAATATCAAGTGCAATAAGTCAAAATTTCTGACAGAGATAATAGAGCCCACATACATTTCCAGCCATTCTCCCAGTGATAACAATTAAGTTCCGGACAGTTTGAACTTTTTACAAAGAATTAATGATGCATGTGAACACGGGGGAAGAACAATTGCTAATAATTTATGAAGTCTTCACCGGCTCAAAGTAGTAAGTTTGGTAAAGTGAGGGGGGGAAGCTTTGAAAGGTAAACACTTTGAAAAGCCATTCTGAGGATCTGCCCTGTCAATTGAGAATTTACTACATTCCATTAAACAACCTAAAATAACTTCTATGATAATCACCCTTCAGATACAGGCGCTGGTGCAGACAAAGGTATTATTAAGTTAAATTACCCTAAAAGTGTTGGATTGACAGAAAGGTTCAATCAGTGGTTTGGAAAGCCGGGGTCCCTAAATGACACCGACAAACAGATACTGATGTTCTGGGGCTGGAGTCGGCTTTCCAAGACCTGGCGCTAACAGGATTTCAATTTGAGCTTTTAAATATTTCATGCTCCCCCTGCAGATCTCAGGAGGAGGGCTCTGGGATTCACAGAGGTTGGAAGCCGGGGCCCCTCCTTGCCTTGCCTTTCGGGGCCAGGATCTGAAAGATAGCTATGAGTGGAAATAAAGAGACATGGTGAGGAGGGCTAGTCTCTTTGAGGGACGAAGGGAGCAATGAAAAGGGAATTCACCAGCTGGGTGTGACTGGGGGAAAGAGTCAGGAGTCTCAATTTATAGATAAGGGAAATGAGACCCAGTTCCCTTATCTCTAAGGGAAATGATGTCCCTTACCTGAGGGCACCCAGCGAGTCCATGGCATTCACTAGAATGCCGAATACTTCGTTCCACGATGGGGAGGCTTCCCTCTCCATTGATTTTGAGGCCTCCCCAGAGTCAAGCCCGGTTTGCACATTGCAGGACCCCATAAATATTTTTAAATAAACTCTATTAATACCTAACATACATGCAGAAAGATGCAAGTCACAGTGTGCAACCAACAAATTTTTGCAAACCAAACATACATGGGCAACCAGTACTGAGCTCAAGTCACACAACATTTCCAACCTCCCCAGCCCCATCCCCAACCCCCAGAAGATTGTCCTAACCCCAAGTCACTATGCCTACCCCAAAGAATAACCACCCTCCCAACTCCTGACACACAGATTAGTTTGTCCAGCTGTTGAACTTGAGGTAGATAGACTCACATGGCACGTGTTCTTTTGGGTCTGCCTTCTTTCACCCAAAATTATGTTTGTGAGATTCATCTATGTTTTTATATATATCTGTGGTTTGTTCACTGTCATAGGTGCTTGGTTTTTTACCATGTGAATGTAACACAATTTATTTAGCCATGCTTCTGTTGTTAGCATTTGGGTTGTTTCTGCTTGGGACTAATGTAAATAGTGCTGCCATAAACTTTCTTTTACAAGTCTCTTGGTGTACATATGTATGTATTTCTGTTGGATTTATACCAAGAAGTGTAATTACTAGGTCATAGGATATGCATAGCTTGGCTTTAGGAGACGCCAGCAAACAGCAAACGGATTTCCCAAATGGTTATCTCAATTTAGTCTCCCACAAGCAATGTAAAACAGTTCTAGTTACTCCATACTCTCACCAACACCCGGTATTCCCTAGCTTTTTAAATATTTTAATGATTATGGTGTGTATGCAGTAGTACCACATTATGATTTTAATCTGCATTATCCTATTGACCTCTGAAACAGAACACATGTGTATTGGTCATTTTGATATCCATTTTGGTGAAATGCCTATTCAAGTCTTTTGCCCATATCTCTATAGGATTATCTGCCTTTCTCGTGTTGACTGTGGGAATCCTTTATTTGGTCTAGATATGAGTTCTTTGCCAAGTACATGAATTTCAAATATCTCCTCCCACTAGATTTCTTACCTTTTCACGCTCTTAATGGTGTCTTTCAATGAACAAACATTCTCAACTTTAATCTTAAGTTTGATGTATCTATTTTTGGCCCCCACAAATACCTGTTCCATGAAGAAATGCTGCTAGGAATAGAACCAAGGTGTCTTGGAAGCCTGCGTATTCTTATTTCACATGCCTAAAATGAGGAAATCCAATAGTGGATGGTATTTTAAAAGAACTACCTACATAATGTGTGATGTTCTCTGCATATAGCTAACTGCTGTCCCCATACAAGTATTCATTCAGAGACTTCCCTGGTGGTCCAGCAGTTAAGACTCTGTGCTCCCAATGCAGGGGGCCTGGGTTAGATCCCTGGTCAGGGAACTAGATCCCACATGCCACAAGTAAAGATCCCGCATGCTGCAACTAAAGATCCTGCATACAGCAACAAAGATTCCACGTGCCACAACTATGACCCAGCACAGCCAAATAAATAAATAAATATTTCTTTTAAAAAGTATTCACTCAGACTTCCTGGTGGTGCAGTGGTTAAGAATTCGTCTGTCAATGCAGGGGACACAGGTTCGAGCCCTGGTCTGGGAAGATCCCACATGTCACGGAGCCCATGCGTCACAACTACTGAGCTTGCACTCTAGAGCCCGCGAGCCACAACTACTGAGCCCGTGTGCCACAACTACTGAAGCCCACACCCCTAGAGCCCATGCTCCACAATAAGAGAAGCCACCACAACGAGAAGCCCGCTCACCTCAAAGAAGAGTAGACCTTGCTGGCCGCAACTAGAGAAAGCCCGCACGCAGCAACAAAGACCCAACGCAACCATAAATTAATTCATTCATTAATTTTTTAAAAAATAGTATTCAGTCAGTTAATACATACTTTTTTATTGAAGTATAGTTGATTTACAATGTTGTGTTAGTTTCAGGTGTAGAGGACCGTGATTCAGTTATATATATCCTTTTCAGATTCTTTCCCCTTATAGGTTATTACAAAATATTGAGTATAGCTCCCTGTGCTACACAGTAGGTCCCTGTTAGTTATCTATTTTATATATAGTAGTGTGTATATGTTAATCCCAACCTCCTAATTTATCCCTCTCCCTCTTCCCCTCAGTTAACACATATTTTTAAAAATCAACTCTGCACCAGACTCTGTCCTCAGCACTGGAGATATGACAACAGAAAACCAAGCCCCTGTTCTAAGAAGCTTATGTTTTAGTAAGAGACAGAGACCATACATAAGTTAGCTGTAAGTGAGAGGTCCAGAGATGTATTTATAAGCGGTAAAAGGAAAATCAAATGGATGATAGGGGTGGAGTGATTGGTGAGGGGAATTGGAAATGGAGAGATTCCAGGGGTCTCCTAGTCCAATTCCTCACACTTCCCTTCCTCTGACTTCTTTCTGGTTGCCCTCAAAACATCTTCAATGAGGAACTAGCCAGGTTACACTTGCATATCCCAATAATGGGGAGCTCACTACCTCTTAGAGCTCTGTACAATCATCCTTTGACTGAGTTAAACCTGTTTCCTTAATATTTCCATTCCAATTTTACCCTCCAAGAAAAAAAGAAAGAACGAACTTGTGTAGACCATTCATGTTACTGAGGATAGCCTTTCATAAATTAAAAGCATCTCTTCTGGGATGGAACAGAAAATCCCTCCACAGCTCTACCCTCAATTCCTCATCTGTGTGAGTAGCCCACACAATGTCAGACATCAAGTCATGCAACATATCACAGAATGGGTGGGATGTATTTTTAGCATGTCAGTGAAGTCAGCCGTGTATAGTGCCTGGCGAAGAGTAGCCTCCCTCTGCTTTTGTGGTCATTGTTATTATTATTTGCATTGTCATTGTTATTAGGAATAGTAGTGTTGTATTTTTTAATAGTGTTGTATTATTAAAGCTTCTTTTGTTTGAACATCTGCCCTGTGTGCATATCTGAATTTCTTCAGGTATCAGACAACAGATAACATTTATTCTCATACTTTTATCACTTCGTACCTGTTGTTCCTTCTCCTTCCAACACCCTTCCCTCCTTCATTCTCTTGAACAGTATTAACCATTCAGGACTTGGCCCAGGCACCACCTTCTCCATGCAGTCCTCTTTATCTCTCTCTGCCCCTTCTCTTTTACACACGCACACACACACACGGCACAGTGAGGCCCTTCCTCTTCTGTACGTTTCACCATCAAAGCATTTCATGAAGTGGGCTTACAATTTTTTGCCCCTTGCAGCAGTTCCTAGGTCAAAGATGGACCCTCCAATGTATGGTGGCTTCACGTGAAGGGAATACCACCATGGCTATGACAGGTTGGGTGCTCACTACGTACCAGCCCCATGCTATCCATTTTCCCTTGTCTCATGGCATTTCAGTCTCACAAATATCCTAGAATGCAGGTACTACCGTCATCCCATTTAACAGACAAGAAAACTGAGGCTTTGAGAGGTCAAGTGACTTTTCACCTGGTTATCCTTTGGTTTTGGTGCCCATGTCACTCCCTCAGGAAAGCCCTTCCTGGCCAACCCCCCACGGAAGCCAGTCCCTGCTACAGGGAGACCTGTGACTCCCTGACATAACCCTCAGCCCAGCTTGTAAACGTGCCTTTCTTTGTGCCATTATTTGATGATGTCTGTCTTCCTCACTAGACTCCCAGCTCCATGGAGTCAGGAACTGGGTCTGCCTGTTTCTTCTTGGTATTTCCAGAGCATAATACACAGTACGTGCCCAAAAATAATTGTGGAAGAAGAAGAGAGAAAGACAGGGAAGAAGCGCACACCAAAAGAATTAAGAAGGTGAAAACAGATCCTCCTGGGGCTCCTTTTCCAGTTGTGTAATTCTAGAATTGCGTGGGAGAAGAGGATTTCAGGGTCTGACATCTTCCGCCTGGAAGAAGCGAGGCCCTCTGCAGTCTTCCCTACCTGCCATGAGCCTTTCTCTGTAGGTTCTTTGGCCTGCAGACCAGAGGCCCCTGAGCTACAGGGGTCTGCTCTCTGCCACCTGCATGCCTTCCCTTCAACCTTAACCAAGCTAAACTGTCTCGGCCCCTTGCCTACCTGCTGGGAGCTGGAGAAGCAATTAATCCTGAAGAGTCCCCCACTGCTCTTGGGATCCAGAGACTCCTGGGAGCCTGGCAGCTGTGTGTACTCACATCTGGGAGCTGTGGAGGAACCGCCCAGCCTGCTCTGAGCACAGGCTGACCTGTCAGGGTGCTCAGGAGGGGATGCCCACTGTGGTCAGGAGCAGAGACAGTTCTGGGAGAAGGCACTAAGGCACTTGTTTTCCTCCTCCCACGACTGTCTAGTGCAGGTCACTTAACCTCTCTGAATCTGGGAAGTAAGAGCAACTCCTTTCCAAAACTGTTGAGGACATTAATGGAGATAATTCACATAAAGGGCTAATCACAGTGCCTAGTGCAGAGCAACACTCAGTAAATGAGAGCTATTATCATTTTACGTATTATCATCTACAGCTCTTAGGGCTGTGTTAGGACTAAATGAGATAATGTAACTAAAGCTTCTAGATAGAGCCCAGCACAGAGTAGGTGCTCAATAATCATTAATTCCCATCCCAAATCTGGAGTGCCACCTGTTAAATGGAACTGGAGTTTCCACCCATCATATGGTATACATTTAACCTAAATGTTCCTAATATTTAGATGGATGGATGATGGATGGATGAATAGGTAAATCTCAAGTAACATGATGCACATTTTCATGGTGACATGGTATACTTTCAAGTTATTTTTCAGAACAACACAAAGCTCTCACAAATGCCAAAATTTACGTACGTTTTTTTCTAAACCTGCTGATTATCTCATTCTTTTTCTTCCCCTGGTATTATACTTTCCTCCAAACATGTACGTAGTCCTTCTCTGAGCTAATTCAGCACTGCTTACAGACAAGGAACACTATTATTATTGCCATTTGACACATGAGGAAACATAAGCACAGATAGGTAAGGAAGAAAAGCCCTGCAGTTAGCAAGTGGTAGAACCAAAGTTCCAACACAAATCTGTTTGATTGCAAAACCTCCACCTCCTCTTTCACAAAGCCTCCATCTTAAAAGAGGAAAATGAGACCTAGCAAGGGCAGGTGGCTAGTCCAAGGTCACACACAGAGTTGAGGTCCAGAGCCCAGGTTAGAATGCCCTCTCTTGGCTCCTTCCACCAGCCAGATTCCAGAGCAATCTTTTCAAAGATTCTCTTGGAGTCCTCTCTCCCTGGTGTGGCCATCTGTCTTTCCAAGCTTGGGGGAGCCCTGGGCGCACTTTGGGGCCATCAGCAACATAAAACGGGTGAAAATATTTTAGTTAGATTTTCTCCTCTTTTTTTTTTTTTTTTTTTTTTTTGCGGTACGTGGGCCTCTCACTGTTGTGGCCTCTCCTGTTGCGGAGCACAGGCTCCGGACGCGCAGGCTCAGTGGCATGGCTCACGGGCCCAGCCGCTCCGCAGCATGTGGGATCTTCCTGGACCAGAGCATGAACCCGCGTCCCCTGAATCGGCAGGCGGACTCTCAACCACTGCGTCACCAGGGAAGCCCAGATTTTCTCCTCTTGATGGGTGAGAATTTTCCAGGTCTGGGCACCTTTGAAATCTCCCAACGTCAGCCATCATCAGCTGTAACTGGCACCTCTGCTAATAAATTGAGAATGTCACATCTCCCAAACTGCATTATTACCGTTTATAATTTTGATTGTTCATTTGCATACGAAAATTAGTCCTGTGACATGCATGAATTTTATTTTATTCTTGAACTAAGTATAAACAAGAATGCCACATTATTTACATAACTGATTATTGTTCCTTATGTTCCCCTGTTTTTAAATTGGGGGTCCATTCTCCATTGGTTAACTACGCAGATGAAAAATCCAAGAACATTTCTAAAGTTTAGGAACTTGTTCTATTTGCATCAAATACAAATTCCTTTGAATGAAAGATAATATGCTTTCCATTTTAATAGGCCTAAATTAGGTTGATCTTAATTTATAGTTAATTTGAATGAATAATTCCTGTCTACCTGAGTCTGTTTTTTCAGCAGCTCGTTGTAAATGTTTATTAACCCATAAATCTGCTGCCTTCCTTTAGGAGGTGATTTTAAGGTCCCCCCGTAAAACTAGAGGGAATGTGGTACAGAGAAAAAGAAAGCACAAGAGCAGTTAAGAAACCCTTGTACAAGTCCCTATGCCGTAAGTCACATACTGTGTGCCTTTGGGCAAATACCTAACCCTCTCTGAGCCTCAGGTTTCTCAGTCATTAAATGAGTGGATACTAAGATTTTGACCCTCTCTAACATTACAGGGTTGTGGGGAGGTAGAGAAGTCTAGGTATCTTCTTCATCTTACCTTTCATTGTACCTGCTCCCAAATCTCTCTGTTGATCAGCATCTTAAATCTGTCTCCCCTCATGAGGAGTTGACCTATTTTGTTGGCCACTATAAATAAGGGGGAAAAGATTCTACCCAGAAGAGGACTGTAAGGGCTACCATGCTAATGGTGGTATTCCAGGCATAGTGAACCTTTGGGAAGACAAGGGTTGTGCAGATCGCATTGCAGGGACTCCTAGGCATCAATCACACCATGAAGATATGAACCACACTGCTGTGTGTACAGGGGAAAGAACTTTGGAGTCTGAAAGGCCTGGATTTTAACCTCTATTTTGTCCCTTCCTCTGAACGAGGACTTCACATCTCCGAGACTCAGCGTGTTAGAACAACAATCCTACCTACTTCCCGGGAGATTGCTGGAGAATTACATGAGATAATAAAGTGCAAATTGTCTGGGACATAGCTGGTGCTCAAAGGCTAAATCCTGCCCTCTCCTGCTCCTAAACTGACCTCTGAAGGTGAGGAATGATACATATATCGAATGCTTTCTAGGTGTTGCTTCTTCAGATTTTGGTCCAAGAGTCACTACTTCAGGCAAGCTTTCTCTGACCTCCATGGTCGAACTCCTCACTGGAGACTCTCAGAGATCCATGCACCTCCACTCACTGCAGTGATCACAACTGCAATTTCACATTTCTCTGTGTGGTGTCTAACTCGACGGTTACCACCACCCTCCTACGAACAACAGAGGTAGGTACATGTCTGTTTTTGTCTCCAATATATCCCTCAAGTCCTGGCACCTAGCTAGCCCTCAATAAGTATTTGACGAGATCAGGACTAAGCACTTGTCCTAGAATAACTTACTGAATCTTTATAAGAATGGGGCTCTGCTACTATCATACCCATTTACAGATGAGGAAACTGAGGCTCAGAGAAGGGACATTCCCTGCCCAAGGTTACAAGTAGAGCAAATGGTAGATCCTGGATTTGAACTCAGACCTGTTTGACATTGAAGAAACTCAATCTCTTAAACTGTTTATCCCTCATCCAGAGACAGAAGAATGAGCAGTTCCTGCCTCCAAAAGTCATCCAAAGTTTCTTGTTTTGCCCAATTGCTTAAAAAGGGTGGTGACTGGCCTGTGAGGCATTTCTCAGCTGCGGGGTGGGGGTGGGGGTTGTCTCTGCAGTCCTCAAGAAAAAGGAAGGCAGGCTGAACAGTGCTGACACTGGGTAACATTTCTCCATAACCAGTAACTAAGGACCCGCCTTCCCTGGTGAGAAGTGTAGGCACAGTGCCAACAGCACAATCCTCCTGCAGGGTCCACCCGCCTCTGACCACCCCGTTTTTGTTCTCAGATTTCCCCTATGGGAAAATATGACCCTCCCCAGAGCAGACAATCATGTTGATTCTTAAATTCAATCATGCATTTACTGAGAATTGCTGCTTCAGATGTCCCACTGGATGCTGGAGACAGGGATAAATAAGATGCAATTTTAAAAGTCCACAGCTTAGATGGGGAGTTCAAGGAGATGGCCTGGATAACCTTTGCCCAGACCGTACTATCTCCCAGACCCTGCATCCCTCTCCCACCCCAGTGTTGAGGCCACTTGACCCCAAACACCCATCCTCTCAGATATGACCAACTAACAGTTCCTCCACAGCTGCTATTACAACAGGCGAGGAAAGGAAAACTAATCCCCCTTTACCTCATCCCAGATTCTGAGATTCTTTTTGGCTCAGGCAGGGAAAAACTGCCACAGTCCTGGGACTGAGAACTTAAGACTTTAGGCAGACACATTTTATATCACATACCAGCCCCCATCTCCCCAGCCAGAGCTGATCGTACCAAGGGTGGTCACCTGACTGAAAGGCAGCCAATCCACAGGCCTATGTACCCAGCTCTATGCCAGGCACCTCGCCCCTCTGAGACCCTCCACCACATTGGTTGCTTCAGGTGAATACTTGATTATCTACCATGTGCCAGGTCTGCACAGAGGAGGAAAAAAACCTCAAATCTGCTATTTTGTGGTAGGTTGCAAAAATGACCACTGCCTCCATGCCCTTTGCCATGTGATTTAGTAGTGCCCACCCACTCTGATTCTGAGGTCCACCACGTGACTTGCTCTGACCAATGGGAATTTAGCAAATGGGAACGTGGCTGAGCTAGGCTGCTGGAGGATGGGGCAGAGCTGAATCATCCCAGGCATCTGAGCAGGGGCCATCCCGACAGCCCACAACCAGCCCATGAGCAAGCCCAGGCAAGACCAGAAGGACAACCCAGCCTAGCCCAGCCTGCCTGAGCCATAAACATGATTGCTGTCTACCACTGAGGTTTATGGTTGTTTCACAGGATAATTTTTTCCAGGTTTATTGAGATATAAATGACATATAACATTGTGCAAGTTTAAGGTGTCCAATGTGTTGATTTGAAATACTTATATATTGCCAAATGATTATGTCACATAAGTGCCATTTGTGTTTTGTGGTGAGAACATTTAAGATCTATTCTCTTAGTAGCTTTCAGGTATATAATATAGAATTATTAACTATAATCACCATGCTGTACATTAGATCCCCAAAACTTACTCTTTTTATAACTAGAAGTTTATCATCTTTGACCAACATCTACCCATTTCCCCCACCCCCCAACCACTCTACTCTCTATTTCTATGTGTTTGGCGTTTTTAGATTCCACATGTAAGTGATGTCATGCAGTATTTGTCTTTCTGTCTGACTTATTTCACTTAGCATAATGCCCTCAAGGTTCATCCATGTTGTCACAAATGGCAGGATTTCATTCTTTCTCATGGCTGAATAATATTCCATTGTGTGTGTATATGTATATATGCCACCTCTTCTTTGTCCATTAATCCATTAATGGACACTTAACGTTGTTTCCATGTCTTGGCTACTGTGAATAATGCTGCAATCAACATGGGAGTGCAGATATCTCTTCAAAATCCTTTTTAATTTCCTTTGGATATACACCCAGAAGTGGGATTGCTGGATCATATGGTAGTTCTATTTTTAATTGTTCCATACTGTTTTCCGTAGTGGCTATGCCGATTTACATTCCCACCAACAATGCACAAGAGCTCCCTTTTCTCCACATCCTCACCGTAATTTATCTCTTGTCTTTTTGATGATAGTCATCCTAACAGCTGTAAGGAAATATCTCATTGTAGTTTTGATTTGCATCTTCCTGGTCATTAGTGATGTTGAGCACTTTTTCATGTACCTTTCCCAGCACTGGTGTGTCAATGGGTAACCAATACACATGTGTATATCATTTTATACTTCACCAAGCCGCTTCCCATAAATCATTTCATCAGAGCCTCCACTGCTTCAGCCATAAAAAGGGATGAATTCCTTTCTCTACTCACACAATTAGCAAGGAAAGGGAGCCCTTGTTCTCATATTCATTTATTCCCACATTCACACAGTATAATAAACAGTAATCACCTACTCTGTAGCAATCATTGTTCTAGATGCTGGGTTTTCAGCAAGAAAAGAAAAATAAAAGATCCCTGCACTCATTGAGCTTAAATTCAATTTCCCTTTTAACATTCAGTCAGTCCCTCAGTCAGTCAGTCATCATACATTCAATGAACACTCACTGTGTCTGGCACTCTATAGGCAAGTGAGGTCTGTTCCTTGCCCTTGACGGTCTGAGAGTCTCAAGGGGGCAGATACAACTTGGGTTGTTGCCTATCACACCCACAAGACAGGACTTCTAAAGAAATGAATAACAGAGACATGAACTCCAAATAGGTCACAAATGTGCGATTAAAATAAATCAAGTTTGGTTGGGGACAGAAGTGGAAGTTAAATCCTTGTTCTCCTGGCCTGGGAGGGGCTTTGCATTCACACAATGACCCTTCTGCTAAATTGATACATTAATTTGTTCAATCGTTTCTGTAATTAAACAGAGAGTGCTGAGGAGAACCTACAACAAAGGTGTCTTACTTAACTCTCTGAGTGGGAATCCAGTGACCTCTCCCCCAGTCTGTTCAGCAATCAGACAGTGGAAATAGGACCATTAATTGGGTGTTTTAGGTACAGACACTGTTGTCCAAACAGTCATGGAGCTAAGTGGCCCCAAAGTTGCCAATGAACTCTAGTCTATGGCTTAAAGGTGCAGCCTTTGTTTTTCCAAGTCTCAGTATCTATTTATTATGCAAAGAGGTTTGGAATTGGAGAGGACCATAATTAGAACGAGCAGCAACTCTCACTTAGTGAAGACAACCTTTTTAGGGTGTTCCTGAGAGATGGGGGCCCTCCGAGCTTCTCACAAATCAAAAAAAAAAAATGTCCATCAATAAAGCACTCATCACTTTATAAGGAAATGGAACCAAAACGCAATGAAATACCCATGTGAGGAGCTAAGCTCATCAGACTCGGAACTCGGGCATTAATTGGCTGCTGCCCTTCTTTCCACTAGAGCTCAGCTGGGCCCGGAGTGGGGGGCGGGGTGGGGGGGGTGGGGTTTGCATCTCTGTCCAAGGTCCTTAAGTGAGATCTCTGCTCTCTCCATCACCCTGCAGTTTCTTTGGCCACTTGAACAGTAGTAAGAAAGAACGGAGGGAGGGCAGGGAGGGAGAGAGAGGAAGAAAGAGACAGAGAGAGACAGTATTGGAGAAAAACGACTGTTTTGACATGGTTTTCAAGTAACTGCTGTTACCAAGAAAGAAAATTGTTTTCCTTTGGAAAGTCAAGAGAGCACTTTCTTCCCCTTCATCTCCCCCAACACTGTGTTTGTGAGTACAAGGCTGTCAGTCTGTGGTTTTGTTATGTTCAAATTCCCATGCTGAGACTTGGCCCTGCACAGGCCTTGGGTTGAAGAGAATGTCCAGGATCCCAGCTTTAGTGACTAAGGAAGGCTGCTTCTAGTCTCGTCAATAGGGTTTGGACTATGACCAACTACCATACTGCTATCACCTCCTAGAAAGCATACGAGGGCAAATCAGACTGCTGAGTCTAATCTTGGTTCTGCATGCACACGCTGTGTTACCAGGGACAAGCATCTTTCCCTCTCTGGCTCTCAGGTATTACAACTTCAAAGTCAGCGAGTCAAGCTAAATGGATTTGAGGTCATCCATCCCTCGGCTGACATTCTGAAATTCCTCATGCCAATTTTTTTCCAGGAGTGAAAGAAATGACCACATTTCTCACTTAAAATGGCCAAAAAAGCACTTCTCCACTATTAGGCAACTACTGCGTCAAGCAGCAGAAATGGAAGAATGTAAGTTCCTCAGCATAAGAAATACATCTTTGGCTCCCACAAGGCAAAATGCTGACCATCCAGAGCTTTCTGTGTTCACTATTTTACTCACTTCTCACAGCAACCCTAAGAGGTGAACACTGTTGTAATCCCCAATTTACAGATAAGAAAACTAAAGCCCAAGAGATGAAGTGACTTGTTCAAGGTCACCTAGAGGAGCTGGCACTCTAAACCCTAGCTGTCTCAGTCCGAATTATTTTCACCATACTGGGCTTCTACACGAGGGTCATTTTTTTTTCTTTTCTTTTTTTCTTTTTTTTTTTTGCGGTACGCGGGCCTCTCACCCTTGTGGCCTCTCCCGTTGCGGAGCCCAGGCTCCGGACGCGCAGGCTCAGCGGCCATGGCCCACGGGCGCAGCCGCTCCGCGGCATGTGGGATCCTCCAGGACCGGGACACGAACCTGCGCCCCCTGCATCGGCAGGCGGACTCTCAACCACTGCACCACCAGGGAAGCCCGACGAGGGTCATTTTGAACATACAACCTACCCTGATGAGCCCCACTGACCTCAGGGAGAGAACGTCCAGGCTCCCTCAGCCCCTCTGAACTGGCTCTGTCCTGACTTCCTGGGTAACACGTTCTCACTCTGGCCTCTGCCAACTAGTTTTTCTTCTTGGATACAGGTTATGCCAAGCTGCAGTCCCAAGCACAGGGACCGAATGAAGGCTGGCTTTTAATTAGGAGGCCATGACTGTTTGCTGTGACTTTGATAATAAGCATTGTGAGACCTGGGGAAATCATTAAACAAGCAGAGAGGTAACAAGCCTTGCTCAGGATTCATGCCTGAGGACCTACAGAGGGAGAAGAAGGGAGGAGGTCCCTTCTCAGGGAGTGTAGTGTTGCTTCCAGGCCCAGGGCTAAGACAAACAGGACCAGACTCTGGTCGAGGAGGGAAGCACTGGTCTGTTTCCACCCCTCCCACCCAGTGCTCCCTGCAAGAAGGAAAGCTACTCTGTCTTCTGTCCATGTCTGCCCAGCCAGGGAAAGGTTTCTTAGAGCATTAAGTGTCAGAGCTGAAAGGGACATGAAGACCCCAGGTGAAGGCCACTCACTATCCTCCAAGCATGCGCCAGGTCCAAACATGACAAAGAATTTTCCTTGACTGAGGCAAGGTCTGTGTCCCTGTATTCTCTCTTTAGACGTCCACCGAGCACATACTCACTCAAGGTTAGATTCTGTGTCAGAGACTGGACTAGATTCTGGAGACATCATGGTGAACAGGAAGAGTCTTGTCTTCAGTGGGGGCAGTGACATGGCTCACATTCCCCAAGTCTACTCCTTGCCAGATTTAACACACACAGTTTAGTCACTTGTTTCTTTTAAAACACAGTTCTGGTCACTCACCAGTTTGTCATCTCAGAGTTACAAATCTGATACATGTCAGTCCCCTGGGAAAGACAATCACGTCCCACCCACCTCACGCACACCCCAGACCCAAACTCAAACGCATGCAATTCAACCATTCAAAAGACAGTTACTGAGGTCCTACCAGGTGCCAAGGGGCCACCTGTAAACAAAAAAAAACATGAGTTTTGCTTCCCTGGAGTTTTGGGTCTGCTGAGAATGCGAGGCATTCATCAAACAAGCACAGAATAAATATATTCATGCAACTGGTGCCATGTGTGATGGTGGAAATGAACAGGTACAGTAAGGGAGGCTCATACGCAGGGGTGGGGACTGACCCACTGAAAGTCAGAAGCAGGAAAGGGTGTGAGCTAATTCACATTTTAGGCCATAGCGGGGAAGAGGCAAATGCGGAAGAAGAGAGAGGCAGGAAGAGGGGGCTACTGCAGGGGGCCACATCCCCACATTTTCACACACCCTCCCCCTTCACCCTTTTCACACTCACAGAGCTTCAAGAGGAAGTGTGTAGAGAGATAGCTGGTCTGTGTGCAGGCCGGAACATGGAGGGCCTAGAAGGAGCTGGGAGACCTTACTTCTTTTTTTAAAATTTATTTTTATTGAAGTATAGTTGATTTACAATGTTGTGTTAATTTCTGCTATACAGCAAAGTGATTCAGTTTTATATATATATATGTACATATATATATATACACATATATATACACACACACACGCATATATATATACACACACACATACACATACACATACACACACACACACACATTCTTTTTCATATTCTTTTCCATTATGGTTTATCACAGGAGGGTATTGAATATAGTTCCCTGTGCTATACAGTGGGACCTTGTTGTTTATCCATCCTATATATACTAGTTTGAATCTGCTAATCCCAAACTCCCAATTCAACCCTCCCCCACCCCCACCCCCTTGGCAACCACAAGTCTGTTCTCTATGTCTGTGAGTCTGTTTCTGTTTCATAGATAAGTTCATTTGTGTCATATTTTAGATTCCACATATAAGTGATGTCATATGGTATTTGTCTTTCTCTTTGTGACTTACTTCGCTTAGTATGATCATCTCTAGGTCCATCCACGTTGCTGCAAATGGCCTTATTTCATTCTTTTTTATGGCTGAGTAGTATTCCACTGTATATATATACCATATCTTCTTTATCCATTCACCTGTTGTTGGACATTTAGGTTGTTTCTATGTCTTGGCTATTGTAAACAGTGCTGCATAGGGGTGCATATAATCTTTCTGAATTATAGTTTTGTCTGGATATATGCCCAGGAGTGGGATTGCTGGATCATATGGCAACTCTATTTTTAGTTTTTTGAGGACACTCCACACTGTTCTTCATAGTGGCTGCACCAATTTACCTTCCCACCAACAGTGTAGGAGGGTTCCCTTTTGGGAGACCTTGTTTCTAATCTTTCTGTTTGGTCCCTGGACCTCAGGTCCCTCATTTTGAAGAGTAAGAATAACACATGTATGGGACCTTAGAAAGTCCCTTGAAACAGGATTCTGTGTGTGAGGCTTCTATTCTCTATAGAATTGAACACTGTAAAAGGTAATGAGCTGCCCATCATTAGAGGTATTCAAGCAGAAGCTGAGCAACTACATGGGTGGGAAACTTAAATAGAAAGAATAAAGCTAAACAATTATTTATCTCCTACTGTCAGTTATCGGGACAAATGTTTGTATACCTTCCTTATGCTTTTAACAAAAATGTGAGGTCAGAATTATTAGCCCCCTTTTACAGATGAGAGAACTGAGGCCTATACAAACAAAGTGACTTGCCTAAGGTCACTCAGCGAGCAACGAGGAAAGCTAACATTTCAGATGCTAATTGTTTCCCAGGTGTTATACCATTTAATCTCCCAACAATACTACGAAGACAACAGTACTTCGTCCCTGTTTTACAAATGAGAAAACTGAGGCCAAGAGAAGTTAGATGAGTCACCCAGTCACCCAGTAAGGAAGTAAGGATGTCCACATTCTATCTCCAGAGCCCTGATTTCTGACTCTCAACACCAAATTCTCTCCTAAAACTTCAACTCTCACTTTCAAAGTCAATTCTGGCTGACTCCAGAGTTCATCCTCTATGTCCTGACCATGTAGCACCTCCTTGGCCCCCTGGGGATCTATGAACTCCCTTCTGTCTTATTTTCCTAGGCTGCTGTAACAAAGCACCACAAATAGGGCAGCTTAGAACAACAGAAATTTATTGTCTCACAGTTCTGAGGCCAGAAGTCCAAAATCAAGACGTCAGCAGGACCAGGCTCTCTCTGAAGACCTTAGGGAAGGGTCCCTTCCAGGCTCCTCTCCCAGCTTCTGGCAGTTCCTTGGCTTGTGGCAGCATAACTCCAGTCTTCATATGGAGTTCTCCCTATTTGTGTGTCTCCAAAGCTCTCCCTTTTATAAGGACATCAGACATATTGGACTAGGAGTCCACCCTACTCCAGTATGAACTCAACTTGACTACTCACATCTACAACGACCCTATTTCTAAATAATGTCACAGTCTAAGATACTGGGGGTTAAGTCTTCCACATAGGGATTTGGGATGGGGACACACAATTCAACCTGTAACTCCTTCCAAACCCATGTGTCCTTGCCTATGGGGAACAGGTGAGTAATGAGTCTGATGGACCCTGGGCCGCTACAGACATCACGTTCCCTCCCTCCATTCTGCAACACCCGCCAGCCTCACCCCTCTGTCCCAGATGCCCAAGGCTCTGCTTTGGGTCCTGGTGTCATCCTGTATTAGTGACAGCCTGGGGCTTGGCTCCCTCCACAAAGGAGCAGCCAGGAACCAGGGAGGAAGCTCTCATCCCTTCCAGGGGAGGCGGGTGAATATTTCATATGGTGCAAGAGAGTGGAATTCCATACAGCCACCTCCTGCAAATGCAACATGACACCTCGTAATGGGGCAATATCAGTACAAATCCGGCCTCGTGGCAGCCCAGAGCCTCCTAGTAATTCCTCACATATTGTGCTCATGTTACTGTAAATACAATCGCCAAACTCAGGCTTCCACTGCAGCCAACTGATCAGAAAGGATCACTCCCATTTCTGCAGCTGAGAAGACTGAGGCCCGCAGAAGGTAACTGACCCTTGATCACACAGCAGATGAATCATCCCCAGCTGGACAAGAGCCAAAGAAGCAGAGAAGGAATGAGGAGGGTTGGTTCCCTGATGCCACATCTGGAAAGAGGTGGGAGCCAGAGAGAGGGCCTCAATGGGCCAACGCCTGGGGGATGGGATGAGGGAGGGGTAAGAACAGATGTGGTTGGACAGAATAAGAGCTAAGTGCCAGGGTACAAGCGAGAAAGAAATGGAGCCCAAGGAAGTTACTGGAGTTGGGTGGACTTGGGCAAGAGGTGAGTGGGCTGCTAGGGGAGGGAGAAATCCAAAGTCAGGCATCCAGAGGTACGGCCTTGGGTCTTGACAGAGAGAGAGAGCCCAAGCCAGAGGGAGAGTGTTTTCATGCTTCCTCCTGACTGGCCCACTGGGAGGAGGCCCAGCCAATGCCTGGGAGTGTAAAGAGCATCCAATCCCTAGGATGAAAACTGAGCTTCAGGACAATCTCCTGTTTTGGCAGAAAATCTACAGCACCTAAGAAGGAACCAAGACTGGAGCCTAGAGGTGGGAAGTGGGAGGGAGTGTTGGTTATTTTCCTTTCGACCTCTATCCCAAGCCCATTCTCCTTCCTTCCCTGCTCTGCTCTGGGTTCCAAGAGGCTGACCCATGGGGACCACCTTACCTCGTCTTCTAACTTGGGGTGAGATAATGAAGCCAATGGTGGGAGGTGGGAGGAAAGCAGCCAATGCCTGATACCAAAAAGCCAATGGAGATCTCACTACAAAGAGGAGAGGGACTTCTTGAGGATGAAGCTGTCACAGAGGGAAGAGAGGTTGAAAGATAAATGCCTGCGTGCTTTATTCAGGCACCTGGATTCAGCCATGCCTGAAGGCCTCCTTCAAAAGTTTTCAATTTGATGATCCAACAAATTTCCTTTTTCCCTTAAGTTAGCCCCTGCATCCAAAAGAGTCCTGACGGGCTCGGGTGATCTTGTGGTATTACAAAATGAGCAATTCACTTGTGACTGGACTGTCCAGGGTTTTAATCACAGCTCTGCATGACCTTGGGCAAGACACATCAATCTCTGAGTGTATCCTTTCACACTTGCAATGTCCCGGGCAGAAGAATTAAATAAAATAATACCTGTAAAAGCAGCTAGGTTATACTAGATGTGCCAAATAAATTAGTTTACTGCAAACTCTCTCCCCTTTCTGGGCCCCAGGATCCTAATAAGGAAAATGTGGACCCCAGCGCTGATGAGTTTGTATATTTCATAAGACCCCATACACTGTCTTATACTGCCATGCTCTCCCCGCCCCTTGGATTGTTAGTAAAAAGCTACCCATTTTGTGTGATTTTTGCGCAAGTGGCGTGACATCCCTGGGTATCAGTTTCCTCAAATACGTTGCCTACCAAATGTTGTGAAACTGAGGTAACACATGTAAAGTCTTAGAACAGGGTCTGGGACATAATACATGCTCAATAAATGCTGGCTATTTTATTGGTGGAGGTGGTGGTTTTAAGAATAATAAGTATTGTTATTATCTCTGAGCACCTGCTCTGGTTTTGTTTATACACTGTCTCATTTAGACCTTGCCCTGCGACACAGCCCTGCGAGGTCGGTGATGATGTCCCAACCGCACAGATGGGATACAGCTCAGAGAAGCTGAGTTACTTACCTGACTGTTGGAGCTGGGATGTGCTTAAGAACTACCTGGCATCACCTTCCTGGAGTGGTGTCCCCACCCACATTCAGCCAGCCACTATCTCTGAACTTAGAAAGGCATCTTTTTGGCACTCAGCAGGTGCAAGCCCTCCAGAGAAGTTTCCCAAGTTTGCTTCTCCAGCCATCTCCCTTTGCAAACACACTTTCTGTTCATGTGAATGAAACCCGCTAACTGGTATGGTGTCTGCTCTAATTATAGGCTCCCCAGCCTGTGCCAAGAGGAAGCTGGTTAGCGTACACTTGAGTAGATTTCAAATCGGATTTTGTGAGTCCCCAGCATGAGGGAAGGAGGCCAGGTTCTCCTCCGGAAAAAAATAATGGGAAATGCTGGCACATGTGAGTATTCCCAGCTCCTCTCCTGCTGGAGCAGGTGATGTCTTCTGCTCCCCAGATTACAGAGCCCTCTTTCCAGTTTCTTTACCTCTGTCTCTAGCCTTTTCCAGGAGCTGGAAAGCTGGGGGAAGGAATGGGAGAAGCAATCCGAGGTGCTGAAATGGAGGAGGTATAGCAAAGTGGAAACAATACTTTGGAATCAGAGGAAACTATTCAATAAATTCTGAATGCAGCTCTGCCTCATTTCAGCTTTCGCTGCCCTTCTGAGTCTCAAGCTCCTCATCTATCAAACAGGGGTGCCAATACTTTCCCCACGATGATCCAAGGATGTGTGTTGCAGTGTTTATTCAACATTTATCCAGTATTTACAGTGTGGCCTATTTTGTGCTGCATTGTACCAGTTACAGCTGTGAATAAGATGCAGCGCTGGGATCTTTAGAACTCCAGGTCAAGCTAGAAGCAAGCCATTTGATGCTTATCACACATTGTGATGAGAGAAGGACAGGGCTCTACAGGAAGGAGGGGCACGTGATCAAGAACTGTTGCATCCCAGAAGACTTCCTGGAGGAGGCGTGTCTAGGCTGCAACCTCAAGGATGACTCAAATTAAAGGAGGACAGGGCAAAGAGTGCCCTCCTTCACATGGGAAGAGTCTATGTGAGGGCCAAGATAGAATAGAAAACAACACATTTCAGAAACATCATTTAGAATAGCCAAAATCGGGGGTGGGGGTTGGGCAGGAATGGCCAAAATGGCCAAAATAAAGAAATGTTTTTTAAAAATCATGGAATTCAACAGAACCAATCAAAATAACATTGACAGGGCTTCCCTGGTGGCGCAGTGGTTGAGAGTCCGCCTGCCGATGCAGGGGACATGGGTTCGTGGCCCGGTTCGGGAAGATCCCACATGCCGCAGAACGGCTAGGCCCGTGAGCCATGGCCGCTGAGCCTGCACGTCCGGAGCCTGTGCTCCGCAACGGGAGAGGCCACAACAGTGAGAGGCCCGCGTACCGCAAAAAAAAACATTGACAAAGAACACTTTTTTTCTCTAGTCTCTCTCTGGCACTAATTTGTAAGCTTTTCAAGGGCAAAACTGTTTTAATCATATTTGTAAGTCCTGTAATGCTTTCCTTACATTTTTTATTTTTTAGTATTATTTTATTTTTTATTGAAATATAGTTGCTGTATAGTATTATATAAGTTACAGATGTACAATATAGTGAGTCACAATTTTTAAAGGTTATACTCCATTTACAATTATTATAAAATATTGGCTGTATTTCCCACATGGTACAGTATATCCCTGTAGATTATTTTATACCGAATAGTTTGTACCTCTTACTCCCCCACGCCTATATTACCCCTCTTCTCCCCACTGGTAACTGCCAGTTTGTTCTCTATGACTCTGCTTCTTTTTTGTTATATTCACTAATTTGTTGTATTTTTTAGATTCCACATATATGTGATATCATATAATATTTGTCTTTCTCTGTCTGACTTACTTCATTCAGTATGATCATCTCTAGGTCCATCCATGTTGCTGCAAATGGCAATATTTCATTCTTTTACATGGCTGTAGTCCATTGTATATATACACCACATCCTCTATCCATTCATCTGTTGATGAGCCCTTAGGTTGCTTCAAACCTCGGTAATTGCAAATAATGCTGCTATGAACATAGGGGTGCATGTATCTTTTCGTATTAGTGGGGTTTTTTTCAGATATATACCCTTTTTTCGGATATATGCTGCATTTCTCCTTAACAAATGTTCTAAAGAGGGGCAGATGGGCCTTGATGAAAACAAAGTAAAAAACACGAAGTTTCTGCAGCATTATTGGCACCATCATTATTCTGGCGAGAGCAACTGCACTTATCATCGGTTTTGGAATTTCAGAAACATCCTCACAGACACACCCAGAATGTCTGACCAAATGTCTGGACACTGTTATCCCATCAAGTTAACACATAAAATTAACCATCAAGGCGTTGTAAGAGAGATCAGCCATGGTGGCCGGGTAGAAATATCTTGCGCTCACCTCCCCTCAGGAGCACACCAAAATCACAACTATCTGCAGAACAACCATGGATGAGAAAGACCAGAACCTACCAGAAAAGATCTTCCGCCACTAAAGAAGGAACCACAGTGAGCCGGGCAGGAGGGGTAGACTCGTGATATAGCCAAATCCCATACCCCCAGGTGGCCGACCCACACACCGGAGAATAATTACTCCGCAGAGATTCTCCCACAGGGGTGAGACCTCTGAGCCCCACGTCGGGCTCCCCAGCCCGGGGTCCTACACAGGGAAGACGAGCCCCCAGAGCATTTGGCTTTGAAGGCAGGCGGGCGGGCCTTCATTGCAGGAGTCCCAGGGCGCCGGGGGAAAGAGAGGCTTCACTCCTAAAGGGCTTAAAGGGCCCACACAAAATCTCACGCGCTCCAGGACACGGGGCAGAAGCGGTCATTTGATAGGAGCCTGGGCCAGACCTACCTGCAGGTCTTGGAAGGTCCCCGGGTGAGGCGGGAAGACTGGGGCTCATCCTGGCAGCAGCCATATTTGGGAGCTCCTTCCACTGAGGGAGGCTGATGCCGGCCTCCAGCTTCTTAGCGACAAGACCTGGCCTCGCCCGACAGCCTGCTGGGGCCAATGCTGGGACGCCTCAGGCCAAGCAACTAACTGGGCGAGGACACAGCCCCACCCACCAGCAGTCAGGCTGACCTAAGACGCCCTAAGCTCACAGAGGCCTCTGAACGAAGCCCTGCCCGCAAGAGGGCCCAGAACTCAGCTCCGCCCACAGTCCCAGAATCCCCCGCGCCAGGCTCCGCCCCGGGGAGGCTCTGGACCAGCCCCACCCACCTGGGGCGGACATAACGTGCAAGAAAACCGCAACCCCACAGCCTGCGGACCCAGCCAGCTGACAGCAGGCCCGACCCTGCCCTGGGACCAGTTGGGCCCCAGCCCGGCCCACTAGCAGGCCAACACAAGCTTCAGGACACCCCAGACTCTGTACCCAACTGTGTCAGGAACTGCCCCCTCACCTGTGAGCTGACACCAGCTCTGGGACCCCTGGGCCCTGCAGCCAGACTCCAGGATCCAGCTCTGCCTGCCAGTATCCGGCACTAGCCCCCCAGGACGTGGCTTCACCCACCAGTGGGGGGCAACAGCCTTAGAGTCTTCTGTACCCTGACTCCGCCCACCTGTGAGCCAGTACTAGGCCCGGGGTACCCTAGGGTTCTGTAGTCAGCCACCTCGAGACACAGCCTTGCCAACCATTGGCCGGCAGCCTCCACACAAGGCAGGGCCTGGCAACCAACTGGATCAGGGGCCAACCAAGCCTACAAGACCACCCACATAGCCCGCCACAACAGAAGGACCCATGACCCCTCATAGGGAGAACCGCTAGAGCATATAGCTCGGGTAATGAGAGGGGAGTGTGCTGCTGGGACCCATAGGATGTCCCCAGGGTGGATGGTTTGTCCTATTTAGACCACCTCTCCCTGCCTTCCATTCTTGGCTCTGCAGTACTCGCAATTCACCTGTTCTTCAGGGCTTCCATAACCTGCTCACCAGAAAACCACTGAACAACCGTACCTGAATGTGCCAGACTACACGGTAGGCATTTTGCATTCATAACACCTTGTTTAAGCCTCACAGGAACCCTTCACATGAGAAGAAGAGGCCAAGAAAGGGCTCTGTGGACCCTAACGGGATGGGGATGGCTTAATTATAGCTGAATTGAGCATTTATTAGAGTCAGACACTGTGATGAGTGCTTTACATACATTATTTCATTTAACCTAAATATTAACTACCTGGTATTATTGTCACCCCCATTTTACAGGTAAAAAAACTGAGGTCCAGAGAGGTGAAATCATATGCCTAATGGGTGTAATAGTGGGGACTCATGGCTACTCTTTCCAATTAAAAACAAAAACCTTTAAGCCAGTGAAAGGAATTTATAGGCTCATGTAGCAGGAAAATCTAAGGTAACAGCATCAGGCATGGCTGGATCTAGGCACTCGGTATCTGTCTTTCTCCATCTCTTGGTGTGCTTTCTTTTGTGATAGTTTTACTCCCAGGGGAATTCTCCCTCGTGGAGGTAAGATGGCCAAAAGCAGCTCTAGGTGTACCCCAAACCAACTCAGCACCCACCATTGAAATGCAAGTATCATTGGACCAACCTGGAGGGTTGTGTGGCCATCTAACCTGCTCTCTGTGGTCAGAAGGATTGGAAGGTACTATTGTCCAAACCAGGATTGCATGCCCACTTCTGAGGCTGGGAGGGGTTTAGGGTGTAGGAAAGGTACATTCTCACAAAGGAAGACCAAGAATCTGTTCTCAAACCCCACAGAGCAGAATGAGGCAGCCGAGCAGCAATAGCCCACCACACGGGGATGTGACCCAGAGCCTCCTCACTCAAAGCCTGCGTGTTAACCAGTTTGCTCCAGCCCCTCTGCTTCGATTGCCTCTTTCTAATTCCCTGGCCCTGGGCTGACCCCTCTTGGAGTTCCGTCCCTCAGCGCTCGGCGCTGAGCACTGGTACTTAACAGTCATGCCAAGCGGGTGATGGATGGCGGCTGCCGTGAAGGCTCTTCAAAGGGGATGGGCAGCTGCTGGCTTGGAAATAAGCCTTCTGTAGGGACGAAACGCAAATGCAAACACACACCGTGGGGCCTTTTGTGGATTCTCCCCTTTGGACCCCCTGCCTCTGTTTCCAATTAGCACCCCAGGCCTGTGGGCAAAGTAAAACATCCCAGAGGCTGCTCTGAGAGGCAGAAAATCTTAGCAGAAATGGAATCATGCAACTATCCTGCTAGCCAAATGATTGTCCGTCCCTTTCTGTTCTCAGAAGGTTAGCCCTGGAAGATACCTCAGGTGGTTTTCCATCCCACCTTCCCATCAAGCACATGAGGCCCAGAGAGGGTGAGGTATTATCCAAAGGTTGCACAGCCAGGGAGTGGTGGCAGAGCTAGGACACATGGATGGAAAGAGAATGATATTAACTGCACATCTACTATGTGCCAAGCCCACGCTGGGGGCTTCAGCCAAGTTTTAGCTGCTCGCTCAATCCACAGGGCAAAGCTTTAGGGACGAGCCCTCAACGTGTAAGGCAGGAAAGAGCCCGAGTCCCACACCAAGGCCCAGCTTTACAGTGCATGCTTGGTCGAATCACTTCTTCTTGTCTGGGACTCAGTTTCTCGATTTAGAAAACAGAATTGACGACCCCAAGGGTGATTCCATCTCAACATTCCACTGTGTGATAAAGGCCATCCTGGGGGTAAGGGGGACTCTCTGGGCACCTTTTTAGCCATGAGAGGGAAAGCTATGGCCACAAATTCTTATGTGAGTAGCTGTGACATTGAAGCAAGACAGCCTTGACTAAGAGGATAAAGTCCTAACTAGGAGCCATCCCTATCTCCCTCACCTCCAGGCCTGTGCCCATGCTGTCCCCTCCCTGGCTAACTCCTACTCATGCTTCCGTTTCTGCTAGGACATCACCCCCTCTTTCCTTGCACCACCCCCTAAATTAATTTCGGAGCCTCCCAAATGCATCCTAGGCCCCTCTACTCCCCATCAGAGCACTTTTCACTGGGTTGCAATCTGCCATCCACTTGTCTATCTCCCCCAGTAAATCATAAAATCATCAAGGACAGGACTGACTCTGGTCAAACTCTATCCCCGACACCCAGGACAGACCTGGCACACAAGAGGTACAGGTGAAGAGTGAACCCCAACTAAATTCGGGGTAATGGGGATCCCAAGAGTCCTGGGAAGATTATGCCCCAGAAGACCCCTCTGAGCAACACTCAGAAGTGATTTTTTTCCTCCCCTATTTACCGGGACTTTTGTCCCCCGTCTGCCTAGATTATCAGCGGTCATAGCAGTAACAACAATCACAGTGATCGTATTTCTGGCCGTGAGACTAGAAAGGGGACTTGTCGCCTTATACCTGAGCCCCACAAGCCTCCCAACCCTGGCCGCAGCCGGGGTGATCCTTCCAAAAGGCAGATCAGGTCACATCCCTCCTGGGAGCCCAACCTTCCAAGCATTCTCCATCTCATTGAAAGCCCGAGTCCTTAAAATTCCCTACGAGGCTGTAGCAGGTTGGATTTCAAGCAAAGGCATGGAAAGCCACCCCGCACCCTGGCCAGAACAGCCTTTTATCACACAATCCAGAAGGTTCAGATGGAAGAATCTTTGGGGTCATCAATGCCATTTTCTAAAAGGGGAAACTGAGATGGGGTGAAGCATACGCCAGGCGGGATCAACGCCGCTGGAAGGGGAGGGCAGGGAAGCCTGGGCAGAGGGATGAGTCAGGTGGAGAGGCAGGCCCAGGAGAGCCCCGGAGCCAGAAAGGCCCGTGAGAGTTAGCCCACATCGGGCGGAAGTGGCCCGGCCCTCACACCCCTACCGTTGTCAGTTACTGGATGTGGACAGCAAGGAAAGGCAAGGTGGCTCCCTGCAGCTGCGCCATCCCTGGGGCTGACAGCTGAGGGCCGCTGGCCAGTGACAACACCGCGACCACAAGCCCTTCCCCCAAGGAGAGTCCTAACAAAGTCCCCACCCAACCTGGCCCCCATGACTTCTCTGGCCTCAGTTCTCCTCCCCCGCCTCTGGCCACCCTGGCCTCCTCCTTCCTCAAACCCAACCTCACCTTCCCACCTCAGGGCCTTTGCTCTTGCTGGTCCGTCCACCTGGAGTGCTTTTCCCCCAGCTATTTCCATGGCTTGTCCCCTCACTGTCTTTAGGACTCTGTGCACATGTAACCTTACCAGAGCATCCTTCCTTGACCCCCTCAGTAAAAGAGCAGCCCCCCACTCCTCCCCTGCCCTCCTTCACTGCCTCTCTCTGACATACTGTATAATCCTTGTTTATGTGTTATTTTCTGTCTCCCTCCTCTTGAACCTAAGGCCCAGGGGACCTGTCTGATGCAGCACCCAGCTGAGAACCCAGTACATCGTAGGGACTCAGTAAATACCTGGGGGCTGAATCAGCAAAGCTCCAGTCCTTCACCTGTAGCGGAAGAGCTCCTGGCTCTGAGCTGTTTAGAGCAGCCCTGTGCATTGGCCCTCAACAGGATGCCCGGCTTCAGCATCTTAGCGTGCCCATGATGTCGGTGCCATCGCTGTTTAATTCCCATTAGCCCCAATGTACAGAGGAGGCAGCCGTGAGACAGTGAAGCCACACGCCCAAGGTCACACACCAGGGAACAGCTGAGCCATTGCAGGAAGCGGAGACTCTCTGACATGGTGCGGGGCGGGGGGAGGGTGTGCTCATCGCAGCTGTTCCTCAGCTCAGGGGTCCTGCCGCCCCTTGGCTATTTCTCTTATTTCATGCTCAAGTCTGCAATTGCTCTCTGAGTATAATGGCGTTTATTAACTTCCCACTGAGCTCATTACAGAGCAGCCACCTTATCACCGACCACCTGCATTCGGAGCTGGGAGGGATCATTCCCAGCCTATAAATAGCCCAGTCTCCACCCCAACAGAGTCACAGACTCAGAGGCCACCAGCTTCGCCCAGAAGTTCAAGTCTAAGGACAAGGAGCTGGCCCTTCCTCTGCCCCCCACCCTCACCACCACTCTGGGGCCATAAGTCAAGCAAGAATCCGTCTGAGTCTCCCAAATCTCTCTGTTCCGTCGGCCATCCCTGTGCCGGCCCCACATTTATCTTGACGCTGTGACAAATTCACTGCCACGTGGATGTCATCCTCAGCACAGCCCAAGAGTGCCCTTGTTGGAACTTTCTCTGATGACATGGCAAACTCTCAGACGTGAGCTTCGCCATGGACTCACTCTGTGCTCCTGGGTGAGCTGGCCAACTTCTCCAAGTCTCAGTTTTCCCATCTCTCTAATGGACATAATCACACCCTCTATGAACACTTGTGTGCAATTTAAATGCAGTGACGAATGCTCTGAGCCCAGAACAGGATTGTGAGCTCAGTCACTCAGGCCTGACTTCTCCACTATGCACAGAAGGCGGAGTGTTTAGGGACCATGATATTTTAGGGGCCCATGAAAATGTTTAACTTCTTTTAAAAGACAAACTGTAATATAATCCAGCCTGAATAATGTTCCTTCTCGTGCCAACAGTCGTAAAATATAATTTTAATTATTTTTTTAATGGAGGAAGGGGCCCACGAAGGCAAAAGTGCGTAGAGCCCAGGAACGCCGTGATGCAGTCCTGCAGCCATATGTGTTTGGGGAGCTGGAGGTCAGGTCTGGTCACAGGCTGGGACCCCAAGGGGGCACTTGATCAGTTTGACCTGTACTTGATTAGCTTGACTTGAACTCTGGTAACTTGATGAACCACAAGGTTTGACAATCAAGCAATCAGTCCGCAGTCTAGCTCTTTTCTAACAAAACCCATTCCTTTATTCTTGCAATAAGTATTTATGGACCGCCTCCTCTGAGCTAGGCATGGTCTGGGTTCAAATAACGGTGTGGGTACTTGCTAGCTGTGTGAACTTGGGAACATGACTTTACCTCTGTGTGCTGTCAATAAAATGGGAGGAACTGGGTTGTCAGAATTCAGACAGTTAATCCAGGGAAAGTTTTCAGAAGATGGTCCAGTGCATAACAATCACTTCATGATGTTAGCCCAAGGTACCACTACAGACGTGGTCTCTGCCCTGAAGGAGCCTGCAAAACACAATAAATGAACAAGCACGTTAATAAAGCCTTTGGCCTCGGTGGTTATTAATGCTGGGAAGGGAATAAGAGAGTGGCGTTAGAGCAACCCCCCTTGATGACCTTCGAAGGCCACAGTCAGCCCAAGGAGGCCAGGTGGATAAACACCCAACCTTCCTCTCCTCCCATCCCCTCATCTCCTGCCAGTCTCTTCATTGGCTGAACCCAGCCAGGGCCACAGGGCGTGGGAACATGTCGATATGTCCAATCAGGTCAGCTTCCTGGGCTCAGGGCAGGATGGTGAAGGATGGAGCTCAGTCTGGAGGGTCAAGCAGGATACATCCCACATACAGCCCTCCACCCCCTAGGCTGAAATCATTCATTAGCTCCTCTTTGCCCACAAGTTAAGCTCCAAGCTCCCCAGGATGCCCCCGGCCCCTCACTCCCTACACCTGTCCCCACCCCACCCCTGCTCCAATACCCACTCCCATCTCACCCTCAAGCCCTAAGCCACATCTCATGGTTCCCAAAAAAGCATCAGGTCATTTCACATCTCTAAACCTTTATCTGGACTGTTCCCACCCCCTGGAATGCCCTCCCCACACCCACACCTGGGCAACAGGACAGTGAGACAGTGCAGAGCCTGGAAACCTGGGTTCCAGTTCTGTTTCTGCCACTTTCTAGCTGCATGACCTGGGGGAAGCCAATTCGTCTGGCTGAACCTCAGTGTTTCACCTATAAAATGGGAAGAATGATAGTCCACTTCATGAAGCTGCTGTAAGGTTCAGATGAAATAATACTTACAAAGTGCTTGGCAGGGGGGTCACTCAATGAGTCATACTAGAGGAGATTTTTAAGAAGCAAATGGTTTACAGAGCCATTCCTGACCATCTGTCCCTTGAGGTATCAGGGCCCCACTTTTCTGTGACCATCACTGGACCTTGTGTGGACAGCTCTTGGGGGCCCTGGAATGCTTTTCTCTGCATCTCCATCAATGCCCTGTGAGCTCCAGGGGAGAAGGATCAGAGGGCATTCCTATACGTGTCCTCAGCATACAGTGCATAGTAGACACTCAGTGAATATGGAATGAATGAATGAATGAATGAACAAATATTCAAACCAGTGAACCAATCTGCCTGCCCCTCCACCTGAATAGAGCTTGAACGACTTTAATCCCAGTCTGGACTACTAAACAAGGCACAGGGTGACCTCTCGAGGAAGCCCAGGCCAAGGTCGTGGCAGGGGGAGGGGGTAATAAGGGAAGCACCAGGGCCGGGAGGGGGCTGCAGGCCCCAGCTCATTGGAAATGCAGAAAGAATCCCAGCGGTGGCCGCCTTCTCTGGCAGGGAGCGCGCGGGAAAAGACAAGAAAGATGAAGCCGCCACAATCTCATTTTCTGAGGCCTGCAAGTCAGCCAGGAAATAGCTATTATTCCATCGCACTGTCGCTATTAAGTTATTTCCTTCACTAAATACAGGAATGTTCATGAATATCTATTGAGTCCCAGGTACAGACACCTCCTGGCTCTGAGGCTCAGTCACTCCGCCTTTACATTCCTCCAACAACACCCCTCAATCTTGCTCTGAAGTGAAAGACAATAGTATTTTAAATTGGTTAATAAATCTCAGGATTGATGCTCCTTGAAGGCCCAGGAACTTCGTCTCTATTACTTGAATAAAAGGGATCACATTTTAACCACTGCTGGGCTAGGAATTTGGGAGAGTGACCCGAGCCAGCTGCTCCTTCCTCTTCCTGGGGAGGGGAGGGATGGAGGTTTCAGGACCCTGCGTCCGACGGAGCCCTTTTGACGGCCAGGAAATACTTATTTTCTGGCTAATTCAGGCCAGTTGAACATCTTGGGCCACTTTGGTTTTGATGGCTTCATGTTTGGCTAGTTCCCCTGGATTCAAACAAAGAGACTCGGAAGCAAAGCTCTAGGGAGAATGTGGGTGTCTGGCATCCTTTTAAAAAGCACCTGGATGCAGATAAGGAAGGTGGGGGAGCAGAGCATAAATAATACTGCTTGGAACATAATTCCAGGTGTCGATTTTTACACCACCTTCCTCATGAGCACAGGTGACCTTGGGCATCCCCGTTGAAGTGGAGAAAGCTTTGAAAAGCCCAGACGATGGAGAACGTGAAGTAGGACTAAAATGTCTCCTGTTTGTAGAGTTTCTTGCCACCTGCTTTATGTCCTTTTCCTAATCCATCCTCACAGCCACCTTAGAAGGTGCAAAGTCCAGACATTGTCCACAGGCAAGAAAATCCACAGGGCAGAATCATCCCTGTGTACCCAGCACCCAACACACAGTCTGGCCCCAGAGTAGCAGCTCAGAAAATAGTGGGAAGATGGGCTGTTGTACAACATCCCTAATCTACAGATGTGCAAACTGAGGCTCAGAGCAGGCAAATGGCTTGCTGAGCATCTCACAGTGAGCTGGCCTGTCAATGATTCAGCTAAGGCAGTCTGTATACCCACTATGCCCAGGGACTAAGCTGGGTACCAAAGATACAGGCCTGAACAAAAAAGATGCTTTGATGGAGCTCACCATCTCGGAGTGGGGGAGGCAGAGAGCGCTTGACTGAATAAAGAGAGAACCAGGACAACTTCAGATATACAGTAAGTCCCCTACATACGAACAAGTCCCATTCCGAGAGCATGTTCGTAAGTCCAATTTGTTCGTTAAGTCCAACAAAGTTAGCCTGGGTACCCAACTTACACAATCAGCTATATAGTACTGTACCATAATAGGTTTATAATACTTTTCACACAAACAATACATAAAAACACACAAAAAAATAAAGAAAACATTTTTAATCTTACAGTACAGTACCTTGAAAAGTACAGTAGTACAGTACAAGAGCTGGCATACAGGGGCTGGCATCGAGTGACCAGGCAAGAGGAGTGAGTTACTGACTGGAGGAGGGAGAGGAGGTGGGAGATGGTAGAGCTGAAGGATCGTCAGCAATAAGAGATGCAGGGCAAGCTGCAATTTCACTTATGCCTGACGTCAGTGGAACGCATGTTTGCATCTTTGGAAATTCACAACTTGAAGGTTCATATGTAGGGGACTTACTGTACCTAACTGCTGAGAAGGAAATGAAACAGGGTGATGGGGTCCACAGGGCTGGGAGTGGTAGGCTGTGGGAGTGGGGCAGTTCCTAGCCCTATCTGCAGACTCTGGAAAGCAAGGGAGCGGAAGCGTATCTCTGAGACCCAGAGAGGTCTTCAGGGGCAGAAATTATACCTGATTTGAGACCCCAGCACCCACACAAGACCTGGCTCACAGCCGACGCTCAGTGTGGGGGCGAGATGGGTGAGTGGAGGGTTTCCACTGTTATTAACAATGCTCTGCTCATCCTTTTCTGCACCCCCTTATCAGAACTTCCCTCCAAACCCCACTCTGGGTGATCATCTCCTGTCAACAGGCATCATGCCCTAACCGGGTCACACACATCCCAGGCCTCCCTTCTGCCCTCGGTCTCACTCTCAAAACTGTCCCCATACAGCAGCCAGAAGGATGCTTTAAAAACACCCGGTGATACGTCACTCTGCTGCCTGAAAACTTTCAAGGCTCCTGCTGCCCTAAGAGCCAGGTTGGAGGTCCTGCCAGAGGGGTCACTGCTTCCACGTCAGCCTCACTTTACACTGCCTCTGTCCTCACCCGCTACCAGCCATCGTGACTGAGGCCTCACCCCCAGCTCCTCCCTCACGCTCATGGCTTTGCACATACCTCCTCTTAGATGGCTTCTCCACTTCCCATCACCCTGTTCAGCACCTCCTTCACCCTGTGAGCTGCTGCTCAAACATGAAAACCCACATCAAGAGTGACCTCCTCCAGGAAGCCTTCCTTGATCTCCAAGGAGTGTTTGGTGCCTCTTCGGGGCTCCCCCCACTGCCTTAGCTTCACGCATTGCAGCACCTACACTGGGTCATAATCTTCTGTATCACTGGGTCATAATCGTCTGTATCTATGTCTGTTTCTTGCCCTCAGAATGTGAAATGAAAACATCTCATATTCACTTCTTATCCCAGCATCCTACAGAGGACCCAGCATAGAGATGCCAGTAATAATTGTAAGTGAAACTCACTATTTCTGCTCATCCATTATGGTAGATGGTTTGCAAAAAGGCCCCAATTCTCTGCCCTACCTGAATCCACACCCTTTGCAATGTGACTTTGAAACTCTTCCCATCAGAGGATGAAACTTCTCCCCACCTCCAGAGTCTGGACTGGCCATGTGATTTGCTTCGGCCAATAAAATGTGGTGGAAGTAACACCATGCCAGTTCTGAGCTTGGGCCTTAAGAAGCACTGGAGCTCCCACTCTCCCTCCTTAGAATCCTGCCAGCCCCCAGGCAAGCAAGTCCAAGCTAGCCTGCTGGAGGGCACAAGACATGTGGCCCACTCACCTCCATCACCCCAGCCAACAGCCAGTTAACCGTAGAACTTGAGAGTGAGGCCATCCTAGACCAGCCAGCCTCCAGCCACCTCACCAGCTTCCGTGAGAAAGCCCAGCTGGGCAAAAAAAAAAAAAAAAAAAAAAAAGGGGGGGGGCAAAGAAAAATAAGAAAACAAGAAAGAAAGAAAGAAAAAAAAAGTATATTGGCGTATGTTCCTGAGACTGTGTTGCTGTTTATTACACAGCATCATTATGGCAGTGGATGACGATACACTCGTTGAACAGCTCTGAGATGCTTAGCACTGGGTGTAACACACCACCAGTCCAGATCACTCCTGGAAACTATCTCCCAACCCAAGGACTCAAAATATCAGGGTCTCTTCAAGACAGATCAAAGCACAAATCCCACAGCTGTCGCTGGTGGAGCAGGTGGAAAGTGACCCCCAGCTGACCAAGTGACCTGTCGTCACAGGTGGGTCAGAGAAGCCAAGCCCCAAGGCACTTCCAGAAAACTCACAGTGTGGCAAGGGCCCCGACCAGAATGCTGAACTCCATCTGGGGAATAAAGCCAGACACATCACTCTTTTGGACAAGCAATTTTTTTTTTCATAATTGACAATTCTTGGCATATCCTCCCCTTCTCCATGCACAGCCTTCTTTTCATGTCACTCATGCACGTACCAGACACTCCGAGGTGACTTCCCTTGAAAAGAGAACGCCAGAGAGACCTCTGGCTCCCTATCCTTAAATATTCCACTTGTTATAAATTCCCCGAGGAGTCTTCTCAGCTCCAAATATCAGGGGAACAGAAAGAGTGAGAAAGGGGGAAAAAAACACATTCTCAGAACAGTTCTTTGTACTTGAGATTCTTTGGTTTGTATTAAAATATTCTCATCTCCCCAGAATTTATGAGCACTCCTGGCACTAAGAGGGTTCGCTTTGTCCCTGATCCTGTGTTCTAGAAATAAAACTAACAGTGTCAGAGTGGACATCTCTGGGAGGGAGGGGGAAATGGGCCAGACCCTTCCAGAGCATCTGAGTTGAGTGGTCAGGGAAAGGCAGACTCATTTCCCGACCCCTCTTATCAGGGAGGAGACTCAGCAGTAGGCACCTCCCCGTTGGTGATCTCATTTGATTTTCCCAACAGTCCTACCAGGCTACTATCATAATCATTATCATGCCCCTCTCTCAGAGGAAACAGTGAGACTCTTAGGAATAAAATGTCTTCTCAAGAGCTGGAGCTGGTCAAATATGGACCTCGAATTTAAATCCAGATGTGACTGACACCCAAATGCTCCTACCAGCCAACCATACCATCTGGAGGAGGAGTGATCAAGGGAGGCTGCCTGGAAGAGGCAGGACTTAAATTGAGTCTCAGAGCTGCTAGAGTCCCAGCTAGCTGTGTTTTCTGGTGGCAGAGATGCAGCTGTCCTCATACACTCAGTCTCTATAACACCTTGAAGGGAGCATGATCCCTAATTTATTCAACATCATTTTTTAAAATACATGGATCTGATATTTCCTCCTTTACATAAAAATCTCTGCTTCCCCCACCCTTGTGCCAGCTAAGCAAAATTTAATGTCCTGAGCATGGCATTCAAGGTTCTTAGTAATTTGCCCCAACCTACCTTTTCAGCTTTCCACCTCATTATTACCACCCACATACACACACACACACACACACACACACACACACACACACACACGTAGGTATACCCTCAAAGATATCCCATGTGCTAGTCAAACAACACTTCCCCTCTGGATACAGACTTCCTCCCCTATATCTCTTGTGGTATTCCCACTGCCTGCAATGCCTTTCTCTGCCTAGTGAACTCCTAGGCATCCCTCAGAGCCCAAGTCAAATGCCCCACCGGCAGGGAAGCTTTTGCTTTGCCCCTTCATGTACAGTTATTTGTACATGCCTCTGATAAGAACCAGCACAGAACTAATTGGCCCATAGTGTGACATCTGTCCCCCTTACAATGAGTTTTGCAGGTAGGGGCTCAGGTACTATATTTCTCTGAATCCCCACAGCTTTAGCACGGGGCCTGGCCTTTCATCTAGGGGTCAATAACCACAGATGCTGACAGATGAATAAATGAATGAGTGAGTGAATGAATGAATGAATGAGTGTATTTTAGGCTTTCAGGAGTTGCCTACTGGGTGAATGTAAGCCTCTGCCACACACACGCAATAGAGAAGTCTGCCTCAGCACCTTTGATGGGGTGCACGGGACATCATTCTTCTCACCTAGAACTGCTTGTTTGGGGGGAAATTAAAAGAACCAAAATAAGGCCTGGCAGGCGGTCTGACATCCCCCCCACACACACACGGCCCCACTGGAGGGAAATAGACTGAGCAGGTCCCAGTGTCTGGCTCTGCCTCTCCCTCACCCCAAGTTCCAGATCAATCTTTTTCTGACAGGTGGCCTATCTCACCTAACATCCTCCCTGAGAGGAGGAGTCGGGGGTTTTCAGACCCACAGCCCAGTCGAGGAGCTGAGACTGGAGACAGAGCTGATAAAACGGTGAAATGGCATCAAACGCGGGGCACGTGGCTTTCATCCCAGATATCCAGATCTGGGGAGCGGATGGAGGAGTCCTCATTTCTCACACTGGCCAATTTCCATGGTGCAAATATTCCCATCACAACTAATTTCAAGCCGATGGTTTAACAAGTGGCTTAGAAAACTCCTGAATAATTAACAATCGGCTCTTGTGAACTGGTGTGAGCCAGCTCCAGCACCTCAGAGCCGTCTATTATTATTGTTTATATTATTATTACTATTCATCCAAGCAGCATTATTTTTGGCTTTTTCCTTTCATAAATCTACATAAGATTTCACTTCAACACTGGAATCTGCAGGCTAAATATAGTTTGAAAGTCAACAAAGCAAATGATCTGGTAAGGTCTCCAGCTCTAAATAACATCCCAGGAGTTCGACATCCAAGTCCTCCCCCTTGGAGACAATTCCCCAGACTACCTCCAAGGCACAGAATCCCACCCCATGCCCTTTCCACTCATAGCACTACAATGGGCAAATCAGAATATGCACCCCCAAAGAGGTGCTGCGTGGGTTCAGACAAATCACCCGACCTCTCTGAGCTTCAGTTTCCTCATCTGGCTCACAGAGACGCTATGAGGTGTTAGTGAGATGATGTATATGGAACATATTTGAAATGCCCATCACAGAGGAATGCCCAATAAAACATAGGTATTATTAAGAATGTTCATAATAACACAAGCACCAGGTCGTTGGCCCCTGCCCATCTGCAAAGGGTCTTGGGGGGCTCCTGGGTCCCTGACAAGTTGTGCAAGGAGCATGGCAGAGTTGGATCCTTGGAGCTGAACCTCCCCATCTGCTCCCTCCACCACCACCTCACTTCCACTCCTGTTCCAGGACTAATTTATTTATTTCCTTCTGAATCCTCAGAGTCTAGCAAGTTGTGGAGTGGTTGGATGGATTTTTTAATTAATTGACAGGGAATCAATGAAGAAGTGATCATTTTGGCTCTGGCTGGGTAGGGCGCCATCTCGACCGTGGGAAACAAATGGATGGCTTCGGGCAGCATGGTGGTGGGCAGGAGGGGTGGGGGGATCGGGGGGGAGGGAAACTTTATTGAGCTGTGGTTGGGTTGTGGGTACTAAGACCCAGGAGGCCCAGTACCTGCCACAAGACGCAGGATGGAGAAGTGAAAGGAGGTCAACCTGCACACCTAGAGTCCAGGAGATCGGAGTTCAGGCCCTGACACCACCACTTACCAGCTGTGTGGCCTTGGACAAGTCATGGCACCTCCCTGAGCCTCAGCTGCCCCTGAGGGTGGTTGCGAGGACTTGATTCTGACACACACTGCCACACACATGAGCCTTGAAGGCATTCTGCTAAGTGAAATAAGCCAGACACAGAAGGACAGGAGGATGGAATGGAGGGTTACTGATTAGTGGTTACAGAATTTCTGTTTGGGATGATGAAAAGAAACTGGAAATAGACAGCAGTGATGGTTACACAACTTCGTGAATGTACTTAATGCTATTAAACTGTACACCTAAAAATGGTTAAAATGGGAAATTTTATATTATGTATATTTTACCACAATACAGGTAAAGGGTAAAAATAAGGCATGCCATGTGCTTGCACTGCCTGGCTTCTAGAAAATGCTCACTAAATATACATTATTATTATTAACACTATTATTATTTTTAAATTACTGGGCTGAAGCGACATGTTCACAGATGTAGCAGAATGCAAAAAATGACCAAAAATCCTTCCCATCCTAAATGCACACCCTTTATAAAGTTCCCATCAAGAACTGGGGTCTATTTCACCACCCCTTAAATCTGGGCTTGCTTTGGCCAGTGCTAGCTTCCCATGGCTGCTGTAAGTGTGTAAATTATCACAAACTTAGTGGCTTTAAATAATGCATGTTTATTCTCTTAACATTTCTGGGGGGTCAGATGTCTAAAGTGAGCCTTAAGAGCTAATGTCGAGGTGTCAGCAAGGCTGCTTCCTTCTGGAGGTCCTAATGGGATAATCCACCTTCTTCCTTTTTTCAGCTTCTGGTGGCCACCGGCATTCCTTGGCTTGTGGCCCCTTCCTCCATCTTCAAAGTCCATTGTTCTAATCTCTGTTTCCATCATCACATCACCTTCCTCCCTTCTGTAGATCCCTCTGCTTCCTTCTTATAAAGACCCTTGTGATGACGTTGGGCCCAGTCCATAATTGAGGATCACCTCCCATCTCAATATCCTTAATCCCATCTGCCAAGTCCCTTTGCCATATAAGGTAATATAGTCACAGGTTCCAGAGAGTAGGACCTGGACATCTGAGGAGCGGGGTAGGGGGCATCATTCAGTCCACCACAGCCAGTGAGACTTCAGTAAATGTGACACAAGTAGAAGTTTAAAGAGCCCTTGTGCCATAGGGCTGCCCTCTGTTGCTATACTGGGAACGCTTCACCACCTAGAATGCAAGCCCAAGCTAGCCTTCTGGGAAATGAGAGACACATGGCCCAGGCACCCCAGCCAACAGCCAGCCAAACCCCAATGTTGGAGCAGTCCTGCTGACCAGCAATCAATGGATGACTCTTGTGTGAGCCCAGTTAGCACCAGCCAAAGAACTTTCCAGCTGAGCCCAATTCAAATGACCAGCCCACAGAATCCTGAGCTAATTACATTGTTCTTGGTTTAAGCCACTGGGTTTCATGTAATTTGTTACACAGCACAAGCTAACTTAATCAACAGACAACCATTGAGAAGGTGAGGGGAGAAAACATTTATTAAACACATACTATGTACAAAGCATATTCCTCATACAATCTCATTGAAGCCCCACAGATTCCTCACAGGTAAATATTAATTGTATCCATATTACAGATGAAGAAACTGAAGCTCAGACATGGGAAGCAATTGGCTTAAGACCGCATGACTAGGACTTTGCAGAACCAGGTGTCACACTCTGACCGGTCTGACCCCAAAGCCATCGGTCTTCCAACAGCCCCACTCTGCTCTAAAACCATGCTGAGTCAGCACATTTATCCGTGGCTGGCTCCCTCTTCCCTGATCACCTTTCCAACGGACTCTTACCACATGCCCCCACATCACCCACCCCAGCCACCCCACCATTCATTCGGCAATTATTTGTTGAGGCAGGAGAGCACAGCAGTTAAGCATTCAGACTCTGGCATCAAAGTCAAATTCCAGCTCTGTCTCTTCTCAGCTGTGTGACCTAGGACAAGTTAATTCACCTCTCTGAGCCTCGGCTTTCTCATCAATAATATGGGGAACACAGTAACGTCTACTTTACTGAATGCTTTCCAGATGAAATGAGGAAAGGCATGGAAACCACTTATCACAGTGCTGGGCATGTAGTACATGCTCAGGAAATGCTAGCCATTATAACAACTGCCATTACTCCTGAGAGCGTGCCACAGACCAGGCACTTGAAGTGGTCCCTTGGAAGACCACGAAGATGTCAATCTCTACCGAACAGGGGCAGGGCCTCCTACTGACTAAACTGGATAGTACTGAACCATTTCAGAACTTGCTTCCTCCACCTGCTGCTTTTTCTGGACAAAGGGGAGACATCACAAAGCAATAGAAAAAAAAAGCCAATCCGTACTCAGGATGCCAGGGTCCCAGCTCTGCCCCCAACACACTCTAAGACCCTTACCTTGTCCGCCCTCAGTTTTCCCATCTGTATCATGAAGGAATGAACTTCCAAACTGTTTCATCTCTTTCTGCCATTCTGTCATCTTAGGATAGCAAGCTGTTCATCCTGCTTCCGCCTAATCTGACATCAGAACAAGCCTCCCAAAAAATACATTGGATGCCAAGCAGGTTTTGATAATCTGAAGAATTCTGTTTTTTATTGATGATGTCCACCCGCCTCCTTCTGCAGCCCAGGAAATCTACATTAGGGGCTGGATTCAAAAAGAGGAAAGAAAAAACAAAAAGAAAGAAAGAGGGCTGTCTTTGAAGTGAATGACATGAATTATTTCGACCTAACTTACTAATTAAGACCTCATTAGCAGCCCAAATTTGTGATAGATCAGCAGAGGACTTGGCACAATGGTTTAATTTAATGATTTCTTGCATTACTTTGTTAATCATCTTTAGTCTGATTTAATTTATGCCAATGTGACTGTCCTAATTTCTAATTAAGGCATTGATGGCAGGGACGGCCGCCATAGCATAAGGATCTCAATCAAGGCTGATACAAAAGCAGATATTCGTTTTTAAGGCCTGTGAGGTGGCAATTTGCTAAGTCTTCTGCTTATTGTTTTATTCCCCCCACACACAAAGGTTGGGGAGGGTCTGGTCTTCGCCTGGGGCAGATGGTTTCTCACTAATCACAGACCTTTACAGTCATTGATTTTTTTAAGGCTCTGAAAAAGACCTTGGAGATTAACCAGACTAACCTCCTCATTTCACACATGAGGCAACAGGGGCCAGAGAGGGTGAGGGGCTCACCCAAGGTCACACAGCAAGTTAGCAAGATGGAGGGAGGAGACCCCAGGCAAGCGCTGTCCTCCGCGGCCACCGTTTGGCAGTCCCCAGGTGGCAGTGGCGCTTTCTACAGCAGTTGCAACTGACTGGGATTTGGGTCAGTGACTTGAAGTTGGCATAATAATTCCAATAACACCCAGCCCTTGAAGACCAGACTCTGAGCCTGAAATCTGATGCACATTTTTCTTAAATCCACAAACAAACCCTACATGTGGGCATTATAACACCTGCCCTCCCATTTTACAGAGGCTCAGAGAGGTAGAATGCCTTCCCAGGGCCCCACAGCAAAGAAGTGGGATTTGGACCTGGGTCTGCCTGATTCCCAAGTCCATGCTACTATCACTGCTCTGGGCTGCCTCCCCAGGTCACCACTGGGTATCCACAGTAATTTGTATCAATATTACAGCTAATGTGTACTTAGGGCTCACAACGCGTCAAGAGCTGTGCTAAGCCCCTCACGTCCCATTTGATCCTCACAACACCCTGTGAAGAAGGCATCATTCTTATGACCAATTATACATAGAGAAGCCAAGGATCAGAGAGGTTATATGAGTTGCCCAAGGACGCACAGCAAGATGGCAGTGCCCAAAGGCTGAACCATCCCCAACTGCCTCTATCTAACTCTAAAACTCCCTATACTCCACCTCTGTCCTGAGCATTTCTGAGCGTGGCTGAGCCGGAATGTCTGGGCTTTGCCTACCCAGGGCATAGAATATGCCTTTCTTGATGACAAAGGCAGCCTGAGCCATGGGAGAGCCAATAGCCAAGCCAAGAGTCAGGATGAACATGTTTCTATCCTAGTTCTGCCACCAATTTGCAAATCCTGTCTCCTCTCCGGCCTCAGTTTCCCGCTCTGCAAAATGAGGTCTGGAAAAGCCATCCTCCAATATGGCTGCGCATTGGAATCACCAGAGGCCACCCCACCAAAAAAAACTCATGTCGACACCCCAGCCCAGACCTGATGAATCAGAACCCCTGGGGACAAGGTCCAGGACTCTGGATGGCGACCAGAATCCTTGGTGATTCCAATACACCTAACATTTGAGAACCACCAGCCTAAGTGATTCCTACTGGCCCCTCGAGTCTTGACTTGGCTACTCAAGCTGTTCCTTCCCATACCCTCTTCCTCAGCACGGGAAATGGTACCCAGATGCTCGGATCACACACTGGAAGCATCCTTGGCTCCTCTCTCCCTGTCTCCCCATCTCTAATGCATCAGCGTATCCTGTCAACTCGACCTCCACGTACATCCCGAACCGTGGACTTCTCTCCCTCCCGCATCCCGCCCTTAACGACTGCACCTGCCGACCCCGTTTCTCCCCAGCCATCTTAGCCCCCTGCAGTGCATTATCCTCCCAGCACCCTAGTGACCTTGGCAAAATATAAACCTGACCATCTCCCTCTCCTGAGTCTAACAGTCCAGTGGCGTCCCCGTCGCACCCAGAATTAGACCCAAACTCCTTTTCTTGATCTGTAAGGCCCTTCATGATCTGGTGCCCCAGCTCTCACTTTTCTCCTAGCACACTCTGTTCCTGCCCCATCGGCACTCACTCTGTTCTTTAAACAAGACAAGCTCACTCTAAACTCAGGGTCTTTGCACCTGCTCTTCCTTCTGCTTGGAAGTCCATGCCCTTGGCTCTGTTACCGGCTATCTCCTTCTCACCATGCTCCCTGACTTTCCCAAGTAAAGGAACCGTGCCCACGGCATTCCCCACCCCGGCAGCCTGCATTATTCCCTTCATAGCCCATATCGCTATTTGAAATGATCTCATTTTTCTTTTGTCCATTGTCTCCCCGTGATGTTGTGATACAATAAGAAATATATATTTGGTCTTTGTTCCAAGTTCCTGGCACAGAGCTCCTAAAACCCTTGGAATTTCCTGAGTGACAAGGGTGAGAGGAATATCTTTTGTTATTCATAATAAGTCCTTTTCAATTCTAGTGAGTTTATGTTAATGAGGTGACTTTGGGGAAAACCCCTAAGGATGGGGGCTGGTTGCCAAGGGAACCAACCATGTGATTAGAGGGTTGGAACTTTCAGTCCCACCCCTCCAATTTCTGGGGAGGTGAGAGGGTCTGGAGATTGACTTCAATAACCAATGGCCAATGACTTAATCATTGCAATGGAGGTAATGAAGCCTCCGTAAAAATCCTAAACACCAGTTTGGATAGCTTCGGAGTTCGTGAAGCTATCAAAGTGCTGGGAGGGTGGTGTACCCAGAGAGGGCATGAAAGCTCCACGCCCCTTCCCACATACCTTGCCCTATGCATCTGTCACCTACAAATTGGCACCTCTACAAGGATCAAATTATAAGCTGCTGCAGCTGCTGACCCCCTGAAAGGAGTTCAGAGTGGAGATCAGGAAGGAGGCACTCTGTGCTCTGGGAAAAACTGGCAGAACAGGTCTTCAGATAGTTACTATTTGCAGGAGACGATTTTATGAGCCCAATTCTTGGATCTCCTCGAATCTAGAAAAGCACTAAAATCCTCATGGTGATGTCTGCTCCTCGTGACTAGCAGAAACCTTCTGCAAAAATATATGTGCTTGACTGCATGTACTCCCCCTTCACCAAAATCACGTATATATTTACCTTCTCCGCTACCTCTCTGGAGCAGTTTCCCAGAGCTATCTGAAATGCTGTCTCCCAGGCTATAGTCCTCATTTTGCCTCAAATAAAACTTCACTCACAACTCTCGCGTTGTACATTTTTTGTCAGTCAACACATCTCTTCTCTTTGGCTGTTCCTGAGTTGTATGCTTCATAATCGACAAATCATAGTGAGTAAAGCACTGTCCTGAGTTCTGTGAGGGGTTCCAGCAAATTACTGAACCCAAGGAGGGCCCTGTGGGAATCCTCAACGTATAGCTGGTCAGGCAGAGGGGCCAGTCTGTCCTCAACTGTCCTCAACTGAGTCCTCAACCAGTAGAGTCTGCACTAAGCCCAGGTGGCTAGTGTCAGAATTGAGTAACGGGATACCTAGTTGGTGTCCAGAGAATTGGAGAATTGTTTGGTGTGGGAAAAAAACCCACACCTTGGGAGTCAGAAACATCGTAAGTAGGAGAAGAAAAACAGTGTTTTTTCCTTTTAGTTGCTATGCATAGTAGTAGCAGAGAAAAAGAGTTTCTTTTTTAATTTTACCCCCATTAGAACGTCACTTCCATGGGAGTAGGGTCCCTACCTATCTGGTGCACCCCAGTGTCCCCAGGGTGCAACACCTGACACACAGCATGCACCCCAAAAGTACTCATACAGGTGCTGTACACCTGAAACTAACACAACATTGTAAATCAACTATATTCCAATAAAAAAAAAAAACTCATCAGGTGAACAAATGAAGGATGACACCTGTGCTCCTGTAAGAGCTGGGCCTGAACCCCAGTCCTTCGTGATGTTCCAGAAGAGGAACGCTTAAGCAAGGACATCCATCCTGGGCTTCCCTGGTGGCGTAGTGGCTGAGAGTCCGCCTGCCGATGCAGGGGACACGGGTTCGCACCCCGTCCAGGAAGATCCCACATGCCGCGGAGCGGCTGGGCCCGTGAGCCATGGCCGCTGAGCCTGCGCGTCGGGAGCCTGCGCGTCCGGAACCTGTGCTCCGCAATGGGAGGGGCCGCGGCGGTGAGAGGTCCGCGTACTGCAAAAAAAAAAAAAAGAAAGGACATCCTGGGGACCTTTATTGCACAGGACAGACTCACGCCACAACGAGGAGAACTGACCACAACATTCAGTGACTCCTCTGTCCTGGAGATCCAGGCTCCACTATGCCCTTGAGTGAAATCCTAGAGAATTAAAAAGTTTGAAAGAAAGTGCATCTGCTAATATGCCACATTTATGTTAGTCAATATAGATTTATTTAATGCAATAAATGACATAATTGGACTTTTATTTCCATAATATATTTTTCCAAGATAACTAATACTGTGAGTACCCGTGGCATGCTGATGTCTCCTGGACGAACATATTTCCTGTATTATTACTCTTGTATAAAACTGACATTTAAACAGTTTAATAAATGAGCAGTTGTTTGACTTGTATCAGTTTCAATACATTCCGGGATATTAATAAAATATATTTCATAAGCCAGCTCAATAGACCATGCCATAAAAATTCAATGATTTATTAGCGATCCACTTGCTGTTAGTTGGGACAGATACTCAAAATGCCATTAGGGCTAAAATAATAATCAATCAAACTAATTAGACCCTATTTTTCATATGCAAATATAATTAAGCATACATTTCTCCATAACTTTAAAGAGAATTATTGAAGCTCAACCTCATATGAAGAGCCCCTCACTTGAGTTAATGAAATGACAGTGTGTGAAGTTGGATATGCAAACAAAATTGATGAACCGTTCCGGGCTTTGAGGATCACAGGGAGGTGGGACAGGAGAGCAGGGGCTAAAAAAAAGGACCCCCCTGTACACCTGAGTCTATTCTTTCTACCAATGCTGATTAGGGGAAAGTTTCAAGACTCAAAGTGGGCATGGATGACAGGTCCAATAGGGCACCATGAATAAGAATGTGGACTCTGAACTCACACCGCTGCATTCAAATCCTAGCTTCACCAACACAGTGGACCTCGGCAAATTAGCCTCCTGTGCCCCAGTTTTGCCATCTGTAAAATGGGAGTGATCAGGATGATAGCACATTGAGGTTTGCTGAAAGGAGTAAATGAGTGCCTCGCCCATAACGAGCACTCAATAAACATTAGCTGTTTTTATCCAAAAGCAGTTTATTTGACCCCCAGCTATTTCTGCAAGACCTCTCAGCTACTCGCTGAGCTGAGTGACCCTGGGAAAAGTCTAATCCTTTCTCTCTGGGTGGCAGCTTCCAAGTCCAGACAGTCAAGGGCTGAAACTAGATGATTCAGAAGATCAGAGCTAACGGTTGAGGAAGTTGAAGAATGATGACCGCCAATCATCCTTTCCTGTCTCTGTTCGGGTCTAAGTCACAAAGCCTCGTTGTGCCCAAGGAATGGGGCCAAAGGGGCCGAGGAAGCCAGAACCAATCCGGGCCGGAAGTCTGAGCATCTGGGAGTGGTCTCTTCAAAGAAACCCGTAGTGGAGAGAGGGAGAAGAATCTAGACTGCTTCTAGCTCTGCCCAGATGCTTGGTGCACTAGTGAAGAGCAGGGTCAGCAAATGATTTCTGGAAAAGGCCAGAGAATAAATATTTTGGGCTTTGCAGGCCATACAGTCTGTCACAACTACTCACCTCTGCTGCTACAGCCTGAAAGCAGCATGGACTGTGTTCCAACAAAACATAATTTACAAACACAGGTGACAGGAGGGTTGGGGCTCGTGGATGAAGGTAATGTCGGCTGATGTAACAAGCAAACCCTGAAATGTGCAATGGCTTAACCATGGTAGAGGTCTATTTCTAGCTCTTGCAAAGTCCACTGCAGACGTTCCTGGTTGGGCAACTCTTTAGGGTGACTTTCCTCCAAGAGGTATTAGAGACCCAGGTTCTCACCATATTATGGCTCCTCCATCCTCAGCTCACCAGACTGATCTGAATTAAATCAGTGGACAGGAAAGAGCACACAAGATCACACCTGGGAGGGTTTATTGACAAGGCCTGGGTGTGGAGCACATCACCTCCACTCGCATGTGACTAGAACTTGGTCTCATGGCCACTGCGAGGGAGGCTGGGACCTGAGCTGTGTGTCCTGAAAGAAGACAAAACAGATTTGGCAAAGAGCTAGTAATCTCTGCCACAGGAGAGAAAAGAACTTCAACTTGTCTGGGCGTGACAGGATGCTTTCACCATCTCCATTCTGCCTTTTTGCTTCTGGTTGCTATCCAGACAAATAGTATAATTATTTTACAGGAGAGACCTCCCCCAAGATTTCTGGGGTTACCTGCCCATCCCCGTTTTCCATAGTCCCTCCCCATTTGTGCCCATAAGAACCTTTCCCCATACCTGTCTCTCCTCCTAGGCAGGCTCTGTCCTTCTTTGGTTTTTTTTAAGTAAATTTTTTTTTAATTTTATTATTTGGGTGCGTCGGGTCTTAGTTGTGGCGCACGGGCTCAGTTGCCCTGCAGCATGTGGGATCTTAGCTCCCCCACCAGGGATCGAACCCACGTCCCCTGCATTGGAAGGTAGATTCTTAACCGCTGGACCACCAGGGAAGTCCCGGCTCTGTCTTTCTTGAGGACAAGGTCAGGTCTGTCTGACTCACAACTGTGCCTGTCTTCACATTGACCACATGGGAGATTCTCAATAAAAATTAATTAATGCATGAATAGATGAATCTAAGATGAGTTATAATGATCAAGCCCATGTAAAATTGGGTTTAAAATAACAGAAAATAATTAAAAGGAGGCAAAGAAACTGATGTGGCATATCCCTGGGAAAAAGCCCATGAATGTCCAGGAAAAAAAAAATCTGGAAAGTTCAGGAGAAAACCCAGAGCTAAATGTAACCAACAGCTATAGCCATTCAGCCCTAGAGAATATGAAAGAATGAACCGGGTGCATGTGTTTGTATCCATGTGTAAGTATGTGCATGTGTGTACATGTGTTGGGTTACGCCGATCCCTTTGTCTAAGATAAGAGCTCATGAGTCAGACACTAACTTGGTCTGGTTTTCCAGCCCTTTCTTTCCACCTCAGGACAGAACGAGCAGAGGGCTCTGGAGAGGAGAAAGGTAATTATGCCCAATGGGTAGACAGCAAGCTCAGCATTTTTCACAAAAAGGCGGTGGGCTTTCCAAGGGACATCCACGGCCAGAAACCTGGCTTCAGCCACAAGATGTATTTCCAGCCTCAGGGAGGAGGAAGAATGAGATGGTTGGGGCTTCTGCTGCAACAGCCTTTTTTAAAAAATCATTTCAAAATTAAATTAAATGCTATTAAATTAGCAAAAGTGCCAGGGGAGCCTGGGAAGAGAGTCACTCAGATAAATGGCCCAGGCTGGGCAACTTTAAATCATGGAGATGTCAGATGCTGGGGCTGGAATTGGGGCTCCAAAGGTCCCTGGTTTTCTGCCTCTGAATCATACCCTGAATCCAGATTACCCAGGGAGTTTTTTACAAAAGCACAGAGCAGGGCACACACCTTTGCAGAGAATCTGGCTCTGCAGGTCTGTACAAAGTAGGGCTTTGTCTCTTAGGAAAAGTCTGAGAAGGTGATACTGACACACACATCCCTGGTTGTGTGATACTGACACCAGCATCCCTGGTTACAAAGCACGCCTTCATTTTGCAGAGAAGGGAGAGATAGGGACTTGCCAGTTTCTCCCGACAAGTTACTGGAACAGTGCAGAGGGAGATGGCAGGTTTTTCAGTCCTAATACCATCTCCATGCCAGAGGAAGGAGATGTGGGAGGATTCCAGAGAAGGAGAGGCAGGTGTCTAGGGCAAGAGAGGCCGTCCCCATTCTCCGACCCTCGCTGACACATTCAGCAAGTGTTCACTGAGCATTCCCTCTGATCCAGGGGCTACACCGGGCACTAGGGACCCAGTGATGGTTAAGCCCCAGCCCATGATAAACAAAATGATTTCAGCGACTGATAGATGCTATGACGGAAACGAAACAGGAGGATGAGAGAGACACAAGTGAGGCCACTTTAGCGAAGGCAGTCAAGACGCTGCTTCAAAGCTGTGACGTTTGACCAGAAATGTGAACGATGGACAAGTAAATCCAAGGATGAGAAACAAGGAACAAGTATCACCAAAATGTCTAATGGGAGGTGGGCGGGGTGGTGGTAACCTCGGAGTAGAGGGTCCAGTGGAGGGCCCCCCCCCCCCGAGAAAAGCAACCTTTGAGCTGGGAACAAAAGGATGGGTCGGAGTCTACCAAGGGGAGAAGGGGCAATGCAGAGTTTCCGTTCATTCATTCAACCTTTTAGCAAATCCCTATTGAAGACCCACTGTGTGCCAAGCACTAGGCTGAGTGATAAAATTGAGCAGTGAACAAGACGGCGCGTGCCAGCTTTCAAAGAGGACGGCAGAGGCCGAACAAGGCATCGTGGTAAAGCTGGGCTTCTCAATCTCGCCACCAGGGACGTTTGAGGCCGGATCATTCTTTGGGATGGGGGATGGGGGCTGACCTGTGCATTTCAGGATGTTGAGCAGCATCCCTCGCCTCCACCCACCAGGTACCAGTAGCATCTCCCAGTTGTGCCAACCAAACACATCTCCAGATACTGCCACGTGTTCACAGGGGGGCAAAATCACCGCCAGCAGTGGTGAGAACCCATGTACTCTAATAAGAGGGAGAATAGTAACATATTTTATTTTTAAGAGGAGGTGGGAGATATGGAGAGTGTGAGGAGGAATCTACCTAATCGAGACCCTAAAATACTCCTGACCCAGAGAGCATGGACATCTATGGGGCATGTTTCTGCAAACCCAAGCCTCTCATTTTAGCAAAGAATCATCTGTGGCCCTTTAACACCTGACTGTAGAGGCCAGGGAGAGAAGGCTGGGAGCACAGGAAGGCGATTCTGTTTTCTCCCACTGGGGTTTAAAACCACCACTCGCAGCTGAATCCCAGTGGCTCTGCCACCAGGGCTCAGAAAGGGTTAACCGGCAATGTTTATTTATGAACTTGGCCCGTTACTGTAGCATAATTTGAATACAGTGCCTATGAGGTTTTTTATTGCCTGCTATAATTTCATTTTTAAAGCTCTCCCTATGCCATACTTTAAAAATGATATCTCAAACAAGAAATAAATTCTGTTTTGCAGCTGTGTTAACTATATTTACTCATGGGACACACTATTTTGTCCTTGACACCAACCCCCGGGGATTTCACTGAGAATTGCTTTAGCAGCTCTCTCTCTCTCTCTCTCCCCACACTGCTGCTCTTCCCTGAAACACCTCACAGCACCCCAACTGCAGCCCAGGGAGGCCTGAGTCCGGGACAGAGGAAGAGCTGTGAAGCTTTCGGTCCAAGAGTGGCCTCAGCCCCTTGGCAGCCAGCTATGTGGACGTGACAGCATTCCTGGGCCCTTCTGAGCCTTCGAATTGGAAAAGAAGGGCATCGGACAGAATATTGTCACCCCTCCATGCCCGCACCCTCCTTACCCCTCCTCGGCCACAGCTGGAAGCCTGTGGAATCTCTCCCTCCTCCTCTCCCGAACTCCGGAAGTCTGGGATGGAGTTTAGATAATTTCTCCATCTGCAGAATGATGGATTGGGAACCTAAGTCAGCCAGCTTCCATAATTTTAAGCTTTTTTCCCCCCGCTCAGAGTGAAAAAAAATACTGCAGGGCCCAACTGACAGTAACAATAGCTTACATTTCTGCAGCGCTTCCTCCCTGCCAGATGCTGTGCTAAGACCAGACGTAAGTACATTTTGATGCTGACGACAGCCCTCGAAGTATATGTGACTCTCCCTATTTTCCAGATGAGGCAACTGAGGCTCAGGGAGTCAGAGGGAATGTTCACTCAGGTTAGCTCGGTGGGGTGGTCAGAAGTGGCTATATGAGATACCATCCTCAGCCCTACACCGCAAGGTGGCCCATGTTAGCTTGTCAGATGAGCTCCTGTCCCCAGCAAGACCGGATGCAATGGGACCACAAAGGCAAGTTTTGATGAAAGAGGAAAAGGTGTGGGATGCAGGGCAGCCTGTTGAAGGCAGATGCCTCAGTGCAGAAAGGCATCAATTAATCAGGTGGAGAACAGGGCAGGCGGGGAAGAGGAGAGAGAGGCCAGAGAGGGCCAATTTCTTATATAACACACAGCAACTGACCCTTCCTTCATACCTCAGCATTGCCTAGACACAAAAACTGCAGGTTTGGTGGCAGGCAGCCCAGAGTTCAAGTGCTGGTTCTGTGCTGCAAAGTCACTTCTGGCTCTGTGACCTGAGCAAGAGACCTCACTTCTCCTCAAGTCAGTTTCCCCATCCTTAAAATGGGGATAGCACCACTGTAGTTCCTGGTGTCTATTATTTATTTTAATTTATTGAACACATTATTTTGATGGACATAGTCTGGTTGCAGAAAGACGGCGGGGAGAGAGAGAGAGAGAGAGAGGGAGAGAGAGAGAGAGAGAGACAACGGGCAGAGGAAACCTCAGATACAAAGACATGCTGGCATGGAGTTAAAGAGACCTGTGTTCCAATCCTGAGTTTGTCATTTACTTATTAGTTATGAGAGCTTGGACAAGTTACTTAGCCTTAGTCTCAACTTCCCTGTCTGTAAAATGGGGATATAAATGCCTTCATCCAAAAGTTGCTTTGGATTAATGATAAGTCATGCAAAACAATTGTCATATAGTAGGGGTTTAATAAATGGTACCTGCTGTTGTGATTCAAGGTGGCTCAGAGTACCTGGCAATTGAGAAGAATACAGTCTTTGAAGTGTTAAGATATTAGCTCCACCATTTAGTAACTTCCTGAATCCAAATCTGTTTCCTCATCAGGAAAATGGGAATAATTTCTCCTTCACAGGAATGTCAGGTGGAAGGATAGACAATAATATTGCATGCTTCTATCACTGCCAAGAGAGTAACATGCACAGCCCAGTGCTGGTCCCAGAAAGGGGAGAGAGCCATGTAGACAGAGCCCAGCCTGGATGATCCAAGCCCCAGCTGCTTGAGTAAGTCCAGTCAAGATCAGCAGAGCCACCCAGCTGAGCCCAGTCTAGAGGAACCAACCCTCAACCACCCCACAAATCTGGGAGAAGAAATTAGTGTTGTTTTAAGCCACCAAGTTTAGGGCTGATTTGTTACACAACATCATTGAGTCCATAGCTAACTGATACAGGTGAATTCCATCCCACAAAGTAATATCTATAGATCACTGACATAGCTACAATTTATCAAGCACAAACTGTGTATCTGGCTTTGTATTAAGCACCTTGCATGTTTTTTTTGTTTTTTGTTTTTTGTTTTACGGTACGCGGGCCTCTCACTGTTGTGGCCTCTCCCATTGCGGAGCACAGGCTCCGGATGCGCAGGCTCAGCAGCCATGGCTCATGGGACCAGCTGCTCCGCGGCATGTGGGATCTTCCCGGACCGGGGCACGAACCCGTGTCCCCTACATCGGCAGGCAGACTCTCAACCACTGCGCCACCAGGGAAGCCCGCACCTTGCATGTTTTACCTTATTGGATCTTCACAACAACCACGGGAGGGAGGCATATTATTACCACCATTTTACAGACAAAGGAACTGAGGCTCAGAGAGGTGTGGTCACTGGCCCAAGGGCACACAGCCAGGAAGAAGTCAAATTTGGATTAAACACCTGGATCTAACTGACTCCAGAGCCCCCACCTTGAACTACTAGGCCACAGGGGCCTCCAGGCTGGCTGGGTTTGATCCCAGGGCCCAGCACATAGTTTGTGCAACATAAATGGATGTTCTCTGTGCCTCAGGAAGTCGCCAGGGACAGACCAGTTGGCCAAGCAGGACCCTGAACGCAGGCAGACTCTTGCCTGTTCAGTGGCCCCCGCCAGAGCCTTCCCCCACCCCAGCAGCCATTTGGGCTGAATTGCAGCCCTCTGGCACCAACCCTATAAATATTAAACCAGCAGTAATTAGGGGAAATCAGTCAGTCGCCGCACTCCAGAGCCCTGCCACGTCTCCCCACCAGGCCCGGGCTGCCTTTGACTAAGGAGCTTTGTTTCTTTTAATTTGGGGACCTCATACAAGGCATGTGTCAGGCTCCAGGACATCAAACTCATCCCCCTGTGAGCCACGGCCCCGCCAGCAGAGCCCCACCCCCTCGGGGCCTTGCAGGTTCTGCCAAGAAGCAGCAGAGGGGCTCTGAGTTGAATGTGGGGGTGGGCGGACCGCAGAGAACCTGTCAAGGCCCGAGACTCCCCCAGGGGGCCCACATCGTTTTTTGTCGCTCATGTGGCATCAGGCTCCGGTGTCACTACTTTGCGGGGCTGATGACATATAATGCACGGTGACAATGTGTCACATCAGAAAACACAGCCCCACGTGTGCTCAGGTGGGACCACAAGCCCCAGTGGTGCCGAGGAAACCAAAAACAGGAATCTCCAGCAAAGGGGGCTGCAGGGATAAGAAGACACCAGCCCACCCAGCCCCCTCTGGGGAAATAAACAGCCCAACTTCCCGCCAGGCCTTGTGGTGTTAGGGTGGGTGGGAGGATGGAAAAGTGGCCATGAGTCTCCCAACCCACATATATTCATGAAGAAGGAGCCACACCGTGGGCCTTGAGACTCACGTAATTTACCTTGCCCAATCCTAACCACGTCTTTGCCTGGAAGAAGTTAACATGAGCCCCTTATACAGATTGGGAGACTGAGGCAACTGGAGGCAGGAAGATGTAGCAGTGACAGGCATAGGCTCTGGAATCCCAGAGAACCGGGTCCAAATCCTGGTTCTGACAATACCTGGCTGTGTGACCTCAGGAAACTTACTTGACCTCTCTGAGCCACAGCTTCCTCATCTGTAAAATAGGTATAAAAAGAATACCTACGTCCTAGAGGGTTTAGTGTAATCATATATCACACAGTACCCAGTACACAGCAAGCACCAATGAGTCATTGTTGTAAGTATTATACTGAAGACCATGCAGCTCAGAAGAGTCAGAGGTGGTCAGTTTCATTTGAAGACCCATGACATTTCTTCTGCCTCTCCACTCCCACCCAGCACCCTGTCTGCCACCCAAACAACCCCAAGTAGAGTTTCTCTTTCCCAATATAGCAACTCATCACGCAGCTCATCAGCACCATGGGACAATCACAGCCTCCACATTCATTGGTCAGGGTACTACTGGCAAGGTTCCCACATGGACATCAAACAGGGCAGATGAAATCATTCCTATTTTGCAGCTGGGGAAATCGAGGCCCAAGAAAGTGAAGGCATCATCCCACAGCAAAGCAAGAGGTGGACCCAAGACGAGAATCCCAATACCCAGACGCCCAGCCACTGCCCTGCCATTTTTACTAACAATTTCTTCAGTCTGGCTAGCCCCTTAGAGTTCACCCCGCAACTGTACCTGATACACTTGACCCTGTGAAATCCTCATGGTAACACTAAAATGGGCATAAGCTCCCTTTTTTTTTTTCATGGGGAAACCAAGGCTCGGGCTGGAGGTGTGCCCTGCCAGGACCTCAGAGCACATCAGAGGCAGAAAAGAGACTGGCATATGGAACTCGCATCCCCCAGCCGCCCTCACCCTCCTTTCTAGGAGGTAGTGCCCGCCAGGCAGAGGTCTGACAGGATGCCTGGGCTGCCCCTCCCCCGAAAATGACAATGCCCTGAAAACAAGCTCCCGCCATCCGCAGCCTGTGGCCCGGGGCTCTGCACCCACGGTGGCTGCACAGAACCATCTCTCCGCACACCCACGGGAGAAGGAAACCAAACCTCAAACCCGACAGACCCACACGAGTGGCAGGTATTAATTGGTGCAATTAGGTAGCCCTTTCCCAAGGCCATAGAAGCTGCAGCATCAATAATTAGACTCAGATTGGAATTCCTTTGGCTCTGCGTGTAAACAGGACACTCTTTCTGCAGTTACGGTAAATGATTTGTTCAAGGGGGGAAACATTTACTGTAATTTGAAAGGAGCAATTGACTGTATTATTAGTGGATGTGAGTGCCCAGCTGGTGACAGACTTCACATTATTCTGTCTTCTGCCCAGGCCTGAGGACAGAAACCTTTGAAGGTAGGGTCCCCAGTGGTTGGGGTGGCCCAGTTTTAGAGTCAGAAAAACCCAGACCGGGGTTCAAGTCCTAACTCCCCCCCGCTTATGAGCTGTGTGACCTTGGGCAAGTAACACAACATCTCTGAGCCTCCCTTTCCTCATCTGTGAAGTAAGGATGATACCAGTACACATCTCATAGCGTTGCTGTGAAGATTAGATGAACCAAGCACATAGAAAGTGCTCAATGAAGTGAACTGTTGTCATCATTATCATTAAGTAATAATAATTATTGTCATGTTTGAAGCCTTCCTGGGATGCCAGAGGAGCTCACAGTCCGCTACCCACCCACAAAGGGAATAAAACAAGACAAAAGCTATAATCCACCCAACAGATCATGCCTTTGACATTTATTGAGCACCAACTATGTACACGGTTAAATCAGTCAAGGGCCCGGCTCTCAAGGTTCTGAGTCTCTACTGAAGGCAGGTAACGGCCCAAACTTCACATCAGGCAGTACTTTACAGTTTACAATGCATGCTTACCTCCAGTAGCCCCCCCGCAAACTCTCACAACACTTGGAAGGTGGTGTCCTCATGCCCATTTTACTCATGAGAACGCTGAAGTTTTAACTCGCTTTTCCACAATTCCATGGCTAGGAAGAGGCAGAACTAGGAGTTGAACTCAAGTCTGTCCACCTCAAAACCCACTATAGGGCTTCCCTGGTGGCGCAGTGGTTGAGGGTCTGCCTGCCGATGCAGGGGACACGGGTTCGTGCCCCAGTCCCGGAAGATCCCACATGCCACGGAGCGGCTGGGCCCGTGAGCCATGGCCGCTGAGCCTGCGCGTCCGGAGCCTGTGATCCGCAACGGGAGAGGCCACAACAGTGAGAGGCCCGCGTACTGCAAAAAACAAACAAACAAACAAAAAAAAAAACCCCACTATAATCTCGTAGCAAATTCCCTCCATGGAAGAAGTGGGTGGAGATGGGTTGAGAGAATCCACGGCCTGGAAAGGAGTCTGCCCCGGGGGCCCCAGAATCAGGCGCGAGGTTGGCCGACCCCATCCCAGAGGCCCCTCCAAATGCCGAGATGTCCTTGCCATCTGTCTGCCTCCTTGCCAGGGTCCCACGGTCACTCTCCCAGGACTACCTTCACACCTCATGGGCACCACTCGGCACACTTTTGCTTGGGGACCTCACCACTTCTGGGGTACTCACATCAGACCCTGCGAGCAGCCCTCGGAGACAGCTGAGTCAGAGGTCAGACAGAGCTGGGCTTCTGTCCTTCATCCACCTCGGACCAGCTGGGAAGCCTTGCCCAAGCGCTCACAGCCTCAGTTGCCACATGTGCTAAATGGGGATAAGGATAGGGCTGTTGTGAGTAAAGCTGTGAGCCCGGTACGGGCAAGAGCGCACTCTCCTGTCTTCTAACGCTGCATAGGAGGCAGGTGTGGAAGGAAGGAAAGACGGAAGGAGGGAAGGGACGAGGGGGAGAGGAGAGAGGAATAAGAAAGGAAGGGAGGGAGGGAGGGAGAGAAGGAGGGACAGGGAGGAAGGGAAGTGGGGAGGGAGGGAGGGTGGCTGGAAGGGTCCTATCTAGTCCGAGGGGTCGTGCTGTGAGACAAGGATGCTGTGAGCCATCCCTTACCCCTCCCACCCACAGCTGGGCTCTGGGGAAAGAGAGGGGCGGTGAACCCTGTGCCATGCACTTGCCCCCTCTCCCCTTGATTCCCGCCACTGTCCAAGCACAGAAACTCTGTTTACCCACAGGTCAGCTGGGGTGGGATTTAGAGCTGGGTCCCCTTGAGCCCAGAACCCAGCCTAATCCTAAGTCCAGGCTCCCTCCCAGAACAGCAGAGGAGCCCAGCACCTCCTGACCACCATGTGCTGGGAGAACCAGCCATGGACCAGGGAGGAGGGAGGGGAGGAGGGGGACGGAGGGGGAAGGACGGAGGGGTGGCGAGCGCAGCAGGGAGGATATTTTAGTGCCCCATGAAAACCTGAATAAATAGTGTCTAACCTTTCCTGCTCCCACTTCCTTATCTCAATATTCCATTTAATAGCACCTTTCAGGCCTCACTAAAAGAATACGAGCGTTGTTATATCAGCTCTAAGTCACTGTTGCAGCGGGCCTGGCTGTCGTGCTCAGGGCTCCCAGGTTCCCTGCTCCTTGTGGCGGGTCTGAATCCTGTTCTTCTGGAGATGCCCGGAGCCCCTTGCCTGAGACACACCGGGGCCTGGGGACAATGCCAGGGATGGTATTCTGCCAGCAGCCCCCTGGATTTGCTATGAAGCAAAATGCGATGGACCAAAATCTGCGTTAGTGTCCTAGGGCTGCCGTAACAAAGTACCAAAAACTAGGCGACTTAAACCATCGAAATGTATCGTCCCCCAGTTCTGGAGGCTCCAAGTCCAAAATCGAGGTGTGGGCAGGGTGGGTTCCTTCCGCAGGCTACGGGGGTAGGGTCTGTCCCAGGCCTCTCGGCCTGTCGATGGCCGTCTTTTCCTGCATCCTCACATCACCTCCCTCTGTGCCTGCACCACTAGGATAATAGTCATAAAGATAGATGACGTCTGCCCGCTGCTCACAGGGCACCCCCCACAGTACCTGTCCCTCCACATCGGTTCTCCCCTTGCTCTTCCAGGCAATGCCACAAAGCAGCTGCTGTCCTTCCCCATCTTCATGAGTGAGGACAAAAGCTCCTGGAGGTAAGGAGACCCGCCCAAGGTCACGCAGCTGGTGAGCAGCAGAGCCAGGATTCAAACCCAGGCCTGCGCCCCGCTTCCCACGACACCACCTGTGTTAGGAGGTAATCAGGGCTCCATCATCTTCTAGCTGGCTGTCCTTGGGTGAGTCCCTTGCTCCAGCTGCAGCTCAGTTTCCTCATCTGTAAAATGGGAGTATGTAAAGCCTGGCCCACAAGAAGGTGGTGGGAACCAAATGAACTTCTGTTCGGTGACAGTGCCTTCAAATGTAAGTGCCTGTAGACGCCACTCATCAGTAGGATGAGTAGAGCTCCGCACAGAATCGGAAACAATAGAGACAGATAAACACAGACTGTGAGCACGTGTGTGCCAGTGCATACAAAGATCTATGGGTCCCTCATGTAACAGGGTGGGTGTGTTTGTGAATTGCAGTGTCTGTACAAGGGCACGTGTGTGTGTGTATGTGTGTGTGTGTTCAGCGGGTGCACATTCCTGGATCCAGTACGACCCTCATTTGAAGGCCTGCACATGTGTGTGTTTCAGGGCACGTGTGTTGACCAGCCTGGCTGTGTCTCGGTGAACAGACAGAAGCACATGTCTGTATCTGTGCCTCTGCAGCTCTGTGTTCCCGTGCACTTGGGCACCTGTCGTGTACAGTGTGTGCAGGGAGGTGAGCTTGTTTATGTTTGCACGAGTGTACGTGGACGTGCCCACATTTGTACACCTTGATGCATGTGTGTGTGTCCGTGCTGTGTGGATGTGGGTACATCCACAGCAGTTACATGTCTGGGTGCACACCTGTGTGCCTGTGTACACGTCTGCCTGAGCGTGTAAGTCTGGCCATGCATACTCTGGGCCCGTGACCGTGTCAGTGCAGGGCGTGAGGTGTGTGTGTGGCTGCATCCATGTGCCTCTGGAAGCCCCGCTTGGAGCGCGTGTGGCCACCGTGCACAGGGTCCAGCATTGGGGTAAATGAGGCCTTTTCCGCCCCTGGCTGCACCCAGGGCCTGCAGGCGGCTGCACTAATAAGGCTGCTATCCCCGAGGCGGTGGCTGCCGGGAGCGGGTCGGGGAGCCGGAGCCTCGGGGCTAGGCTCCACAGGCCCTCACCGAGGCTGCCTCGTCAGCAAGACCTTGGCCCACCATGACCCTGTGCCCTCTGGCAGCCCAGGGCCGGCCACAGCCGAGGAGTGACCCCTGGGGACACCTGCCCTTCCCCAGGCTCCATCTCCCCTTGTCCACTGAGACAGTGGCCCGAAGTCCTCAAGGGCCTGAAAGGGACCAAGTCCCTCCTACACGAGACCCACCCTGATCAGGACTCTGACTAGCCTTGAACATGGCCTTTTGAGGCCTCAGGCTCCCTATCTGTAAAATGGGGCAAGGCTCGGGTTTTTCTAGATGGGCCACCTCCCACAAAGTCTCCCGAGAAGATAGCTGGGGTGAGGATGGAGCAGGAGAAGGTCTCACCTCTCAGTAAGACCCTAATGGTGAACAGGAAACGTTCCACGAATGCTAATTACAGCCCAGAGCCAGGCTAATGATAATGATAATAATGGCAGTAACTGTTTACAGCTCTCCTGAGCTGTGATGGTTACTATTATTATGATTATAGGTGTTATTATTATTGCTCTCACTCTGCTAGCAGCTCAGGATCCATGGCTGCCCTACCACCCACCTCCCCACTCTGGGCCGCTGCGTGCCAAGAGCTGACGCTCCGGACCTCCTCGCTGGGGCTTAATTAGGTCTCTTAGAAGGCAGAGCTGGCTCAGGCCCTGCAGGGAGCTTGAGGCAGAGGAAGCTGCGAGGCGGGGAGGAGGTGGCTACCAGCAGAGACAAAGCTGGGCCAGGGGGGGCGGGGGGGGGGCGGGTCTCCCCTAACTTGGGAACGCCCTTGTCCACCACCAGGGTCCTTCTCTGCAGTGAAGCCCGGGCCTGAGTGAGCTTCACACACACACACACACACACACACACACACACACGCATTGTTCTTCAAGCTCCTCATCCATTCTTTAGCCCTGAGCAAAAGGTCCACCAAGTTTCATCAGGGCAGAATAGTGCTGGGGTTAATTCCTTCCTCAGAGTCAGACACACCTGGGTTTCAATCCTGACTCTGCTCCTTCCCAGCTGTGTGACCTTGAGCTACTGACTTTCCCTCTCTGAGACTCTGCTGCCTCATCTTGAAAATAGGGATGGTACTTGTGCCCCTCCCACAAGGCAGCTGTGAAGATTAAATAGTAAAATGCAAATAAAGGGTTTAACCCTTTGCCTGGCCCAGAGTCAATTCCCCTGTTATGCCCATTATGTTATTATTGTTATTATTATTGTATCAGTCAGGATGGGTTAAGGTATGCTGCTATAACAAGTAATTCCCACATCTTTATAGGTTTATTTCAAGCCTGAGCCACATGTCTCTTAGGTTGGCAGGGAGCAGGGAGGCTGTCATTATAATCACTCAGGGACTCAGGTTGATGGGGCATAGCCCCCATCTCAAATGTTACCAGTGGCTGTGCTATAGGGAAAAATAAATCCTGAGAGTCTCCAATCAGCCATTAAATGCCCCAGCCTAGAAAGAAAAACATACCCTTGATTCATAGGCCAGAACTCATCACATGGCCCCATCCACCCACAAGGGACCCAGACAGACAAAAATCTGTACGGCTCCCACAATAACATGAGCCCATTTAGAATCCTGGAACCTCATATACAGAAAGACCCTTGGAATCATCTAGCTTTTTATATTGGGAACTTAGGACCCAGAGAAGGGAAGAGACTTATCCAAGGTCACACAGCAAGTTGACTTCAGAACTGGGACTCCAAATCAGGTCCCCTGGCTTCCTAGCCCAGACGTTCTTGTTCACCCCATGAGCATCCCCTCAACTCCAGTAGTTCAAATGTACCAACACAACTTTGGCCAATGAGAAATCTCCTGGGAGGATTCTGGAAAAGGTTTCCTCTCTCTCTTCAAGAAGTCTGAGAACTAGAAGTCTCTCTGCCAGCTTTGAATGCTGTTGTATGAGGATGAACTGCAGCTGCCATTTTGTGACCATGAAGAAATAATGCTGGGGACAAAAGTCCACACTCTGAGGAAAGCAGGGTGAATATATGAAAAGAACTTGTGTCTTTGATGATGTCACTGAGCCTCTGAATCAAACAACGCTGGAGCTGCCCTGCTTTAGGACTTCTTATTACACGAGATAGTAAATTGTCCTTATTATTTACTGCTTTGGGTCTTCAGACACTGGCCACCTAACTCATCCTAACAGATAGAACCCTCACGCTTCTACCCTATCCCACTCCACTCTCTTTTACTACTTGAAGAAAACTCTTATTTCAGGTTTCAGCTTAAGTATCCCTCCCTCCAGGTTTCCTGAATCCCCACCCCCTCACACCCTCTCAAAAAACCGCATCCCTTTCTCTCATAGAGCTTCATCCCAGTTTGTAATGAGTCACTCATTAGTGTGATCCTTTTACTTATATCTTTATCCTCCATTTGTTCCATGAGGGCACAGAACATACTGTTTGGGCCCCATTTTAATCACCTGTGATGAGCACAGTGCTGTCCATAATTGGCACTCAGTGTTGAATGAATAAAGCCATTCATGTGCGCTTGCCCATCCATTCATTCTTTTATTCCAAAATAGTCACCCAGTAAGCTTCAGGAGGCCAGTGATCTTTGTTGTGTTCACTGTTGGATCCCAGAAGCTTAGAATGGATAAGCACTCAAGTATTTGTGGGATGAACTGGTAAATTGATTGAACTTCCTATACGTGCCAGGGGTCAGGCTAAGCCTTACCTGTGCATTTGTAAGAAAGCACACCAGAGGAAGCTGCAGTGATGAGCATGGTAGAAACGTTGCAGCAACGCTGTATTTCCACATTCTAGTCCGGCAATGACATTGCCAGCATTCCACTGGAGGAAGACGACCTGAAAGCAATGCCCAATGTTAACCTGATTCCCGGGCTGTAAGCCCCTTGAGGGCGGGGATGGTTTTTGAGAAGTGTCTGTCCAGGTGGATGAGACCTGGGTCCTGCAGGGGGCTGGGTTCCCACCACTCCTCCCACCAGATGGCTCTCCCAGTCCCTGTATCTATCATGGCAAGTTGGTCTTGGAGAAAACAGAAGCGATGCTTGAGAGATGGATGTTCATGGCAAATGGGCTGTGATGATCATGCGTCTCCATTTTCCCCTTAATATACATGATGAATAAACTTAATTACACGGAAAATTGCTGCCGTTGAAGAATGGGGCTCATGTGGCTTTCTCGTGTTGCTTAGTGCTTCCTTGCTCTCCCGAAGGTCCACGGGGGAGAACCAGAGTCACCGCCACTGACTCTAGGATCTGCCTTCATGAGAAAGCCACACTCAGGCAGAGGCAGAACCAACTCCCGAAGAAGCAACACAGTGTTGGCTCTGAGAAGACCTGGAGTGTTCATTTCATCCAACCACCCATTTTACAGATGGGGATAACTGAGTCCCGGAGAAATGGATGTGATGACTTGAATCAGGGCTGGTCTCTTCCTTCTCCAAGTCCTGAATGTTGCTCTGATCCAAAAGACATATAAGTCAAATTCCTCTTGGTTTCAATCTCTTCCAAAGCAGACATTTGGGAAACAGACCCATGCCATGGACCTACTCCTTAATGGGCAAAGTCCTGAGCATGGGACCAAACCAGAACCAACGCTTAACAGAAGTTAGCTGTCATTTGTATTGCTTTTGTTTTTATTATCATTACAAATTTTAGGCACTGTAGAAAACCAGTTCCCCCAGAATGGAAAAGAGGAGAAAAGTCAGGACTTGGAAGGTAGGAAATCTAGATGGTGGTACAGACTCTGTTACTAACTAATTATGTGCAATTCAGCAAAGCCATGCCCACCACTGAGTCTCAGTTTCCTGTCCTGTAAAATGAACATAATAATCTTTTCTGTTAAACATCATCAGCAGACTGCTGGAGGCCCCAGTTAGCTAATGAGTGTCTGAGCTGCACAGACTTGTAAGAGGTTGTGTAATGGTTGTAACAGGAGCCTTCCGAACCGTATCACTGACAGTCTTTGACAGAGCTTAGGCTTGGGCAAGTGTCCTATGGTCTTCCAGTCTCTACTGAGATGAAGAAAAACTTGCCTGAAACCAGTTTGCAGGGGTGGGATGGCAGGGAGGAATTAATAACACCTGATGTCTGTGTGCAACCTTCATCTATTCAGTAGACATTTACTCTGGGGTGATGATATGCCAAGGGAGGGGCACAAAGATGAACAAGACATGGGCTCTGTGCTCAAGGAGCACACAGTCTAGTAGAAGAGACAGATGTAGCATCCATCAATTAGTGTGGTGACTGAAAAACAGGCAGAAGTAGCTGCAAAGCACAAGATGCAATCCAGGAGGACCCTCTGGAGGAGTGTGGGTTTGAATGCATCATTTATTCATTCATTCATGCAGGCACACATGCAGTGTGTCTCATGGGCTAGAAATCCAGAAGTGAATAAAATACATGTGGTCCTTGCTTTCACTGACTCTACAACCTACAAAAAGAGGCTGATTCAGGGCCAACAAGTGGTACTGGAAAAGCCACTTGGAGAAGAGGGAACTGCATGGGCAGAGGGAACAGCATGGGCAAAGGCATGGAGGTGGGACGTAATTTGGTATTCCTAGAGCAAAAGCCCTAGACAGGCGATGAGGCTAGATGGGAAACCTCTCTAATTCTGCAAGTTACCAAAGAGCAGAAATATCTAATTCCTCACCTTGTACCACCTACACATCTTCTCTCGAAAGTGCACTGTGCAACAGATAAATGGATAAACAAATGGGGTCTATCCATGCAACGGAACATTATTCAGCCATAAAAAAAAAAACAACAAAGTATTGACACACATCACAACATGGGTGAACCCTGAGGACATTACACTAAGTGAAATAAGCCAGACACATTGCATGATTCCACTTATATGAGGTACCTAGAATACGCAAATTCATTGAGACGGAAAGTAGAATACAGGTTACCAGAAGGTGGGCAGAGGAGGAAATGGAAGTTATCGTTAATGAGTACAAGAGTTTCTCTCTGGGATGATGAGAAAGTTCTGGAAACAGATGTCAGTGATGGTTGTACAACACTATGAAAGTACTTATAACGCCACTGAAATATACACTTAGAAATGGCTAAAATGGTAAATGTTATTTATGTTATGTCTATTTTACCACAATAAAAAAAAACTTTAAAAAAGTGCACTAAGCTACTCTGAGCTACTTGTATATCTTATAAATGCTCAGAAGTTCATTCATTCATTCATTCATCCATTCATTCCATAAATATTTGTTAAGCACCAACAACATACTAGACACGGTCCCAAGCGCTGGGGAAGCAGAGGCGAAAAAGGCAGACAAAGGCCCCTGCTAGCACAGAGGTGACAGGAATGCGGGAGCCAGACAGTAAACAAGTAAATGCATTAATAAACCAGATAATTATAGATGGCCATGAACTAGGGAGGATATAAACAGGGCGATGTGCTGGGGAGAGATGGGGAGAGTGAGCTCTGGGCTGGGCTCCCTGCAGAGGTAGCTGGTCCCCTGAGTCCTACGGGAAGCAGCCATGCAAACAGCTGGGAGAACAGCAAATCCTAATATACAACAGACACCCTGCATATAATATATGTATCCCTGTCTCTCTCTCTCTCCCACTAATTCAGGGCTTTCTGATCCCGGCCCCACTCTGGGAGGGTACTAGGGTCTGGGGATGGAAACAGACACAGCTAAGACTCAGAACCCTTACAGAAGCAACTTCTAAGCCTCCCCATCAGGAAGTACTTCTCCATGTCTAACTTTCCTCTCTCCTGCTACAGGCATCCCTTTTGGATCTTCAGGGGGACGGAGACCCTTCAAAGAAGTGGCCCTCTCACTGACCCTCCCAGCCATCACATCCCCTACAATCTCTAATGGTGTCACCTGAGACCCACGGTGGCAGAAAGAAACCCGACTGCCAAGCAGTTGCTGCTGGTGCAGCTCGTTAACCATAATAATAATTAAGTCCCAAGCTGGGGCTGGCCCATTAGCGCCTTTAGATCATCCAAAGTGGCGTTATAAGGCAGTGGTTTCCTTAATGAAAGGTTGTCTATTACAAAATTGGGCTTCCATCCGTCTCTATTATGGGGGGCAGTTTGCCTGCTTAAACACGCACCACGAGCACGCCCTGGCAGGGGCTGGCGGTGGCTCGAAGGTGCAGAATGGCTTTCCAAGCACCAGGACGCGGATAAACAGCCCGTCCGCGCCCACCACCAAGGCAGACGGAACATCCAATTCTCCCAGGGCCGGCTGTCTGCCAGTGTCTAGGGGATGAGGGTAGACGGAGATTTCTTGGGATGGGGCACATTTAAGCCAAGACTAGAAGGTTCCTGCCTCAGGGAGAGGAGGGGAGGTTCAGCCAGAGTGATGTGCAGGATGACTTCAGTGCAACAACTGGGAGATGGGATTTCCATCCGAGCCTGCTGGGGAGACATGCTGAGTGGGCCTGGGCTTCAGCTTTTGCAATCATGCAAAGAGGCATCTGCGGTTCCTTGTTATTCACTTGACAACATCAGCAACACCCGCTGATTCTACCTTCAAGATGCTACCAGCATCTGACCCCCTCATCACGGCCACCATGAATGAGTCATCATCACCTTCGGTCATCATCCTCCCACTGGACATCCGGCTTCCACTCTTGCCCCTTCCAGCCACAGGAAACTTTTTTTTTTTTTTTTTTGCGGTACGCGGGCCTCTCACTGTTGTGGCCTCTCCCGTTGCGGAGCACAGGCTCCGGACGCGCAGGCTCAGAGGCCATGGCTCATGGGCCCAGCCACTCCACGGCATGTGGGATCTTCCTGGACCGGAGCACGAACCCATGTCCCCTGCATTGACAGGCGGACTCTGAACCACTGCGCCACCAGGGAAGCCCCAAAGGAAACTTTTTACTTAATTGAGGTGAAATTCATACAATGCAGCAATTTCACTCCTAGGTATACTACCGAACGAACTGAAAACACGTGTTCCAGCAAATTCTTGTACACAAATGTTCACAGCAGCACCATCCACAATAACCAAACGATGGAGACCACCCAGACGTCCATCAACGGATGAAGGACAAAAAAGATGTGGTCCATCCATACATATTACTTTTTCTTTTTTTTCTTTTTCTGGCCAGGCTATACGGCTTGCAGGATCTCAGTTCCCCAACCAGGGACCGAACCCCGGCCACAGCAGTGAAAGCCCAGAATCCTAACCACTAGGCCACAAGGGAACTCCCCATCTATGCACACAATGGAATATTACTCAGCCGTAAAAAGGAGCCAAGCTGTGATGCATGCTACAATGTGAATTGAACAGAGGGACCCTTCTAAAAACAAATCATGTCCCTCCTCCGCATGGAACCCTCTACTGGCCTGTTTGAATGACCTCCAGACTCTGTGCAAGGGTCTATGAGGTCCTACACCCCCATTTCCTCTCTGACTTTGTTTCCACATCTGACCCCCCCATCCCTGGGCTCACCACACTCGGCCCTACTGGCCTGGGTCTGGGACTGGAACACACCAAGCTTGCTCCCACCTCAGGGCTTTGCCACTGCTGTCGCTCCCCGTGGAGTTCCCTTCCTCTGATGGACTCCTTCTCATGTGTCAGGCCTCAGTCCAGAGTCACCTCCACAGAGAAGGAGTCCTGGACCACCCTATCGACAGCATCCTCCACGCCCACCACTGACCGTCCCTCTATCCTACTGATTTCCTATTTTATTGTTTTCACAGCTAATCTAGTGGAAGGTAAAGTAGAAAGTCATCCTGAACCCGAAGACCATCCTGAACCATCGCTCACTTGGCCTCACCAGGGTAGCAGCCCTCCAGTTTCTTCTGGGAACCTCCAAAGCCACAGTTTGCTCACCTCTCCACCTGATGCTCTCTTGGTCCCCCTTAGAAAGGCAACCAAAACTTAGAACTGTCCAACAACTACTTGTCCCAGGCAACGTAGATGATGCCAAAAAACCATAAGACATGGGCTTTCTATTTCCATGTGTGCCAAACACAGTGGCCAAAAGCAGGTCAGAGATCACAGGAGGGAGAAGGTTGACTGTGTAAGAATGGGAGGGCTTTAGGGGAGAGACCGGGTAAACTTTGGCAAATGCATCATTTCCCACTGTATTTACAACAAAACTCCCAGTCCTATGAGATGCTCTGTGATGGAAAAAGAAAACTGTTTCATTCTAACAGGTCTGGGAAATTTGGACCAATTCCTTTTGGAGAGTCACAATGTACATCAGAAGTTCAAGTCACTGACAAGGCCTGCAGCAAAGATATCTGTTGGAATCCTAGCCTTTGCAATTATGTTAATTGTGGATCTGAGCTAAGGCAATTTTAGGGAGAAGTTTCTGTTATTTTAAGCCCCAAGTGAAGAGGTCCCTTGTTTTTCTCCTCATGACCCCCAGCAAAGTCGAGGAGCGTGAGGGAGAGACCAGCATCCATTGGGAATTTGCCACGTGCCAACACAAGACTATGTACTTCATACAAGGTCTCATTTGATTTTCACAATGGTCCTATGAGGTGTGTACTGTTATGACTCCCATTTTGCAGATGAGAAAACTGAGGTTAGAACAATTCTCTCATGTCCATGTAACTAGGAAAGTCACCTTTTCCTGGCTTTGGGCTCCAGCCCTTTGGCTCAAAGCCATCTTGTCCTACTACCTGTGAGTCTGGGGTGTGGTTTGCAGACCTTTCTCCCTCTCCAGCCTCTCCGTTATCCCCAATCTTCTGTCTGTTCCCTCACCATCATAGCCCACTTTGGGCATCAAGCAGTTAACCTCTCCCCCATTCGCCCAGACTCAGGTTCGTTACACTGACTAATTGCTTCAAAGTCAGCTATTCCACCATCACTAATGGAAACTGTATCTGCAAGTAATAGATTAACTGACTACTTGTGATCAGCTCTGAACCAGAGGATCACCCAGCCCGTCCTTCTGGAGCCAGTAGAGGGAACCAGAAGCTGGACTCAAGGGGACTTTGGGGGCATCTGGAGTTTCATTGACCATCGCCCTGAGAAAGGCCTGCAGCCAGTTCTGCCCCTAAGGAGACACATCCTGCATCTTTTCAAAACATTAAAATGCAAGTGTGTTAACTTGAAAAAAATGAAAATCTTATCAGCATAATTAGCCACCAAATAGAATAACAGCTTCCCCTTACCCCAGAATGAGGGAGGGAGTGGGACTTTCCTCAGAAGTTTTAAAGTCATTAATTAGAAAGTAACAGTTACCCGTTTGCATACTAGCTAGGTGCCTTCACTGCCTTGTCTCACTGAATCCTAGCAATAGCTCCTGAGGCAGGTGCTATAATTATCCCATTTTACAGAAGGGAAACAGGGCTCAGAGAGATGCAGCAACCTGCCCAAGGTCACACAGCAAAGAAGTAAGTGACCTGGGGGAAACCACAGGTCTGTGTGACCCCCGAACCAAATCTTTTATCCTCTGTTCCAAGGTCAGAGAAGGAAAGGCCATGCATGGGCTGAATCCTGGCCCAGGGCTTGTATTTGTAAATAAAATTTTATTGGAACACAGCCATGCCCATTCATTTACATACTGTCTCTGAAACACAAGAGCTGAATGAGTAGTTAGGACAAAGTCTGAAATATGTATTATCTACCCTTTTGCAGAAAAAGCTTGCAGACCCCTGCCAGACCCAGTTACCCTTCCCAGAAGGTGGGATTTGCACCTTAGTGAAGTGAAGGGGAAGAAAGGTGGGTGCAGGGGCTGGCGTGAACCTGGAGATGCCAAGGGAAACCAGTCTCCAGGATTTACTGACAGTCCCCAGATTATAAGGAAGGTCTCTGTGAGTCTGGAAGCAGAGAGGGGAGTTTAGAATTGAGGAGAACCAGAGGGAAATGAAGCAGGACTTAGGAGGCACACAGTAGGCACTCAACAGATGCTTAGGGGATGAAGGAAGAACACAGCTGGAGTCTGAGAGGTCGAACTCTGCAGAGTTTCCCCCTTTGCCTGCCTGGTAAATGAGGAGCAGCCCTACTCCCCGCCTCCTTGCTCCCTGGCTCTTTGGGGGAGTTTTACAGGCTGCAAAGTCGCTGGAGGGTGTAAAAACACGGGGACTTTTTTCCTTTAAGTCTCCCCTGTAAGTCACCTCGAAGCATTTCCCTGATCGATTGGCTCTTCTCCTCCTTGCAGAAGCCGTCCCTGGGGAACCGTTTGCCGAAAGGAATCGTCCAGTTTGCATTTAGTCACCTTTATCTGACCCCGGAGATAAATCCCTCTTAGTTTGGTTTTTCCGCAGGGAGGGAGAGGGGATCCTGGGAGGCCAGCTCTGCACTAGGCAAAAGCTGGAGACCTCACTAATTCAGATGCTGATTATTCCAAATGGGAGCTGTTAGGAGGGCAGGAGAGAGCCGAGCTTCCCTGGGAAAAAGCAGGTTTCTCTAAGAAAAGGGACAGGGTTTGTAAAGGCATGATTGCAAAGGTGCATTTGAGCTGCCTCGAAGCATCAAGTCTCCCTCTGGGGACTCAAGTACATGGATGGTGGCCCCTAAACGGGCCACTAGTGGGGGCACTGTGGGCAGGGAAGAAGTGGGTGCCCTCTGTGAGAGCGACTTTAACCTGTACGGAGAAGACGTGCCTATGCACAGTGCATCCCAAAGGCCACATTTTTGGGTCACAAGCCCTGGGTTTCCATCCCAGCAGCAGGATCTTGCATGAACGGCTTCCCTTCTGAGTCTTGGTTTCTTCCCCTGTGAAATGGACATAATGATACCGACCGCATAGCTCCTGACCTCCTAAAATGGTCTCGAGGATTCAACGACCTTCTGCATTTTAAAAAAGGGCTCAGCATAGAGCAAACTCTGAATAAAGGTCACTACTCCTATTCCTATTCTTACTGTTGTTGGTATTTGGCTAACGCGGAAAAGCTGTTATTCCCCTCCCACCAATGCACACGATTGGTTTAGCCCACCGTCCCCAGCTTCTGCCTCCCCTAAAGAAAGTTGTTCCACTGGTAGTCAGATCTATCAAGAAGAACCCACTGGCTTCCCCAAGGATGCAGATTTTGTGCCCAGAGATCCTGAACCCTTTCATGAATAAATTTCCTTCCACCATTCAAAGACTCCCTCCCCTACAAGTTTTCCTCGGGCTCAGGGCAGACCCTTTGGGATGCTGTGAAGTCAGCCTTTCTGAAGAGGGTTAAAGTCCTTAATCTGACCCTCCCCCTGGGGGAAAGTGGGTAGGTGGCAATGCTTAACCCAAGGAGGCCATCACAAGGAGACAGTACAGGCACTACAGCCTTGGTGAGGAGGGATTTTGGGGGAGCAGGCTGGAATCCTGGTGCCGCCACTCAAGCATAGCAATTAAGGGCCCAGCATCAGACAGACTACCTTTCCAATCCCAGATCTGTCACTTTCTAGCCCCCCTGGTGGTTGAATCTCTGTAAACCTCAGTTTCCTCATCAGGTGAATGGGAATACTAGTTGCATCAGCCTCATGGGATTATCATGAGGTTAACAGAGATAATACATTGCAAAACCCTGAACCCAGAGGCTGGCACACTGTCCATGCCCTGTAAAGGGTAGATATCATTATTAACAAAGAGGTCCTGATTGCAGGTCGAATGCCATGACTTTTAATCCCAGTTTAATCCCAGTCGAATGCCATGACTTTTGTGTGTGTGTGTGTGTGTGTGTGTGTGTGGTGCGCGGGCCTCTCACTGTTGTGGCCTCTCCCGTTGCGGAGCACAGGCTCCGGACGCGCAGGCTCAGTGGCCATGGTTCACGGGCCCAGCCGCTCCGCAGCATGTGGGATCTTCCCGGACCGGGGCACGAACCCACGTCCCCTGCATCAGCAGGCGGACTCCCAACCACTGCGCCACCAGGGAAGCCCCTGCCATGACTTTTAATCCCAGTTTAATCCCAGTTTGCCCACAAGCTAATTGATGACCTTGGGCAAGTCCCTCTTGGCCTCAGTTTACCCCTTCTCCTCTCCAAAGGCTCCTTCCCTCTGGGAGTCCACCATGCTACAGAAGGCATGCTCTGTCCTCACCTGGTGTCAGCTTTGAGTCTGAGCATCTTTGCTCCTGAATCTCTGAATAGAAGAGCTGCCTATTCACTATGGTTTTTTCCAAGAGCAAAAACTGGGGGTTTTTCCAAGCCAGGATTCACCCCATGTCCTCTGCCTCTTTGAAACACACACACACACACACACACACACACACACACACACACACACACACACACACACACACACACCTGGCAGAAGAGCCATCTCCTGCTGCCCTCATCCTCCCCCACCCCCATCACATGTTCATCCAGAAGTCCTTGTCAGAATATGCCCCCTGGGACGAGCAGGTGGGAAATGTCATTTTGGATCCATTACTAGAGCTCTAAGGTGCTTAGAGATGATCAACACCAATTCCGACTTCCATCCAGGGAGGAGGGGAGGCCAGGAGCAGCCCGCATCTCTGGCAAGGAGACCTGTGTCGGCCACCCCAAGCTTCCGGCTACCACCACCCAGGGAGGGCAGGCAAAGAGGGCTGTCTGGGGGCCGAGGACCCTCTCCACTCTGTGTCCTCAGATTTCCCTGCCGCGGCTGATTTTAATAATTCAGCAATGCCGGGTCTCCTGGGCACTATTGTCTTCAGTGAAGGCAAATCAGTCGGCTGCTCGGCCTGTTACGAGGGCCCCTGCCTGCTGCCTTTTTCTGTAAATCAGGATTAATGAGATGGTGGGGGAAGCGCCGAGCCCTGGGCAGAGACGCTGGCAGCCGGCTCTCCTGGAGCTGTGGCTCCTGCCTCCGTGTCCTCGGGCAGCCTTCTGTGGCAGCCATCAACCTGTCGATAACTAGCTATCACCCAGCCCGCCAGCCCGCGCCTCGGCCCCTCCGCCGGCCCCCATGGCTCCAGGGGAAAGAGAAAGCAAGAGAGGGAAAGCTGCCTGCAAGGGGGCTTTGCCCCCTCACCCCTGGTAGCCCGGCAGGCTAGGGTGGTGCCAGGGGCTGGGCTCCTTTCCCGCTGGCTGCACCCAAGAGTGAGGCATGAGGGAGATCCACCCAGTCCGGGGCTAGCAGACAGCTTATTAGGCTCCAAGACAGTGAGCATCCTGGGCCTGACTTTTTGACAGCTGTCACTCACACAGGGCACAGGGAACAAGACCCTTGTTCCTGTCACTGGTGGCACCTTCCTCCCCCTCCTCCTGCCTTGTAGGGGCTAAACAGGTGCATTCTGGTTACCCCACTTACAGGCTGTGTGACCTTGGGCAAGTCACTTAGCCTCTCTGGGCTTCAACTGCCTCATCTGGAAAGTGTAGATAAAAACATGTACTTGTCCCGCAGGTTGTCAAGAGGATTCCAGGGTACACAGGCTTGTAAATTCCTGCCACCAGCCAATGTGCAGCCCACAATCATGTGTAATCACATTGTATTTATACCATTATCATGATTAACTCTAGAATCATGCTATTCAAAGTATGGTCCACGGGCCGTGCCAGGTTACAAACTATTTATCACCTCAGCACAGTGAGGTATATACAGAGAAAAAGAGTAAATACTAATATTAAGAAACTTTTGTAGTAATTTTATATCTATTGAATCTAATGATAAAAAAGCAGGGGCTTGGATTTTGCAGCTATTTTAAAGTTTCATTTAATTTTTATAAGATTCTTTTTTTTTTTTTTACTGGATTTTACAAGTGTCATTCTGCAATGAACTGGAAATGTAAAAAGAATACTGGTCCTTCAGCACAGGTAGCTTGAGAAGCAGGGTTCTAGACAAACTCTCACATTACACAAATCCCCTAGAGATCTTTTTAAAATACAGATTCTGATTCAGCAGACCTGGGTGGCACCTGAGAGTCTGCATTTCTAACAAGGACCCAGAGGACGCTGACGGTGCTGGTCCCGGGACTGCCCTGGGGAGGGGCGAGTATGGAGCACCCTGGCCGATGCCTTATCCCCTCCCTGACCCAACTTCATTCCCTGTAGTTCCCCCAACACCCAGAGATGCTGCCTCCTAGTCTTCTCACAGCTAAGTACTCACCAAGGCCTCCAGACACAGAGGCTACAGCTCAGACCCCACTGCCGAATCAGAGGCACTGGGCTGGACTCCCAACAGCAGCAGCAGCCAACAACTAATGAGTTGAGCAGGTACTGTGTGTCAGGCTCTGGGTGTGAGGCGCTAGAATGCACTTTCCCAGGTTCAGCTCTCTCTCTGCAAGTTCTTGAAACAATGCCTGTCAAACCCCAGCAGAATGCCAGACAGTCAGCACACAACCAATGGCAGCTATTATCGCTTTCCTGTTTGATTGCACTTCCTCCTCATAGCAACTCCTTAAGATACAGGAGTATGTGTTAGCTACTGCTGTGTAACAAATCAACTCAAAATCTAGCAGCTTAAAATAATATCCATGTATCCACTGTTGCCCTTGAGTCTATGACTCAGCTAGCTCTTCTGCTTTCCTGGGTCTGCCTTGGCATATACTGGCTGGCTCACTTATGCATCTGTGGTCACCTGGGTCCCAGGTGTTTTAGAATGGCCTCAGCTGGGACAGCTCATGTCTGCTCCATGTGGCCTCTCATCCTCTAATAGGTTAGCCTGAGACTCTCTTATGGGGGTCAGAGAACAGAGTGAACAAAGCCTCCTGGGACCTAGGCTCAGGACTGTCACACCATCACTTTCTCTATATCCTATTAGCCAAAATAAGTCACATGGACAGCTCAAAATCAAGGGATGGGGGGACAAGACTCCACCTTGAGATGGGAGGAGATGTAAAGTCACATGGCAAGGAACATAAACACAAAGAGAGGGGAAGATTCAGGGCCATTTTTGTAGGCTTATCATTATCTCTCTCTCTAGATGAGGATACTGAGGGTCAGAGAGGTTCAGAGACTTGCCTGAGGACAGACAGCAGTGAGAAAGGAACAGAGCCGAGCTCTGCCTGACTCAAAACTGTGCTCTGAACCTCTTCCAGACTCTTCTCTGTGTGCAAAAAAGGAAAAAAAAAAAAAACATTTCGGTAACTCAATTCACCAAAGGGAGAGAGTTTTCAAATATTTTGACATCTCCAGTGGAGGTTTTTGCCTGCTTGGGCTCCTGTGCCACCCCCTGCCCTCTAATCACAGGCCTGTTTTCCATCACCTGCTCTCCTCTTTCCTCCTGGGCCTTGCAGCTTCAGGCAATTTATCTTTCCCTCTTTTTTTAATGGTCTCTTTAACACAAGGGTTTTCTAACAAGACAAATTGAAGGGCTTGGGCGTCAAGCAGAGCTCACATGTGCTCATGGGAGGGGGTGCGGTGAGGAGCCAAAGGGAGCCCAGAGAAGAGACAGGCACAGGCTGAGTGGTCCCCAAATCCAAGAACTGGAGAATTATGTATCTTCAGGCACCTTGTTTGACCATCCTTGTCCCAAAAGTCTAGTGGCTCTTGTCCTGGCGTCCCCAGATTCCCACAGTCCTGAAAATGTCTACAGAAGCCCTTTGGAGTGGGTTGCAGCAGTACAGCTAGTCTAGAAACTCAGGCAGTCTAGAAAACTTTATTTTGCAATGGAGTATAATATCTATACAAGCCTGTGTTCTACCAAGTGGCAGAAATACAATTATAGTTCATCTAGGGTCCTCTTCCTCCTTTGTCCAGGGCTGTGTCTAAATTCTGGAGAGATGACATTATGCCAACTTGAGTGTATCAGTTATCAATTGCTGCTGCCCCCAAATGTAGTGGCTTAAATGATAATCAGCTTTTATTACGTCATATGGCTTCTGTAGGTCAGAAATTCATGAGTATTTAGCCAGGTGGTCTGGCTGCAGGTCTCTTGTGAAACTGCGGTCAGATATCAGCTAGGGCTGCGGTCTCATCTGAAGGCTTGTTTGGAGACGGAGGCTCCACTTCCAAGGTGATTCACTCACCGGAGCCTCCTGTCATTCTATGTGGGCATCTCCAAAACATGTGTGCCCCCAGCATGGCTTCCCTCAGAGCAAGGAACCTAAGAGAATGAGGTGGAAGCTGAAAAGCCCTTTATGACCCACCCTCTGAAGTCACACATCACCTCTGCTGTACAATACTGATCACACAGATAGTCCCAATTTAATGAAGGAAGAAACTGCATGAGGGTATGCCTTCCAGGAGGTGAAGCTCCCTGGAGAATGGCTATCCATAGGGTGTCAGGAATAGGAGTCATCTTATCTTGTTCTTGCCTTTTGCTAAGATGTCCTTGCTCAGATGTGGTCCATGGTAATCTACAGACACCCTGGTTCACCCTGGACCTCAAGCCCTCCCTGTCCTTTCTCAGGAGGCACCAGCATCCATGTTCCCTTCACTTCGCCCTTAACTCTGTTCTGCAGCCCAGGGAATCTTCTCTAGTCTTAGAGACAGGACTGCTTCACTTTTACATCCTTCCAAATCTTTTGTCATATGCCCAGTCCTTGGCTGGCTTTTAAAATTCAAAAGCCAAAATTGGATTCCCTTCCTTATCTGAGTTCTGCTGTGTCATCCTTTCCCTGAGGCAATGCATGCTGCATGGTCTGGCTGCTGCCTGAGTGAGGAGACTGGCCACAGGACATAAATAAATGCACAGATTTTTTTTTTAAAAAAAGAGGAACTCAGTTAATATTTCAAAATATTTTCCTGCCATGCTGTAAAACACTGAGCTCCTGTAAGTTGCCTTTTTCGTCTCTGTTGATTTTCTCTGTCACTCTACAAGAAATACATCATATGTCCACATTTTACAGATGAAGAAACAGGGTCAGAGAGGTTGGATGGCTTGCTAGACCCATATCCAAGGATGGTGGCATAAGTGGGACACAACCCCATGTTTTCTGACCCCAAGTCAACACTCTGGCCACAACTGCACTACTTCCCCATATCCTCTGCCTTCTTTCCCCTCTGAAATCTGCTTTCTTCAAGATTTTTCCCCCAGCCACTGAAAAGGTATGCTATTGGGACACGATTACCTTTCTTGGGCATCTTGACCAAACATAAGAATTCCCCTACGCTAAAGGGAAGGTTCTTGAATGGTGGGGTTTTAGGCACAGGTAAAAGTGGGAGAGGACCTGAAGGGTCAGTAGACCAATCAAACATTCCTGAAATTGTACACCAAAGCAGTCTCTTGCTTCACCCACAAGTGAGTTTGACTTTCTGGGTGAGGAGGATCAGATATGGAAGGCAAGGGAACAGATGGACTTACAGACAGAAGAGCAAGAGAAAACAACAACCAGCATGATCCAACCCATCCTCTTGCAACAAGGATCCTCTCCAAGGAGTGTCAGCTTCTGAATTCAATACCAACTCTAGAAAGTTATTAAGTCTGAACCCCTAATGAAGAACAGATGGGAAATGAAAGAAAAGCAAAGATCAAAATATGCTTTCCATATTTTTTGCTTAAATGAAAAGATTGTCAGGAACCACTGATTGCCTTTTGCAAGGTGTCACATCCACCCAGTGGGATTCCCAAGTCAGCAAAGCGTGCTTTCCCCTCATGCATCCAGGCTTGGCTACCACAAGCAGACACTTGAGGGTGAAAGCAGTCACCCCAGCAGCTCCCCTGGAGGCTGAAGGTCCACCACCACATGAGAGGCGAAGGGCACAGACTTCAGAGGCATGCAAACCTGGGTTCAAATTCCGAATCTGCCACGATTTGTGAATTTGGGCAAGTTATTCAACCTCTCTGGGCCTCAATGTCCTCATTCAAAAGGATCTTTAATGATTTAAATAAACTAATGTAGAGTCATGGTCTTATGGTAACTACTGAGATAAGACATGGTGGTTGCAGCAGAAATGGTGCTATGTGTTCACCAAATGCTGTTTCATATTCATCTTTCCTGGACACACAGAAAACCACCCCTTCCCAGCCTCCTTCCAGGTTGTTGGGGTCATGTGACTGGTTCTATGAGTGGAGGTGACAAGCATCACTTCCAAACTAAGGAAATTCTCTTGCCCCCTGTTAATACAGTAGGCCTCGTGTTGAAATATGGAAACACATATTTAAGGAGCCTGGATCCCTGAGTCACCACATGGAGCACAGCTGCCCAGGCCCACGGTGGACTTTACAGGGGCAAAAAATGAACTTTGCTTATAAGGCATTTTTGTTGCAGCAGCCCAGCTTACGCTGACTAAAATGGGGTCAATCATTTCTCTTCTGCAGAAAGGCTGCAATGTGGTTGCTGGCACATACTAGGTGGTCACATTCTCTCTTCTTGCTCTGTTGGGGGTGGATGGGAGCTCAGACTTGCCCAAGGTTACATTGGTTTTTAGTGGAGCACCTGGGTCTCAAACCCAGAGCCTCCAGAGCCCAGTCCCATGCTCTCTGACCGCAGAAGAACACACTGCCCGGCATTCTTGCCGGGTGTCTCCAGGAAATACTTCCACTGTGATTCCTTGGGTTTGAGGCAAATATCAAAGTTGCTGACAGCCTGCTTGCGTAGTGCTGATGTGTAATACTGATGAATCAGGAGCCGGGTCCGGCGCTGGCTGTTGGTCCAAGTGCCCAGAATATTCAAGCACTCTGTTGCCATTCCCTGATGTTATCACTTCCCTTTACAGTGTGATTCTTCTATCGCAGGTCACTGGTTCCAGTGTGAATTTCCGCTGCCGCCCACACATCCCAGCCTGGGCAGACAACCCTCCTGCCTAGAACTAGATTCCAGGCCCCAATGAGGACAACCGGGCTGCCATCATTGCACAGGGACATCACGGGACAAATAAAGAGCCTGTATGCCCACCAACATCTAGAAGGAGGCAGCCTTCACTCTCCACTCTTCTCCAGTCAGAGGCAAGCAGCTTCTCATTCAAGCCAATTGGAAAAAGCAACATTTTCCTAACCCCCACCCCCAAGACCTGACCCGGACATTTTGGGAACCAGGGACATTTTTCTCAATAAATATCTTCTCCCCACAGCGAGATAGCCTGCCCGTCCTTGTGCCCTTGGAAAAGCTTGCCTGTTAGATGTTCCAAACTGCCGTGTGCTTTTCTGGTTAAACATTTATACTGCAGCTTTTGTGGATAAATAGATCCATACATGTGTCTGCACGATTAGGATTAAATATTCAAAAGATGCACAGGCAGGGACCTGGTCGGCCTGAATGAGATGAAACTCAGGGGGTGGAGGGTACAAATGTGGGATCTGAGTGGGGTTGAAGGGGCAGTGATTAAGAGCATCATGGTGGACCCATGGCCTGTTGGGTCCTGGGCTGCCCGGATGGAAAGCAGCCCTAACGCGGCTGAATCTTTTCTCTTCCCCTCTCTTTTCATCTTTCCTCCTCCTCCCTCCTTCCTTTCTCCTCCCTCCAAGGCATGGAGGAGCTGCCTTCCCTTCCAGCATTCACTGCACCACTTCCCTTCCAGCATTCACTGCACCACTCCAAATCTGACTGCCTTTCACAATTTTATTTGATTAGGTTTTACGAGCTGACTTGCATGCCATGGCACAAGTTGCCGGATATGTCAGAGGCCTGGCAGAGACTGGAATTGAAATGATTCTAATTACATGTGATAATTTTTGCATTCTGACATAAAACAATGTTACCCCCCCCAAAAAAAATCCCATTACAATGGTTAAAAGACAAATCATTTAGCAAGTCTGTTTCTTTATTACTTTATTAGACAATTTACAAGGCAACATTTTGAACATTGGGATCGGGTGATGGCCCAAGGCTATCCAACTGTAAGTTGCGCTAAGAAAAGGGAGTTCATCTCTTGTCATTAGTCAGAAAGTCAAATGCAATCATGGGAACTCCATTTGGCTTGTCAAATTAGCCGCTGTTTCAAGTCATTAGCATGGCGGAGCATTGCAGACACAGAGAGGAGGCCCTCAGCTCTGGAAAGAAGCGGTTAGTGGCCACCCAAGACGTTTACGATCACCTCCTCCAAGCAGCCTCCAAATAGCCCAAATCCCTTTCCTGGGGCACCCCTCCTGGAGGAAGGATTTTACCATCCTGCAACACTCCAAGCAGCCTTGGTCATGTGACTTGTTCTAGCCAATGAAATGACAGCAGAAGTGATCCATGTCACGTCCAAGCAGAATCTTTAACAGACAGTGCATGCTTCTCTGGGTGTCTTTTTTCTCTGCCTCCAGACCAGGAATGTGCTAGAGAGAGGCTGCTTCAGTGACCTGAGTCACACGTAAAAACCATTTGAAGCAGGGCAGCCGCCAATGTGGAATGTGAGGAACATGATGGATGTGTAAATGATGGACATGGAACGCAAGTGAAAGATAAATCTTCATTTTTTTTTTACAGGGTGATGAACTGTCCAGGTTTCTCAAGAGCCAAGGGGGTTCCAGTTTTAAAACTGAGACAGTCCAAATGAATGGCCTTGATTTATCTGGGACTGAGGGATTTCCTGGGATGCAGGATTTTTAGTGCTAAAACCAAGACAAACCTGGGTGAATTAGGACAAGTCAGTCCCCCTATCTTTGGAAGCCACAGAGATTTTTGGAGATGTTTGTACCTCTGCAGAGCCTGAACTAAGCTGACTGTCATGGACTGAACATCCTCCAAAATTCATATATTGGAGCCCTAACCCCTTGTGTGTTTGGAGATGAAGCCTCTAAGGAAGTAATTAAGGTTAAAAGAGGTCAAAGGGTGGGATTCTGATCTGATAGGATTTGTGTCCTCTTAAGAAAAGACACCAGGGACTTCCCTGGTGGTGCAGTGGTTAAGAATCCACCTGCAATGCAGGGGACACGGGTTCAAGCCCTGGTCTGGGAAGATCCCACATGCCGCAGACCAACTAAGCCCATGCGCCACAACTACTGAGCCTGCACTCTAGAGCCCATGAGCCACAACTACTGAAGCCCGCATGCCTAGAGCCCATACTCCACAATAAGAGAAGCCACCATGATGAGAAGCCCGCGCACCACAACAAAGAGTAGCCCCCGCTCGCCACACCTAGAGAAAGCTCACGCACAGCAACAAAGACCCAACACAGACAAAAATTAATTAATTAATTTTTAAAAAAAAGAAAAGACACCAGGGGGTGTGAGTGTGTGTGTGTGTGTGTGTGTCTTTCTCTCTCTCTCTCTTTCTCTCTTCACGTGCACACAAAAAAGAGGTCATGTAAGAACACAGCAAGAAGGCAGCTGTCTAAAATCCAAGAGATGAGCCTGCTGGTACCCTGCTGACACCCTGATCTTGGACTTCCAGACTCCACAACTACAAGAAAATGAATGTCTACTGTTTAAGCCCTCAGTCTATGGTATTTTGTTATGGCAGCCTGAGCAGACTACGACACTGACTGATACACCCTCACCTTACAGACAAGGAAACCAAAGTTCAGAGTCAAATATTCTTGACGGAGGTAGTGTGGTGACAACAAAATGGAGACCTTATTGACGCCAGATGGGTCAGCGTTTGTTTTCTGACTGTGATGGTTAATTTTATGTGTCAACTTGACTAGGCTTAAGGGATGCACAGACAGTGGGTCAAACATTATTTCTGGGTATATCTGTGAAGGTGTTTCCAGAAGAGATTGGCATTTAAATCAATAGGTTGAGTAAAGATCGTCCTCACCAATGTAGGTGGGCATCACCCAATCCATGGAGGGCCCAAATAGAACAAAAAGGAAGAGGAAGGGCAATTCCCTCTCTCTGCCTGAGCCAGGATGTCCACCTTCTCCTGCCCTTGGACATCAGCCCTCATGTTTGTTGGGGCTTCAGATTTGGACCTGGACTTACATCATTGGCTCCCCTGGTTCTCAGGCCTTTGGGTTTGGACTGGAACCATATTGCCGGCTTTCCTGGGCCTCTATCTTACAGACAGCAGACTGTGGGACTTCTAGGCCTCCATAATCATGTGAGCCAATCCTTCATAATAAATCTCTTTCTATCTATCTATGTATCTATGTATCTATCTATCTATCTCTCTATCTGACCTATTGGTTCTGTTTCTCTGGAGGACCCTGACTAATACACAGGCTCTACTGATTACTGGTTGTATTTCTTTGGGCATGTGTCATGGGTCTGTCCCCAGCAAGCAGAATCTACCATGCAGGATGTTCAGCAGAAAGTGCTCTTGGGATTAGAACTCAAGCAAGAGGGGAGAAGGAAGCAGAATTGGGAAGAGGAAGAAGCTGAGCTGTGATGATGGTCCAACAAAGGTCTCAGCGGACCCCACGGGGAGCTCTGGAGCTGAGATGGCCTTTCAGAGCTGTCTCGAGTTGGGACAAGGGGTCAGGCCTTTATCTTCCTGCATCTATCAGTCATTGGATGTTAGCTGCCCCCAGAAGGGAGCAACCTTTGTTGAGTCAGCCTCCAAAGAAGGCACCGCTCCTGGAGTGAAGGAATAAATCCTTCCTTCCCTAAAGTGGATCTGGGCTGTGCATCCCAGCATCCAATACAGCAAGTTATTTAAACAGCCTGAACCGCAATCCTCAGCTGCAACATGGGGCAAGGAGTACATACAGATTACTACTATGATGGAGATAATTTGTTGATACTTACGATATGCCAGGCCCCAGGTTACCATGCACTTCAGCTCATAGGGATATTTGAGGACTGAATGAGGTAAAACATGTAAATGCTTAGAATCGTGCCTGGTACACTATTATTGTAATATATATTGTAATAACTATTATTATATTAAATACCATGCACTTGCACAACTGCAGCCATCTTTTCACTGGTATCACAGTAGCCAGAAGGAGCTCTCAAAAAGGCCAGTATTGCTAGGTTACTCCCCTGCTCTGAACCCTTCCATAGATCTCTATTACCTTCTAGATAAAGCCCAAGCTCCTCCCCTTGACTTCAAAGGCTTTTGCTAATCTCTCCCCATCTACTCCCCACACTTCCCCAGCCTCACAGCCAGGTGCATTTAATGACTTTCTATAAAACCTTATACCTCTAAGCCTTCTCACATGCCATCCCACCTGGACTACATCCCTGATCCCCTCCCCCATTTGGTGAATTCCAACTCCTTTCTCAAGACTCAGCTCAGGCACCACCTCCTTCAGAAAGCCCTCCCTGTGCTTGAGGCTGGTCAGACACTTTCCCCCAGATGCCACCGCCCCCCTGGGCTTGCTTCAATCGTGCTACCTGGATTCTGGTTATCCGTGTATGAGACTGTCTACCCCATTGGAGTTCCATGAGGCTGAGGCAGCAAGAGTATCTGTGGATTCCAAAAGAATTTTTCCAACAAAAACAAAAAACAAAAAAAAAAGCCTCTCAATTCCCAGCCCTCATCTGGGGAGGGGAAGGCTGGCACACAGTATGTGGTCAGGAAACACTCACTCGATGAAGGAATCTTCAGCCCAGCCCTTTCTAGGATAAGCGTGGGAACTTTTCTCCATGTCTCAATGGAATTTACCTAGAAATCCAATTTGAAACCCCTGAAAATTGGCTGCAAATTTACTAACCCCTAGAGAAGCAGATGAGTGAAACATGGCAAATGGCTTCTATTGTCATCGGTAATGGCTGTTGTGTTTTGAATAAGCATTTTTATAACTTGCAAACTGGGCCATGGGCTCTTAAGACTTGGAAGCAAGAAGATCTACCATCCAATGTCACTCCTGGCCCTTGCGGGCTGGGTGACCCTGAGAGAGTCACTTCCCCACTCAGAACCTCAGATTCTTCCCCCATTAAATGAGAGCTGGAGATGAGCTGAGCTTTAAACACAGACCTCCCGCCCCAAATAAACAAAACAAGCCAGCATGGTTTCTACAGCTCTGTAGCTCATCAAGCCTGAGACTCCTGCTTACTCCTGAGAATGTTTTAGTGGTTCAATTCTTAAGTCCTGCACCTGGCACTCAACGCTGGCACCATCGGCCCCACCTTCCTCTCTTGGCCCATCTCCCAGTGCGCCCCCTGCAGGCCCAGAGACATATGCCACCTCCCACTGCCCTCCATCCACACCCCCTCCATGGTCCCCACTTATAGATATTGTTCCTCCTCCCCACCCCACCCCCATGCTCTGGGCACCATGTGCCAGGTATATGCCAGCTGGTGCTCAAAAAACACAGCACAATGATTATTTCATTACAGGCCAATTACGGGTTGAACTGTGTCCCCCCCAAAGTATGTTGAAATCCTAATCCTTGGTACCTATGAATGGGACCTTATTTGGAAATGGGGTCTTCACAGATGATCAAATGAAGATGAGATCATTAGGGTTGGCCCTAAGCCAATAGGACTGTGTCCTTATAAAAGGGGAAATTCGGACTGACGAGCATATCGGGAAGATGATGTGAAGACACAGGGAGAAGTCTATCTACAAGCCAAGGGACGTCCAAGGCCACCAGAAGCTGGAGGAGAGTGATAGGCCAGGCCTCACTCTGTAGATGACATCAACCCACCCAGCCATGGGGGAGGAGAGGAAGGAACACTGGATCCAGGTTCTGGGCCTGGCTCTGCATGGACTGAGTGTCCTTGGGTAAGCCACTTCCCCCTCTGGGCCTCAGTGTCCCTACTATAGACTGAATGTATGTTCATGTCCCTCCAAATTCATAAGTTGAAGCCCTAACCCCCAATGAGATGGTGTCTGGAGGTGGGCCTTTGGGAGGTGATTAAGTCATGAGGGTGGAGCCCCCATGAATGGGATTAGTGTCCTTAGAAGACAAGACTTGAGAGAGATGATGACTCTCTCCACCATGTGAGGACACAGCAACAAGGCAGCTGTCTACAAGCCAGGAAGTGGGCCCTCATCAAACACCAAATCTACCAGCACTTTGATCTAGGACTTCCCAGCCTCCAGAACTATGGGAAATACGTGTCTGTTGTTTAAGCTACCCTGTCCGTGGTATTAGTTATAACAGCCCAAACTGACTAAGACAGTCACCGTCTATAACATGGGCCAGGAGCACTATAGAATTTCAAAAGGCCCTTCCTGCTCTAAGACTGGGCATTTCTACTGCATGAGTACCTACTATATACAAGACACTTGGCTAGGTTCTGCAGAGAGGAGAAAGGAGAATCAAACACTCATCTACCCATTCAATGTTCCCCCAAGTACCCACTTTGTACCAGGCACCGTGCCAGGCGGGGGGAGAGGATGGTGACCAAGACAGATGCAGCCCCTGTCCTGGTGGCACTCAGTCTAGGGTTTCACAGACATGCAGCCTGTCTCTGCATCACCAAATGCCAGAGGGGCAGGCAGGGATGCGTTCATGGCAAGGCTCTCTATGAGCCAGACTGCATTAGTGGGACCTCCATGCACAAGTGGGCTATGAGCCCCCAGGGGCTAAGCACTTGCTTGTGAGGCTGGCTCTGTGATGATCAAAATGGAAACACGTCCGGCTCCCCCAGTGGAGCGGATATGGGCCTGTCCACCTGCCTATCAGTCTGTCTGTCTGGAGGGGCGGGTGAGGCCGAGCCCCGACCCCGGGTGCCCCAGCACCGCAGCCCCTGGCTTTAGCACAGGAGGCCCGGCCAGCCAGCCAGCCAGACCGATCCACCGCCTCGTAGGTCAGCAGAGCCGTGACCCGAGGGCTTCTCATCTCCAGCGGCTCTGCAGTCGGTAATTGCCCTGCCACCTGCAGCCTCTGGGCTGGAATCAATTTTATCCACTCCATGCTCCAGCAGACAGTGCCCTCCGCTTCCCACCGCCCTGAAAATACTGCCTCTGGGGGTTCCGGGGATGAGGGAATGGTCTGGCCACCACCTCCCAGTCAGGCCAGTGTGAATCCCCAGTCTGTATCTGTTACAAAACTCTTGTCTGGGTTATTGATAGTCATAGTAAACAGTCGTAATTACCAAGCACTCACAGAGGGCTGGGTCCACACTCAGCTCGTACAAGGCTCAGCCTTCATCCCATCCTCACAGCAACCATAGAGGCAGGAACAAATATCCCCACTGAACAGATGAAGAGACTGAGGTTCAGAGAGTAAATGGTGTCACTGGATTCCAGCCCAGTTCTGTGTGGCTCCAAAGCATCTTGTCCTAAAGGGGAGCCAGGGAGGTGCACTGCAGGTAGGGGGGCATTCCAAGGTCCTGACTCCACAAGAAGTGGGGCACGTGCCAGGGTGATGCCTGAAGATCCTCAGACCTGGAGGCAAGAAGCCCTTCTTTGTATTGCTTTTCAAGATGGGGCTGTGTGACCTCCATCAAATGGCTTCACCTCTCTGAGCCTTAGTTGCCTTATTGGTAACAGAGGCTGAAAGGCTATGGGAGCTGGGGCAGGCCTGGGGGGGGGCAATTTCTAAACTGGAACCTCTGCCTCCCTCTGCCTGACAGTTTAATGCTTCCTTCTGGTTCCCTCTGCTGCCCTCACAGGTTTCAGCAGGACAAAGGGAAACTATGCTTTGTGTTCAGGCTCCAGAGAAAAGTTCACTGGGACAGAGGCCCAGGGACTCCCGGCCGTGTGCCCTGGTGCCTGGCATCTGAGGGCAAGAGAGGTGCTGTGTGTCTCCAGGTCCAGAGCCCTGCACAGTACTGGGGTGTGGGGAGTTGGGGGGGGCTCTTCGTGGTGAACTCAGAGGCCAGTGTCAACCCAGCTATGTCTAGGAAGCATCTTCCATGTGCTTGCTCCACCCCCATTTAATCTCACAGCAATCTCGAGGGCAAGTGTGATTATCCCATTGTACAGATGAGTAAACTGAGGTTCAAAGGCATTGAGTGACCTGCCCAAGTCACCAAAGAAAGCAATAGCCTGGCTAGGACTAGAACTCAAATTCGTTTGATTCCAGGGTCCTTATTCTCCACAGCTCTGCACCCTCACTCAAGCCTAAGATGACTGACTACCAAATCCTGACCACCAATTTCTACATCCCCCATGGAAGGTTGAAGGCAAAAAGAGCACCAGCTTCAGAGTCACACAGAGCTGGTTCTTAATTATCAACACTAAAGGCATAAGCAACAAAAGGAAAAATAGAGACTTGGACTTCCGCCAAAATTTTAAACTGCCGCAAACAATACCATAAAGAAAGTGAAAAGACAACTTGCAAAATGGAAGAAAATATCTGCAAATCATATATCAGATAAGGTATTTGTATCCAGAATATATAAAGAACTACAACAACTCAATAATAGACAATCCGATTTTTTTAAATGGGCAAAGGATCGGAATAGACATTTCTCCAAAGAAGATATACAAATGGCCAATAAGCACATGAAAAAATGCTTGACATCATTAGCTATCAGGGAAATGCAAATCAAAACCACAATGAGATACCACTTCACACCCACAAGGATGACTAGAATCAAAAAGTCAGATAGTAACAAGGGTTGGCTAGAATGTGGAAAAACAATCAAAACCCTCATCTACTGTGGGCAGGAATGTAAAATGGTGCAGCCACTTTGAAAACAGTCTAGCAGCTCCTCAAATGATTAAACATCATGTTCCCATATGACCCAGCAATTTCACTCTTAGGTATTTACCCAAAGGAACTGAAAACATATATCCACACCAATATTCCACAAATGGACATAGCAGCACTATTCACATGAGTCAAAAAGTGGAAACGACCCAAACGTCCATCAACAGATGAATGAATACACAAAAAGTGATATATCTATACAATGGAATATTATTCAGCAACGAAAAGGAAGTACTTACACAGGCTACAACAGGGATGAACTTTGAAAACACCATGCTAAGTGAAATAATCCAGTTACAAAAGGTCACATGTTGTAGGATGCCACTTATATGAAATGTCCAGAATAGGTAAACCTATTGAGACAGAAAGATTAGTGGTTCCCAGGAGCTAGGGAGGCAGAGGAACTAAGAGTGCTAACAGGTATGTGGGTTCTTGGTGGGAGAGGGAGGGGGTAGTTAAAATGTTCTAATATTGAATTGTGGTGATATTTGCACAACTGTGAAGAGACTAAAAACCACTGAAATGTACACTTTGAACGTGTGCATTTTATAGTAGGTGAGTTATATCTCAATAAAGCCGTAAGGAAAAAAATCCATCTTTAGCAACCCCCAGAGCTGTGTGACCTCAGAATAAAGACTTCCCGGCTCCAAGCCTCTGTTTCCTTCTCTGTGAAATGGGCAAATAATCCAAACACCACCTTACGTGGAAATCAAGAAGAGAGGGGCTGGGGACCAGCACACAGTAGGTGTTCACCCTGCAGGAGGTTCCCTTCCCAGAGTGGGAGGCCACAGGGTCGACCCGGCAGAGTTCACCGCATGAGGTCCAGCCTGGCCCTGGCGGCGGGGCTCCGGACAGAGGAGGATGCTCATTGCTCATGACATAATTTAGATGGATGGCTCAGGCCATCCGTCAGGCTGGGAGCGGGCGGCCCGCGAAGAGGCCGTGGGGGAGCCCATTACCGTACACGTGTTAACAGCGCGTCCTTTGTACCGACAGCCGCGCGGGCGCGGGCAAGGGCCGCTCCCCACATTGTCTGCGCGCCGCGGCCCCGCCGTGATGATGAATGGGCCGCGCGCTCCCGGCCGCCCCCGCCCGGGTACAGCGGGCCGAGGGTGACACTGCGTGGCCACGCTGGAAACTGCAGGGCCACCTGGCCCGGAGCAGAGGGCACGGAGAGTAGCGCGACTGGCCCCTTCCTTCAGTGCTCAAGAGACACTGTATGCTCAAGAGGCACTTAGGACAGAGCCTGGCACATAGTAGGCCCTCAAGAAACCTAGATGATAATTATCATTACCTTTATTTTCAGACACAACCAAGTTCAAAAACTGGATAGGTTTGCCAGGTAAAATACAGGATACTTCGTTAAATTTGAATTTCAGAGAAATGGCAAATACTTTTTCAGTATAAGTTATGTCCCAAATATTTCACGAGATATACTTAGACTTCAAAAAAATCATTCATTGTTTAACTGAAATTCAAATTTAACTGGGAGCCCAGCTTTGCTTACTTTTGTTTTTGTAAATCCGGCAACCCTATAACTGGGTGACTTTAGACACAACATTTCACCTCTCTGTGCTTTTGTAAAATAAAGTGATCATCTATTCCTGGACTTATATAATGATACCAACAGGATTGTTGTTTGGATTAAATGAGATGATATTTAAAAGAATGTAAAGAGAATCAAGGTCAAAGCTAGCGGGGTTAAAGTTCTCATGTTCACACACAATTCGTTGAGTTTAGGGAAGAAATGGCCAAACGTTAATGGAGGAGTCTAACAACCACTGAGGTTTAAACGTGAACAAGCAAGACAACTCTTGTGCCTTTGCATGTGCAGTGTAGGCACTTAGGTCACCCTCCGGACCTAACTCCTGTTGGCCCTCCAGGACTCAGCCTACTGAAGGCTCTCTCTGACTCTCTCCTTCCCTGTTTGTAAGCCCATTCACAGGCTTCCTTGGAGAGGCATAAGAGGCTGGAGTACAGTAGGTACTCAACAGAATGGGCGAATATATACATAGTAGCTCAAGGCTCAGAGACTATTATCTTATACCTTGTGACATGGCAATAACCAAAATGTAAGCGCCGGAGGGTGGAGTGGGGTCTGCTCTGCTCCCTTGCTGTAGCCCCAACATCCAAATCAACAAGATTTGTTGAATTAATCTGGATTGCACTGTGCATATGGCCCTCTGCCAAACACTTTAGCTAGACACATTCTCAACAATTAACTTCTCACAAGCCAGTGAAGTAGATGCTTTTATTACGCCCATTCTACAGATGAAGAAGCTGAGGCACAGAGAAGTCAAGTAAAGCCCTTTGCCCAAGATGACACAGCTGCACGTGGAGAAACCACACCTAAACCAGGGCACTGCACTGGCTCGAGTGCCCACAGTTCACCGTGGCTCCAGTCAGGGGCTTGAGTGGGGCAGTCCACTCTGGGCATGAACACTGGTTCTAAACTTCTCCAGAGAGTGACCTCAGAAAGTCTCTTCTCTTCTCTGAGTTCCAATTCCTTCCATTCGTAAAGTGGAGTGAATGAATTAAACATTCATTGGAAACGCACACAGCTGGTGCTCAATAATTGATGGTCTCCCCAGTGGTCGAAAAAGCCATGGTAAGGGGATGAGAGAGCAGCCTCTTAGCACTGCCTATTCGCTCCACTTCTGGGACAAAAGAAGATTTTGTGGTTGCTAATTCCTCCTAGAGACAGAAAAATAGCTGGAGAGACTTCCATTAAGATTTTCTCCAGAAATGGGTGTCCTTGGCAGGCAAGAGGGCAGGGGAGTGACTCTAAGAGCCCCAGTGGAGGCTGGGATAGGAGACAGGAGTGAGGCAGGGAATTCTTCAGGACCTAAGGAAGCCTCCTCCCCACACAAAGGTCAAAGGGAGAGGGATGGAATGGGGGGTGCTTTGGGCACTTCGAGGTATAGTGGGGCGACATCCTGTCTGAATCAGGATTCTCTCCACCAGATCCTGCCCACCACCACCCAATTTCTGCCAGTTTGCTTGTCCACCAAAAGTTTCACTGGTTCCCTACCTCATTCATTTATTAAATAAATTCCTATTGGGTATCTGCTACGCGTTGGCATCATTCGCTCTTGATACTGAGAATTCAGTGATGAACAAATAGACGTGGTTCTTGCCCTCAAGGAGTGCTCACGGACTAAGACAGGGAAAGGGGGACAGATAATCAGAGTAGAGTGATGGGGAAATCCAAGGTGGCTGTGAGCACTCGGAGGAGGCACCAGACCCACCTGGGGAATCAAGGAAGGCTTCCCAGAGGAGGTGCCATTTAAGCTGGGACAGGAATAACGAGTGGAATGAGCCATGCAGTGGAAAGAGGCAGAATTCTCCAGAAAGAAGGAATCATGAGACAAAGGTCCCAGGTGGAGACTGAACTTCTGCAGAGGAGGAGGTGTGCTTGTGTTAGCACAGGAGGATGAGGCTGCTGAGGGGAGCAGGGCCAGGTCATGCATGATGTTGAAGGCTGTGGTGAGAACGTATAGCTTTTGCAAGGGTTCTAGAGAGCCATAGAGGGTTCTATGCAAGTGGAGTGGCATGGTCAGATTTTCCCACAGCATTAAATACAAACCCCTCTGCCCTCCCCCTCCCCCCAGGCTAGTATGACCCCACTAGTCCCTGCCACTTCCCTTATCCAGAATCTTCCTGGATCCTCACTCTACACTCTCTCCCTGCCTACAGCTTCCACCTAGACACACTTATCTTGGCCTGTAGTAGAGCAAAATGTCCCAGATCTGGATCAGACAGACTCAGCTTAAAACCTGGCCTCTGCAACCTCTGGACAGGCTGAAACAGGCCCCTGACCTCTCCAAGCCCCAGTTTGCTCACCTGTAAAATGGGGATCATCATAGTGTCCAACTCGCCAAGTTACTGTAAGGATTAAATGAGGAGTGTCTTGAAAGTGCCTGGCCCTGACACCTATTGTTTTCTTTCCTCCTTCAGAGAAGCATGCTGCCTCTTCCAGGCAGCCCTCCCTCACATCTCCAGCCCTCTGAACACCAGAAGCACTTCCTGTTTGTGATGCCTCCCAGGTAACACCCATAGTAAGTAGTTAAAACACGGAGAAGTGTGTCTCCCCACAGCAGTCAGAAACCATCTGGGATCAGAGACAGAGAGTCTTTCCCAGCAGAGCCTAGGGAGTCTGCCCAGGGACAGGACAGCTCCTCAAGAAGGGGAGACATGGACGGAGAGACAGACAAAAGGGCTTTGGGGAGCTAAGCGAGGGTCTCGATGAAGGTCAGGACTCCAGATACTTGTTTTCCGGGAAAACCGCCCTCCTTAGAGCCAAGTTGATAAACAGGCTGCCAGTGTACAGTGTACACGGGGAAGTAGATTCCTTTGCCATAACCACATCTCCCCAAGGCCCCGGCAAATGGACAGGAACCGGTCAGCCTCCTTGGTAGGAGAGGCACTGCGCCCGAGGCCACCCCACCCTGGAACATGGAGTTCTAGGTTTCCACCATCCCTGCCCTCATGAAGCCGGGGTTCCCACCCCACCCAAATATGCCTCTGCTCAGACCTCTGCCTACCTTTCACGGTCTCAGCGGCCCAGAAATGGAGGCTGGCTCCTGGACATGCGCAATGCGAGGTGGGTGGGGAAGGACGGAATTTTGCCCGGGGGGCTGCGAGAGAGCTGTTCCGTGAATACACGATGCAGAGAGCTGGGCAACGTTGCTGCCGTGTTGCTGGTTCCCTCTCCCAGGTGTCTCCCTCAAGGGCACCTCAGGGTCACGCCCCTGTCTGGGCCTCAGTCTCTCCATCTACATAATGATCCATGAGGCCCAACAGTAATGACTCTCCCACACACCCCCTTCCCGATGTCAAGAATCTGGCAGAAACATCCATAATCATCAATAATCACTAGTTACCAGGAGCTCCCACTTGGCTCACAGCATGTTACCTAGAAATGCCCCATCCTTATTTCAAGGTAGTCACTTGCCTAAACCCATGTAGCCAGTGAGAGGCCATCAAATAAATACCAGCCGCCAGGTAGTTCAGACTTCACAGGGGCCCAGCACTGTTCCACACGATACATAAAACAATCTCCTAATCCTCACTGCCACGCTGTGGATGACTATCCTCATTTTATAAGAGAGGAAATTGAGGTTCAGAGAGGGAGAGTAACTTGCACAAGGTCACACAGCAAGTTAGAAGAAGGGCCAGAACTCCAACCCAGTTCTCTCCATGTTCTTAGGCCAGCTGGAAGAATTTCAAGAGAGGCCTGAAGACGAGAAGCAGGACATCCCACCCAGACCAGCCTCCATCCTGCAGCTTGGAGACCCCTTCCTTCAGTTTGTTCAGAAGTCAGAAGCAAAGTCATTCACCTCTTTTAAAGGGAAACTTCCCCTACGGCACCTCCCTCTCCCCCAGCAGCTGCCCCCTTCCCTCAGTTTCCTCCCTCCCCCATCTCTCTCCCACTCTCCAGCACAAAGAGTTGCCGAGGTAACTGCATCACCAATGACTTTTCTCTTTGTCTGGGGCCCTCCAAGGAAATTCATAAGCCAAGTTGCTGCTCACTGACCCCTGATGACCCGCGCAGGGCAGCGCAGCCCTGGACCACCCCTTCAAGGCCCCCTCACCTCACCCCACCCATTTCAGCAAATATACCCTGGTGGCAACTCCTGGTCACAAACTCCAGGTCCCAAGATGCTAGAGGCTGGGGGCTGGGAGGACGTGTTCTGGGGGGTAATCGTCGAAAAATACACTGCTAGAAACACTGCAGGGAGAGACACAAGGAAAGAACACACCATCTGCTTGGCATTGGGCTGGGCATTTTAACAGTTCAACTAATAACATCTACTATGTGCCTGACACCGCAAAGCACCTCGCGTGGCCCTGAGAATGCCACCTACTAAGTGGTTAGGTCTTTGCTAGACACTGAAGGGGCACAGACTACAGCCCCTACTAGGTGCTTCCCTCTGTGCTAAGATGATGGAAAGGTGTTGGGCAATGAGGTGGGTCTGAGAACTCATCATGGAGGGGCAGGCCTTTGAGCCAAGCTCTGGAAATCCAACTTGGACATACAACATATAAGGGTTGGAGAAAGTGGACAAGGGGGAAATCGATACTCTCTGAGCGATAACTATGTACCAGGCAGGTCCCTTGCTTTAAGCAGCAAAGTCGGGACTTGAAGTCAGATGCATCTGATTCCACATCCCCTTCCCCCCTGCTATGGTATCTGATGATGTCCCTGATGGTAGAGTCTCCACCAGCCTGCATCTCTGAATGAGGGAGATAAGAGCAGAGCCCCCACCAGCCTGAGGAAGACATGGAGCATGAGCAAGAAATCAACTTGTGCCACTGTTTTGCTGTTTTGTGCCACTAAGATTTGCACCACCGTAATTAAGATTTAGGGGCTGTGTGTTACTGTAGCATATCCCAGCCCTTTCTGACTGTTACACCAACAGTCTGAACCAAAATCCTGAGTCTGGCTTTCATTGGCTAGATTGGGTCATGAGTGCCATCTCTGAACCAATCACTGAAGGCAGAGGACAGCAGTGCTCTGATTGGCTCAGGCCTGGTTCACATGCTCGCCTCCACGTGTGGGGGAGGGGCAGTCAACCCCACTAAAACTAGTGGAGTGGGGATGGGAGAGGACTCCTTAAGAAAGTAGGGTGCTGTTGGGAATTCCCTGGCAGTCCAGTGGTTAGGACTCCACGCTTCCACTACAGGGGGCATGGGTTTGATCCCTGGTCAGGGAACTAAGATCCTGCATGCTACACAGTGTGGCCAAAAAAAAAAAAAGTAGGATGCTGTTACCAGAAAAAGGAACAGATGCTAAAGAGGCAAAACTGCCAAGTGTCCGCTTCAGGGGCCTAGGTGCTAGAACACTGTGCGGGAGGTGTCTATGCTGAATGTGAGACTAGTCCCCAGGCTCCTTCTTAGGTGAACACCTTACAAGTCTCTGGAATTCACCTGGAAAAAGATTCTATTGAGTTCCACTGGGTGATGTGGCTTCTCCCCTAGGTCTTAGGATGTCCTTCAGTTTCTGAGGGGCCTGCAGGGAAGGCGGCCAGTTTTCCCCAAGGAGGGTATAGGGTACTAGGCTGGGGTAGGGGAGTCAGGGAGAGAAGGAATGGTCAGCCAGCTCCCAGCTGCCCAGGAGGATGGAGAGAGCTGGGCCTGCTCAGAGCAGTAGGTGGGGGCTAGTGCGGGCACCTATGTCCCTAAAGCCCAGGTCCTTCCCCATCAGGTCTCTCCTTAAGAACCTGGTTTAAAATCAGTGCAAACCAGACGCTGTCCCAGGTGTTCCACAGACATCACTGGGCTTAATCTCCCTGAGACCCTCATGAGCAGGCATGAGAGGCCTACCCCATTATCAAAACAAGCAGTGGACACTCAGAAACGCATGGCCTACCCAAGGTCACACAACCTAACACAGAGCTCCCGGTCTTTATCCATCCGTTCAACACATCTTAAAAAAAACAAAACAAAAAAAAGGCTAAAAAATAATTCTGACATTACAAAAACATAAGAAAGAGAAGAGGAAATTCCCCTTTACTTGCCATACCCATTCCAGTCTCCAAAGGAAGCACCATTAACTCTTTGTTGACTAGCCATCCAGACATCTTTCTATGCTCATCTAGTATGTTTGAGCGTTTATTATATGCCAAGAATGTGCAAGGGCGTTAACAGGTGACTATCAGAAAGATGGGTTCTCAGGGGTACACAGGTTGCCATGCAAATCCATCTGTTTTTTTATAATCTTAACTAGTCAGGATATGGGGTTGAGGGACTGACAAGACATTGAAACCCATGTTAGATTAGGTCTCTCCCCAGCTCCCAATTCCCCAGGAATCCCCACCGGCCCAGAGGAAAGCCAAAGTCCGTACTGCCCAGACGCCCTGCCTGTTCTGGTCCTTGGTCACCTCTCCAACATCAACCCCACCATCTGTCACCATCCCCTCGCTCCTCTCCAGCCACACCCCATCATTTCTCAAACACCCCTGACACGCTGTGCCTCAGGACTTTTGCACCTGCTGCCTGGAACACATTTCTCCACTTTCTGATAGGCTCACATCCTCACCTGCTTTAAGTCTTTCCTCAGATGTCCCTTTACCTTAAACTTGACTCTTCCCACTCAAAAAACCCTACATCCCTTTTAGTTTCTTTGTTTTTCCTTATAACATCTACTACCCTCCGACATACTATAAAAGTCTTAATTATCTTATCTCCCCTGCATCACTAACTAGACTGTAGCTTCAGTGAAATCGGGAAATCTGTGTCTATTTTATCCATGGCTGAATCCCCAGGGCCGTCGAACAATGCCTGGCACACAGTGGGTGCTTCATGAAAAGTTGTTGAATAGCTGCATTTATGAAAGGAGATCACAGGTCAGTCGGCAACGTGGCTCAGACATGCCTGAATATTTTTTAGAACATTTGAGCCTCATACTTTTTGGAGCCAGTGCTCTGCACTGTAAAATCTTATAGGATGGCATGTATGGAAGGATGAAGGGCTGAAGGGGCGGAGGGGGGCGCTTTGCCCCCAAAAGCCATTTTCTGCAGATACCCCTTCCCAACTCCGCCAAGGGTTGTGGGGTGAGGTGGCAAATCCGAAGGACCTCAAATCAGAGATCCCCAGCCCTGCCTCTAGTGGCCTCTCATCCTCTGGATCTACCAGGAACCGGGGTCCAAGAAACTTGGACACGAAAAGCAGGGGCCCTGGAGAGCCAGCTTGCTGGGGCAGCTAATTCTCATGCTGTTACTGCTGCCCCTGCAGGTTCACTTCCCCAGGTATGATTTATGCTTCTGGCTGAACATTTTTTCTCTGCTTTTTGGATTCTGCTCTGGAATTTTTTTCTCCTTGGCCTTTTCCTGGGTCAATGCAGTCCTGATATTTGATTCACTGTTAACAGTATTGACTACATAGGATTGAGCCAAGAAAGGGAAGAAATTGCTTTTTCTTTTTTTCTATCTCCTGGTTGACAACTCAGTCTCAGCGCTGGGTTGGCCAAGCTTTGCGAATGCGCTACACGGCAAAGGGAGTGGGGTCTGTGCCTCCGTGGCTGGACGGTGACTCAGGGAAGGAAATGAGCAAGGGGCTGCCAGCTAAAGGGCTTGCCTTCCATCCAGGTTTTCCCTCCCAGATAGGAGAAAGGTTTGGAGAGGAGGTGCTTCAGAGTCAACCAGTCTTGGATTGAAGCTGTGTGACATTGGGGACGTCACTTAACCTCTCTGAGCCTGTTTCCACATTCATAAGATGGAGGTAATCTGTAAAGTATTCATGCATGAGAAACACTTTGAATCAAGCCTGTCATCATAAGAGCACAATTTATTGTACCTGCCATGGTCATCCCCATCATCATCATCGTCATGACTCTATTCTTGAGTAAGCTCTGTTCTGACCAAAAACGGAAACAAGCACTCACTCTATCTCATGAAAATGATGTGGGAAGCCTGGAGTTTTCTGATATTTATTGATTGTGGTTGTAACATTGTTACAATCTGTGTTAAGTGTTATGAAGGGGAAAAGGAGGGGGCTGTGAAAGAAAAGGGGAGGGCATTGCTTGATCTGAACCAGAAGGATGCTCTTAGAAGGAACCTCCAGGATAAGCTCATTCCCAGTAAAAGAAGAAAGGCTCTCAGAACAATGGCAGGTAGTTTCACTTAACATCCAATTATCAGAGAATACACGGTTACAGTGACTTGTGGCTGTACGCTGTACCAGCTCATACCATCCCATGACAGCCAACGGCTAAATTTTCAGGAATTTTGTGAGCTGGTTGTAAAATGTGGTCATGATTAAAAATTAAATTGTATAAACTTACAGTTAAATAAATGACATTAAAACTACTCAAAACTCATCACTTCCTAATTATTTGACCACATTTTATTATAATCTATACTCTTGAAGTTATTTACGTCCATTGCACTTATCTGGTAGAAATACATATAATGGTATCTGTGCATCTCCCCAACTTCACTTTAATGACATCATGTTGATAGCTTGAAATCAGCCCCGATAGGAATATTTACAGACCCCAGTAAATGCTCCAAGCCATGGTTCAATTTATTATTGTTTTGTTAATTCCTTAGAAAGTGATGTAAAAAATGTTAATAAAGCAGATTAAACTTAAAGATATGATGTGTCTGTAGCCATTCTATTGTGAAAGCACAATCGAGGAAATATTCTTCCAGTATTTGAAAACCATGATTCAATTCAGAAAAAAGTTGCCCACGTCACCAATGAACAAGTGAAGTCCCAACATATGTCTTTGTTGTTTTGTTTTTGTCTCACTCACTAATGTAAACAAAAATATTAACCAAGATTAATGTCAGAACCACACGTTGAATGCTAAACACGTACCAGCACACCACTGAGTCATTATAGCGCCTTCCAAATTACAAATCGAGAGCTATGGCTGTAATGGATTTTTCAAATTATTTCTGGACATGGAAAAGCATTTAAGGAAAGGTGGTTTGTCACTTCAAATTAGTGGCCCATTCAGGTGGTCTGTGAGGATACTGGGACGGAGGATCTGAAATTGGGGCTGATCCAGAAAATCCTCAGAATCACCATTCTTGGAATAATAGCTTGACAATACCAGTTGGTTGATAGAAGGAGGGATGGATCAATTGATTCCGGCTCTGCCACTAAATACGCATGAGCTCAGGCAATGTTCTGAGCCCCAGGTTTCTCCACTATAAAATTAGGATAAGATGCCTTCCTTGACTACATCCTAGAGAGGTATGGGAATCAGGCACGGCATGAGTGAGCTGACTCATTTGGATGTAAGTGATAGACATCCAGCGTAAGCTAGCTTAGCCGAGGAAGGGGAGATTCACTGGTTCTCAATATTTGCATATTGGGGTAGTTCAAACATTCGAAGAAAACGCTCTCGTTTCTCCCTTTTTCCTCATCTCGTGACGGTGGCTTCACTCTCCTTCTCCACACACACCTTCCATTTCCACCTTCTCCACGTGGCTGGTACCTGCCCTACAAACTTAAGTGGAGGAGAAGCTTCCTCCTACCAAGTCCACGTACCAATCCCATGGAAGGGCTCTGATTGGCCCTGCTTGGGTCATGTGCTTGCCTCTTGCACCAATCACTATCACCAGAGGGATAGGATGCTATGATTGGTCAGGCCTGGGTCTTGGGACCGCCTCTGCAGCCGGCAGAATCTGTTTCCAGAAAAAGGGTATTGGGAAAGCTTTCTAGGCAGGTAAAATTCATAGGTCCTCTCCAGAGGTGAATGTGTGCCGGAAAGATTAAAGCAACAAGCATGAAGGATGAGAATAATTATTCTCAAAATAAAGAGACAAGGCTGTCTATATCTTACACATGGACTTAATTCATTCAACAAACCATCTTTTCACAGTGTAAAATTAATCCCGTAGCTCCAGGCTGGAAACCCTGCAAGGACCTCATGATTCAAGTCCTGCCCACAACTCTGGGCTCATTTTGGACCCCTCCTTATCTCTCACAGTGCCCCAGCCCCACCGGGCTTCTGTTTCACACTGTGTCTCTCCCCTTCCTTTCTTAAGATTTTCACGTGTTTCCTCTGCCTCGAATGTTCTTCCCGTAACTCCTCACCCCAATTCATCTTTCTAATCTATTTCCCCCACAAGCACGGTAGACAATAGAGACTTATGCCTCGCTCACAGGACACCAAACGGCTGAGCACAGCACAAGGGACAAAGTAGACAGTCAACAAATACTTCTGAGATTAATAAATAAATGAGCATGTATTATTCCAAGGGAAAAGGAGTCACAAATTCCCTGCCTTTATACACAGATTCGTTCACTCTTTAATTCTGGCACTACTGCACCATGGGATGGAAGAATTAACAGTAAACGAGAAACTCTTCTTGCCTTCAAGGAGATCCTGGTTTGATGGGAGAAGATGGCAGAGAGTCACACACAGAACTGGCACAAAGTGAGTATGGGGCGGGGCTGCCGAGGGAGCAGAGGACACGATTTGGGAAGGCAGCAAACACTTCTTGGAGAAGGTAAAGCCCAAGATAAGTGATAGATTAATAGAAATTTGGTGAGTGAAGGAGGCGAAGTTAAGGGGGTGGTATGGGGTGGGAGGAGGGTAATTCCAGGCAGAGGGAAGAGTAATGCAAAGATCTGGAGGCACTGTTGTAGTCAGAAAGGGAGAGAGAGCGTGCACGCTGGGGGAGAAACGTTTGTGAGGATTCAGGAGGCTGACTCTGGAGAGACTGAGGCACTAGGCAATCCAGAATGGCCTTGAAGCCGTCCTAAGGAGACTGGACTTGACCCAAATCGTGCCATGAGACCCCACTGAAGTATCTTAAGCAGCAGCATGGACACCGCCACATGGTGTATTACAAAGAAATCTTCAGCTGGCCCATCACCTAGGGGACACAAGCTAAGATTAGTATCAGTTTAAGGCTTTCAATTTAGACAAATTCACGACTCCGTGGGAGGGGCAGCTGAGCAGTTCTGACAATGGCCCGCCTTTTAAAGTCGATATCATAATCCCTGACTTCTGGAGTCCTCACACTCCAGGAGCATAGACTCAGACCTCAGACCTCACACTCCAGGAGCATAGACTCAGAAATAAGGGAACCCCTGCCTCTTAGACCCAGGGAAAGGGATGCATGGTACCTCAGTCTTGCAGAGAACAGAAGGATATAAGTTGGACCCCTATAATCACAGCATTGCAGAGACCTGTAATCATGGAATTATAAACGAATAACATCACTCTTCGCCAGCACAGGGGGACTCGGTGGGGTTAGGTAGCCCAAGCCCTATGAAATGACACAGGAATCCTTTCGGGAAGGTGGCTTTGGTCTCCCTAAACCTCCTTCATCCAGGATCCCACTGGAGCATCTGGTCACCCTCCCATGGCTGCCTCCTAGGAGGCCTCCACCCTATACCTGGTCTGCTGTATCCTTGCAGCTGCTCCCTGCACCCCTCTGACCTCAGACCCACTCCTTCCAGCCCAGAGCCTGAATATTTTCTCAGCTAGCATCAGTCCTTAAAGATAAATGTTGCTTCATTTCTCCCCCTTCCTCTCCACCCCCATCCCTGCCTCCCAGGGTGCCAGAGTTCAACTCAATTTTCTCAGATTAAATAAAATTTCAAAGTGTCAGTCTCTGGCAAACGACAAGTTAGAAGGCGGTTGATTTTCCTAACCCGATCGCCAGTCCAATTACAATTTTTAATCTATATGTAGATAATGGTGAACAAAACCCCACAGAAATGTCAAGAGTGAGGAGGTTATTAGCTTAGTTTTAATTACTGTCCATCATTCTTAGCAACTGGAGGGACCCGGCAAATTAGGGGAAGGCAGCATTCCTCTGGAAGGATCAGCCAGGCCCCCGGGCTACTGGTCCCCAAAACCATCCACAAGCAGACAGTCCAGGGCGCAGACTGTGCACATCCCCCCGCCGGGCTCCGCCACGAGTTCCTGCCCAGAGAAGCCTGCGGACCTGAACTTGGGCAGAATCAGTCACACCAGCTGATGCGATGTGACCGCAGACCTCTATCCTCCAGCATCCCTCAAGGCTGCGCGCCTCCACCCCCCCCCAACTCTCCCACCCGCTCTGTCTCTAAAACATACCTAGAGGTTATTCTTTTGTCTTGATGATAAAAGTAACTCATGCTCACTGAAGGAGGATGTTTGGAAAACTGGGAACAATGAAATGGAGGAAAAAAAAAAACTTATCCTAATCTTACCACCTAAAACAATTGTTAATATCTGAGGTTATTCCCAGTCTTGTGAATGTATGTGTATACATATATATGTACATACATATACATATAAATAAAATAAAACGTAAAATACAGATACCTATATATAATACATAATAAAATGAATATATTGAATATTAAATTTATGTAAAATGTTTAAATATATGTTATTATTTTATAGATATTTATAATATTTATTGATAATATTTACATTATTATAAATATAACATAATTACAATTAAATTATAACATATGATGTTAGAATTCTATACATACACACAAACTGGATTATATGGCATGCGGCTTTTTACGTCTTTATCACAGTTTCTCATATCATGAATATTATTTGCAAACATCATTTTAGTAGCTGCAGAAAATTCTGTAGCCTGATATACATTTCACTAATCCACCCTTTATTTTGGCATGTACAAAGCCAATGCACATTTTAATACAGATGTGACAATACTTTATGTTTCCTATTGCAACCTGGTTTCTTCACTTACTAAAAAATGGTTTTTTGTGTTATTATAAATTCTGTGACTATCATTTTAGTAAATCATTCAACCTCTAACAAGTTTTTTTTTTTTTTTTTTTTTGCGATACGTGCACTGCGCCACCAGAGAAGCCCTAACAAGTATTTTTGAGGGTCTAATCTGTACCAAGCACTGTGCTAAGTGGTGGAGATGTAAAAATTAGAATCCAGTAAACATTAGAATCTTATAGGGTTCCTAATCTTTTAAATCACACCTTTCATTAAACTGAATATATATATAAATATATATATTAATTATATATTAAATTAGTCATTCTGTTATTAGAGATTTGGGTGGATCAATGTTTCTCATAGTTGTACAGAACACTACACTGGACATTTTTGTATATAAACTATTATCTCTCTTCTGAAGTATTTCCTTCTTATAAATGCCCCAGAATGCAATGAATGGGTCTAAGCGTATTAATATTTTTTAAATTCTTAATGAGAAATCTGGTTTCTACTTAAATGAAGTTTTAGGAGTGAAACTGATTTGTGACCTAAAGCAAATACCAAAAAAAAAAAAAAAAAAAGAAAGAAAGAAAGAAACTCACACAAAATTAGACCCCCAGGGGGGTCTATTTTAATTAATTAGAAACAGTGTTATTTTTAATATCTCAAAGGTTGTCAGAAGGATGTAATGAAAGAACAACAATATCTTATTCATGGAGAGAGATGGAGACTTTTAAAACTGCTCACCCTCATCCTTTTATTTGTGAAACATTTTTGGTAACTATAAAATAGTATTTTCCACAGAGTAGTATAAGTACAATTCGTTGGCAAAGTGATTTTAGGTAGTAGAGATATGAACCTATTTTTTCTTTTTCATCATTATATGTTTATGTTTTCATGTGTTCCGAAAAAAATACCAGCAGAATATCAAACCCACACTCTCATGAGATTAGTTTAGAACAGACTAAGGAAAGAATAAGAGAAGTGTGTTAAAATGCAGTCTGAAGAAAGATTTTAAGCACAGAATCATATAGAGTATGGCAACCATCGGGTGCAGGAAAGGGTCACAGGAGATGCTGTATATATCAGTGTGACATGGGACGGTGGTGACGGGAGACTGTTATCAAGGCTAATCTGATGGTACCAGAAAATCTGAGATCTCAGGAAACTTGCTATTCATTAAGCATCTCCGTGTGCCTAAGCTGGGATGGCCAAATCTGGGACTTTCTTTCACTCAAGAGATTAAAAATAACATTCCAGCCTTCCTTGGCAGCCCATTAAACTCACCTGGGGGGCTTTTTAAAGCACCAACAGCTGGGCCACTCCCTTAGAGGTTCAGCTTCCAAAGCTCTAGGTGGGGCCTGGGCATTGGTATTTATAAGGCTTCCCCTGTGGATCTGACATGCGTCCAGCGATGAAGATTTCTGGTCAGACTGCCTTCTTTCTGGGTGTAATCCTGTCCACAAATGCGGGCTGGACACACCCTTCCCCTTGATCTGTCCCCTCTTTGGCATTCTAGAATTTCCCCCAGCCCTCTGCTCACAGGATAATGAGGCTAATGACCAATCAAGTCTTAAGGAGGATTGATTTGTTTATTAAGCTGCCATTATGTGCCAGGTGCTTCCCACTCCCAAGCCCAGGAGACTCAAGGGCAAGCAGGATATGGCCTGGGAAAGGCTGCGGCTGTGGGGACAGAGAGAAGACAGAGCATCTTCAGGGCTAGAGGGTGGACTTGGGGTCCAAGCACCAGGGGAATCTCAGCGGCAGATGAAATAAATACGCAGCCTTGAGTGAGTCTGGGTAAATTCAAGTCTGGATCACCTGCATGGGTGGGAGTCGCATCGGGGCTGGACAACGAGGTTCTGGTGGAAGACGTGCTGGAAGATGGGTGGGGCACGTGGCTGGCATTTTGGTCAGTGAGGGGCAAAAACCAGTAAATGCCACGGCAGGCAGGAGTCAGTCATTCTTGGTTATTTAAGCTCTGAACACAGGCCTCTGGAGACAGCCCCCAACTGCTGGGAGTGTCAAAATCGACAGCCTCAGCCCCACCACCAGATACGTACTTGATCCTCCAGTAGCCTAAAGCCAAGCCTAATTCATCTCCAGGTCACCCACTGTGGAGAGAGGCGGTACTACTGACCATGACACGCAAAGCCTTGTGGGACTTGCCTCATGCCTGCCTCTCTGACCTCGTCCATTTATTCATTCATTCATGCAACACTATGTATAGATGCTAAGTACCATGCTGGTGGGAGTTCAACCATGAGCAAGACAGATACAACTACTGCTTTACAAGCTCACAGTTTAGAGGGAAAAACAGACATGGCTTTGAGAATGCCATAAATAACCTTATAATGACAACCAGTCTCAACGTCAAACTCAGTGCCCCTGCTGGATTGGACTTCCTGCAGTTCCCTGAGTGAGCACGCTCTCACCTCAGGACCTTTGCACATGCTGTTCTCGCTCCCTGGAAGTCTCCCTCCACTCCATTGCCTCCTCCCCTAGCTAGTTTCTCCTGATCCTACAGGTGTCAACTTCGAGGTCACTTCCTTCCAGTGGCCAGCCCCAATGCCCCCAGTGTGGGCTAGGTACTCCCCTACTATTCTCCTATCCACACTGGAGAGTGATTGCCTTTTGCACTTCTAGCTGCTGCACTAGGCTGGGAATTTCACTGGGACATCAGTTGTATTGAATGGATGAGTCAAATCCTTATCCTTTGTTCAGTCTCATTCATTGCTTGGCAGACCCTGGGGTCCGCTAGCCCTCCATAAAAATAAGTGTTTCTCTACTTTTTCCTTATTGTGCTGCCATTCCTCCTTCATGGAGGCATTGATAACTGACCTCCATCAAGAAACTCAAATCAGCTTTCCAGTTGCATTTGCAAAGCTCAGGGTCCCTCTGACCCAGCTTCCACGCAGGCACAGGAGCACAGAGATGACTTGATAACAGAAAGCCAGGAGGGGCACAGGAGTCCTGAGTTCCATCTTCTGCTCTCATCTCCATCATAGGCTGCCAACTCGGGACAGCTCCAGTGGATTTTGCTGTGAAAGGCGCACAGTAGCTAGGATTATGGCTTAAATGGGGTCATTTCTACTTCCTTTGTGGTAAACAGAAAAATGGCCCCTCCAAAGACATCTACCCCCTGATCCCCAGAACCTGTGAATTATTACCTTATATGGCAAAAAGGACTGTGAAGGTATGATGAAATCAGTGATCTTGGGATGGGGAGCTTATCCTAGATTAGCCAACTGAGTCCAATGTCACCACAAGAAGGAGGAGGGACAAAGTCAGAGAAAGAGGGAGTTCCCTGGATGCCCAGTGGTTAGGACTCCATGCTGTCACCACCAAGGGCCCAGGTTCAATCCCTGGTCGGGGAACTAAGACCTCACAAGCTGGGCGGTGAGGGCAAAAAAAAAAAAAAAAGTCAGAGAAAGAGTTGTGAGGATGGAAGCAGAGATCAGAGAGAAGTTTGAAGATGGTACATTGCTAGCTTTGAAAATGGAGGGAGGGGCTGCAAGCCAAAGAATGCAGGTGCACTGACCTCCAGAAGCTGGCAAAGGCAGGGAAACTGATTCACTCCTAGAATCTCCAGAAGGAGTGTAGCTCTTCTAACACGCTGATTATATCTTTGTAAGACCCATTTTGGACTTCTGACCTCCAGAACTGTGAGATAATAAATTTGTATTCTGTTAAGCCGATAAGTTTGTGGTAGTTGATTGCAGCAGTAATAGGAAACAGGTACACCCTCCCACCATTGAATCTCTATCTCCTGAATGCTGCGACTCAGATGAGGTAGCTTTCATGGTGGTTCTAGAACCCTCCAGAGGCAATGATTGTTCCCTTAGAACTGTTCTGGAAGGATCTCAGGCATCTGACGACTTCACCTTCTCTCCAGGTTCTCACAGGCACTTGACTGATTCTCCCTTTTCTAGATAATCTATCTCATAACAAACAGAGACTCTCTGGGATGATACCACCTTTCCTCTTCCACTCATCCTTCCCATGCCCCAACTGCTGTCCTCCATCATTAGTGGAAAAGGAAAGAAGATTTGAGAGTGACCACCATCATAAAAGTGACCATCTGGCTTGGGGGAAACAGATGTTGAATGACAGTGCCCCATAACTGGCTGCAGTGACGTATCTCCCTCCTTTTCCCAAGATGATTTTCCAGACCCAACCCTCAGAATGACATGAGTCACGCACACCATCATGGGATGAGGGATCCTCGTTCTTTCCCGCTTCCCCGCCCCTCACACTGTCCTCACTGGACAAATGGATGGATTTTGTGGATGGATCACCTTATTATTTCAATCATAGGTCACATGAGATCACCTCCCGCTGCCCTCTGTGAGCTAGCTCAGACATTCCAAAATTCTGTAACTCCAGCATTGTGCCCCAGAGGGAAAATAAACCCAACAACAACCTCCTGGGCCCTGAACCATCGGCCACTTTTCAAAGAAAGTCAAGACTCAGTCACATTTTTTTTCTTCCCTCCCAAAATTAAAATGTGCCTCCAGTATAACTTGTTATCAAAAACAGAAGCATTTTATCTATCTTTATTGCAGAACAGAGATTACATGGAGACATTCAATTTGGAGTCAATTTAAATTTCAATTGTCTGTGAAATCTAAATCAATAGGGTAGAGTTCAATGACGCTTTAATAAAACAGGACATAACAGAGAAATCATTAGGAATTACATATGATAAGAGATTGGAGCCAAGCCTCTGTAATGGCGGAAGGGACGTTAGAAAATTATCCCCAAGCATTCACAAGTAAACCAACTGCTTCCTTCCCCCATGAGACGCCTGAGAAAGCTTAATTGTGCCATGAGCCCTGGGAATCCATCTCTGTCAGCCCAGTGATTGGGGGACAATTTACAGTAAGTGACAAGGCAGGGGGTTGTCTTGCCTGGAATGTGCCCATCGTGTTTCTCCATCTGGATGCCTTGAACATATGTCGTGCCCTCTCCAATTCTCGATTTTCCTCTCCTCTCTCCTCACCGCTGGCCTCCTTTCCCCTGAGATTTGTCCCCCAGGGGACCCTCAGGAGGGTCCACCTCGGGATTTGATGCTCAGAGGCAGGGAGGTGGGGAGACAGCTGGACACAGTAGATAAAAACTCAGGCTTCGGAGAAAGACAGTTGAGGAAGGAATCCCAGCCCCTCTCCTGAGTCTTGAGCAAGTGGCTGAGCCTCCCTGAGCCTCCCTTTCCTCATTTTATTAATTTATTAATTTATTTATTTATTTGGCTGTGTTGGATCTTCATTGCTGCACGCGGGCTTTCTCTAGTTGCAGCAAGCGGGGGCTACTCTTCGTTGTCGTGCGCGGGCTTCTCATCGCGGTGGCTTCTCTTGTTGCAGAGCTCGGGCTCTAGGCACGCGGGCTTCAGTAGTTGTGGCACACGGGCTTAGTTGCTCTGCGGCATGTGGGATCTTCCCAGACCAGGGCTCAAACCCGTGTCCCTTGCATTGGCAGGCGGATTCTTAACCACTGCACCACCAGGGAAGTCCCCCTTTCCTCATTTTAAAAACAGACATATGACTATCCGCTTCACAGGTGGGTGTTTCATTCATTCAATAAATATTTGTTGGGGGCCTACCGTGCAGTGAGCAGCAAGGCCAGAATGAGGGTGAAACGAGCGAGGCATTCTGTCTGAGTGTAAAATTTAAGGGGGCACCAAAACACTCAGTCCTCAAGATAAATAACTCCTTAAAAAAATTTTTTTTTTTTGGTCGAGCCACGTGGCTTGTGGGATCATAGTTTCCCGACCAGGGATCAAACCCAGGCCCACAGCAGTGAAAGCCCATGTCCTAACCACTGGATCGCCAGGGAATTCCCCAAGGTACATAACTTCTTGATGCAATATTTTTTAAGTCAAGATGAATGCCCCAAATCCATAATGAACGAAACATCAAAATTGTGTACAAAGACAAGATCCAAAACAGAGCCAAGCCATGGTAGAGCTGGACACCAAAGAAAAGATCGGCAATAGCACTGGCCCTGTATTTGTTTAAAATTTTAATACTTTGTTTCTTGTAAATTTTTGTATTAATTTTGATTTCTTAAAATATTGCATTAGAACATTATTTATCTTGATGACTGAGATTGTATGTGTCCACCACTCTTAAATTTTGCACCCCAGAGAGTGTCCTGCTTGCTCCAGCCCAGTCCTGGTCCTGCAGGGCAGTGTGTGAAGTATGTCAAGTATTAGCGAAAACAGCAAAAACCAGACAGACCCACACACTACCCCACGGAACTCTTGGTTTAGCAAAACAGGCAGACAGAAGCAAGTAAACCAATAAATAGAATAATTATCAACTACCATAAGTCTAACGGTAGGAACGTGGCACTGAGAAAGGTAGGAACCTGCTCAGGTAATGATCACTGACACCATATCCAAATTTCCAAGTTTGAAAAGCCCTTATTGTTCTCACCTGTAGAATCCTATTGTGCATTAAAGGGTTAACTCAGCAGGTTTCGCATGTTCAACCCTGAATAATCCAAAGAAGGGGCTTGACTGGTTCTCGGGAGATTACCTCTAAGCCCTTGAGATAGTCTCACTAATAGGAGTGTCTTTGTATACCTGGGACACTGGGCCACACCTGGCCGGATAGTATACGTTAACAATGCGATTTATGGAGGGCCCTTGAACCCTGCTGTATCATCTGACCTCTGGAGGGGCAGGAGACTGAGTTATTAAGGTCCATTTGTAGGTGCTCCATGCCTATGTGACTGACGCCCAATAAAAATGCTGGACACCAAGGCTCAGGTGAGCCTCCCCGGTGGTAACACTCTATATGTGCTGTCACACACCATTGCTGGGAGAAAGAAGCAGCGTCCTCACGACTCCACTGGGAGAAGACAACAGGCAGCTCACGCCAGATCTCTCCTGGACTCTGCCTCATGTGCCTTTTTCCTTTGCTGACTTTAATCTGCGTCCTTTCACGTAATAAACTGTAACCATGCGTCCTTTCTAGTAAAGCACGTGCAGGGACTCTATGCAACTCATTCATTGAACTTGAGGGCTGTCTTGGGGATGTCAGACACACTTGCTCTGATCTCTCCCAGAACCCATCACAGTTCATGATTCTGTATTTGTTTGTATGGTCATGTGACCATAGACTAGACCCTGGTCCAGGGAGCCGTGGGTGGGTGAGCCGGGATGAGTAACTATTTCCACAGATCTGGGCCCCTGGCCCTGCGGGCTCCACATCCACGTTCACACTGCCCTCTACACTACATCCCTTACTTTATATTTGCTTTGGATAATATATATAATCTCTCCACCTTGGCAAGGCTGCAAATTATCACCGTCAGCCTCCAAGCGAGATGAAATGTCGCCAACAGTCGGTTTCTCACATAGATTAGGGGATCCTGTGCTGAGGGGAGATGGATGGAGCTGGACGGGAGCTCTTTGGGAGAGGACTGAGCAGTCGAGCTCTGGAACCCGGCTGCCTACAGTGGGTCCCGCCTGTGCCCCTCCTCACCTGTGTGACCGCGGGCACGGGGCTTCACTTCTCTGAGCCTCAAGTTCCTCATCCTCTCCATGGGGATGGAGACCCCGACTTAGAGGGATGTTGTGAGGACCAGGTGAGAGAATTAGCGTGGAGTCTGAACAGTATGAGAGCTTTCTACCTGTCAGCATTATAGGAATGGAGGTGGGAGAGGTCATCACTCAGAGACCAGGCACCTAGAGCTAAGCCCCATGCACACCTGCTCCCCAAGCCCTACGTATCCCTCCAAGGTCATGCACTGGGGAGAGCAGAGGGACAGTTCTAAGTGGTGCTCCGGCGGTGCAAGGGTCTCTGGACCGAGATGTTTGGGCTCACCTGGGTCATCCCCTCCCTCTCCTCCTCCCTCCCCATCCCACCACCTTTGAGTCTCTTCAGGTAGGTCCCACTGGTACCCACCTTTGGGGTGCGCTATGGAGTCCTGAGCCCTGCAGGGAAATGGAATGAATGGTGGTCAGAACCGTCCACTTGCCAACTTAACTGGTGCCTGCCATTGCCTTCGTTAGCAATTCTGATTTTCCTTCACAAATGATCCTAAAACCTTGCTGGGACATCCCTGGTGCCACAGTGGTTAAGAACCCACCTGTCAAGGCAGGGGACACAGGTTTGAGCCCTGGTCTGGGAAGATCCCACACGTCGCGGAGCAACTAAGCCCCTGCGCCACAGCTACTGAGCCTGTGCTCTTGAGCCCGCGAGCCAAAACTACTGAGCCCATGTGCCACAACTACTGAAGCCCGCACGCCTAGATCCCACGCTCTGCAACAAGAGAAGCCACTGCAATGAGAAGCCCGCACACCACAATGAAGAGTAGCTCCCGCTCGCCACAACTAGAGAAAGCCTGTGCGCAGCAACGAAGACCCAATGCAACCAAAAATTAATTAATTAATTAATTAAAATTTTTTTAAAAACAAACAAACAAAAGCTTGCTATCAGGTCTCCTCCGATCATCCGTAGAGACCACCCTTCCCCCAAACAGAAACAACCCCAAAGGAAAAGGTCTCCCCAAGAGCCTATATTTTCTTCCTCACTCAGTGCTAAACTTCTCTAGATTTCTGAAATTTCCCAGGCATGAGAGACCCTGCAGTTCATCTTCCCTTGATGCACCCACGACCCAGGTGATGAAACCAGCCAGGGCGGGCCATTCATAGCCGAGAACATTTACCGAGTGGTCTCACCCTGCGCCATGCGCTGAGCTGGCCACTTAAGAGCATCAACTCATCTGAGCCTCATATGACCTGTGAGGCAGGGCTGCTGCTGATCCCGTGGTCCTGGACAAAATTTAGGCGCAGAGTGGTGGTGCCACTCCCACCTGTGGGGAAGCCCAGAGTTCCATGGTTGCTAGTGGAAGAGCCGAGATCAAGACCAGGCCTGACTGGCTTCAAAACAGGTAGTGAGCTCCCCGTTGCTGGAGGTATCCAAGAGTCTTCATAATCACATAGCAAGAAGGTAGTAGAGGGAACTGAGGAAAAGGGAGACTCCAGGACCAAAGCCACATGAAGAGGCTCCCTCTACAATAGGGCTTCTCCACTCCAGGACCACTGACATTTTGGACTGGATAATTATTTGGGTGGGGCGGGTGGGCTGTCTTGTGCATTGAAGGATGTTGCGCGGCATCTCTGGCCTCTACTCCCCAGATGCCAGTAGCAAACCCCTAGTTGTGGCAACCAAAAATGTCTCTAGATAGTGCCACGTGTCCCCCAGGAGAAGGGGACGGGCACAAAATTTCCCTTGTCTGAGAAACTCTGCTCTGCAAGAATTTCTGGAAAAGTCAGTAGACAGCCAAGAAAACCAAGGCTGACAAGGAAGTGCAGTTTTACACCCAGCAGCGCCTTCGTAGGAGACAGCTGTGCACTGCAGCAGCCCTTATATCATGGCAGAAATGCTGTATATCTGCTCCCAGTATCAGCATCCCGGAGCGGCAGGAGGAATATCTGTTCATGTGTAGAAAATACAGAGAGAGAGAGAGATGGAAGGAAGAGAGAGGGAGGGAGAAGGAGAGTGGGGAGGGAAGGAGGAAGGAAGGAAGGAGGAAAGGAAGGAAGGAAGGAGGAAGGAAAGAGGAAAAATCCCATGACCCAAAAACCTGACATCTGAATATAGGCATTATTTGACCTAATGTAACAAACTTGTGCCATTAGTACCAGACCAGCCCCCTCCAACTCTGAGCTGCTACAATAGGACCTTGGTAAGGCTGGACATATTGAAGAGTCTGTGCATGATAGACCTGGAAGGACCCCTGGAAAGCGGCGATCTGGGAGCTAATCCTGGCATGTGTTTTGCAGGGTCGGGGGTGTTGGCCGCGGGCATCCTCCTTTTTCACCACCCCCATCCCCTCGCTACGCTTCTCCCCCAACTATCTGCCCCAGAGGCTGACGCGTATGGACTGCAGTGGACTGTCTTGCCTTCTGCCTTCTGGTTGGGCTCTGCCAGAAGGAAATGAGAAGTGGGTGGTGGAAGGGGGAATGGAGGTCAGGGTACTTATCCCCTCTGCTCCTACCTGCCAGGGTCTCTGAGAGGTGGCTGCATCCCTTCACTGAGAATCTCAGCCCCTGCCTGGAGACCACGTAACCCTTATCCCTCCCTGGTCACATCTTCTGGTCTAGGAATGATGCTCTGTAACTAGACCCCAGAGACCGTGCTATCCTGTGTGGTTTCCCTATACCCTGCCCACATCTTTGTCAGCAATTCCTTTATTAAACTCTCCTTGAATTATCCCGATTTGTGTGTGCTGTGTGTTTCCTGCTGGGGACTAACTGATGAACCATGTGATTCTTTGTTCAAACAAAATCATATGCAAAAACCCAGTAGATAAAACAGACCAAGGCAGGGCTCCTCCATCCGTGCAACCTGCATTTGTCTGGTGTCCGTCCTCTGCCAGACGCCGCATGCCGGGGGCTAAAGAAGCACTGGGGAGGGAGAGAAACAGGGCTCCTGCCAGCTGGAGGGTAGAGTCTTACAGGTGGCAGAGGTGGGGCCAGTGGCCTGAGCTCCTTGGACCCATGTAAACACCTGCCATGTGGTTCCATCTGTCCCACCCTTATTTTTCAGATGCGGAAATTGCGGCCCAGAGAGGGAAAGGGACTTGCCCGATATTTAAGACAGTCCAACCTTCTGGAAGTCGATTCTACAATTGGAATCCTGCCTTCTTTGTTTCTAGGCATGGCTAATAGTTAGTGAGCTGTTACTGGGTGCTGGACCCTTGGCTACACAGATCCCATCACTGAACCCCCTAACAGCTGTGAGGTGGGAACAATTGTTACCCCTACTTGATAAATAAGGCTTGGAGAGATGGAACATCCTGCCCAAAATCACACAGCAAGAGCCAGAGCTGGGACTGGAGCCCGGGATGTGTAGCACTGAATCCGGCACCTCTCCTCCTCTCCCCTTCTCCCCACTGTCCCCCTGCTTCAGAGAAGACGGGGCCAAGAAAAATGTCACCCTTCAGAGAAGTGTCTTAGTGCATGGTTCTTCATCATCCTGTGACCATAAGGAAAATGCTCTGTGGCCAGATCGTCCACCTGAGACAGAACAAGGAGAGAAGTGCAGGGGGTGGGCACGAGCCTCTCGGATCTGCCAGGTTTGGGCCCCAATTTCAAAACATTTTTGGCTGGAATGAAAACAATGCAGAAGCCAAGGTCAGTCTAGTTCTTGAGAAGGGCTCAGAATTGACAGGAGAGTCTCTCAAAGTGGCCCCCACACACACCCCCAGCCTGAAACCCCACCATTAGAATTGTTTTTGTACAGAGGATAACACACGCTCCTCCGTGGAAAACAGAGAATGTGTGTAAATTACCTGGATGTAGGGACACGTCAAGGGTAAGGAATAAAGGGACCAACATTTCTTGAGCATCTACTATGGGCCTTCAATTAGGAGGACTCAGTCAATATTCGTTTAATATCACATAAATCGTATCTCTTATTCCTCACAACAGGGCCATGAGGTGGGCGTCACTAACTTTATATTTACAAATAAGGGAACCAAGGCTCAGAGAGGGTAAATGACTTGCTCAAGGTAACACAGCCGATGGGTCACAGGGCCAGGTAGGATCTCTGTTCTAATGCCTAACCTGTCTTACTTTCCATCACACCTACTAACACCTAAGGTTGGGGAACCTACTCTAAGCCTAGGGGGAAATGTCTGAAGAGGTAGAAACAGAAAGTGGAGACATTTGAAGGACAGCCCCAATTTTGAGAGGCTCTATGACATGAATTAGCTGTGTGATCTTCCCCGTGCTGGTCCTCAGTTTCTTTTCAAGAAGAAAGTGCTGAACTTGACCACCATCCCCCCCCCCTTAATTTCCTCCTAGCTCTGACGTTCTGCACACCGCCAATTCACTGATGGAATTCAAGACTAGTTTATCCAAACCCACTCTGGTCGATCGGTAGGTTTCAACCTAACTGAATATTGTTGACAAGGACCACTCTAAGAAGGAAAGGAAGGTATACGTAATGGGCAGAAAGAGGCGGCACCCTCTGTCCTTCATCTGTGCCCCAGAGCAAAGGCACTGGGGTTGGGGGAGGTCTTTTCCCTCCGGATGAAGACATGGGAAAACCAGCAAGACAAATACCCCTCGCAGACTATGATTTGGACCAGCTGTTGCTGGGCTCCGTTTCCACTTACTTATGCCATGGAGGGTGGAAGAGGGGGACGAGCATCATTACGGCTAAGCTGGGTCCCAGAGAGGGAGCTTGAAGTCCTCCTGTGGTGACCAGCCCCTACCCAAGTTGAGATCTCAGAACTCCCACCCTGCCTCCGCTCCTTGCACATGTGGCCAGCTCGCCCTGAGGCTGTTAGAAGCAGAGGCTTACCTCTCTGAACAGATCAATTCTAGATAAGACCCCTTTGATGGTCTAATTATCCTCCGCTCACTGTTCTATGTTATGTAAGGAGACCGATTGGTGTTTCTGAAGAGTTAACACATTCCTCCAGCCAGGTCTCAATGGTGAGTACAACGTTATCCCTCCTTCTACACTTGTAACCAAAACAGCCTCACTATCCAAGCCCAAACGTGATCAGTGTAACTTGGATGCCTCCTATTCTGAGAGTGTCATCAAACAGTGCTTTGTGGGAAATTCCCCACATGCAGGCTGTTTGTGAGGGAATCACAAAAGGACATTAAACAAAATGAACCTCCAGTATGGTATGAGTCTACAACATCCAGGAAAGGATAATCAGTGGGACAAAGCTATACAAAGAAAAAAGAAATTTGATCTGACCTTTAAACTGTAGGTAGGATTTGGTAGATCAGTGAAAGAAGGGAGGACATGCCCAGAGGGGAAACAGAGAGCAAAGGTGTGAAGTTAGGAGTGAGTTGGTGTTGTGGCAGAATAGTAAGGAAGAGGAACCAGGCCCAGGGAGAAAGGAGATGGCCCCAGGAGTAAAGGGAAACACGTTTTAATAGATGGAATGGGGCTAGATTATTAAAACCCTTGAAAGGCAGGCAGGTGAAGTTTCTATTTATTTGACATAGTAGATGGTAAGGAGCCTCAGCAGATGTTTAAGCAGGGGAGCAATACAAAATACCATCAATCCTTATTATTCATGGATTCTGTATTTGCAAATTCGCCTACTTGCTAAAATGTACTTGTAACCCCCAAATCAATTTCCACAGTCATTTGTGGTCATGTGCAGAGCAGCAAAAAATTTAAGTCACCCGTTGTGAACATCCCCAGCTTGGGCTGAGCAAGGTGGCACTCTGCCTTCTTGTTTCAGCTCTCATGCTGTGAACAGGTGTCCTTTTGTGGTCTAAATGGTGCCACATTTTTTTGCATTTGTAGGCTTTTCGTTGGTGATTTTGCTGCTTTTGTTTGTTTCTTTGTTCATTTCATTTTGCTGTTTAGCTAACTAGTGTTCCTAAGCGTAAGAAGGCTGTGATGTACCTTATGGAGAAAATACATGTGCTGGAGAACCTTTATTCAGGCAGGAGCTATAGTGCTATTGGCTGTGAGTTCAATGTTAATGAATCAACAATATATATTAACTCAGGTGTCTTTAAACAGAAACACACACAAAACAAGTTTATGTATTGATCAGTTGATAAAAATGTCGTGACAAGAGGCTTTCAGGAACCTAACCCTGTATGTCCCCTAGGAGCAACGGTTCGATATTCACCAGTTCAGTGTTTGAGACTGCTTTATAAAACTCAGCTAGCTTGAATAACAAGAATCAACTGTAGCAGTGTTTGGGAACTGGATGGAGGCCACAAGACCATGAAGAGGAAACGTCTCTTGAGAGCACGTGCACTAGAGCCAGTGCCTGGGTTTGCATCCCTGCTCTGCCACTTGTTAGCTGTGTGGCCTTGGGCAAGTCGCTTAGCCTCTCTGTGCCATGGTTTCTCATCTGTAAAACTTTGTTGTGGGGTGGCTAGGAGAATCTCAAGGTGTCAATATTTGGAAAGTATTTAGAACACTACCTGGGACATCCTGAACACTCTTTGCATCTTTCGTGTTTGTTAAATAAATGAAGAAAGGAACAAAAGAAAGAGAAACCAACTTATTTCACAGGCGAGGAAACTGAGTTGGGGATAGGAAGAACTTGCCACACCTGGATTATTAGCAGAGCTGCTGGGGTCTTTCCAGCGATGGCGTGGGATGAGGCTGGCACCGGAGAACCCGTTCCCAGACTGTTGGGATGACACTGATGCAGAGACGCAAGGGGGAGGTGGCCGCAGGAGGCACAGGAGCAAACCCACAGTGTGACCCAGGGATCCACCAAGTCCCCATCATGGGAGCCACTCCCCATCATCCCTCTGCCCACAAACCCCCACGTGCCACTTCAAGCCACAGGCCAGGTGGATTCTAGAGCGCTCCAAAGGTACGCCTCTCCATCTCGCCCTTTAAGAATTACTAGGGAGCTCCAGGCTGTGCCGCGCAGGAGCAAGAAATACTACCAAGCTCGGCCAGAAAACTTATGAGAAACCGAACACGGCCAGACAGAAGCTTCACAAGAAATACTGGCCCGGGCTCCTGAGAAGAACAGCGGGCCTCGGCGGCCGAGCAGGTGGCCTGCCATCTCCCCCCTTCCCCCTCCCCCCCGCCCCCCCACCCCGTCCAGCGAATCGATTGTGCGCAAGGCTACCTAGTGCTGGGGAATTAGATAAAGGCAAGATATACGACAGGAGGGGCCCAGGCCTGATGAAGGGGGAAGAGAAGGCAGCTTAAATCAAGGGGCAAGTGCTGCAAGAGAGGGGAGATAACAGGATTTGTGTTTATTGTTAACAAGGAGAATCGGCTGAGGTGCTGGGGCCGTGAGATGGGTGCGCACTCGGAGAGGAGGGCGCGCGCTCGGAGAGGAGGGCGGGGAGGGGCCAGAGGGAGAGTGCCTGGTGCTCCCAGTGAATCACGGAAGCTCTGGGGCGCAGGCAGGGAACCGAGCCAGAAACAAGTGCCTGAAAGGGCAAAATCCCTCCTGGTCCATTTGGTTATGTCCGTAACTGCCTTTCACCTTCTTCCCTTTGTTCCCACACTTTCCTGCGCATCACAGAGCACTCTAAAAGATATCCGCACCTGCCACCTCCTCCCACCATGGGCTCCATCAGGCTAGAATTCAAAGCCCACGATGGAACCGTACACACAACGGCAAATGCTTACTGGGAACTTCCTCTGTGCCTGTGGCTGAGCGAAGAGCCTCCTGTGTCTTATTCCAGCCAACGTTCACTCCAGGACTGAGGCCCTGGGGTTGTTCCCATTGTACAGAGGAGGAAACTGAGGCTCACAGAGGCTAAGGAACTGACCCAACACCATAGAGTGGCCCTGGAATTCCAGCCCAGGCAGTCTGGCTCCAGAGGCCACCTGGATTCTAGACTGACTTGGTTGCCATCCTTATTAGCCACATCTAAAGGGAGACTGTGGGGCTGCATCACATCCTCTTGGTGTCTCTGTGGCAGACGGTTCCATGCACACTGGCCGTGTCCCATCTCAAGGACAAGCCAGGGAATCGCTCCACTGTTTTGTCAATGGGTCTTCCCCAAACTGCAGAAACAGCTCAGTTCTCCAGCAGGGGCAGCCAGGAAGTAGGGGGAGTTCCCCCTCCACTGGCAGGGGTGGGGGGACGTGGACAGGAGTTGGGGGATGAATGCTGCCCCAGTCCCTCAGAGGGACATTTCTGAGGCGTTCTCAGCACAGCTCCTCAGAGGGTGTCTCACAGGGCGGAGCCCTGTTGCCCCGAGAGACACCGGCTCCCTACAGCCCGCCATGCTGGCTTCTCCTCCTTCCCACGTTCCCGCCCCCTCGCTCCTGCTTCCTGCACCTCCTTCCAACTAGACCTCAGCATCCAAACCCTCATCGTGGGCTCTGCTTTGTGCGGGGAACCCAGACTGAGACAGGACTCCGTCTACCTTCAATACATGCCAATACAACAGCAGGACTGGCTAAGTCAAGACATAGGTTAAGGAAGTATATAAGGAAGGGTATTCCCCTTATTCTCTTATTCTTCCGCAGCCCAGAATATAAGAACTTGGGCCAGTACCTTTTCCCCACCCAGAGAAGTGCTGGGGGAAATACTTCTATCTTTCTTTTCACTCTTGACTTTTTGCCCAACCTCCTGGTGACAGCTTGGCTTCCGAGAGCCACGATGTCTAATGGGTGGCACTGCCCATCCTCCAAAGCAAGAAACCACTCCCATGGTCCACGGGTCACTTTTGCTCACTTGGGCAGCCTGGGCCACAGCTCCAGGGGCTCACCCTGACTTCCTGGTGTCCATGTAGGAAGCCCCCTAAGGGGCATCTTCATGGGCCGAGGCCTGGCATCCCCAGCTTTTCAGCTGGGACACAGTGATAAATTCCGTGTAGGGGTGAGTGGTGGGAAAGAACCCTCGGAAGTGTAAAGAAAGAACTTTAAAACAGGAAAGAGGGTTTTCCTAGCCTGGGAACTCCTGCAGAGTTTCCATCAAGGCCCCAGACGGCTACATCATAGATCTTGTGACTCATGGTGACAACGGTCAGCTCTCGTGGTTGGGACAATAGACAGGGGTCTGAGCTGAGGCTGAACCCTCCTCCCCAGAGCCCTTCTGCCCCTTGGCCTCCCTCTGCCCACTGTCAATGCCTCCCTGCTCCCCCATTCTGCCCAGGAATGTGACCTCAGTCTGCACTTGGCCACTGTGGTATCTGCACCAAGCGGGGAAGTACACGGAAGGGCAGGTTCTTGGTCCAATGGGGACAGTTGCCCACACACAGCTGCAGGCCCCCTGTGCCCTTGGGCCTCCAACCAATCTATCAGACACTTCAGCTTAGCTTTCACCACTGTGCAACCATCCAGTTATTGTACGCACATGCATGTTCCTACTAAGTCCTCCCAGAAGGAGACGAAAGAAAAGGCTCTTCTCCCCTGCAGTGACCAAGGCACAGATCTCTTCCTGCATTAGAAAACAAAGATCAGACAGCCAGATTTGAGAAGATGTGAAATTGAGGACCATCTTAGGAACACACGATCTCGTTATTCAGTGCCACGTGGAGGCTCGTACAAGTTGTTAACATTTATAACTATTAACAACTTGTCTTGAAAGTACACAGAGAGCAAAAGGGTCTTGAAAAATTCTTAAAACTTTAGAAATGGTTGCCACATCTTGTAAGAATAACTTCCCAAGAAAATCATGGCATTTGGATTGATGATCTTACCTGATGGTGGACTGCCCTTGGAATGATGTTGCCATGCACATCTCTGTGTTCCCGACAGAAAAACAAACCAGAGGTGGGTCATTGGTGTTTTTCTCTTCCCCCTCCAGATTGATGGAGGGGAAGGTCTGTGACTCTCATAGATTCTTTTTCTCCAACAAAAAGATGAGGAGTCTAGTTCTGTAAAGAAATGATTTTGATTTGGTGATTAGGGAAAGTAATCTCTTGAAAAGGTGGCAAAAATGCTGAAGAGCTGAGACCCAGGGTTAAGAAGTCCAGCCATTAAGAGCAGGAAGCAGAGCATTCTAGGCAGAGGAGACATCACGTGCAAAGGCCCTGGGCAGGAGTGAGTTTGGCGTATTTGAGACACCCAAGGGAGTCAGTAGAACTGGAACAGAGAGGAAGTAGGTGGAGAGTACTCTCCACCCAAGGGTTTGTGGAGTGTGTATTTTAGTCTTCTGGTGATGAGAGCCAATAAAACTTTTCAAGCAGGGGAATGAGCTTTCAAAAAGCTGGAAGATCAGGATTTAAGATCTGTCACTGTTGGTGCTAACGTCTCCTTCTGCGCTCAGTGGATGTGTAACTGCAAAGCTTTGACCCCATCACCAGATTGTAGCTTAGCACAGATGAATTTGCTTTTAAACTTCTCATAAAATCGCCTGTACTCTGTAAATAATCTGATTCCCTTGGTCCAACAGACTCAGAAAGAAAAAAATGTTTAAAGCCAAACAAAAAATTTTGTTTTACTTATTCACACCCGAGAGACAGAGTTCAGAACTAGACTTCCTGATCTGAGCCTGAGAGGCATGCCGTCTGCTGCCAACACAGAGTGGGAAAAAGAGGAAAGGTGTTCAGAGTTGGCTCTCTACAGGGGGACTTCACTGTTTGCTGAAACTGTCAAAGTAATCACCCGTATTTGGCAACGGTAATGCTGTTTGGGTAATGCCTGACACTCCGGGGGCCTGTGTTCCCCCATCCTCCAAAGTCCAGTTTGCCCTTACAGGCCCAGCTAAATGGATAACATGAAAAAGCCCAATGACATCAAGTGTTGGCAGGGATGTGGAGGAACTGGAGTGCTCATTTATTATGGTTGGAAATAAAAAATGCTATAGTCACTTGGAAACCACTGAGCAATTTCTTAAAAAGTTAAATATATACTTGTCATGTGACCAATTAATCCCACTCCAAGAAATTTATCTAAAAGAAATGAGAACATAGATTCTCAAACAAGTCTTGTGCAAGAACGTTCATAGCAGCTTGTATTCATGATAGGCAAAACCCGGAAATACCTCAGGTACCCGTCCATCCACAGGAGAACAAATAAACACGCTATGAGATATTCATACTCTACTGCGATAGAAAAGAAATGAGCTATTGACACACGCTACAGCATGGGTACATCTCAGAAGCGTTCTGCTGAGTGAGGGAAGCCAGATGAGAAAGGGCACTTGCTGTATGACTCCATTTACAAGTGCTAGAATAGGAAAAGCTAAACTATAGTGACAGAAATCAGAGAAGGGGTTGCTTCTGGGGATGGAGGGATTGCCTGAGACAGGCACAAGGGAATTTCCTGGGGTGGCGGACATGCTCTCTCTCGATGGGTATGTGGGTTACACAAGTGTACACCTCTATCAAATTGATCTAACTATATGCTTAAAGACCAAGATTTCACTAAATGTAAAACACATCTCATTTTTAAAGACGTAAAGATAAATAAAATTCACTTCCTTTTGGCAGTCTTCTCTACCTCCTCCAGACTAGATTAGGGGCTCTTCTTGGCCTGGAAGCTCCCAGAAGCAGACCCAGAGATGAATATTTGCACGCAGGTGATTTATTTGGTAGGAGAGAAGAGAAATGAGACAGGGAAGGGATATGTTATCAAGCAGGTTACCACCGCAGGCAACAGGGCTCAATCCTGTCACTCAAATGACACAGGGTGTCACCCAGAGAGGAGGGAGCTAGGTTATCTATACACCAGCTTCCATTAGTCATTGGTTGGGGCGTAACTCACCAGTTCTTTTAGCTGACCAGAGCATGGGTAGCGCAGGTCCAATGGCCAGAGAGAGTCTCTCCCCACCCCAGGGAAAGAAATGCAGGGCAAGGGACTATGGGCTGGGCTCCAGCAGCGTCTGCTGCATGCCTCGTCTTGTTCGCTCCCATAGCCTCCTGCATGCACATTTATCCCACAGTAGTAGAAAGAATGATTAAAAGCTCAGGTGATGGAATGAGGCAGACTTGACCTCAAATTCCAGCTCTGCCACTTTCTACATGACAACTTGAACAAATGGGTGTTCTTCTATAAAACGGGGGTCTTGCACTGTTGAGGGGATTCAATGAGTTCTTCCCTGTTCCGTGCTCACCACAGCACCAAGCACATCACAGGACCTCCAGTGAACACTAACAGCAGTGAGCAGTATTGTTACTCTCTCATCCATTCTGTTTGCCCCCAAAAGTCCGAAGTAATGTTTTTCCAATTCCTCTCTTCAATTATTTTTAAGATTTAATTGTTGAAGGAGAATACAGGTACATAGTTCAAAATCCAAAAGATATTACAGAATCAACTGTGAAAAGTCTCCCTCCTTTTACAGTAGCCACCCGGGGCCCTGCTCACAAGTGACCGAGATGATCAGCATGTTTGGGTGTATTTCCCGAAGATATTTTCATGCAGCATTCTAACATACGTTTGGGGCTTGCCTCTGGTTTTCTATGGCTGAATCCAGTGCAGGATGGAGTTTGATTTGACATAATTAATATATGCATTTTTAGCTTTCTATTTTGAAATAATTTTATTTATTTGTTTATTTAGTTTTTGGAAATATACATGAAGCTTCACTTTCGTTCGGGGTTCTTTACTTCCCATTCTGAAAAGTTACTTCTGAGGAACTGAAACCCCGGAAGGTAACCACAACAAAAACATATTAAGTGTTGGTTTCTTTTTTTTTTTTGAAAATGATGATTCAAAGGCAGACTTGTAGACTCGTATCTCTTCAGGAGATAGAAGGCAAATGCAGCCCCTGAAGGAAATTGTTCTAATTATTGCCTAAAAAAGTAAAGTTATACAACTACATTCAAGGACATGAGACAAAGCACTACTTTAAAACTAGAATGGCTGAACAGTTAGGTGAAAAACATAGCTGAACTAGGAAAGGGAAATGGACTTAAGAATAATTTGAATTGAGACAATAAGCCATCAGTCCTAGATGCTCCTGTTAACTGAATATCTTTTCTTTTTTGCGGTACCCGGGCCTCGCACTGTTGTGGCCTCTCCCGCTGCGGAGCACAGGCTCCGGACGCGCAGGCTCAGCGGCCATGGCTCACGGGCCCAGCCGCTCCGCGGCATGTGGGATCTTCCCGGACCGGGGCACGAACCCGTGTCCCCTGCATCGGCAGGCGGACTCTCAACCACTGCGCCACCAGGGAAGCCCTTAACTGAATATCTTGAATCACATTGTTTCCTTTTTCACCTTCCACAATGTCTTCACTGAAATCTCAAAGCAGCATTCTCACAGAACTAAATAAAATTATCATTTTGTTAGGATTCAAAATTTCAATCCAGTAGCCATCAGGATCTCGATAAATGCCAGGCCTTTCATTTTACCATCATCAGGTTTCTTCACAAATTTGACTCCCTGTTCTTCAAATCCTATACAAGCACTGTGAACATCAGGTACAGCAATTCCAATGTGACCAAATCCCCGAGGGTCTGAATTGCCCCTGTGGTAACTCTGCATCTCATCCTCTTCAGTGCCCCAGTTGTGTGTCAGTTCAAGCATAGCTTTTCTGGAGAATGGCCCATGCTACTCTTTCATCTTTACCTTTTGGGATGTCATTTTTATCCTCAGAAGCCAAGAAACAGTGAAAATTTCATAGTGGGAAAATCTAAGTTTTGGAGTAGCGTCATTCCAAGAATTCTAGGATAAAAATCCAGTGACTACTTAGGATCTTAATTCGCAGCATGTTCTGCTGCAAGAGAAGATCCTTGGTGCTGGGGTCCGGGTAGGTGCCGCAGACAAGGGCGGCCTCGTCGGTGAGTCTGCCGGACGTGGGCTGCAGCTCTGCCATGGCTGCGCTGCTGTATCGCGGACGACGGTCCCTGGGAACGCAGCCGCCACCCACACTCTGCAGGCCGTGAAGCTCCCTTTTCAGAAATCCTTTTAGGTTTATAGAAGAGCTGCAAAGATAAAACAGAGTGTTCTGGTGTATCCTTCACCCAGCACCCCCCAGTGTTAATATCGTACATGACCATGGTACACTGATCAAAACTAAGAACCTGACATCGGTGCCGTACTATTAATTATACGACAGATTTTATTTGGATTTCACCCATTTTTTCACTAAAGCGGATCCTCCCCAAGAAAGCATGTTGCATTTAGTGGTCACGTCTCCTAACTCTCCTCCAGTCTGTGACAGTTTCTCACCTTCCCTTGTTTTCGTGATCTTAACACTTATGAAGGATCCTACGCAGTTATTTTAAATTTAATGAATCTAGGGGGTTCCCTCGTGGCTTAGTGGTTAGGATTCAGCGCCGTCACTGCCGTAGCCCAGGTTCGACCCCTGGGCGGGGAACTGAGATCCTGCAAGCCGCGTGGCGTGGCCCAAAAAACAAAATTTAGTGAAGCTACATGTCTTGGTGTCCCTGAAGGTCACCAGGACACCTTGACGCTCCACGTTTAGAGCTGCTGGTGGAGGGAGGAGGCACTGAGGACTTACTACATTGCTGTCACGGACACGGGAAGGCTAGAAATTCAGATCTCCACCATCGACGTGTGACACCGGACAAGTAGCAGTCCCTCTCTGGGCTTCAGACTCCCCTTCATGACAATAAAGCAGTGAAACCATATTGGCGTGTCTGAAATTGTGTAGTCAAAGCAGTCTACAGACTCTAAGACCTCGTAGAGATCCCAGTGTGTTAGCATACTAGAGGCACTGAAAAGTCCTGCAGTAAAGAGACCTGCTTTAACGTAGTTTCACCCCGAGTTGGTGAAACTATGTATTTGACTGGAGGAGTAAAATGGTTCCCTTCCACCTATTCACCTGCAGAGAAGACCCTTTGGGACATATGGACTTGGCGATACAAAAGACCCGTGAATGGAGCTTCAGTTTGTTGGGGATACAGGAGCAAGCACACTGCCCAGAAAAGGTTGACCGTGAAGCTGGAGCTGGGGGAAAGTTTGGAAGGAGGGACACAGAGGGTAAGGCTGAGCAAAGAAGAGGAGGCAGACTTCCCCTTGGCTTCCCATCCCTTCAGAGCCAGCCCAGACCCTGGGCATTGGAGGATCCACGTAGAGATGGATATGGCGCCTCCTAGGAACAAAACTTGGAAACATCCATCAAAATAGGCAATGCCCTTGGCCTTGAACTCAGTGATGACACGTCCCAATCCATCCACACCCGAGAACAGAGGTGTTTGTGCAGGCTAATCTCTGCCTCATTGGTTGAGGCTGAAAAAGAAGGGAAAAGTGTAAGTGTGTATGTATGCGTGTGTGTGTGTACACCACATATTACACAGCCCAACTCAAGAAGGATAGTGTGACCCTGGGAACGGTGTTTGTTTTCAGATGGAGGAACTGAGTAATCTGGAGACAGAAGTGGGAGAAACTGACTTTTCACTGGCTACCCCTCTGCACCTTGAGTTTTATACCTACGCTGTGTCACTTATTTAGTGAATTAAAATAATAGTTTCTAAAAGAATGAACACATTTTGATTTATCCATACTGGGGAATGCTGTGCTATATGCAGTTGTTTAAAAAAAAAAGAAAGGAAAGAATGAGGAAACTGTTTATGTACTAAAATGGAAATATCTCCAAAATGCACATATATAGTGTATCACTCTTGAGTAAAAAAGAGGGGTAAAGTAAGAATATAAATATACTCTGGATATATATATATGGAAAGATATAAAAAACTAAGAATCATAGTTATTCGTGGGGGAGGGGTTGCATAGACATGGGAGGGAGATTTCTCACTGTCTTCCTTCAAATATATTTATATATTTTACACATAAATACGTTTAATATATTTTATTATATATTTTAACAGTGGATGTATTGCTTCTTCAAAATTAAATAAATAAATGTGAACACAGGACGTCTATGTGGACTGAGGTATAACAATTTTCCAGATACATTGTTAAATGAAAAAGAAGTGGGAACTCTCCTCAATATTATGTAACAACCTAAATGAGAAAAGAATTTGAAAAAGAATAGATACATGTATAACAGAATCATTTTGCTGTACACCTGAAACTATCACATTATTAATCAACCATACTCCAATATAAAATAAAAAGTAGAAAAAAAAAAAAGAATTACTTGGCAGGTGGCTTGTTGGAAAGGCAGATTTTGAGCCCATCCCCTGAGATGCTGATTCAGAGGGGCCTGCATTTTTTTTTTTTTTTTTTGGAGCGGCATGTGGGATCTTCCCGGACCGGGGCATGAACCCGTGTCCCCTGCATCGGCAGGTGGACTCCCAAACACTGCGCCACCAGGGAAGCCCGGGCCTGCATTTTTAATGAGCCCACCTAGCCTCAGAGATTGAGAGGCAGTGGGGGAACCTCATTTTAAGACACAATGGCCTGGTTAGAAAAAAAATCCACATGAGGAAACAAAAGTCAGAGCGCTGGGTGCCAGACTAGAAGCTGGTCCACGGTCCAGCGGGACACGAGACAAGCAAGGTCAGTTGAACCTGGGAGTCTTTGTGGAGCAGGTGACACTGGCACTGGCAGGAATTTCCAAGGTGAGCCTGAAAAGCAGTTTGCCCCCATAAAGGGTTCCGTTTTCTCCACACCCTCTCCAGCATTTCACATACAAGTTTTTTGTTTGTTTGTTTTTTGTTTGTTTGTTTGTTTTGCAGTACGCGGGCCTCTCACTGTTGTGGCCTCTCCCGTTGCGGAGCACAGGCTCCGGACGCGCAGGCTCAGTGGCCATGGCTCATGGGCCCAGCCGCTCCGTGCCATGTGGGATCTTCCCGGACCGGGGCACGAACCCGTGTCCCCTGCATCGGCAGGTGGACTCTCAACCACTGCGCCACCAGGGAAGCCCACACATACAAGTTTTAAGAGTGTCATAGAGACAGGGGCTGGTGGTACCCACACCACACTCTGCACTGGTTACCCTAGAATGTGAGATTCGAGTGGGGCAAAAAGAGCCTTCACTTTCTATTATTTGAAACCTCTTTTAAACAACAAGCATGCATTCTGTTATAATTAAGAGATAAGAAACAATAAAAATAGATAAGTTAGTTGGGGGATGAGGGTGGGGGAAGCTCCATATGGACTACAGTGGAGGAGAAAGGAGCTGCGTGCACGTGACCGTGCTTCAGAACTCGCGCCCATAAAGCAAGAAGACAGGACCCAAAGCAGCTGCAGCACATCCCACTGCTAAATCTGTCCACCTTCCTCCCGCCTACAAGACACAGGTGACCAGACTCAGGAATTACATCCAGGATGTTCAAATTTGTGACCACAAACCCCAATCACTCAGGGTACCAGGAAATTCGGCCAGTGCCACTGTTTATCAAGCATCTCAGACAGAGGAGGGTCAGGAAAGGGAGGAGACACGAGGACTGCAGCCCTGGCCTCCAGGCCCAGAAGTGGGTTCACCCAGCAGGGTCTGAACCACTGATCTCCATGGAAGGATGTTGGGGGAAGCGGTATTTCTCCAAGTACATTTGCAAAGGACTTTGGTTAACCGAGGGCTTTGAAACCATCCTCTGTGAGATCCTCTCTGCAGCCCCCAATGAAGACCCTCAGTGGACAGACCAAGAAATGGGTTCTTGGAAAAGAAGGAAAAGACTCGTCAAGGTCACAGCTGGAAAGTAGAAGAGCCTGCATTCAAATTCCAGTCTGTCCACCCCAAAGCCATGCCACTGACACCACATAGAAGCAGAGATGGGATCCACCAGACCACGGAGAACCCATTCATTTATTCAGCACAAACGGAACCAGTTATTTTGCGACGTGCCAGGCCCTGACTCCAAGAGCACAAAGATTCCTTCGCTATTTAACATAATTTACTTAATGCCCAGCCTGCTCCAGGAACTGGGCAAGGCGCTGGGGCTACAAAGGAAGACAAACAGGCGTGGTCCCTGCTCTCAGGACCTCTGCAAGGGGAGACAGTTGCTTATCCAATCATGAAAGCAATGACTAGTCTAGGAAGGAGGGATCGTCAGAGCTGATAATGAGAATTTGACCTAATCCCTGGAGAAGTGAAGCTTGTGCTGAAATCTGAAGGGTGAGTGGGCATGATCAAGGGAGGAGGGAAAGGAAGGGCGACCATTCGAAGAGAATGGCATGTGTCAAGGCCCTGTGGTAGGAAGCATAAAGGACCCGAAGGTGACCCTCGTGGCTGGAACAGAGGGAAAGCGCCGTGCGAGGTCATACAGAAGAGGGGGACAATGCAAACCCATGCAGGGATCTGAGGTCAGAGTAAGGATTTGATCTTCAAAGAGTTGGGAAGCGATGGGAAGTCTTCACAGAGTTCTGAGCAGGAACTGACGTGATCAGTTTGTACCCTCAAGGTGGTGGGACATGCCAATGAGAGTAAGAGACATGTAACAGGCAATCACAACCAAATAGAGATATGGATGGTAGGGTAATCCAGGTAGCTGGGCAGTCGCCTGATGTAATCTGAGGGGTCAGAGGCTACTGGAGGACGTGATGCCCTGAATGGGACATTTCTTAAATCTATCACAGAATCCCAGTTTCGAAAGTTTCAAACTAACTCCTTCTAACAGGGATACAGGCCCATTTCAGAGATGAGGCCCAAGTACCCCAGGTGACTTTGGCAAAGCCACAGAGCTCCATGGTGGCAGACCACAGACCAAAAGCCCTTGGGGGCTCCCAGGCTCTCCTGGCTGGATTAACTTCCTAATTTGTCCGTAAGCCTCGGCAAACTCCATGATGTCACTGAGACCTGATGCAGGCAGAATTCTGGGCTGACCCCAGGGTCTGAATCTCTAACCCACAAGGTGGGAGGTGAGACAGGAGCTGTACACCCACACTCCTCCCCAGAGAACCCCTTCCTCTTAGCTGGAGAGTTCCCCACAAAGCTGGCAGAGCAGTGCCCCAGGGAGGCATTTAGGTGAGAGGACCCCAAGGAACCTTCACAGTAAATTTCAATGAAGGCTGAGGCTGATGGGAGAAGGGATTATAGGCTCTGCGCTCTGGAGGGAAGTTGATGGAGATTAGTGAGCGAGTGGGCAGCTCAAGGAAAGGGACATTTCTACCCCTTTCCTATTAAGCAGAGGACACTCCTGCTGCCTGTGGATCCAGGCAGAGCCCTACTGGGAGCAGTGATAATAGCTCCATAAAAATAAATCTATATAGGGCTTCCCTGGTGGTGCCGTGGTTGAGAATCCACCTGCCAATGCAGGGGACATGGGTTCGAGCTCTGGTCCGGGAAGATCCCACATGCCGCAGAGCAACTAAGCCTGTGTGCCACAACTACTGAGCCTGTGCTCTAGAGCCCTCGAGCCACAACTACTGAGCCCGCATGCCACAACTACTGAAGCCTGTATGCCCTAGAGCTCTTGCTCCACAATGAGAAGCCACCGCAATGAGAAGCCCACGCACTGCAGCAAAGAGTAGCCCCCGCTCGCCACAACTAGAGAAAGCCTGCATGCAGCAACGAAGACCCAACGCAGCCAAAGAAACAAACAAACAAACAAAACCTATATAAAGAACTCTTACAATTCAACCACTAAAAGACAAACAACCCAATTTTTTAAAAATGAGCAAAGGAGCTGAACAGAGATTTCTCCAAAGAAGATACGCAAGTGACCCAAGGCACATGAAACGGTGCTCAGCATCAGCAGTCGTCAGGGTAACGCAAATCAAAGGCACAGGAAGATCCCACTTTGCACCCACATGGATGGCTAGAATCAAAAATATGGATAATAATAAGTGTTGACAAGGATGTGGAGAAACTGGAACACTCATACACTGCTGGTGGGGATGTAAAATGGTGTAGCCACTGTGGAAAACAGTCTGGCACAAGTTAAACATACAGTAACCGTATGACCCAACAATTCAACTGCTATTTGTATAGGGGTATACCCAAAAGAACTTAAATCAGGTGTTCCGAAAGACACTTGTAAACCAATGTTCATAACAGCATTATTCATTATTCACGATGGCCAAAAGGTAGAAACAACCCAAATATCCATCAATGGATGAATGGATAAGCAAAATGTGGTATGTCCATACAGTGGAATATTATTCAGCTGTAAAAAAGGAATGAAAGTCACGATGCATGCTACAACGTGGATGAACATTATGCTGAATGAAAAAATCCAGATACATATTACATGATTCCATTTATATGAGATACCCAGAATAGGTAAATTCACAGAGACAGAAAGCTGGTTAGTTGGTTGCCAAGGACTGGGAGGAGGAGAGAATGGGGAGTGTTTGCTAATGGGTAACGGGTAGTGGGTACAGGATTTCTTTTGGGGACGATGAAAATGTTCTGGAGCTAGATAATGGTCATGGTTTCACAACACTGAGAATGTACTAAATGCCACTGAATTGCACCCTTTAAAATGGTAAGTTTTATGTAATGCACATTCTACTGCATTTTTTTCATTTAGGAAAAAATTAAGTTAATAAATCAGATCTTAGTATTCCCCTGACCAAAACTCTCCAGTGACTCCTTGTCACATTCAGAATAACATCCAAAAGCCTTGCTCTGACCTGCAAGACCCATGTGATTTGACGCCCTCCCCACAACCCTTTCAACCTCTTTTCTTACCCTCCTTTCTTGCTGTTCTTTAAACCCACCAAGCAGGGTCCTGCCTCAGGGCCTTTGCTCTTGCTGTTTCCCTCTGGCAGACCAGATCTCCACTTGGCTGGCTCCATCCACTTCATATAAGCTGTGGCAGACAGATGCTAAGGTGACCCCCAATTATCCCCACCTCCCAGTGCTTACCCCCCCATATAATCTCCTCCCCTTGCATGTGGTCAGGACTTGTGACTTCCTTCTAACCAATAGAACACAGTAAAGAGGATGGGAAATGTCCCCATCATGTTCATAATGACATTATATAGGACTGTAATGCCCATCTTTACAGCAGAGTCTCCCTGCTGGCTTCCATGAAGCAAACAGCCATGCTGGGGAGGCCCATGGGACAAGGAATTGACGGTGGCCAACAGCCAACAACAAGCTAAGGCACTGGGGCACCTTCCTTCTGATTCTGCCAACAACCATGTGTGCTTGGACGTGGATCCTTCAGCTTCGACATTAGCAATCTGACTAGATTGTCTTCACTTTCAGCTGTGATCATGTATTGCTTTTCCATGTGTACCTGTAAGATTTTTCTGTCATGTCTGAAAAGTAAAGGCTTTAAGGAAGAAAAAAATAAAAGAGAGAGACCACAATGAGACTTCAAATGAGACCACAGCCCCAGCGAACACCTTGATGGCAGCTTTCAGATGAGATCCTGGAGCAGGGCACCCAGCAAAGCTGGGCCTGGACCCCTGACCAACAGAAACTGTGCAATAATAAATGTATGTTATTTTAAGTTTGTAGTGATTTGTTACACAGCTTTGATAACTAATACTCAGGCTTCTGTTTAAATGTCACCTCCTCAGAGAGGCCATCCTTGACTGTCCCTTCTGTGATGGTTAATTTATGTGTCAACTTGAGTGGGTCACGGGGTTGCTCACTTATTTGGTTAAACATTATTTATTTCTCTCCGTGTGTATGTGAGTGTGTGTGTGTGTGTGTGTGTGTGTGTGTGTGTGTGTGTGTGAAGGTGTTTCCAGGTGAAATTAGCATTTGAATCAGTAGACTGAGTAATGCAGAGCACCCTCCCCAATGCAGGTAGGCATCATCTAATTCATTGAGGGCCTGCATAGAACAAAAAGGGCAGAGGAGGGCTTCCCTGGTGGCGCAGTGGTTGAGAGTCCGCCTGTCGAGGCAGGGGACGCGGGTTCGTGCCCCGGTCCGGGAGGATCCCGCATGCCGCGGAGCGGCTGGGCCCGTGAGCCGTGGCCGCTGAGCCTGCGCGTCCGGAGCCTGTGCTCCGCAACGGGAGAGGCCACAACAGTGAGAGGCCCGCACCGCAAAAAAATAAAATAAAATAAAATACGGCATTGTTTCTCATCATCAAAAAAAAAAAAAAGGGCAGAGGAAGGGAGAATTTTCTCCCACTGTACGACTGTTGAACTGGGACCCTAGTCTTCTCCTGCCCCCCAGAAGACTTATACCATCTCCTGTAAGTCCTGGACTTATATCATCATTGCCCCTGGTTCTTAGATCTTCAGACTCAGACTGGAATTTATGCCATGGGCTCTCCAGTTCTCAGGCCTTTGGACTTGGACTAGAACTTATAGCACCGGTTCTGGTTCTCAAGCTGGAACTACACCATCCACTTTCCTGGGTCTCCGACTTGCAGACAGCACATCATGGGACTTCACGTGAGCCAATTCCTTATAATAATCTTATAGATCCTATTGGTTCTATTTCTCCAGAGAACCCTGATCAATGCACCTTCTAAAATAGAACCTGCCCCACCATTAATTTCCAGTCTGTTCCCCTGATTATTTTTCTTCTGTGATTTTATGTTTTTGTTTTTTGGCCACACTGCATGGCTTACAGGATCTTAGCTCCCCGATCAGGGACCAAACTTGGGCCCCGGCAGTGAAAGTGCTGAGTCCTAACCACTGGACTACCAGGGAATGATTTTTTTTTTCTCTGTAGCCCTTACCGCAACCTGACTCATTATTTGTTTATGAAAATACAATATACTCCATGGGAGCAAGGACCTAGTCTGTCCTGGTCACCTCTGCATCCCCAGTGCCTCTCATGGAACCTGGCACATAGCAGACATCCAATAAATAAGGAATGAGTGATTATCCGTCTTTTTACAGTGTTTACTAAGTGCATTTCCCTTGGTTGCCCTCACAATGACTCAGCGAGCTGGTATCATTCCCATTTTGCAGATGAGGAAACTGAGGCCCAATCGTAAAGAATGACATGTCCAAGATCACAGAATTGGTAAGTGGCAGAAATAAGACTTAAATTCAGGCAGCCCGACCCCAAAGCCATGTACTTAAGCACCATGCAGGGAGCCTAAGGGGGTCAGTAGCAACCTTCCTCCCATTTTCTTCCTTCTGGAAAAGGGGATGCTCTTATCCATCCTAGATCACTAAGATGAGGGACTCTCCTAGTCCCTTCCCCTGGCCCTGCTGTTTATGGGCAGGAGCAGGTACAGATCTTCAGAAGCCCTAAGCTCAGAAAAGATTACGGATCCCCATGTGATCCCCTATGCAAATCAAAATTAAAACAATGTAAACCATAAAACGCAAAATGTGTGCACATGCGGAGGTTAAATGAACTCCTTTCTAGATTTCCTGGTTCCATTGGTTGAAGTTATTTTTAATCCCTTTTGTGTCCTGATCTTTCTGACACCCTAAGCCCATGCTTAGGTCTCCATGGACCAGCTGTGCCCCTCAACCAGAGGTCCAGCTTCTGCTAGGTAGCCCTCCCCCACAGCCGTTCCTCTCTCCCAGCTCTATAACCACCCCCTTTTCTCATCTATTCATGACTAGGGATGGTCAGCAAGTCCCTCCATGACTATCCCCAGGGAACCCACAAAGCCTGGTAGTTTCTGATCTCCTGCCTCTTGGTGGCAGAATACAAAGATGCCCCCCATGGTTCCTGCTTCCTGGTGAACACACCCTATATAATCCCCTCCCCTTGAGTGGGGACTGGACTTGTGAATAGGATGAGATTTCACACTGTAACTCAGTGACTAGTCCATTGACTTTGAGTTCATCAAAAGAAAGATTATCCCAGGTGGGCCTGGCCTAATCAGGTGATCATTTAAAAAAATCAAAGAGATTGGAAGTCTGAGACAGTGTCTCCTGCTGGCCTCAAAGGAGCAAACATCCATGCCATGAGCTGCCTATGGAGAGGGACACAGGACAAGGGTCTGAGAGTGGTCTCTAGGAGCCAAGAGCAGTCCCTTGGCAAGCAGCTAGCAAGAAAATAGGGACTTCAGTCCTACAACTACAAGGAACTGAATTCTGCTGACACCCTGAATGAACTTGAAAGAGATCCCTGAGCCTCAGATGAGACCACAGCCCCAACGACACCTTGATTTCAACTTTGGGAGACCCTGAGCAGAAAATCTAAGTACACAATGTCTGAACTAGTGACTTACAGAACTGTGAGCTAACAGACGGATGCAATTTAAAGCCACGATGTTTGGGGCTATCTTTTAATGCAGCGATAGAAAACGAATACACTACCCTGACCTCTGTAAACGGTACCTTTATTAAACTAGGCTAATTTGAATGTACCATCTGTGGGGTACATTTCCTGTGGGGCTTTGAAGGGTGCATTATTTAACTTCTCTGTGCCTCGGTTTCCTCACCTGTAATAGGAGATAACGGTAACAAAGCTATGGCAAGGATGCGATGAAGCAGTGAATGTATGGCTGTTCTCTTGCTCTCTGTACGTCCCCTGATCGGCCAGCCCCTGCTTCACCTGCACCTGCTCACGGGACTGTACCTGCCCCCAGCCCCCAGCAAGTGATTGTCCTAATCCTTAGCCCAGAGCGGCTCCACCTGCTAGTTTATTAAAGGGAAACACCTGGCCTCGTGATGCTCATTAACCTGAGGGCCGTGAGGGACGTGCCCAAGCTGCTGGTTTCCCGGGTAACTGATGAGCCCACGTGACGGCGGTTCCCCATATAAATGGCAGCCTCCCTCCCCCCCCCCCCACCCGGGGTAAAGAGTGCCGCCATGTTCTGCTCGCTGTCTGCTGCGCATGGCGGGGTGTCGTCCCAGGACCCTTTGCTTCGGACGTGTAAGGTCCCGTGTCCAGTGACCGTTGATGTACCAGGCTCAAGCCTGGGCAATTACAAGGCTCACAGACCCGCGGGTGCAGCCCAACAGTTGGCCGGCCAACCAGGAGGCCGAGGAAACTCCCGTGAGCGCCGAGCTGTCGGGAACGGAAAGTTGCGGGGGTTGATCCCGAGGCGGCCGTCCACTAGCACGCGGGGCCCTGTGGCGGCTGGCCACCACCAGAGCCGCCTTCCTCTTCCTTACATTGAGGATGCCCTGTTCAACTCAGAGTCTCTTTCCAGTTTAGAAGTAGCAGCTCCACCCTCGGGGTTCATCTGACTGCACGGGAATGGCTGGTATGAATACGGAGGAAACACAAGGACCTGGATTATCCATCAGATACTTGGGTGTTATCTGGACGGGTAAGACAAGCCTACCCCGAAACAGCACCCCTACGCAATTACAGACACAGGCTTTAGGGATATTAACTCAGGGACAGCCTTGTGAATTGGACGCGGCCAGTTACCCAGAGGGGTTTGGTTAGGGGCTGTGGCAATGGCAGAATAATAAGAGAACCCTTGGGTTTCTGGGCCCAGCTATGGGAGGGGGCAGAGCAACGATATGGGGGATGGGACCACAGCTACAGGCCGTCTACAACGCGTTACCACAGGTGGGAGCTGACCCAAGTCATCAAGCATCACAACCACTATTCAGGGCCTAGAACAGCCATGCGTGACCTACAGGACCCCCGTGGACACGGATAGCCACCAAGGACCATGAAGCCCAGGGATGGGCTGATAAGAATGCCATACACTCGCTTTTCCACCTGCCTTGCTACCCCACCACTGCGGGGCTATGACGGGACCACTTAAACGATTGAGAGGGGAGCTCGCTCTCAACACGTGGACCAGGAGGCTGACTTGAGCCCTGAGAAATATCCCTGAGCGCCCCCGGAGCATCGTCCCGGCGCCTACGCCGTGTTAACCTAGAGGCAACTAGTCAACGCTAGCTCAGCTGTTGACACCGAGGGACCAAAGGACCGTTGCCAAGCACCTGTCGGGACAGCATCTCACTTTTGGCCTTGCCGCAGGATCTACCCCCGGGGAACAGTTATAAAGTGGCCTGGGACTGGCAGGTAAGTCCCGGTGGTTTGTGTCTGCCGCTTCGTGGGGAACAGCATTAGAAAGGGGCTTACAGATTTCCCCTGTCTTCTCCCCGACCCCGCCTAAGGCCGCTACGGTAATTAACCTGGGCCCCTCCTGGAGAAAGGCGCCATTATATTAACCCGGTGGCCTGTTGTTTAACCGCCTCTTCAGTATTCAGCGCCGGCTGTGGGGACCGAGGGTGGACGGGGGTGTGGCCTGCAGGCAGGTGGGTTGTCTCAGTGCCGTGACTGTTTGTATTTTGCTCGATGGTCGTGATATTCCCTGTCTTGCGCCTGTTGAAGCTTACGTTTCGACCCTAGTCTGAGTGGAGGGAATCTGTTCTCAGACTGGGCGGCAGTGGTGGCCTCACTGCGAGATGAGTACGATTGCCGTTGTGGTCCTCCGCTGGACTTACATGAAAAGCTGACCCCACAGCACCTGGCTTACTTGTGATGCTCCTTAGCTGCTGGTGTCTAGATTGCATTTGTGGTGTTTGCTTGCAGCGCGCCCCGGCCTGACCCTAGGGATATCGGGGAAGTGGGGTGGACCAGGATTGCAAGGGTCGTGTGGGGTCTGTAGGGGTGGCGTGTATGGTCAGGCCCCTCAAGATGGATGTTCTCTTGCTCTGTGTCCGTCCCCTGCTCGACCAGCCCCTGCTTCACTCACATGACCACCCAGTCGTCTTCATTATAGGGCTTCCTTAGTCCCAGTTAACTGACCTGACGTCAATTCCCCCCTATAAATGGCAGCCTTCTTCTCCCCCAAGTAGCTGGAGAAGATGCCGTGTCCTGCCTGCCGTTGGCTGCACGTGGTGACGTGTTGCTCCAGGACCTTTTTTGTAAGATCCCCCGTCCAACAAGTCATTTGACGTCTCTCTCGCTGTCCTGGCTCTTTCTTCGGTCTCGAGGCTGGGTAACTACAAGCCTCACAGGCCTGCAGGTGCGACCCAATAGTGCATTTAAAGTGCCTTGCATATGCTAACCATTCCCTACTCGGAGGGAGAGATGGGTGGGCTGAGTGGACTTGACGCTGACCGGGCCCCCTTTCCGCAACACCCAGCAGAATCCTTTGGCTCTCCGGTGTCCTGCCCTGTCATTGCACCCCTCAAAAGGCAAAGCCCCAAATGTGGGTGGTTCGGTCTCTCCCTAACTTCCAGATGCCCAAGTGCCTTTGGGATGAATACGCCACCTTTCATGGTCTAATTATTTTGGTTGAAGATTAGTGGGATCTTAGTGCTCCTGGGGCGTAAAGTGCCGTTGTGAATGCTTTATGCTGAATTTTACCTGATTTCCAACACAAGAGCTCCCTCCACAGAGAAGCCCATTTCAGTAGCCTTGGCACCGCTCTCTTCAATCCCCTGGTGGCTTGAAGGCACAGGAAATGGAGCAACGGGAAACTTCTTGTCTTGACCGCTTCTCTCAGGAGGGCTCATACCTGGGAACAAGTTTGTTCAGAGGCAAATACTAGAGCAGTGGGAGAACACACCTCGGAGAATGAGGTGGGTGGCCAGCACCCAACACCCAACGCTGCCAGCCAACCAAAAGCGCTTTTATAGACGTCCCAACTATGACCACCTGTAGGATGAAAATCAGATTCACATCTGGGAAGATCAAGGGGAAATCGTCATCCCTTTGCTCTAAATCTCTCCCCCAAAGATCAGTGTTGCCATTGGTAGGAAGAGAGGAAGAGGAGAAGGGGGTCATGTCTCCTGTTCAGAGCTGATTTTGAGAGACATTAGTTTGCTCAGGCTCTGTTTGGGGGGGATATTTTTACCAGCCAGAGCTGGAACCCAACTCAGCTTCACCTGCTCGTTGCTCAAAAGTCAATGTTTAAGAGACAAGGATTGGTGGGAAAAGATGCATTATTCAGGAAGCCGGTGACCTTGGGACATGCCAGACTACCATCCCCCCAAACCAGCTCCCCATTGTCAATCAGGGGACAAGAGCTTTTAAAGGAAAGCTTCAAGGGTGTGCGGGCAGGGCTTACGTGCAGAACGGCACACTGGGCTCTGTCGATCATGTTGCAATTGGTCACGTGGTGGTCTGGTCAGCGCCATCTTGATTGTCTTAAGAGCAGTTAATCTTCAGCTCCAGGGTTGGTTGGTTCCTATTTCCTTGAGACCAGTTCTTGGAATTGTGCAAGATGGAGCAGTTTATGTCATGGCTACAGTCTGGTCATCATGCAGTTAGCTTCTTCCCTCTGGAGGTGGTTTTATATCCATAAAACAACTCAGGAGTGGGCTTCAGACACTTATCTGTGTCCTTCAGGGAAGAAGTAAAGATTCTGTGACTCTGTTTCCCTAATTATTAACTGCTTGAACTTGCTCTTTTGGGACTCAGGCGAGGTCCGGGAGACTACAGCTTTTCTACTAATAAGAGAGGGGACTCAGAAGGGCTTTTGCACCTGGGAGGGCCCTGCAGGGTCCTTCTTGGTTTCACTGTAAGGCAGATACTATACTTACCCTTAGGGAGAGAACAGCCCAGTGGATTCAGTAAAAGGGTGGGATAGACATGAAAGGATCACTGGAGTTATGCGTATAGAATTATTAAGGAAAAATGTTGGTAGACTCTGAACGGTGGACCCGGTGGACCCAGTGGACCTCGTGCAAACAGGTGTTATGTATCCCTTTATATATTTTATTTATTTCACGTTAAGTAACTTTAATCAACCGGGTGCAGTGAAATTGACAGGTGTATCTATTGAAGGACTTATCAGTGCCTTTAATATAAGGATATGCCCTGGGCTTCTCTAAATCTGGCTGATTGTCAGAGTCCTCTGGGAAGCATCTCAGAAGGACAACTGCACCACAGACCTATGGAATCAGAATCCCCCAGAAGTGAGGCTGAGGAGACCGCAGTGTTACAAGGCCTCCAGTTTGGTTGGTTGGTTGGTTTTTTTAATGGTCAGCCAAAATGATTTGGAGATTAGAATTTGGGACTGTTAGGGACTGGAATGTCTATGGTCCCTCCCCCCGTGCCCACCAATTCATGTGTTGAAATCTAGTCCCCACTGGGATGGTACTGGGATATGAGAGTTTGGAGAGGTAATTAAGTCATGATAGGGGAGCCCTCATGAATGGAGTTAATGCCTTTATAAGGGGGGGTAAAAAAAAAAAAAAAAAAAAAGCTAGCTCACTTTCCTCATGTGAAGATATGAGAAGTTGGCAATCTGCAACCCAGAACTTACCAGGATCCCACTATGCTAGCACCCTGATCTCTGACTTCTAGCCTCCAGAACTATGAGAAATTTCCATTTATGTACCATCCAGTCTATGGTACCTTGTTCTAGCAGCCCAGGTTCAGACAGGGACTACAGGAATTTCCCAGTCTTCTTGGACTCCTGAATATATGTGCTGAAACACTTCAGTATACATTAGTCTGGATACCTGGTCCTAGCTGTGTTTATTTCCCTATTGCCATCCATTCCGCATTAGGAAATGTGCTGTGGGAATCCCAGTCCAATCCAGATGTGCATATTAAAGAGAGCCTGGTACACACACAACCATAGCCCAGTGTCGGGGGACAAAAATCACTGAGAGCATCAGAGCAGGTCATGCACCTTGGTCCTCTGGATTTCCCCTTTGCAGAGCCTCTTAGGGAAGATCTGGTTTTGCTTTTCCTAACACACAGGTGCAGATGCTGGCATGATCTCAGTGGCCACACTGAGACAACAGTGGCCGATGAGACATCCAGAGGCTGGAGGTGGGGCTGCCTGGGTGGTCCCTGACGGGGTCCTGAAGCGGTCACAGCAATGAGTGGGTCCTATAGGGGATGGTCTTTAAAGATAGGGGGCCTTGGGCGTCCCTGGTGGCGCAGTGGTTGGGAATCCGCCTGCCAGTGCAGGGGACATGGGTTCGAGCCCTGGTCTGGGAAGATCCCACATGCCGCAGAGCAACTACGCCCGTGAGCCACAGCTACTGAGCCTGCGCTCTAGAGCCTGTGCACCACAACTACTGAGCCTGCGCGTCTGGAGCCTGTGCTCTGCAACAAGAGAGGCCCGCGCACCGCGACGAAGAGTGGCCCCCGCTCGCCGCAACAGGAGAAAGCCCTTGCACAGAAACGAAGACCCAATGCAGCCAAAAATAAATATAAATAAATAACTAAATTTATATATATATAAAAAAGATAGTGGGTCTTGGTCATGTCTGAACTCGTGGCCCTGTGTCTCCTCTGCAGGACTTCAAGGGGCTGACCTTGACTTTTGGCTGATTTCCTCCTGGAGGTCCCATGGGCAAACCATCTCCCAGCAAGCCTCACCCCGGTATTTACAGCGAGGCAGCACACCTCTTTCAAAGAGGCAGCATAGGGTGCTGGACAGTCACAGAACTAGTCAAAACCATTAAATCCCCAGTTCTTCTCTGGACAAGTTGTTCACTTCCAAGCCTCGGATTTCTCACCTGCAAACAGAATAAAATCTACCTCCCAGGATGGGAGAGATTAAGCAGATGTGTACAGAGTAGATCTTCAATAAGTGGGAGTTATTCCTTACTCCCTTCTTCCCCCAAAGGGCTCTTCATTAGAGAGTCAGGAGAAAGAGGATGGTTCTACCACCAGCCTGTGTGTGACATTGGACATCTCTTGGGCTCTGAATTTTGGAGAATACGTTTGTTGGAAAGGAACTGACATTCAAATTAACAAGCAGCGGAGGTAGGGAGAAAGAATAATTATCATTAAATGCAGGGGTGACTCATAGAACCTGATCTGGAATGCAACTAGGTCTCAGAAAAGGGCTGGAAATAGGGATCAGGGTGTGCTAGGAAACCTGTATCCCTTCTCTGTGCCTTCTCTCACCCTTTCTCCTCTCTTGGCATTGCTTTCGTTTATAACTACTTCCCAGCCCACAGGACAGATGATGGCAGTCAGCACTCCCTCGAATACCCATGCTGGGCCAAGGGACCACTTCCCTTAAACCTACTTCCAAATTCCCAAAGGCTTTCATTGGCCCACCTTGGGCTGGGCCTTACCCCTGATCCAATCAACAGCGTCCAGGGGTGGGGCCATGTTGCACAAACATGGCGATTCCTATGGTAACAAGGTAGATGTAAAGAGGAAGGGACCCTCTCCAGAGCAGGAGAACTGGATATGCCAAACAATAAGTGACTTGCTGGGATGAACGAGGCATGATACCTGGCTTCAGGGAGCTCAGTTTCAAGAGGGAGGCAGACCCAGGGACAAACTCCATTCCTACTTAGAAAAGGCCATCCAATGATAGGATTCAGAGGACCACATAACCAGCCTGTGATGGGAAAAGTTCTCAGAAGCTGCACCGACCACCGCCCCAAAGCCATCCTAGGACGTGATGAGCGAATTAATCACAATTGTTATTTATGGCAGTGCCAATCCACCTGCTCGTGTCTCAAGACATTAGTTACTGCCAGGAATGATGAATCCCAGGATGTAGAACATGCTAAAAATATTAATCTACAAGTGAAAATGATTTTAATTGGATTTTGCCCTCGGGGTCGTGTCAGGGTCCCGCTTTCAATCAGACTTGTCCAGTCAGCAAAGCGGAGCCCAGCCTTTCAAATTGAAACCGTGATTGGCTGGCAGAGGTTAATAGAAATGTTGGGAAATAAATAGGTTATTGATTGATCATAACAATCAGCTGGCTCCCGGCTTACTTTGCTGACCTCGCCCACCCAATTCTACAGGCAAACTCGGTTAGCATCTAATTATAGATCACTTCTACAATACTGTGTATTAATGAGCAGATTATACAGTGGGGGAGGTAGGGGAATTCTTACTGGAGAAGTTTCCCCCTGGCAGAAAAACATGATGAGACTGCCTGCTTACCTGGGGACTATGCGTGAGACAAGGGAGGGTCCTAAGAGGGATAGATGGTTGCTCTCCCCACATGCCTGCTGGAACCTCATTCCTTCACTCAACACACACTGAGTGGGGTGAGCTTTGTGCAGGGAGCCTGGGGACCGTATTCGATACAGCCCCTCTGCTCAGGACCTCGTTCTGGGATGCGTTGCTTCTACACTGCTGTATTTAAAACAGATAACCAACAAGGACCTACTGTATAGCACAGGGAACTCTGTTCAATGTCATGTAACAACCTAAATGGGAAAAGACTTTGAAAAAGAATAGATACATGTATATGTATAACTGAATCACTTCGCTGTCCACCTGAAACTAACACAACATTGGTAATCAACTATCCTCCAATGTAAAATAAAAAGTTAAAAAAAACAATTACTTGGCAGGCAGCTTGTTAGAAGGGCAGATTCTTGAGCCCACTCCGAGATGCTGATTCAGAGGGGTCTGCATTTTTAACAAGCCCACCCAGCCTCAGAAATTCAGAGGCAGTGGGGGAACCTCATTTTAAGACACAATGGCCTGGTTGGAAAAAAGATCCACACGAGGAAACAAAAGTCAGAGCGCTGGGTGCCGGGCTGGAAGCTGCTCCAGGGTCCAGCGGGACACGAGGCAAGCAAGGGCAGCTGAACCTGGGAGTCTTCGCGGAGCAGGTGACACTGGCACTGAGTAGGAATTTCCGGGGTGAGCCTGAAGAGCAGTTTGCCCCCACAAAGTGTCACTTGTAACAGACACCAGCAGCGGTATGGCTGGCTGTCCCCACCGGGAGACAATCAGCGTCTCTTTGCCCTCCAAGGGGCTAGTAACCTGGTTGGGAAAACAAGTGTATGAAATAACTTTGAATCACCTCCTCTATTCCACGTGATTCCCTGCTTGCCCCCTACCCCACCCTCATGACCTGAGCCCCAGCCTCTTGCACCCCAGCCTTGTCTCTTTCCCTCTAACATACCAACCCATCCCCACCTTGGGGCCTTTGCCCCTGCTTTTTCCCCTGCCTGACACTCCCTTCCTCCTGATGTCACGTGGCTGACTCCTTCCCAGCAGCTCAGTGCCACCACCTGACCTTGTCCACCCCCTGGACACACTTCCCCATCGCTCTCCTCGACTTCTTCCATAGCAGTGAATGGCCGGAGGTACCTCACGTGTTAGTTTCCATGTCTGTTTCCCCCGCTGACCTCTGAGGGTGCTGTGCGCAGACAGGACATGGTGGCTGGAGTGGCCTCCTCCTGGGCCTTGGAGAACAAAGAAGACAGGCCAGGAAAAGACAGATGAAGGTTGTAAGCTGAGACCCAGCACTCCAGGCAGATGAAGTTGTAAGCCTGTGATTTACCCACTCTGCCCATCATTTATATATCAGATTCCTGTTCTGTGTAAGAAAATGGGAGTCAGGCAAGGAAGCTGCCCCGGCTGCCCAAGACGGAAGTGCTGGAGGCATGGGTGAGGGGAATGGCAGAGGGATGGAGGAAAACGGACAGAATCAGGAGCTATCCGTGACTTCTCCCAGATTTCGTCTTTGGGCAACCAGAGATGAGATGTGGGGCTCTTCACTGAGGTGGGAGATGCTGGCAGAGGACCAGGATGAGGGAGGAAACATCCTGAGTCCAGGCAAGAGAGGAGCAAAGACATTTCTTAAAAGGAACTGTATCTAATGTCTGTTTCTGCATAAGGATCCACTCCAAGACCTAGCGGCTTAAAACTAGAATCATTTCTTTTGCTCCTGAACCTGCAACTTTGGAAAGGCTCAGTGGGGACCATTTGTCTCTGCTTCGTGCAGCATCAGCTGGGTCAGCCCAGCTAGAGCTAAAGGATCCGCCTTTGAGATGGCCTAGTTGATGGGTCTGGGGGCTCAGCCAGGTCTGTGGATGGGGAAAGGGGTTGGGGGCTTAGGTCCTCAACACGCCTCTTCACAGCTGCTTGGGCTTCCTCACAGCATGGTGGCTAGGCTCCAAGTGAGCCGGACTCGGCCTTGGAAATCACATACCGTCACTTCTGCCATGGTCACAAACCCACTGAGCTTCAAGAGAATGGAAGGGGATGGGAGAGATTGGAAAATACAACCAACCACAGTGACAATAATAACGAACATTTGCTGCACACTTACTCTGCACCAGGACCTGCCCATGCATGGGGTCCTTTCACCCTCCTGATAATCCCAAGAAGGAGGTCCCATTATTAACCCCATCTTACACATGGGGACACACAGGCCTGGACAGGTGACGTGACCTGTCCCACATGACACAGTATCTGAGTTCAGATTTGAAACTGGATCTTTCCCACCCGCAGCTGGCTCAGAGCAGAGCTCAGTCTGATTTTTCTGTACCCCTCAGTGCCCAGCACAGGACCCGGCCCCAGATCCCAGGGGGCTGGCACTGGATGAGAGGCTGAAGTCAAGACAGTACAAGACCGGCAGGAGCTCCGTCGCTGCCAGACTGAGGACCTGGGAAAGCTTCGAGGCATTTGAGGCCTGACCCCAATGCCAAAAGGTGACGTCTGGTATGAGCTCCCCGGCGGCCCAGCGGCCCTGAGATAATCCCTGGGAAAGTGCCCCCATGGCCCTGTGCTTCCAAGGCGCTCCTGTCCTGGGGCCCAGGCTGGAGGCTCCAGAACATTCCTTGCATTCCAGGGCTTTTCTCTGGGAGGAGGCCTCCTTCCCACAGGAGAGGACTGGAAAGCTCATTGTGTTTTAGGCTAAACAGCACCACCTCTCCACGGCGGCCTCTGTCTCCCCACCAACCCCAGCTGTGTGGCTTCGACCCTGTTGTGACCACTTGGCATTGGAGATTCTGTTTATCTGCCACGGGACCTGGTGAGAAATGCCCACAGGGAGTTGACCACCAGGACCGCGGCTCCTGGGTTGCCTGCATTCAGGTGGGCTCAGGAGCTGGGAGGACACGGCGGCCTGAGCCCCAGCTGGGCTGCCTGTCAGTTTGCTCAGTGACTTGGCCCAGTTGCTCCCCCGTCAGATTCTCAGGCTCAGTTCTACCTTCTGCCTGGATTCCATCGGCAAACCTTACCTACCCGGCGCCAGTAGAAACCACAGGTGTGGGGAAAAGGGACTGGGGACCCTTCACGTGCTGATACTTTGCATCTCCTCTTATCAAGTCCTCACAACTTCTTAGAGGGACATGGTGTTATCCCCATTTTACAGATGAAGAAACTAAGGCGTAAAAATGGGAGATCACTAGCTGGGGGTCATGCAGCCAGCGAGGGGTGGAGCTGGCTGCTCCCGAGTCAGCTGGGGGCACGAGTCAGCTGGGGGCACCGCCCACTTTCAAGTTCCCACTGGCTCCCCATTTCATTCATTCAACAAAATCTTCCGGACTCCCAACTCTGTGCCAAGCACGATGCTGGGTGCAGCACAGGGTATAGCCATGAAGCAGGCAGGCATCATCCCCATCCTTATGGAATTCACAGACCGGAGGAGGCAGCACGTGAGCAAAACAAATATGAAAGCACAAACTAGGTTCAGTTCTCCAAGGACAGGGGACACCTCGCAGGGAGAAGGAGTAACAGGAGAGAGAAGCCGGTGTAGAGACAGTGACTCAGTCTTACTGGGAAGATGGACTCAGCATCTGGGGATGATGTATCCCTGTCGCCATGGTAACCATCTTGGACCTAGGATTCCCCATCCTCCAGCTGTGCATCTCTGGGCAACTCTCTTCACCTCTCTGAGCCTCAGTGCCCCCCTCCCTTAAAAATGGGGGTAGGGAAGCCCACCTCTCAAATACCGTGAGTGCTCCAGGAGCCAACACGTAGGAACCATTTAGCACAGAGCGTGGCACGCAGTAAGCACGTGGAAAATGGAAACGGCCATCTTACGTCAACCCGGGTGGGCCGAAGCCTGGGGTTTGGAGGCGGGATGAGGGGAGATGGTCTTGCCTGCAGGCAGAGCCCACAGCATCAGCTTGGTTCTCGGAATACTCTAGGGGGAGAAACTTAGGGGACCCTGAATTGTCAGAAACACCAGTGTCGTCAAAATAAAGTGACCCCTGCCGAGAGAACCATGGTGAAATGGAAGCCAAAATCATAGTTTGCCCATTTTGCAGAGAAGAAAACTGAGGCTTCAAGAGGAGAAGTCACTTGGCTTGGCTTCTATTAAGAACAGAAGCCCTCAGCAGAAATGAGCAAAGCTTTTCCAAAGCTTCTGTCCAAAACTGCATTCTCTCCCGCCTTTTCCCTTCCCCCACCCATACCAGGCCCTCCCAATGCCCTGAAACTCTGGAATCCAAAAAGTATCCCCACAGAGCCTCCCCTAGAAGCCCCAGAGAGGAACCGGGTTTCCAGTAGAGAGTGCGGTGGTCTTGGTGCAATGCCGTCACCTGCTGGCCATGCCTGAGAACTGCAGCTCTGGTTCAGCCACTTTGAGCACCTCCAATGGGCTCTGGGACCCTGCCTTCTAGGAACGTACAATAAACAAGACCAGAGACAGACAGTAAACAAGGAATCAGAGGAGTAAGCAAGGTCATGTCAGATGGGCACAAGTTTTCTGCAAGAAATAAACAGGTTTCTGTGACAGAGCAGCGGTTCTCAAGGTGCAGTCCTGAGGTCTGGGGACCAGAGAGAAATTAATTTGTCCATTTCATCTCCTTCCCTCACAAGTGCACGGTGGAGTTTTGCAGGGGCTACATGGACATATGATATTGCAGCAGATTGAATGCAGAAGCAGATATCAGAATCCAACAGACTCTTCTATTAAGCCAGACATTAAAGAGATTTACCGAAAAACAGAGTCTTCTCACTAACTTTGTTTTAGAAACAGTTGTTTTTCATAAAGTGTTATTTGTGTTTGCATGCAATGTTTATTTTTATTGTCTTTTTTTAGTGAATTAATAAACAAGTCTTCTAAAAGTCTCAGTTTTCATTTCTATTATGGTAATGAATGGATAAACCAGTCTTTCTAAAACATCTCAGTTCTAATTTATAATATGGTAGACTTTCTCTATGCCGATTTCTCTCTCCTCTTTTTCTCCCTGTGAGGTGTTCCCTGTCCTTGAAGAGCTGAGCGCAGCTGCCTCCCCTGGGCTGTGAGTTCCACAAAGGCAGGGGTGATACCTGTCTGCTTCTGCCTGTGCCCTGGGCACCCAAGGTGGTGCTTCACACACAGTAGGGATAAGAAGATCTTTTTAAAATTTTTTATTGGAGTCTAGTTGATTTACAATGTTGTGTTAGTTTCTGCTGTACAGCAAAGTGAATCTGTTATGCATATGCATCTATCCACACTCTTTTTTAGATTCTCTTCCCATATAGGTCACTACAGAGTACTGAGTAGAGTTCCCTGTGCTATACAGTAGGTCCTTATTACCTATTCTATATATAGTAGTGTGTATATGTCAATCCCAACCTCCCAATTTATGCCTCCCCCCTTCCCCCTTGGTAACCATAGTTTGTTTTCTACATCTGGAACTCTATTTTTGTTTTGTAAATAAGTTCATTTGTACCACTTTTTTAGATTCCTCATATGATATTCCTCATATGATATTTGTCTTTCTGTCTGTCTTCACTCAGTGAGACAATCTCTAGCTCCATCCATGTTGCTGCAAATGGCATTATTGCATTTTTTTATGGCTGAGTATTATTCCCTTGTATATACATTGCCACATCTTCTTTATCCACTCCACTGTCAGTAGACATTTAGGTTGCTTCCATGTCTTGGCAATTATAAGTAGTGCCGCTATGAACACTGGGGTACATGTATCTTTCTGAATTAGAGTTTTCATTTTTTCCAGATATATGCCCAGGAGTGGGATTGCTGGGTCATATGGTAGCTCTATTTTTAGCTTTTTAAGGAACCTCCATACTGTTCTCCATAATGGCTGCACCAACTATTACATTCCCACCAACAGTACAAGAGGGTTCCCTTTTCTCCACACCCTCTCCAGCATTTATTGTTTGTAGATTTTTTGATGATGGCCATTCTGGCTAGTGTGAGGTGATACCTCACTGTAGTTTTGATTTGCATTTCTCTAATAGTTAGTAATGTTGAGCATCTTTTCATGTGCTTTTCGGCCATTAGAAGATTTTGTTGAATGAATGAAATGGGAAACCAGTTGAGCCTTGTGAGTGGGCAGAGCCCAAGAGGACTCGGGGGGTGACCATTTACTATATGGTAGGAGTATAAAGGGGTCCTAGGACCAAAATATTTGAGAACAAAAACGATAGAACCACTATGGATGGGGTGGTCAGGGGAGATGTCTGTGAGGAGGTGACATTCGGCTGAGACCTCAGGGCCACAAAGAAGCCAGCCATGGGAAAAGGGAACAGGCAGTGCAAAGATCCTGGAGTGAGAAAAAGATGGTTGCCTTAGAGAAACAGAAAAGCAGGCAGCCTGGCATCCCAGAGAGTAGGGCATTGCCCGATATACAGGATGGACTCAGTGGATGGTTTCTAGGTGAATAAAGGGAGAGAAGGAAAGAGAGAGAAGGTGAGAAGAGAGATGGATTTTCTCTGAGGCACTGTCCTAGGCACAAAGTAGTGCTATTTAAAAAATACATTGATAGTGGTGACGGTTGCACAACAGTGTTACCATTGTAACTTTGTAATTCAGTACCACTGAATTGTATACTTAAAAATGATTAAGATGGTAGGGCTTCCGTGGTGGCGCAGCGGTTAAAAATCCGCCTGCCAGTGCAGGAGACGCGGGTTCAAGCCCTGGTCCGGGGAGGTCCCACATGCTGCAGAGCAACTAGGCCCGTGCGCCAGAACTACTGAGCCTGCGCTCTAGAGCCTGCGAGCCGCAACTACTGAAGCCCGTGTGCCTAGAGCCCCTGCTCCGCAACAAGAGAAGCCACCGCAATGAGAAGCCCGTGCACCGCAATGAAGAGTAGCCCCCACTCGCCACAACTAGAGAAAAGCCCGCGCGCAGCAACGAAGACCCGATGCAGCCACAAATAAATAAAATTAAATAACCATTTTTAAAATAAATTTATTTAAGATGGTAACTTTTGTGTGTTTTCCCACAAACTACAAATGAAATCTGTACCCTATTGTGTTGACTTTTAAGGTCATGGTCTTGAGAAAAGGCTGGCAGAGCCCACTCCTATTCCTTGAAAATGCCACTGGCTCTCCCCTCCCCACCCACCCTGCCTCCAAGCCTCTTAAGCCACAGTCATCCTTTGGGTGTGAGTTAGTTTTAATATCAAAATGGTATTTTCAACAAAAGAAACTACATTCGTGGGTGAAAACAAAATGCCAAGTTCAAACTCCGTTGCTGGATCCACGTAAAAATATTGTTTTTAATCAACAGCAGAATTTCTGTCCCCACCTTCAGCGTCCCTGGAGGCAATGACGTGGAAAATGTCGTCTCTGGTCTATTCAAGTAAAGCAGTGGGTCCCTGGGTAGATTCTCAAGAGGGCCTTTGGGGTCTTCTGTAGGGATGGGACCAGCCCCATCCCCTGCAGCATATCCCTCCAGCTCAATATGTACACTATGAATAGCTACGCAAGCACAGCCCCCCGGCAGGGACCACAGTCACCAGTCCCTCCACGCTGCCTATTAAAGGATTCAGCCTCCCCTTCCAGCTGGGAGGCCAGCTCCCCAGCTCCGCAGCTCCCGAGGTCCTGCTCCTAACGAGCTGGCTGTTCAGTGGAGTCAAGGCCAGGGTGAGCATCAGCACGGCCGGGTCAGGGGCTGGAGGACAGAGTTGCCTTCTTGGGCTCAGCTTCCTCTAGTATGAAGTCGAGGACACACGCACTCACACAGGATCCTAGAATCCCACCACCATCGTCAGTCTCAAAGGTGGCCTGGTCCCAATCCTTCTGCCTCCAGAAGGTTCGTTACCCACCAAGACACGTTTTTCCCTCCCCAGGACCAGCCTCTCGGAAGCTTCCTCCACGCCTGCCTGCCCCCGCTTTGCCTGCCCCCGCTTTGCAGCCTGACAGGACTAACAGGGTCCCTCTCCAGTGAGATTCTCCCAGCCAGTGACCACATGCCCTCGGATGAAGAGTGGCATGGAGTGGCGTGACACCAGGGGCTGGGGATGACGTGCCTTTAAGGCTGTTCTCCTTCCAAGCCGTCCGTGCTCCCTCCACCAGGCCCCCGCCAGGCAGGAGCATGGCCCACCTTATTTATCTTAAGGTGGATTTGAGGGTCCTCCTCCTTTCAAGCACTTCGAACCAGTTTTCTGAAATTTGGCCAGAACGTATTAGAAGCTCCCCAGAATTCCACCTGGGCTGAAACGGTCACACGGTCAGCCTAGAACCCAAATCTAACCTCTCACCTCCTCAGCTCACATGCACAGCGCACTGCCACTGCCCCGGGGATAAACTCTCTGGCAGCACCATCTGGTATTTGTCCATTTCCCACCTGCCTCCTGCTGCGCTCTCCACGACCTTTCCAGAATTTCTTCGATCCTCTCTGATCCCCAGAACTTTGTGTCCGCCATTCCCGCTTCCTGGAACTCATCCCCACTACAGTCTGCCCAGCCAGGGCTCGGCTTAGATGTCTTCCTCTTAGAAAATTTACCCTGACTGCCCACACCTCACGCTACCCCGCCCCCACTAAATACGCTAGCATTAAAGTTCCTGACGATTGTGTGATGTTTAATCAGCAGTCATCCCCAACGCCTAGCACCGTGCCTGGCACACAGTAGGTGCATCTCATCCTTGTCTGTCTCCTGGGTGCTTTCACAGCCCCACCATCCCTATCATGGCACCCATCTTACTGCATTACCTGTTTATTTTCTCCATCTCCCCCATTGAGCTAGACGAGCACTTTGGAAAAGCCCGTGCGTGGGTCCCAGACCCAGAGCAGTGCTGGGCACATAGTAGGTCCTCAGCAGCATCAAGTGTTTGTGGTTGAATAAAAAGGCCCCCGGAATGGGAAATGCTTCGAGTGAAATGGGGCAAGGCAGCCACTAGAGGGCAGCAGGCACGTGCTTTCCCCAGTGCAGGCTCCACCCCAGCCCCGGTTCTGCAGGCTCCTTCCGATGCATTCTCCTCTCCTTCCCTTTGCAGCTCAGGCCTCTGGATCGCCCTTCAGGCCTCACCACCAGCTCCGCTAAATTAGCTCTGAGTCCCTGCCTATCAGAGAAGCTTTCAGCCCCAGAGCAGTATTCAGTGACCCAAGCAACTTGCCTGCAAGGCCTCCAGGCAGGCCTCTGACCCTGCCCCTGAGCTGATCCAGTCCTCCAGGCCCTGCCTTGAGCTGTCGTCTCCCACAGACCCTGACTACCAGACTGAGCCAGCAAAACTGCCCCCTCTTCCCATCCCCCCCTACCTGGTGCCCCCTCTTACTCCCACCCAAGAACCCCTGGACTCGTTGCTTCTCCTCTCTGCGCCCAGAGGACCCTCCCCCAGCACTGAAGAGATCCAAACTCCCTCCCAGCCAAACTCTCATCATCTCAGGGCAGCTAAATTGCACAGCAGTTAGAGGAGAAAGCTGAGCTAATTTACACCAGGGTGTAAATGGGTGATAGATTTACAACCGGTCTGACTATTCCAATCTAAAGTTTTATGTCCTAGAGCTTCCAAAGCTCTAAAGTCCCCAAATCAAGGAGTCTAGGCCCTCACCTGATGACTGATAATTCCATACACAATGGCATATCCTCTGTATACACCAGACGGGCATTTTTAGGGCCACAAACGCTGCATCCACTATTGCAACTATCAGGCTATTGTTTAAAAGAATCAGAGCCCAAATGCAGGTTATAAGGGGTTGATAGCATATGTCCAGTGGCCAAAATCTTGGGAGGCTGACTTTGTTTCTGACGCCACCTCAGCAGACACCACTCCTCCATCAGGCCTGAGCCACAGCCCAGCCCCTCCTTTAGAGCACTGAGAACTTTCCTGACTTCAGATAGCTCTTCCCCAGAGCAGTGACCACGTCCAACACGACTAGCTCCGCCTCTCCCTGTGTTAGTCAAGTCCCAAACCTGTGTTAGCCCAGTCCCAGCCATGCCAACATCCAAGCTGTTAATAGTAATAGTGACTGAGGAGGGTTAGACCTGTTGTTAGTCAGAAAGAAATCCACAAGCCGTTAGTTTCCGCTGAAAGGAACAGATCAGGAGGGTAGGAGTTAGTCAGGTGAAGGAGGGGTTAATTCAGAGCAGGTCAGAGCCAGGCCAGGAGGCTGGAGCCCCCAGATGGGTAGGGTTGGCTGTTAGTGGTCAGCCCTCTGGGGCAGCCAGGGCGAGACAGGGATTAGCTGGGTGAGAGCAAGAGTTAGTGCAAAGGAGCCAGAGATTAGCCCAAAGAGACCAAGGTGCCCACTGGAGGTGAGGCATAAAATCACCCCCAGGTGTGGCCCTGGCTTAGCAGCTGGCGGGCTCTGGGGAGGCAGGCTGGTGTAGGGACATGGGTGTGAACAGGACGCGGAGCCAGGGATGAACTTCTGGCTGGCCCGACGGTCTGCAGGGCTCTGTGGGTGCCTGGGGTTCATTTGTGGCTTCCCGCTTTCTCCTGCAAACCCCAAACCCAAGATCTGCTTTCTTGCCTGGTTTCTCAAACTTCCCCCTGTGGACTGCCCTTCTCAATGACTTCAGTAGGAAAAAAGGCCCACATCTACTTCCAGTGTGGGAAACCCGGGTCTCCCAGCTGCAGGGATGAGAAGGGCCCCTCTAGCCAAGTTCTCGTTCTAGGAAAGGCCCCTCTCACTGATCTCTTGGCCATTCTTTCTCAGCACCTTGTGATAAGGCCAAAAGTCCCCTCTCCCTGACTTCTGGTGTAAAAGATACCCCTCTTCCCATCCTTCAAATGTGGGAAATGCCCCCTCTGGCTGACTTTCCTGTACTAAATGTTCCACTCATTGATTTCCACTGCGGTTTAAGACCCTTTCAGCGACTTCCAATGTGGGGAAGTCTTCACTTACTGACTTCCGGTGTGGGACACGCCCCTTTACTAACTTCCTGTGCGAGACACGCCCCTTTGCTGACTTCCTGTGCAGGACGCGCCTTTCATTAATTGCACCGCGCCTCTACCGGCCACTCGCCAATGTAGAAGATTCTACCCTCGCTTCCCTCCAGAGAAGGACACACAGGCGCCTTCTCTCTGCTCCCTTGGCTGGGAGGAGCCCAGAGCTCTGCATTCTAGACCCACAGGCCTCCACACTCACACCCCAGAAGTTGCCCTGCTCCCGTCCACTCCCAGTGGCAACCAGCCTTGTGCACAGAGGAGGGATGCTGTGCTCAGAGGTCGGCCTCCCTCCCACACCCGCAGGACCACCTCTTCCTCTGGGCCACTGGTGTGGTTAGTAGAACCGGCCCAGTGGACTCTGAACTCACAGCCGATCGGGGCAGCAAAGTGGGGCATCTGTCTGCAAGGCCAGCCCCAGGACATCTGCTTGCCAAAAGGAGGGGGACCAGCCCCGAGGGGGGGCCCAGAGCTCGGCAGGGCTGGGGTTAGTAAGAAGAGAAAACAGAGTTAGTAGGGGCTGGGTTAGTAAGTCAGAGCACAGCACCAGCGGACAGGGGCACCTCAGCAGACACACACTGGGAGTCGCTAGGAGAAAAGGAAGAACACACGCAGGTCCATTAGTTTGTTAAGGGGTGGTCGGGGTGCAGTTGAGGCCCCCCGGGGTTAGACGGGTTAGTAATTGAAAAAAAGAGCTGTCTACGGAAAGAAAGCTGAAGAGGAGGGAGAGTGTGGGGAAGAGACGGTTAGGGGTTCAAAGCAAGTGTCCAGCCCCAGGCAGAGGGGTCTGTGTGCAGACCACCCAGAGCGATCAGGGTCTGCCAGGGTACATGATGGGTCGGGTTTTCTGGGTCTCCCACCCCTGCCCTCATATATATGTTTTAAGCACCTGCCATGTGCCAAGAGCTTCATATTCCTGGGACTCCTCACTGCCACCGGTGAGGTGAGGAACGGGCCTCCCGCTCTACTGCCGAGGAAACGGGTTCAGAGAGGTGAGGGGACTTGCTCAGAGTCACCCAGCAGGAAGCAGCAGAGTTGGCGAGTCCTGTTTGCGCGCCCTGTCCTGGAATGTGGGTCTGCACAGAGATCCCAGGCCCTGGGCAGGGGCTTCCGGAGCCTCGTCTGCCCCACATCCTTGCCCCGGGAAAGGCCCACGAGCTGCAAGGTTAGTAGGGTCTGGCTGCAGGGGGTTAGTAGGGCATGCTCGGGCCTGGTTAGTGGGTTAGTCGGTTGGCAGAAGGCCAGGCACCTCGTCACACGCCACAGCGTCCCCCGGCCGAGCCCTGTGTTAGTAGGTTAATCACACCATGCAACACTGCCCCAGCCCCTCCAGCTGCAGCTCCAGAGGCCTCCCGCCCCCACCAGCCAGGGAGCCGGGTCTGACCAGGGCAGGGGGTCTGCCTCCCAGCTCCTCAGCCCCACCAGAATCAAGGCTAGCCACGTAGACCCTGCCCAGAAGAATTTGGCTTCCCTACTTCTCAGCTCTGGGCCTCAGGGGCCCTCCCACACACTTCAGTTCCCCTGAAAATGGGCCCTGCTGCTCTGGCTGGAAACCCCCTGCCCGGTTCTGGCCATCCCCTTCCCAGAAGGCTGGGTCCTGTCACACTCAGGCACACGCACACACACACGCACGCGCGCGCACACCAGCATTTTCCCACAGAAGGTCTGTTGCCCTAGAGCCGCCGGGTCCAGTGGACAGCTTCTCCATCCCCTACTGCCAGGCCTCTGGCTACTCCAACCAATGGCCTGCCCTCCCCCAAATACTAAAACTGCATAGAGCTCACCTGGCTCCTGGAACCAAGTTCAAACTTCCCAGCCCCAGGGAAAGGGCTGCCTTTCCAGCCGCTGCTACAGAGCACCTGAGTGTGCCCTCGTTTCGTCATCTCTTTTCACAGTTGTGATTTTCCCACATAAACCCCCTTGTAGACTCTCCACGGTTCTAACTGATGCTCTGTAGGAAAGGGGTTCTGTTGCCAGTAAAGTCTGGGGGGAAACACTTAATCTTCTGTCTATCCTTGAGTATTCACAATTCCCATCAGCACTTTCAGAGGCTCTGATGAGCCCTGCACTACAGAAACCTACTGAATTTGAACTTTTTTTTTTTTTAAGAGCAATGACGTCTCCTAGAACTTACTTTGGGCATGTCTGCTCTAATTTTCCCTTGGAAACTCTCAGCTAAACCACACCTTTCTCATCCTCCAAGGTCCTGATTAGTTCAGCCTCGCTGGGAAGCCTTTTCAGCCTACTCTGGGGTCTTACTCCCACCCACTCAAGCACCGAGAACCTGTGCCTCAGTAAACTGTTTTCTGCCCCATCCCCTAATTCTCTGTGTGAGATCGTTTTCTCCCACTTGGCATGGCTGTGAAATCCTGCAGGCTTGCATCAGGGCCATATCTTCACTTATATTCCCCCCAAGCGAGTAGTACAGGGAAGGGCTCACAGTAGGTGCTCAATTCTGATGAGAGGGGTGGATATTAAATTCCCCAGGAAGCATTTGGAGCTACTATGGAGGCCATGCAATGCAGCCAATTCCTCGATCTGATTAGAGAGGGATATTAAAAATACAAGAGTCAGAAATGCCTCTGGATCAAAGATGAGGAGTTTAAAGTCCAGAGTACCAAAAAGAGAGAAGCCCTAAATCTAAACTCCAAGATGGATAGGAGTGTTTATTGAGCACCTACTAAGAGTCAGGCGCTGTGCCAGGTGCATGATCTCACTGACTTCTCCCTGTGCCCCCCACACACACGCCCAGGTGAGCAGATGGCTCCAGTTTCAGGGTGGAAATTGGACTCACAGGGGTGAGGTGAGTTGCCCAAGGTTGTACGGCAGACTGCACACCCTCAGACTCCAAAGCCCAAGCTCTTCCCGTAACAGCCCTCTGCTGGGGGCGCCTCCTCGCTGCACTGGGTCCGGTGTCTCCCCGAGGCCTCCAGGGCCACCCTCGCACAGAATCTCCCAATGTTTCTACTTCCCAGGCCTCTATTCCTCCTCTTCCTCCCTACTGGGGGTGGGAATTCTAAAGGGGAGTTGGCTCCAGCTGTCCATGTTTGTGGTGACCACCTGCTGTGGACTGAATTGTGTCTCCCCCCAAATTCATACGTTGAAGCTGTGACCCCCAATGTGACTATATTTGGAGATAGGGCTTTTATGTAGGTAATTAAGGTTAAATGAGGTCATTAGGATGAGGCCCTAATCCCATAGGACTGGTGCCCTTATAAGAAGTGGAAGAGACACCAGATAACTATTTCTGTCTCTCTCTCTCTCTCTGTATGCACAGAGAAAAGGCCATGTGAGAACACAGCAATAAGTTCCTATCTGCAAGCCAAGGAGACAGGCCTCACCACAAACCATCCCTGCCACCTTGATCTCCGACTTCCAGCCTCCAGAACTATAAGAAAATGCATTTCTGTGGTTTCAGCCATCCCAGTGTGGTACTCTGTTATGGCAGCCCAAGCAAGCTGACTAAAACAGGTCCCCTCCCCACCCTGGGAAAAGGACGGTGGGGCTCTTAAACTTGCCTAAGGAAAGCCGAGGCAGCTCTTGTGCCAGCACTGGGACTGGCCCCGCTGCGGGGGCTGGAGGGAGTGGAGAACGAGGAGGGGGGCGTGCAAGTGAGTCTGCGCCGCGTGATGCGGCAGCTGCATGTGTGGGGAGCCTGCCCTGCCTGCCTTTGCTCCCCAGGGACAGGGGTGTGGCAAGGGGCAGGGTCTGAGACTGGGCTGGGGTGAGGCTGATTCCAGACCGTTCCCTTTGGATGTCGGGAGCAAGGCCCGGTGTCTGTCTCTTTCTGCTGAGTGCCACGACGACGCACACCCCTCCCCCACCTCCAGCGGGGTCTCTTGGAAACTCTCTCCTTTCAGGATAGCCCCTCCCAGAGCTCCGTAACACTAGGGAAAGGCCCAAGCTGCCCCCAGGCCCACCTGCCCCCTCCTGGTCACCATCAGGGAGAGAAGCAAGGAAAAGCCCCGTCCAAGAAGCTCCCACAAAAAATGAGAATCACTCACACAGCAAACGGCGCAAGACAGACTCCAGCCAGTGGCGCCCCGGGAGCTGCATCCACCCTCCATCCCACTGGGAGCTACTCCCCGACTCCCCCGTCCTGTAGGGTCCTTGGAGACCCAGCCATGGCGAGGGTGTGGTCCGCGGGGCCTTGGCTCAGGTCCAGCTCTGCCTGGTCGCTGGCAGGGATTCAAGGAGAAATCAAGTCCTCACGGGGTCAGGAAGGGCCTCCAGGCCTGGACCGTAGGGCCCAGCAGGCAGGTCCAGACAGAAGCGGGGGGACGGTGAGCTGCCAGCCTCCCTCACAGCCCTCGCGCTGTCCTCCAGAGTCAGGTCCTGTCCTCGGCGGAGCACCAACAAGGAGGGGGCCTTATCCCCGGGGTCTCCAGCCCAGGAGCTGGGAAGGATGAGGTCTCCGGGGAATTGTCCAGGGTTCCAGAAAACCACCAAAGGCTGCTCCCTGTGTCACCGTGGCCAGAGTCCAGGGTCACCCGGGAGTCCTGGAGGGGCAGCCGGAGCAGGCACAGCACGTGAGGATGGGGGCCTAGCCTGCACCCCGGCTTCCCACAGCCGCACCTCTAAGGGGGCCCTTCAAAGACCCCCAGTCTCCCTCCTGTGCCACCGAGACTGAGACAGGGCGGCGTGAGGGCTTCGGATGCTCGTAACGCATGCAGAGGGTGCCCCGTCTTGGCAGGGCTCGCATAAGGGGTGTAAAAGCAATAAAGGGGCCCCGGAGCTGGCCCACAGGCTTCACGGGCGGACAAGAAGCAAGTGTCCAGGTGGGCAGAAAGGGCCTTCACAGTCCTCGGGAGGCTCGGCTTCCCTTTACAACAGTCCCGCTGAGGGGACCTCGGTACGCCTCTCCCCCAACACACACACGTACACACACAAGCGCGTGCGCGCGCGCACACACACACACGTACACACACACACCCCTCCCAGGACGGGGAGCTCATTCCCTCACAGAGACTGTGATAAAGCACGTTCTTACATGAAGCCCTGAGAGGGCGGGACCGCATCTCATGCTGACCTCCGGATCCTCAGCTTCTAGCCGGGAGAAGGCGCTTGGTCCGTGTTTGCGCTGGATAAAGGCATGTGCTGAAATCTCTGACGTGGACCCACCCGCAGTGCTCTTGATTCAGTCCCACCACCTCCACGAGACCACGCACAACGGCAGGAGTGTTTGGGCCAGACCTGGGTACCTGGGCCTGGATGGGGGGAGAATCAGCCTCCAAGAAACGAAGCGCAGCGGAACCCCTCCCTGACACCTACCCGGGCTTACCTGGCAGCGTGCAGCTCCCAGCTCCTACCCCACGCAGACCCTACAGGTCCATCCTGGAAGACAAAAGAGCCAACCACGACACGGGAGAAAAACGCCCCCAGGCCCCTCCCCAGCCCGGGCCGGGCCGCGAGTCTCTGCTAACAAGATGGCCCCGCCCCAGGAGCCAGGGAGGCCGGGCCCAGGCCCCGCGCCCCCTCCCTCCCTCCCTCCCTCCCAGCCCAGAACACCCCTGGCTCCCTTCAGCCGCCTCCCTGTTCCCTGCCGGCAGCGGAATGTGACCCCAGAGAAAGGGGAAACAGCTCGAGTGAGACAGGCAAACAGAGCCGGGAATCTGGACATGTGGTCCCAGCTCCGGCATCGCGTGTAGCCGTGGGAAGTCTGTCCCCCTCTCTCTGAGTTGTGGAGCCCAGCCCGTCTGGACACTCACCCAAAGCACACAGTAATAACCCGTAGTTTGAAGCAGTGGATGGGACGTAGGAAGTGCCCTTCGGCTCAGCCTCAGTTATCTTTATGGCCCCGCCCTCATCTCCCATTCTCTCTTCTGATGCCCCAGAAAAAGAAAAGCTTGGGGAGTCAGATGGTGGGCTGGGGCTCTTTGATGACTACCCCAGGTCTCCAGTTCACTAGCAGACCTGCGCCAGGAGAGTCAGGGGGCCTCTTGGCATATTTTCAGAGCTTGCTGTCAGCACCTGGACTTAGGGCATGGGTCCAGACCTGGAGATGTACTCAGACACTTACATGGCGAAGCACATGCCATAGGGTCACAGTGCCAAGGTCCCCACTTGACTGCCAGGCAAAGGGGTCCTAGCCAAGTTTTATAAACATGATGACAGAGGGTCAGAACTGAGAAGGGAAGGGCCAACCCAAATCACCAGGAGTCCCCAGTCTCCTTCTGACACCAGATCTACAGGTGCTCAAGATGAAGTCATTAAACTCGGTTCCTCAGAAGTTCCCGATGGTGGAGTTTGTAAAATTCTAGCCTTGATGCCAAAAGTGGGGTAGGAAAATTACTTTCTGGGGCCCCATAAAATGGGGACAAGCTCTTTCTTTGTGGCACAGAAGTGAATGAGCCGCAGCACTGATTTCTCCCCCGACTTGGGGATTTGGGGATGCTGTACTTTCCTGTACGGACCAGGAGAGGGCAGGCTGGTAGGCTGTGGGCTGCTAAGTTTGAATACTTATCTGCAAGGCTGCTTCCCCGTGTGGTCCCGAAGAAAGCGGAAATCCCTTTCTTTCTCCTCTATCCCAGGAACCTGCTGCACTCTGTAAAGAGACCCTGCATTGCTCAGAGGAACATTGTTTAAACACAAAAACCCTTTCCCCTCACCCTGTGGACCCAGAATCCCTGTTATGAATAAGGCAATAGGGGTTTCAAGGGGCACTTTAGCTCCTGCATCAAGCTGACAGCTGTCTAGGAGGGTATAAAGGGCTCTGAGGTCAAACAAAACATGGGAGAGATTATGGCTTCCAAACCCCACGTACCCGATGTATGACTCAAAGTTAATTATTCTCAAAGGCTTAGCCAGTGCCTGGCACACAGTGCATGTTCCAAAAATTATTTCCCCCAGTTAATGATTTAAACTTGGAGTAAATCTTTGTGTAACACTGATGTCCCAGAAATATGGGCCATGTTTATCCTTCAGGATTATATGTCTCCAGGGGCGGGGGGTGTATACACCCCACTTAGGAGGCACGGATTAAATTTAAATCCCCTGTCTTGGTGAATGGATAAATAAACTGTAGTACACTCATATAATGAAATCTACTCACCAGTAAAAAGGAACAAACTATTGCTACCCACTATGACAAGGGTAAACTTCGAAAATATTATACAGGGTGAAGGAAGCCCGGCCCAAGAGATCACATGCTGTACGAGTCCATTTATATGAAATGTCCAGAAAAGGCAAACCTGTACAGACAGAAAGCAGATTACCAGCTGCCAGGGGTTAGGAGTTGGCTGGGTTTAACAGTAAGTGGGGGTGAGGGATCTTACTGGGCCAGTGGAAATGTTCTAAAACTGATGTGTAGTGATGGGTACAGAACTTGGTAAATTTACGAAAAAGAAACATTGAATTGCGCACTTGAAATGGGTAAGTTACATGATATGCCTCCATGAAGTTAGACAAAAAAAGGGTGAATTACTGACACAGGTGATAACAGTATGAACCTCAAAAACATTATGCTGAGCAAAAAAAGCCAAGAACAAAAGATTCCCTAACAATGAAACGTTAGGGAAAATGTCAAATCTATAGGCATAGAAAGCAGGTCAGTGGTTTCCTGGGGCAGGGGCTGGGAGGGGATTGGCAGAGGGACATTTTAGGGTGATGAAAATGTTCCATATCTTGATTGTCGTGGTGGCTACACAGGTGTATACAGTTATCGAAACACACTGATGCTTTAAATGGGTGTATTTTTACTGCACGTAAATTATACCTCAATATAGTTCGCTTTTCAAAACTCACTTAGATGTGATGACAGAGGGCAAGAATCAAGAAGGGTCAGATCGAAGGCCACACAGGGACCTGGTGGTGGGCTCCCGGGTCCCAGCATCTCAGCTCCCACTAGCCCAGACAGACTCCACCCCACCCCTACTTCAAGCCAAGGTCGGGGGCCCCATCAGGAAAGCTTCGATCCAGGGATTGGACACCAGAGAATCCTAGAGGTCCCTCCTACTGCTGAAATCCACAAGGTCTCCTGTGTGTGTGGATTTCGTGGTGGACCTGACCACACAGCATGAGGCTGGTCTCCATCACCCCCAGGGGTGCACAGAAGGAGAGGAAGGGTCACCTTAGTTACTCCTTTGATGCTGTTAGGGTCCTGGTGGCCACGTGAATGTGTCTGGTACCACATGGGTGGACAGGGAGATGCCTCCATCTGTCATTGAGAGAGAAAGAAAGAGGGATGGGGGGATAAAGATGTAGCCATGGGCACATCGGACAATAGATGCCAGGGTCCTATTCTGAAATCACAGCATTTGCCAAAACTGATCTCCTCGGGTGCAGATCAGAAGTGAAATGAGAAACCAGGAGGTGTCTTGGTGGGGCCAAGGCCAACCAAAACATCCAAATGTGTTGGAAAGGACTTAGGCTTTGCGGTGTGGCTTCCCATCCTGCTCTGCCACCTCTAGCAAATCCGCTGCTTCCCTGGGCTGGTCTTCTTATCCACGCAATGGGGATAATGATGGTGCCCACCACACAGGGTTGTTGTGAGGATTACATGAGATGATGACTATTATTTATTAGCTTGCATTCTCTTATGATCTCATATTATTATGACTACCGTTGTCCACAGTGCTCATTAATACCATCCATGGATACTCATTTTTTTCCCCTAAAATCTGTGCTGTTCCTGGTAACAGACGACCAGCTGCCAGGGAAACATGCATTTGGTTGCATTTTAGGATCCCTCTGGGTTTGGGGTTGTTTTTTATTTCCCTGACTCTGGAATAAAATAGCTGCTCAGAGAGCTGAGGCGTAGGAAGGACGTTGGCCTAAATTGCTTTGGACGAGTGAGTGCTGAGACATAACGGAAGTTCCTGGGAATAAGCGGATGTGCAGGGCGCCTTGCAGGAGACTCTCACAGGAACAGGCTTCTGCGCATGCGCAGAACGCAGTTTCACAAAGTATTCAAATACAGCCTACACAAAAGAGGAGCTTCAGTATTCACCTCTTCCTCAAACAAGGGAACCCCCGAGCTGCGGGTGGGGGATGCCTTTACCTGAAAAAACAAGGAGTGGGGTTTTTATTCCCATTTTACAGATGAGGAAACTGAGGTTCAGAGTCCAGTGCCTTGCTCCACGATTACCCAGCTAGAAAATGATGCCTCTGGATTCTAACCAGGCCTGTTGAACCCCTAAGGGGCAGAAGGCTCCTGTTCAGATATGGGGGTGGGGGTTAAAGGAGAAAAGACCTGAGGAAGGGATGTGTCAAATGCAAACAATAGTCATCAGTGTTAGTGTTACTGTGAGGGAATCCGTGATGATTGCTAAACCATCTGGGTCAGTTTATTCCAGTGGCTTCTGTAGTCTTGAGGCAACTGATTATGTTCACTTTTAGGAGAGGAGGTGGCATAGCGTAATAGGTGCACAGACACTTTTCACAGCCATACTAGTTCCAGGTTCAAATCCTGACTCTACAACTAACATGCTGTGTGACCCTGAGTTAGTCACTTCACCTCTCTGAGTCTCAGTTTCCCATCCGTAATGCCCAATTCCCAGCCTTATTGTGGGGTCTCCAAGAGGCAGCACCCAGCAAGAACCTTGGTAAATGGTTAATAAATGGTAGCTGGAGTCAGTTACCATTAATCATCTACTCCACACCCCTGAGTACAGGATAGCTCAGCCCCTCCCTCCCCTCCATGACTCACCTGGTAGCTTCCAGAGGGGCCCACCGGGCACAACAAGGGAGCAAGGGACACCTGCCTCATCTGATCCAATCAGCCTGGAGAGGGATGAGGAGACATGTCACCCTCAGTCGGCCTTTGCCTCTGCCCCTGAGTATCGTGGCTATTGTTCCACGGAGCTCCAGCTGACAGATGAGCCAGGCCTCAGAGACACGGGGAAGGATCCTTTCCAAACAAAGGACTAGCCTTTAAGTTATTCACCAGCCCATTGAACCTGCACTACGGCCCCAATGCCCCAGAAACGTTGCTGCTCGAACAGCCTGAGTTTCACCCAGGAGAGGAACCGACAGCCCCGTACAAATAAAAGCAAATAACGAAGTTTTCTCTACAAGATTCAGGGGCGGTAGAAGTGACCTGAGCTGATAGTTGATGCACTAAAGCAGCAATGTCTTTACTGGGTGTCGGGCACTTTACACACGCTGGTTCAGAGCCTCACAACAGCCTTTTAAAGCAGAGATTATGATTCTCACTTGACAGATGCGGAGACTGAGGCTCAGAGAAAGGCAATTACTTCCTCCTGAAATTGACACCGTGTAGGTGGGGAGGAGGATTCACGCAGAGATCCGTGTAACTCGATGCCTTCTCTTTCTACCACACTGCAATGCATCCAGGAGGGACCAATTCAAAGAGCAGAATCCTGCCCTGGGTGGAAGCAGGGATCAGGTCCAGAGAAAGGATCTTAAACGCAGAGATGTTAAAAACAACTGGCAGGGGGCTTCCCTGGTGGCGCAGTGGTTGAGAGCCCGCCTGCCGATGCAGGGGACACGGGTTCGTGCCCTGTTACGGGAAGATCCCACATGCCGCGGAGCGGCTGGGCCCGTGAGCCATGGCCGCTGAGCCTGCGCGTCCGGAGCCCGTGCTCCGCAGCGGGAGAGGCCACAGCAGTGAGAGGCCCGCGTACCAAAAAAAAAAAAAAAAAAAAAAAAAAACACAAACTGGCAGGACCAATAATAAGGAAACACCAACCCGCTTACAATGATTTCTGCCAAGGGCATAAAAACAGAGAAACACCTCTGATGTAACGTTTTAAAAGCAGTATACATAGAGCACAATTTCAATTAGTATCTTCAGGAATAGAAAATATACTGCAGGGGAATATGTGAAAATAGTAAATACAGTAGTTATTCTTGGGTAACGACATTATGGAGTTTTCATCTCTTTTTTTTTTCAGTCGTTTGCAAATCTTCTACAGTTATCATGCATCCTATTAAACTCACTATGGTCATTTTAAAGATCACCAAAAAATTACATTTTTGAATTCATTTTGAATGCCAGCATAGAGAGTGTTTCTTCTAAAGTTCGTGGTACGAAGTCATGCTTCCTTTTGGGGGGCTCCGAAGACTTCACCGCTCTCCTCCCTGAAGGAGTGGAGAGATGGGCCAAAAATGCAGCAAGAAGGATATAGGGTAGATTTCAGAAACTTACTCAGTGGCAACGGTCATTAAATAATAAAATAGGTGGGCAAGGAAGGCATAGGAGATGTTACCCTTAAAATGCTTTCATCGTGAAATTAACCAAACTCAAAGCTAACCACTGCTCAAGTGTCCCCGAGGATACCTTTTTGCCCAGAGTGCTACATGGCTCTGGGCTGGGGTGAGGGGAGAGGTCTGATCCTCTGCATGATGGAGGAGAGGAGGGGATCTGAGTAAACATGCAGATGCCCAGCCCCACCCCAGTCCTGCTGACTCATCCCCCTGGCCACGTGGCCTGGACATCTGCGTATCCGAAGCAACGCCCCTAAAGTCTGAGAACCACTGTCCTCAGGTTTCCCAGTCTGTCAAGAGGAATTACTCATCCCTCCCCTCCCCCACCAGCCCAGGCAATCGCGAAGCTCCCAGGCGCTCCCAAATGGCACTGCGCTTTGGAAGGTAGAGCACCGTAGCCTGAATGAGCGTTTGGCTCTGGGCCTCACTCAGACTGAGGCTGGCACCGAGAAAAACAAAGCCGTTCTCTCCCCACCTCTCCCCGCACTACCACCTTCCCCCTCCCCGCCCCCGCTTCCCGCCGCGGCACTGCAGTGGGGTGTGCGCCCCAGCGATCCCGGAGCAGGGCAGCCACTAGTCTGGAGTCTGGGATGACGGTGAGGAATCTAGGCCCCTGGCCTCCCCTTTCGCTGCAGAGAAGCAATTTCTCTAGCCGAGCCTCCGGTGGGGGAGAGGAGAGATCTGACCCCCTCACTCCTAAATTCCCAGCCTCTCCAGAGAGTGTATTGGGGAGGAATAGGTGGGCAGCTGGTGGGTTCTGAGGTCTCCCCAGACCGTTTTAAGGATGTAACATAGGCTTTAGAGTTGGACATATCTAGATTCAAAATCACTGTCTGTGTGACCTTGGACGTGTAGCTAACCTTCTCCGGAGCTCAATTTCCTCATCTTTAAAATGGGGTTCTTACCATCTCCTGGGACTGTTGAGACAATGCATGCAACCAGCGTGTTGCTGGCATACAGAAAGTGCTCCATAAACTGATGTATTATTATTATCATTGTCAATATCATTATTCTGCTCAATGAAGAGGTTTTCCGACCCTCTCCATCCTTTTGGAAGCTGGACATCTGGAATTTGAGTCCCAGAAGTGGAGCATGGGCAGGTGCTGGGCGGGGGGTCGGGGTGGGGGGTTTGGTGTGAAACAACAGGGACTCAAGAACCCTGCTCCACCATCCCATCCCCCATCTCCAGTTCTGAGACCATTGAGGGTCCCTCCAAGGCTTGGCCAGTTCCGGTGGGTGGAAAAGGTCCAGGGGGACCCCTCCTGTTCTGTCTGGTAGCGGGGGGAGGGGAGGGTCTTTGTTCCCCCTCCGATCATGACTGCAAGACTCCCATGGGCACTAGACTCCATTGCGAACCTCCCCACCTCTTCCCCTATGCCCCACCCAGGCCGGAGTCCTGGCTTCATTTGACAACTGCGGGCTGGAGAGGTTCTTCGTCCAACAAATGAGGGGCACTTCAGGCAGTGTTTGCCACCCCTGCACCCTGCCCGGGACCCCAAGCTCGGGGAAGTAGGCTGTTCCCAGCGTGCAGACAAGGACGCTTGGGAAGGGAGGGCTGTTAGAATGGGGCGGCGGCTTACCTCGGGTCCGCGGTCCTGCGGCGCCAGTGCAGAGGGCTCTTTGTGCCCCAGCTCACAGCGCAGAACTGGGGGAGCCCCTGCAAGCGCCTCCCATCGCAAACTCCTCCCCGCACTCGTCCGCAGCCTCCCTCCCTCTGGTCCCCCGAGCGCAGCCGGCGTCGTCTTTGTAGCTGCTGCAGCGCCCATGAAATTTTAATGCGGGAGCGGCTGGCGGGCGGAGGCGCCCTACCCCCGGCCCTCGCCTCTGCCCTCTTCCCGCCTCACCGCGCCTCTGCAACCCCCCACCCTACCCTTTACCCCCTCCCGGGGGTCGGGGCCGGGGAGGCGGGGTGCGGCCGGGCGTGGGGGGAGCGCACAGCCACCCCCGCGGCCCAAAGGGGCGAGCCGGGCAGCGCGCTCTGCCTCCAGCGTCCCAGCCAGCAGCGGTGCCATGGCAACGCTTGCCAGGCTGGACTCGACAGCGGAGCGCGAGCGCGCAGGGATGGAGAGACGAGAGGCGAGCGGCGCATGACTGCGGACACGGGGAGCAAAAGCCTGGAGCCGCGCATAGGAGGACGAAGAGGCTGGTGCCGGAGTACCAGGTGCTTAACCAGCACGACTTGGGTGTATGCTTCTCAATTAACCCTGCACGTGGTTATGGTGGAGTCAAGATCCGAACCCATGTCTGAGGCCTCATGGCCCGTGTTCGTGCCACTATCCCGCTTGGCCTAACAGCTCTTATAGGTGTGGCTTTTTTTTTCCCCCCCAAACTGCCCACTCCTTTGTACCTACTATTTTTCTAGAGTAGCAATGTTGGAAAATGGTCCTAGAGCAGTCGTTCTAGACCGGGTCCTAGACAGGCACCATTACATCACTAGGAATGGAGACACTCAGGCCTCTCCGCAGAGCGACTGGATCAAAAACGCTGGCGTGGCGGGCCCAGAGATCTGTGTTTTAACAAGCCCTCCGGGGGATGCCGATGCTTGAGAACTACTGTGGCTAGACAATTCCAGTGGCCTCTACAACCAGGCTATCCTGGGTTTAATTTCAGCTCTGTCCATGCCCCTTAGCGGATGACCCTAGGCAAGCTTCACTCCCTTTCTGAGACTCAGTTTCCTAGTCCACAAAGTAGGGATAATAATGGAGTCCTCCTCATCGGGTTGTGTGGGTTAAATGCAGGAATACATGGTGGGAGGGATGCTGAGCACAGAGCCCGGCACTTAGCAAGGGCTCAGAACATATTTTTATTCCTATAATACGATGACATCTCCTTTCATTTTCACCCCTCTGTGTATATTATTTATCATCTCCTCTGCTCCGGAAAGGATATTAAGGCTCAGAGAGGCAACCGGAGCTGCCCAGGTCCCTGGTAAGGGATTCAGGTGGGATTTGAAGCGACCATTTCAGGTTCCAGGTTTACTAGCTATTCACTCTACTACACACCTCTTGCTGGGACCCCCAGCTTTGCTCTTCAGAAAATCCAGACCCAATTCAACAAACCTATAGCACATTTCCAGTGTGCACAGCCCAAGGCCATTGCAGGAACCACGAAGATCCCAGGGAGGCCAGAGATACTGCCTCCACCCGGACAGACCTGGCAGTCCTGCCAGAGAAGTAAGACTCACGTGGAACAGTAAGAGAACAGGCAAGATGGGGTCTGGTCACAGCATAGCCCGGAGTCCACAGCCAAACTGCTGTCATTACAGGTCTACGACTTTCCCCTCTATCACCAGACCACAAACAAAAAAGGAAATGGGGTTCAGCGTGACAGGTTCTAAATTAACACAAGGGATGCATAGGGGTCACTCCTTTCTTTGTGAAGTATCCCCAAACCACCTAGTTCATAATCAGTTCCCAAATCCTCCTGAGGATCCACCCATCATTTCCAATATCCATTTGGGGGAAAAAAATCAAGGCACTTGCCGCTCACAAATTTTCAACGCTTCTCCTGTTCTCTGGGGCTTCTCAGAGATGAACAATAATGATCCTGTGATCCTATTCCCAAGCATCTTTGGTTCTAGGGATATCTTTTCAAGGAGCGCAGTGGGAAGAAGAGAGGGGCAAAATAATCATCAGAAGCTACTGTGGATTTGCTGCGAAGACACCGTGTCTAATACAGGTGGATTCAGCATGAATCATACACTGAATGATGCAAGGAGAGGGCGGACCCCATGTCCAGCGGGTACCGAAAGCAGTGAGGTGTGGTCCTGCCTGCTGCCCTCTGTCCCTGATTCTCTAATTTCTTTATCACGGCTAGCTCAAACTGGTTCTCCTGAGGGATTCGGTTGGTCCGTTGCCTTTCCTCTGTCCACCTGCTGAGTACTTTTGCAGTGAACAAAACCTTCCCTTGAATTCTCCATTATCTTGGGAAGGGGAGGGACCCACGGTGGTCTCCGTCATCTCCTTTATGCTCCAGGCACGGCTGCCGCCTCCTCTGGGATCCACGCCTCGTCTGATATCGAGAGCTGGCATCCTTCTTGTCTCTAACCCTCATCTTATCCTGCGGGTAGACCCATGACACGGCAGAGTACATCCCCAACATGGTAGATGTCATTCTCACCACAACTCACCAAGAGCCCCAACCTCCAGGGGACATTTACGGGGCTAACCTGGGCCCCGGGCAACCCACAAGTGGATAAGAGCCTCAGACGGCACCCCAAAGGGAAGTGGCAATGTCTTCTCTTCTGCCTCTCTTGCAAGTGGCTTGAGCGGCTTATAATGGAGTGCCGGTTGCCATGGCAACAGGAAGAGGCGCCATCGTTCTGGAGATCCATTTCAAAATAAAGTTTCCTCCTGTAAGCTGGACCGGGTGGTTACCTCACCTATTCCCATAAGGCTCTGCAAGCCTGGGTAATCTTGGACTGATTCATTATACCTGCACCCCCCACCCCGCAGCCCAAGATTTCCAAGGGAATTCTGACGCTGGTAACATGTGGAGGAGAGGGGACTCTGGTTTCTCTTTATCCCTAGAACAGCCCCTGGAGACATTCACGTGGTCCAGGAGTCTAGGGTTCCAATTACAACTCTGTCATCAGCCTGCCCGGTGCCTCTGAGTAGTCACTTACCCCGCTGTGCCTCCTTTCAAAAAAGTTTTTTAATTTTTTGATTTTATTGAAGTATAGTCGATTTACAATGTTGTGTTAATTTTTGCTATACAGCAAAGTGACTCAGTTATAGATCTATATATTCTTTTTCATATTCTTTTCTGTTTTGGATCATCACAGGATACTGAATATAGTTCCCTGTGCTATACAGCAGGACCTTGTTTCTCCATCCTATATATACTAGTTTGCATCTGCTAATCCCAAACTCCCAATCCATCCCTCCCCCACACCCACCTTGGCAACCACAGTCTGTTCTCTACGCCTGTGAGTCTGTTTCTGTTTCGTAGATAGGTTCATTTGTGTCGTAATTTAGATTCCACACATAAGTGATATCATATGGTATTTGTCTTCCTCTTTCTGGCTTACTTCGCTTAGTATAATAATCTCTAGGTCCATCCATGTTGCTGCAAATGGCATTATTTCATTCATTTTAATGGCTGAGTAGTATTCAACTGTATATATGTACCACATCTTCTTTATCCATTCATCTGTCAATGGATATTTAGGTTGTTTCTATGCCTTGGCTATTGGGAATAGTGCTGCTATGAACATAGGGGTGCATGTATCTTTTCGAATTAGAGTTTTTTCCGGGTATATGCCCAGGAGCGGGATTGCTGTATCATGCGGCAACTCTATTTTTAGTTTTTTGAGTAACCTCCATACTGTTTTCCATAGCGGCTGCACCTAAAAAAACAATTAGGTGAATTTCACATAATGTAAAACCAACCACTTGAAAACAAGCAGTTCAGTGGCATTTAGCACATTCCCAGCGTTGTGCAGCCACCACCTCTATCTAGTTCCAAAACATGTTCATCCCCTCCAAATACTACCCCACACCCGCTAAGCAGTCATTCCCCATGCTCCCCTCCCGCCAGGCCCTGGCAACCGTGAATCTGCTTTCCGTCTCTCATGGCTTTACCTATTCTGGTTATTTTCTATAAATGGAATCATATAATATGTGTTCTTTTGATTCCGGCTTATTTCACCAAGCATAAGATTTTTGAGGTTTATCCACATTGTCACACATACCAGCACTGTGTTCCTTGTTATGGATGAATCGTATTCCATCATATGCATACAGGATATCTGTGTGTCCACCCATCCGTTGATGAACACGCGGGTTATTTCCACCTTTTGGCAGCTGTGAACGTGTGCGGACAAGGATTTGTCTGAGTCCCTCTTTTCAAGTCTTTGGGGTACATGCCTCTCTGTGCTTCGTTTCCTTTTATACCCCCCTGACCCTGCACCTGGTCAGGGCATTCTGGAAAGGTGACAAGATGGGCTTCATCACCTTGTTACCTAAACGAATCACACAGACCCCCTCCGCCTCCCCAGCACCACCTCTCTTCCTGGCCACACCGGCCGTACCCTCTAAGGAAGGGCTCTGAGAAAAGCCAGTGCCCTCCAGCCAAGATATTAACCAAGCCTGTGTGCATCCTCGGGGCCTCAGGGGAGCTTCTCTCTGAGGGCTCTTCCCCGAGCCAGCAGCTTCCAGCTCACTCAGATAGAAATTTCATTGTGACTCATCCTCGCTGGGGGGAGGGTGGAGCTCCCTAAATTCAGGGGAAGGTGCTTGTACAGCAGAGGAGAGGCGCCTTTGGTGTGGCCCCGAATAGCATATGCTTTTCAACAGTTCCCCCCGTGACCTCTGCCTTCCCTTGTCATCACCTTCAGAAGCAATGAACTTAACCCCTGGCCCACTTACTTGACACTATTCAGAGGGCTTTACCCACATCCCCTGCCCCGGGCATTGTCTGAGGAAATGTCAACATCATCTCCATCTGATAAGGAAAGAGAGGCTCAGAGAGGGGGAGTGATTTACCCAAGGTCAACCAGCTAGAAAGTGTTGAAGCTGAAATTCAAACTCAGTATTGTTTCCAAAAGCCGCGCTCAGATCTCTGAAAAAACCATCTGCATTCACGCTCACCCAATCCTTCCCCTAGGAAGGATGCAATGGCCCACAGTCAGCTCAGCCCCACCGCCTTGCTGGGGTCTGTTTATTGTCCTGCCCTGGGCATGCACAGCAGCGGTTAATATCCGTCCAAGAAGCACATCATTGGTTCAGGATCATTGCCATGGGCGAGTAGAGTTCATGTTTTCCAGTTTTATCTCTGTCCTGCCCCCAGTGGCTGCCTTCCTGTGCAAAGGCCAGCGGTCCCACTAGATAAGGCATGGACAGGAGCATGAGCCTGGACTACCGTAGATACAGACTCCAAGACAAGGATTCAAGTGCATGTAGTTTATTTGGAAGGTGATCCCAGGAAACACTGAGAGTGGAGTAAAGTAGTGAGACAAGGAAGAGAAAAAAGCCAGACGAGGTGGATTAGCGAGTGCATCACTCTGCTAGGGCTGTAACAGAACGCCACAGTTTAGGGGGCTTCAGCCACAGCCACTATTTTCTCACAGTTCTGGAGGCTGGAAGTCCAAGATCAAGGTGCCAGCAGGGCTGGTTTCTCCTGAAGCCTCTCTCCTGGGCTTGCAGACAGCCAGCTTCTCCCTGTGTCCTCACCTGGCCGTTCCTCTGTGTGTACACCCCTGGTGTCTCTTCCTCATCTTATAAGAACCCCAGTCCTGTTGGACTAGGGCCCCATCCTCTGACCTCATTTAACCTTCATGACCTCCATAAAGGCCCTGTCTCCAAATACAGTCACATTGGGGTCACATTCAATTCATCCTATGAATTTAGGGAGGCATAATTCAGTCCATAACAAGAAGCAAGTTGTTGTGGCAACTAGGACACAGTCCTGCTGGGGTCCCTCTAGGAGACTGGGTGGGACATGCCTGAGTTGTCCCACCTGAGGTCCAGGAAACCAGGGTACTTACTCACCAACTCTTATCTGTCATGGCTGAAGGATGCTCCCCAGGCATCAACCCCTTGCCACCTCCAGGCTGCCCTTGGTGCAGACCAAACACATGCCCTTGGCCCAAGAAAACCGTCAGCAGGGAGTCACAGGGGCCTGCAGTACGAAGCCACTGGTGTGCCTGGGCACAGTGAGTGCCCAGGGGACATCCCATGGGGTCAATGGATCATGCAGACTCCCATCACCCACCACGGCCCAATGCCACTCAGCAGAGCCCACCCTGGGCTCCATGAATCCAAGGTCTCCCCAGTTTGAGAAGCTTCCACCCTCTATGTGCCAACCTGGCATAGGATGGTGAGTAACGCAGAGTCCTGCCCTCTAGAAGCTCGCAGCCTAGTCAAGGAGAGGGCAGAAGTCACTGTGAGCAAACCATCACGGAAGAAGTTCAGGGAGCTTGTGGGAATATACATTAGTGACCCAACTTGTCTTTGAAGTCAAAAGGCCTACTGAGTGCCAGACGCTGTACCAGGGACTGAGAATTGAAAGTCACAAGAAGTATAACTATTCTTTTTCAGGACCTTTTCAGTTTCGAGTGGCAGAAATAAGTCCACCACTATAATGGTTTCAGGCACGGCTGGATCCAGGTGTCCAAACAACATTACCAGGCGTCCATCTTTCTCCAGCAGTGGGGAGGCACTCACTAAAGACTGCCAGGCTCTCTGCCACTCAGGTCTTTGTCTTATTTCCTTTCTCTGCCTTCCTCTCAGCTCGGTTGGCAGCTAAGACATAGACGCGGGAGTCAGGCAGACTTGAGTTTGAATCTGCCCTTTACTCAGTATGCGACGTCCCTCTGGGTCTCAGTTTCTTCTTCTGTAAAATGGGCATAACACAACCTGTCTTGCAGGGCTTTCCAAAGAATAAGTGATTTGATTGCAGAAAACACATGGCATGGTTATGGGATTAGTAAACATCCTCTCTCTCTGTCTCTCTCTCTCTCCCTTTCTCAGTTGGAAGGACCATTACAGACTATACAAGACTTGGAGTTCTTAGCCCTGGGAAATTATTATAAGTGGGTCTTACAAACACCACAGACACCAACCCTGTCTGCAGAGCGTATAAGTAGCAAGTCCTATCCACAAATCACTTGCTCTTTCACGTGTGTGTGTCCAAGCTGTTGGTTTAACTAAATGCAGGTTGACGTGGACCCCACACCACATTCACGGTCACCTTCTTTATCACCACCAACCACAGGACCTGAAAGTGTACTCTCAAATTTATGGAGTCCACGATCAGTTTTCCTTTGAGGAAGAGACCATCGGACTGGCGAGGTCCGGGGCCTACTGGTGTCCCGCAGCCTCTTTCTTTACGGTGCCCAGAGCAAGGCTCAGACACCAGGCGGCCTTGCCCGAGGTCACGCGAGCCTTCCCCCCTCCCTCGCTCCTTGTTCTGCGCAGACCTGCCTCTGTCCTCCTCTCCTTTGTCCCCGGTGTGTACGTGCTGTGTGGGCCTGCCTCCTTGCGGGGCTGGGCCCTGTGTCCCTGCTGCTCCTTTGTCTGGGTTTTTGTGTGCAGACAACAGAGAAGGAGGACAGCGTGTGTGCCATTCTCATCCATCCCATCTCGTGATCCATCTGCAAACAGAGCCCCTCCAGACGCCCCGCACCTGCTCCACAGCCGCTCCAGCAGGGGCTGCAGCCAGCCTCTCCTGCTGCTGTGGAGAGCAAGGTGCCGCCTGCAGCCTCCAGCACAGCCGCTGCCTCCCCATCCGCCCCGCCCCTCCCACCTCAGCTCTTTTGCGGTAAGGGCAGACGCTGGCAGAGCCAGAGATGGGGCCCAGAGGGAACTGGAAAGGGGGAGATGAGCCCGGCAGAGCCTCGCTCCCAGATGCAGTGCGCCCGCAGCCCCATCAGTGCATCCTCTTGTCATTTCACCAAGTCCTCTTCACCCCACCAGTTGCCACCAGGGTCTCTCCCTCCATCGTCCCCAGCTGGGACCTCCAGCTTCCAGGCCAGCGCCCTACAATCTGTTCCCCCCACTCCAGCCGGAAGACTCTCGAAATGCAAAGCTGACGTCATCACTCCCCCTGCCCACAGCCCTTCAGGGTCTCAGGATGAAGAGGAAGCTCTTTCCCTTTCCCAGCAAGGCCCTGCCTTGGCTGCTTCCTGATCATGGCTCCGTGTCCATCCCTCACCAAGCTCCTCCTCCAGCGATGCACCGCCGGGCCGCCCCCAGCCCTGCCCGAGCATTCTTGTCTCCAGTGAAACCTTCTCCAGCCTCCTGGTCAAAGTCAAGGCCATTAGTTACACACACTCCATGATTGACCCACGTCCCGCTCCTTCACAGCTGATTTCAGTTTGAGATTATACATTCATTTGCTTGTCTGTTGTGTACACGCGCGCGCGTGCGCGCGCGCGCGCACACGCACACGCACACACACACACACACACACACACACACACACACACACACCCCCCACACACACCCCACACACACCAGCTCGCAAGATCCTTCATGGGAGGAACCTGCTGTTTTTCCACCATCGCATCACCAGAGCTTGGCCCAGGGTCTGACTCACAGGTGGCCCTCCATGTATGTTTGTCGGAAGTGCATCTGTGAACCTTGAAGTGTAAATGCTACACTTCTGGAATGCCTCTCAGAAACCATTTTATAGATGGACAAACAGAGACCCAGAGAAGGAAAGTGACTTACCCAAGGCCTCTCTTCCAATGCAGCCGCACTAATGGTGTAATCTATGTCCCCAGGGTCCCCAGCTCCTTCTGTCTTCCAAAGATCACACTGTCCTTTAGAAGCCAGTCAAGCAGTTCAAGCACCTGCGCAGAAATGGCTGCAGAAATGCTGTCCCCTTTCCGGAACTGGTCTGGCTCTTGTGCGTTGGTGGTTGTGTCTTCATCTCTTGTTCCAAACACCTGCTCCTGTCGCCTTGAGCCTCTCTTCCCGTTTCCTACCCTTCCTGTAGCCTGTAATCCTCTCCCCGCACTCAGGCGCAGTGTGAACCCCATCCTCATTGCTCCCCAGAGCAGAAGCAATGCAAAGCTCTTGGGGAAGAGACTAAGGAAATTCGGGGCAAATATAACAGTTACTGAGCATTTACTGTGTTCCAGCTCGTGAGTTAAATGCTTTAAGTGCAATGGCTATAGCAGCCCAATGGCACCGGTACTCATATTATCCCCATTTTACAGATAAGGAAACTGAAGCTAAGGGACACAGTTAGAAGGTGTCTGAACCAAGATTCAGCCTCAACAGGCTGCATCCAGCTCCTGCCCTCATGGAGCCTCTTCCCCACCCTGGCCCCATTACACCTTCCTAGGCTCTCAGCGTTCCTCCCACCCCCAAGCCGCCGCTGGTATGGGACCAGAAGCACATACAGTCCTCCCCACCTCCCGTGGCTCCTTCTAACCCAGGCTTCTCACCCCCGCGCAGCCACGCTGCAGCCTTTCTGCAGGAAGAGTACATACTTTATTTATGAGATGTACCTGGACTCTCTGCAAATCAGCTGGGAATGCTGCAGCGTCTTCAGGCAGGAGGCAGAAGGTTCTGGAGGCCAAAAGTCTTCCAGGAGGTAGACAGGGACTGGGCTCAGGGCGCCAGGCTCAGGCAGGGGCACCCAGTAGGTCTACAGAGCACAGAGTGGGTCTGCAGGCAAAGTGATCTGTGCTTTGGATCCCCTTTGCATCCCGGCCTGCCCTAGGCAAGCAGCAGAGAGCCCAGGGCAGGGGGTTGGAGAGATGGGAAATAAGGCAGGCACTAATATTTACCTGGCATCTCCCCAAACCCACACAAAACCCTACAGGGCCGGGATTCTTGTACCCACTTTACAGGGGAGGAAACTGAGGCTTGCAGAAGGTAGGAAGTGCTTTCTGAATTTTTAATCCTGCTTTTTCATCCCTCTTCCCCACAAAGAGGGGAATTAAGGTGGTTTATAAGGATGCCCTCAGCCCAAGCAGAAAACTAAATATAAAATAAGATAGAAAAATGAGGCTCAGAGAAAGGAATATGGAGTCAGGGATTAAGCTTCTCTTCCAGATGCCTGCCACATGGTAATTTAGTTGCCAGTAGTGGATTGTACATTGGTCTGAGCATCCTGGCAGCCAAGGAAAAGAGGGAATGCAATTCGTTTCAAAGGTGTCCAAGGACTACAAGGAGAAAAAAAGAGTATAGAGACACAGGTGTGGCAGAGAAACAGAGAAGGAATCTCAGGCCCCTAATCAAATCTCAGATTCCAAAATTCCTAGAAATTGCCCCATCGATCCCTATCCCACCACCCCTTTCCCTATCCCATCCGCCCCAGGGCAGAACGATCTCCTGACAGCCCCTTGGAGCGTGTGTTTTTATATGTGACCACCAGGTGGCGGTGCGGCGCAGGTCTTGGGTGGACGTTTGTTAGATCCGGAGGCAGCCTGGTGGGCTGAAGAGGCCGGGAGGTGCCTGAGGGACCTCCACGAGTTGGTGCCCAGACTTTGGTTGAACCTCAACGAAGAAATCGGTTTCATACTCGGCAGAGCTAGGCTGCACTGCTTCCCCACAGGGGGAAGGAGGAAGAACCCTGGCCAGAGTGTCAGTCCCCAGTTCGAGTCCCAGCTCTGCTTCCGGTGCTCTGTGCAAAGGAGCACATTAGCTTGCACGTCTCAGCCTCAGTCTTCTCACCGGAGCAAGGGTGTGAATAGTGCCTGTTGGGGGAAGAGGAGACTGAGACCGGGATGGAGAATGATCGTGGTCACTAAGGTCGAGAAAGGCCAGAGGGTAAAAGACCGAAAGCTTCTGAGCTACGCGCGAGAAAAAAAGGGGGCCCACATTCCCCGAAAGAAAAGCCACCAGGGCCCCTTGCTGGGACAAGGAGAGGAAGTGGTCAACTCCTCTCTGTTTCCCCTCTGGTGGGTTTGGAAGAGCCAGGACTTTTTCAAGTGTAAATTACAGAAACCCATCTTAAAATGTCTTAAGAAAAAAAAAACAAATAAAACAAAAAACGGGGAGAAGGTGTTTTTTGGTTCATGTGATGAAGAGCACAGGTGGCATTTGCATAACAGGAGGGTTGGACTCATTCTCTGGCCTCTAGGGTTTTCCCCACCTTGGTTTTGCTTTCAGGGCTGCCTTCAAAGGCAGGTCACAAGCTTACACCTGTAAACTTCACAAGCCCAGAACGTAGAAAGCGTCTCTTTCCGAACGGTTCCAACCAAACTTCCAGAGCAAACTGTCATTGGCTCCCACTGGGTCACGTGCCCATCCCTTGGCCCAATCACGGTGACTGTTACCTGGGTCGCTGGTGTCTTCACCTCTGGAATCAGGTGAGTCAACCTCATTGGATGCGTTGATTCGGAGAGGAGAATGGGCAATTCTCTAAACCGAAACTGGGGTGAAAAGGGCAGACTGCCACCTCAGGGAGGAAAAGGTCATGACCTGCTGGCTTGCCTCCCCGAGGTTTTGTGTCAAGAGAAGAAAGAGCCTCTGCACCTTGAGATATTTCATCTCCATTAGTCTTGTAATTAGGCGACAGGTAAACAGCCCCAGGAAGTAGGGATGGGGGGGCGGTCATCACCCACCGAGTGGGCTTGTGCCAGACTCCGCCCCCCACCCGGGGTGCTGTGGCTGGGTGGCAGCTTCCCAAACTCAAGTCCCTCAGCTGGTGAGCTGGGGGCGATGGCCTGCTTGGGGGTTGAGTGGGGGAGGAAATGGTTGAATGCCTGGCCCTGTGCCCAGCTTGATGCAAACCTCAATAGATGCTGTTTCTTTACAAAGGGCTGCGGTGATGAGCTTTGTTACTGCAATCATCATTGCTTTGGTCCTTGTTAGTGATGAATAGGTGTTCCACGCAGCCGCTTATGGCGGGATTTGCAGGAAAAAGCCCAATATCTCCCTCTCTCCCTCCCTCCCTCTCTCTCTCTCTCTCTCTCTCTCTCTCTCTCTCTCTCTATCTTCCACTTTCATTCCGGGTGGTTTCTTTGCTTTCTATCTGACCGTTCCCACCATCATCTTTGCCACAGCCTCTTTGCTCGGTAAGACAGTAGTGTGAGGACCCTGTAGACCAGAGAAAGAACCGGAAGGGCGGGGGCGGGCGTGCAGAGCAAGTGAAGAATAAGAAAGAGAAACGGCACACAATGTCCCATCTCATTTTTTACAGCACTTTTTTTTTTTTCTGGTATTGTCACTTTTTTTTAAATTGAAGTATAGTTGATTTACAATGTTGTGTTAGTTTCAGGTGTACCGCAAAGTGATTTAGTTATACATATATACATATATATGTGTGTGTATATATATATATTCTTTTTTTACATTCTTTTTCATTATAGGTTATTACAAGATATTGGCTATAGTTACCTGTGCTATACAGTAGGTCCTCGTTGTTTATCTATTTTGTATAAGTAGTGTGTACCTGTTCATCCCAAACTTCTAATTTATCCCTCCCCTTTCCCCTTTGGTAACCATAAGCTTGCTTTCTATGTCTCACAGCACTTTCTCAAGTATCAGTTTCCCCTTTATGAGATAAGGAAATTGAGGCTCAGTGAGGCAAAGCACCCTCCCCCCCCCCACACACACACACAGAAAAGGTCATCCTGTCTGGAAAACTCAGGATCCAGGATTCAGACTTAGGTGTGTGCAGTCCCAGATGTGTTGCCGTCCTTTGTGCCATGCCACCCACTTGGGGTGGGAGTATCTGGGTGATGAGGCTTTGGACCAGCCACGTGGACAGTGCTTGCTGTGTGGTCTTAGACAAGTCCCTTTCCCTATCTGGGCTAAGAGGACGCTGGTTTGAGATCCGCAGTCCCAGACCCTTTAGTCGGTCATGTTCTCCAAGTGTGGAATTCTGGATGGTGGGTGTTCTGTGCTTGCCACTTACTTCTGAACAAATAGCATCAATAATTCAAATTCCCCTTCCTCTATAACCTAGGAGAATTTGTCTCCCAGCAAGATATGAAAAACAATTTCACGCTCTCTTTCCTTCCCTCCCAAGATCATCCCTGAAAAATTGTCTCTTTATTGCCTGTCTCTCCAGCCGTTATCTCGCATCTGGGGTCCCATTTTTTGTAGTTGCCAGTCTCACTCTTGGCTCTGACTGGGGCTGACTCTTAATAGGGCTGCCATCAAATGCCAATGAGGCTCCCCCTATTCATTCATTCCTTAAGCAAATATTGCCTGCTTTGACCCCAGGAATCCACAGCTTTCCTGTGGTAGATGAGAAGTCCCCTAGTTATTCATACTGAAGTGTGAGGGGCTACTTTCTTAACTATTTTAAAGGAGGACATGAACCTAGCAATTTACTGTTTATAAGTCCCATTCGTGCCTAGTATCTCTTTAATACTTCATGAAACCTTATACAACCCGTAGTGAGCTCAATGCTCATACAGGCTGGGTGGCCTCAGGCAAGTTGCTTGACCTCTCTGAGCCTCAAGTTCTTGATGAGTTTTATAGGGATAATAATAATGTCAAGGAGTTATTGTGAGGTTTAAATTATATCCCATGTGAAAGGAACCAACGCAATATGTATCATCAGTGTCACCATCATCATCATTATTATGAGGAAGGCATACCCCGGGTAAGGGGGTTGAGGTGGAGATGGGGGGCTATGAAAGCAAAAAGACAGAGAAAGGTAGACTAATACTAATAACAATACTGAGAATGATACCAACAACTTCCACCACCTTTTCCTGAGAGCTTACCTAGTACCTTGTATATGTTCTGGGCACAGGCATGTGTAATATGTCATTTAACTTTTCACAAACAAAGAGGTGGGTATCGTGTTTCCCCCGGTAACAGATAAGGAAACTGAGGTGACAAGCTGGTAAGCCCAGGATGCAAATCCAGGGCTGTGATGGCCTCTGCCTCAGAGGGTGGTACCAACTCAGAGCTGTCAGGGTCAGAAAGCTGCCCCTGTATGGTGGGTACAGCTTTAGGGGTACAACCTCCCTACATCCAGTGCCTTCTAGGGGCTCAGGGGCTCAGGGTGAAGACACTTCTGTTTGGAAGATGGTGACCAGGCCCAACCTCCATCCTAGGCCTCAGCAAAACCTCAGAATCCACAGTGATTGACTTCAGAACCCTCTCTCTAAATTGTCTTCATCCCTGTGTCTTTCTAATGCCCATTCCCGAGGACTGACCATGAAACCACTTCCTGGATAGTATCCCTGCTCCCACAGCAGCACTTAGCACTTCCACAGTGCCTTTCCTAAAGCCCTGGTGAGTGCCGGGACCTAAACGCCCCCCAAACTAAATCATACTAGGCTGTGAATGACTATCACAGCTAACTGCCAGTTTTCCCACCTATATTCCTCAGGTCACTCATGATGCAAGATGCTCCGCCAGAAAAATAAAAGATAATAACAGTCGTGTGGTCAAATAAGTTTGGGAAACTCGGAACACTCTATCCTCTCTTCCAGAGAGTCAAAATACACATGAAACTCTTGCAAGCTGTGAGAACTCCTGCAGTGTCGACACCAATGGTACCCAAAGCTATAGGACATAATTTTTTTTCAAGGAACAAAGTAACAATATCCCCAAATGACCATTGATAAATCCTAACTGAGGAACCCTGGAGTGTGGGGATAACATCAGTGTCCCTCCAACTAGAATGTAACTCCTTCAAGGGAAGGGATTTGTATCTGATTTGTTCCCTTTTAGATCCTCAGTGCCTGTAATAGTGTTTGGTACATAGTAGATGTTTGATAAAAGTTTGTTGAATGAATAAATGAATGAATGAATGGAGGTGAGTTGGAGAATGTCAGGAGGTCTGTGTTCTAATCCCGACTTTGCCTCTAACTCACTGTATGTCCTTGGGCAAGTCCCCATCCCTCCCTGGTTTCCACTTCCCTACATGTAAGAAAGGGATGAGGCTACATTACACATTTACAGTGGGGGCAATAGTGCCCCCAAAGAGGTGAAAATTGGTTCTTGAGGAGCAAACAAACCAAAGAAACCCCCTAAACTTTATTCTTTTTATGTATAAAGCACAGATATACATATTGGACATACACAGATATACATTATATCTGTGGTATTAAGATTCCACAGAGGAGAGGGGTGGCAGTTTGGAAGACAATGTCTAAAAAGACCCCGGAGGGTGGCAATAATGAAAAAAAACTTGAGAAACACTAGACTTGATCTAGAAGTTTCCTTCTAGGTCTGACAGTCTGTGAATCCCTGATTCTAAGTGAAAGGATTGGTGGGAAATGTCTGAGGGAACAGGGAACAGCAAGAATCAAAAACCTCAGGCAGGAATAAACCTGGTGTTATGGACTGAAGTGTTTCCTCCCAAAATTCACAAGTTGAAGTCCAACAACCCCCAATACCTCAGAATATAAGGGTATTTGGAGAAAAGGTCTTTTAAGAGGTAGTTAAGTTAGGCTTTTAGGGTGGGGCCCTAATCCAAGAGGACGGGGGTCCTTATAAGAAGAGAAAGAAGCACCAGGGGTTGACGCACAGAGGCAAGGCCACGGGAGGACACGGGGAGAAGGTGGCCGTCTGCAAGCCAAGGAGAGAGCTCTTACCAGAAACCAACCCTGATGGCACGTTGGTCTTGAACTTCTAGCCTCCAGAACTGTGAGAAAGTAAATTTCTGTGGTTGAAGCCATCCAATCTGTGCTATTTGGTCTTGGCAAACATAGCGAACGAATACACCTTGGATGTTTAAGGAAGCATCGCTATAGGGACATGAGGTCAGAGAGATCACAGGGGAGGCAAATGATGGCCAGCCTTGTAGGACTAGGAAATGTTTTGTTTTGTTCTTGGAGTGGAATGGGAAGAGTGGGAGGGTTTCGAGCAGGGGAGTGAAGATCTGCCTTACATTTTTAACAGGACCACTCTGGCTGCTGGGCGGAGAACAGGTTGTTCAGAGGCAAAGGTGGGACTAGGGAGACCGAGGAGAGAGGGGAGGATGGCTTGGACCAGGGTGGGAACAATGGGGATGGTGACAAGGGACTGGGTTCTGTTCCATTTTGAAGGTGCAGACATCAGCATTTGCCAGTGGATTGGATTGTGGGTGTGAGAGATTTTGGATTATTCCAAAGGTTTGGCCCAGACAGCTGGAAAAGTGTAGCTTTGGTTTTGGATGGGTTCTGTTTGAGATGTGCATTAGACATCCACTCGGAGGCATCCAGGAGGCAGCTGGTATTCAGGGATGGAGTTCAGAGGAGAGGTCTGAGTAGAGACAAGCTCCAAGGAAGAACTGCCTCCCCATCCCTCTCCCATCATCTGCCCCAGGCCCATTCTTATCTACCCTACACACCTGTGCTTCCCCATCACAGCACGTATCACAGGATACTATAGTCCACTGTAGACTTGTCTGTCTTGCCCATCCAGCTGGATGAGAGAAAGGACTTTGTGTATCTTGTTTACCATTTCCCAGGGCACAGTAGGTCCCAAGCAAATGATTGTTTGAATGAATGGGATGCCACAAAGAGGGGTTAAAAATTACTGAAGTGCAAATGTTCCCAAACACTTCCCTCCCCTTCCTGAGCCAGAGAATGTTGTCTTTTCCAGCAGGCTGTTCAGAACCCCACCCCTTCCTGATTCTGTCAGACTTACTTATGACAGAGGAAGATTGTCTAGAAGAATAGCCAAATGGCTTATGATTGTTGAGACAATCTATATGTACAGAACCAGGAGAGAGAGTAAGCAAGGGTGGGGGTGGGGAACGTATGCGTAGATCTTGCCACTCAGGCTGCAAATGGAATAGGAGTTTATTTCTTTGTTTTAAAAACTTTTCAGGTGGAAGATGTTAAATGAGACTCCAAGGTAGTATGTGTGAGAAAGAACTGGGGAGAGAGAAAAGGAATGTGAGAAGCTTTAGGGGAGAGAACTGGCTCCCTCCATGCGTGGCTTTAAAAAACACAAGCTTGGGGCTTCCCTGGTGGCGCAGTGATTGAGAGTCCGCCTGCCGATGCAAGGGACATGGGTTCGTGCCCCAGTCCGGGAAGATCCCACATGCCGCGGAGGGGCTGGGCCCGTGAGCCATGGCCGCTGAGCCTGCGCGTCTGGAGCCTGTGCTCCGCAATGGGAGAGGCCACAACAGTTAGAGGCCCGCGTACCGCAAAAAAAACCCAAAAAAACAAAACAAAACAAAAAAAACACAAGCTTGGGACAATTTATCAGGAAGACAGCAATCATAAATATATGTGCACCTAATAACAGAGCATCAAGATTCTTGAAGAAAAAAAGAACAAATCAGGAAGCAAAATTGGACAAAACTAAAAGGAGAGGCGGATAGAGCCAAATCATAGTAGGAGTTACTAACAGCCCTCTCTGAGGGATTGATGAAAAACTGATTTTTTAAAAATTTGGCAAAAGGATATAGAAAAATTTAACCAACATTGTGAACCAGCTCAACCTAATCAACATTTATAGAACACGATATAGTAAGCCCCCTACATACGAACGAGTTCCGTTCCGAGAGTGTGTTCGTAAGTCCAATTTGTTCGTTGAGTCCAACAAAGTTAGCCTAGGTACCCAACTAATACAGTCAGCTATATACTGCTGCTTTTACGCTTGCTTCTGGACATCCTAGGCTTAAAATAAAGATGCTGTACTACTGTACTCTATACAGTACTGTACAGTAAAGTGTACAGAAACACAACCACTTGTAGAGGATGCACTCACGTGACAACGTACGCCAGACACGCGAACTAACTGACGTGACTCGACGTATGAACGCACGTTCGCATCTTTGAAAGTTTGCGACTTGAAGGTTTGTACGTAGAGGACTTACTGTAGCTAACAACTGCAGGATGTAAACAGTTTTCCAGTCTATCAAGAATAGACCATAAGCTGGGCCATAAAATAAGTTTCCGTTCATTAGAATATTGAAATCTTGAGTATGTTCTCTGACCACAATGGACTTGAATAACAAATCAATGACAGTAAACTATTTAGAAAATCCCAATAAAATATCTAGAAAATAAATATTTATATACCACACCTTTAACCCATGGGTCAGAGAAAAAAAATCAAGGGAGACTAGAAAATATCAAACTGAATGATAATGGAAACACATCAAATCAAAATTTCTGGGAAGCAGCTAATGTAGTACTTGCAGGGAAATTTATAGCTCTCAACGGCTCTATTGGGGGGAAAGAAAAGAGGGGCCAAAATTAATGACCCAAGAGTCTACCTTTAAAAGCTGGAAAAAAGAAGAATAAAGTAAACCCAAAGTAAATAGAAGAAAGGAAATGTTAAGGATGAGAGCAAAGCTCAGTAAAATAAAACACAAATGATAGAGAAGAATCAACAAAGCTAAAAGTTGGTTCTTTGAAGGGATTAATAAAATTGAAAACCACAGGCTAACCCTAGACTTTTTTTTTTTTAATTACTTTTAGTTTTTCGTGCTGACTGTGCATGGACTTGCCCACATGGGTGCTGGGGTCGTACGGGTTACAGGGGGAGGCAGAGGAGAGAGCATGGAACAGCCTCCAAAGCTCCTCTGTTCCAGACAAGCACATGTTCACTGCTCAGCGCTGGACCCCCTGCTCACTGCTGGATCCTTCGGATGCTCTGCACCTGGAAGGTCTGGGCATGAGAGCCCCACTCCCGGAAATGCTTGTAGTCGCCTGAGTGGTGATCACACTCCAGCACATACTGAAAACCTCGGTAGCCAGGAAACTGGGAGCCAACCCAGCTGGAAAAGGGAAGAGGCAGACTGTTACCCTGAAGAGGCACCAGCATAGTGATTAAGACAGGGACAAGGGGACCCCATGCTGCAAACACACGCCAGCCATCCTGGACTTCCTTCCCTGGCATTCCTGCCCAGAATGTGCCCTGCTCTCCCCACCACTGGGTCCTTTTGATCACGCTGTTCCCTCTGCCAGTAACACCATTCCAACCCTTCTTTGCCTGGTTAAGTTGGATTTATCCTTCAGGTCTCAGCTCAGTCATCACTTCATCAGGGCGGTCTGACAGTCCCCTATTGAACCTTTGTAGCACTCATGTAATTAGGTAATTAACAGATGATTTGTAAAAATGTCAGGTTCCTCTGCCAACAGGAAGCTCCTGGGTGTAGGGGTGTGTGTGCTGGTTCATCATTATCTAGTGCCTAACATGATACCCAGCACAGAGGAGCTCAATAAATATTTGATGAAGAAAGGGAGGGAGGGAGGAAGGAAGGAAGGAAAGGACAGAGGGATGGATGGAGGGAGAACGAAGTGGGGAGTCTTATTTTTTCCCCCTCCTGCCTTATTCAGGGGTACCTCCAAGGAAAAGGCTATTCTTTCAATTCATCGACCCCTGCGTTGTTCAGGACTAGATAAGGATTGGTGTCTCCTTTTCTGAGCTTCCCTTTCCCTTTCTGTAAGAGGGAAGTGGACTCAAGAATCACAAGAGGTCCATCCTACTCTGAAACAAGATCCTCTGGTGCTTCCCGAGAAAACTAAAAAAATAAAGTAACCCTACCTCCCACCTTTGCCCCTGCCAGCCAGGAGCCAAGGGGTACCTCAGAAGGTGACTCTCATATCCTATATAACCGAGGATCTCACACCTCAGCCATCCCCTGGGTGAAAAGGGTGGGAAGGGTCAGTGAGTCCTGGGCTTGAAGCTGGATTCAGTTACCTACCTGCTGTTGGATAACTTGCTGTTGGAGCAAGTTGCTTAACCCACATCTGTTTGTTTACTCCTGGGCATCCATCCTCTCCTCTTCTGGTGACAGACCCTGTCACATCCACCCGCCTCAGTCAACGTGGGAAAATCCTCACTCTAGCAATAAGCACGTGACCAGGTCTAGCCAACCAGAGCACCCCATTCCTGTGGGCATGGTGATTGGTTTAGAGTTGAACCTGTGACCCAAGCTGGACCAATGAGAGCCTTTCCTGGAACCTTTCGTGGAATCACTGGGGCTGGCTGGAATATAAGGATGAAGCTGCCATCTTATCTTCACATGAGAGGAACTTGCCTAAGAATACAGCCACACTGAGGCAGGCAGAGCAAGAGGGGGAGAAAGACAGATCCCTACTGTCGCAGCTGGATCCAGCTGTGCCTGAAGCTAGTTATAGGGGCCAATAAATAACCTTTGAGCTCAATATCAGTGTGATCTGGGTGTCCACTACTTGCAATCCCAGAAATTTTGCCTGATAGCTCCCTGTGCCTCAGTATCTTCCTCTGGAATGTGGGCATCAGATCCCCAAAGTCCCCAGCATAGTTTTCACAGGAGGTGTCCCCATCCTTCTCAACATCCTCTCTGTCCCTGCCAAGCAGAGCCTTGCATCCACTTACGCCCCCGAGTTGACATGGAAGGAGCCCACTTCATTGCCATCCCAGCCCATGGCCTGGAGGGAGGGGTAGTCATCACTCAGCTCTCCTTTCTTGCCCAGGAAGTTCTCTTGCTCAAAGATGGTCAGCCTCGACTCGCGGTGGTTCTGCAGGTACAGGGAACAGAGTCAGAGCATCAGGTCCTCAGTCGGAAACCCAGGAGCCTCTGCTGGCCCCTACACCCCTGTTCTTGTCTCCAAAATCAGCCTTCCTTGAAACTTTCTGGAAGGACAGTAAGGCAACAGGCACCAGAAACCTTACAAGAGGTGTACTGCTTGTCCTTCCAGAAATTCCTGTTTCAGAAATTTACACAAAGAAGATAATCAAGGAGAAAAGAAGCCTTGTTGATAACAGGAGGGGGCAGGGGAGGGAAGGGAAGGGGGAAGGGAAGAGAAAAAACAACCTGAATGTCCGATAACAGAGGATCAGGTACACTGGGATATTGCACTACGGTTAAGAGAAGGGTGTGGAGATCTGGGTTCAAATCCTGACTCTCCACTTAGCAGCTGACTAAGCTTAATCATCTAAAGAAAAAAAGTATGGGGACTTCTCTGGTGGTGCAGTGGTTAAGAATCCTCCTGCCAATTCAGGGGACATGGGTTCGAGCCCTGGTCCGGGAGGATCCCACATGCCGCGGAGCAACTAAGCCCGTGCGCCACAACTACTGAGCCTGCGCTCTAGAGCCCGCGATCCACAACTACTGAGCCCGCATGCCACAACTACTGAAGCCCGCGCGCCTAGAGCCCGTGGTCTGCAACAAGAGAAGCCACCGCAATGAGAAGCCCGCGCACCGCAACGAAGAGCAGCCCCCGTTCGCCGCAACTAGGGAAAGCCCGCGCGCAGCGACAAAGACCCAACGCAACCAAAAATAAATAAATAAATTTATTTAAAAAAAACAAACAAAAACACGTCACACAGCATTTCTGAGCCTGTTTCCGCATCTCTAAAATGAAACTAACCACATCTGCTTTTCAGGATTGTTTTGAGAACGAAATGAAACCAGAAGTTGTAAACTGGGTAAAGGTAGGGATTGCATCTGTGAGAGTCCTTCCGAGTCCCTGCATTGGCACAACGCCTGGGCCGTTTGTGAAACAAATGAACATTCACCAAATGATATACTAGGGCGCTATGGAAAATGATGCCACAGGTGAGATTTAATCATCTGGGACAGTGATTGTGATATACTTGCAGAGGGAGAAAAGCTGGTTTCCAAACTTTAGGTTCGTTATGATTCAACTTTTATAACTGAGTGATACGCGTGTATAGATATATAGATATAGATGGATATACAGATCTAGACATAGATACTGATATCAACACTGCGGATATAATCTGTGGGTAGCATATAAGACCAAGGAAATCTCCATCACTGATAACAGTGAGCTTTTGTCTCAGAGGTGTGGGTATAAATGACTTTTATTTTCTTATTCGGCCATATCAGGTTTTCCCCTGAACCTTAAGTGATAAATGTGTGCCGTGTGGTTTAAAATCCATAAAAGTTGTTTTTGAAGGAAAAAAAAGTACACCTTTCCAAGCCTCAGTTTTTTCATCTGTAAGATGGGAGTAATAATGCCCACCTCCACCCATACTCTGTAAACAGTAGCAAAAATATAAAATCAAGAACACTGATAATGAATTAGGAACAAGAAAGAGAACGCTTCTTCCTCACTTGCCCTGCCACCTCTGGCACCCAGACTCTCCCACTGTCCCTCAGTCATGAAAAGAAGGACACAGAACACGGAGGAGCTCATATTATAACCAAAGTTGCAATGGGCAGAACGTTTGTGGAGGGCTCTGTCCAGATGCTATACGTACATCCTTTTACCCCACAACATAGGTACTATGGCCCCATTTCAAGATGAAGAGACTGAGGCCCAGGGGAGGGACTGCCACCTCACACAACTTGAAGCAGTGACATGAGAATTTGAACTCTGGGACATCTGGTTCCCAAACCCCCACTGGAGGGGCTCAGGCCGCCCCAGGCTCAGGCAGTGGCAGGACTCACAGCGCAGGCCACGGGCCGGAAGGAGGTGAGCCTCTCGGCGGGGTAGGACGTGTTGCCACTCCAGGCATCCCAGGACGGGTACTCACCCCGCTCCAGCACATACTGCTGCCCTTGGAAACCGGCGTGCTCAAAACCCACCCACCTGCGGACAGAGGGTAGAGAGTGCAAGAGGTTAAGAGGCCCCCCACCCTGAGTTCTAGACCAGTGGTTGTCACGCAGGGGTGACTCTGTCCCCCAAGGAGGCATGTAACAATGTCTGCAGGCATTTTTGGTCCTCGTGCCGGGAGGAGGGAGCAGAGGGTTTTGCCGCTGGCGTTTAGTGAGTAGAGGCCAGGGATGCTGCTAAACGTCCTCCAAGGCACAGGACAGCCCCCAGCACAGAACTACCCGGCCCCAAACATCCAGCCTGTTGACATGGAGGCGTCCAATCTAGACCTAGTAGCCCACTGCCTCGCTGTGCATACTGTAGGTAGGGGACCGGCTCCGTGCAGGTAGCTGGCACTCTTGCACGTGTCCCTCTAGGCCATGTAGATGAGGCTTGACCACATGCTGACTTAAGCCTTGGCCATCTCATGACTCGCTCTCTCTCTCTCTTAACAAAACATATCTCATGCTCAGAGCCTCAGTCAGGCAACAATGTTCAATTACAGAATGCTAGTATTATTATTATTTTTTTTTACTATATTTAGTTATAGTTACCTTCTACTTTTGGTGAGTGATATTGGCTTTTGATTTGTGCCTAAGAGGGACATTTCAGATGCAACACTGGGTTTTAAAGGTCTGCCCCCGCAGGGCTGCCTCATCCAGTGGGAAGGCTCTGTGTGAATGGTGCCCCTTACATTTGAGCAGTGCACAACCTGCGCGACCTTACACTGCCATGCTGCACACTCCCCAGCATCTCAGACCCAAGGAAGGCACACCGGTACAGTTAGAGCCTGGGAAGATAACACCTAGAACATCTAAAAGTCCCAGCACCCCTCTCTAGATCACCTCCTGTCTCCCCCACCCCGATTCCAATCCCCCTGGACTCACGCTCCACTCAGCACTTTCAAAGATCGCACAGTCTCAAAACCAAGCTCCAGCACACTGGGGCACTCAGCTGTGAACTCATGCCGCCGGCCTTGGAAGCCCTCCTCATCCCACACCACGATCTATGCCGGAGAAAAAAGGTGGAGACGCGCATCAGAGTCCCGTGAGCGGTTAGGGCTTCACCCCAGGACTCAGGGTGGGGCAGATCAGGTAAAGCAGGGATTGCAAACTCACATGCCTCTAGGGGCCAGGAAAGGAGCGTGAGGGCTGAGGACCCAGGAGCATAGGCCCTGTGGAAGTGGGTGGCATCTGCTCAGCGCCACCTACTGTTGCCACATGATAATGCAACCAACTGTTAAATTTCCCAAGACAACCCCTATATCTGACTTTTCTGTGGACCTTCCATGTTTTCAAAGGCTGATGACAAACTCAAAGGTTGGGTTTTTTTTTTTTCTTCTCTTTTTTAACACAGAGGAAGTCAAAGAAATCATGCCCAGAGACTATGTGCCATTACCAGTTTGCCACCTCTGCCAGAGAGACGGTTGAATTTGGGACCATAAGACACAAGTTCAAATCAAGACCCCAGTGTGTGAACTTGGGCAAGACCCTCTCCCTCTTGGAGCCTTGACTGCATCCTCTGTGAAATGGGCCCTCATTACCGCCCGCCAGGGGTGAGGTGGGGATTCAATGAAGGTGGGGGCGGTGGTCCCCAGGATCTGGGTTCGACCTGTGCCCTCCCACTTCCCAGACATCGCCCCCTTCCCATGCCTCTTCCTACCTTCCAGTGTCCCGCTGACTTGGTGCACTGCAGAGACATGTTGCTTGTTTCCTACACAAGAGGAGAACGTGATACGCTTCTGCCCTGACTCTGCTCCCCTCCTTGAGGCTGAAGTCTAGTTTGGGCTGATTGGGCTCCAGATGGGGTCCAGATGTGCCTGCGGTTGGGGGCAAAGTGTGGCTTCGGCCTGTCCCTCTCCTACCCTTTCCATCTGTGACCAATACCGTCTGCTTTGCTTCCATCCTACCGCTATCTCAGAATGTACCCATTCTGGGTCCCATTCCTCTAAGCCCTGCTCTGTATTGTTTTATCTGCTCACTATGGGAAATTTTCTGTAGCTGCTGGTGGGCGGATGTTTCACCCCAGGCAAGAACCAAGGTGCTCAGCTTAAGATAGCCTCCCAAAGACAGCATCTGACCCAAAAAGGGAACTCTAATAGTGGAAGCTGAGCCAACAGGATTGCAGGAGTAATTCTGGTTTTAAATGGGGGTTGCAGGTACTGGTCTTGATGTCTGGGTCCTAGTTAGGATGCCTCGGTTAGGATGAGGATGGCATTCAGGATGGCACAGTGATGTCCCCAGGATTGGGGACCTGGGCTCCCCTCCCTCCCAGGATGCTCACCCAGAGCTCAGATCCCACTCCTTCTCCGAGCCTGGGACTTACCGAGATGGACCCAGAGAACATGCCAGACCTGGCACCAGCAGAGGTCAGGCTCTTATAGGCAGGGAGGAGAGAGGGCCCCTGGGGGACAGAGCCCTGACTCAGCAAGCGAGCAACAGGAACAAAAGCCAGCCCTGGCTGGAACTCCAATAGAGAGGTGTCAGCAGCATTGGCTTCGGCTGGGAGGGAAAGGTCAGGTTGCTCCCACTCAGGGATTACCCATGAAGAAGGCAAGAGGAGGAAGGTCCGCCTTAATCAGCTCCATGGGACTCCTGACTGGAGAAGGATAACAAGCGGTAGACACAGAGTCTAAAAACCTCGTCCTTCCTAGCTATGTGACTTGGGGCAGGTCGTTTCCCCTATTTCTTCCTGGAAAATGGGACAAGAATAAACTATATCACAGGACTGGTGTGAGATTATGTAACATGCCTGGAACAGACATTCAACAAATGCCTATACGTTTCCCCCTCCCAGGTCCCTTCCTCTTCCAGTGGGAGCAATCAGGGTAGGCTTCATGGTGGAGGTGGCATTGAAACTAGGCTCTGAAGGGTGAGGAGGATTTGTACAAAGTGAGATGGAAGGAAATGCTTTTGCTGGGCAAAGCTGTAGAGGTAGGAATATGGGGCTGGTGGCCTGATGGTGCTGGAGTTCAGGGACCCTGAAGGAGAGCAGAGGGACACAGGCAGGAAAGGTGGCTGGGCCAGGGCCTCCAGGGCCCACAAAGCTCAGAGAGGAGTCCAGAGGGCTCTGTGGGCAGAATGAAGGAGCTGGTGGGTGTGAACATGCTTTGCAAACTGTACCACACCTGCTGAATATCCAGGGTTTGTAGAATTCGCTTTGTGCGCCCTCTCCCCACACTCCCACCCTCTGAGTTGGCCTAAGAGGGGGCTTTCACAGCATGGGAAAGAGCATGGCTGGAAACCAGATCGCTCTGGGTGACCTGGAGGATGTCCTAGGTCAGCTCATGGCATCTAAAATGGCAATATTAGTTCCCTCCTGAGAGGGTTAAAGGTAGCCCTATCAAACGCATAACTTTAGGGCTTCCCTGGTGGCGCAGTGGTTGAGAGTCCGCCTGCCAATGCAGGGGACACGGGTTCGTGGCCCGGTCCGGGAAGATCCCACATGCCGCAGAGTGAGCCATGGCTGCTGAACCTGCGCGTCCGGAGCCTGTGCTCTGCAATGGGAGAGGCCACAACAGTAGGAGGCCTGCATACCGCAAAAAAAAAAAAAAAAAAAAAAAAAAAGCATAACTTTAATATTAGTTTGCCATGAAGATTAAAGGCTAAGAATGTAGGCTCTGTAGCCAGACTGCTCAGGGTTGTGTCCCACTCTTGTTGGCTTGGTAACCTTGAGTATGTTACTTAATCTCTCTGAGCCTCAGTTTCCTCATATGTAAAATGGGTATAACAAAGTAAATTGGGTTTAACCTAAGAGATAGGGGTATTGTGAGGGTAAGTGTGAATTACACATGAACAGCACTTGCTGTTCCGGAACTTCGCCTGGGACATAACATTCGTCATGTGTCTCCATCATCATTGTCATCATCATTCCTAATAAAAAAAAATTACTATGGACACATCTGCACTCCCATATTTGTTACAGCATTATTCACAATAGTCAAGAAGTGAAAACAACCAATTATCCATCAACGGATGAGTGGATAAAGAAGAGGTGGTATATAGATATAATGGAATATTATTCAGCCTTGAAAAAGAAGGACATCCTGCCATTTGCGACAGCATGGATAGACCTTGAGGGCATTGTGCTAAGTGAAATAAATCGGACAGAGAAAGACAAATACTGTATGATTTCACTTACATATGGCATCTTAAAAAGACAAAATCAGAGAAGTGGAGAGTAAAATGGTGGCTGCCAGGGGCTAGGAGGTGGGGGAAACAGGGAGATGGTGCTCAAAGGGTATAAACTTCCAGTTATAAGAATAACAAGTTTGGGGACCTAATGTACAACATGGTGATTACAGCTAATACGTATCGTATACTTGAATGTTGCTTAGAGAGCAGATCTTACATGTTTCCCAACAACAAAGTAAATAGTAACTATGTGATGGGATGGAGGTAGCAATCATTTTGCAATTTGCAAATGTATCAGATCAACATGTGGCACACCTTACACTTACACTATGTTGTGTGTCATTTATATTTCACTAAAGCTGGGGAACATGATTACCCTTAAATACAGGAGGGCGTCGTTTTTAAGAGCTTGGGTTCAGGAGTTAAAAGGATGTGGCTGGGACTTCCCTGGTGGTCCCGAGGTTCAGACTTCGCCTTCCAATGCAGGGGGTGTGGGTTCGATCCCTGATTGGGGAACTAAGATCCCACATGCCTCGTGGCCAAAAACCAAAATAAATAAATAAATAAATAAAACAGAAGCAATATTGTAACAAATTCAATAAAGACTTTAAAAAAAATGGTCCACATCAAAAAAAAAAAACTTAAAAAAAAAAGATATGAGTCCTAATTCCATTTTACAGATGAGGAAACAGGCTGAGAGAGGGGAAAGGGACTTGCCTCGGTTTCCTCATCTGCAAAGAGGATTGGTCTCAGAGTCCCCACCATCATAATCAGGATTATAGGAGCCAAGTCAGTCAGATGCTCCCAGTGGAGCCATCCAGCATGGGGCCGTGCACCCCCTACCTCTGCCCTCACTGGTTGGCTGGCAGCCCATTACCGCAGGGATCATGGAACTGCCCCAGACATCTTGACCCTGAAACCCAGACCAGTGGGTGGCCCCTACCACAGGCATCTTGGCCCCCATTACAGTGGCTGCCCCATCCTGCGGTCGCTGGCCCCCTCCCAGGCCTTGGCCCAGGATGAAAGGCTGAGGGGGAGGCCAGGAAGTGAGGCGGGGGTGGAAGGGCACAAGGCAGAGCTGGCCCCAGGCCACAGTGACCTCCAGGCGCAGCTGGGCTCCGCGGGGAATCTGGGCTCCTGGACCCCCATAGAAGAAGCAAAAACCTATGCAGAATCCCCTCTCCCCGCCCCCCCCCCCACCTGGGGCCGGGGAGTCAGACTGCAGGCTGGTCTGGCCCAGCAGCGCCCCTGGGTCCCTCCAGCCCTGGCTCTACTATGAGTTCGCCCTGTGTGACCTTGTTGAAGTCCATTGTTCTACCCGGGCCTCAACCTGACGTCCGTCTCTCTCTGTCTGTCTCTCTCCCCATCACCGTCCATCTGCCCCTCTGTAGGTCCATCTCCATCATCTCTCTTTCTCTGTCGCTCTCCACTTCTCCCAATCTGTCTCCCTCGCAACCTGGTTTCCCTAGCTCCCCCTTACCCTGGCCAGTTCCTGACTCTGACCTCTCTGGACCCTAGTTTTGGTCATCTGCCAAATGGGTACAATGAAAGTGCCAAATAAGGTGGGTTGTCCTGGGACCTGACCAGAGGCGGCGGTGATGCATTTAGCGCTACTCACGGCCCCTTCTTTCCTGTGCAGCACCCCACAGGGACACCTGCGCCACTGATAACTGCAGACACGGAGGCCCTGAGGGATAGAGACTTGCCAAATGCCACACAGTGCAGAGTGGCTGAGCCTGGACTCAAACCCAGGTCCCCTACCTTCTGGGGGCTCCCCTTTTCCCTGCCCCAGGATTGGCAGCCAGCGGGGACCCTGTGGGCCCAGCCCCGGCTGGGGTTTGTGAGAGCGGCACCCGGGCAGGGGCTGGGCAGAGGCGAAGCGATGTGGCTACTGGCCAGGGTTTCTGCTGTGCCTGCCGGGCTCACAATGGGAAGTGCTGCCCTTTGCAGGAACCCGACAGGGTCAGGCCTCTGAGGCCCCTGACTCTCTGCCTGGGGCCTGCTGAGCCAGCTCCCCCTTTGTGCCACAGACCACAGGGTCTGGTGTCTGCCAGACTATAAAATGGGGGGTCGGCCCCTTGTCACCCACTGCACCAGCCTGCCCTCCTGCCTGCCCTCCAGCAGGAAGTAGCAGGGCCCCAGGTAAGAGGGGACCCACCGCAGCTAAAAGCCCCAGGGGAGGGGAGGGGACAGAACAGAGGCAGAGAGAGGGGGAGGCAGAGAGATCAGGGACAGAAAAGAGTCAGGGAGATGGGGTAATCAGGAGAAAGGCAGAGAGAGAGAGAAAGAGAGAGAGAAAAGATAAAAATAGAGACAGGCAGAGAGAGGAGGAGAGGGAGGGAGGAAAAGGAGAAGAAAGACAAAGAACAGAGAGAGATGCAGAGGCATAAAGGGAGCAAGATACTGGGGAGAGAGACAGAGACAGAGGCATAGGCAGAGAGAAGTAAAAACAGAAATAAACAGGAAGGCAGCAAGGGGGGGGAGGGGAAGGGAGGGGGCAGGGGTGGGGGGGAGAGGAGAGAGAGAATGTTGACGGGATGAGCACATGTCCAGAAAGCAAGGAACCCAGCTACCATACGAGGGGAGTGTCGATTCATAGACTGACTTGGCCGGGGTCAGGGTGGGGGTAAGCAAGCGCCTGGAAGCCACAGATGTGGCCCAGATGTGTGGCCTTGCCCATCGTGGGCAGAGCACCCCAGAGTCACCGCAGTCTTTCTCAGGGGGAGACGCAGGGAGGGATCTGCTTGCCCCAACCAGCTCTTTCTTACAGAAAGTGTTCAGGAATCCACTGCCAGAGGGTCTTGATGATCTGCGCCCTCAGGGGGTCCTGGAGCCCCCTGGAAATTGTCTCCAAAATTAAAGGGGGCATTTTTTTCCCTGGGGACAAGGACAAGGCGTTCTTCAAACACTCAAAGGCATCCATGACCCCAAAGTAATGAGGAACCACTGGAATTGACCAAAGTCCTCTCCACCCAACGCCTACACAGCCACAGCCTCCTTTTAGAACCCTGCCATGGGCCAAACACGTCCTCCTGGAGCCTCCTTTACGCCCCAGTCCCAGGCCTGTGTCTGCACCCACACACCCGTTCCCAGGCAGTACCAGAGGCAGCAGTTTGACTGGGAAAAGAGAGAGGAACATGCATTCATGCAATCTCTGAACAGATGTTAATTGAGCATCTACTGTGGGCCAGGCGCTGAGCCAGGTGCGGGGGATGGAAGGGTGAATCAATCCCAATAAGTAAATGGCAAAGCCCAGTTGCTGGGTGCTTGCCCTGAAATTGGAGTCCTACCACTTAGTAGCTATGTGGCCTTGGGCAGGTCATCCCACCACCCCCACCCGCCTCAGATTGCTCAGAGGAGATAAGAGGTTACAGTGAGGGACAGATGTGTTCATTCATGACTGTAACAGAGCCTGGCCTCCCTTAGGCTTTCCCAAACGGGACTTCTTGTTATGAGTCTGCTGAGGCAAGTTGAGGTTGTCCAAGCCAAGAAGCATGATAAGTGGTGAGAAGCATGATAAGTGACTCCGGGGGGGCAGAGGAAGGACACAGCAGGGGGACAGCGAGGACACGGCTTGGTGGAGGTACCGGCAGGGTCTGAGGCCTGGAGAAAAGCATAACAGGGATGAGTGGTCCCCAGACAGGAAATCCTTGACGGCAAAGGGAGATGGGGACAGAAAACATTCAGGCTTCTGTTTTAGAAGGAGAAAGACTAGATGAATTCAGAGAAGCCTGAGCACACAGGGTGATGGGGGATGAGAGCCAGGGAGGCAGCTTGGGGGCGCCACCCCTGACTGAACCCAGGCCGAAGGGTTCTTTACAGACTTTTGCAGCTGGGAACCATGTCTCAGCCAGCGGCCAAGGCCTCGGCAACAGCTGCGGTGAACCCAGGGACTGATGGGAAGGGCTCAGCCCCGGGCTCCGGCCCCGCCCAGGCCCCAGCCCAGCGGGTGCCCGCTGCCAAAGGGGACCTGCCTCCCGGGAGCTACAAGGTGAGGACCTGGGGGCGGGGTGGCTGGGCTCCACCCCGCGCTTCCTCTCCCTCCTCCCCTTACCCCTCCCCTCCCTCTTCCTCCCCCTCCTCCTCTCCCCTCCCCGCCAGTCTGCGCAACCGGCTTGCACCTGCTTACAGTTTGTCGCATGCAAGAAACAGATGGAGAAGGAGAGAAAGCGGGCTGGCTTAGCAGCAGGAAACGGCTGTCCCAGGAGGTCCTCCAGGGCAGAAGGCCGGCCTCAGACCCTGTTGAAAAGTGTTCCAAGTGGTCGGTCAAGCTGAAAGGGCTCCTGGAAAGCGAGGCATCCGGTCCCTTCGGATTGGGTTGGGTTGGGTTTCAGCCTCGGGTGCACAGAACTGGGTCATTTCACCACCCTTGGTTCATGACAGGCTGTCATGCAGTCCACCCCTGGCCAGATTTTATTTATGTAGTCGCTTATTTAATGGTTAATTTCAATTTAATTTTTAATAATACAACACGCACCAGCAAACCCACCACTTGTGTGAAAAGCCAGGACTTGGTAAACATCCTCAATCTAACTTCAAAGTGTTCCCGCCCCACTCCGTTCCCACCTCTCCAGCCGCCTACCCGCCCCCCACCGTCCCGCGAGCCCACCTCCTTCCTCCCCTACGCGAGGCTACTGCCATCCCCACCCCGTCTGTCATCTGCTTGCTTGCTTTTTTATGTACTTTGATGCATTGTTCCTTTAAAAGTATATATGTGTGTTTTATTTGTTTTTAACTTACTGAAATGTACCATATGTAATCTTTCTGGATTTTTCTTTTTTCTTCCTATGAGATTTCTAATAGTCACTGATACTGTTGTGCATTGCTGTGGGTGATTCGTTTTGGTTGCTGTGTGATGTTTCAGAGTGTGACCGTCACTCCTGGGTGATTGGTAGCTTTGCTGTCGTGAACGGCTTGGTCAAGGTGTTTTCAGCCACGTCACCTGCAAGAGTTTCTCTTGGGCAGATAAGTGTAGGAGTGGAAGGGCTGGGTCAAGGGTATGTGAACCTCTTTCCCTTTTATAGCTGGAAACTGAGGCTCAAGAGAAGGCATCCACTTGCCTCGGTCCAAGTGAATGGCAGCGTTTTCCCAACTTGGGACAACAAACAGATAAAAACCAAAATTGGATGCTTAGTGAGAGGAGGGGATTAGCCCACGTTTACACAGGGGCCCCTGCTTCTGGCCTCCCCTATGGTTTGTTGGGTAGACTGGTGAATGTTTCCTGAGCATCAGCTCTGTGGCAGGGGCTGGGGCTTGGAGAAAAAGAAATGGATCCACCCCATTGGTCTTTGGAAGGGTTGAGTGAAAGGGGAGAGGGATGCATAGAGATACCCAGAAGCAAAGCAGCAGTGACTGTGTAGTGTGTTACTTGTGCTGCTGATGGGATGAGCACAGTGGGGGGGGGCACTCAACCAAGCTCACCCAGGGAGAGGGTATCAGGGAGGGCTTCCTGGAGGAGGTGACATCTGAGCCTAGGACAGGACAGGGGACATGAGCTCCAGGATGGGGATATGTGACGAAGAAGGCATCCCAGACAGGAGAAAGAGCACAGATAATGGCCTGGAAGGAAGATCCATCAGTTCCTAAAGATGGTACAGATATTAAGTTCACAGATCTTGGCTCATGGCAAGCTCTCGTGTGATCTGGGCACAGCCTGCTCTTATTTACATAGGTACTTAATGCATATTTGACCTGGAGCCTCTCCCTGCTCACTCTGCCCCCTTGACATGGGGGCTTCTCTCCTGCAGCTGGTGGTCTTTGAGCAGGAGAACTTCCAGGGCCGGCGGGTGGAATTCTCCGGGGAGTGCTTGAACCTGGGAGACCGCGGCTTCGACCGAGTGCGCAGCCTCATTGTCGTCTCAGGACCGTGAGTGTTGGGCAGTGGAAGGGCACTCCCACAGCCCTAGTAAAGTAATAAGAAAACGACCGTAGCTGCCATTTACTGGCCACCCGCTCCACTCCATGCCTATCACCATGCTATTAGAGACAGTCATCCTTCAGTATCCGAGGTGGATTGGTTCCAGGATACGCAGTGGATACCAAAATCCTCGGATGCTCAAGTCCCCATAGTACAGCCGAACCTCCGTATCCGCAGATGTTGGATGCATGGGTACTGGGGCCAACTGTATATTATTTCCAGTACTTCTTTCAAACCCAAGAGGGAGGAAAGAGAGGTATGATTCTCCTTCCCATTTTACAGGTGAGGAAACCGAGACTCTGAGAGGTGATTTGATTAACATAAGGTCACACTGACAGTAAGTCATGATTCCAGGCTCTAGAGAGATGTTTTTTCTGCTATAGAAGGAACCCTGCCCATCACTGATAGCAGGAGGAGGCCAAAGAGCCAGGTGTCCATTAGCTGTCCCCTCTTCTGGGCATCAAGCAGCCTTAAAGGTAATACTAAGCATCTGTTGAGTACCCATTCGTGCCAGGCACTGACTGAGGGCTTTACCTAGATGATCCTACAGTGCTGTATGAGGTAGGGGCGATTCTTATTCCCATTTGACAGATGAGGAAACCGAGGCTCAGAGAGGTTAAGTCCCTTGGCCAAAGTCACCTAGTGGTAAGTGGTAGACCCTGGGTTCAACTCAGGTTGATCAGTTTCATCTCTAGCGCTTTAGTCACCATGCTCCACAGCCTGCCCCTCACTCTCTGGGCTTCTCTGGGCCTTAGTGACCCCCATATAATACAAGAATCATTGTCCCTTGGACATAGTGGCTGCCCCAACTTCAGCCCCTGTGCACTAAGCTCAGGGTGCAGGGCCAGCCCCCGGATGAGACCCACAGGGCCCCCTTGCCTCTTGTCTCTCCAGCAAAAAAGCCCTCAAGGAGTGTGATCAGCCGGTACACCCAGCATACAAAGGGCAGAGATAAGCTTTGAGGTCAGGCAGGTCTGGGTTTGAGTCCCAGCTCCCCTGTTTGCCTTGTTCAGCGTCCAGGCCTCAGTTTCCTCATCTCTGAAATGGGCAGAGTAATGGTCCTCACTACCCTCCACTGGATTATTCTAAGGTCTGCAGGTGATAACGCAGCATGGGCCTGGCACTTTGGCGGTGCCCAAACATGGCAGGTGGCAGAGGATTATTTACCCACCCTGTTGCCCTGTGAGTTTAGCCAAGTCACCCTGGGCCAGGGTAGGCTGGTAACCTCAGCCCCACCCTCAGACTGCCCAGCTGGGGGCAGAGGCTGCCGGATGTGGCCAGTTTGGGTTTGCAGGCTTTTTTCATTGTCTGTGACTCAAACCCAGAGCATCTCTCCTCAAGCAAAGATGCGGCTGGTCTTTGGTGTGTGCTCTGGGACTGCACCTGATGGGAGAGAAAAGATCCTGTGTTCCAGGGCCCTGGCTCTGTGTCAGGACCAGCAGTCATGGGAAAAACAGAGGTGGAAAAAAAAAAAATGAGGGGATGAGGTGGGCAGGGGGAGGGGAGGAGAGGTGTGCCCTCACATAGATGGGGAGGGGAGGCATGCCTGCCTGAAACCTAGGAGGCCTCAACTGACACCTGACACCATCATGTGACTTTAGACCAGTGACTTAGCCCCTCTGAGCCTCAGTTTCCATATCTGGGAATTCAGATTTCTGCCCTACCTCTCTCCTTGCTTATAAGACTCAAATGAACCGTAGGAGATGAGAAAAGGCACTAAAATAAATATTGACAATTCCTCACTCATGTAACAGGTCCTCACTGGGCATTATGACTCCTGAATAAGACAGTTTTGGGGGAGGGTGGCAGGGTGGCAGGACCACATCAGTGTCTGTCTTTCCATAAGCTCAGATCTCCAGCAGCTTCCCTTCTTCTTTAGTCATGAAAGATATTACTGATTATGCTTTCTCTTTTAAACTCTCATAACCTCCTGACAAGGTAGGTGCAATCATTTCTTCTCCTTTTCGGAGGCTTAATGAGCTTAAGTGACTTGCCGAAAGTCATACAGAAAATAAATGATGAACTGGGATTAGAACTCAGGTCCATCTGTTTCCAAAGTCTATGTTCTTAACTCCTACAAGGCACCACCTTCCAAGGCTCCCTTCCCATCCACCCATCCATCCATCTGTCCGTTCATTCTCCACCCATTTCTTTATCCCTCTATTTACCCCTCCCTCCATCCATCCATTCTCCATCATGCATCCATCCATCAATACACTCATCCATAGATCCAGCCATCTACCCTTCTATCCACCTGTCCATCCACCTGTCCATCCACTTATCTACTTATCCATTTAACCTCCCTCCCTCCCTCCCTCCCTCCCTCCCTCCCTTCCTTCCTTCCTTCCTTCCTTCCTTCCTTCCTTCCTTCCTTCCTTCCTTCTAGCTTCCTTCCTTCCTCCCTCCCTCCCTCTTCTCCTCTACTCTAGACTAGGGAGGACTGAGGCAGATTCACCTCTATTCTGGAAGAATCAGTCTGCATCTTCAATTCTGTCACTCCAGTGTGGGTTGGCGCATTCCTCAGACAAGACTTGAGGCTCCTGGGACACATTCTGTTTCAGTCTGTGGTGGTAGCCCATCCCTCCTCCATCTGCCGCATCTCCTTCTGGGTAGAGGAAGGTCCCAGCAGCCCCCAGGGAGATAAGACTAATGTCAGTGACCCCTCAGCCCTCTCATGTTCCCTCAGAACTCCTGAACACATAGAGGGCAAAGTTCTAGAGGCTCCTTAGTCTCAGCCTTCTCATCTATGAAATGGGTTTCATCTTATCTCCCCCAGAATCCCTGGTCCCTCTAACACAAGCTCACTGCCATTCTCAATCAGGCCGCACTGAGAAAGCCCCCATCTGACATCAAGCTTAGTTAGTCCTTTTAGAGAACTGAACACCTGCATATGTGCAATCACATTTAATTCTCATAGGTATCTGAGAGGTGAATATTACTATCGTTTCCCTCCCACTGCCCTCATACCGATTACTGTCTTCTGTATGCCAGGCCGGTCTTTACCAAAAATACAGGTGATTCAAGCACCTGTATCAATTTTTCCCTACCCCCATACCTCCAGGACTATTATTTATTTAATATATTTCATTTTAAATGACCCTTTTTTGACCCAAGTAAACATATATCAAAAGAACCTTTGCATCACTTTTACAAATGGACAGCTGATATCATCTGCTATAAGTAAAAGGTATCCGTAAACAAATTTATACAATGAACACAGTATAATAGCCTGCTCAAGGCTCTGGGCTGGTGGCCTGTTCTTCCTTTGCTACAAAGAGAGATTAATAAGTGTTAAAGACACATTAGTATCCAACAAAGACTTTCTCCTAGCTGGAATCCATTTTTTAAAAAATGTCTTCTTGTGTGTTATTTCTCCCAAGTCCTTATAATACTTAAATTATATGTAAATCCTACATCTGGGGAAACGTTTTGGTTGTATCATTACACACATTGTCTCATTTAATCCTTCACCAACTTCAAAAAAATAGGCGTATTAGATGAGGAAACCGAGGCTCAGAGAAGTGAAGCACTTCCTGTGGTCACACAGCCAGTCAGTGGCATAGCCTGGGATCAAACCCACCGGCCTTGGGGCTGCCTTGCAAGGGGAAGATCGGAAGGCAAGTGGTGGGAGGGGCTTCTGCTAAGGATTCCTCTCCTCTCTGCCTTTGCCCCTCCTGACTCTCCCCGCCCTCCCCATCTCTCTCATGTCCAGCTGGGTTGCCTTTGAGCAGTCCAACTTCCGGGGGGAGATGTTCATCCTGGAGAAGGGCGAGTACCCACGATGGGACACGTGGTCCAGCAGCTACCGCAGCGACCGGCTCATGTCCTTCCGGCCCATCAGGATGGTGAGTGGCTCCTGTACCGGGCCTGGGGGATTAGTGCGGCAGGGCAGGAGCAAGCGTGAGGTCTGATGGCCAGGAGAGCAAAGGAGTCAGGTGAGCAAGAAAAATAAAGAAGGAATGGTGGGCAGGGAGGCGCAGCGACCTCTGAGTTGTCCAAGGGCAATGGCTCTTGTGCTCAACAATTCATAAGGCATCCCTGATACACTCATCGTGTGTCCAGCTCCTACTAGGAGCCCAGGGCCAATGGAACCTAGTTTTTTCCTTCTCTGCTGCTGTCAAGAGTGGACTGAACCTCTCAGTTGTTGTCTTCCTTGACTCTCTTTGTGGAATGTTTCTAATTGCTGACTGCACATTAGGCACTCCTGGGGAGCTTCGAAAAATCCCAAGGTCCATCCAAATCATCAGACATGCAGGTTGAAGCTCGTGTAATAGCTGAAAAGAGGGATATTGTAGAAAGGCACCATGAAAGGCACCTTATCCTGATGATAAGACTATATACTGAATTAGCCCCTTTATAATGTTTAACTAAAGTAAGTAACATAACTTCAAGACTCAAAGCCAAAATAGGTGGAGTTATCTCCAAGCCAATCACAAGTTTCTTCTAGAATTATGTTGATGATGATTCATGAACCAGCCACATCTACACTCACCAATGTTAGTGTCTGATGGTAACCAACTTTTGCCATCTGAGATGGGAATTTTCGTGAAGAGTTTTTTTTTTTTTTTGCGGTACGCGGGCCTCTCACTGTTGTGGCCTCTCCCGTTGCGGAGCACAGGCTCCGGACGTGCAGGCTCAGCGACCATGGCTCACGGGCCCAGCCGCTCCGCGGCATGTGGGATCCTCCCGGACCGGGGCACGAACCCGCGTCCCCTGCATCGGCAGGCGGACTCTCAACCACTGCGTCACCGGGGAAGCCCCATGAAGAGTTTTCATGCATGTCCTTTTGAGGCTATCATGTGCGCACAGCCAGCTGTTTTGGCATCACCAAACGTACCTTAATGCATTATCCATTCCGATCATTCCTAGTGTTTTTCTCAAATTGAGGCTGAATTATCAGCCTTAATAATGGACTCTTTGTAAGAATTCGTAGAAATCTCTCCGTCAATGGTCCTTATAAGGCGGTCTATGTCAATGGACCTTGTTTGGAAGAGCCATCAGCTAGGGCATTTCCAGTAGCTTCTAGAACCTTATCAGCCTTAATAATGGACTCTTCGTAAGAATTCGTAGAAATCTCTCCGTCAATGGTCCTTATAAGGCGGTCTATGTCAACGGACCTTGTTTGGAAGAGCGATCAGCTAGGGCATTTCCAGTAGCTTCTAGAACCTTGCTGTCCAATATAATAGCCATATATGGGTATTAAACACTTGAATCTTGGCTAGTCTGAATGGAGGTGTGCAACAGACATGCCAGGCTTTGAATACATAGTAAAAAAGGAGAATAAGAATGTAAAATACCTCATTAATATTGCCATGTTGGCTACATATTGAAATCATCATAATTTAGACACATTTTCTTAAATAAAATATATTATTAGAAAAAAATCCCCGAGGCGGAGGGAAAAATGAGGAGCTTGGGATGAACACATGCACACTTCTGCATATAAGATAGATGACTGACGGGGACCTACTGTATAGCACAGGGAACTCTACCCAATATTCTGTGATAACCTATATGAGAAAAGAATCTAAAAAAGAGTGAATATATGTATGTATAGCTGAATACCTGAAATTAACACAACATTGTAAATCAGCTATACTCTAATAAAAGTAAAATTTTAAAACAAAGAAAAAATTCCCAATGCCTGGACCCCACCCCAGACCAATTAAGTCCACATCTCTGGGGCTAAGTCACAGGCACTGATATCTTTTCATGCCTCCTAGGTAGTCTCTGGGTAGCCAGGGCTGAGAGCCACTGGTCTAATTCCTCCTCTGTATCCCTGCCACCATCCTAACGTGGCCCATCTTCTCTCATACCTGAGTGGCTCCAACTCCCTGCCAGCTGGTTCCCTGACTCCTTTCCAGCCCTCTCTCCTGGGAAGTTAGAGGGATCTCTATCTCAACCATCTTCCACCTACATTCATTCAACCACAAACACATTGATGTGTTTCTGCCAGGCTGTGTCGTAGGCTCTGGGTGTGCAGCTGTGCTTCGGACAGGCAAGGTCCCTGCCCTCGTGGGAGGTATCTACTGAAAACCTCATCACAAAAATGAATCTGTAATGGCAAACAACTGTTGCACGTGCTGCACGGGGGCCATGCAGTGTGCTAGGAGAGGGGAAGAGGAAACCGGAGCTCTGATGTTGGGGAAGAGGGGGTGGGAGTGGTCAGGGGTGATCAGGAGAGACAGCTTGCAAAGGATGGGAACTGAGTCAGCCATTTGAACAGTCTCCCAGGGAACAGGCAGGGCAGAGTTCCTGGAATGAAGATGGAGTGGGTGGGACCAAGGAACTAAAATAGGGCCACTGTGGCTGCAGCAGAGGGAGTGGAAGGGAACAGGGTGCAAGATGGGATGGGAAGAATGAAATGCTTCTCTGGAAGGTTCTACCCTTCGCTGGCTGTGTGACATTGATCAAGAACCTTGACTTCTCTGAGCCTCTGCATCCCTGATCATCATAATAAAAATAATAAATTTGCTTGGAGCACTTGGTGTATGTATGCCAGACATCGTGCTAAGTGCTCTGTATGGATTAACTCCAGGAAGTAGAGGCTGACACTCCCTTTTCCCAGATGAGGAGGGCGCTTTGAGGCTGGACAACTGCAATCCTGGGCGAGTCCCATGGTGGCCTGAGCAGACTCCGCTCTCTCTTTCCACACCCAGAAGGCCCTGCGAAGTCACTTCTCTTTGCCCCATTCATACTTCACAGCCCTGACCCAATCTCTCCTTCCCCAGGACGCCCAGGCGCACAAGCTCTGCCTGTTTGAAGGTGCCAACTTCAAGGGCAACACCATGGAGATTCAGGAGGACGATGTGCCCAGTCTCTGGGTCTACGGCTTCTGTGACCGCGTGGGCAGCGTGAAGGTCGCCAGCGGAACGTAAGAATCCCTCCTGTGGGCCCTCATCCCCTGCTTCAAGCTCAGACAGATTCGGACGCCGTTTCCCTTACAGGATGTGACATCAGACATACAGGAAAGGCCCCGGCTCCTCCTAAATTCTCTCTGTGCCAGTGGCTGGGATTCCACAAAGAGAGTTTCATCCCTCTGGGGCGTGGAGTCATTTGTTGACGAACCACGTGTCAATGTAAACAGACCTAGCAAGTTGTTCTAAAAAGTGGGAAGATGGAGCGAATAGGGGCTTCTAACTCTGTATTTGGGTTGGAGGAATAATTAAGTGCAAGGGGCAGAGTTGACGTGAGTAGACGAGTCTGGATGTGTCTAGGGAAAGGGAATATTCAGGGAAATTGTAGCCTCTAGGGACATGAGTAGAATGACATCTGAGAGGTGAGACTGTGTAATGAAAGGTCCTTAACCCCATCACTGATGCACTGTGGCACCTGGGTGAGCCACATGCCCTCTCTGTGACTCAGTGTTGCCATCTATACAATGGGCTCAGCAGACTCCTTATTCCGAAGGACTTCTGCTCTGAGCTCTCAGGATTTGAAGCTTTCAAAACAGAGCCCCATGTCCCCATGTCCATGAGAACACAGGGAAGGGCCGGATACCCGAAGGAGGTCACTTTATCGATGCCCCTGCCTCCAAACAACCATGCCAGACACCCCTGGTCTCCTCTAGGCAAATGTAAGGTGTCTACCTCTCCACCCCAGACTCTTTCTGAGCTCCTGTAACACCGTCAGGGCTCTGACCTTTTTCTTGCTATTTTCTCCTTCCCTGAAACCCAGTATCCCTGCATTCAAGCAATCTGAAATTTACTAAACATTGCCTGTGAGCCAGGCTCTGTGCTCGGCACACTGGGGGAGGCAGAGATGAAGAAGGGCCAGTTCCTGCCTTCAGGGGCCTTACTCAGTCTAGCAGGGAGATGTCAATACACCTGTGAGATGATGTCCGACAATAATAGGTAAGAGATGGTCCCCACAGGAGGTCAGAGGAGGAAGGAAGGTTTCTGGGACCGGGGTATGTGTGCTGGAGTGGAGGGTGGGTCCGAGACTTATCTGGCAAGGCTGGAACTTAAATCAGACTTTGAAAGATGGGCAGGGGCTCTGGGAGAGGCCTGGAAAAACCCTCCCTGCAGAGGCAAGGACAGAATTAGAAATCAATCATGGATAATAACTGGTATTAATTGCTTACTGTGGACCAAGCACTGCACTAACTACCTTCAATGAATAGTTATTGAGTCTTTACAACACACCAATGAGGCAGGTATGTCATCACGCCCACTTCATAGATAGCAAGCTGGTGTTCTGATAAGTCATCTACCTAGTAAATGGCAGAGCTAGGATTTGAACCGATTATATCCGATACCAGAATGTGTGATCCCAACCGCTACACGCAAATTCACTTTCATACAAAGGAAACCATTTTTTGAAACAAAGCTCCCCCTTCTTATCTGCCTCATTGCTAACCAGTCCCCAAGCCCTATCTTCACTACCTTTAATCCTGTTCTCTGAGCTCTGGGTCACCACTTTCAGTGGGATGTGTATTAATCTCCCTACCATGTACATGTAACCCACTTAGTAAGTAATTTAGATGCATTTTCCCATTTGGCCCCCAAACACCCTAATAAACCAGCTCCCATGACCATCCCCACTTTCTAGAGGAGAAAACTGAGATCTGTCAGAGAGGTGAGATCACTGGCCAAAGCCAGCAGGAAGCCAGCAGGAAGGGGCAAAGCCAGGACAGAGGAGGCCCCGGTGAACCCAAGTCCAAACCCTCACAGGTGAGGGATGGAGAGCAGACTGCAGGGATGGATGGATGGATGGAGAACTGACTGGTCAAGGTGGGGGTCCAAGTGCCAGGTAGTGAGGCTAGCCATCTCCATGCTGTCCTTGCTTTCCTACCAGCTGGGTCGGCTATCAGTATCCTGGCTACCGCGGGTACCAGTACCTCCTGGAGCCTGGTGACTTCCGGCACTGGAATGAGTGGGGAGCCTTCCAGCCACAGATGCAGGCTGTGCGCCGCCTGCGTGACAGACAGTGGCACCGTGAAGGCTGCTTCCCCGTGCTGGCCGCTGAGCCCCCCAAGTGAGTCTACACACCACTCTTCTCTCGTGACCCACCCTTCCGGAGGCTCATCTTCCCCATGCAAATAAAAGTTCCTGAAGCCAAAATGTCTCCTGGGTCTGTGAACAGATGGATGCCTCAAGGTCCCCTGTCATTGCTGGCATGTGACTTCCTCTGTCTTGATAATTATAATAATAATCAAAACAGTGAGCACTGCTAAGTTCTTTACATTCTCTTAGTGTATCTTTTGGACTACTCTAGGAGGCCAGTATTATATAATTATTCCTATTTAAAAAGTGAGGACATTGAGGCTCAGAGAGGGAAAGTGACTTGCCCAAGGTCACACAGGTGTCAAGTCAAAATCTGAACCCAGGCAGTCTGGTTCCAGAGCCACGCTCTTAAACAAATCTGTGTTTTCAAATTCTACTCCTTCAGGTACCACTCTCCTGATTTTTGCCTTCTCTGCTTACCACCTGTTTTGTTAGTTACTTAATATATTTATTTAAATAAATAATATTGTGTGCTTAAATGCACTGACTTGTAAGTAAAATTTGATAACACTACAGGATGTGGAAAACAGGCATCATATGGTATAGATAGAAAGCAGTCATATAAGTAAATACAATTTAAAAAGGCCAAGTATTGAATTCTCAGCAGACACCACCGCTTGCTGAAGGTTTTAGCCTGCATCCCGCTTGCTCTTTGACAAAATGGGTGATTAGCAAGCGTCAGAGAGAGGTCTGAAAGACACGCTTGCCCAAACTGACATGTTTCTCCCTGATTTAATCAAAGAAGAGTAAAAAGAGGCTTATTTCCTTGTATCTGATTTAGTGTTATTTAATCCTGGGTCCAAGTTCCACCTAGAATCATCTCTCCTGCTACAAATGGCACATGCCCTGCTCTGGAAATCTCCATCAGGCAGTATTGACTCCTGAGTCAACAAGTAGCATTGATTGATGTTATTAACCATTAATCTATGCAGAAAACCTAGGGGAGCTGTTGCCATGGATACCTTCCTGGAGGAGGGGATATTTGAAGGGGGTCTTGAAGGATGGACTAGGAGCTTGCCTGGTGGCGAATGAGGGAGATGACATCCCAGGCAGAGCAAACAGTATGGTCCCTGCTACCCCATATGGCACCTTTGTGCAAATGATAAAAAGATGCTACTTCCTCAGGACATTTGACGGCCATCTGCCAGAAAGTATTGGAATAAATCTGTGATGTCTACGATGTCATTATGGTACCCTTGTGCTGTGCCCAACCTGCACAGCTGTACTCGGCAGCCGTGGAGCAACATGCACAAAGGCACAGAGGCTGAGAGAGCTTGTGGTGGGTCCAAGCTTATTAAGGTGGGAGGAGTAGTTTGGTGGTTGTGTGGATGGATGTCAGGGGTGGGAAGGGAATGCTAAGTGTGGCAGAAGAGGAAGCCGGAAAGAAAAGTGGGGCCTCATGACACCCCGCTCCGTGGTTTTGCTGAGCTTCAAAGTTGAAGCACCACCTCCGATCTTACCTTCTGAGACATGCATTTTCCATCTTCTTCCCACCCTAGTTCTCCCAACATCCACTCTCCAGTTTGACCAGCATCTTGTGTTAGAAGACAGGCTGTCTTGTCTTGGACCAGAAGATAGGATTCCTGGGTAGGAATCAGGAGATATGGGTGTCAGCCCTGCTCTACTGCTAGAAGCTACCAAGTGTTGGGCAAATCACTTCCACTCCCGGGGACTTATTCTGCTCATCTGTAAAATGACAGCTCCAATGTCCATCCAGCCTCAAGATTCTGATGCTGGGATTCTATGGTTCCAAAGTTCTGTGATTCTCCAAGATTCTGTAATTTATGTCTAAGTGTCCACTATTCTCTGATTCTGGTGTCAGGCTACATAGATTCCCATCCTCGATTCCTAAGGTGTGTGAGGGCAGCTCTAAAATTCTACTGTGGTGGAATCACACAAAACCAACTTTCACATTTCTTCAATGCTAAGACTTCATCGATGGCAAGATGCCCCATGATTTTATGATTTGAGAAAGAAAAAGAGAATTACTATCCATTCAAATATAACACAGCTGCTTTCTGATCACTTAGAATTTTTATTTCGTCCTTATTGAAAGAACTATTTTAAACTTATTTAGACATAACTTTTTCAGTGTGTCAATCTTGTGAGTCCTATAAAAGAAAAACACAATAGGGGACTTCCCTGGTGGTCCAGTGGTTAAGAACCTGCCTTCCAAAGCAGGGGACGCGGGTTCGATCCCTGGTCTGGGAAGTAAGATCCCACATGCCGCAGGGCCTGCACGCCGCAACTTCTGAGCCCACGTGTCACAACTACAAAGCCCACGCACTCTGGAGCCCGTGCGCCACAACGAAGAGCCCATGCGCCACAACTAAGACCCAATGCAGCCATAAATAAATAAATAAATATTTAAAAAAAGAAAAACACAATAGACATCTATCAATGAAGTGAGTCCTTAAGTTTTTTGCATTCATAGTCTAGACCTTCCAGATTGCTTTCAACTCAAAGCTGTTGATGTCCTTATTTTCTCACAGGTGTTATATAAAAAATATGCACATTAGCATTGCTGAAACAATATACACACTTGGCAAAACAAACCAACATAACTTGGAAGAAAATAACAAAGCAATTATTTTATATTTAATTTGTTTTATCCATACATTTATGTAACTTTTGCTACTGAATTTATGAATAAATAAAACACGGTAATAGAAAACAGAGAACAAATAAAAATTACAAGCAAAAATAAGTAACAAAGATAAAAAGAAACAAGTAAAAGAAAAGAACATCTAAAAGGGCCAGGAGTGTGACATGAGAGTTATAAGCCTATTGTTCCTTCCGTGGGTCCTGGTTCCAAAACGTCTCTTGAAATGTGAGCATCTCCCCACCTGGAACAGAATTTCAGAGCTTAAATATGTCACATATTTGCCTCAAAACAGAAACTTTCAGTTTCGACTTCATCAGGTGCTCAGCAGAAGTGATGATGGGTACGATGCTGGAGGATAGCAGTAGAGCTGGACTTGATTGAGTGGCCGTGGTGCCCACAGCCTTCTCGGGGGCTTCTCAGCGCTGTTTTGATTCTGCATGAGTTTTGCTGTAAATGCTGGCTTCAGGATGCATTGCCTGGGCAAGCTGGGACGTCACCATGTTTCCATGCTAGATCTCAGCTCATGAATCTTTGAGTCTCAGGCCTTTGGGAAAATAAAGCACCTTGGTTATGGAACATCATCTCGCACCCACAGTGACCGGAGGCAGCCCACAGCCTTTTGGGCATAGAGACATGGACACAAAGTCAGCGATGTGTGTGCAAGAGCAGGATGGGGACGGAAGGACCACCTGAGGCGTGATCCCTTTTTTGCCAGCGCTAGATGGTGATGGATACACAGCAACTGAGTTTTGGAAAGAGGGCATGATGCCAGGGTGCCCTGAGGAGGTTCTAGAGAGATGAGCATATTTTTAGGGCCATGTTGCCATGATAGCCAGTCATCTGGATCAAGAACCCAAGATCAGGGTACTTTATGAAGCCTGGGTACCCAACTAGGAAGGATAACCCCACATCCTTCCAGCAAGAGGAGGGAACCTGCCCCTCTATCCTAGCTTCCTGCCTGCTGCTGGACCACCTCCTTCCCCCACTGTCCTGAGTTTGCATCTCGGCTCTGACATTTACTAGCTCTTGCCCTTGGTCGAGCCCAGTTACCTGATGGAGCCTCTGTTTCCTCATCTGTAAAACGGGAGTAATGGTAATAAAATCTTGGAGGTTGTTGGACGGAGTAAATGATTAGCTTGAATGTAATTCTTATAAGGTGCTTAGAGCATAGCAAGCATCTGAATCATCATCGGCATCATCTTCTTGAATGTCAGAGATGGAAAGGGGTTTACAATCCACGTGATTGATTGATTGATTTAGCCACACCGTGCAGCGTGCAGGATCTTAGTTCCCTGACCAGGGATCGAACTTGTGCCCCCTGCATTGAGAGCTCAGAGTCTTAACGACTGGACCACCAGGAAGTCCCAGAATCCACATGCTTTATGCTACATTTATTCTTCCTGCTTTCGATGAATATTGACTGAGGGGCTCCCACATGCCAGGCTTTGTCTAGAAGCTGGGGAGACAGGTTGGGGAAGAGAGAAGAGGCCCCTGACCCAGTTGTTCACAGGCTGGAGGAGCAAACAGTAATGAGCTCGTTCATCTGCCTTCAACGTCACATCAATTTCCCCGGCTGCCTGGTCCAGTGCCCGTCTCATCAGGACATTTGCCAGGGGTGGGGAGGTGGGGTTAGGCTTCCTCAAGGCGGGGACAGCCAGCTTGAGACCTGAGGGGGTTCGCTGAGTTGGGGTGCTGAGAGGAGAGGTGCAACCTAGAAAACAGGCGATCATTCTGGTCCCCTTCTTTAGCGCCGCCGCTGAGATCTGCCAGTTCTGTCTTCCAGACATCTCTGGAGCCCGAACACAACCCTATGTCCCCAGCCCCACCTGGGTTGACCAGCTTCCCCTGGAGAATTTTAACAGCCTTCAAACCAGTCTCCCTGCCTGTCCTCTTCTGCACAATAGCCAGAGGATCTCTGCAGAAAGCAAAGCTGGCACGTCCTTCCCCCGCTGAACGCCTTCCATATCTCTCCACCTCTGCAAGATAAAGTCCTGACTCCTTCTAGCCCACAAAGCCCCGCAGCATCAGCCCCCGCAGACCCCCGCAACCTCCTCTCACCCGCCCCACATCCTGTCCACTCTGCACTTCATGCAGGGCCCCTTGACAAATGTCCTTCCTGCCAGACCTTTGCACCTGCGGGGCCCTGTGATTAGCACAATCTCCTATGAACCCTCAGTCGTGCTTCAGGCCTCAGTGTAAACACCCCCGGCCCTCCCTCCTTGGACCAGGTTGATCACCCTGTTCCCAACTCCACCATGCTTGTTGGAGGGTCCAGATTACCCCAACTGGATGCAGGACCCTAGACCTCCTGTTACCTGCTGACTCCCAACGCCCAGCACAGGGCGCTCAGGAAATGCATGTTGCTAGAATGTTCTTAAACACATGCCCCATTCAGACCTCTTCCTTTGATCTCCATTTCTCCACCCAGAAAGGGACATTATAAAACATCCAGCAGGGCTACCCCATAGTGAGTCATACAAAGCCTGTGATATGTGCACAATAAACACTATATAACATTATTCCGTTGTTTCCAGGCCAGTAACAGCTGGCTGCATTGAAGCAGGCGATTTCATTTTGTCAGTTCCAGCACTTTGTACAGGGCAGGTACTATTTATTAGACATATAGATGAATGAATTAATGAGCTATGAATAAACACATGGTTGGCCATGGACAAAATACTTCACATCTGTATGTCATCTTTTCCTTATCTGTAAGATGGGGATGATAATAGACGTCTCACAAGGTTATTAAAGGTTTAAGTGTGTAAATATAGAGTGCTTAGAGCAATGCCTAAATAGTATGTAATTATATAGATATACTATAAAGGTAATTATATATATATATGCATTTGCTGTTATGGTGGTAACTACTATAGAAATTTATTTTATTTTTTGTTTTAATTTTTTAAAATTAATTTATTTTTGGCTGTGTTGGGTCTTCGTTGCTGCACGTGGCACTTCTCTAGTTGCGGCGAGCAGAGGCTACTCTTTGTTGTGGTGCGCAGGCTTCTCATTGCGGTGGCTTCTCTTGTGTGGAGCACGGTGGCTTCTCTTGTTGTAAAGCACGGGCTCTAGGCACGTGGGCTCAGTAGTTGTGGCTCGCGGGCTCTAGAGCATAGCCTCAGTAGTTGTGGCACATGGGCTTAGTTGCTCCGTGGCATGTGGGATCTTCCGGGACCAGGGCTCGAACCCGTTTCCCCTGCGTTGGCAGGCGGATTCTTAACCACTGCGCCGCCAGGGAAGTCCTAGATATTTATTTTAAATAGGTAATATATACAAATGGTAAAAAAAAAAAAAAAAAATTCAAAAAGAACAAAGGTTCACAGTGAGAAGTAAGCCTTCATCCTTTCCTCCCCTTCCTTCAGGTATTCAATGCATATGCATATGATGCATAGATAGATCTATTATCTTCCCAGTTTTACAGACGGAGAAACAGAGGCACAGAGAGGTTGGACCGAGTTGAGCTCTACCAGCCTGGAGTTTTATTTTATTCTTATCTAACAGGGTTTCTCAACCCTGCACTACTGACATTTTAGGCTGGATGGCTTTTGGTTGGCAGGGTGGAGGGCTGTCCTGATCATTGTACGATGTTTAGCAGCATCCCAGGCCTCTATCCACTAGATTCCAGTAGAAACGTATCCCCTCCAACCCCCCAGTTGTGACAACCCAAAATGTCTTCAGACATTGCCAAATGTCTCCCTGGGAGGTTGGTGGCCCGCAGGGCGAAATCACACCCTCCTTGAGAACCAGTGATGTATATGAATTGTATGATAGCCCTTCCCAGTTTTCCTTTTGTTTCCTACAGACAGTAGCATTAAAACTCTCTGCTCAGGGTCTAGTTTTCTTCTTTTACACCACTTCTTGGCGATCATTCCACTCCCCTGCTTGTAGACAGAGGGAACTTCTCTTAAGCAGAGTAGTAGCAGGGGGTGGGGAAAGCGATGAGCTGCCCGCCCTGTGGGTAAGCCGGCCGGCCGACCAGAGTTTCCGGGGCGGGCAGTCAGCTGCCATGGACGCCCCGCCCCACAGCGCGGTCTGGAGGCGGGACGGGGGGCGCGGGGATCGGCCGTGGGCGGACCTGGGGGCGGGACCACGTCTCGGACCGCCCCCGTGCGACGTCACGGCGCCATGGTCCCGCCTCCCCCGGCCGGGGTGGCTGGCGAGCGCTGAGTCGCTGGGCACGCGGGGCTGCCGCGCCGTGCCTCTCGTGGTAGGTGTCTCCGGGGCAGCGAGGGGGGGCCTGGGCTGCAGCTCCCGGCAGGGGGCCGCCTGCGGGTCGGCCTCGGGCGGCGGGGAGCCCTCGGCCCTCGCAGCTTCTTCCCGGGCCCGGCGCAGCTGCTCGGGTTCCGCGGCTGGGTGCTGGTAGGGAGGCGGCGCGGGCGGGCGGGAGGTTCGCGGATTCTCACCCGCCCGGCGCTGCGAGCGCTTTCCCCCGGGTGCGGCGGACACCCGGCCCCCGTGACCGCGATTCTCGCTTCGGACCTTGCGCGGGGGAGACGCTCAGCGTGCGTGTGTTTTCGGGGGGAGGCGGCGTGTCTCCGCTGTCTGAGCCCCGGACCCCTCCCCGGCGCGCCCCACACGCGGGCGCCTGGACGCGCGGGGGACGCGTTGAAGTTAACTTGCAGCTGCTGTGGAGTTACGAGGCGTATCTAAAGTGAAGGGGTTGGGGGTAAGAAATCGCTGCCTGGGGAGGGGGGCGCCGAGAGCATGGGATAGGGGCAGCCCTGGTGAACTTGGGGGTCACCCGCAAGGAGGGGGGGCGGAATTTGACCAGAGGATCCCACCGCCCAGTAACCTCCCCTTCTCAGTGTGCACAGCTGAACGGGAGATGCCTTGTGAAGCTGGGACGTGAGTGGCAGCAAGGGAAAGGGGGCTTGGTCACCAAGGTTGGGCACGCCTGACCTGGCAAAGCCTGTTATTATTATGTGGGACAGAGGTCGAGGTCTGGCTTTTCCACTCAAAGGCTGGTCCCCTCGGGAGGAAGGGTGGGAACCATCCGATTGAGTGCAGTAGTTAGAAGGGCTGATCACCTTGTCTACTTCCCCTTTTACAGACGGGGAAACTGAGGCTCAGAGAGGTCTTGTGCCCACGGCCCTAGGTCCAACAGCTAGGATGTGGCAGAGCTGAAACTCACCCTTATGTGGCAGAGCTGAAACTCACCCTTAGGACCCCTGACTTTATGCGTCTTATAGAGGTGTTGGGGCAGGAGGGCTGGTAAACTCCTACTCATCCTTCAGAAGCCTCCTTGGGCAGCACCTCCTCCTGGAAGCCTTCCCTGGCACTCCCCAGGCATTGTTGGGTGCTTTGTGTTTTGAATCCCACAGATGTATCTGGCCCTTTCCCTCACTTATTAACCTCTTTGCAGGTCTGTCCCCCATTCTGGGCTGTGGGCACCTCTCCCCATATCCCATCTCAAATCCCTTCATTCAGCTGCGTGTCTAGATGGTTAGGCCAAGCTTCTGTGTTTGGACAAATTTTGGTGTGACTCACTCTGGTTTAGTAGTGATGTGGCCTGGGCGAGTCATTCCCCCTCACTCAGCCTCAGTTTCCATGACTGTGAAATCGGGTTTATTGTGTCATTTATAAATGAACCGTTTTAACTCGTCGAATCCCAATTGTATAATATTGATACTATTATTTACTTAATATATATATCACCTTTTTTAAAATCTCATGTAATTTTTTTATAGAAGCCTTATTGCGATGTAACTCATATGCCGTACAGTTCACCCTTTTAAAGTATTTAATTTAGTGGTTTTTAGGATTTTCAGAGTTGTGCAACCGTCACCACTGTCTAATTTTAGAAGATTTTCATCACCCAAAAGGAAACCCTGGGCCCATCAGTGGTCACTCCCAGTCCCCCCACCCCCCCACCCCAGCCCCTGGCAACCGCTAATCTACTTTGCACCTCTGTGGATTTGCCTGTGCTGGACGTTTCCTATAAATGGAATCATGCACTACGGCCTTTTGTGATTGGTGCTCTTCACTTAGAATGTTTCCAGCGTTTGTCCGTATGCTAGTATGCAGTACTTCATTACTATTTTATTTCAGCATTTCATTCTTTTTAGTGGCTGAATAATATTCCATCGTATGGTTATACCACATTTTATTTATCAGTTGTTGGGCATTTGGGTTGTTGCCACTTACGGGGCTGTTACGAGTAGTGCTGCTGTGAGCATTCGTGTACAAGTCATTGTGTGGCGTATGTTTTCAGTTCTCTGGGGTACAGCCCTAGGAGTGGAATTGGGGGGTCATATGATAATTCTGTGTTCCACCTTTTGAGGAACTGCTAAAACATTTTCCAAAGCAGCTTCACCATTTTATAATCCCAGCAGCAGCATTTGAGGCTTGGGGTATAATCTTAAACAAATTTAGTCTTCAGCAGTCCTAATCTTTGAAATCACTGGCTTTGATGTGCTAGTTAGAAATTAACTACATGAAATTAACGTACATGAAACTAACACACATGAAATTAAACTCCTCCTTAGCAGAGTAACTGGGAATGCCTCTGGAACCATCAGTTAGGGAAACAGATCAAGCCTGTGGGCCTCTTAGCTGAGGTACGTGTGCACTGTGTCCCTTCTGTTCCTGAGCGGGACCAGAGGAGGCCATGAGGAACCCAGGGGCTCGCAGTGGCCAACCCAGGACCCAGCACAGGATCTGGTGGTGCCTTTAGGGACCTCTGCATGGGATGAAGGTAAAGCGGGGGCGGGGACAGCTCAGACCTTCCCACACCAGGCCAGCCGGGGTCCTTTGACAGCTGAGGCTCCATGTGGAGGCCAGGGAGACCCTTGGTGGGTTTCCTAGACTGCAGCCCTAAGGGAAGGCCTGTCCCTTGGCTCGGAAGTGGGGTCTGGTCCTGCCTGTGTTCCACCCGCTACACTATGCTCATTCTGAAGGTGACCTCCTCTGGTGGCCATGTGGTTCCCTTAGATATACCCTAAGTGAGCCACTGCTTATTTCCAGAGCTGCCACCCCTAGGCCTGAGGACAGCAGTCCTGAGCGACAGATGCCCCACCCGTGACACGCTGGACACACACACACCCCCGTCCCTCCTCTCGGGTGTCGTCCCCCCACCTGGGACGCCCACCTCTTCCCACATGCTCTTTGCCTTCCATGAGGCCAGGCTGCAGGGAAGATCCTTGGTCAGAGGGTGGCAGCATCACAGGATAACAAAGGGGCTTGAAGGTCATCCGTTCTTCACGAGGTTCAACCTATAACCTGCTGGTTCGGGAACTTCAACCAGCCTTGGGCTCTGCGTTCCCGGGTCCCAGCCACCGGCCTCCTCCCACCTGGGCAGCTGCCCTTTGGGAGGGCTGTGGAGACCAGGCCTTCTGGTGGCCGTGTCCAGCCCCTCCTGCTTTATTCACTTGTGCATACTTTCACTCTCTTGGCCTTTTAAAGTCCCAATTTCCTGTGCACGAAGAAGGCAGCCTGGGGAAACGGAAACAGGGTTGAGGAGGCTAGTCAAGGGGCTGCCCCTTGCTGGGCCTCAGTGTACCCTGCTGGGGAATGGGCATGGACTGAATGCAGTACCACTTTGGGAATCATAAAGTGTTCAGATGCTTTATCGACGTGACTCTGTGGATCAATTTGTAGCAGGAGTGGCAGGTCAGAAGTGGCTGGTATTGACGACTTGAAAGCCCGGGTGTGGCCTGTGTGGCTTTGATTTGCCCTGTGGCGGCGTGGAAGCTTCTCTGGGTAGCTGGCTCCTGGCCTCCCCACTTAACGCCCGTTCCTACTGCCTGCAAAGCCCCTTGCTCTCTGCAGACACATCCACCCTGAATGGGGCTGCTCCAGAGAAGGTTCTGGGATGCCTGCCCCTTCCCATGCCCCTGCTTGGGTCTCCTCCACCCTGGGCTGCTGCGGCCCGAGGACGATTTGTGGGAATGATTCATTCAGAGCAGCCCGAGAGCTGGGCCAAAAATTGCAGGGAAGGACCGAAGAGGGCAGTGCCCACGTGCCCTGGGGGACATCTGGGGCTGCCGCCTGGAGAAGCTGCTTGTTATCCTGCATGCTCAGAAGGTGGGCAGCAAGGGCAGGGCAGCTGCCCTGGCTGCCAAGTGAATTTTGCATCAACCAGACTTTTGACCCACGTGGCTGTAGCCAGAAGGTGGGCAGGTGGCCAGAAAGTGGGCTTGGGTGATAGCATCCTCCAGGGCTCAGGCCTGTGTTAGAATCCGGCCAGTCCACTTAGGGGCAATGGGTCTGGGTTCCCTAGCTGCCTTCCTATGCCTCAGTTTTCTCATCTGCAGAATAGAAGCGCAAATGGGACCTACCTCCTGCAGTTGTTGACGGGAGGGATTGGGGATAAAGTATTGCGGTTGGCCAAAATATTCGTTCGGGTTTTTCCATAACATTTTTTTTCTTAATTTTATTTTATTTATTTATTTTTATTTTTGGCTGCATTGGGTCTTCATTGCTGCACACAGGCTTTCTCTAGTTGTGGCAAGCAGGGGCTACTCTTCATTGTGGTGCGCAGGCTTCTCATTGCGGTGGCTTCTCGTGTTGCGGAGCTTGGACTGTAGGCGCACAGGCTTCAGTAGCTGTGGCACTCAGGCTCCGTAGTTGTGGCTCGCGGACTCTATAGCGCAGGCTCAGTAATTGTGGTGCACGGACTTAGTTGCTCTGCGGCATGTGGGATCTTCCCGGACCAGGGCTTGAACCCATGTCCCCTGCATTGGCAGGCGGATTCTTAACCAATGCGCTACCAGGGAAGTCCTTTTCCGTAACATCTTATGGAAAAACTCAAACGAACTTTTTCGCCAACCTAATACCTACCCTTCTATCGGGCAAAATGCAAGGCCCCAAGGTTAGACAGGATCTTCGGAGACACTTGAACGTGTCCCTTTGTGAGCCTTGGCTTCCCCATCTGTCCAGAGGCAATAATTATAAATAAAATGTCAACAGGGCTTACTGGGTGCCAGGCAATGTTCTAGGTACTTTATGTACTTGAACTCATTTAATTCTCCCAGCAGCCCTCTGAGATGTATACGCTGAGGCACAGAGAGGTGAAGTAATTTGCATAAGGTCACCCAGCTAGGAAGTGGGAGAGACAGGGTTTGAATCCAGAGTCTACACTCTTAATTTTCATCTTACCCCCTTCTTGATACCCTGTCTCAATGCCTAGCACACAGAAAACGCTCAGAAAATGTCAGTTGCTATTATTACATTATTATAGAATTATTCTTACATATTATGTGATTGTAAAATTATGTTATTAATAATTGTTCATCCCTTTTCCTGCCTCTTTGCCCACATTCTTTCCTGTACGGACAGAACAAGCAGGGTTCTTGGCTTGTGAAGACTAGATTCCTACCCCCCTCCCCAATGTCCCCCCACTCCCCCCACTCTCATGAGCAGTTGGGGGCTGGACAAGAGCTTGGAGGCAACTGAGTCCCAGCTGTGCTTCCACATTGCTGTGTGACATTGGGCAAGGTGCTTCCCCTCTCTGAGACTCAGTTTCCCCACCTGTGGAATGGGCAGGTAGGGCTGTAGCAAGCTGCTAGTCAATGGCTTTGCCCTGCAGGTTGGTTTTTGTGTAGCTCCCACAGTGCTGTATTTTATTTTATTTTAATTAATTTTTATTGGACTGTAGTTGCTTTACAATGTTGTGTTAGCTTCTGCTGAACAGCGAAATGAATCAGCCATACATATACACATATCCCCTCCATTTAGGACACTACCAGTGCATTAAGTAGAGTTCCGGGTGCTATACAGTATGTTCCCATCAGTTGTCTATTTTATACATAGTATCAATAATGTATATGTGTCAATCCCAATCTAGTGCTGTACTTTTTTTTTTTTTTTTTTTTTGCGGTACGAGGGCCTCTCACTGTTGTGGCCTCTCCCGTTGCAGAGCACAGGCTCCGGACGCGCAGGCCCAGCGGCCATGGCTCACGGGCCTAGCCGCTCCGCGGCATGTGGGATCTTCCCGGACCGGGGCACGAACCCGCGTCCCCTGCATTGGCAGGCGGATTCCCAACCACTGCGCCACCAGGGAAGCCCCTAGTGCTGTATTTTAAAACGAGAAAACATTCAAATATTTTTAGAGAATAATTCCAGTGTCTCACTTCTTATGGAAACTCAAGAGCTTGGGCCAAACTAGAGTGGCTTGAAGCTGGCGTATCGATGGCCTGGGCTGTCCTGGTCGCTCCCCACGGCCCCCTGGCCCAGTGCACGCCTTCAGGGCTCTGAGGACACCAGGGACCTGCCTGGGTGTCACTTGAACAAGCAGATCCATTGCTTTAAAAAATAATATAGGGCGTCCCTGGTGGTGCAGTGGTTAAGAATCTGCCTGCCAATGCAGGGGACACAGGTTTGAGCCCTGGTCCGGGAAGATCCCACATGCCGCAGAGCAACTAAGCCCGTGCGCCACAACTACTGAGCCTGCGCTCTAGAGCCTGTGAGCCACAACTACTGAAGCCCACGCACTACAGCTACTAAAGCCTGAGCGCCCTAGAGCCCATGCTCCGCAACAAGAGAAGCCACCGCGATGAGAAGCGCACACACCGCAATGAAGGGTAGCCGCTGCTCACCGCAACTAGAGAAAGCCCACGCGCAGCAACAAAGACCCAACACAGCCAAAATGATTAATTAATTATTTAAAAAAGAAAGTTAAAAAAAATTGATATATTTTTTAAACCACTGGTTTTGATGTTCTCCAAGAGTCTTTCCAGCTCTGCTTTTCTAGGTTATTGGAGGCTGTCTGAGGCCTCTGATACCTCTTCTGCCACTGTAAACCCTCAAGGCTTTTAACACACCCTTGTCCCCATCCCACACTCCCCGGGTGAGGAGCCCCTGTCTCTGGGCCCCAGGGTCCCGCCTTACCTGGTCCAGGTCCCTGCTTAACCCACAGAGCTATTTGGGGCCGGCCGAGGTCCCTGTGCCATGAGCACTGGCGGGTGTGTGTCTGTGTACCAGCGCATCCACACCAGCTGCACAGCTGCTGGGACACCATCCCATACCCTCTCCCTGTCCTCACAGGGTACCAGGGAGACATTTTTGTTATTGACAGCTCCACTTCCTGGAAACTGAGACTCGAGTCACTTTCCCGAGGTCACACAGGCCTGAAGTGACAACACCGGGATTCGAACCCAGATCTGCCCAACTCCACTGGCTGCCCGAGCGAGTCATCCATCCATCCCATCACTGCACGGAGAGCCGCGGAGTGATGTCTGCAGTAATTGGCGTGTCCCCTGCACCTGGCCCTGGGCCTGGGTCATACTGGGCACTCAGTAACTTGCTGAATAGGGACATGCTACAGGTTCTCAGCTAGAGGCTGGGTGCAGGATTCAGGAAGCCACCAGGTCCCACTTTTTCCTCAGTGCACCTTCTGGTGGAGGCAGCAAACAAGAAAAAGGGTAAATCACATCTCTGACCCGAGGTGCTGAGCTGGGAAATTGGGGACCACACCTCTCAAACTTTTAAACACTTTCACGAATCCCCTAGAGCTCTTGCCAAAGTGTAGATTCTGATTGAGTCGGGTGGCGACAGGGCCTATGACTGCCTTTCTTGCCAGCTCCTAGCAGGCTCCAGTGCTGCTTGTCTAAAGACCACACTTGGAGCAGTGACAGCCTATATCAGAGGTCAGGAAACTACAGTCCCTGGGCCAAATCCGGCCCATTTGCTTGTTTGTGTAAGTAAAGTTTTATTGGAACACAGCCACGCTTTTACTTACATTTTGTCTCTGGCTGCTTCCACGCTACAACAGCAGAGTAGAGTAGTTCCAACAGAGACCCTGTGGCCCACAGGACTGAAAATACAGCAATTATTGGGCCATTTACAGAAAGTCTGGCAGTCTCAATCTACTCATCTCTTGGGTTCCTTCAAGTAATAATATTTTGTGATTTGGTGAGTATAAGGTGGTAATAAAAAGAATGATTGCAGTTAACATTTGAGGGCCTCCAGGGTACTTAGCTCTTTACGGGTAGTTCACTGCTGTATCCATTTTATAGGTGAGAAAACTGAGGTTCATAGGGATTGGGTCGCTGGCCCAGAGACTGGGGGCCAGGAGCTGGGCGAGGCCGGTTGGAACCAGGTCAGCTCATTCTTTTTACATGAGAGCTTCTGCCTGGACATTTTTTACGGAGCACAGAGAAGCTTTTGTTTTGATTTCAACCCATCCAGGGGTGCTCAGGTACCTTCATTTCTTTATTTGTCCTTCCATTGAGTCAACAAATACCCTCGCAGCCCATGCTGGGAGTTGGGGGCCTTGCTGAGTCCTGAGAAGATGTGGGGGATGCCTAGCCCTTCGCCTTGCGGTGCAGGAGGCCATGCAGGCTGCTAAGCACTTTGAGGGACATTGACACAAGAATGGGAGGCAGTCCGGGAAGGCTTCCTGGAGGAGGGGGTATAAATTTACCAATAGGAGTTAGCTGGGTAGAGGAAGGCAGGAAAGGTTTTCTAGGGGAAGGGAACCACAGCCACAAAACTGTGGGCTTTGTAGGTTAGAGTTCATGGCACTGAGATTTTAGTATGTTTGCATGTGTATGTTGGGGGTGGGAGGGTGTTAAAATTGGCCAGGTCAGAGAACCTGGATTTTACCCTGGAGAATGAAAGAGTTTTCCTCTCCAAGTCCCCTTCTACCCTCTGATGACTCCCTGGACGGAGTCTTCTCTAGGTGCTACCTCGATGTTTCTCTCCAGAGTCCTGTGGATTAACAAAGAGCAGACCCCCACTGGGCCCCCCTGGGGTCCTTGGGCAGGCGGCAGTCTCCAGCTAGAAGGCAGAAGGATCGCTTCCTTTGCGTGTGTTTTTGCAGTTACTTTTTAATTAGAGCGTGTTTTTAATTTAAGCTGGGGGGTAGAGTTTCCTTTGAAAATGTTTTAACGATATTGCATCCATCTAACAAAAAAAGTAGGTGAGAGTAAAGGGGGTTCTGGCTGTAGCCAGCGTCATGAATGAAGGTGGTCTTCAGCAGGTGGGAATTTGGGGAGCCCCGTGGCAGGAGGGGGCCAGACCAGCAGCAGCCTTCCTCTTAATATTCTGCTCTTTCTCTGAAGCCGCAGGGGCCTTGACCTGGGGTGGGGGTGGGGAAGGACTCCGTTAGCCATGGTGGTGCAGGCGCGGGTCCTGGTTCTCGCTGGGCAGCTGGGGTTCCTGTTCCAGGCTACTCCCTCTCCGCGTCTTGCTCCTCCCCCACGCCCTGTGTCTGTCTTCGTCTCTGTTTTTGTTGCTCCCTGTCTGTCTCTCCGATCCCTGTCTCCCTCTTGTTTATGTCTCTCCCCTGACTCTGTCTCCCCTGTCTCTGTCTCCCTTCATCTCTGTCTCTCCTTGTTTCTCTCTCCCCACATCTCTCTCCCACCTCTGTCTCTCCGCATCCCTGGTTCCCCCATCTCTCCCTGTCTGTCTGTCATCTCCCTCCCCCACCTGCACTGCTTCCCCTTCTCCCCACATGCACACACCCTAACACCGCTCTTCCTTGTTTTCCCTTCCTCCATCTCCGTCCCACTTCCTTTGGCCGTGAGTGATATCCTGCCTCAGAACCATCAGAGCCCTTGCAGAGCCCAGGGACGCGGCCAAGCATCTCCAGTGGAAGTGTGGGAGACTTGGCATGGGCCACTTCCCCGGTGAAGAGAGGGAGATTAGGAGGTCTGTGGAGGCCATGCCGTAGTCCAGGGTTTGGAATCCAGCCCTGGCCCCGGGCCCTTCGCCCGGCCCAGCTGGCCCCAGGGCCGTGGGGGCCCGGGGTGCGGAGAGGAAGCCTGGGTTACAGCAAGAGGGCTGAATGCCGCTTTGGGTTTGATCGAGGATCCTGGCTCCCAGGAGTAGGTGCGAGGCCCATGGCATGTCGCCTTCGCCCTTCCTTGGGCCACCGAGAGGCTGTGAGCTCCATGGGCAGGCACCAGGCACACAGTAGGCCAGCAGTGCATATTTAAGGGCTGAGAGTTCGGGGAGCATAGCCAGCTTAGAGGTTGGGTCCAGCCCCTTCCTTTCGCCAATGCAGAAACTGATGTCTAGAGAGTTGAGGTGATTTGCTGAGGATCATGCAGACAGGTTTGGAGCACAGAGCAGAGTCTGGGTCCCCGACCCCCAGCAAAACAGGGAGAGCAGGTGGGTGCTCTGGTGGCCCTCTGTAGGTGTCCTGTGAAAACCACCTCTTAGGAGGCGGGAGACTCGGGTTTGAGGCCACCTTGCCCTCCTGCTGGGGGACCCTGGGCAAGCTTTTCCTCCCTGGAGGTCCTCTCTGTCTCTACACACCCTCCAGGTGATGATGCACAGTCCTGAGGATTGCAGACGGGGTCGGGTCTCTGGGGTCAGAGCTGCTGACCTCACAGCGGGTGGACAGCGTGCTTGTTCTCAGCAGGGTCTGTGGCTGCCCTGGCCTCGGGAACCTCAGTCCTCTGGTTATATGTTGCCTGGTCTGCGTCACACGGAGGATGCTGTTGTAATCACAGGCCTATTGTGGGTTCGCTGGGGAAACCCAGAAGGAGAAGACGTAGCTCCCTGTTGCCTGCAGAGGACTGAGGGATACTCCTCCTCCCCCGACTCCAGGCCCCGAGATCGGCCCCCGCCCGCCTCTTGCCTCCCCACCCCTTGTGAGAGGGTTCCTGGTAGTGCAGTGCCTTTGAACAAGCAGCAGCACCCCCTGGAGGGCTTGTTCTACACAGCTTGCTGACCCCATACCCAGAATCCCCCATCCAGCAGGTCTGCAAGGGGCCCGAGAATTTGCATTTCTTACCGGTTCCCAGGTGCTGCAGGATGCAGCTGTCTGGGAACCCAGTTCGAGAACCACCATGGTAGTGCATGCTCTAAAACCAGGCAGTGTAGGCTTAAGACCCTGCTCCACTATCTCCCTGCCTTGAGCTCTCAGGCGAGGACTTACCTCTCTGTGCTTCGGCTTCCTCGTCTGTAAAATGGGATAATAACAGCACCGGTCTCGTAGATTAGCTGTGAGAATTAAATGAGCTAATACGTGTATACTGCCTAGAACAGTGCCCGGGCACGGAGTAAGCGCTATATCCATGTTTGCTGTTATTACAATTCCTGTTGTTGTTATTTTTGTTACAATTATAATTTCGCTTCTCCCCCACTCCCACCCCCAGACTTCTGCTTACGGGGAATCCTTTGCTGGTCTCCTAATTTCCAGCGCAAATTCACACCTCCAGGCCTCTGTGATCAAGCTCTGCCCTCCCCCTGCGGTGCTTCCCCTCCCCTCTGCACCTGCTAAAACGCAGCCCATCCTTTTAGACTCAGCACAGATTCCTGCTTGGGCCTCACCACGCCCCCCACCCCCCACCCCCCCACGGCCCAGCCAGAATCCACAGCCTTCTGACTTCCCTGATCACATGACTTACTTCCCTAATCCAGCTCTCACTTCATTCAGCCCGTCATCCAGTTACTTGGGCATCAGTCTCCCGTGGTGACCCACAAGATCCCTCAGATCCGACTTCTCCAGGCTTTGATGGCACGAGGAAGGTCCCCTTGGAAACATTACCCCCGAAGTACAGCCTTGATGTGTTTCAAGAAGGCCGGCCCCACGGGCAGCCTCCCAGGTTGCGAGGTGGAGCCCTGTGTTGGATGTGAGATTTCCCTAATTCGTAAGAGTATGAACTTGGCGTCTGAAAGCCCCAGTTCACATCTGAGTTTTACCATTTAGTGCCGTGCCGCCTTGGGTAATTTTCTTAGTTATTTGTACCCTTCACAGCTTCAGTTTAAAGTGACACTATCATCATTGATGTCAGTAGGTTTTTGTGAGGATTCAGTGGGGTCTCATTTATGCAGCGAATATTGAGCACCTTCTGTATGCCAGACCCCGTGCTAGGCACTGGGGATCCAGCAGTGAGCGAGACACACCATCCCTGCCCTTGGGGCGCTGACGTTTTAGGGGGAAAGACAGATGCACAGGGAGATGTATTAGGGTTCGCCAGAGAAGCAGAACCAATGGGACCTATAGAGAGAGACAGATGTATTTTTTTATTTTTGCGGTACGCGGGCCACTCACTGCTGTGGCCTCTCCCGTCGCGGAGCACAGGCTCCGGACGCCCAGGCTCAGAGGCCATGGCTCACGGGTGCAACCGCTCCGCGGCATGTGGGATCTTCCCGGACCGGGGCACGAACCCACATCCCCTGCATCGGCAGGCGGACTCTCAACCACTGCGCCACTAGGGGAGCCCGAGAGATGTATTTTAAGAGGAGATTTATTGCAGGAATTAGCTCACCCATTTATGGGGGCCGAGAAATCCCATGATCTGCCATCCGCAGGCTGGAGACCGAGGAACGCCGGTGGTGTTAACTCAGTCCAAGTCTGAAGGCCCGAGAACCAGGAGCATCTGTGTGTGAGGGCAGGAGATGGATGTCAAGCAGGTGCATCTCCAGCAGAAAAAGAGCAAATTTCTTCCTCCACGTTTTTGTTCTCAGTCGATTGGACGATTCCCACCCACATTGCTGAGGGCGATCTTTACTCCGTCTAACAATTCAGACGTTAATCCTTTCCAGAAACACCCTCACAGACACACCCGGAATGTTTGACCAGCTATGTGGGCATCCCTTAGGTTGCCCGTACAATTAACAGGTTGACACATACCATTAACCATCACAGGAGAAGGACAGGAATCACAGTGGCATTGTTCCAGGAGGATGTGCTGGGAAGGAGGTGGTCCGTGTGAAGAACTCTGGGCACAGTCTGGCAAATAAGAGGCCCTCAGCAATTGGTCAGCAATTGGTAATTGTGATTATTGCTATTGTTATTACCGTAATTGTTAGAGGAGATGAGAAGGGAAGGGAGGTGTCATAGGAAGAAGGTATAGTGTCAGTGACAGTATAGGGACAAGAAGGCATTTGGTGTCACAATCATGATATTCGTAGCCAGTGTTTACTGATGCCCCAGTGTGTGCCAGGTATTCCGCTGAGGGCCTCCTAGGGACAGAAGTCATCTCACCCTCCAGGGAGGTGCATTTTTATCCCCATTTTCAGATGAGGGGAATTGGGTCTCTTATCTGGGGAAGTGGAGGGATGGGATTTGAACCCGGCCCTTCTTCGGGGGGCCTGCGGGCTCCATAGGTGAGTGGTGGGAGGTGAAACTGGTGGGGCCGGGGCAGGTGGGGAAGGCTGGACTCTTGCCTTGAATGCCAGAGGTCGTTTAGCATGTCTTCCTGCTGGAGACCCTGGGTGGTCCTGGGCTGCTTGGGGCGGGGAGGTCCACAGCACATCATCTTCTCATCTTATGGTCCAGAAAAACCAGTGTGGGGTAAAGCCCCACACGGATGGGTAAGAAGGGATGGCTCTTCCCTGGCCCGCTTCTGGTGAGGTCGGCTGGTGGGTGGCAAGTTCCCCATGGGGCTGGGGGTGTGGCAGGAAGTGGTGGGCACAGCCAGACCCATGGCGGAAAGCCCACATTGTGGAGGGTGAGGACACCCAGGTGTGTGCACCTTTACTGAAAGGATGTGATCGCTTGCCGTCACTGTCTCCCAGCTCTGCTGTCTGGGACCTTCTCCACTTAGGACTAGGGACAGCAGGAGCCCAGATGAAGCGGGTAATGAGGACTCAAGAGGTTTCTCTGTGTCTCCATCCATCCATTTCTCAAATACCTAAATCCCTATGACTTGCCAGTTTCTGAGCAAACAGCTGCATCGTTATCTTTTTGTGTGTGATGTCATTGACCCCTCACAGTGACCCATGAGGCAGCCATCGAGAGGAGCCCTTATTTGGTGGAAAGATGGGGCTTTTGGGCCAGACGCACTTGAGCTGGCTCGTGCACAAGCTGTGAAACCTTGGGCCAGCCCCTTCCCCTCTCTGGGCCTCAGTTTCCTCACCTGTAAAATGGGGATCATATTAGTGACCATGTCTTGAGTTCCTGGCACGATTATAGATAAGGTTATGTGGTGCCTGATGCATAGACATGCTCAGTAATTGACAGCGATCAGGATTGTGTTGTTCACCCATTTTACAGATGAGGAAACTGAGACTCAGAGAAGTTCAGGGACTCTCTCCACCGCATCTTGCCCCCTGGCTCTGTTCCTATTGATGTCTGGGCAAGTCTGCAGATTCAGATACTCTCCAACACGGTCCCAGGCCCCCTCAGAGCCCCAAACCATTTTCCTTTAAGGAAAGGCCATTCACTCACTCTGAGTCTGGCTTCCAGAAGTCGGTGGACTGTGAGGAGACGGTTCTCCTCATGGGTTCCTCCCTTTGATTTTTGAAGTGTTCTTGTTCTGAGCAGCTCTTGAAGCTCTTTGAAATTCTTTCTCTTCCACCTGCTTCAGGAGCACATGAGAGGGAGGAGGGTCTCCCAGTCCTGGGCTGTGTTTGCCCAAGAGGGAAGCAGCAGGGCAGGTTGATGTCCCAGGAAACTAGATCCCCAGGGATGTGCTGCTTGCAAATTGTGCTCTTAAGACCCCCACCCCTGTCCCCCGCTCAGGACTAAAGACCTGTTTTATCTGGGAACATTACATCAGCAAGTATTTATTACCCGCTTGCTTTGTTCTTGGTCAAGCCTTTCTACCTTTTTGGCTGTCTGCCACTGCAAAACCTCTACAACAAAGAAATGCAATCAGAAAAGCCATAAACTACAATGAAGGGGCAGGGGAAGGGGGAAGTTAATCAAAGACTTTCTAAGCATGAAGTATCAGAGCAACCTTCTGACCTCTGGTAAGGATATTCTCTGGTTAGTTTTGCTTCAGGAAAACTCAGATCCACACCCTTGGGGCAGAAGTGAGAGTGGTTAGCTGGCTCCAGCCATCACTGTGAGTCTTCAAATAAGACTTTGGAAATCAATGTTGCTTAGATTGTCAAAACAAATTTTTTAAAAAGTCATGCTGGGGCCTGGGAGAAGACCACTTGAATGGTAAGTGTGCAAAGGTCAAAAAGAGCCTGTTATGTGTCTGTATCAGTTGGCTTTGAGTGGTAAAATCCGAATTTAAAACAGTTAAGGTGAAAAATAAGGGCATTTATTGAGTTAGGTAAATGGTTAAGTCCAAAGGTAGACTGCCTTCAGGTATAGCTGTATCCAGGTACTCCACTGTCTCAGAGCGCTCTCTCTTTTGCTCTCTGTCTCTCAGATGGGCTTTCTTCTGTGACGGCTTCTTTCTCAGGCATGCTCTCCCCAGTAACATCTCCAGGCATACATCCTGCTAATTTAGCTATCTCAGCTATAAGAGAACTATTTCTCTAATAATTCTTGCAAATCCTGGGATTGATTCCGATTCATCCACCTGGAGTCTCTTACTCATCCATGAGCATCTGTCCCCTCTTACTGACCAGACCTCAGCTGCTGGTCTTGGGCATGGGGTCAGCCCTACCCCAGTCACAAGGACAGATCCCAGAAGACTGGAGAATGCATTCTCAGCAGGCAGGTTGACAGATGCCCACACCAGTGGTGGAGCAACAATGAAAGGGAAAGGCAGGGTTTATGTCCTGGGGGAGAAAGTGGAAGCAGGCACCGCCCTTAATGGAGTATTTAATCTGCTCCAATATGGTATTAAAGCCTTTATGTGTATTTAGTTGCTCTCCTCTTTCACAGGAAAGAAAATGAGGCTCAGAGAGGTTAAGTGACTCACCTAAGGTCACAAAGCTGACAGGTGGAGAATTTAAACTCACCTCCATCTTCCTGCAAAACGCATTTTTTTTCACAGCTCCCTGATACCTGGGGAAACTTAGTAACCTGCAAAGTGAGCTCAAAAAATAAAATATGAATGCCTTTGGGTGGGCCAATCTCTGTGTTAAGGTTGGGAAGAGAAAAAAAAATTTTTTTAAGACTGCAGGACCCCTCAGTCCATGAGCTCCCGACATTCAAGGAGGTGCAAACAGCAGTTATCATAGAGAATGGTAAGGGGTAGACATAGGGGACCGGGAGACATAGTGGAGTGCTTACTACAGGCTGGGTGTTCAGGGAAGATTTTCTGGAAAAGGTGATGCTTAAGCAAAGGCAATAACAAACAGGCCAAGGTAAGGATGAGGAGAGGGTATGTAGGTACCAGTTAGTTGGGGCTCTTGAGTAACAGAGACAGAAACCCAGTTTCCATGGAATTAAGCAAAAAAGTAAATTTATAGGCTCACGTAAAAAGTTGAGGGGTAGTGATGGCTTCAGGCATGGCTGGATCCAGGAGCCCAACTAATATCAGTGATTCATGTCTCTATCTCTCAGCACCACCTTCTTGGGTTGGCTTCAGTCTCAGGAAGGCTCTGAAGCGGTGACTAGAAATGGCCCTGTACCCTAATTGTCTCGCCTCCCCAGAGGATCTTGCAAGAGTCTCTAGCCAGCTGCCATTGACCTAGATTGAGTCATGTATCCATCCCTGAACCGGTACTGTGACCTGGGAGCAGAATGCTATCATTATCCAGGCCCGGGTCAGGTGTCTGCACCTGGAGTCTAAGGTAGACTGAGAATGTGGATAGGAAAATCAGGTGTGCGTGCCACCCTCCGGGCTGATAGTAGTTCTGTTTGGCCAGAGCTCGGGGTCAGATGATGAGGCCCCCATAAGCCATGTGAAGAATTACCTCCTGAAGGTAGTGGGGAGCCTTGGGGAGTCTGAGCAGTGTCGTACAAGCAGAAAGTGACAGGCCCGCTGTGTAGAGATGGGCAAGAGCCGGGGGCCAGATTTGGGGCGCTGGACAGGGCTGAGTGGTGAGCTGGACCAGGCTCATGGAAGGGAAGGGGTTCACAGGGATCTTGTTCGACAGGGAAGCCTGGAAGGGAACCAAGGTCAGGAGATAACGTGGTGAGTTGAGGTCGCCCTGGGAAGTTGGGTATTTCTGTGCAGACTGCTGTGCAGAGAGGGGCCCGGAGAGGGGCCCAGGGCGAGAATTCTGTTCAGTAAGTATTTAGTGCTAAGTATGTATTATGCTCCACTCTGGCGAGCAAAGCACTCAAGGACCCCAGACAGTTAAGTATGGGAAGTCAGTTACGGGCCGTGTTAGCTACTGGGAAGTGCTGGGGAGGAAAGACAAATGGTGCAGGTTAGGGGGGTCTGGGGTGCTGTGTTGGTGGGGGCAGGTTGCAGTGTGAAATGGGTGATGGGGCGGGGGCATGAACGAGGACAGGAAGGCCAAGTGGATGTCTAGGGAAAGGGCATCCGGGCAGTGTGCCTGTGTGTGTGCACACACTTGTGTGTACGGAACAGCAAGGGGGCCGTGTGGCTGGCGGAGAGCGAGGCAGGGCAGGTGCGGAATGAGGACAGAAGGCAGTGGGCAGGGTTGAGCCTCCAGAGCCTGTGGGCCGTGTGGGGACTGGCTTCTCCCGAGTGAAGTGGGAGCCATGGGAAGATTCAGAGCAGAGGAGGGGCCGAGACCTGATTTCCATGTTCATCCAGTCACTGGCTGCTCACTGACAATGGACGGAGGAGACTAGGGCGGAATCAGCGAGGCCAGTTAGGAATTAGGCAGACAAGAGACCTCGGTACCTTGGTCCAGGGTGATGAGACATGGATACACAAAATACAAACGCCCAGCAAGTGTGAGTGATGTGGAGCAAGTGGGTTCTGGCTCTGGTTTGGTGGGAGGTTTTTTTCTCTTTTTTTGTTGTGTTAGAATACGCACAACATAAAATTTATCATCTTGACCATCTTTCAATGTGCAGTTCAGTGGTATTAAATGTCTTCACATCACCACCATCCATGACCCCAGTAACTCTTTCATCCATCTTGTAAACTGAAGCTCTGTACTCGTCAAACCCTGGTTCCGCATCCTCCCTCCCCCAACCCCCGGCAGCCACCATTCTGCTTTCTGTCTCTATGAATTTGGCTGCTCTAGGGACCTCATATAAGTGGAATCATCCGGTATTTGTCTTTTTGTGGCTGGCTTATTTCATTTAGCATAATGTCCTCAAGCTTCATCCATGTTGTAACATGTATCAGGATTGCCTTCCTTTTTAATGCTGAATAATATTCCATTGTATAAACTACCACATTTCGTTGATATATTCATCTATCGATGGACACTTGGGTTGCTTCCACATTTTAGCTATCGTGAGTAATGCTGTGAGTAAAAATACCTCTTTGAGACCCTGCTTTTCAATTCTTTTGGGTAGATACCCAGCCCTGGAATTGCTGGATCATATGGTAATTATCTTTGTAATTTTTTGCGGACCCTCCATACTGTTTTTCACAGTGGCTGTACCACTTTACATCCCCACCAACAGTGCCCAAGGGTTCCAGTTTTTCAACATCCTGACCAACTTGTTATCTTCTGTTTTTCTGGGTTTTGTTTGTTTTTAACACTAGCCCTCCTGATCCGTGTGAGGTGGCATCTCATTGTAGTTTTGACTTGCATTTCCCTGATGAGTAGTGACGCTGGGCATCTTTTCACGTGCTTTTTGGCCGTTTGTATGTCTTCTTTGGAGAAATGTCCTTTCAAGTCCTTTAGCAGTTTTTGAATCGGGCTGCTTGGTTTTGGTTGTTGAGTTTTAGGAGTTCTCTGTAGATTCGGGATATGAATCCCTTATCCGTTGTGTGATTTGCAAATATTATTTTCCCGTTCTGTGGTTTGCCTTATTACTCGGTGGATAGTATCTTTTGAAGCACAGAGTGTTCTCATTTTCATGAAGTCCAGTTTGTTTATTTCTTTTCTTTTATTACCTGTGCCTTTGGTGTCAGATCCAGGAAATCACTGCCTGGCTCTGTTTTGAAGGTGCAGTTGACAGGATTGGCCGCAAGGTTGGGTTGGGTTGGAAGAGACAGAGAGGGGTCAGGCCTTCTTGCTGCCTCTGAGGCTTTTGGCCCGGGCATAATGAGCTGCCCACCACTGGAGTGGAGTGAGTTAGGGGGAGAAACGAGGAGATTAGCTTTGGATACGTTAAGTTTGAAGTCCCAGCTCAATGCCAAGTGGAGGTGACGCAGAGTCAGTTCCTGGCCAGGTCTGGTGTCGAGGAGACAGATTTGGGCTGGAGGTGACAACACAGGAGTCATCAGCCTGTGGGGAGCAGAGGAAAGCCTGGCAGGAGGGAGGGAAGACGATGGCAGACAAGTAGCAGAGTACGAAACCTTTTCTACCTGTGCCAGAATGGCCAGGATTGGTCCAGCATAAGGAAAAAGCCTGAAAACTTTCTCGCACCAAGCGGGAGAGAGAGCAAAACAAGCAGACGTCACCTCCTTGGCCCCTGATCAGAAGCCACCCGGCCTGGTGGTTCATTTTTTGCGTGTGGGTTTGGGGTGTATGTGTGCCAGGCACTGGGGCGTGAGTGGCAAAATCGGGGGCCGAGGCTCAATCCACGTTTCTGCCGCTGGCACCAAGCCGGGCCCCGGGAGAGTGTCTGGCAGCCAGAGGTCCTTGAATGAATGAATGGAGTCCTGTGTGTTCCTCTGGAACAGACAGGAAAGGTGTGTGGGTGGGAGGATGACCAGCTGCATTTGGCAAAGTGTGATTCTTTAAGACTATTTTTATTGAAGTCAAGCAGACATACAGAAACGTGCACACATCATAAGAGGACCGCTCGATGAATTTTCAAAAGATAAACATGCCCGTGTGTACCCAGATCAAGAAAAACACATGCCCGGCACCCGCCATCCAAGACACCTATACCCCCTCCAGGCGCCACGAAGGGTGACCACCATCCCAAAGTCTCCTACTAGAGATTAATTTCACCTGTCTTTGTACTTTATTTACATACAAAGTGCTTTACATACATAAAAATGTTTTACATACATAAAAGCTTATGTTCTCTTTTGTACTGGCTTTTGGGGCTAATATCTCAGCATAATATCTGAGCGATTTACCCATATTTTGTGAAGTTCTGGCTTGTTTTCTCTCCTGGCTGTTCAGCATGGATGGATTTATTTGTATTTGCTTATTTATCCATCCTCTTGTTAGTGAGCATTTGAGTGGTTTCCGGTTGAGGGCGGTTGCAAATAATGCTGCCAGGAACGTGACATGTGCTCTGCGGTGAACAGTTAGATGCATTTCTGATGATATATCCTTAATGGTGGAATTGCTGGTCATAGGGAAGGTGCAAGGTCAGCTTTTGTCTCTTATGCCAAAGAGTATTTCCAAAGAGATTGTGCCAGGTTACCCTCCCACCCGTGGAACATGAAAGCTCTGATCGAATCACATCCTTGCTAACACTTGGTATTATCCTCTTTTTTTTCTTTTTTTAAACCATTCAGAGGTATAGTGGCCCCACGTTGTACTTTTATTTTGCATTTATTTCCCTGCTGGATAATGAGATTGAGCAGCTTTTCACATGCTTATTAACTATATAGATAACGTCTTGGATGACGTGTCTCTTAAAATTTGCCCCTTTTCCTGATGGGTTGCCTTTCCTGTTCTTATTGATTTCCCAGAGTTCTTTATATATTCTGGATACAGATATCTTGTTTGCCATATATATTGCAAATATCTTCTTCCATGTGTAACTTTTTTTGATCAGTAAGAGATAGAACCAGGAGTTTTGAGCCTCCGAGTCATTGATTTGAACACAGGTCAAGCGCTCACCTGTCTGAGCCTCAGTTTCCCTCTCTCAACACTCTGCTAGGCTAGAGTGTTTAGCCTAGTGCTTGGTGTGTAAACAGAGCTGGGACTGTTATTAGCACCTTTGCAGGGGTGAAAGCCCTGAACTAAAACAGGCAAAACTAGCCCCGTGGGGCTTTTCATAAGTCATCCCTGTTTCTTGGGTCAGTTCTATAAATATCTATTAAGCATCTACTATATACCAGTTGCCGAGCTAGGGATTGAAAGTATGGCAGTGAACAAGACCGAGTTCCTGCCCTTGGAGGAGGTTGCACCAGGGTGAGTGCGGAGGGCTGTGGGAGCCCAGAAGAACACTAACCGGGCGAGGACATCATGGAAGGCTTCCCAGAGTAGGCGAGCTTCATAGTGGAGTATACTTGGGTAAGCCTGTTCTGTTTAGGTGCACGCTTGGGTGCCTTCTGTGTTCCAGGCACTGGTTTCCAGTCAGGAGTGATTGTGTCCCCAGGGGACACTTGGAGATAGTTTTGGCCGTCACCACTTGGGGAGGGGACGCTACTGGCATCTAGTAAGTAGAGGCCAGGGATGCACAGGACAGCCCCATAACAAGAATGATCTGGCCCAAATGTCGATAGTGGTGAGGTTGGGGAACCTCTAGATGGCCAATGCCAATGCCATGTGAAATTATTACAAGGGGGATGAGCAGAGGGACCGGGAATGTGATCTTGTGCAGTGGATGTCAGAGAGGGCTTGAAGTGCGGGATGCCGAGGAAGGACGCGGATGAAGGAAGTGGAATTGGCAGGAAATGGGGGACGCCGAGGAAGGACGCGGATGAGTCACGGTGATGGGAGCTCAGGGCATGCTTGGAGATTCCCCTCGTGTCTGGGCCAGGCCTGGAAAGGAGGTGTGAGAGGGCTGTGGGGACCAGACAGTTAAGGACTGAACCTGTGTGTCTGCTTCGAGAGCCACAAGCCCCTTGTGGCTGTGGAGCCCTCGAAATGTGGCTCATGCAGCTGAGGCACTGAATTTTCTATGAATATGATTTAAATGTAGATTTCAAACCAGATACTCCATTCCATTCTCGGCAAACGTTTAAGTATGTGTAGAACTATTCGGGGATGTGGAGGTACTTTTCCATCTGTGAATTTTATGAACTTTAGCTGCAGATTGGGTATTTCTACTGACAGTGGGTCATCCAAATTGAGATGCATTGATGATAGAAGATACAGCCCCAATTCCAAAGAATTAGTACTAAGAAAGCAAGTAAATTGTCTCATTAATCATTTTTATATTGATTAATAATATTTTGGGATATACTGGGTGAAATAAAATCTATTATGAAGTTTTTAAGTTCACCTTTTTCTTCTTACCTTTTTAATGCGGCTGCTGGAAAATTGACTTTCACGGGTGGCTGACCTTGAACTTCTACTGGATGTTGCTGTTATAAACCGTGGGGAGGAGCTGCAGCGTCGTGCCGAGGCTGAGGGATCATGGAAGGGTTTAGACAGGGGGGGACATGGTCAGGTTTCCGTGGCAGCTACACCCTCTGGCCACAGTGGTGAGAGAAGATTCCAGATAACAGGTCAAGACCAGCCATAGGGAGACCAAATAGCCTGGAAGGCCTGAGCTCTGGCCGCAGAGGAAAGCTGTGATGTCCCAGACAGGTAGTGTCCACTGCCAATCCATGAACAGGTGGCCAGGCTGGGCCCCCAGGGAGGAGGAACGTTTGGGGAGAAGTGGGCACGTCCTGGGACTGACCAGTCCTTCAAAGGGGCCTCACTGCTAAGAGCCGGTAGGAGAGACCTCGGCCGGTACAGGTCCACCTGTTCCTGGTGGCCACTGCTCCAGACACCCACCAGCCCCGGCCTGGCCTGCACCCCTACGCTGGCTGCTGCCTGCACCCCACTCAGGTTGGATACCCCGCCTCTTGCTGCCTGGCCCTGCTCTCCACTGCTTACCAGTTGTGCGACCCTGAGCAGGTGGCTTTCCCTCCCAGCGGGCCACTGGCTCTGCCTGACCTCACCCATGTTGTACAGAGAGTACAGGAGAGATTATAGATGCTGACAGGTGACGGGTCTTCCTGGGCTGGGTCTTTTGGGGATGACAGCATGGAGCCCGGGGGGAGGAACATCTGGTACGTTCTCCAGTTTGCAGGGGTTTCCCGTCTCCGATCCCTGCACTACGTTCCCATTTGACAGCTTTGGAAGCTAAAGCTCAGAGAGGCGAGCAGCTTGCCCTGTGTCACACGGCACAACAGAGGCAGGGTTCTTAGGAGGAGTCTGACCTTATAAGGTCCGTGGCCACCGCTCTCATGGCCATAGCTCAGTGTGTGATGAAGGGCAGGGTGCGGCACCTCTCTGAGCCTCAGCTTCCTCATCTGTCAAGTGGGGAGGATGGCGATGCGGAGCACAGCCGATTGCCATGTCGCGGTGGTGAGTTGAGTGCAGCAGCGCGGTGCCAGCCCAAGGCAGGGCTCCAGACGGCGGCTACGGTTTGTTAACTGATCTGCACATAAGTCCTCACGGCAGCTCTCCAGAGTGAGTGGCATGAGCCCATTTTTCAGGAGAGGAAACTGATGTGCAGCTAGTGAGAGCAAAGCTGGGGTCCCCACCAGCTCCTTGGCTCCAGAGCCCTTTCCTTCCCCCATCCTTGCCCTTATCCCAGAGTCCTGGCGTCACCTCCTGTGCATTAAAGGGCAGGTGGGCACCAGGATCCAGCTGGTCCTTTGTCCTGGATGACTGGACATGAATGGGCACAGGGCAGCCTCCCCGGTGGTATTTTCAGAAGCTCCCCTTCCCTCTACAGAGCTGCTCTCCCGCAGGACGTCTTCCTTTGCTAGGTAAGCAGCTTTGCTCTCTGAGAGCCGGAGTGCTTGGGAGGGAAGCTGGCATGGAACATGCCCAGGATGTGGCCAAATCCTAAAAGCCAGAGATGGCAGAGGCCTTAGAAGTCATCAGCCCCGGGGTTTGGTTGTCTAGCCTCAGTCTGCACATCTGGAAAATGGGAGGAATCGTCAGCTCGGCAAAAACAGTAACATCTGACAATACAGAGTTGGTGCAGACGGGGGACTTGCAGACCGTTGGCAGGAGGGTCTTTGGAAGGCACTTCTGCTGAAACGTAGAGGATGCCTGGCCCCCAAGCCAGCCAACTGCTTTTAGGTGGCTACTTAGAGTGGAGCCGCGCTTCTCGAGTTTTAATGTGCGTGGGGATGCCTGGGGGCTGGGTGAAATGCAGACTCTGATGCTGTACCTCTGGAGTGGGACCAGCAAGCTTCCAGGGAACCCTGCTGATGCATCATCAAGGCCGTGGGGTGCCTCTCACTCACGAGCACGAGGAGGCATGTCCCTTTGTGATGGGGCATGTTGCGTCAAAGATGGAAATAGCCTCAATGTCCATCAGGAAGGCTTTGGCCAAATGAATGGTCAGCCATCCCTGCCGGGGCTGCTCTGAAGCAATTAAAAAAGGGAGGGAGACCCACTGGGGTCCTGCACATGGATGTGTCTTGTCACCCGAGAGGATGGCCGGGGCTTTGCCTGTGTCATTAACTGATGTGGCCCCGTGCTAGAACAGGGCCTGGCGCACAGTGGGTGCTCAGGCAGTGTTTACTGAATGACAGAATCAGTATGCTGACATGGGAAAATCTCCCCAACCTGGTGTGGAGTGAACCGATCCAGTTTCAGGTTACGTGTGATCCAGGACCTCTCAGCCCTAGTAGCATTACCGACACTTGGGGCTGGATGGTTCTTTGTGGTGGGTGCTGGGCATTGCAGCATCCCTGGCCTCTACCCATCAGATGATCCCTAGTTGTGACAGCCTAGACTGTCTCCGGACATCGCCAGTTGGCCCCAGAGGGGCAAAATCAGGCCCAGTTGAGATCTACTGTGTGATAGGACAGTATGTGGCTAGAGGGAGGAAGGGTGAATGGAAGGATGAAAGGATGGGTGGCAGGGAGGGTGGGAGAGAGGCCCTATGTGATTTCCATTCAGATATGATTTTGGCTGTAACTTCATAGAAAGCAGGTGTCGGGTGCTCCTCCCTAAGATGATAGACAGCGGTTACCTCTTAGAAATGAGGCAAGAGGACAAGACTGGAGATTTTGCTCCAAGGAGACTTAAGCCTTTTCTGTTATTTTTAAATATGGAGGTTATAAGTGTGACTTGAGTAATTAAATAAATTTAAAAAACAGGGATGGTCCAGGGACCCACTTCTAGAGTGCAGGGATTTAGTGAGGGTACACACCTGAAGTGCTCAGCACAGCACCTGGCACCTAGCAGGAGCACAGTCAGAGGAAACCATTGTTGTTTTATTGTGTTGCATCCCTCTGGCAGCCCCTAAGCATATGAAGCAGTTAAGCTCTTCTTTCCATATGGGCAAACTTGAGCTCAGAGATGGGAAGGGACTTTCCCAAGGTCACACAGCAAAGTAGGAGCTCGGCTTGACTGAACATCGGTCTTCATGGCTCTGATGTAGGGGCCACTTCTCCTCTGCCACCCTGTGTTCCCTGCCGGGCATCTGGACCTCCTGATCATCACATGTGAGGCTGTGTGGGCTGCTTCAAGTCCCCCAGCTTGTTGATCACTGGATGTTCACCAGCCAAGCTGGCACCCAGGAAGCGGGCAAGGCCGGAGGTGGCAGGGCTGTAGCCTGTGGCAGTTGCACTGTGGTTTGGCCCAGCAACTCTGGGAGGACTGCCAAGGGTGTGGAGCCTGTGACGGAGGACCTTGGCGGAGACAGTCCCTGGAGGTGGGCGCTGGCTGCCAGCCCTGTGCAGCTGCAGAGTCGTACTGCTCCTCTCCTGCTCAAACACCTGCCATGGCTCCCTAGTACCCAAGTCGAAATTTCCTTCCTGTTGAGTTAGCATTCTATGCCCTACAAAAGATTCTCTATGACATTGCTAGATTCCAAATACTAATACTGATAGTAATAATAATAGTAACAACAATAATAATAATAATAGGGCCTAGAGTACCTACTGTTTGGTAGGCATGGTACAAAATGCTTTTCATGCATTATCTTATTTAACTCTTACAAAAGCCCCATGGCACTGCTGCAAGTCTGATTCTCATTGTACAGAGGAGGAAACTGATGCCCACAGAAGTTAAGCGTCTTGCCCAGGGTAACGTAGCTCTTGGCCCCGCCAGGATCTGCAGCCTGACTCCAGAGCCAGGCTCTTAACCAGGAGGCCAGCCTACCTCATCTTACTAGGAGAATGAACCAGCATGATGCCAGCAGGGAGGAGCCTGGGTCAGGGTGTCTGGAGAGCTGGGCCCAGGCCTGGCTGCACCATGACCTTGCTGTGTGACCTTGGCCAGACTCTCTGGGCTTTCACCAAGCTTCCTCCAAGGCCAGCTCTACCTTCCGAGGCTTCGGGTCTCAATATTGTGCAACCAACCTAGAAATCACCCAATTTCTTTTTTCCATTCTTTTGTTTTACATCACACCATTGATAAACGTCCACTGTAGAATAGTTAGAAAATCCAGGGGGAAAAAAGGAGAAATTAGTGAAGCTCCAGTTAGCAGCTTAAGGTATACCTTTCTGGAGTATTTTCCCAACATAAATGTCTACCAGAGTGGGATCAGATAACCTTTTTATCACCTAACATCACATCCCAGATGACCCATAGGGTAATGAATCCTTTTTTTACGGTCGTATCCGTAAAAAATACCAGGTCTGTTATTGTTGTACCGTGGAATATTTAATTAGGGTGTCTAGTTAGAAATGATGATAAATTAAGAGCTGACATTTACTGAAATCCTCCTCCTGCCGGGTCCTGCCCTAAGCACTTGCCTCAGTGGTCATCACAGCAACCCTCTGAGGTGGGCCGTTCAGCCCCATTTTACAGATGAGGAAACTGAGGCTGTTGACGTTAACCAGGCCCAGGTCTCCTGGCCTGTCCTTGGCAGAGCCGGATGCGGCCCCAGCCCCTCCCGAGCCCTCCATGCAGGCCCTTAACCACTGGGCATCCCTGCCATGTGCCTCACCTCCCGTGTTCTCAGATGCCCTGTGTCTTTGAGGTGGGTGCGCTGTGACTGTCCAAGGAAAGGGAATGAAGTGGCTGCCCACTGAGCCCAGTGTGTGGAGAGGTGACACATGATGTATACAGCCAGAGCTCAGTAAATGCTCATCTCAAAGCAGAAGTTGCAGTAGGATTTCTCAGGGCAGGTGGAGACAGAATCACTCCAGGAGGAGTGGGGCTTTGTGGGGACCCATTTCCACCACTCCACGTGGATTTCCTCAAGGGACTCCCAGCAGCCTCTGCTGTCAAGGCCGGGAGCGTTTTGGGGGGTGTCCCAAGCTCCCCGGCTCCTGGGTACAGTGTGAACAGAACTGTGTACTCAATTTAGGGTTTAGTCTGGAGGGATCCCGAGACCCAGAGCTGAGATTAGGTATATGAGGCGCTTGACTTGGGCACAGAATTTAAGGGAGTACCCCAGAGCTCAGCAGTCAACATAAATACTATTTTAATGCAAATTAAAAAAAAATCAAAACCAGCGGGTGAACCTTGAAAACATTATGCTAAAGGAAAGAAGCGAAAGACCCCGTTTTATGTTATTCCGTTTATATGAAATGTTCAGAAGAGGCAAATCCAGAGACAGAAAGTATTGGGTTGGCCATAAAGTTTGTTCAGGTTTTCCCCTAAAGTGTTATGGAAAAACCAGAACGAACGCCTGGCCTGAGGCTAGAGTGGGGTCTCTGTGTCACCTCCTCTGGCCCAGAGCATTTGGCCTCTTGGCCACCTTCTTCCCTCTGTCCTCCGTCTCCTCTCCTTTGAGGTGGTCCCTGGATCCCCCGGCACCTCTAACCTGGCCTCCAGCCCTCGTCTACTAAGCCATCCTACACTAGAAAAAGCCGTGTCCACCCCCAGAGCCCCAACCTCACCAGCACTCACCACTTCCCACTGCCCCCAGGATAACCCCAAGCTCCTTACTTACAGCCTGGGCCCCGCCAACCTCCTTTGCCCACCCTCTTGCTCCCCCATTGCTGACTTCTGCCTCACATGTTCATGTGGAACCCATATTTATCCAAGAGCTACAGCCTCAGCCCTGTGTGCTTTCTCACAGATAAGCCTCCATCTCACTTAAATCCTCGCCGCAGCCTTGCTAGTAAGAGTTGGTGGACCCATTTTACAGGTGAGGAAACTGAGGCCCAGGGAGAGGAGAGGACACCGCTAGGGGCCTGGAGCAGAGGCAGGTGTACACCCGGGCAGACTGACCACATACCTGGGATTCTGTCCTCTGCTGGCAATGGAGATGCACACGCCTTGTTCTCCTTCCCCTCAGGGCCCTGTGTGCAGTGTCTGAGGCCAAGATCACCCCCACTCCGGTCCCTGATGTCCTCCACCCACTTCTGACTGGAGTTACTCTCCAAGGTCACGTGCTGGCATGTGAGGCCAGCATGGGTGGACGTCACATGCCTTTCATAATAGTTCCATTGTCTCTGATTTTTATTTATTTATTTAAAATATTTATTTATTTATTTTTTGCTCATGCCACACGGCGTGTAGGATCTTAGTTCCCTGACCAGGGATCGAACCTGGGCCCCCTGCAGTGGAAGCGCAGAGTCTTAACCACTGGACCGCCAGGGAAGTGTCTTTTATTTTTTAAATAAAATCAAAACGGCTAAACCACACCCCAGAATATGCCATTGAGCTTTTCCTGGTACACGCCCTTCCCATGCTCTCGTTTGATGGTGGAGCGAGGAAATGGGCAGGGAGAGAGAGGAATGGGACCCAGGGCCCTCCTGAGGCAGGGGTGCAGCTCTTGGCTCCCCGAGTCACAGACTTTGGTTCCCAGGGGCCCGGGAATCTGGATAGAAAAAAAAAATGACATCTTTATTTATATTAATTAACATCTCCAGGCATCAATGTAGGTGACAAATGGCAGTCATAGTAGCAGCAGCAGTAGTTGGGCCTTGGTCACCGACAGAAACCGTATGTATCTGCATATCATATTCCTGTTGCCGCAGACACCTGTACACATCACAACACGCCAATGACGGTCGTTATGAGGCCCACCCCTCGATCTGGTTATTCATGGCTTTAATGAAGCAGCATGTAGGTGACAGTATCACAGCGTCTTCATCAGTGTGTTCTTAGCCGGACTCGACTATAAGTGGTTTCCTTTTACTCTTACGTAATTGATTCCATTTAAAAACACTCTTCTGGGAAGGGGTCCGTAGGTTTCACCAGATGGCTAACAGGGTCCATGGCAGCAGAAAGGTCAAAGACCCCATTGGGTGTGGGTTCGAGTCCTACCGCTGCCCGGCACCGCCAGAGCATGGGCAGCCGCTTCCCTAGTCTGCATTTCTTATTTGTGCCCTGATCAGAGAGGTGCTTTCTCCCTCCGGGTTGTGGGAGAGTCAGTGATGGTGCTGGACGCTGCCCCATGCGGGGTCCGTCCGGCTGACCGTTGGGTGTGGCCCTGGGAGCTCTAGCACCCGGATGTGCACACCCCCTGTCCTGGGGTCCTTCCCCCTCTGGGTGGCTTGTCTGTCTGTCCTGTGTCTGTTGCCCTGACACTCCTCACTGGCAGACCTGTGTCTCTCCTAAGAAACGATGTCACTTAAGCTCACACTGTGTGCCAGCCTCACGACAGCCCACCAGGCGGGTGCGCTTTGCACCCGTGTTCTGGAGAGGAGGCAAGTAAGGCCCAGAAAGGAGAAGTCGCTGGCTCAGGGTCACACAGCTAGTGGGTGGGTGAGCCCAGATTGCACCTGGGCCTGTCCGGCTCTTGGCCTCCATGCTGGGACCACTGCAGTCCCCGAGCCTGGCCAGTACATAGCCCTCAAATGCTGAATTCAGTGCCCACGCAGTGTTTCATAGCTCAGGGGGAGGGGCAGCGCTCGGTAAATGCAGATTCCTGGGCTCCGTCGGGGAGCTTCCAAATCAGAATATTTGGGGGCAGGACCCAGGAATCTGTCTTTTAAGAATTTCAGGTGATTCTGATGCACGCAGAGGTTTCGAACCACCTTAAAGGGGAGAAATAACAGTGATACAGTAACAAAGCTCTGAGCGCTATCAGTTCACCTTAGCACCCACAGATGAGAAAACTGAGGCACAGAGGAGTTAGGTAACATCGCTGTTTACCTCCCCTGCTCCAACCAAGGCTGCATTGCTAGTAACCACCAGAACCGGACTCCAAGCCCAGTGTGTACAACTCCCACTACAGTGCTCATCCCACCCCCCCACCCCTACTTCTGGAAGCTTCTAGACAGAGGAATGGAGACAGGTCGCGTGTGTGTGTGTGTGTGTGTGTGTGTGTGTGTGTGTGTGTGTGTTGTGTGGCGTGGGTGAAGGAAGCCCGGGCCTTGCAAGGTCACCCTGGCCTTTTCCTGTTTATACTCTTGATCAGGCAGGGGCCCGTGTGTTCCCGAACAGGAAGCCCAGAGGGAGGGCTGCACCAGGCGCTGGGGGCAAGGCTGGGACATGGGAGCCAAGAGGCTGAGCTGGTTACTGCCCCGGGCAGCTGCATGACCTTGGACATGCATCGCCCCCATCCGTGAGTTGGGCAGGGTAGAGGTTTGGGGGTGATGGTTCAAAGCTTGGCTTCTGGCATCAGACAGAGCTGGGTTCCACTTCAGGCTCAGACCGTTCCTGTCTGTGTGACCTCAGGCTGCACGCTTCACCTCTCTGAGCCTCAGCTTCCGCCTCTGTCAAACGGGGCTAATAAGCGTGCCTCGCCCTACTCCCCGGGTTGTTAGAGGCAAAGTGCACAGCAAAGTGCCAGGCACACACAAGTCTCTCTCCTTAAATCTTTACTTGGCAACAGGCCAGACACCGGATGATTCTGTGTGTGCACATGCATTTCTTTTTCTAAAAAATATCAGAGATTTTCCCAAGTTGTCCATTTTTCTCACCAGAGTCCGGCTGCCTGAGTCCTCCCACTAGGCCTTCTGAGATTGGGCCCAGAACCCGAATATGCACCGGCTTCCACGGTCACCCACGGCATTTGCGTTTTGTGAGTTTGTCCTAGTTCCCCTAGGAGCTCGTACAGAGCAGGGGCCTGGCCCACGATGGCCTGAGGGACGCATCGAGGTTGCCGCCTGATTTCGTTAATAGTCTCGCTGGAATCCAGCCGTGTGTGTTCCTGGATGTGCTGTTTCTGGCTGCTTTCATGGTGCAGAGGCAGAGTGGGTAGCTGTCACAGACCCTCTGACCCACGGGGCCAAAATCATTGGCTTCCTGGCCCTTCACAGAAGTTTGCCAACCCCGCCTCACCGGGCCACTAGCTTCTTCGTCTTCGGGTTCCTTCCAGTCTTCATCCGCGTGCTGTGATGACAATGATCATAACATTCAGTGCTGACGTTTTTGCACGTCTGTGCTGGGCACAATGAAGTTATGGAATTCCTCATGACTCTCTTTGTCCCAAGTGTTACTCCCATTTCTCAGATGGCAACACTGAGGCTTGGAGAGCTGAATTGACGCAGGACACCCAGCCTCTGAGTACAAGAGCCAAGAAGTAACCTCCGCCCTCATCACTCCCCACCCTGAGCTTGTGCCAACAGGGTGCTGAACTGGGCCTCTTGAGAGGGAGGCAGGGTGGCACGTGGGGGTCCAGCTTTGATCATTTTAGGTTAAAAAAAATGCAAAGCTCGTCAGGAAGGAGAGATCTAGGAGCATGGGCTATGGAGAGAGAGGAAGATTTGGGTTTTCCTTTTACTCCCCTGCTTACCAGCTCTGTGGCCTTGGGCAGGTGAACCTACCTCTCTGAGCCCCAGTAAAGAGATGGTTAATGAGGGGGCTTCCCTGGTGGCGCAGTGGTTGAAAGTCCGCCTGCCGATGCAGGGGACACGGGTTCGTGCCCCGGTCCGGGAAGATCCCACATGCCGCGGAGCGGCTGCGCCCGTGAGCCATGGCCTCTGAGCCTGGGCGTCCGGAGCCTGTGCTCTGCAACGGGAGAGGCCACAGCAGTGAGAGGCCCGCGTACCGCAAAAAAAAAAAAAAAAAAAAAAAAGAGATGGTTAATAAGGGAGAGTCAGATGGGATCCTGGACAGGGTAGTGAGGACAAAATTCCGTGATATATGCAAAACCCTTAGCTCAGTACCTGGGGCACAGAAAGTGCTTGGTAAGTATGAGCTAATACTTCTGAGGCCGCGCGCCAGCCTGGCTTTTCTTCTTCCTCTTGAGCCACCTCATGGTGCTTCTTATGCCCAAGCATCATCCAGAACCTCAGAATTATTCTTTTGCCTCTTCCTCTTGCCCCATTGGATCCTGGCAGGCTCTTCTTGGCTGGCTTCCCTCCGGAGTGCGTTGGAGGTCTCTGATCCCCAGGGATCCTGAAGGGAACTCCGGTCTCCCCTAATCTGCTCGGGAGGCTTGGGGCAGTGAGGTCGCAGGGAGCAGGGGCAGGTGGTTGCCATGGTGATGGAATGTTTGGGAGTTGGTCCCCACTGAGAGGGCTTGCGAGGCTGATGGCTGAGCTTAGGCATGTGGCTACCAGGTACCCCTCCAAGGCTCCTCTGCAAGTGCCATGACCTGCCCCCTGGGCTGGCGTCCTGTGCTCCAGACCCCCACCCCTGCTCCCCAATCTTGGGAACCTCTTGATCTGCCGAGCTTGGAGAAATCATGCAGAATTGGAAAGTTCAAATGAGTCTGACCCCTTAGGGCATGTCTTCCCCTCCCACGGGGGGGGCATTACACAATCACAGTCGTGATTATCTGATGTGCTGGTTTCCTGGATCCCCACTAGAACATCATCTCCGTAAGGGCAGAGGCCTTGGTGTGCCGCCCTTGAGGTGTTCCAGCATCTACTTGCAAGCATAGTACGTGCTCAGTAAACATTTGGGGAATGAATGAATCCGGCCTAAGAGCATCTTGAAGACTGACCAGCCCCCCTCCCCTCTCCTTCCTTCCAGTGGTCATTCAGGGCAGCCCATGGGTCAGTGAGAAGGGAGCGAAGTCCTCTCCCATCCTCTGCTGCTGCCCCTGTTTTATGAGCCATGTGACATGAGACCAAGGATGTTATTGTTAAGACAGAACCAGATTTGGAAACTGGCTTTCCCTCTTAGTAAGGCACACTTGCTGTGGGCCAGGTTCTGTTCTAACACGTTCTAACATTTATACTTCCCAATACTCGTATGAGGCTAGTTCCACATTTACACTGGCCACATTTCTAGTGCCCTGGGGCCGTACATGAGCCTCCTAGGAGGTATTGTTGTCATCTCCATTGTACAGAAGGAAACTGAGGCTCAGAGAGGTTAAGTGACTTGCCAAGATCACACAGCCAGTAGCTGGTGGAGCCAGGATTTGAGCCCAAACAGTCTGACCCCCTACTATGGCTGGCATACAATTCAAAAAATACTAGCCATTTTATTATTATCTAGATCAAGGTAATATAACAACACCGTGTGTTCTTTTTTTTTTTTTTTTTTTTTTTTGCGGTACGCAGGCCTCTCACTGTTGTGGCCTCTCCCATTGCGGAGCACAGGCTCTGGACGCGCAGCCTCAGCGGCCATGGCTCACGGGCCCAGCCGCTCCGCGGCATGTGAGATCTTCCCGGACCAGGGCACAAACCCGTGTCCCCTGCATCGGCAGGCGGACTCTCAACCACTGCGCCACCAGGGAAGCCCTGTTTGTTTGTTTTTTAAATAAATTTATTTATTTATTTGTTTTTGGCTGCGTTGGGTTTTTGTTGCTGCGCAGGGGCTTTTCTCTAGTTGCTGCAAGCGGGGGCTACTCTTCGTTGCGGTGCGCAGGCTTTAGGCACGCAGGCTTCAGCAGTTGTGGCTTGCGGGCTCTAGAGCACAGGCTCAGTAGTTGTGGCTCACGGGCTTAGTTGCTCCGCCGCATGTGGGATCTTCCCAGACCAGGGCTTGAACCCAGGTCTACTGCCTTGGCAGGTGGATTCTTAACCACTGCTCTACCAGGGAAGCCCAACACCATGTGTTTTTAGGAGAAAAATATTATCACCTACCACCCCTGTGGCATTTTGAGTCTGTTCCCTTCTCATTTTTCGTATGTGGGGTTTGTGTTCGCTGGTTGGTTCGGTTGACTTGGTGGTTTCGCTTTTTGGCACAGTCGTGCTTACCCTGAACCCCCATGGGCCTTTGTCATCCGTAAATTGGAGAACCAAGGTGCCCCTCCCCACTCCGCCCTGCCATTGAGTTATTGTGAGGAAAAAATGAGGTAGCGGTGTGGAACTTCCTTGGTCTGGTGTTAAATGTACAGTGGTGCTTAATAAATGCTGATGTTCCTCCTGCAAGAAAAGGAGGGCTCAGTGACCCCTCCCCATGCCTCTCACGTGTCTTCCAAGTCTGCGTTGTCCAGTAGAACTTTGTGTGAACGATGGGAATATTCTAGATCAGGGGCCTGAAAACTTTTTCTATAAATGACCAGATAGTAAATATTTCAGGTTTTGCAGAACACGTAGAATTTTTCTTATTGCTGCTGCTTCCCCCTCCCCCTCCCCCCAGCCCCGCCCCGCATCCTCTTCCTCCTCTTTCCCTTAAAAAAAAAAAATATGTAAAAGTCATTCTTAGCTTGCAGGCCTTACAAAACAGGCTGAGGGGTGGATTTGGCCCAAGGGCCATCATGTGCTGACTCCATCCTAAATCTGCTCTGCCCAGTATGGTAGCCCCCAGGGGGCCACTGGGCTGTTGAATTGTGACCAGTGCCAATGAGGAGCTGGATTTTAAATTTTATTTAATTTTACTTTATTTATTTATTTTTAATTATTTTATTTTATTTTGGCTGCGTTGGGTCTTCATTGCTGTGCACCGGCTTTCTCTAGTTGCGGCGAGCGCGGGCTACTCTTCATTGAGGTGCGTGGGCTTCTCATTGCGGTGACTTCTCTTGTTGTGGAGCACGGGCTCTAGATGCACGGGCTTCAGTAGTTGTGGCACGTGGGCTCAGTAGTTACGGCTCGCAGGCTCTTGAGTGCAGGCCCAGTGGTTGTGGCGCACGGGCTTAGTTGCTCCGTGGCATGTGGGATCTTCCTGGACCAGGGCTCGAACCCGTGTCCCCTGCATTGGAAGGTGGATTCTTAACCACTGCGCCACCAGGGAGGTCCCCATCTTACTTGATTTAAATTTAAATACTGACCTGTGGCTAAAGCGTCATGTCGGAGTCTTGGCGTCACAGCTCTGAGTGACTGAAGGCTCCAACAGCCCCGTTTCACCACCCTGAAAGGGGCCGTGGGAGCTGCCCGCCTGGCAGGCCTCTTGAACTCTCTGGCATTTCAAGGGCCGCCTGAGGGCAGCTGGGCCTGAGCCATCTCGTCTCCGGAAAAACTTCAAGGGCCCTGGTCCCTAATTGTGTTTGTTGTTGTTATTCCAAGAACCAGGCTTCTCTTCACTGGCCACCCATATGCCCTGGGAATGCCAAGCCTGTGTATTCTGTAGCTGGGAGGAGGGGGAGGGTCTGGGAACCCTTCTCCTCCTGGGGTTAGATATACTAATCCCTGGTATTTCAGGGAGAGGAAAAAAAACTGTATAGAGGCAAGGAGAGAGCGAATAGGAAGGGAAAGAGGACCCCAAAAATGGTCCTACGCCCAATGTATTTGCATCATGGCACAAATAAAATAATTGCTGAGATTTTTGAGTATTTGCTATTGTCTTGTTTAAACCTCCCAATAGCCCATTTTACAGCATAGGAAAACCGAGGCTCGGAAGAACAACAATCTACCTAGTCAGGGAATCATCCAACTCCAGAGCTGCATCCTTAAACCCCGCCACCCCACCTCTTGGGCTGGGACTAAGCAGAGGGAAGTTGAGCCTCAGACTCTGTGACTCTGTGAAGAGATTTTTGCTCCCAAACCTCAATTTTCACATCTGTAAAATGGGAGAAGGTGAGAATTGGACTAAAAATCTGCCACCCACCCCCTCCCCCAGTAAATGGTAAGGGCATAGTAGTGACATGTACACCAAGATCCCATTGGTTCCCCATCAGCCAGGCTTCATGCCAGACCCCATGAGTTCACGGCCCATTCCTTTAATGCAGTGGTTAAGAGCTGGGCGTTAGAGTCTCACAGATGTGGATGGCGATCCTGGTTCCCCGGGTCAGTTGCTCTTCCTCTTGGTGTCATTTCCTCACCTGTAAAATTGGGAGTATCGTACTTTCCTCATTGGGGGATTAAATGGCACAAGGCACCCACAGCAGGCATTTGGTCAGTGTTAGGTGGCAGTGGCGGCACGGCATTGTCCAACTCCGGGGGGCGCCATATTTGTCATAGGCTGGGTACGCAGTGCCCTTTGGAGTTGAGCAGTGCGCAGCCTGTTCAGCCATACCCAGCAATTCCAGATGGTGATTCGTGGTACAGTGGTGGTGGTTGTTGCTTCTTGTTATATTTACTTTTCCTGAAGTCCAAGGTCCCTGGGCCAAGAAGAAGGGAGAGCCCGGTTGTAAGAGACCCATTACTTCCTAAGGCAGCAGTGCCTTAGCTCAGGTTCTCAGCTGACACCCCTCTGCCTGAGAAGTGAGCCAGTTCACTCCCTGGCTGAATCAGTGAATTTAGACCCCAGTTTCAACATCTTGGGCGGACGTGGCCTGTCCCTGCCTTGCTGCTCGTCTCCCAGAGTCACTGTCGGGCACCCTTGGGAAGCCCAGCATCCCCTTCTGCCCCTCCGAGGGGGTCCAGCCCCTCTCCATAGCACCCACCCCTAATGCGCCTAATGCAGCGTCTCTTCTGCCTCTGCAGGGCTCAACCCGTGGAGAGTCTTAGCAAGCAGCCACGAGGGCTAGATCCCAGGGATGAGAGTGTCCAGGGGAGGTAAGTGCTTCCCGAAGGTCCCCCAGAGACCCGGCTCCTCCAGGGACAGCTCCCAGCCTCCTGATTGGGCAGCCGAGCAAACTCCCCCAGGCAGCTCTCTCCTCTGTTAGAAATCCAGACAAAGCTGGATCCCAGCAGCGTGGAGAGGGCAGGCCTCTGTTCTTCCTCACCCCTTAGGAAAGTGATTCTCCTGGTGGTGGGAGAAGGCCGAGTCCCCGAGCAGGCAGGACTTACCCGGCATTCGTGGGCAGATTCAAGCACGGCCAGAATCCAGCCGTCTGCGTGCCACCTTCCAGCCTCAGTGTTCTTGGCGTGCGTGCTTTGCCCTTCACACAAAAGCTCCCTGAACCTCATAACAGCTCCCTGAGAAAAGCTTCTTATCATCCCCCCTTTTTTTGGAGGAGAAAACAGAAGCTCAGAGAGGTGAAGTCCCTTGTCCGGCTCTCCAGCTGGCAAGTGGCAGGGGCTGGATTTGAACCTGGGGCTGTAAGACTCCAAGTCTGAGGGTCTTAGCCACCATCCTCACTGCCAGGATGCCGGGACACCTCCCTCGACAGGGTCCAACAGGGTGGTGGGGACGGAGGGCAGGCCGGAGTCCCTGGGCTGGGCCCTCTGGCCCTTCCTGGAATGGGCGGAGTCTCTGATTCTGGGTGATCAGGAGGCCACCTTCTGCTTCGTAGGCTCCCAGCTGCTTTCCCTCTGCCAAGTGGCCCTGCCTTTGCTTCTCAAGCCATCCTCCAGGTCTGTGCAGTCTCCTCCTCACGGCTGACTTGCCCGCTTTGAGCTGTTTTCTCCTGGCGACTGAGATGAGCCCTTCGCTGGGTGCTGTCCAAGGACAGTGAACAGCTCAGCCGCAGCCTGGTCTGACCCAGGCCTGCCACTCCAGCCATGCCATCCATCTTGGGCAAGTTGCCTCTTCTCTCTGAGCTGCTTGCTGGGCAGGAGGCATCCCTACCCCAGAGGTGGCGGAGAGGATCCCGCTACGTGAGGCATGGCATAAGCTTTAGCAGAGGACGTGCTCAGTCAATGTAAAAACACACAACTCAGTGCTTTGTTTTGAAGTGCTGTAGCCAGATGAATGCTCAGTATTAAGCAAAACTCATGAGTTGATAACATTTAAAAAAATTCTGTCTATCCCTTCTTCCAGGCCTTTTCCCCTGGTGTTTAGTATCCAAGTCACTTCCAACCCCAAACAGAAGCTCGAAGAGTACATAAACACACACACGCACACACACACACACACACACGCACACACACACACACGGGCAGGCACACTGTGTCTATCCTTTTTGGAAACCACTTTCCCAAATTATCCCCTTTTCTCCCTTCCTCTGCATCCCCCATCGCCATCTGTTCCCCAAAGCTTCAGTCTCTCACTCCCCACCAAGTGTCAGGAAGAAAGGGTGATTGTACTAATTCAAGCTAAAGTGTGATTGACAGTCCCCCAGGGTTTTGACACTGAAATAATAATCATTGGCAGAATTCTACTCTCAGGTCTAAGGGGAGAATTTCAGTGAGCATTTAAAGAAGCCGAGAGCTCCATAGAGGGATTTCTGAGGGACTTTGTGTCCTGTCCAGCCTGCTTCCCCGCGGAAAGTAGCCCTGGAATTAGATTTCCCCATGCCAGACATGAATCCAGTGTACACATTAACTGCCAACAGTTTCAGCAGCATATGATAGGCTCAGGTTTCTGGGGAGAGGGTCCCCAGCTATTTTCTGATGCTCAGAGAAGCCAGCAACCCCCGGATGAGACTCATCTTTGCTTTGTCAGTTGCTTCTAGAATCCTCACAGCAGCCTTTGAGGTCAGTGGACCCACCCGTCTTTGTAGCTGAGGAAACTGTGGCTTAGATGGAGGAAGTGACTCTCCCAAAGACACATGGCCAGGAAATGCCGGGGCCTCTTAGCAGTTTCGACCCCAGGCCCCAGGCTGTGTGCTTCTTCAGCTTTGATGTTTATTTTCCACTTGCTATGGCCTGAGGGGCCCCAGGCAGCCCAGGCCCTCGTGGGTGGATTGGTCCAGCTGCCAGCCGGGTCCTTTAGTGGTTTCCGGTGAACCTCCCATCCAAAGAAGAAAGCCACCTCCCACTCCTTTCCTTTCAGACCCTGTCCCATCCGCCAAAGCCACCTGAAACCCCCGGCATGCTGAGCTCTTTCCTGCCTGTTACTTTGCACTGGCTGTTCCCTTTGCCAGGAACTCCCTTCTCTCTCTTCTCCACCTGGCTGTTCAAAACTTCCCTGTCCACTGCTTAGAACTCGGCACACGGGCTGCCTCCTACAGGAAGCCTTCCCTCACCTACACAGGTCGAACCTGTCACCCCCTCCCTAGTGTGGGTCCACAGTATGAGTGGACTCGGGGGGCTGAGGCTGTGTCTCTTAACTCCATAGCCCAACTCCCGCACACAGTAGGAACTCATGAAATGTTGGGGTAAATGAATAACCAGTCAGTGATCATGGCTAATATTCTTTCAAATACTCCCAATGTGCCGGGCACATTCTTAAGTTCTTAAAGGGGGTCATTTAATGTTCATAATAGCCCTTTGAGGTGGACACTCTTAGACCCATTTTACAGATGAGGCTCAGAGAAGTGAAGTCTGTTGCCCAAGCTCACACAGCCACACAGGAAATGGCAGAGCTGGGATTTGAACCCAGGTCTGTCTGACTCCTTGAATGCCCAGAGACCTCAGGCCCTCACTTGGATTCTAGAAAGAGGTGAGAGAGGAAACGAAGGTTCTGAAACACAGCGGGGGTGAGGCAGAGAAGGGCTGGGTGGTCGGAGGTGGGCTGTCTGTCCAGCATCTGGGTCTGCACCTTTTGCGTTGGGCTGAGGTTGCGTAATCAAAGGGCCTTGAGGGTGAATTGGGGAGGAGGATAGATCTGACATTTGAGTGACTAGAGAAGGGGTGGCTGGGCTGGGTGGACCCCTACTCTTTGAAACCAGCCCCTACCTAAAGAATTGGCATTGAGGTCTCATCATCTTTATTAGTGACATTTGGGAGGGGTGAGGAGCTAGGCTCAGGGTCATAATTCATGTCCTAAGTCATCCCCTCCCCCTGTTCGCACGTCACCCCCCCAGTCTGAGCATCCCCAAGTCTCCGCAGGACACGGGCAGGAGCCTCCTGACTGACCTCCCCGCCTCCGTTCCCACCCCTGCAGGCCCTCTCCCCAGGGGCTGCCCGTAGAGTAAGTCCAGCTCCTTCCCCATCCCCTGAGGACATGCCTGGCAGCTGCACCCCATCTTCCCCTTCCCTCCCCTCCAGCCCCAGAAGCCTCCTCTCAGGTTCTTGAACACACCAAACCCTCTTTCTCCCATCTTGGGGTTTTGCAGTCTCCATTCCCTCTGCCTGGAGCACCCTTCCCACACATGTTCACACCGCCAGCTCCCTCTCATCCAGGTCTCAGCTTGGACGTCACCTCCTCCAAGAAGTCCTCCTTAACCTCCCTCTTCCTTCCCCTTCTTGATCTCTCTCATGGTGTCCAGCTTATTTCTTTGCAAGCCATTATCACGGTCTGGCGGTAGCTTGTGTACCGTCCACATCCCCCACTCAGTTGTAAGCTCCTTGAGGCCAGAGGCCTGGCTGTCTCGTCCACTGTCCTGTCTCCAGCCTCGAGCAGGTGCCTGAAACCTTTTTATTGCTTCCGAGTGAAGGCTGAATGAACGGACGGCGATTCTGGAAGAAGCCCAGACCAGGATATTTTGCACCTTCTGAAAAACCTCTCCTGCAGGGGCCGACTGTGGTCACTCAGAGCAGACACAGAGCCGGCTGATGAGCCTGCTGGCCTGGGTCAAAATCATGGACCCTGGCTTGGCCGCTTTCCAGCTGGACAACGGTGAACAGTCGCTCTGTACCTTGGTTCCCTCCTCGCTGTACCATAATCATTTCCTAGCACTTACTCTGTGCCAGGCCACGCTCATTGGACCCAAGCACGTTCTGTAAATATTTGTTAAGCATCTACTAGGGGCCAGGCACCGTGCTAGGAGCTGGGGAGACAGCCGTGAACAAAACAGGCAAAACCCATGTCTTTATCAAACGCGTGTGCTGCTGAAATCTGATGTTCTAGTGCTTTATTATTTTCACATTTCAAAGAATTCCACATAAATGTATTTCAAGAAAGTCCATTTTTGAAAGAATTATTACTCTTTCCATTTATCAGTTGGGGAAACTGAGGCATTGAGTGGTTAAGGAACTGGGCAAGATCTCACAGCTAGGAAGTAGCCAGGAGGGATTTGAACCCAGGCCATCGGGCCCCCTGAGGTCATAACAGCAGCTACGCTTACGGTTGTTGGAGGACCTCATGAATTAAGATGGATGCAGTGTCCCGTAGCGTTCTGCTCTGAACGTCAGCACCCTCATACTTGGCGCTCTTGGGGTCTGGATGGTAAAGCGCCTGCAGCCCGCAGGCCTCCCTGACCGCCCGTGTCCCTCTCTCTCCCCAGATGTGAGCCCGGCGGGGCTCCCGCCCACCTGTCGCTGAAGCGCGCCCCCCGCCCCGGGCCCAGCATGCGCCTGTCGGTGCGGAGGGCACTGCTGGCAGCCGGCTTCGCCCTGGCCCTGGTGCTGGCGGTCCAGCTGGGGCAGCAGGTGCTGGAGTGCCGGGTGGCACTGGGGGGCCCCCGGGGCCCCCGGCGGGCCATGCGGCCGGAGCAGGAGGACCTGGTGATGGTGGGCACGGACCACGTGGAGTACCGCTACGGCAAGGCCATGCCGCTCATCTTCGTGGGCGGCGTGCCCCGGAGTGGCACCACGCTCATGCGTGCGATGCTGGACGCCCACCCCGAGGTGCGCTGCGGGGAGGAGACCCGCATCATCCCTCGCGTGCTGGCCATGCGCCAGGCCTGGTCAAAGTCGGGCCGGGAGAAGCTGCGGCTGGACGAGGCGGGTGTGACAGATGAGGTGCTGGACGCCGCCATGCAGGCCTTCATCCTGGAGGTGATCGCCAAGCACGGAGAGCCGGCCCGCGTCCTCTGCAACAAAGACCCCTTCACGCTCAAGTCCTCTGTCTACCTGTCGCGCCTGTTCCCCAACTCCAAGTTCCTGCTGATGGTGCGGGACGGCCGGGCCTCCGTGCACTCCATGATCACCCGCAAGGTCACCATTGCCGGCTTCGACCTCAGCAGCTACCGTGACTGCCTCGCCAAGTGGAACAAGGCCATTGAGGTGATGTACGCCCAGTGCATGGAGGTGGGCGAGGACAAGTGCCTGCCCGTGTACTACGAGCAGCTGGTACTGCACCCCCGGCGCTCCCTCAAGCTCATCCTCGACTTCCTCGGCATCTCCTGGAGCGACTCCGTCCTGCACCATGAGGACCTCATCGGCAAGCCCGGCGGCGTCTCCCTGTCCAAGTGAGTGGAGCCCCCACCTTCCGCTCAGACCCCTGATCCCGGAGTCAGAGATGCTCAGTGGGAAGGTCGGCTCTGCCCCTCCAAGCTGTGTGGCCTTGGGCAAGTCACTGTGCCTCTCTGAGCCTCCTCTGTTCTACTGGAGAAGATCTGGGAAGAGAGTGGTTAAGAGCACAGCCTTGAACCAGATCTCCCAACTCATAGCTCGGTGGCATTGAATAAGTCACTGTACCTCTCTGAATTTCGGCTTTATTATCCAAAAAATGGGGCAGTCACTCCTCTCCAAACTGTGAATATGCTTTGTAGTGAGCTGTAGCAGGTAAAGTTTGAAAGTATAGTTTCTGGAACCAGACTGTCTGGGTTTGAATCCCAGGTCTGCCACTTTTTAGCTGTGTGACCTTGAGCAAGTAACTCTCCCTCTCTGTGCTTTCATTTCCTCATCTGTAGCATAGGGATAGAATCTATCCCTATTAATCCCTATTAATCAAATGGGTTAATACACGTTAGGTGGTTTATTCCCGTTATCATCGTTTCAGTGTTGATCTTGCTTTTATTGGAATACTCATCAGGCTCACCTTCACTCTCGTTTATTGAGTGTCTGCTGTGTGGCCAGCACTGAGTGAAGCCACAAACAATCATTATTCCTTTAATCCCCACAGCCACCTAGAACATAGGAACTGCTCTTATCCCCATTTTACAGATGGAGAAACTGAGTCTCAGGAAAGTTACTGGCCTAAGGCCACACAGCTAGCAAAGGGTGGTGCCAGGATTTGAACGCAGGTCTGTTGGACTCCAGTGCCTGTGTTCTCAAGCCCTCCGTGGCTGGGACCTATCCTCCCTCCCTTTCTGTCCCTTGCTGTCTGCCTTCCTCCTTTGAGGAGGCTGTCCCTTTCCTGAGACAGTGCAGCACCAGAGTGTGCCATCCCCACGTCTCCATCCTGGTCAGTTGCAAGCATCCTTAACAGCCCAGTGGAAGGGCGGTCCTTCCTGGGACAACGCCTCCCATTTCTTTCATGGCTGGACCCTCCCAGGCTCTGCCCCCAAGAGCTCCTGATCCCTGAGCAGAGCGGGAGGCTCTCAGCAGCTCCTGGCAGCGAAGTGCCCATGGGCTGGGTACCCCCACCAGTTGGTGCTGGAGCCGGGATTTTTGTAAATCATCATGACAAGACATCAGATGACCAAAGGAATACATCCTGATTGCAGGAAATTGGGAAAATACATAAAACGGGAAAGAAAAACCACCCATAATCCCAACACCCAGATTTTGATTTGTGGCTTGCTGGTCCTTGATCAGGGTATATTGATAAAACTGGAGTCCTGCTGGTCATGTTCCTGTGTAACCTTTCTTCACCTTGTATTTGGGACGCTTGCCCATGGCCCCCAGCACTCTGCAGTGACATCATTTTGAATGGCTGCATAATATTCCACTACACGATCACCATATTCTATTTAACATCTGTTTTTGGACACTTTGTTTATTGACTCGTATCAAGCCTGGCTCCTATCCAAGTTCTGGGATGTATCTATGTGATTTCTGTCCTGTGAAGTCCTGGAGACACAAGGCTTGTGGCAAAGGCCAGGCACACGTTTGATGGTGTCTGGTATGTCCACTGTAAACATCTTTGCAACAAGCGTTTTGTTATAAAAGATGAAATCACTGGTTGATTGACAGTTCCGGTTTCATTCCTCTAGGAAATGATAACATATCGGTTTCTGCAAATACTTCATTGAGCACAGTTATCCCTCCCACCTGTCAAAACCAAAAGGTTACTGAGCTGTGGTTCGTAGGAAAGGGCAGCTGCCTTCGAGAGCATTAATGACGATCCTTTAGCTAATTTAGATTCACTTACTTTCTCTCTCCTGCCATCTTTGCCAGATTTATCACACAGTATTAGACATTGGAGGCCATGTTCATAGCAGCACTACTCACAGTAGCCAAGACATGGAAGTAGCCTGTGTCCATCGACAGATGAATGGGTAAAGGAGATGTGGCGTATATACAATAGAATGGTACTCAGCCACAAAAAAGAATGAAATAACGCCATTTGCAGCCACATGGATGGACCTAGAGATTATCATACTAAGTGAATTAAGTCAGACGGAGAAAGGTAAATACTGTCTGATATCACTTATATGTGGAATCTAAAACATGACACAAATGAACTTAATTCATGAAAAAGAAACAAACTCACAGATGTAGAAAACAAATTTAGGATTACCAAAGGGGGAAGGGTGTAGGGGAGGGATGGATTGGGAGTTTGGGATTAATAGATACACGCTACTGTATATAAAATAGGAAAACAACAAGGACCTACAGCATAGCACAGGTAACTATATTCAATATCCTGTAATAACCGTAATGGAAAAGAATATGAAAAAGAATACACACACACACACACACACACACACACATATGTATAACTGAATCACTTTGCTGCATACCAGAAACTAACACAACACTGTAAATACTTCAATTAAAAAAAAAAAAGAGGCAAAAGAAGAAGCAAGCTCCTCCTGTCCCCTCAGAAAGGAATGGTTACTGGATCCCTGATGTGTCTTGAAAGCGGTGAAAATTCTAACAGTCTGGCTTAGATTAGCTCACCGAAGGATTTGCAGAAACTGATATGTTATCATTTTTTCGTGTAATGTAGCTGTCAACCAGTGATTTTATCCTTTATGGCAGAATGGCCTTATGGCCAATTGTGGGGTGAAATTGCTTACAGTGAAGATGTTTATGGTGAAAATACCTAGAACCGTATTTGTGATTTTTTGACACACTGGCTAGAGTTGAGATTTAAATCCGGGTCTTCAGACTCCAGATCCATGCCCTCCCCACCAGTCCACACCCTCTCCCCTCCCCAGTTCCCCTCACCCCCCTTCCCATCTTCCTTTTGCTCCATCTGTTTGCTTCTGTTCTTTGTTCCCAAGTTATCTCTTAGTTGGGATGGAAGCATCTAGAAATAGGTCCTCGATCCTAGGAGTTCCCCACCCTGTATCCTATAAAGCCTCTGAACTATAATTGATAAGATCATCATGACTCACACAGCTTGGTAACCCTGTTGTATGGGAGAGCAAGGAAGCACATATAAGACGATGACTGTTTCATCCTAACAGCAAAATGGAAACAACGTAAATATCCATCTTTAGGGGAATGGAAAAAGAATGAGGTATTGAGAGAGCAGGGAAAAAAAAAAAAACCCACCTACAAACCAGTACTATGTATAGTATATAATTTCTGTTTTTAAATCTGCAAGCAAAACCACAGATTTTCAGTGTGTATATGTGTGGGAGAGAGAGAAAGAGAGAGCTAACACTGAGACCTTAAAATGTACCAGATACTCTTTTATTATTAACTCATTTACTCCTCAGAACAGCCCCGTGAGGTAAGTGCTATTATGATTCCCATTTTACAGGTGAGGACACTGAGGCTCAGAGAGGTTCAGTCAGTCTCCCAAGGCCACACAGCCAGTGTTGGTAGAGCTGGCATCTGCACCCAGGCAGTCTGGCCCCTGAGTCTGCGCTTAGCCACTCTGTTTTTAAAAGTACAGAAAACAGATTGATAGGGTACGCTTCAGAATGCTATGGTCAGGTCCCTGTAGGGAGCTGAAGGACTCAGAGTGGTGACCCCAGGGGCTATTTGCCTTACCATTTGTGTCTTAGAATTACTTCTCAAGAACAAAATACTCATCTTAGTCATATAAATAAAAAGTAATTTTTAAGAAGTCAGAGAGGTCAAGGAAGCAGAATTTCAACACCACTGAAGTGGTGGGCCTTGTCTAGCCCTTTCTCCCAGCTTCCCACCCCATGCTTTTATCCCCATTGTACAGAGCAGGTATGAGGAGGCCATATGACTTGCCCACATTCTTATACTTGAGAAGAGCCGAGTGGGCCCTGGGGACCAGTCCCCCCAACCTTTCCTGCTGCCCCAGAGTCCCTGAGCAGGGAGCCCACCTGAGCACCACCTGGGTCTGCCCGTGCCCCGTCCAGCCCGTCCTCTCTCCCCAGGATCGAGCGATCCACAGACCAGGTCATCAAGCCTGTGAACCTGGAAGCTCTCTCCAAGTGGACTGGCCACATCCCTGGGGATGTGTTGAGGGACATGGCCCAGATCGCCCCCATGCTGGCTCGGCTTGGCTATGACCCCTATGCAAACCCGCCCAACTACGGCAACCCCGATCCCATCGTCATCAACAACACACACCGGGTGAGTGCACATGCACACGGGGAGATGCGTGCTCAGGCTGTGGTGGGGGTGGAGGCTCCAGCTACCCCAGAAAACACTTAGCTTCTTGAGTCCTATGCGGCTGGTCTGTTTCTGTCTCAGGGACACGGTGATTCGTATGGCTGCTTGTATTTCCATTTTTGCTTGGGCCACAAGGAAGCTCAAAACCAACTGGTAGCCTGCCTCTCACACTGTATAGCATCTCACGGCAGGCCCATTCGTGCACTAATTCCATCCTATTTCTCTACTTTGATTTACCCTTTTCCCCCTGCTTCCCTGGCTGTTTGTTCGTCTGTTTGTAAAGCACTTCAAGTCTCTGTTGAGACTGGGTGTGAATAAATCAACGATAGGTCCCTTTATTGCCCCCGTAAGGTTTACTTTTTAATTTTATTTATTTATTTTTGGCCCTGCCTCGAGGCATGTGGGATCTTAATTCCCCAACCAGGGATCGAAACCACGTCCCCTGCAGTGGAAGCACAGAGTCTTAACCACTGGACCGCCAGGGAAATCCCTGCCCCCATAAGGTTTAATATTTACTTCTCAGACAAATGTAAGTTTAGGGTGGTTTAAATTACTTTTTAAGTTCTCCTTAGTGTAGGTGGTCAAGGGGAAATGACTTTGAGATGATGTTTTTGGAGCATAGAAGTAGGCTAATCCTGGGTGTGGAACAGTTACCAAGTCGATATTATTTACATGTCACTGTCACTTCTCCTTTACTCTGGTTGCTGTGTTCTGACTTCCTCAGAGACACGAAGTTAATGAAAATATCTGAACATGGGACCCAGGCCTGAGGAAGAGCCCTCCTACCCCTTATGTCATTGAGACCCAGAGTTTTAATTTAAGCTGAGTTTGGCATTTCTTTTTCTCTCTTTTTTTTTAAAATTAATTCTAAAGTCCTCTGATTCTACTTTCAGAGAACTACTTTGTGTTTGGTCTGTTGAACTAGAGAAGAAAAGGCACGCATCTTAAATTTATTTATTTAATTTATTTATTTTTGGCTGCATTGGGTCTTCATTGCTGCACGCAGGCTTTCTCTAGTTGCAGTGAGCAGGGGATACTCTTCTTGCGGTGCACGGGCTTCTCATTGTGGTGGCTTCTCTTGTTGCGGAGCACGGGCTGTAGGCGCACGGGCTTCAGTAGTTGTGGCACATGGGCTTCAGTAGTTGTGGCTCACAGGCTCTAGAGCGCAGGCTCAGTAGTTGTGGCGCACAGGCTTAGTTGCTCCGCGGCATGTGGGATCTTCCTGGACCAGGGCTCGAACCCGTGTCCCCTGCACTGGCAGGCGGATTCTTTACCACTGCGCCACCAGGGAAGCCCGAGTTTGGCATTTCTGAGCACGTGCTGATTTTAGAAAGTAAACAGTTCTTTTTTTTCTTTCTCTTATTGCCTTATAACTGACTTATTATATTATTGTAGTTTCAGGTGTGTGACAGAACAATTTGATATTTGTGCACATGGCAAAACGATCACTACAATTTGAGTCTAGTTACCCACTGTCTGTCACTGTACAAATTTACAACACATGCAGTACAATATTACCGACTATAATCACCGTGCTGTACATTACATCCCTGTGGCTTGTTTATTTTATATCATCTTGACCCCCTTCACCGATTTCACCTCCCCTGCTGCCAACCCAACAGTTCTTGTATTGAATCAGAGAGGGAGAGAGTCATTACTCTTTATTCTCCTTTAATTCTTCAGTGGACTCAAGGAGAAAGACTCCATTTGATGCCAACAAGTCCTTAACACGTGCAAGCTTTCTCTCTCTCTCTCTCTCTCTCTCTCACTCTTTCTTTTTCTATTTTTTGGCCACGCCGTGCGCCATGTGGGATCTTAGTTCCCTGATCAGGGCTTGAACCCATGTTGCCTGCATTGGAAGTGCGGAGTCTTAACCACTGGACCACCAGGGAATTCCTGCAAGCTTTCTTTTTAACGGAGAGAATTTACTAACACTGAGCGTAGGCAGCTCTGCCCTTGTCCTTGAAATGCAAGCCCGTCTATAGGTCTCATTACTTCCTCTTCCCCCGACATTAGTTGATTTTGTAAACATCTACTTGTGGAAATACTCAGGGATCCAAGGTAGATACCCAGAGTGCATGGAGAGCGTGGGTGTTGGCAACCTGGATGTGGCTTGTTTTTATGATTTTATTATTTTTGTTTTAAATATTATTAATTTCAATGTTTACTATTTAATAATAGTTATCATTCTTTAAACTGTACTTAGGCGCTTTATATACTTTCCTGTGTACATGCTATATTTCATAATAAAAAATTCATTAACAGGATTAGGGACGTCCCTGGTGGCGCAGTGGTTAAGAATCCACCTGCCAGTGCAGGGGACACAGGCTTGAGCCCTGGTCCGGGAAGATCTCAAATGCTGCAGAGCTACTAAGCCCGTGCGCCACAACTACTGAGCCTGCGCTCTAGAGCCCGTGTGCCACAACTACTGAAGCCTGTGTGCCTAGAGCACGTGCTCCACGACAAGAGAAGCCACCGCAATGAGAAGCCCGCGCACTGGAACGAAGAGAAGCCCCCTGCTCACTGCAACTAGAGAAAGCCCGCGCGCAGCAATGAAGACCCAACACAGCCAAAAATAAATAAATAAATTTATTATTTTTAAAAATTCATTAACGGGATTAAAAAAGCAGCAGCAACTGGTGATGACCTTGAAATCCAGCCCCCAAATGCTTCTCAGAAGGGGTGGCTGGGACAGGATGAGGGCATCAGAGAAAGCTGTCCTCTCCTTACCTGCTTTTTTAGCCAGGGGCCCAGCTCCTCTGAAGTCCCTCTAAAAGGCAGAGGCCCCTGGCAGGTCCTAGACTATGGGTCAGAAGCTCCCAGAGTAAGGCCTGACCTTGGGTGTTGTATAAAAAAAATTCTGATGAGCAGTGATGGGTAGGAACAGCTGTTTGGAGCTCTGTTGTTTATTTAAAACAGAAGATGTCTCTGGGTTTCTTCCAAAGAGGTTTACTCCCCAAAGAAAAACTCTGTTTTCTACTAACTTATTTAATGACACAAGTGTTAAGAGAACCACAATTCCCTGATTCACTTATTCTCATCCCTAACTGTGAATTTTTGTGACAAATACACTTGTACTACTGAGAAGAAATATTTTGACACTTCGTCTATCTATGCAAGTGGAGAATTGATAGGGTCACTTTCAAAAGGGATTTTTTGTATTTCAAGTTTCTGGCTTAAATATCCAACGGGGCAGATTTTTACATTTGTAAGAACTAAATTTGGTTTAAAAAAAGCCAAAAACTTGCTCTAGTTTTGTGACCCTGTGTACTTTTAAAATAAAATCAAGAAAGCAAAAAAAGGAAAAACGAAACAAAAGAGCTTTACTCCTTGGGGGTTCCACAAGTTTTAACAAGCGCCAGACACCTTATTTAGTCTTTACAGTGGTTTTGCTGTAACTACAAAGATAAGTCCCCTCGTTGAAAGCCACAAGGGTGTGCGTGTGTGTGTGTGTGTGTGTGTGTGTATACTGAAGGCACAGAATGTTCCTGTACTGGATCCTAGGCAGTACACTCAGTTCTGAAATGATCCCAGTGCTAATGAAACTGTCTGTACCTGTGCTGTTCATTACAGCCACTAGGCTTGTGTGGCCACTGAAATGTGACGAGTCCAAATTGAAAGGTGCCGTGTAAGTGTGAAACACACACTGGATTTTGAGGTCCTCGTACCCCCCAAAAGCATGTAAAACTTCTCCTTAATCATTTTTATATTGATTACATAGGGAAGGAAAACTTTTCCCTTTTTCCCTTCTAGGTTCTTTGGCTGGTCTGATAATGAAATTGACATAAGACAGATTAATAGGAGACAAAACAAATTTCATATTGTACATACAGGGGCTCATAAAAATAGGAGATTCATAAGAAGGGGCCAAAGCAGGCATCTTTCATACCTTTTAGACGAAGAAAGAATACATTTGTGAAGTACTGATAAGACAAAGACATCTGGGCTTGGGGTAGTAAATTACTGAAGAAGTAACAAGGTTTGTGTACACAGCCCTTTTGGCCCTGATTTCTCCATCTCTGGTGATAAGGATGGCTCTCTACCTCCTGTTGCGGGGAGGGTACCTTTCACCTGGGAGATTTATTCCCTGCTCTCAAGGGCACTAAGGAGGGTCAGAGTGTCCTTCTGGCACCGGCTGTTTCTTAAATAACTTTAATTCAAAATAATGAATATGCCAAAGTGGTAGATTTGGGGGCGACCTGCCCTGAACCCCATCAATTACATGTTGAAGTATTAATATTTTAGCTATATCAGGTTAAATAAAAAATACCACTATAGGGAATTCCCTGTAGGTCCGGTGGTAAGGACTCCACGCTTTCACTGCTGAGGGTCCAGGTTCCATCCCTGGTTGGGGAACTGAGATCCCACAAGCTGTGCAGTGTGGCCAAAAAAAAACAAAAAAAACCCACTAGAATTAATTTCACCTGTTTCACTTTGTTTTTAAATGTGGCTACTAGAAAATTTTAAATTACAGACTAGGTTCACATTATATTCTATTGGACAGTGCTGGTCTATCCAGTGCCTTGTATTTCGAGAGATATTGGAAAGGCCTGGAATTTTCTGGTTCCCACCTCAGGGCCTTTGTCCTCTCTGTGCCCTCTGGCTGGAATGCTTCTCCTTCAGAGCGTAGCCTGGCAGGATATCCTTGTCACTCAGGTCTCAGCACAAAGACCATGCGTTCCAAGGGGCCCTTTCTGACCACCCATTCAGAAGAAGCCCCCGGGCACTCCTAATCACATACTTTCCTTGTAGTACTTCCCATGGTTTGATATGTTCTTGTTTAATTGTGTTGTCACTTGTGGATTGTCTGGCCCTCCCCACTCCAGAACGGAAGCTCCAGGAGGATGGGACTTCTAATTGTCTGGGCAGTGTTGTAATGGCCCCCAACCCCCTCCCCACCCCCGAGCTTAGAATAATGCCGGAATAAGAGGAGCTTATTAATACATGTTTGTTGGATGGATGCATGGATGAGCAGGTGGATAAGTGGATGGGTGGGTTGGGTGGATGGATGGATAGGTGTGTAGATGGGTGGGTAGGTGGACGGGAGGGTAGATGGGGGGCGTGGATGGGAGGGTGGATGGGGGGGTGTGGGTGGATGGAGAGGTAGATGGATGGGAGGGTGGATGGGTGGGTACCCGGATGGATGGGTGGGTGTGCAAATGATGGACTAAATTTTATTTTTTGATCATTTCTACAATAGCGATAATTTTTTCTTTCCTAGGTCTTGAAAGGGGACTATAAAACACCAGCCAATCTGAAAGGCTATCTTCAGGTCAGAAACCTCAGGGGGAATTCTGCGTCACCACTAGCTTCCTCTGTGCCCTTGAACACTTCACTTCTCTCATATGGTTGATGGTTTGTCCATCAGAAAATTGGATGGGGGTGGGATTCCGGTCAGAGGCTCTCAAGTGTCTGATCCACCTGGAGCGACATCTCAGTAGCCCTTCAGCCTGAGTCCCTTCCTTGTCCCCTGGCTTGAAAGCAGTTGGAGGAACTTAGTGGGGACTTTCTGTCAAACTTTCTGCCTCTAGCCTTAAATTCAGCTTCATTTAAAGTGGCAGTTCCTGGACTTCCCTGGAGGTCCAGTGGTTAAGATTCCATGTTTTCACTGCAGGGGTGTGGGTTTGATCCCTGGTCAGGGAAGTTCTGCGTGCCGCACTGTGTGGCCAAAATAAAAAAGTATGAAGTGGCAGTTCCCAGCCCAGCACAAAAATTTCATCAGTCTACCAAAAAATGAGGGTCATGTGATGCAGGTATGTGTGCAAAAGTAGACATAATACAGTCCTGTGTCCCCACACGCATCCCCACAGGCTGGCCTCCCATGCATCCTGGGCGTGTCCATGGAGGCTGTCCCTGAATCTTGTCAAGAACCGTTCCCAGGACTGACGTAGCATCCTCCTTTTGGTGCCAAAGTGCTCCTTTTTAAATGAAGGGTGGTGATGCTACAATCAGTAGTTTCAGTTTGTGTGTGTGTTTTATTTAACTTGGCCAGGAAAGGGTGGGGTCACCCTACGCTAATCCCCAGTTTAATCATCAAACTCACAAGACTCTCATGGGTCGGGCAATGAGATTTTGGTCCTTTGGGGATGAGTCCACACTCCCTTTGTGGGAATCAGAAACCCATCTCTTGCCACTGTGAAAAAATATTGCCAGACTTAATCAGCACTAATCTATTATTTGTTCTAGCCCAAAGAGGATGTAACAAGAACAACAAACAGAAGTGGGGTAAGGGGAATTAGCCACAATCTGAAACTCTTTTCATTTTTACATACAGTCTTTTTTTTGCCCACCTGGATATGCATTTTTGTGTTCCTTGCAATTCCATTGTATGAGCTGCTTTGTTTTACTTTCTTACTGTTTTTCCATCCTGGGGGTCTCACGTGGCCATTTCGGATGGCTACCTAGTTTTCTCTGGAATGCATTATGAGTCACCAATTACTTAACTGTTGCCCTATGTAACTTTTGCAATATTTTGCAATATTTCAAATGATGTCATGCACCTATCATCCTGATTTTGCCTCTCTTCTGTGGGGCGAGGGCTGGGGGAGCCTCTATGGAATTGTTCCCTTCGAATACAATTTTTTATATAAATTTATTTATTTTTGGTTGCATTGGGTTTTCATTGCTGCGCATGGGCTTTCTCTAGTTGCAGCGAGCAGGGGCTACTTTTCGTTGTGGTGCGCGGGCTTCTCATTGCGGTGGCTTCTCTTGTTGCGGAGCACAGGCTCTAGGCTCACAGGCTTCAGTAGTTGTGGCACACGGGCTTAGTTGCTCCGCGGCATGTGGGATCCTCCCAGACCAGGGCTCAAACCGGTGTCTCCTGCATTGGCAGGTGGATTCTTAACCACTGCACCACCAGGGAAGTCCCCAGATACATTTTTAAGGAGTGGAATCAGAGGATGGGAGGGTCTTTTTTTTTTGGCCGTGCGGCATGTGGGATCTTAGTTCCTGGACCAGGAATCATACCCGTGCCCCTTGCAGTGGAATCGTGGATTCTTAACCACTGGACCGCCAGGGAATTCCCCATGGGAGGGTCTTTTTTGAGACTCTTGAACTACAAGGTTAAAATTGCTTTACAGAAGAGTTGGACCAGTTTACACTCTCCTGCACTGTGTGGCGTATTCAAGCTGGCCTGGGACTGTTTTTTGCTCTCTTAGAAGCAAAATGTAAAGGAATAGCATATGCTCTGTCATCGTGAGCAGTCCCACCTTCTGGAGAGCTGCCCCACAAATTACATCAAACCCCTACTTTCGGCCCTTTTCTCCTCCACTGTGCACGTGATCTCCTGCAGGATATTGCGAAACTTGGAAACAATCTTAGGGCAACAGTTGAGTAATGGTGGTGTGTACATTGTATAGAATATTATGTAGCCATCCAAAATGGTAATCGTGAAACCCCAAAAATAGGAAGATAGGAAGCAAGCAAAACAAAGCTGCTCACACGTTAGAATGGCAACTCATGCAAAAATGTATACGCAATCCCTAAACTCCAAACACCCTCTCCTTTCCAGGGCTTTGCTAATCCCTCTGCTGGGAATGCTTTTCTACCCACATCCGTGCATGGCCGGCTTCATTTTCATCTTTTAGCTCTTTGCTTATGGGGTGTTTTCCAACACCAACAACTAATTCTCTGATTATCTGGACACCAACTAGGTGTTGCGTAATTCAGTTCAATTCTGACGCTGATTTCCGGAGATAGCCTCTGACCCCACAGGTTAAGGGCCCAGTCCCACAAAACTGCCCCCACTTCAGATGCCCAGGCTACCTGCCTTTCTGCCCAGCCAACTATACATTTGCGGGGTCCCCATGCCCCACCCCCACTCAGGTTTGGTAATTCACTAGAACAACACACAGGACTCAGGAAAACACTTTACTTCCTAGATCACCAGCTTATCATAAAGGCTGTAAGTCAGGAACAGCCCAGTGGAAGAGATGTGTAGGGCGAGGTATGGGGGAAGGGCGTGGAGCTCCCATGCCCTCTCTGGGGGCACCACCCTCCCGGCACCTCCCTGTGATCGCCCACCCCGACTCCCTGAACCCTATCACTTATGGATTTTTATGGAGGTTTCATTAAGGAGGCATGGTTGATTAAATCATTGGCTGTTGGTTATTAACCTGCAGCCTCCTCCCTTCCCCAGAGGTTGGGGTGGAGGGCGCTGAAATTTCCAACCCTTTAATCATGCCTTAGCCTTTTTGGTAACCAATCCCACATCCTGAAGCCGGGGGCCCCCAGCCACCAGTCATCTCATTTGCATACAAAAGATGCTTTTTCTCACTAGGGAGATTCCAAGGGTTCTAGGAGCTTGGTGCCAGGAACCCAAGGGCAAACACATGTAGGTTTTTCATTACACTCCACCTTAAATGTCATCCCCCGGTAGTGGCCTCTCCGAACCACTTTATCTGAAGGAGCCCCAACACCAGTCACTCATATCAGCCCATTGTATTGCCTGGACTTAATAGTGTCTTACGGATGTGTTTGTTGAGCAGGCTGTCCCCACTAGAATGTGAGCTGGGTGGGGATAGGATAGGGTCTATCATGTCCACAGTAGCCCCAGCACCCGGCACATAGTAGGTGTGCGGTAGCTACTCGGTGAGGGAGTGTGCCCGATTCAGTGACGCTGAGGGCTGAACCTCAGGGCAGTGAGGCCCTGGTACCACCACTTGGCTGTGACCCTTCCTCTGTGTGTTGTCTTCCTCCAGGTGAACCAGAATAGCACCTCTTCCCACCTAGGAAGCTCATGATTTCCAGGTAGGCCTGCGGACTTTGCCGGGACCTTCCGACACTTCTGAGCCCAGGAGTCACTTTTCTGAAAAGCTTGTCCTTCCTGAGCCTCCCTGGGGAGGAGTGGCCACCAAGGTGGGCTGACCCAGCCCCATCAGGAGGTTTCCCTGGCCCCAGCCTGGGGAGCTATTTATAGAATCAAGGCTTAGTCTCCTAGCTCTGGATCAGGGGTGTGGGCAGGGATCAATGCTGAACCAGCCAGAAAAAGGTTTATCTGGCGTTGGGGAGGGGGTACAGAGGACAGGTGTGATGGGGGGATTCTAGAACCATTTTGCACAGAATGCTGTCTGCCAACCCAGCTTCTATAAACAGCATCAGGTTGGCCCAAAGCAATTAATGTTGTAATAATAGTCGCAAGCAGTTCTGGTCTAAGAATAACCCCTACTGCACTGGGCTGAGTGCTCTTCCTGTGTTACTCCTTTAACCCTCAGCATCCCTGGGAGGCAGGTGACATGACTGTCCCATTTTATGGAGGAGAAAACCAAAGCCCAGAGAAGGGCGTTGATTGGCCTAAGGCCACAGAGCCACCGAAAGTCATCTCCCCCAGAGTTTGCTTTTAACAAACGATTTTAAGTGCATATTTACCCATCCATGTTTTGCCAAGGGGCAGGGAAGCAGGTTCTGAACTTGGGCAGTCAAAGATTTAAGGACTCACTCGAGGTTCAACTCCTGTTGGCCTCTGTTTTCCCCATCTGGAGAATGGGGATTCATCACTGTCCGCCTGCAAGGGTGGTCGTGAGATGAAGTGAGCCGGCCCGGGTGGGAGCGCTGGGACCTTGCGGCAGACGTGGGCCCTGGAGTTAAGGCTCCAGCGAGTGAGCTCACTTCCTTATGCTCCCCAGCCTCTCTGATCAGGCTCAGGGAAACCTGGGGGAGTCAGAGAGGCCAGGACCAACTTGCCTGGGTATTTGGCCTATGCTTTTAAACTGTAAAAGAGCTTCTAGCCTCTAGTCGATATTTAGTTTCCTTTTCTTATTTTTAAATAATCAGCATATTTTTTCATTTTTCTTGAAATCCACTTTGCACCAGCCCACAAGGCTGGAGACACAAAGTCACCCTGACTCTCAGCATTCCCATCCTGAGTTGTGCTAAGATCCAGGACTTCCGTTTAATTCCTAAGAAGTCTCACGTTGAAAGCAGTCTTTTTCCAAGTTTTTCCCCAACTCGATTTCCCTCTCTCTCTTTCTGCAGGTTCATTAGTAGAATCCTGAACCTTCTCGTTGACGAAAGCCAGATCTATTTCTCGCTTTACTCTTTAGATGAGGTCCCAGAGACAGGGTACTTTAGCTAATCATTGCCATCTGCTCTTCATAAATCAGAAAAGTGATATCTTTGGGGTCAGGTGGCGACAGGTTGAGATGTGGGTAAGGACCCAAGAAACATTTTTAAAGGTAAATTCTCTCCAGCCATCTGGATGCTATAGAAAATCTCACATGCTTACATGAATGCATGAAGACCATCTGTCCTGCAATCGCACATATAAATATACAAGATCTCTTTCAGAATTGCGACTCTGGGCCTAACACCCGTTTTTCTCCCCTTTCAGATCTTTGCAAGTGGCTTTGTTGCCAGAAGAGAAGAAACTTTGCATTTGAGTGGAAATCGGACCTCAAATCCAAGCATATTGCTTGCTATTAATCGCCGAAACAGGACTGCTCATGAGGAATGTATTTGCATATGGTTGCAAAAGCTGAATCATTGAAAACTTAACCTTGAAACATTCTATCTTAGGATAGTCTGGGGTAGAGAACCAAGAGTGTGGAGGTAGTCCGGCTTTTGAAACTTAGGTATTTTATATTATTCCCCTCGAGAAGTTTTTTTTAAGAAATGGATTTGCCATCCTCCTTAATTTGCAGGACTGCCTTGGTGGCTTTGTTTGCTGGGACAAGGCCCACCACCCGTGCCTCTCCTGTTGACCCTTACTTTTGAATTCAAAGAATCTATTTAAGAATTTAATATATGAGACTTTCTTTGATTCCTCCTCAGTTTTACTCACAGAGAAAAATATATATATATATATTATTTGAATAAACTGAACAGGGACTCATTTGTCTGTGCCTTACTTTACAGAGTGAATAGATTTTTTTCTTCCATGTCGAGTTTTGTCAGGTGGATTGATGATGAACAAAGGCTGGAGAATAGGTCCACACAAGGGCGCAGCTGAACTCCTGTGTCAGGGAGCCCCAAGGCCACCCTTGGGTTTGGCGATTAGCTACAAGGACTCAACGGAACTCAGAAAACCTGGTGGACTCACAGTTACGGTTTATTACAGCGAAAGGATACGGATTAAGATCAGCAAGGGAAAAAGGCGCATAGGGCAGAGTCCAGGAGAGCCCAGGCACAAGCTCCCAGATGTCCTCTCCCACTGGAGTCTCACAGACACGCTTGATTCTCCCACCTACAATGTGTGATAACATGTATGAAGTATTGCCAGCCAGGAAGGCTCACCTGAGGCTTAGTGTCCAGCATTTTTTACTTGGCATCAGTCACAAAGGTATGCAGCAACTGACCATAGTTACTTGGTCTCCAGCCCTTCCAGAGGTCAAATGATACAGTGTGATCCAAGACCCCCCATAAATCACATTGTTAACATAGACTCTATGGCCTGTTGTGGTCCAGGGTCCTAGGTGTTCAAAGGCACTCCTTCTAGTGAGGACATCCCAAGGGCTCAGAGGTGAGCTCCCAGGAGCTGGTCCAGGCTGGTCCTTTGTCACATGCAGGGTTTGTTGGAACTCTCCAAGCCTGCTGAGTTCATCTTTGGCTGCTCAAATGCTTAGGGATCAACCAGGCCCAGAATAGTTTGTTATCTTTTAAGGGTTAACTGTTTTACCCACACTGCCTTGCCTTAGCTCTCATGACAGTAGTGAGGCTTTGGGAAGGTAGTGACTCACAGTGGCGTGGGGTATGGAGTTTTGGAGTCAGGCCGAAGTACCAGCTGTGTGGTTTGCTCCCCTGTTTCTTCATCTGTCAAATGAGGAAGGTAGAACTTCCTGGGTTTATTGGGAGGGGCCGATGGGTGACGTGGGCTGTGGTGCCTGGTGTGTGATGAGCCCGCAGTGTGAGGCAGCTCTTGTCTCTCCTTGTCTTGAGACAGAGGTGGGATGGGTAGTTGATGGAGTCATGGACACAGGAAGCTCATGATCACCCCTCAAGGGTTAGCAGAAGACATCCGGCCTCATTCACTCTTCTACCATCTATTGCTGCATGACTCAACAGCCCCCAGCTTCGTGACTTAAAAGCATTTATTGTTGAATCTCTCAGTTCTAGGAGTTAACTAGAGTGAGCTCAGTGGTTCTCACAGTCAGATGGTGGCTGGGGCTTCTGTCCACTGAAGGCTCCTGCAGTCACATGTCTGGTGCCTGGGCTGGGGACGGTTGGAGGATTTGGAGGCGTCATTATCGCCTCTCCCCACGGCGAGCCTGGACTTCCTTGTAGCATGGTTAGGCAGACTCCTTATATGGCGGCTGGGCTCCCCCAGAGTAGATGCCACGCAGCTAAGGGATACGCCTGGAGCTGGTGCAGTGTCACTTCACCTCACCTGTGTCCTTTTGAGGACGCCTGCTTTACAGATAATGTCCCAGGCCTGCAGAACCTTGTCCCAGCTTGCTATCTAAGGATACTGGTCACAAATTCTTGGAAGATAAGTAGGGTAGAAACCATCTGTAAGAAACACTTGAAAGGAAACCAAATTTGCTAATCTCAGTTGATCTGGATCTTCAATTCTGCCAAGTTCAGGACATGATATATATATTTTTTGAACAAAACTCAAAATAAGACTAAGCCATGTGCAACTGTAGAATGTCAATGTCCCAGAAAAGGTACTTGTGCTAGGCTTTAAATATATCGTCTTTGAAATGCCACTTACAGATTGTTTCTATGGTACCAACCTATTTAAAGTTGTAACTGAGTGAGGATTCCCCCCCCCCCCGCCAAATCTTTTGAGGGCAATATGGAAACAGTGCTGTATGGTGTGAGCTGCCTAAGGGGTGATTAGGAGTGTGGATTCGGCTTAGAAACGACCTTGGAAGGTTGAGGAATCGAAGAGATGACATATGCAGAGGTCTTTGTGACCCTGAACAGACAGTAGTCACCCTATAAGTATTAGCTCAAGTAAGTGGACAGAAATGATGTGGGTGGGTGCATGCACCGTGTAGCAAAGAAAGGACTGGTCTGACTGTGTCCTTCAGTCGTCTGTGTGGCTCTGGTACCTCCCCTGTGGCGTGGCCTCCTCTGTTGCCTCTTCTGTGAGAAGGGAGGGCTGGACCAATGATTGTCCGAGAGCCCTGCCAGGCTTCTGCTGAGGGACCTTATTGCCTGGCAACCCCCTCCTGGGAAGGCTACATGTCTGAGCACCTCATTGGGAATCTAGACATGGGCCTGGATGTCCCTGGGTCCCAAATCAAGGGTTTATCTGGGCAGTGCCAGGAGACCAGGCTGGGTATGAGATCATGAAACTACACCTCTGGCTACCTCTCTCCTTTCTTTTCCTGAGGCTGTGCATTTGAGTCCAAAAATCTGGAAAAACCACTATCTTTGAGGCTAGAGACCATCTATGCAGAGAGATGAGATTGGGTCTTTTAAATGAAAATAGCCACAACCATTTAAGAAGATCTTACTATGCCAGGGGATTTACATGCATTAATTAGCCTTCCGCCTTTTTATTTTGGTCCTGGGAACAACCTTTTTAGAGCAGTGCTATCTTTATCTCCATTTTAGAGGTGGGAAAACTGAGGTGTAGAGAAGCAAAGCAACCTGCCCCAGGTCCCCTATCTAGGAAGCAGCAAAGTGGAGATTTGGATCCCTAAACTTTTACTCCAGAACCTTCACTTTTAAAAAATTCTAAGTACATAGAGAAAACATTATTTCTCTTAATCATTTGAGACTTAGTTGCCTATGTGATGCCCCTCCACCCTGCACCAAATACTTTAGTATTTCCAACAAACAGTGACATTCTCCATTGTAACCACAGGACAACCATCAAAATCAGGAAATGAGCATGGACACATCACTACCATGGAAACCTCAGCTTACCCCATTTAAGTTTTGACAACTGCCCCAATAACTTCCTTTATAGCAAAAAGATCCAGTTCAGACTCATGTGTTGCATTTAGTTGTCATGTCTCTTCAGTCGCCTTCAGTCTGGAACAGTTGTAGGGTCTTTCATTTTCATGACCTTGGCACTTTTGAAGATGACAGACTGGTGGTTTTGTAGAAGTCCCTTTAATGGGGTTTGCCTTCTGTATCCTCATGATTCCATTCAGGTTATGCAGCTTGGCAGGAAATCACAGGAGTGATGCTCGCATCTTCTCAGGACATCCTATCACGTGATTCCCATTCGCCCCATTCTAGGGGACACACACTTGATCAGAGCCTGTATTCTCAATGACCCCACAACCATCCAGAAGGTTTCCTTTTCCAGAAGCCACATGGTAGGGTCCATTTGGTGAAACAAATCCACTAGCATCCGTCTGTCAAGAGCAAAGTAACTCAGATCCATAAAATCTGCTGTAGAGCTATGGACATAGCTACTGAGAAGCCAGGCTTATTTTTATTTTTGACTTTGACTTATAAATAGAAGCATACACGTTTTCAGGCCCAGGCTCAACATGGTTTATCTTGTCTCCGTGTTTCCCTCACTCTGCTCCGTAGTAGACTTTTCAGTCTGTAAGACTCTCTCCCCTGCCTTCTCCTCTACTAAAACCTCACTTTCCAGATTCTTTCCTGAGTACATACTATGTAGTGTGTGTCTATGTGTAAGGCACATGGACTGGACATGTCACTGGGATACAGAGACCATTAAGTCACAGTCCCTGTTCCCAAGAGGCTGGCATGTAATTGGCTTCATGTAGGTTCTCGTTTAATTAATAACAACCATGGGAACTTAGACCCAAGTCTTTTGACTCCAAGTCCAGTGCTCTGTGTATACTCTAACAATGCCTCCTGGATCTTTTCATCTTAGAGAGAGAGTGAGAGAAAACAAAGCAAAAATTAGCAGCTAACACTCTCTAAGCACCTGTTACGTACCAGGTACAGTTTTAATTGCTTACATATTTTATCTCAACCGTTTGCAGAAGAGAAAACTGAGGCTTAAAATGTATGTATGTAATGCCTTGCCCGAGGTCCACAGTTGGTAAGTGGCAGAGCTGAGACCAGAACTCTGGAGTCTGTGTACCCACACAGAGTCCAGAGCTGGTGAGGGATTCCCTGGGAGTGCCTGGTGCCTCTTTGTTCCCTGGATCCCTGGAGCCTAGCACAGCGTAGGCCCTCAGTACATTTTTATTAGATCATTGAATGGATTTATTTACCAACCTGTTGGAAAGGAAGAGAATGGAAAGATTTTCTGGCGGGAATACTTAGGAATTCTAGAGTTTGCCCGTTCATTCCTTCACTCCCTCAAACACCTGTATAAGGCAACTGATCTGTGCCAACGACAGTGCTTATACTGAGGGACCCAAAGATCCAGGAGACAGTTTTGACCTTCATTATTTCTATTTGAATGCCATGTCTCGTCCCCACCTCTAACTCGCCCCCCGTCCCCCGCAAATGTCTCACACACAGCTATCCCATGAGCTAGTCCTATATCCCCATTTTGCAGATTTAGAATCTCAGGCTGGCAAAGGAGTCTCCCTAGGCTAGGGTGGCTTGACGACGTCCACACCCGTCGTCACAGGCTGGGCGTCGCCCCGAAGCGGGCGCAACAGGGAAATCAGCCCTCCTCCATTCCGGGCCCTGAAAACCCTCCCTGGTAGCTCAGCCACTCTAGATCCAAAGCCGCCCTAGCGTTCCCTTGCTGCCATGGCAACCTGCGCGACATTTCCGCTGTCGAGAAATGTCATTTCCGGCGCGCCTGTCCCGGCACATCCGGGTTCCGGCCCCAAGCGACGCGCTTCTAACCCGGAGCGGGTAGTTGTGTTTGATACGCTGAGCAGGAGAGAGGTGAGCGGCGCCCGGGAGTGGGCAGGGGACTCGGGGGATTCTGTGCCGGTGGGAGTGGGTGCTCCGGTTTGGGGGAGGTGGGCTTCGGCCTCGCCAGTTGCGCTTCCCTTTCGCAGACGGCTCTGCCGAGGCGGGGAGAGGGGCGGGCCGCGCGGGGTCACCGGGCAGTCGGGGCCTGGGCCGAGTTAGGCACCGAGTCTCCGCCGCGGGGCCTGGACAGCATGGCAGGGAGACACCCGAGCCCCGGCTTCAGGCCCACCTGGTTTCGAGCCCCACCAGCCGTGGAACCTAGGGCAAATTATTTAACTTAGCGTCACTTTACTTAATCTGAAGCTTGAGGACGCTAGTAGTACCTTCCTCGTAGAAGTGTCTTGATTCCTATATGAGATTATCGGCCTGAAGCGTCCAGCAAGTGCTTAGCACCCCCCGGGGGCTCTATTACTCGTGACAACTATGTGGTTATCCCCATGCTCTGTGCCCAAGGAGGCAGCGGTGTATCTGGGACTCCCCGCCTCCTCTGAGAATGTTTCCCTCTTTTGCGCTCCTGGATGAGGCTGGGACCGGCAGCACCCAACCAGTGCACCAGTGAGTAGAGTAAGCAGGGAAACTTTCAAACAGCTGACCAGAGTTTAACACCGCCTGGGGAAGTAGCCATCCCGCGTCCCTGAAGGCTGTTTGCAGCAACTACTAGAGGCGAATCACAGTGCTGTCATATATTGAATGTATTGCTGTGTGGTGGCCCATGCGTGGCATTTCATCTGCATTTAATACTCATACACTGAGTACCTGGTAGAGTGGAGATTTGAACTCGGGCTGTGATTTTAGCAGCTGGTTTCACAGCCACTTTGCTTGGCTCATTCCCGAATCCAGTAATAGGAAGGGCTATGAACCTAATCATGGGATTACCATAACAAGCTCTTCCTTGAGCACTTATTGTGAGCTAAGTGATTTTAAAGCACCATCTCGTTGAATCTGCCTTACAAGCACGCTCTAAGGTTGGTACTGCAGTTAATCCACTTAAGAGACAGCTGAATCTCATCACCCAGCTACCCTGAGATGATATCTGTATTCCATTTCACAGCTGTGTACTGTTAAGGTCGTGTTCATAGTTACTACTGCCTTCTGGCGCCTCAGAAGAGGTTCATGTTTTGTGAAGAAAACTAAGGCTCATTTGATGAGGCTTTCATCAAATAATGTGTTTCAGAAAAGCGTCTTCGAAAAAAACTCACTGTGCTGCAACTGTCGGAGGTCAGATGAAGCTCTTTACTCGATAATAGAAAAAACTAATAAAATCTGGGGTCCAGGAAGATGTCTGCCTCATTTCTGAGGCAATAATACGTAGAACAACATACTTCCTTAGTTGTTTTTATGTGGATTGTGTGTATGTGAGCGTGTGTGATGTTTTATGACATTGACAAGGAAATACATGCTTAAGAATCACAGCGACTGTTGTGACTGGTCTTTTGTTCCACCTGTTCTAGTACCTGTTGTTTTCTACAATATGTTTTTAGTGTGTGCTTTATTGAATTGTAACAATGATGTTAGTGAATTTTAGTTTGGAGGGAGTTCTAAAGGCAGCAAGGAGTGGGAACTCAGAGGGGAGCATGCTGCTGCTCCCAGGACTTGTCACAGACTGTACCTTCTTTTATCCCTTCCTTTAGTGACAGGGCATGTCACTGTCCCACTTGTACCGGGACGGGGAAGGCCAAGGCCTCATGGATGACGAGGACGAGCGGGAGAACTTTGAGATCACCGACTGGGATCTCCAGAATGAATTCAACCCCAACCGGCAGCGCCACTGGCAGACCAAGGAAGAGGCCACCTACGGAGTGTGGGCAGAGCGAGACTCGGATGAAGAGAGGCCCAGCTTTGGAGGCAAACGGTATGGCTGGCACGGGCTGCTTCCCTAGGAATTGGGGAGCTACCCCGCTAAGTAAATTTCTCTCCCAGCCTCACTGAGTCCCTTAGCTGCGGCATCAGCTCGGGAGCCCAGTTCTGCTTTAGGTTAGAGCGCTGCTCTCTGACTGTTGATCATCACTTGGTGTTAAGTGAGCAGTTATGTATTTTAAGCCTTGTGCTGTCGACCCAGTCCTTGCTTTCCAGGAGCCCAGACTCTAGTGGATGGAGACAGGCTCACACAATGGAAGGGTATAACTGATTTAGGACCTGAGGGGAAACACATTTTAGGGAGTATGACCTATTCTGGGAGGTCAGGGAAGATTGGCCGGTAGGGCAGGCACAAGTAAGCAAAGGCCCTTGATGGGAGGCAGCAGGGCACCCATGAGGATATGAGAGGTTTTGTGGGCTGAAGCGGGGAGAGAGTGGGGAGTATAGTTTGAGAAGAGGCCGTGGGTTTGTGTAGAGAGGGTATGACCTGGGGAGAAGGGTAGAAGACCCTTTTGCTCATGTGCAAAGTTGGCGGGGAGCCACAGTGGAAGAGGGGGCTCTGTGAGGAGGCCCAGGCAGTGGTCCTGGCAGAGGTGCGGGAGACCTGGGCTAAGATGGCAGCACAGGGATGAGGATTCAGGCTGAAAGCCTCCTCCTTGGTGTGAAGTCATGTGTGTGTTGGCTGCAACTCACTTGACCAGAGTGGGTAGTAGATTTGGGCTTGTCTCCCTGTCCCCACCTGAGGCTTGGAAGCTCCAGCCCATTGATATTGTAAATTTTTCACAAAAGAAACTGGGGAGAAAGAGCAGAGATCAGTTCACCCTTTTTTCTTCTGGCAAGAAATCTAACAGCAGACAATGAGTAGATCAGGGGTCAAGAATTGCAAGATCATAAGATAATAATAGCAGCCAAAATCTTTGGGTTCTTAACAGGCCTGGTCTCATTGACCTTATGAGAATGGTACCATTATTTTAAAAATAAATTTATTTATTTATTTATTTATTTTTGGCTGCATTGGGTCTTCGTTGCTGCATGCGGGCTTTCTCTAGTTGCAGCGAGTGGGGGCTACTCTTCGTTGCGGTACGCGGGCTTCTCATTGCAGTGGCTTCTCTTGTTGCGGAGCTCGGGCTCTAGGCACGTGGGCTTCAGTAGTTGTGGCACACGGGCTCAGTAGTTGTGGTTCGCGAGGTCTAGAGCGCAGGCTCAGTAGTTGTGGTGCACAGACTTAGTTGCTCCGCAGCATGTGGGGTCTTCCCGGACCAGGGCTTGAACCTGTGTCCCCTGCATTTGGCAGGTGGATTCTTAACCACTGCACCACCGGGGAAGTCCGAGAAAGGTACCATTATTATCACCCCATTTTACAGATTAAGAAATAGCAGCCAAAAGTCACGCAGCTAAGCTGAGAATCTGGGCCTGTCTGACTCTAGAGTTGGGCTCTTATATTGCATCTCTTAGGAAAAAATTCTCTGAATTTTATTGCTGCCATGGGGATGTTTATTTACTACGTTAGTCATTTTGTAAAGCATCGCCTTATTTTGCTGTATTCCCGGGGCTTTTCTTTGGAATCTTTTCTCTCCCTTTAACTACATAATAGAAAGGTATCAGCTCCAGTTCATACAAAAGGGAACTGTTGCTAATGACTTATTGTAACTACTGTTCTTGAGGCATTCAGGGTTAAAATCAATACTTTCCATCTCACGGAGTTAATTTCCTAGGTATTTTATTCATTTATTTATTTAATATTTTATTTTTATTTATTTATTTATTTGGCTGTGCTGGGTCTTAGTTGTGGCACGCAGGATCTTTTTAGTTGTGGCACGTGGGGTATTTTAGTTGTGGCATGTGGGATCTTTATTGCAGTGTGCTAACTCTTAGTTGCAGCATGTGGGATCTAGTTCCCTGACCAGGGAATCCAACCTGGGCCCCATGCATTGGGAGCACGGAGTCTTAGCCACTGGACCACCAGGGAAGTCCCTCTTAGGTATTTTAGTTTTCATAAACAAATTTAATGGACATGAGATTTTCTAAGAATCTGATTGATATAATTGCTCATGTAATTTACATTCATATAATCTCTCAATATATTTTATTTATTTATGATTTTTATTTATGAGAATGTCTTTCTTGTTTGATTTTTCTACTTGAAATAGTGTCTGAAACAAATGCTTTTTTTTTTTCAGATTCTTTTCCCATATAGGTCATTACAGAATATTGAGTAGAGTTCTCTGTGCTACACAGTAGGTCCTTATTAGTTATCTATTTTATATACAGTAGTGTGTATATGTTAATCCCAGTCTCCTAATTTATCCCTTCCCCCCACATTTCCCCTTTGGTAACCATAAGTTTGATTTCCAGATCTGTGTGTCTGTTTCTGTTTTGGAAATAAGTTCATTTGTGTCATTTTTTAAATTAGATTCCACATATAAGTGATATATGATATTTGTCTTTCTCTGTCTGACTTAGTTCACTTAGTATGATAATCTCTAGGTCCATCCATGTTGCTGCAAATGGCATTATTTCATTATTTTTTTATGGCCGAGTAATATTGCATTGTATATAGGTACCACATCTTTTTTTTTAACATCTTTATTGGAGTATATTTGCTTTACAATGGTGTGTTAGTTTCTGCTTTATAACAAAGTGAATCAGTTATACATATACATATATCCCCATATCTCCTCCCTCTTGCGTCTCCCTCCCTCCCATCCTCCCTATCCCACCCCTCTAGGTGGTCACAAAGCACCGAGCTGATCTTCCTGTGCGATGCAGCTGCTTCCCACTAGCTATCTGTTTTACGTTTGGTAGTGTATATATGTCAATGCTACTCTCTCACTTCATTCCAGCTTACCCTTCCCCTCCCCACGTCCTCAAGTCCATTCTCTACGTCTGCATCTTTATCCTGCCCCTAGGTTCTTCAGAGCCTTTTTTTTTTTTTAAGATTCCATATATATGTGTTAGCATACGGTATTTTTCTCTTTCTGACTTACTTCACTCTGTATGACGGTCTCTGGGTCCACCCACCTCACTACAAATAACTCAATTTCGTTTCTTTTTATGGCTGAGTAATACTCCATTGTATATATGTGCCACATCTTCTTTATCCATTCATCTGTAGATGGACACTTAGGTTGCTTCCGTGTCCTGGCTGTTGTAAATAGAGCTGCAGTGAACATTGTGTGTACCACATCTTTATGCATTCATCTGTCAATGGACATTTAGGTTGCTTCCATGTCTTGGCTATTGTAAATAGTGCTGCAGTGAACATTGGGGTACATGTATCTTTTTGAGTTATGGTTTTCCCCAGATATATGCCCAGGAGTGGGATTGCTGGATCATATGATGGCTCTAATTTTAGTTTTTTAAGGAACCTCCATACTCTTCTCCAAAGTGGCTGTACCAATTTACATTCCCACCAACAGTGTAGGAGGATTCCCTTTTCTCCACACCCTCTCCAGTATTTACTGTTTGTAGATTTTTTGATAATGGCCATTCTGACTGGTGTGAGGTGATATCTCATTGTAGTTTTGATTTGCATTTCTCTAATAATTAGCGATGGTGGGCACCTTTTCAGTTGCCTCTTGGCCATGTATATGTCTTCCTTGGAGAAGTGTCTGTTTAGGTCTTCTGCCCATTTTTTGATTTTTTTTTTTTTGATATTGAGCTGCATGAACCGTAGATTTTGGAGATTAATCTCTTGTCAGTCACATCATTTGCAGATATTTTCTTCCATTCTGTGGGTTGTCTTTTTGTTTTGTTTATGGTTTCCTTTGCTGTGCAAAAGCTTTTGAATTTAATTGGGTCCCATTTGTTTATTTTATTTTTATTTCCATTACTCAAGGAGACAGATCGAAAAAGATATTGCTGCGATTTATGTCAGCGTTCTGCCTATGTTTTCCTCTAAGAGTTTTATAGTATCAGGTCTTATATTTAGGTCTTTAATCCATTTTGAGTTTATTTTTGTGTATGATGTTAAAGAATGTTCTAATTTCATTCTTTTACATTTAGTTGTCCAGTTTTCCAAGCACCATTTGTTGAAGATACTCTTTTTTCCATTGTAGAGTCTTGCCTCCTTTGTTGTAGACTAATTGACCATAGGTGTGTGGGTTTATTTCTGGATTTTCTATCCTGTTCCATTGATATGTATTTCTGGTTTTGTGCCAGTACCATACTCTTGATGGCTGTAGCTTTGTAGTGTAGTCTGAAGTCAGGGAGCCTGATTCCTCCAGCTCCATTTTTCTTAAGATTGCTTTGGCTATTTGGGGTCTTTTGTGTCTCTGTACAAATTTAAAAGTTTTTTGTTCTAGTTCTGTGAAAAATGCCATTGGTAATTTGATAGGGATTGCATTGAATCTGTAGATTGCCTTGGGTAGAATATTCATTTTGACAATATTGATTCTTCCAATGCAGGATCATGGTATATCTTTCCATCTGTTTGTGTCATATTCAGTTTCTTTCACCAGCATCTTAAAGTTTTTGGAGTACAGGTCTTTTGGTAGGTTTATTCCTAGGTATTTTATTCTTTTTGATGATGGTAAATGGGGTTGTTTCTTTAATTTCTCTTTCTGATCTTTTGTTAGCGTACAGGAATGCAACAGATTTCTGTGTACTTTTGTATCTTGTAACTTTACCAGATTCATTGATGAGCTCTAGTAGTTTTCTAGGATTTTCTATGTATGGTATCATGTCATCTGCAAACAGTGACAGTTTTACTTCTTCTTTAACAATTTGTATTCCTTTTATTTCTTTTTCTCCTCTGATTGCCATGGCTAGGACTTCCAAAACTATGTTGAATAGAAGTGGCAAGAGTGGACATCCTTGTCTTGTTCCTGATCTTAGAGGAAATGCTTTCAGCTTTTCACCGTTGAGTATGATGTTAGCTGTAGGTTTGTCATATGTGGCCTTTATTATGTTGAGGTATGTTGCCTCTATGCCCACTTTCTGGAGAGTTCTTTTTTTTTTATCATAAATGGGTGTTGAATTTTGTCAAAAGCTTTTTCTGCATCTATTGAGATTATCATATGGTTTTTATTCTTCAGTTTGTTGATGTGTTTCACACTGATTGATTTGCAGATATTAAAGAATCCTTGCATCCCTGGGATGAGGGCCCCTTGATCATAGTGTATGATCCTTTTAATGTATTGTTTGATTTGGTTTCCTAGTATTTTGTAGAGGATTTTGCGTCTATGTTCATCAGTGAAACTAGCCTGTAATTTTGTTTCTTTTCTTTTTTTTTTTTGTGATATCTTTGTCTGGTTTTGATATCAGAGTGCTGGTGGCCTCATAGAGTGAGTTTGGGAGTGTTAACTTCCTCTGCAAGTTTGTGGAATAGTTTGAGAAGGACCGATGTTGGCTCTTCTCTAAGTGTTTGATGTAGTTCGCCTGTGAAGCCATCAGGTCCTGGATGGCTTTTGTTTGTTGGCAGTTTTTTATTCATTTTCACTTTCAGTGCTTGCAATTGGTCTGTTCATATTTTCTATTCCTTCCTGGTTCAGTGTTGGGAGATTGTACCTTTCTAAGAATTTGTCCATTTCTTCTAGGTTGTTCATTTTATTGAATTGTAGTTGCTTGTAGTAATCTCTTATCCTTTGTATTTATGTGGTTTCCATTGTAACTTCTCCTTTTTCCTTTCTAATTTTGTTGATTTGAGCCCTCTCCTTTTTTTTCTTGATAGTCTGGCTAAAGGTTTTTCAGTTTTATTTATCTTTTCAAACAACCAGCTTTTAGTTTCATGGATCTTTTCTGTTGGTTTCTTTGTCTCTATTTAATTTAGTTGTGCTCTGATCTTTATGATTTCTTTCCTTCTGCTAACTTTGGGTTTTGTTTGTTCTTCTTTCCCTAGTTGTTTTAGGTGTAAGGTTAGGTTGTTTGAGATTTTTGTTGTTTCCTGAGGTAAGATTGTATTGCTATAAACTTTCCTCTTAGGACTGCTTTTGCTGTGTCCCATAGGTTTTGGATTGTGTTTTTGTTGTCATTTGTCTCTAGGTGTTGTGTGATTTCCTCTCTGATTTCTTTAGTGATCCGTTGGTTGTTGAGTAGCATATTGTTCAGCCTCTGTGTGTCTGTGTTTTTTACAGTTTTTTTCTTGTAGTTGATTTCTAATCTCATAGCATTGTGGTCAGAAAAGTTGCTTGATATGATTTCAGTTTTCTTAAGTTTACTGAGGCTCGCTTTGTGGCCCAGCATGTGATCAATCCTGGAGAATATTCCATGTGTACTTGAGAAGAATGTGTATTCTGCTGCTTTTGGATGGAATGCTCTATAAATATCAGTTAAGTCCATCTTGTTTAATGTGTCATTTAAGGCCTGTGTTTCCTTATTGATTTTCTGTCTGGATGATCTGTCCATTGATAAAAGTGGGCTGTAAAATCGATTTCTCCTTTTATGGCTGTTAGCATTTGCCTTACGTATTGAGGTGCTCCTGTGTTGGGTGCATAAATATTTACAATTGTTATATCTTCTTCTTGGATTGATCCCTTGATCGTTATGTAGTGTCCTTCCTTGTCTCTTGTAACAGTGTTTAAAGTCTCTTTTATCTGATACGAGTATTGCTACCCCAGCTTTCTTTTGATTTCCATTTGCATGGAATACCTTTTTCCATTCCCCCACTTTCAGTCTCTATGTGTCCTTAGATCTGAAGTGGGTCTCTTGTAGACAGCATATTTACGGGTCTTGTTTTTGTATCCATTCAGCCAGTGTTTGTCTTTTGGTTGGAGTATTTAATCCATTTACAGTTAAGGTAATTATCAATATGTATGTTCTTACTGCCATTTTCTTAATTGTTTCAGGTTTGTTTTTGTAGGTCTTTTTCCTTTTGTTTTCTTCTCTTGTGCTTTGATGACTGTTTTTAATGTTGTGTTCGGATTGCTTTGGATTGTGTGTGGATCTATTGTAGTTTTTTGGTTTGCAGTTTCCATGAGGTTTTGATATGGCAGCCTACACACACACACAAGGATATTTTAAGTTGCTGGTCTCTTAATTTAGATGCATTTCCCATTTCTTGCATTTGTACTATCCTCTTCTCATGGTTGCTGGTTTTGATATCATATTTGTGTGTGGATGATTTCTTTCCTTTACTGTATGTTTTCCTTTACTGGTGAGCTTTCCCATTCATAATTTTCTTGTTTCTGTTTGTGGCCTTTTCTGCCTCGAGAAGTTCCTTTAGCATTTGTTGTAAAGCTGGTTTGGTGGTGCTGAATTCTCTTAGCTTTTGCTTATCTGTAAAGCTTTTGATTTCTCCCTCAAATCTGAATGGGAGCCTTGCTGGGTAGAGTATTCTTTTTTTTTTAATTAATTAATTTGTTTGTTTATTTGGTGGTGCTGGGTCTTAGTTGTGGCAGGCAGGCTCCTTAGTTGCAGCTTGAGGGCTCCCTAGTTGAGCCTTGCTGGCTCCTTAGTTGTGGCATGCAAAGTCTTAGTTCTGCCTGCATGTGGGATCTAGTTCCCTGACCAGGCATCAAACCCAGGCCCCCTGCATTGGGAGCGCAGAGTCTTCACCACTGCACTACCAGGGAAGTTCCGGGTAGAGTATTCTCGGTTGTAGGTTTTTTCCCTTTGTCACTTTAAATATATCGTGCCAGTCCCTTCTGGCCTGCAGAATTTCTGCTGAAAAATCAGCTGATATAACCTTATGGGGATTCTCTTGTTATTTGTTGCTTTTCCCTTGTTGCTTTTAATATTTTTTCTTTGTATTTGTCAGTTTGATTGATATGTGTCTCAGTGGGTTCCTCCTTGGGTTTATCCTGTATGGGACTCTCTACACTTCCTGGAGTTGACTGAGTGTTTCCTTTCTCATGTTAGGGAAGTTTTTGGCTATAATCTCTTCAGATATTTTCTCAGGCCCTTTCTCTCTCTCGTCTCCTTCTGGGACCCCTATAATGCAAATGTTGGTGTGTTTAATGTTATCCCAGAGGTCTCTGAGATTGTCCTCATTTCTTTTCATTCTTTTTCTTTATTCTGTTCTATGGCATTGATTTCCACCACTCTGTCTTCCAGCTCACTTATTTGTTCTGCCTCAGTTATTCTGCTATTGATCCCTCCTAGTGTATCTTTTTTATATTTATTATTATTATTATTATTTTTGGCTGCGTTGGGCCTTAGTTGCACGCGGGCTTTTCGTTGTGACATGTGGGCTTCTCTCTGCGTGGGCTTCTCTCTAGTTGTAGTGTGCAGGTTTTCTCTCTCTAGTTTTGGCGCGTGGGCTCCAGGGTGCGTGGGCTCTGTAGTTTGTGGCGCGTGGGCTCTCTCGTTGAGGCACGCAGGCTCAGTAGTTGGAGCGCACAGGCTTAGTTGCCCTGCAGCATGAGGGATCTTAGTTCCCTGACCAGGGATCGAACCCGTGTACCCTGCATTGGTAGGCGGATTCTTTACCACTGGACCATCAGGGAAGTCCCCCTTCTAGTGTATTTTTCATTTTAGTTGTATTCTTCATCTGTTCGTTCTTTAAATCTTCTAGCTCTTTGTTAAACATTTCTGTGTCTTCTCGGTCTGTGCCTCTGTTCTTTTCCTGAGATTTTGGATCATCTTTACTATCATTACTCTGAAGTGTCTCCTTCAGATAGATTGCCTATCTCTTCTTCATTTAGTTGTTCTTGTGGGTTTTATCTTGTTCCTTCATCTGAAACATATTTCTCTGTCATCTCATTTTGTCCTTCTGTGTTTGTGGTCCCCTTTCCACAGGCTGCAGGATTGTAGTTCCTCTTTATTCTGGTGTCTTCCCCCTAGTGGGTGAGGTTGGTCCAGGGACTTATGCAGGCTTCCTGGTGGGAGGGAGTGATGCCTGCCCTGTGGTGGGTGGAGCTGGGTGTTTTCCCTCTGGTGGGGAGGGCTGTGTCAAGAGGTGGCTTTAAGCTCAGTACTTTAGGCAGCCTCTCTGCTGTGTTCTTATCTGGCTGGTTGTTTGGACTGAGGCGTTCCAGCACTGGAGCCTGCAGGTTGTTGGGTGGGGGCAGGTCTTGGTGCCAAAATGGGGACCTCCAGGAGAGCTCACACTGACCAGTGTTCCCTGGGGCCTCTGCCACCAGTGTCCTTGCCCCCCCAGTGAGCCATAGCTGACCCCTGCCTCCCCAGGAGACCCTCTAAGACCTGTAAGTAGGTCTAGCCCAGGTTCCTGTGGAGGTACTGCTTTGTGCTGGGTCCCAGTGCATGTGAGACCTTGTGTGTGCCCTTCAAAAGTGGAGTCTCTGTTTCCCCAGCCCTGTGGAACTCCTGCACTCAAGCCCCACTAGCCTTCAAAGCTAAATGCCCTGGGGGTTCCTCCTCCTGACGCCAGGCCCTCAGACTGTCTTGGAAGGCAATTTTTTTCAATATTTATTATTTATTTCATTTATTATTTATTTTTGGCTGTGTTGGGTCTTAGATGCGGCACATGTGGGATCTTCGTTGTGGCGCACGGGCTCTTTGTTGTGGTGTGTGGGCTTCTCTCTAGTTGTGGGTGTGGGTTTTCTCTCTCTTGTTGTGGTGCACGGGTTCCAGAGGGCTGGGCTCTGTAGTTTGCAGCATGCGGGCTCTGGTTGAGGTGTGTGAGCTCAGTAGTTGTGGCGTGCAGGCTTAGTTGCCCCACAGCATGTGGGATCTTAGATCCCCGACCAGGGATCAAACCCACATCCCTGGATTGTGAGGTGGATTCTTTATCACTGGACCACCAGGGAAGTCCCTGGAAGGCTCTTTTTAAGTGGGAATGTCCCTGTGTAGCCTGCGTGGGTTTAATATTTTTTTAGTGCAAGTGTTGCCTTTAGTATGGATGTCTGCCACCTCTTTCCTCAGTGTATGCTGGCCGTTATCCCTTTGATAGGTGGTGTGACTGATGTTGTGACCAGAGCCTACACTGGCTATCGAGTGAGGCCTCCTCTTTGCTCTGTGGTTGTCACTGCCGTGTCAGGGGCAGGGTCTGCTCCCTAGCTGTTGGAGTAGAAGCCCCCAGATCTGTTTCTGAGCTGTTTCTGATTTGCGGTGCAAGGTAGGTGGGATTGGAGCACTCCCACTGGGAGAGAAGCCACTGAGTATTCCTCCATGGGAGCTTTCACCTGTGAATGTGCTCTGTTGTGTCACTCTTCCCCCGCTGCGTGGGCTTACAAAGTACGCTGTTGTTGGCACTGGTCCCACCTTAACTGCGGTGAGCCGGCAGTTGGCCCCGGTGACGCTCAGGCATTGTTTTCACCAGGCCAGCAGTGCACATGCACTGAACTCAGGTCCCAGGACCGCAGCAGTGCTGCACCTGGACCCGCTGTGGAGGCAGCTCCGACTCCGGCCTGGCCCAGCCCAGCCCCGCGTGTATGTGCCCACGGAGCCCTCGGCTGCTGAAGCCAGGCCTGTTTCAGCCGAGGGGGCACTCGTCCTCTCGGACGTCCTCTTGGACGTTCAGCAGGAGCTGAGTTTATAAAGCCCCCAGCGGAGGCGTAAATCCAGTTCGCGCAGCCGCAAGGAGAGACTTCAGCTCTTCTTCCGTAGTTTCAGGGCCCCTGGGGCTCAGCTGTGGCTTCAGCCCCACCTCTGCGTGCGGGCTACCCACGGGCATCTGCTCCCGAGGCCGCTGGAGCGCACGAGCCGGCTCGGGCGAGTGGGCTGCTCTGGGAGAGGCAGGGGCCGTGCGTGGGGAAGGGGCTGCGGTGGTGGCCCTGCGCTTTGTGCGCCTCTTAGAAATGGCACTTCACTTCTGTGGCGGCCTGGGCTGCTTTCACCAGCACTCCTGGTTGCAGAGCTCCGCACTCCCACCCCTACAGCCTGTCTCTGCACAACCAACAGCAGGCCTCTTCCCAGGTCTGTTCCTTAAACCCCACTTTCGGGCACGCAGCCCCTGCCCGTCCCAGCGGGCACAGGCCTCAGGCTGGGGTGTGTAGGGCTGTGGCACAGACCGTCCGCCTAGTTCTCACTCTGTCCTGCCTGTCACGGACTGGTTGCTGCGTTCTCCTCTGAGCCTCCGAAGCTCCCTTTCTGTCCCGGCTGATCTCTCCGCCCGTGACGAGACCTCCCCCCGCAGGGGTGCAGGTCCTGTCCTGCTGCTTTTTTTTTTTTTTGTCTTTCTTTGTCCTCCCTGGTTCCGCGGAGCTCCTTCTTGTCCTTTCTGGTGTCCGAGGTCCTCTGCTGGTGTCCAGCAGGTGTTCTCTGAGAGCCGCTCCATTTGTACATGTGCTCCTGGAGTCTTGGGGGGGATGCCATCTCGACTCAATGTCACAAATGCTTTTTAAAGTAAGTTAATTTTTTAAAAACGTAAAAGGAAGGTGGACAGTTACATCATATTTACAATTTTAAGTCAACTCTGTTATTGGTAACTTTTTTTTTTTAACATTTTTATTGGGGTATAATTGCTTTACAATGGTGTGTTAGTTTCTGCTTTATAACAAAGTGAACCAGTCATACATAAACATATGTTCCCATATGTCTTCCCTCTTGCGTCTTCCACCCTCCCTATCCCACCCCTCCAGGCTGTCACAAAGCACCGAGCCAATATCCCTGTGCCATGCGGCTGCTTCCCACTAGCTATCTACCTTACTACGTTTGTTAGTGTGTATGTTATTGGTAACTCTTAAGCCACGGAGTTGACTTGAACACATCAGGCAAAAATGTCAAACGTGATTACTGGGGCCCTTTTGATACGCGTCAATGGGTTGGTCTTTAAAGTGGATCCCACGAGGTCCGCCCTAAGGAAGTTCTCTGGCCAGCAAAGCTGCTCCAAGGGATGCCTGCAGAGAGTTCTCATGGACCCCGTGGGGCCTTGTGTTTGCCCGCAGGGCCCGCGACTACTCGGCGCCAGTCAACTTCATCAGCGCGGGGCTCAAGAAAGGGGCGGCAGAAGAGCCGGAGCTGGAAGGCTCCGACGATGAGGAGAAACCTGTTAAGCAGGATGAATTTCCTAAGGATTTCGGACCAAAGAAGTTAAAAACGGTAGCATTTTTATTGAAGGATTGTGACCTTAGTAATACCCCTGGAAGATCACTTTGGCCCAAGCATCTGCTGGGGGAGGGGTTCAGCTGGAGGCCGCTTGTGTGGGTCTCTCCCTGTGAGGTAGGTTTCCCTGAGGGGTGATATGTGCAGTGCAGTCTTGTCTCTTTCCTGAGACACATCACAGATGTTTGGTTTGTACAATAGGATACTTTTCACAATGCTCTGTGACTGCCAGCCATGTTCCCATCAGCCAAGCTTTCTTCCTTAGGTTTTTCCTTCTTTTGATTTTTCTTCTTCTTTTCAGGGTGGCAATTTTAAACCCAGCCAGAAAGGTTTTGCAGGAGGAACCAAGTCTTTCATGGATTTTGGCAGCTGGGAAAGACACACAAAAGGAATTGGACAGAAGCTTCTTCAGAAGATGGGCTATGTCCCTGGAAGAGGCCTCGGGAAGAACGCACAAGGTGTGGTACCCCCACTCCACCGTTTCACACGAGGGCGGCCAGGCAGAGGCCGGAAGAGCAGCTGGGGCGTGATTTACCTTTTCTCTGCTTTTTCGCTTTTCTGGCAGCACATGACAGTTGTGCTCCATGCCACTGCACTTTATCAGAACTCAAGTTACATAAAATACACTTATTTTAGCAGGAGGGAGAGGTTAGGGTTCAAATAGGCTGCAGGCTGATAGGCTGAAAACAGGCTTCTTTCTGGCCCGCCCATTGTTTCTAAAAAAAATCAAACTGGTTGCCAGTATTTAAAAATCTGAATTCTAGGTTTGCTTGGCGGTGAGTGGTTTCGCTGAATCTTCCTGCCCCAGGTAGCAGCCACGACCTTATTCTGGAAGCCTTCTCCACACCCCAGCCCACTTTCCTTGTTCCTGTTAATGTTTCTGGGCCCTGAAGGCATAGGAGTCTGTGGTCCCTGCTCACAAAGGGGCAGGACAGGTAACTGTTAGCTGTATGAAAAATCCATGGACTTGAGTGAACATGGAAAAGGTGACCTGGAATGCGTAAGGGACGTTCTAACGTGGCATTTCCACGGTACTAACTGGAAGGGGTGTGGTGGGAAGTTTGGGGTGAGGGCAGTTCTTCACTGAAATGTTGTAGTCCTGTTTGTAAACTTTTTTACAGGAAAGACACATTTATTTCCAAGGCTTAAACATGTTATAGAACAAGTTAAGCATGGGAGACATGAAGTACTGAGTAAAATGGATGGCGTTTCATATTAAATGGCAGCCTCACCTCACTTTAATCAGAATTAGTATATTATCTGAATTACTGCCCTCTCTGTATTAATAGGCTTCCAAGTTAACAAAGTGTAGACTCTAGTATGCCAGAGTTTCCAGTTATAAATGAATATTCCCATCCACTAAAACAATGAATCCAGGTGGAAATGGAAATCTGTGTTTAGGACATACATATGGTGATATCCGCACACTGCTCTGTGGCAGCATAAATGCAGACACTTCCGGTCACCCAGGAGTGGAACAGTGTTACGAGGGCAGAAGTGCACTCTCCTTCCTGGGTGGTGCGTCGTCTTGAGTAAGGACCCAGGAGTGTGGTCCCCCTGAGTGGCTCACACACATGGCAACTGCCGTGACCTGAAGTCTCTGTCTTTTGCTGAAATTTGTCAGGTATCATCAACCCAATCGAAGCCAAGCAGAGAAAGGGGAAGGGCGCCGTGGGGGCATATGGCTCGGAGCGCACCACTCAGCCCCTGCAAGACTTCCCCATGGCTGACTCCGAAGAAGAAGCCGAGGAGGTGAGTCAGGAGACGGGCCAGGTGCTGTCTGTGCCCCTTTCAACTGGTGTTTGTTCATCTGCTCGCTCACTCGCCCAGCTACCGTGTGCCACTCACCGTGCTGGAGGCTGGTGTCCCACGCTGAACGGGTGTGGAGCCTGGTGGACAGGGACGCGGTCAACAAGTAACCACAGTGTGGTTGCAGGAAGTCCTGGGGAGAACTTAAGGTTGGGTGTGTGGGGAAGGGGTCTCAGCATTGGTAAGGGCGGGGAGCGGGTGTCAAGCAGTGTCCTTGGCTGGGTTTAGTGTTACACAGCATGGTCCTCAGCACAGAACCTTGTGAAAGTCTCACCGACCCCACCTGTGGAAAAAAGTGGCCTTCCTTCTTGTGATGGACTGTATCCCTCTGACTCAGGAATTTCAGAAGGAGCTGAGCCAGTGGAGGAAAGACCCCAGTGGAAGCAAGAAGAAGCCCAGATACTCTTACAAGACAGTGGAAGAGTTGAAAGCCAAGGGCAGGATTAGCAAGAAGCTCGCTGCTCCCCAGAAGGAGCTCTCTCAGGTCAAGGTATGGGGCCCGTGGATGCCTGGTCCAGGATGGGGGCTTGGAAGACACAAAGTTATCCCACACACCAGAGCAGTCACCGAACATTTGCTCGTAAGGTTCCCGCGGGCCTTCCATCCCGGCTGTGTGTGTGCTGCCTCTGTGGCATGAAGCAGCCTGTGCCCACTCCCCGCACTCAGGCTCAGGTTCATCGCCGTCCCACCCCTGTGCCAAGCGCTCCCTGTGGCGTGAAAGTGCTAAATCGAACAATGTCCCCAGCTTTCTGGAGCTTGCCGTCAGTGGATTTAATGATGCTCCTGTCATTCTGTTGCTAGACCTTTAACATTTCTGGTTTGGTTTGGGGCAGGTTAGTTTGTGTATAAAGGTTTGTCTTTGTTTTACAGCTGTTAAGGATAGAGTCCTAGAAGTGCAGTCACAGGTTAAAGTCATCAAGGCTCTTAAATCGTGGCAAGGTTGCACTAACTCACTTCTCGAGCAGGAGTGGGCCCTCAGGGCGTCCCAGCATCGCATTTAAGATGATTACCACTGTTCTGAGCTTTTCCATTACTGTCCCTAGTGGCCAGAGAACATTGGTGACAGATGTCTGTTGTAGGGGACGTAGCGTAGGAGATACAGTGCGTGTGTATTACAGAAAGTCGAGTGGGGTTCTCAGAGGTCAGGGTGTTGTGTATCAGGTTACTTGGGGATCTGGTGAGAAGCGCAGATGTCCAGGTCACAGCTGGAGATTTTGAGGCTGTAGCTCTAGATGGGGCCTGAGGCCTCATGCTCTGTTATTTTCCCCCAGGTATTTGTAATACAGGTGGTTCAGAGATTACACTCTCACCTCAGGTGATGGCAATGCTTCTGTTTCAGCACAGCCACGTTCTCGTTTCCTCAGTCTCCTTCAGACATTGAAGTTAGCTCATTTCCTCGGTTGCCTTTTGTATGTTTCATGTTGTTTTTAAATTAAAAAAACTATTACTACAGAGCAGTATGCAGTACATTTTAGACAATTAGGAAATAGAGGCATCCTTCCAGGTGTTTTTGTCTAAATATGCACTTTTTTTTAACCAAAATACGATTTTGATTGTGTTTGTTGTCCCATTGCCTGCTTTGATCAGTACAGCCTCTACTTTTCCATGAAAATAGATTTTCATCTCAACTAAATAGTCCACATTCATATTTCGTCAGTTTTGCTAAAAAGTCTTCTCCATCCGGTTGGTCCAGAGGGACCGATTCAACAACCGGTTGGTTGTTGTGTCCCTGGAGTCTCTTCCAATCTAGCGCAGCCCGGGCCCCACTTTGAGAAACACCGCCCTTCTCCAGCTCTGCTGAACGGTGTGGTTTTGACACGTTCCCACTAGCGTCGTGCCTTCCCCGGGCTCAGGTGTGTGTCTAACAGGGCAGCAGTGGTGAGCATTAAGCCACGTGCCCTCTGCCGCCTTCTCCAAGGTCATAGACATGACGGGCCGGGAGCAGAAGGTCTACTACAGCTACAGCCAGATCAGCCACAAGCACAGCGTCCCCGACGACGGGCTCCCGCTGCAGTCACAGCAGCCGCCCCAGCCTGGCAAGGAGGCCAAGGCCCCCGGCTTCGCACTGCCGGAGCTGGAGCACAACCTGCAGCTGCTCATCGACCTCACAGAGCAGGAGATCATCCAGAACGACCGGCAGCTGCAGTACGAGCGAGACATGGTGGTCAACCTGTCCCACGAGCTGGAAAAGGTGTCGGAGGTCCTGGAGCACGAGGAACGGGCCATCTCCAACCTGAGCAAGGTCCTGGGGCTCGTGGAGGAGTGCGAGCGGCGCCTGCAGCCCGGCTGCGGTGACCCCCTCACCCTGGACGAGTGCGCCCGCATCTTCGAGACCCTGCAGGACAAGTACTACGAGGAGTACAGGATGTCCGACCGCGTGGACCTGGCCGTGGCCATCGTCTACCCGCTCATGAAGGACTACTTCAAGGAGTGGGACCCCCTCAAGGTGAGTGGGCGGGGAGTCCGCTGCGCTGCCTCTCCTCCGGGACAGGCCCGGGGGCAAGGGGGCCGTCAGCCGGCTGTCTCTCGGCTGATGTGTTTCTCCTCAGGACTGTACGTATGGCACCGAGATCATCTCCAAGTGGAAAAGCCTCCTGGAGAACGACCAGCTGTTGTCCCACGGTGGGCAGGACCTCTCGGCAGACGCCTTCCACAGGTGCTCCTCGGGGGGGACGGGGGGCACTGCCTGTATGAGCCCTGGCCACGTGCCGATGCTGCTCGGGGAATTTAAATTCATTCATTAGTTCACCCCACATCTGTCAAGTGGCCGTTGAGGATCTGCCTGTGCTCCGTGCTGCCTTACCCTGGGAGTGAAGAGACGGCCTGTCTCCACTGAGGGGAAAAGGCAGGTGGTAACCACCTGGGTCCAGCAGTAGAGAATGACAAGGGTGCACACCTGTGGGGGGGGCACAGGTCTCTCGGGGGAGGTGACGTTGAAGCTGTGACCCTAAAGCATGTGCAGATAGAGCTCCAGCTGGGGAAGCACACGACGCATGGGGGGCGGGACCTGGCAGGTGCTACTGAGGAGACAGGCCCCAAGGCCGAGTGGGTGGCCAGGAGAGGCAGGCGCACGTCGAGGCAGGTGCACGTCTGGCCAACACATGGGCCGGTCCAGTGGTTTTCTGTGACTGGATTGCCCCGCTGTTGCCATTTTCTTTCTTACCCTAGAGGTAGGTGGCGGTGTACTTTGCACACGTGGAAACCAGTCAGTGCTTTTAGCCAGCCGCCCCCTGCCTTTCTCGTATAGGCTGATATGGGAAGTCTGGATGCCATTTGTTCGAAATATCGTCACTCACTGGCAGCCGAGGAACTGTGACCCGATGGTGGACTTTCTGGATAGCTGGGTGCACATCATTCCCGTGTGGATCCTGGATAGCATCCTGGACCAGCTCGTCTTCCCCAAGCTGCAGAAGGAGGTGAGGCTGGGCGTGGGAAACGGTTGTCATCAGGAACCACGGGGGCTCGTTTCGCATTCCTCTTCATCCTCTCCCTGCTGCCTTTCCCCCGCTCCTCCTGCAGGTGGAAAACTGGAACCCGCTCACAGACACTGTCCCCATCCACTCGTGGATCCACCCGTGGCTGCCTCTCATGCAGGCGCGCCTGGAGCCGCTCTACTCTCCCATCCGCAGCAAGCTGGCCAGCGCCCTGCAGAAGTGGCACCCCAGCGACTCCTCGGCCAAGCTCATCCTCCAGCCCTGGAAGGACGTCTTCACCCCCGGCTCCTGGGAGGCGTTCATGGTCAAGAACATAGTGCCCAAGCTGGGTAAGGGAACGGGGACATGCATCCGGGTCGAGCAGCTTCGGTGCCTGGCTTCTGTGGCTGGCGGTAATGACGGTGCTGCTTAGAAACATGGCCTTTGAGCTCTGAGCGCGTATTTCTCAGGATAAGAGGTGGCGTTTGTGCACTGAGGCCGAATATAAATGTTAACCAGGTCCCTTTCTGCACTAACCACATCAGACCCTGCCTGCCTCCTGATTGGTCCGGTTCGGGCCTTTGCTGACAGTATAGCCACAGGTATTCTGAAATTTTTGTCATACTGGATTAGAGAAGAAAACAATTTTTAAGAGTAGCCACAGGAGCTTAAACTTGACCTTTAAAAGCAGATCGAAAGCCGACCTTGTCTGGTGATGCCACTGCTGTGTGGCTTTGCCTTAGAGGCTGGTTTCTTTTCCAGGGATGTGCCTCGGGGAGTTGGTCATCAACCCCCACCAGCAGCACATGGATGCTTTTTACTGGGTCATCGACTGGGAAGGGATGATCTCCGTCTCCAGCCTGGTGGGGCTTCTTGAAAAGCACTTCTTCCCCAAGTGGCTTCAGGTACGCTTTGTTTCGCTTTGTTGGGGTGCGTTGGGGACAGGGAGGGAGTCACTGGAGCCTTGGGTGGCAGTGCTGTGGCCACACAATGAAGGTAAACTACACGGCAAGGTAAGAATGAGGCGGGCAGGAACAGCGAGCACCACTTTATTGGACATTTGCCACGTGCCCGATGCTGTTCTAAGCACTTGGTCTGATTACCGCCCCCCCCCCCCCAACAGCCCTGTAAGGTGGGGACTGATATCGCGTGTGTAGGTGGGAGGCCGAGGTGCAGTTTCCATGCAGGGCACTTAGCTACCGAGCTGACCCCCTGCAGGTATCACCAGCTTGTAGGAGCAGGACCCACACAAAACAAGTGGCCCCTTTGGAAGTTTTGCTCCCCTTTGTTGCCACTGTGGATGCAGGTTTCGTATTTGTTCCCTTTTGGCAGGTGCTGTGCTCCTGGCTCAGTAACAGCCCAAATTATGAGGAGATCACCAAGTGGTACCTGGGTTGGAAGTCCATGTTCTCAGACCAAGTGCTGGCGCACCCATCCGTCAAGGACAAATTTAACGAGGCACTTGATATCATGAACAGGGCGGTGTCCTCCAATGTCGGTGAGTGAGGGTTCCATTTTATGGAGATCCTGGGCCAGCTCCACGTTTCTGAGCATGGAAATGACAGAGTTTTCAGGTACCAGTGGGCTCACCGTCGCCTGCAGGGCACAGACTCTTGCCCACAAGACCCATCACATACTTATTTAGCCAGCAGCCACTCCCCCACCTCCTGGGGCTGGGAGGGGCGTTCTTCCTGAATGGGCACTCACTCACTCAAGCTCCACCTGGGCTCTTCGGCATGTCTGCCCGGCCGGCGTTCTGTGGCCACTCCAGTGGAACAGCTCATGGTGTGGAGCTGGGTGACAGCCTAACGCTTAGTAGCTGCTTAACTTCTTTAGCCCATTTTCTTTGCCTGTAAAGCAGTAGTAAGGACCCACTTCCAGGTTTTTATTAAGCACCGAGGGGGACCAAGGTATGTACTGTTCGTGGATGGCACTCAGTAGATGGTGTCTTTGGTGTGTCAGAAGTAGGCAGCTGGTTCGTTTACTACCTATTCCCGAACTACTCAGTTCTAGGCAAGTCCCTCTGCCTGGGAGCCACTCAGCCAGTCCTGTGTGAAGAGTGTGCTCACATCTCAAAGCAAAGGCCAATGGAGCACCTAGTCTAGCCGTGTTTCACAGAGAAGGTCAAGAGCTCATTCAAGGTCACAGAACTACAGAGTGGCAGCTGGGATTGTAATTTCTATTTCCCGAGGCGAGGCTTTAATTCTTTCTACTTAGCCTATTACATGAAAATAGAGAATTCATAGACACATACTGCATTTAATGAGGCAAATATGGTCCTGTATTATCCCTTCATCTGTGAAGCTGAAACATCTGTGTTTCAGCTCCCCGGATATAAAGTTCTTCCAGGGCTAGGGGCCTGTATGGGTAAGTTAAATATATAACTAGTATAGGCCATGTGTCTTCAGGGTTCTAAAAGCTGCCCTGGGGGAAGTGTGGAGTGAAAACTCTAGCAAGAAGGGAACAGAACAGTGTCTAATGACTGTCAAGGTTTCTGGCCCATAAGAATAAATCCCTTGCTGATGCTTCTTTATTATGTGGAATATTTAATAATCTCTGGTTGCAGCCAGCTGGCCACATTTCCCCCAAGGTGCTTGATCATCTGGTTTATTTAAACCAGTGCTCTGAGGCACGAGGAGGCCTTAGGAGACGGCGCCTGTGGCATACCCAGCCAAGTCGGTGTCTCCATTTTTGTCATGTTGGGACCTGTCCCTCACCCCCCCATCCCCCCTCTATCTGCCAGGTGCCTACATGCAGCCCGGAGCACGGGAGAACATCGCCTACCTCACCCACACGGAGCGGAGGAAGGATTTCCAGTATGAGGCCATGCAGGAACGACGAGAGGCTGAGAACATGGCCCAGAGAGGCATCGGCGTGGCTGCCAGCTCTGTGCCCATGAACTTTAAAGACCTCATTGAGACCAAGGCCGAGGAGCACAACATCGTCTTCATGCCCGTCATCGGGAAGCGACACGAAGGGAAGCAGCTGTACACCTTCGGCCGCATCGTCATCTACATCGATAGGGGCGTGGTGTTCGTGCAGGGGGAGAAGACCTGGGTGCCCACCTCCCTGCAGAGCCTGATTGACATGGCCAAGTAGACCGCAGCACCTGCCACGGACAGACTGGTGAATAAACAAACAGTATTTTAAATAGTATTTTAAATCACAGTTGACGTACTTCCTGCCCTATCCGAAAGGGGACTCACTGCAGTCCCTCCGTGGCGACACATCACAGCGGGTTCAAGTCAGTGGCTGAAGGGTCTTCTGTCTTGTTCCTGATGATCTCGAGACCCTCACAGTCCTGGTAATCCGGTTCTTCCCGGAAGGCCCAAGTGTCCGTGGAGAGTTGTGTTAGCTTTTGTACAGGAAACCAGTGGACGGAGGTGTCATTAAATACGTCCGTGTACTGTGAAGTCTGAGGGAATGCCAGCTCCTCCCGTCCTTTCAAAATCTGAGCAGGAAAATTCGAAAGTAAAACAAAACCTTGAGAGTCCCAGTAAGGCCCACCCTCCTGGGTTAGAGTCCCGTTTTACTATTCACCCCCACCCACCCCCACCTCCCTTTTTTTAAAAAATAAGGAGTAAGGTATTTTAAGTGCTTTGTGCAATGAGTTGGAAGCCCCAAGGGCAGTGCCTACTGCAGACCAGATACTAAGAATAGAGGAAATAATTAAGAAAAAAATGAAGCGATGCACTAAAACGTCCTAGCTTTCTGGAACACAGACCCCTCGCGAGAGCTGACGGTGCTGTAACCTCGCTGTGCCTTCTTCGGTTAGCCCCGCGGGAGCTCCCGCTGCTACAGGTGAAGGCAGAATTCTCCCGGGTAATGGAGAGGTATGTATGATGTCCCACCCCAGCCCCTTCACTCAGCACATACCTTTGCAACATACGGATAATGTTTCTGCAGAATCCTTGTCAACAACCTAGAACAAAAATTTAAAAATCTGATTAGGTGGTTTGAGAGTGGTTTCATTCAACTTAAGACACAGAAGGGCAAGGTGACTGAAATAGATCAAAAAATCTTTTAAAAATGTGGGATGCAGAGTAGGTTAAATATTTAGTAGAAGGTGTGAACGCCCCAGTCACTGCCCATTTCATCAGGGAAAAATGACAGCAGACACCGAGGCATCGTGAAGCAGGAGGAGGATGTTATGCAGCTGTAAGAAGAGAAATCAAATGTTTTCTCCCCCATTTAAAAAAGCCGTTTCTGCCTGCCCTAAGGGAAGGGAGGAATTATTGGCAGAAAGACTCCTTAACTTGCTTCCCAGCTTGGCTCAGGGCTGACGTCTCCCAGCTCCAACCCCCTGTCCAGGTTCCCATGGAAAAGCCTTTCCAAGTGTGAAATGTTTCCTGCTTGCAGGTCTGAGGAATGGGTTCACCTCAGGGCCTGGTGGCACCTCGGCGTTCCCAGGCTTACCTTTCCTCGAGTCCTCTGAAACTGTTCCCAACGATGACCATCTTGGAAAGGGCATCTATGGACCAGTTCCTCCATAGAAGGTTGTTGTAGAGCGCCGTCCCACAGTGGAGCATGTAAAAGACGGTGGGCTCGCCGTACACACTCCGTTTTCCTTCCTGGGGTACAACGTGCACAGGTGTAAACACACTTCTTACAACAAGGTGAGGGAGAGGGATGGGCAGAGTGATAATGAGCTGTGAGTTCTCACCACCAAAAAATGAATGTAATTCTGTGTGGTGCTGAAGGATGTGTTAGCTCGCTTGCAATCATCTTACAAAAAAATGCATCAAATCAACTAGTGCACGTTCAACTTACACGTTACATGTCACCACAGGTCAGTGTAGCTGGACAAATGATGAGCTGAGGGGAAGGCGAACTGAAGCATCAAATGGAAACAAACTACTACATTCTCTTGTGGAACAGTTACATTAAGTAGTGCATGTGAAATCTATAGGTTATACGGGACTACAAGTCAAGAAGTCATGAAGTCCAGAAAGAACTCGCGTTTACTTAACAAATGTGTCCCATGAACGCAGAAGGCTCTGGACTAATGAAGGGGCAGCTTGGGTCTGTGACAGCAGGGCAGGAGGGACAGCAGAGGTCACTGTCCCTCAGGTACTTGTGTTTTCCTGAGTCACTTTCTGCAGATCCCTATCGTAACTCAGTCCTTTTCAAACGTGCCCTGGGGGTCCAGTCACGGCCTCTGAAGAACCTCTGCTCTATGCCATCTCTGCCACCTCTCCGGTGGGAACAAGCCCCCTGGCCCTTGCTGTCTGGCGCCGGCGACCCTAGGCCTCTCTTCTCTCCCTGCAGCTTCCCCGGCCCATGACACACTGGCCGTGGTTCCTGAGCAGCGGCTCCGCCCAGGCTGCCTGCAGTCCTGGCTCTCAGCAAACTCCTGGGAGACCTTCAAATCCCAGCTCAGACCCAGGAAGCCTTCCTGGACCCCCGGAAGAGCACAGGTGTCCTCCGTCTCAGTTCCCAGGCGTGGCTTTGCTCGCTGTCCACTCGTCATGCGCCTGTTCACAGCCACGTGCCCTGCAGTGGCGGAGAGCAGCGCCCACCGCCCTCGGGCTCCCCAGAGCTCCCTGCCTCGCACAGAGCAGGCACTCAGAGCTCGGGATGACCTGAGCTGAACCTCAGTGTTTTAGGACCCCGCCAACATCAGAGACTGACTCTCCTCTCAGCTGGGCCTAATCTTCATGTTTCATAATAAGCAATGAGATGGCGGTTTCAGAACCGAGAGGAACAAAATGATGATTCTGTGATCCCCAAGACAATGCCTGACTAAATGTAGGGGTACCTGCGTGGAGTCGCTCCAGCCCTTGGCTTGTGCAATGATGTTTTTTCCAGAGGTCTCAGAAATCTGAATCCCAGCCTTTTTAGGGGGTGCAGGGTGGGCCAAGGACTTAGCCGTAACTCTCAGCCAGGTGCTATGCGTGTGACTGGTCTACGGCCTCCCTCCCCCAGGACAGGGCACGTTCCAACCGGAAGGACCTCGTTTGAGGTGCGGAGACTGTGCCCTCTATTCTCCTGCAGCAACAGTAAATACCAGCTAAGCATAAAATTGGGACACAGTTCTTAACGAGAATTTTGCAAACCTAACGTGTTTGTGCCATTGTGTGATTTTTTTCTTCTGACAGGCACAACATAGGTCCAAACGGGGTAACAGACCAGCCACACACGGACGCCCTGGGGAGGAGGCACCGCTAATCACAGAGCCTGGCGTCCCGGGACAGGGCCTGGGGTCAGCTTGGTGAGCAGCTGCCCAGCCCTCCCTGCTCCCCTCTCTTAAACCACGTACCTCGTTCTCACTGAGAACAACCACACCAAGGGTGCTAAGAACCGCAATTTCCAGCTGGCTAAACAGAGGGTCATACACCCAGCAGTGACTTCTGGGGATCTGCAGAGGGCAAATGAGTGGCTTAGTCAACATCTGTGTGCACAAGACCAAGGAAGGAAACAATAAAGAAGGATACCAAAATTTACCTGGCACTCTTCCAGAAAGAGAAGCAAAAATGCGAGCTGGTTTCTAGCTATGATGCAGGTGGCGAAGTTCCCAACGCCGTAACACACACACTTCAAACGGCAGGATCCTGTGACTGGGGTCTCTTCTGGGACGGAGCCAGGGGCCACATCTGACTCACCTGGTGATGAGTCGAGATGCAGGTTTCCAAGGGCTTCTGAAAGAGGCCCCACAGGGGCCTTCAGCTGTTCCAGATATTTCCTAAGACACCTGTTGATGGTTTCTGAAAGAGCAGGCCCAGTACAGTCAGAGGGCACGCTCTGACCCTGAGAACCAAATCCTCCATGGACCCAGGGAGGAGAAGAGCAGGCTTGAAAAGGCTTCAGCTCCTCAGAGAAAAGGGCTGCTGGCCTCGCTCCCAAACGTGCCCGGGACATGCTGCCACACCCACCCAGAACTGATGGCTGTCCGCTCCCTGGCTGCCCACAGCCCACAGCTGAAAAGAATGTTTCAAGCAAAAATCAGGTTTCATTCACGGGCACGGTTTCCATCTAACGCTCATTGTCAACTCATTCTAATTTAATAAGAGGCAACCAGGTAAATGCAAGTGATGGTCTGAAATACCTACTTTTTTTTACAATAAAAAAGAATAGAGGAGCAGAGCTCTCAGAATGACACTATAAATAACTGGGAATAAGAATATTTAATGTGTAAAAAACTAAAAGAAAAAAAGGTAGGCTGGGGCTTCTAGACAGTAATGAAAAATACTCTGTCTAAAGCCTTTCACAGAGTGGTGAGTTCTCTTGTCTCTCCTCTTATACTGGTACTGAATTTAGCAGAACAAATCTGTACGTAGAACAAAACAAAAAGCAAACAGCCCTATATTCCCATAATAAGATACCAGTTTTGACTTATCAGCAAAGGTACCTTTAAATAAGACCCAGGCTAGGAAAGGTTGCACGAAAAGCTGGCTCTTTTCATCCATGCTGGTCAAAGAATCAGTAAAAGCTTTTTTTGGAAAACAACTTGACAGTGGATATCAAGTTGATCACTTCCACCTCTGGGAATATATACTAAGAAGATTACCCTAAATTTGGTAAAAGCTTTATGCATAAGGGTGCTCATTGAAAATTTATGTATATTGGGAATTCCCTGGTGGTCCAGTGGTTAAGACTCTGCACTTCCACCGCAGGGGGCAGGGGTTTGATCCCTGGTTGGGGAACTGAGATCCCACATGCTGCATGGTGCAGCTAAAAAAATTCTTTTAATTAAAAACATTTTTAAGTTTTGGTTACTGTTTAAAAAAAGAAAAATTATGTACAATAAATTTTAAAAAAACAACAAAAAAGGAAACTAAGTGTCCCTCAATAAAAATTACAGCTATGGTATATTCACGTTGTGTATTAATATTTATGTTGCCACAGATTATGTTCAGGAAGAGAGTATAACAGCAGGGGGTGGGGTCTACAATGTAAAGTCAAGGGGAAGAGCAGGATAAATATAAATTTCAACAACACTGATAATGACAACTAACAGTTACTGCCTCCTGTGCAGCAGGCACACACTGTCGTAAGCACTTTACTGAATGCCTCATTTAATATTCAAAATTACACTACAGGATATGCACATTTTCATGTCCATTCCACAGATAAAGAAACTGAGGACCAGAGTTAAGTGCCAAAAGACACACAGTTGTAAGGGGGAAGTCAGAATTAGAACCCAGCATGCACACCACTCTGTGAAGCAAAACATCATCCAATGAGAGCTGGATTCCTTGCTTTGCCCACATCCAGGCCCTCCTCCCACCCTGACCGCCTCCAGCCTGAGCCAGATGGTACCCACCTAGTGCTGAACTCCAGAAATCAGAGATAAGCAGGTCCTCCCTGTTGAGAAAAAATGGCGTGGTCATCTCTCATCCCTTTCAGGGCTGCCCTAACGGACCTTCCTCTTGGCTGGGATGTGAGGATGGTGGAGCACCCTCAGACACAGAGTCCACCTGTGAGACTGAAGGAGGGTACCAGGTGAATATGGCCAGAGCAGAGCTGCTGGGGCTCAGAGATGGCAGGAGAGAGGGCTTCCTGGAGGAGGCCCCCGACCCCTGGGGACATGTTGGGCTGGGTCTTGGCACACAGGTGCAGCTCCACAATTGGTGGTTAGATGCAGAGATTTAGCCTCTCTGAACTTTAGTTTCCTCATCTCTAAAATAGGGATAAGAACCGTACCCATCACAAAGGGTTACGGTAGGAGTGAAATGGGTTAACACTCAACACAGTGCCTCGTACAGAGCAGGTACCCAATAAATGGCCTTTGTTATTACAAATAATTCCAAGGTGAAAGTAAAAGAAGGGACAAAACCAAGTGTCTAGGCTTTCTTTAAAGTCAACTGTTTTCCACAAACCAGAGCAAAACACAGTCAATAATTAATTTAAATGAAATGAATGAATTCTCCAATCAAAAGACATAGAATTGGTAAATGGACTAAAACACAGGACCCATACCTACAAGAGAATCATTTCTGACATAAGGACACACAGACTGAAAATGAAGGACTAAGAAAAGATATTCCATGCAAACATAAACCAAAAGAAAGCGGGAGAGTTATACTTCTATTAGACAAGATAGACTTTAAAACAGAGACATACCAAAATTTATGGGACGCAGCAAAAGCTATTCTAAGAAGGATGTTCATAGTGATAAGTGGCTTCCTCAAGAAACAAGAAAAGCCTTGGGACTTCCCTGGTGGTGCAGTGATTAAGAATCCGCCTGCCAATGCAGGGGACACGGGTTCGAGCCCTGGTCTGGGAAGATCCCACATGCCACGGAGCAACTAAGCCCGTGTGCCACAACTACTGAGCCTGCGCTCTAGAGCCCACGAGCCACAACTACTGAAGCCCGCGCACCTAGAGCCTGTGCTCTGCAACAAGAGAAGCCACCACAATGAGAAGCCTGCGCCCCGCAACAAAGAGTAGCCCCCCCTCACTGCAACTAGAGGAAGCCCGCGTGCAGCAGCTAAGACCTAATGCAGCCAAAAATTAAATGAATAAATAAATACATTTATAAAAAAAAAAAAAGAATCTGCTTGCCAATGCAGGGGATACGGGTTCAAGCCCTTGTCCGGGAAGATCCCACGTGCCGCGGAGCAACTAAGCCTGTGTGCCACAACTACTGAGCCCATGTGCCACAACTACTGAGCCCATGCGACACAACTACTGAAGCCCACATGCATAGAGCCCGTGCTTTGCAGCAAGAGAAGCCACCGCAATGAGAAGCCTGCACACCACAATGAAGAGTAGCCCCCGCTGTCTGCAACTAGAGAAAGCCCGCGCGCAGCAACAAAGACCCAGTTCAGCCAAAAATAAATAAATGAAATAAATTTATATTAAAAAAAAGATCAGAGCAGAAATGAAGGAAATAAAGACTAAAAAGACAATAGAGAAGATCAATAAAACTAAGAGCTGTTTTTTTTTTTTTTTTTGCGGTACGTGGGCCTCTCACTGTTGTGGCCTCTCCTGTTGCGGAGCACAGGCTCAGTGGCCATGGCTCACGGGCCTAGCTGCTCCACAGCATGTGGGATCTTCCCGGACCGGGGCACGAACCCGTGTCCCCTGCATCAGCAGGTGGACCCTCAACCACTGCGCCACCAGGGAAGCCCAAGAGCTGGTTCTTTGAAAAGATAAAAATTGACATACCGTTAGCTAGACTCACCAAGAAAAAAAAAAACAGGGCTGGTCCAGGAAGATCGTGAAAGAGGAGACATAACAACTGATACCATAGAAATGAAAGAGAAGACATATAACAACTGATACCATAGAAATATAAAAGATCATAAAGACCACTCGGAACAATTACATGCCAACAAACTGGACGACCCAGAAGAAATGGATAAATTCCTAGAAATATATAACCTTCCAAGACTGAATCATGAAAAAATAGAAAACCTGAACAGACTGATTACTAGTAAGGAGGTTGAATCAGTAATCAAAAAACTCCCGGGCTTCCCTGGTGGCGCAGTGGTTGAGAGTCCACCTGCCGATGCAGGGGACACGGGTTTGTGCCCCGGTCCGGGAGGATCCCACATGCCGTGGAGCGACTGGGCCCGTGGGCCGTGGCCGCTGGCCCTGCACATCCGGAGCCTGTGCTCCGCAACGGGAGAGGCCACAGCAGTGAGAGGCCCACGTACCGCAAAAAAAAAAACAACAACAAAAAACTCCCAACAGGGCTTCCCTGGTGACGCAGTGGTTAAGAGTCTGCCGGCCGATGCAGGGGACATGGGTTCATGCCCCGGTCCGGGAAGATCCCATATGCCGCGGAGCGGCTGGGCCCGTGAGCCATGGTCGCTGAGCCTGCACGTCCGGAGCCTGTGCTCTGCAACAGGAGAGGCCACAACAGTGAGAGAGACCTGCGTACCGCTAAAAAAAAAAAAAAAACTCCCAACAAACAAAAGTCCAGGACCAAATAGCTTCACTGGTGAATTCTACCAAATATTCAAAGAAGAATTAATACTGATCTTTCTCAAACTCTTCCAAAAATAGAGGAGGAGGGAACACTTCCAAACTCATTTTATAAGGCTAGCATAACCCTAGCAAAACCAGACAAGGATGCCATAAGGAAAGGAAATTACAGGCCAATACTCCTGACGAACATAGATACAAAAATGCTCATCAAAAATATTAGCAAACCAGGGACTTCCCTGGTGGTCCAGTGATAGAGAATCCGCCTTACAATGCAGGGGACTCATTCCCTGGTCAAGGAACTAAGATCCCACGTGCCGTGGTGCAACTGGGCCCGTGCGCCACAACTACTGAACTGGCACACCTCAACTAGAGCCCGCGTGCTGCAAACTACAGAGCCCCTGTGCTTTGGAGCCCACGAGCCACAACTAGAGAGACAAAACCCACACACAACGAAGGGCCTGCACACCACAACGAAAGGTCTTGCGTGCCTTAACGAAGATCCTGTGTGCCGCAACTAAGACCCAATGCAGCCAAAAAATAAATTAATAAATCTTTTTAAAAAATTAGCAAACCGAATTCAAAAATACATTAAAAGGATCATACACCATGATTAAGTGGGATCTAATATTCCAGGGATGCAAGGTTGGCTCAACATCTGCATATCAGTCAACGTAATACATCACATTAACAAAATAAAGGATAAAAATCACATGATCTTATCAATAGGTGCAGAAAAAGCATTTGACAAAATTCAACCTCCATTTGTGATAAACACTCTGAACAGAGCAGGTATAGAGGGAACATAACATAATAAAGGCTATATACATATGGCTTTTTCACTGGAGAACAAGGCTTTGTTATGAAGAATGCTCTGGATGTATTTTAAATGGTTAGTTTTCCCCTCCCTCTGCCAGAGGCACCGGGTGATTTTTCTTGGCTCTTCACTGTAAGACCCTGGTTGGGTTCCTGCAGGTAAAACCCAGGAAAGTTTGGGGGTGCCCCTAGGACTGCAGCCCCCAGAAGGCTCTCAGAGACTCTCACACTAGTCCTCACTCAGCTTCCAGGAATTCATCAAAATGATCATTTAAGTGTCCTCACCAGTTTAGGGCTCTAGTGGCTTCTGCTTCAGAAGTATGACACGGTGGGATGGCTTTCCCAATCAACAGGAGGACACTGATAGCTGTTCAGAATTTGTGAAGTCCGATGCTTGCTCAATGGCAGCTTTGCTTCCTCTGAATCCTAAAAATGGCCTTGCCCTTCAAGAGAAACTAAATCTTTCAAAGCTGCATTGATTGCCCTTTATCTCCTTGTGTTTGCAGTCCTTGTACCTATCATCAGAACAGTGGCAGGAGATGAGTAAGCTAAAGGAGCATGTGTATAATGCATAGCAGAGATTATGTCTCTGGGGGAAAAAAGTGCATTTGGAACAGGAAATAAAAGGAGAAATGAAACTACTGAATAATATCACTAATGATTTCAGGCTAAAAGATTGGGAACATTCTCAGACATTGAAAAATATCACTTTAATTCAAGGTCCTCCTGGACCCTCAGGTGAAAAAGGAGAGAGAGGTCCCACTAGAGGTGGTGGTCCACGAGGCATTCCAGGTCCAATAGGTCCACCAGGTCCTAAAGGTGATTGGAGACCAACTGGCTTTCCTGGAAGTTAAGGATTCCCAGGACCAATGGGGAAGACAGGGAGGCCAGTGCCCTTTTAAGATCAGGTGGGTTGGCAACTACTGAAGCCCGCGTGCCTAGAGCCCGTGCTCCACAACAAGAGAAGCCACTGTAATGAGAAGCCCGCGCACCGCAACGAAGAGTAGCCCCCGCTCGCCGCAACTAGGGAAAGCCCGCACACAGCAATGAAGACCAAACACAGTACACACACAAAAAAAATACATCTACGTGAGGAATAATTCTCACAGAATATCTACTGAACGCTGGCAGAAGACCTCAGACTGCTAAAAGAGCAAGAAAATCTCCATGTAACCAGGTAGGATGAAAGGAAAAAAAAAAAAAAAAAAGTGAGAAAGGAATCAGGACAGAACCTGTGCCCCTGGAAAGGAGCTGTGAATGAGGAAAGGTTTCTACACCCTGGGAAGCCCCCTCACCGGTCAGGAGATTGGCCAGGACAGACAGAGAGCTTCAGAGCCTTGGGGAGAACACAGCAGCTGGTTTGTGGCAGACAGAGGACTTCACAGACGGTCAGTGCCGTTGCCCTGCACTCCCCAGCCTGAGATGTGCATCCGCCGGCACAGGCAAGGGCTGGGTGCTGGAACCTGGGCTTCAATCAGACCCTGAGAGAGGGCTGGGCGTGGCTGTGTGGAAAAAAGCTCGGGGCGGGGGCGTGAGGGGCTGGAATCTGTGTGACCACAACTGAGGGTGTATGCAGAGGAAGCCCAGACCCCCTTAGAGGCCAGGTGACGTTGTTTGGGGGGTGTGACAGGGGAGGGGTGGGACCCACCACTGTAGCCTTTTTCCCTGTGTGCACGTTCGCAGAGGGCAGGACACTGCATGGGTTCCAGGGGCAGTCGTGAGCTGCCGCTGCCACCCACCCAGATGCCAGGAGCGGTTGAGAGCCACCTCTGCTCCCACTGTGTGCTCGGGGGGTGCGCCTAAGCCAATACTGCCACCAAGAACCCCAGGACTGGGCATCAGCCACCACACACCTGCACACCCCTATCAAGGGGACAATGCCCAGCACACGCTGAAGAGAGAGGCGACAAGCATCCACACTAAAAGCAACGCTTGCACCAAATACATTAACACCCACAAGCTACACAGGGACGCCTCCACATACAAATAGCCCTCCGAGACCACAGCAGACGACTGCTTCTCCTAAACTTCCAGAGTAAGAGAAATGTAAGTAAAATGAAGAAGCAGAGGAACAGCTCCCAGTTAAAAGACCAAGAGAATTCCCCCAAAAGAACAATGAAACAGACCTCTTCAGTCTAACAGATACCTATTTCAAAAATGAGATAATGAAAATACTGAAGGAATTAAGAAAGGCTATTGACAGAAATGTAGAGTACTGTAAAACTATAAAGAGGAACCAAGAAAAATGAGGAAACTCATTTACAGATAAGAAAGCTGACCGAAAGGCAATGAACAGCAGAACGAATAATGCAGAAGAACGAATAAGTGACCTTGAAGACAGAATAATGGAAATCACCCAATCAGCACAACAGACAGAAAGCCAAATGAAAAAAAAAATGAAAGCAACATAAGAGACCTACAGGATAATATACAGCATGCATAACAGGGATTCCAGAAGGGGAAGAAAGAGACAAGGGGATTGAAAATGAATTCAAAGAAATTACGGCTGAAAACTTCCCAAACCTAAAGAAGGAAACAAGGGCTTCCCTGGTGGCGCAGTGGGTAAGAATCCGCCTGCCAATGCAGGGGACACAGGTTCAAGCCCTGGTCCAGGAAGATCCCACATGCCGTGGAGCAGCTAAGCCCACGCACCACAACTACTGAGCCTGCGCTCTAGAGCCTGCAAGCCACAGCTGCTGAGCCCACGTGCCATGACTACTAAGCCTGTGCCTAGAGCCCGTGCTCTGCAACAAGAGAAGCCGTGACAATGAGAAGCCCGTGCACCACAACTAGAGAAAGCCCACCCACACGCAGCAACGAAGACCCAACACAGCCAAAAATAAATAAATTAAATAAATAAATTTAAAAAAAACAAAGAAGGAAACAGATATCCAGGTACAGGAAGCACAGAGGGTCCCAAACAAGATAAACCCAGACAGACCTACACCAAGACATATAATAAAAATGGAAAAAAGTTAAAGAGAAAGAGAGGATTCTAAAGGCAGCAAGAGAAAAACAAAGAGCTAATTACAAGGGAACACTACTATAAGGCTATCAGTCAATTTCTCTACATAAATGCTGCAGGCCAGAAGGAAGTGGCAAGATATATTCAAAGTCCTGAAAGGGAAAAATCTGCAACCTAGGATACTCCACCCAGCAAGATTATCATTTAGAACAGAAGGAGAGACACAGAATTTCTCAGACAAGCAAAAACTAAAAGAATACAGCAATACTAAACCTATCCTAAAGGAAATACTGAAAGGTCTTCCCTAAATAGAAAAGAAGTAAGAATATATAGGAAAGAAAAAAATCACAATGGGAAAGTAAATCACTTAAATAAGCCAGTACACAGATTAAAAAAAAAATCAAAAAATTTCTGTGACAGTGATGATAACCACAGTGAACAGCAAAAGGATGAACGTGAAGATGTAATAGAGGACATCAAAATCATAAAATGCGGGGAAGAAGAGTAAGAAAATGCTGATTTTTTTTCCTTAGAAAGTGTCTGAGCCTATATGAGTACCAGTCTAAGACAAGTAGATATAGGAAGGGGGTAACATACATGAAAAACAGGGTAACCACAAATCACAAACATACAATAGATTCACAAAAACCAAAAAGAAGAGAACATAAACATAATACAAAAGAATATCACCAAGCCATAAAAGGAAAAATGAAAAGGACAAAGAAGAAACATAAAATCAATGGGAAAACAAGGTTTAAAATGGCAATAAATACATATCTATCAATAATTATCTTAAATGTCAATGGACTAAATGCTCCAATCAAAAGACAGAGTGGCAGACTGGATTTTTTAAAAAAAGAGACTATAATATGCTGCTTACAAGAGAGACCCACTTCAGGGCAAAGGACACACACAGGTTGAAAAGCAGAGGTTGCAATACTCATATCAGACAAAACAGACTTTAAAACCAAGGCCATAAAGAAAGATAAAGAAGGACACTATATAATGATAAAAGAATCAATACAAGAAAAGGATTTTAAACTCATCAACATATATGCACCTAACATAGGCGCACCCAAATACATAAAACAAATACTAACAGACATAAAGGGAGAAACTGACAGTAATACAATAATAGTAGGAGACTTTAACACCTCACTCACATCAATGGACAGATCTTCTACACAGAAAATCAAGGCAACAGAGATCCTAAACATAGAAAATGTTAGACTTAATTGATATTTTTAGGACATTACATCCAAAAAAACCCCAGAATACACATTCTTTTCAATTGCACATGGAACATTCTCTAGGATTCACCACATACTAGGGCACAAAACAAGCCTCAACAAATTTAACGGTGCAGAAATTATGTCAAGCATCTTTTCTGACCACAAAAGCATGAAACTGGAAATTAACCAAGAAAAAGAAATGAGAATAAAATGATTACATGGAGACGAAACAACGTACTACTAAAAAACCAAGAGGTCAATGATGAAATCAAAGAAGAAATTTAAAAATACCTTGAGACAAATGAAAATGAAAACACAACCATACAAAATCTATGTGATGCAGCAAAAGCAGTTCTTAGAGGGAAGTTCATAGAGATATAGGCCTTCCTCAAAAAACAAGAAAAATCTCAAATAAACAACCTAAAAGAATTATAAAAAGAACAAACAAAACCTAAAATCAGCAGAAGGAAGGAAATAATAAAGATCAGAGAGGAAATAAATAAAATAGAGATTAGAAAAACTCAGTAAAACCAAGAACTGGTTCTTTGAAAGGATAAACAAGACTAACAAACCTCTGGCCAGGCTCAACAAGAAGAAAAGAGAGAGAACACAAATCAACAAAATAAGAAATGAAAAACAAGACATAACAACTGATATGGCAGAAATACAAAAAACCATAAGGGAATACTATGAACAATTATATGCCGACAAATTCGACAACCTAAAGAAATGGATAAGTTTCCAGAAACATAGAGCCCACCAGAACTGAATCAAGAAGAAATAGATAATTTGAACAGACTGATCACTAGATGTGAAATAGAATCTGTAATTTTAAAACTCCCTACAAACAAAATCCAGGACCACATGGCTTCACAGGTGAATTCTACCAAACATACAAAGAAGAACTTATACCAATCCTTCTCAAACTCTTCCAAAAAAAATGAAGAGGAGGGAAAACTCCCAAAGACATTTGATGAAGCCACCATCACTCTGATACCAAAACCAGACAAAGACACCACCAAAAAAAGAAAATGACAGACCAATATCTTTGATGAATATAGATGCAAAAATTCTCAACAAAATATTAGCAAACTGAATCCAACAACACATAAAAAAGATGGGCTTCACTGGTGGCACAGTGGTTAAGAATCCGCCTGCCAAGGCAGGGGACATGGGTTCAAGCCCTGGTCTGGGAAGATCCCACATGCTGCAGAGCAACTAAGCCTGTGTGCCACAACTACTGAGCCTGTGCTTTAGAGCCTTCAAGCCACAACTACTGAGCCCACGAGCCACAACTACTGAAGCCCGCATGCCGAGAGCCCATGCTCTGCAACAAGAGAAGCCACCGCAATGAGAAGCCCACGCACTGCAACGAAGAGTAGCTCCTGCTCGCCGCAACTAAAGAAAGCCCGCACGCAGCAACAAAAACCCAACACAGCCAATAAATAAATAAATAAACAAATAAATAAAATTAGTTAATTAAAAAAAAGATCATACACCACAACCAAGTGAGGTTCATCCCAAGTTCACGAGGATGGTTCAACATATGCAAATCAATCAATGTGATAACCACATAAACAAAAAGAAAAGATAAAAACCACATGATCATCTCAATAAACACAGAAAAAGCATTTGACAAAATTCAATATCCATTCATGAAAAAAACTCTTACTAAAAGTGGGTATGTATAGAGGGAACACATCTCAATATAATAAAAGCTAGTTATGACAAACCCCCAGCCAATATAATATTAAATGGTGAAAAGCTGAAAGTCTTCCAGCTAAAATCTGGAAGAAGACAAGGATGCCCACTCTCACCTCTTCTATTTAACACAGTATTGGAAGTCCTGGTCACAGGAATCAGACATGAAAAAGAAATAAAAGGTATCCAAATTGGAAAAGAAGAGGTAAAATTGTCATTATATGCAGATGATATAACACTATATATAGAAAACCCTAAAGACTCCATAGAAAAACTACGAGACCTGATAAACGAATTCAACAAGGTAGCAGGATACGTGATTAACATACAGAAATTGGCTGCATCTCTTTACACCAACAATGAAATTCAGAAAGGGAATGAAAAAAAAAAAACACCTTTTAAAATCACACCCCCAGAAATAAAATACTTAGGAATAAACCTGACCAAGGAGGTAAAAGACTTATACGCTAAGAACAATAAAACATTAATAAAGGAAACTGAAGATGACTCAAAGAAATGGAAAGATATCCCATGCTCTTGGATTGGAAGAATACTGCTAAAATGGCCATACTACCCAAAGCAATCTACAGATTTAATGCATCCCTATCAAATTACCCATGATATTTTTTCACAGAACTAGGGCAAATAATCCTGAAATTCATATGGAACCATAAAAGACCCAGAATTGCCACAGCAATCCTGAAGAAAAAGAACAAAGCAGAAGGCATAACCTTCCCAGAGTTCAGACAATACTGCAAAGTTACAGTAATCAAAACAGACCTATGGATCAATGGACCAGAATAGAGAACCCAGAAATAAACCCACATACCTACAGGCAACTAATATTTGACAAAGGAGGCAACAATATACAATGGGAAAAGGCAGTCTCTTCAGCAAATGGTGTTGGGCAAGTTGGACAGCCGCATGTAAATCAATGTAGTTAGAACACACCTTCTCACCATAAACAAAAATAAACTCAAAATGGCTTAAAGACTTAAATATAAGACATGACACCATAAAACTCCTAGAAAATATCACAGGCAAAACATTCTCTGACATAAATTGTACCAATGTTTTCTTAGGTCAGTCTGCCAAGACAACAGAAACAAAAGCAAAAATAAACAAATGGGACCTAATCAAACTTATAAGCTTTTGCACAGCAAAGGAGACAATAAACAAAATGAAAATACAACCTACAGAATGGGAGAAAATATTTGCAAATGATGCAACCAACAAGGTCTTAATTTCCAAAATATATAAGCAGCTCATACAACTCAACAACAAAAAACCAAACAACCCAATCAAAAAATGGGCAGAAGACCTAAATAGACATTTCTCCAAAGAAGAAATACAGATGGCCAACAGGCACATGAAAAGATGCTCATCATTGCTAATTATTAGAGAAATGCAAATCAAAACTACAATGAGGTACCACTTCACAGCGGTCAGAATGGCCATCATTAAAAAGTCTACAAATAATAAATGCTGGAGAGGATGTGGAGAAAAGGCAACCCTCCTACACTGTGGGTGTGTTGGTGGTAAGTTGGTGCAGCCACTGTGGAAAACAGTATGGAGGTTCCTCAGAAAACTTAAAATATAATTACCATATGATCCAGCAATCCCACGCCTGGGCATATATCCGGACAAAACTCTAATTCAAAAAGATACGTGTGGGGGCTTCCCCGGTGGCGCAGTGGTTAAGAGTGTGCCTGCCAATGCAGGGGACAAGGGTTCAAGCCCTGGTCCGGGAAGATCCCACATGCCATGGAGCAACTAAGCCCATGCACCACAACTACTGAGCCTGCGCACCACAACTACTGAAGCCTGCATGCCTAGAGCCCGTGCTCTGCAACAAGAGAAGCCACCACAATGAGAAGCCCGTGAACTGCAATGAAGAGTGGCCCCTGCTCTCCACAACCAGAGAAAAGCCCGTGTGCAGCAACAAAGACCCAACACAGCCAAAAATAAAATACATAAATTTACAAAAAACAAAACCAAAAAGATACACGCACCCCTATCTTCATAGCAGCACTGTGTACAATAGCCAAGACCTGGAAACAACCTAAATGTCCATCGACAGATGAATGGATAAAGAAGATGTGGTGCGTATATACAATGGAATACTCCTCAGCCATAAAAAAGAATGAAATAATGCCATTTGCAGCAACATGGATGCAACTAGAGATTATCATACTAAGTGGAGCAAGTCAGAAAGAGAAAGACAAATACCATATGATATCACTTATATGTGGAATCTAAAATATGACACAAATGAACCTACCTATAAAACAGAAACAGACGTATGGACATAGAGAACAGACTGGTGGTTGCCAAGGGGACGAGGGTTGGGAGAGGGCTGGAGTGGGAGGTTGGGGTTAGCAGATGTAAGCTTTTATATATAGAATGGATAAACACCAAGTTCCTACTGTATAGCACAGGGAACTATATTCAATATCTTATGATAAACCATAATGGAAAAGAATATTAAAAAAAAATGTGTATATATGTATAACTGAATCACTTTGCTGTACAACAGAAACTAATACAACATTGTAAATCAACTATACTTCAATAAAAAATATTTATCAGAAAAAAAAGAAAACAATCTCATGTACAATTGCATCAAAAAGAATAAAGTACCTAAGAATACATTTAGCTAAGGAGGTGAAAGACCTGTATACTGAAAATTACAAGACATTAAGAAACTGAAGACGACACAAATAAATGGAAAGCTATCCCTGCTCAGGGATTGGAATTAATATTGTTAAAATGTCCATACTACCCAAAGCAATTTACAGATTCAGTGCAATCCCTATCAAAATTCCAATGGCATTTTTAATGAAATAGGACAATCCTAAAATTTGTATGGAACCACAAAAGACCTCAAATAGCCAAAGTAATCCTGAGAAAGAAGAACAAAGCTGGAGGCATCATATTCTCTAATTTTAAACTCTATTACAAAGCTATATTAATTAAAACAGTATGGTTCTGGCTTAAAAACAGACACACAGATCAATGGAACAGAATGGAGAGCAGAGATAAAAACCCATGCATCTATGGTCAATTAATTTATGACAAAGGAGCCAAGAATATACAAAGGAAAAGACAGTCTCTTTAATAAATAGCGTTTGGAAAAATCAACAGCCACATACAAAAAATGAGTAAAATTAGACCACTATCTTACACCATACACAAAACTTAACTCAAAATGGATTTAAGACTTAAATATAAGACCTGAAACCATAAAACTCTTAGAAGAAAACACAGGCAGTAAACTCCTTGACATAGATATTGGCGATGATTTTTAATTTTTATTTTTTTGGCAATGATTTTTAAAAATCTGACACCAAAAGTAAAAGCAACAAAAGCAAGAATAAACAAGTGGAACCACATCAAACTAAAAAGCTTCTGCACAGCAAATGTAATCATTGACAAAATGGAAAGGTAACGTACTGAATGGGAGAAAATATTTGCAAATCATATACCTGATAAGGGGTTAATATCCAAAACATAAAGAATTCACACAACTCAATACCAAAAAAACCCCAAACAATCCAATTAAAATATGGGCAGAAGATCTGAATACACATTTTTCTAAAGAAGACATACAGATTGCCAACAGGTTCATGAAAAGATGCTCAACATAATTAATCAGTAGGGAAGTGCAAATCAAAACCACCATGAGTTACCACCTCATACCTGTTAGAACGGCTATATCAAAAAGACAAGAAATAGTAAGTGTTGGTGAGGATGTGGAGGAAAGGGGAACCCTGGTGCCCCACTGGTGGAAATGTCAATTGGTGCAGCTACTATGGAGAACAGTACGAGGTTCCTCACAAAGTTAAAAACAGAACTACCATTTGAGCCAGCAATTCCACTTCTGGGTATTTATCCAAAGAAAATGAAAACACTGACTTGAAAATATACATGCACCCCCATGTTCACTGCAGCACTATTTATAATAGCCAAGATGTGGAAACAACCTTTGTGTTCATCATGGATAAAGAAACCATGATATATATATATATATATATATATATATATATATATATATATATATATGTATATCACACACATACTATACTTATATATATGTAGTGGAATACTATTCATCCATAAAAGAATGAAATCTTGCCATTTGTGACAACATGGATGGACCCTGAGGGCATTATGCTAGGTGAAATAAGTCAGAGAAAGGCAAATACTGTATCCCACTTATATGAGGAATATAACAAACACACATGAAGCTCACAGATACAAAGAATAGACTGGTGGTTGCTAAGAGTGGGCGGGAAGGGGGTGGCGCTGTGAAACAGGTGAAGGGGGTCCCAAGGTACAAACTTCTAGTTATAAAATAAATCAGTCATGGGGCTGTAATGTACAGCACCGCGACTTCAGTTAAAAATACTGTATGGTGTACTTGAAAGTTGCTAAGACAGATCTTAAGCTCTCATCACAAAAAAAAAAAAAAAATTTGAAAGGAAAAACAAACTGAACTTGTTGGATTTGAACCAACAAGCCAGAAGCCAGTGTTCAGGGGACTCAGAGAGGAGACAGAATTGAAGAGGCTGCCCTCAGGTTCTGCCCAGAGGGTAAAGGAGGGCTGTAACGTACAGGGAGTGCTTTGTAAACTGGTGAGTGTGTGCACAGGAGAACAGCGTGTAAAGTGCTGGGCTCTTCTCTACTCAGAGCAATGGGGACTGCACCACACCTGGGGCTACAGGGAGAAGCAGGGAGTGCCAGGGGATACTGAAGAAGCTGAAGAGGAATAACAGTGTCAGGACACCTCTTAAGATATCTCCAAGCCCCGAGGCACACTCATTCTCAATGGCATCACCTGAGAGCCTAGAAAAAGTCACTGATGCTTTTTTTTTCAGGCTCAGTCACCACTGACTCTAGGCCCTAATTCTGGGGGAGGGGAATACACAAAATTAGTCTCATTTCTCTCAGTTGTGAAGATCCTTCAGCTGTTGATCCGAAGAAGCACTAACAAAAGCTGTTATTGATTGAGCCCTTAAAGGACTGAAAATAAAGGCACAATGCTGAATAACAAAAGTAGGTAACATTTATTGAGTGCTTCCTGGGTGTCAGGCACTGTTCTAAGTGCTATTGATGGGGTTCAGGGCAGGCTGCCCCCCAATATGCCACTGTGGCATATTGATTATCTGGAATTATAGTTACTTGAGAAACATTCACGGCAAGAACACTTTGACCCTACTTTGTTCCCCTGAAGGCAGGAAATAAATCTCCCATATGAAAGGATCCTCAAATACCAGGAGAATAGAAGGCATCTTTATCGCCAGAGATAGATGAGTCAAGGCTAAGAACGCTTTATAAACACACTTTGTTACTTCATGAACTTGCTACCCTAAGTCCAAGCCCCTCTGTTTTCTAACAAATAATTGTTTCCTTGTCTGAAAGATAGAAAAGGTGCCTGATTTGGCCACTTTCTTGGGTGCCATGTTATTATGGGACTCCTGTACATTCCTGATGAAATTTGGTTTTCCCTCCTGTTAACCTGTCTTGTGTCAATTTTCTTATTAGACCAGCCAAAAGAACCTAGAAGGGTAGAGGAAAAACTTTTCCTCCCCAACACTATGTAAGGTACACAGCAAGGCACGGAGCGATGATGGCGGGAGGGGTGGGATAAACCAGAATAACGGAGAGCTTTTAAGCACAGGTTTTGAAGTTACCGAAGACATGGGTTTGAAACCTGGTTCCACACATTACCTATGTTTCTCTGAGACTGGGCGCCCTGCCAGGATCCTAGCATGGCTGAGATGTTCATTCTGACAAAGTGTGTAGAGAGCTCAAGCCAGCGCCAGGCACGGAGCAGCTCCTCAATTAACGCGTGATGATAATTGTGAAGATGACAATCACGTGTGCAGGTTGCGGCCATGGTGTGAGCAAAACCGCTAATAACCAACATTAACATAATATTAATACCAAACACTGGTACTGCGCGTACCACACGCCAGACACTGTTGGGGATGGCAAACCATTGACTAATTCACTGAATCCTCAAAACAAGCCTATATAGGTACTATTTCCACGTCCATCTCACAAACGAGAAAACTGAGGCACAAAGATTACATACCTTGCCCAAGGTCACGCAGCTACAACTGCAATAAGAGAAATGACAAACTTTACTGAGCGCTTACTATGCTCCAGTCTGTAATGAGCTCTTTACCTCCGTTAAATCCTACCATAACCCTTAAAGAGTTTGCAGTTATTCCCACTTTACAGATGGCGAGACTGGGGCTTGGGGAGGTTCCCACGGACGTGAAGATTCGGACCCAGGACCTAGCCCGTACTCACCTGGCTTCCTGGATGCGACGAAGCACGTCTCCGCCGTCCACCTCGGGCTGGGCTCCCGGGTCCCGGGCCGCCGCCGCCACCGCCGCCGCCACCGCCGCCGCCTCCCTACGCCGCGGACGCAGAGCCGCCGAGCGCCTTCTCCGACGAGACACCGCCTGCCAGGCTTCCAGCGCCGCCGCCGCCGCCATTGGTCTCTGACGTCATCGGCGCGCGCCAGCTCTGCGGGAACTTTAGGGGGCGGTAAGCGCAGGTGGCGCGTGACCCTGGGGCCTCTCCGCCGCGCACGTAGGTATCGGGCGGGAGTCGCTGGGACCTCTGGGTCCCGAGTCCCGAGCCTTGATCCCGTATCCCCGGGCTGCCTGGCTACTCCGGCGGGTGGGCGGCGCCCGGGGGCGCGGGGACACCAAAGGGCGGGACCCCGGCCGAGAGCGCCTTTTGGCGGCCCCTCCGCGCTGTGACCCGGCCCCGATTGATCCCCGCACCTTTGCCCACCAGTCCCAGCCCCCTGGAGCTGAGGCCAGACACTTCCCACTGCTGCCGGCGGTTACCGATCGCTTTCATTAGCGCCCCTTTTCCTGCTCTGCTGACACACTGAGGCCACTTCCTACACCATCACCACCACCCACAGGCCTTTGCCGGCCACGTCTCGACTCCCCCGATCGTTACTGCCACTTCCCAGGCCACAGCCTTCTCTGGCCACATCCCAACACTTGCCCTGTCCCCGACGGACCATTAGCGGCTTCTTCTGGACCTTTCAGAGATAAGCGAGTGGACCTTGGCAGTGTAGGGCCCAGTCCTATGGGAACAAGGGATGGGGGTTTCAGATTGCAGTCCTTGGTTCCACGGGCTTAGATGCCGCCTCCACAGGCACCCGGATATGAATATGACCCTAGGGAGGCCCACCCCAGGGTATCCAGAGCTGAGAAAAGACAGAGGTTTTACAGGCCATCAAAGATTCGGTGGTGTCCTCTCTAGGGACTTCCCTCTACCAGAGGAGCTTAAAAAAACTCTCTTGTGTTCCCAGGAGGATGGCAGATGGTGAGCAAGCTTTCGAAACCATGTCGCTGGGGACATTAAGCTTGGAGAAAGTGACAGTAGGGATACAGTTTTGAAGTGACCAAAGGGTTGACTTGTGGAAGGATGAGACCTTGTTCTGTTTTCCTGGAGAGTGTGTGGAGGTTACTGCGAGGCCCGTTTCAGCTTGGTGGAAGGATAAATTGAACACTGAGAACTGCCTATCTCTGGAGGGAGTAAGCAAGAGCCAGTCCAGGTAGTTTTTGAAGGAGAGTAAGGATTAGAGTGTGTGATGCCAGCGTCCCTTCTGAGCCTGAAATTTCTTGATACTCTTGAGTTCTCTTTCCTCTTGTGGGAGTTTGAAAGCCACTTGTTAAATTCTCTTTTTGACTTTTGGAAACTTGCCCAGCTCTGGGATTCTACATGTTAAGATTAATTTTGGGCTGTCAAGGTGACAGTTCCTTAATTTGAGTTCCATTATTACTACACCAACCGCCTTATTTGTATAGCTGTCCTTGACACCCAGAGCTTTTTCACACCGGTTATTTAATTCTATCTTCTGTGTGATATATCTCTTCACGTTAACTATGGGACTTACTCTGAAGTTTTGCTCCCCTCACTTTTGGATTTTGAAACACACTTTTCAGCTTTCTGGAAAACTCTTTTGAAGCATACCATTTGCTTAACCCTGCTGGGTCACATGCTCACTCATGGGATTCTGAAATAATCTATTCCTTGTGTTTATTTTAGGGTCAAGGGACTGATGTTTGAAGGGAAAGCTTCAAAACTTTTTAAAGAAACCTTCAGAATGGCTTTGAACCCGACAAGCTAGACATCGCTTCAGAGCACCGCCTTCAGCATGCATCTGCCCTGTCAGGCTTCCCTGGCAAAGGGGTCGTTCTTTGAAGGGGTCGTTCTGCAGAGGGCCAGGGAAACGATGCTCACGGAACCAGATTGGTGGATTTGACTTTCTGGTAGAATTCTCTTACTTTATTGATTTTTTTCCCAGAGCTCTGAGAGGCTGGAGGTATTGATGGGACCGAAGGGCCTGGAAGGAAGGGAAGAAGCATTTTCATGCTGAATGAAAACTAGACAAGTGACTGTTGGAGACTGAAAACACCTAAACGTCCCACATCCGGATTCAGCGGAGGAACTGTCACTGCTGGGGAGAAAGAAGCCAGACTGGAAAAGAAAACCCAAATAGAGAGAATGAGGGCCACCGAAGAGTAAATGGCCACCTCCACCTCGACAGAGACCAAGTCAGCCTCCTGGTGAGTAGCAGGGCCTGCAGGGGGTTAGTTCCTGCAGGCTGCTGCACGGATGTTTTGGGTGAACTGAGAGTCCCCAGCCAGACTGTCTTGATTTTATTAAGAAAAAAAAAAAAACCATTTTCCTCAGAGCAGCAAATCAAGGGCCATTTCTCTCCAAAGCTGATGTACTGTAACCACACGAGCCTCTTGCAGGGTTTGACGAATCCAGCATTGCTGGTAGAAGGTAGAAAAGAGAGCCACGGCTGGATCCCGCAGCCGGCCTTGATAATACCGTGGGCACTGAAGTCTTCACTTTTGAGAGACAAGAAGCTGTGGCGGTGCAGAATTACACCACGAGAAGAGGTTTGGCCAGACTGGCTCTTCAAGGGTATTACACAATGTCTGCCTGAAACTCAGTTCCCTTCTCAACCGCAAATGGGTTAAGCGTGTCTTAATTTGGTTCAGCAAACATTTATGAAGGAGAGGAAAGTGAGAGGCATGGTTTCAATAGAATGAGCAGGATTTATGACTGATTATATGTGTGCAGTTCAAAACGACACTCAGGTTTTCTTTTGTGTGCCTGTAAGAGTGGGGTCACTTTCACCCAGGGAACATAAGGAAACAGTAGAATGGGGCCCAGCAGTGGGGTTTCATTCATTCATTCAAATATTCATCTATCTATCTAGCTTCCAGTTTTAGTGACATATAGTTGACATACAGCACTGTAACACACATAATCATGAAAAGATCACCACAAGTTTAGTGAACATCTATCATCTCATATAGATATAAAAGGAAAAAAAAATGTTTTCCTTGTAATGAGAACTCAGGATTTACTCTTAAAAACTTTCATATATAACATACAGCATTGTTAATTACATTTATCATGTTGTACATTACATCCCTAGTACTTATTTATTTTGTAACTGGAAGATTGTACCTTTTGACTACTTTTTTTTTTTTTTTTTTGTGCGGTACGTGGGCGTCTCACTGCTGTGGCCTCTCCCGTTGCGGAGCACAGGCTCCGGACGCACAGGCCCAGCAGCCATGGCTCACGGGCCCAGCTGCTCCGCGGCATGTGGGATCTTCCCAGACCGGGGCACAAACCCGTGTCCCCTGCATCGGCAGGCGGACTCTCAACCACTGCGCCACCAGGGAAGCCCTGACTACCTTTATCCAATCCCCCTTCCCCCACCTCCTGCCTCTGATGACTGCAAATCTGAACTCTTTTTCTATGAGTTTGTTTCAAGTATAATTGACCTATAACACTGTGCCCAACATAGTGATTTGCTATTTCTATACATTACAGTATGCTCACCACCTGGCAGTGGGGTTTCCAAGCTGGGTTTGAAACATTTTTTGAGGCTCTTTGATCTGTCCGGGCCCTGCAGCCAGCTGCACGTTGGGACCTAGAACTCGGGAAAGTGGATTGTGCTAGAAACAGAGTTAGTGCTTGTCATAGGAAGATAAGGTGGGAGCCGGGGAGGGCGCAGATCAGGGGAGAAGAGTGCAGGTGACAGAGTAGTCACTGCTCTGGCCTGATGGGTGTGCTTTCGGAGACTGAGAGGTTAAAACCCAGGTCCAGCCTGGGTAGTCTGCTTTGCGGTCTTAAAGAAGTAATTGTAGTTAAACCAGAGAGGAGACCCCGAGTCTTTAGGGAGGAGCAGAGGGTTATGGGTTTTGAGGAGAGAGCTTCCTCTGCAGGGAGGGAATCAGAAGTTTGATGAGGGATTGTGTTAAAGGAGGGGTGTGATGCCTCTCTGAGCTCTCAGATGTCCCCGCTTCTCCCATCATAGACTCGCTGCCCTGCAGGCAAACTGCATGTTTCCTGTTTCCCTTTCCTCGCGATGGCCCCCGAGGCTGGCACATGCAGCGCACACCGCAGGCCCTCAGCAAATGTGTGTTAAATGAATTCCTGGTAGAAGGGCAATTTCCAGAGACCTCGTGCCCAGCAGTTATGAAGACAACTAAGACATCCCTAACTTACTTCATTATCAGAGCCTTAAAAGACAGTTGACCAAACCACATGGTTATAGAGTTAAGGTTCAGTGTCTCAAATAAGAGGCATCATTGTGGGTGCCCTGTCTTTCCTTAGCTGCTCTTCTGTCTTTTGGGGCAGATGGTCTGACGGCTGGATAGAGGCGTATTTTTAGTTTGACTTGGCTGCACTTATGAAATGGTTTTATCTCTTTGTAGCTCTTGGGTCCCTTCTCCTCTGGGGCCACCAGAGGGCTTTTTAAATGCCGAATCATGAGCCCCTCTCCGGCTGGGCAAAAGGAAGCTGTGTTTTACAAGGCCTTGCTCACCAGATGGAAGGAAACACAGCTCCCTTCTGTTCTCTTGACAGGTGGAATTATTTTTTCCTTTATGATGGTTCCAAGGTGAAGGGAGAAGGAGATCCAACCAGAGCTGGCATCTGTTACTTTTTTCCCCCTCAGGTAAGCCGCACAGCATTTTCTTGTTTGGTGGGGATCCCACTGCCTCAAAGTGGTGACTTTTCCAAAGGTCTGGGGAGGGTTACATGTGGACAGTTTTCTCTGCGTAGTCCAGGCATTCGCCACTTCTACTCTCTTATTCTTAGTTGTATTATTTGTTGCTGTTCTGGTGTTGAAGTGCCCAGGCAGCCCAGTACTTCCGCCTTCTCTAGCTCTCTGTTACCGTCATGATTTTGTCTGCCCCGCTGGATTAAAAACTTTTCTCCAGGGCTTCCCTGGTGGCACAGTGGTTGAGAGTCCGCCTGCCGATGCAGGGGACACGGGTTCGTGCCCCGGTCCGGGAAGATCCCACATGCCGTGGAGCGGCTGGGCCCATGAGCCATGCGTGTCCGGAGCCTGTGCTCCGCAACAGGAGAGGCCACAACAGTGAGAGGCCCACGTACCAAAAAAAAAAAACTTTTCTCCAAACATATACCAAAGTAAAGAGGAGAGAATCATCGGCCCTCACGTGCCCATCATCAGCTTCAACAATAATCAACACTTGACCAATGTGATATGAGCTATCCTAACTCTTCCCCACTCTTTTTTTCCTGGAGTATTTTTTTAAAATAAACGTATTTATTTATTTTTGGCTGCATTGGGTCTTCGTTGCTGTGCGTGGGTTTTCTCTAGTTGCGGTGAGTGGGGGCCACTCTTTGCAGTGCACGGGCTGCTCATTGCAGTGGCTTCTCTTGTTGCAGAGCACGGGCTCTAGGCGCGGGGGCTTCAGTAGCTGTGGCAGGCTGGCTCAGTAGTTGTGGCTCGCAGGCTTTAGAGCACAGGCTCAGTAGTTGTGGCGCACGGGCTTAGTTGCTCCGCAGCGTGTGAGATCTTCCTAAACCAGGGCTCAAACCCGTGTCCCCTGCATTGGCAGGCGGATTCTTAAGCACTGCGCCACCAGGGAAGTCCATTCCTGAAGTATTTTGAAGCAAATCCTAGACATGGTGTCATCTCACCAGTATCAAGTAACATCTCTAACTGAAAAGGGTGTATTTTGTTAACATCCCATGCAGCAAAATTTACAATAATTAGTAACAATAATATCATCTGATACAGTCTATATTCAAATTTTGCCTTTATTATCTTAGATGTTACTTAGTCCTTCCTTCCTCCCCCCTGCCTCTCTCTCCCTCCCTCCCTCCCTCCCTCTCCTAATCAGCATCCTAGCAAGGTCCACATACCCCATTCGGTTATTTTGTGTTTCAAGTCCCTTTTATCATATAACACTCCTCCCCCCTCCCCCCATCCTTTTTTCCCCCTGTGCCACTGAATTATTGAAGAAACCAGGTCTCTTATGCAGTAGAATGTCAGCACGTCCCCCACTCTGCATTGGGCTGATTACTTCCTCACGATGGTATCATTTAATGCTTTCTACCCAGTGCATTTCCTTTAAACTAGTAGTAAGATCTAGAGCCTCGATTTGGTTCAAGTTCAGCTATTTTAGTCAAGAGTTCTCTGTTTTCCGTTGCATCACATGATGTCTGTCTGCCCCACAGTTTAGTTAACGTGAAGATCGATTAGGAGGCCTGTGTATTCACTCATGTGATCACACTTGACTTGGAGAGTGGGGATTAGTCTAGGCTGCTCTGGCCACTCTGCAGGGGATTTGAATGGGGATAAAGGCTCACTCTTCTACCCACAGGCCTATAATCCTAGGAACAAAATGTAGTTCTTATGCATTCACTGTGGGTGTTTTGTGACAATTCAGGCAGGGTTCAGCAAACTTTGTCTCAAAAGGGCCAATGTGGGAATGTTTTGGTCTCTGCAAGCCGTGTAAGGTCTCTATCGCGTATTCTTCTGTGTTGTTATTTTGACAACCCTTAAAAAAATGTAAAAACCATCATTAGTTCCCGGATTATATAAAAACAGGCAGCAGAGTCGATCTGGCCTCCAGGCTATAGTTAGCCAACCCCTGCTCTAAGGAATGACACAGGAGTTCGGGAACTTCAACGTAATGTCTGGAATTGGCTCTTTTCCCTAGACCCTGCTTGACCAGCAGGAGCTGCTCTGTGGACAGATCGCCGGGGTTGTCCACTGCATTTCTGACATTTCCGGCTCTCCTCCCACCATCGTCCGTCTGCGGAAACTTAAGTTCGCCATAAAGGTTGACGGCGATTACCTTTGGGTAAGTTTACCAGGCTGAACCAGTGCCTGCAGGGTAGCCTCTACCAAGAGTCTTTTGTCTTTGTGAGAAGTATTGCGATGCTAGGGTTTAGAAATAATGCTTGCCATGGATCTTGAGCCTAGAACCTCCTCCTCTCCCCGCGTGTGCTGCCCCCGACCCCCGGTCATCTGCGATTCTCGTGTCACTTTCTGCAGGTGCCCATCAGAACTGAGTGCTCTCTCCAAAACACTGCTAACACATCCTGCATTGCACACGCCTGCTTTCTCCTCTCTTTTGGTCATCCTCTGGAAATTCTCTTTGCTCTGTGATGCAAATTGAGTTTTTAATCTCCATCTTTTCTTGTTTCTACTCTCTATACTCTCCACGCTTACTGGGGAAGGGAGCCAGAAACTCGAAGACACTTGTGCATATATGTTAGGTTTCAAAGAACCATTAAGAAAAAAAAAGAACAATTTACAGCTAGTAGTACTATAGACTCTAAAGTACTGTTGTCTCATGCCTCCTCTTATTTTAAATTTATTCCTGAGGGGATGGGATGCTTAAGTGTAAGGAAGTATCTTCACCTTCGTAGGTATTATTTCCAACATTTTGTTATGAAAATTTTCTAACATACTGAACAGTTGAGAGAATTTTACAGTGACTACTCACATACCTCCTAGACTCTACAGAACACTTCATTATAGTTGCTTTATCACACATTTATATATTCATCCCTGTATCCTCTATTTTAACACTTGTGGGATTCATCCACATTGTTGCATGTACCGGCGGTTCATTCCTATTTATTGCTGAGCAGTATTCCATAGTCTGAATGTATCACAGTCTACTTATTCATTCTCCTTTTTGTGGACACATGAACTGTGTCCAGTTTGGGGCACTTAAGAATAAGGCTCTAGAGGGACTTCCCTGGTTGTCCAGCAGTTAAGACTCCCTGCTCCCAAAGCAGGGGGTCCGGGGTCAATCCCTGGTCAAGGAACTAGATCCCACATGCCACAGCAAAGATCCCGCACGCCACAACTAAGACCTGGTGCAGCCAAATAAATAAATAAGTAAATAAATAAATATTTTTTTAAAAAAAAGAATTAGGCTCTAGAGAAATACAAATCAAAACTACAATGAGGTACTACCTCACACCAGTGAGAATGGCCATCATCAAAAAGTCTACCAACAATGGGACTTTTTTGGTGGCGCAGTGGTTAAGAATCTGCCTGCCAACGCAGGGGACACAGGTTCGAGCCCTGGTCGGGAAAGATCCCACATGCCACAGAGCAACTAAGCCTGTGCACCACAACTACTGAGCCTGCGCTCTAGAGCCCTTGAGCCACAGCTACTGAGCCCGTGTGCCACAACTACTGAAGCCTGTGCTCTAGAGCCCTTGAGCCACAGCTACTGAGCCCACGAGCCACAACTACTGAAGCCTGTGCGCCTAGAGACCATGATCCGCAACAAGAGAAGCCACCACAATGAGGAGCCCATGCACCGCAAGGAAGAGTAGCCCCTGCTCGCCGCAACTAGAGAAAGCCCACACGCAGCAACGAAGACCCAACGCAGCCAAAAAATAAATTAATTAATTTTTTTAAAAAAGTCTACCAATAATAAGTGCTGGAGAGGGTGTGGAGAAAAGGGAACCCTCCTACATTGTTGGTGGGAATGTAAGTTGGTGCAGCCACTATGGAGAACGGTATGGAGGTTCCTTAAAAAACTAAAAATAGAATTATCATATGACCCAGCAATCCCACTCCTGGGCATATATCTGGACAAAACTCTAATTCAAAAAGATACACGCACCCCTGTGTTCATAGCAGCACTATTTACAATAACCAAGACGTGGAAACAACCTATATGCCCATCGACAGATGAATGGATAAAGAAGGTGTGGTACATATGTACAATGGAATACTACTCAGCCATAAAAGAATGAAATAATGCCATCTGCAGCAACATGGATCGAACTAGAGATTATCATACTAAGTTAAGTAAGTCAGAAAGTGAAGTAAGTCAGAAAGAGAAAGACAAATACCATATATCACTTATATGTGGAATCTAAAATACGACACAAATGAACAGAAACAGACTCACAGACATAGAGAACGGACTTTTAGATGCCGAGGGGGATAGAGGAAGGGAAGGATTGAGAGTGTGGGATTAACAGGTGCAAACTATTATACAGAGAATGGATAAACAACAAGGTCCTACTGTATAGCACAGGGAACTATATTCAATATCCTATGACAAACCATAATAGAAAAGAATCTGAAAAAGAATGTATATATATGTATAACTGAATCACTTTGCTGTACAGCAGAAATTAATACGACATTGTAAATCAACAGTACTTGAAGAAAATAAAATTTAAAAAAGGAATAAGGCTCTAGAAACATTCCTATACAAGTCTTTTTGTGGACATATGTTTTCATTTCTCATAGGTAAATATCTAGGCATGGAATTGCTGGGTCATAGGGTAGGTGTGTGTTGATTTTACAAGAAACTGCCAGACTTTTGCCCAGAGCGGTTGTACCAGTTTACATTCCCACCAACAGTGTATGAGAATTCCAGATACTGCCACATCTTCATCAGCAGTAATGTGGTCAGTTGGTTTAATTTTAGCCATTTTGCTGGATGTGAAGTGGTATCTCATTGTGGTTTCAATTTGCATTTCCCCAATGACTAGTGATATTAAGGCTTTTTCGTGTGCTTCATGGCCATTTGTATATCTTCCTTCGCAAAGTATTTGTCCAAAGCTCTTGCCCATTTTTTAAACTGGGTTTTCTTTTTTTCTTGAGTTGTAGGTTTCTTCATACATCCTGGATACCAGTTCTTTGTCAGATATACATTTTAAAAATATCTTCTCCCAGTTTGTGGTGTGCCTACTTTCTTAATAATGTCTTTTGATGGGAAGTTTTTAGTTTTTTTTTTTAAATAAATTTATTTTATTTATTTTTGGCTGCGTTGGGTCTTCGTTGCTGCATGCAGGCTTTCTCTAGTTGCGGTGAGCGGGGGGCTACTCTTCGTTGTGGTGCGCGGGCTTCTCACTGCGGTGGCTTCTCGTTGCGGAGCGTGGGCTCCAGGTGGGCGGGCTTCAGTAGTTGTGGCACGTGGGCTCAGTAGTTGTGGCACGTGGGCTCAGTAGTTGTGGCTCGTGGGCTCTAGAGCTCAGGCTCAGTAGTTGTGGTGCATGGGCTTAGTTGCTCTGCGGCATGTGGGATCTTCCCGGACCAGGGCTCAAACCTATGTCCCCTGCATTGGCACGCGGATTCTTAAGCACTGCACCGCCAGGGAAGCCCTAGTTTTAAGGAAGTCTAATTTATCAGTGTTATCTTTTATGGTTATTGCTTTCTGTATTCTGTCTAAAACCATTGCCTACCCCATTGGAGAAGACATTCTCCAATTTTTGGTTTTGTAAGTTTCACAGTTTTAGCTTTTAAATTTATGTCTGTAATCCACCTTGGATATATCTTTGTGTATGGTGCGAAGCAGAGGTCAAGGGTCCTTTTCTCCATATGGGTGTCCAGTTAATGCAGCACCATTGTTGAAAACTTTCCTTTTCCTCTTAGATTCCTGTGGCTCCTTTGTTGAAGATCAAATGACCATTTAAGTGTGTGGCTCTACTTCAGGGCTCACTATTCTTTCCCACTGATCTTTCTGAAGATTCTATACAAGTACTACTCTGTCTTGATGTCTGTAGCTTTATAATAAGTCTTAAAATCAGATGGTGGAAGTTCTCCAAACTTATTCTTCTCCAAGACAGCTTTGGTTATTTTAGGTCCTTTGTATTTCTGTCGTAGAATCAGTTTGTCAGTTTCTAAAGAAAAGCTGGTGGGATTATGAGGATTTCATTCCCTCTATAGATTAATTAGGGGAGACATAAGCACCTACTGGGTGCCAGACTGTTGTCACTTGGATTACATCAGTGAACAAAATGCAGATCCTTGCATCGGTGGGGCTTACATTCAGAGAGCATTTTTGTTTGTTTGTTTATTTGTTTTATTTCAGGGTTGCTTTGTTTAAGTTTCTGATGAGTCCCTTAGGAAAGACTCCTACAGGAAGAATTACTGAGTCAAAGAATACGAAGGTTTTTCAGGCTCTTTAAACATAGGCCCAGATTATTTCCTAACTGAGCAAGTGTTTATCTTTTGTGGCTGGCGCGATGATGCAGTCGGTCCCTGTTCTGGAAGTACTCCATCCAGCTGGAGAGACGGGATGGCCATTCATGAAACGGTCTGGGTCCAGTGTTTGCTGTGAAACCCAAATGAAACATCCAGTGTCCAAATAACAGTGCTAACAATACAAGGGATCAGGAAACAGGTCGGCATTGTCTGGAGTGATGAAAACAGGCATCCTGCAGGGGCTGGCATCTGGCGGGGGGGGCACGGGGTCGGGGGGAAGGCAGGGGGGAGTCCCAGGCAAATGAACAAGAATGGGAGGCGGGGGGATTTCAGCTTGGGCAACATGAGTAGGTACAAAAAGTATTTGTTTCCTGTGGAGACCAGCGAGGCTGGTGGAGGGTGTGGGGTCACACAGCAGAAGATGGATTTTGATGGGCCAGTGGAGTCCAGCTTTAGTGAGCCCTGGATGCCAGGATTCTGAGCTTGGCCTCAGAGAAAAGGAAGACGCCTGTCCTCCTTTACAGGTGCTGGGCTGTGCTGTTGAGCTCCCTGACGTCAGCTGCAAGCAGCTTCTGGATCAGCTCATTGGCTTCTTTAATTTTTACAACGGGCCTGTTTCTCTGGCCTACAAGGTATGGTGTTGAGGAGTCTTAAGTGGAACCTCCTTAGCAAAATCGATATCGGCAGAACACAGTGTTCACCCAGGGGTCTGGTACACTTGACAGAAACACATCGTGTCAGCGACAAGGTCATGGGCCCTTGGAGCCCCTCTCAGATGCCTTTCTTCCCCGGTGGCCTGAGTCCCGTTCACCCAAATGTTTATGCCTGTTCCCTCCTTCCTAGGACGGCTGGGAAGAGCAGGGCCTGGTCACGCCCTCCCCCACTCCCCGCCCCGAGGGGCCCTGGTCTGTGGGGGGCAGGTTATCAGGGGCATGAGGTGAGGCCTCGCCTGGATGGGAAGTTCAGAACAGGCCCTCCCTTCTGGCCAGTTTTTCGTGCAGGAACAATTTTGTTGGTGGTTGGAGTCCTTGCCGAAGAGTGTGTCTCTTGGAATCTTGGGTGTTGACCTCCAGCTGTTCTGTTTCAGAGCTGCTCTCGGGAAGAACTGAGCGGGGAGTGGGACACCTTCATTGACCAGATCCTGAGAAACACCGGTGACCTGCATAAGATATTCAACTCCCTCTGGAACCTGGACCGAACGAAAGTAACAGGCTCAGCCCCCTGCTCGTTGCATGGATAGGAATAGGGCTTCTGGACACGTTTTCCCCCTTTGAATGAGGTGTATCTCAGTGCGCGTAGTTGTTAAGACCCGTGCTCAGATTCCATGCAGCCCTCACGAGGCTTGGCCCGTAAAATGGCCACAGCATAAGACTTGCCTCCCAGAGCTGTTCTGATGATGAAATGGGACAGTATGTAAATGACAGGAAGCAGATACTCAGTAAAGGGTGTTACTGTTTTGCTAATGCCCAGGAGTGTTGAACTCAGTGATCTGAAGGTCCCCTTCTCGATAGTACCATTATGTGATTTAATTATTCTCGACATCCAAAAAGGCCCAGGGCTGACATTTTAAAACCAGGGTTGCCACATCTGGGACTGCGGGGCTGGGAGGTGTTCTGTCCCTGTGCTGTCGCTGTTGCCGCTGGCACGCGGTGACAGGAGGCCACCTGCGTGGCTGGCCCGGCCGCCTGCACTGCCCTTGCTCAGTGGCCTTGAGCTGGCTGAGCATCACATCCTCACAGTCAGGTAGCCAAAGGGAGGTGCGAGGCACTGCCCCTCGAGAACCGCTGGCCCTGAGCATCTCGGGGGACGGGAGCCTTCCACTATGTGCGGGCTGGCTCTCGCTGCTGTCGTTGACTGTGTCCCTTTAACAGGGATGTGGCACTGGGATGCTGCTAGAAACAGGGACGGGTTTCCCGCTCCTGTTTGGAGGGCTTCTTGGAGTTGGCCCAGAGCTTTCCAGACTGGCTGGCTGGGCCTGGGCGTCTTGAGGGCGTGAAAGAATGAACTGCATGCTTGGCTCCTTGGCACTGGGTTCTAACTGCTGCCCGGCAGGAAGCAGGAAGAGGCTTTTGGTTATTGCTGGCCATTCTTGACCAGGCTCAGATCCTTTTCTGGTCTTTTTCGGGACTTTTTACAAGGACCGTGGACTGAGGCATATACTCCTGAGTGAAAGGCCATGATGTTATCATTTTCTGTTACGCAACAGAGTTACGGGATCTGGTCAGACATCAAGCCAGCTGCGTCACAGGGGTGCCTGGGCTTCAGGGCGACAGTGGAGGACGGGTGGGTGGGTTCACCGACACCATGACCTGAATTTGAGAGGTAGGTTCTCCTCTCCTGCTGCCTTCTGGTCTCAGCGTTGATCGTCAGGGTCTCCTTGGCCATCTGCACTGTCGCCTGTGAAGAGCCATACGCCATATCTGCTCTACCTTCCAGCTTCCAGAGAGGCCTCCTTGTCCCCAGAATTTGGCATTTGTGGTGGCAGCCGTTCTGGGTGTCAGAGGCGTGACATAGCTGTCACTGTGCGGCACACTCTGCCTCCAGGCTTGGGCTCTGAGCTGTCCATCTGCTCTCCAGAGCCCCCTTCCTGTTCCTCCTTCGCTGATGGTAAGTGTGTTGACTTCGTGGCTTGCTTCTTGCCCGGCACAGGTGGAGCCCCTGCTGTTGCTGAAGGCGGCCCTCATTCTGCAGACCTGCCAGCGCTCGCCCCATGTTCTAGCCGGCTGCATCCTCTATAAGGGGCTGTGAGTAATGCCGGGTCCTGCCCCTCCAGCCCTGCCCATGCTGCAGAACTGACCACCCCGATCGGGGGCGGGGAGCTCTTTGTGTGGCCAGTTCCAGGTGGTCTTGTTGGGCAACTAGCAGGTAGTTTAGATTTGATATAGGGTCCCTGCCTGTCTTTGGGCAGAGCTGGGAAATTGCAAACTGTTGTGTCCAGAAAAGAGTTGGGAATATAAAAGGCAGCTTTGAAGAGATCTGTGAAATTCTCAGATAGGGCATGGAGGAGGCCCACAGCACCTTCCCCTGCTGCCCAGGGCCCTGGTGTGCTGGCCATAGCTTCAGCTCAGGCTCCTGCAGCCTCTTGGCTGGGTCCGTCTCCAGTTGGCCTCTGAGGTCTCACTGCAGCTCTTCACACAGCTGGAGGGCCTCTTAGTGAGCTTGAGCACCCAAGAGCCCTCCACGGGGGCTCTCCCAGTTGAAACTCCCACCAGCTGTGTCCCCGAGATCCTCGCCACCACAGGGTGTCAGGAATGTTTCCAATTCAGAGTCCTGAGTGTGTTTCTTCTCATGGTGTCCTTGTTCCTGTGTCTGACCCCCCAGGATCGTTAGCACCCAGCTCCCACCCTCTGTCACAGCCAAGGTTCTGCTTCATCGAGCTGCACGTCGGGACCAGGTATCGCAAAGCCCACCCCGCTGGCTGGGATGCTTCATGCAGCGAGTCTGTCTTTATACCGGGCAAGGCTGAGCCCCAGTGCTAGATGGACGGGGGCAGCTGCCGCTGCCTTGTCCTTCTCAGGACCCCAGGTCCATCCGTGTGGTTTCCTTCGAGTGAGGTCACTGGCAAAGCCGAAAGAAAATGTTGTCTTCTGCGTGGTAGACTTGGTTGGTTTTTCTTCGATCCAAGTGGAGCTATGAGAATTTGACTTCCCTCAAGGATGGGCTTTATGTCAAAGAGATGTTGGATTCTTCAGAGAGAGAGAGAGACTGTAAAAGATGGCTTAGGACAACAGAAACTTTAAAAATACTTCCTTCTTATATTTACTTAACTGTTTTTATAATGAAGGAAAAGTCATATGTGCTCATGGGAAATAAAACTGCCCACAACTGGACTGCACAGAGAAAATCACTGCTAGCATCTGGCATATTTCCTTTGAGTTCTTTTTTCTTTTGTTTTAGTAGTTGATTCTTCCTGTGCCAGACTCTGGTTTTAAATGTGTCATCAGGCTAGCTTCTTACACTTATTAAATCAGTAGACATTTAAAACACGTGTGTGGCTCTAGCCGGCTCCTTCCCACCGTGATGCAGGGGTCGTCAGGACAGCCTTCCTGGTAAACTATTTGATAATAAGAGGCTTGAGGATGCCCTTTCCTTTTTCCTTATTGCTCAGCACTACGAATCAATACTAAGGAAGTCATCTGACTGCTGAAGAAGGTTTATACTCAAAATTTATCGCAACAGGATTTACGAAAGTGAAAAATCAGATATAACTTAAATGTCTACGGTAGGAGCTGGCAGACCATGGGCTGTGGGCCAGTCGCCTACTGACAGAATTTTCTTGGCCTGCTTTTGAGCCACATCTGCAGGTTGAGCAGTTGGACAGAGACTGTATGGCCACAAAGCCGAAAATATTCACTATTTTCGGAAACGATGAATTCTCCTGCACCACTGTAAACTTCATAAAATTTTGGTCAGCCGTTGAAAATGGCCAAAGATCCTTTAATGACAGAAATTGTGTGTCACTCTTTCAAGCAGAAAAAAAAGTTTTACGTAATGTGGCCTCAGAGTATAAAAAAAATGCATAGACTTAAAGGAAAATGTGCCCAATGTTAACAGGATTAGCTTGCGGGTGAGGGAATTATATGTGATATTTTGGAAAAGAATTTTTGTCTAGAGTTAGTTTATGTAAAGAAAAAAAGAAAGCCACAACACTTCTTAGGAGTGAAAGTCATTTTGGTGAGAAGAGCAGTTTTTGTTTTGTTTTGGTGGGTCCTTTTGGAACCTTTAGGTGGAGATGGCTGGAAAGCTCTTTTGAGGAGATTCCTGGGTTTCTCACCTTGATTGTAAATCAGAACAAGAGATCTGACCTCACATCTGGTTTAGGTTGAATCCTTCCCTTGTGAGGGTCACAGGCCCTTCACACTTTTGTTATAATGGGATCTGTGTGAGCTCTAGGCCAGGGCTGTGGTAGATGTGGCTTTATTCCAGGAGATGACTTCCCTGGAGGTCTGAGAGGTAACATGAATGAATGCTTGCTGTTATTCCCAGAGAGGAGAAACTGAGAAATCAGAACGGGAAGAAGCCTGGTGTGAGCCGGGGTGGTGTGGCCGCCCCAGCCAGCGTGGGCCCGGCTCTTGGCTGACCCCAGCCACGGCGGGGGGGCAGGCAGCTTGGGGGAGCTTCTGTTCCATCTGCTTTGCTGTTGGCATGCGGCTGGGACCAGCATCCTGGGCCTGGCTACATTTCATGAACAGATGGTACCACGCGGTCCTGATGGTTAGGTTGGGGGGAGAATGCGGTGCCCAGCACCAACTTCTCTGTGTGTTTATTTTCAGAGAAAACCTCTAGGAGGGGATGCCCTGGAGGAACACGGTAAGCAATCAGGTGCCTTGTTACATCTTGGGAATGGTCTTCAAGCTGCCTGGCCCTATCCAAGTCACGTGAAAGGCCAAGTAGTCCTACATGGTAATTCCATCAGCTCGTGAGATTAGGAAAAATATATAGAGCTTCAAGCACAAAGTTACCCATCAAAATCCCAGTTGTAAAGCTCGTGATTTTAGGCACACCTCTTAAATCCCTGTTTTCAGATCCTCCTTAACTCCCCGTTATGAGACTACTCAGACGAGTCCCAGAAGGTCACGGTTAAGAATGGGTGCTATCGGCGGCCCCTGCCAGGAAGACCTTTTGCAGCAGTGCAGGTGCCCCCAAGAGGGGGATTTGTTTCATTTTGCATCATAAGTCAGGGCAGACCCGTTTGGTCAGGTGGAAGTGCTTTTTTCCAGCTTCTGTCTTTTTTTTTTTTTTTTCGGTATGCGGGCCTCTCACTGTTGTGGCCTCTCCCGTTGTGGAGCACAGGCTCCGGACGCGCAGCTCAGGGGCCATGGCTCACGGGCCCAGCCGCTCCGCGGCATGTGGCATCTTCCCGGACCGGGGCACGAACCCGTGTGCCCTGCATCGGCAGGCGGACTCTCAACCACTGCGCCACCAGGGAAGCCCAGCTTCTGTCTTTTTTTTTAAGTGCCACTAAACTTTCTTCCACCAAACGTCACCCTGGGTGCAGAGTTGCCCACACGGGCTTTTCCCTGCTGATGGCTGACGTTGTAGCTGCAGTTTTGTGGCTTTTGTTCTGGGTTGAGGAACGTAGCCCAGAGCTGCTCTCTGAGCCCGCCTGTGGGTTGGATGCGTCACCCCAAGAACAGTCCCTGCCCCTCTGTCTTCTCTGGCCCAGGGGAGGGCCCTGGCCACACCGCTTTACAATTCTAGGAGCAGCACTCCCTCCAAACGTCCAGATTGTGCCTGTTTTCCTGACCGAAGAGGAAGCTGTCAGTCTCCGTGAGTTCCCCCGGGAGCCCACAACCAGGTAAGGGAGCTCACAGGGGTTCCTCTGGGGCACTCCCTCCCAAGGATTTATCCAGGTGAGCCCCTGGCATCTGATAACCGATTCCGTCTTCTCCGTGCTCTGCCTTGGCAGGGGCATCTGGAGCTTCAGCATAGAGATCAGGGGTATCTGGCAGAGTGAGATAAGCGTAGGTTTCAAATCCCAGATCTGCTGCTTATCAGCTGTGTGAGCTTGAGCAAGTCCATTCCCTGCCTGAGCCTCAGTTGTAAAATGGACCCAGTAATGTCTACTTCACGGGTTCCTTGCGAAAGTTGGGAATAGTATGTGTGTAGCACCCAGTATAGGGCCTGACTCACAGTCGGCCTCCAAACGTGGGTGTCCCTGATTCAGTGGGCTCTGCCGTTTCCTGTAGGTGATCCCAGTGTCACTGTGTGAAGCCCCGAGGGCTAGGCCTAGGCGTTGCTCTAGGTTTCCTCCTGTGCTTTGACCATGGCCTCTTAGGCTCTGTGGCCTCAGCACCCACTTGTCACCAATGCCCATGCTTTTTAGGGAAGCACTGCTTTAGTCTCCCCCAGGGCAGGGCCCTTGCCCACGCTCAGTCGCCTGCCCTTCCTCATGCCCGCCTTGTTCGCCAGCACTCTGGCATCTCCAGCCAGACTCCCGAAGCCCCCAGCCCAGCGCCCTCCAAAGGGTTTGAACACATCTGCCCCGAAAGAAAACGCCCCCAGACACTTGGAATCCACGGCTCGGATCTCAGCGACCAGCCCTGAGCCCACGTCTCCTGACGTCACCTGGCCAAATGGCAGGGGGGAGAACGGACACTGGTCAGACTGTGATCTGAAAAGCATCAAGCCCCCAACACCGTACCACGCCGCCGGGGGCCGGGGGCCTGGGCTCGGCCTCTCCCTGGTGAAGGAAACCGGTTTGTCCAGGGGGGAAGAGGAACTGGACTTGTCTGAAATCCACGTTCCAGAAGCTCAGGACACGGGAGCATCCTTGGGTTATTCTGCCTCCGCCGGCGGGCCTCATGGCTGCAGGGCATCTGTCAGTGACTCTGGCAACCCCGGAAGCCAGCCACCTGAGGCCCTGCCTGTGGGCACAGCCGTGGAAGGCCCCCTCCCTCCCTCCACTGCTCAGATGCTCACCCAGAATGGAGCCCTAGAACGGCCCAGAGACCTCCCTGGCAACAGCAGCCAAGCCCCCGTCCCCAGGGACCACCTCCTCAGCCCGACGAGCGGGCCGTTGCCGTCGCCTTGCTTGGATTCGAGGCAGACGGGGTCTGAGCTGCCCGTGGGGGAACAAGGCGAGGGGCAGCACGGCGATGGGGTTCCTGAGGGCCGCTCAGCCTCCAGCCCGGAACGCGCCTCGGGCTCGGCAGACCCCCCAGGCGACGGCCCCTGCGCAGACAGAACCGGATCCAGGGTGACCCCCGTGTCCCTCGCGCGGCTCGTGCGGATGAACCTCTACACTCACAGCGTCAGAGGCCTGGCGCTGCTGCTGCTGGCCGAGGAGCCGCTGCTGGGAGATGGCGCGGCCATCGAGGACGTGGTGAGTGTGCAGACGCCCTGGCCCCTGGCAGCCCGCCCCCGCCTCCTCGGAGTGGGGACAGGCAGGGGCGCTCGGCCAGCAGCTGTGTGACCTCGTGCCAAACGTCCTTGTCCACACAGTGGGGTACCGGTGGTGCCCACCTCCTTGGCTGTTTGTGGGGGGGTGGGTGAGTGAGCACCCAGTGCTGAGCACAGAGCCACGTGCAAAGGCATCCACAAGTGTTGCCCTTTCCAGCTTCTTCCATTTTCTCAGCGCCTCTGGTTCGTCATCAGCAGTGTGGGGTGCAGTGCAGCCATGCGGGCCATGACCACACGGCCTCACTCCCTAGCCCGGCAGCTCTAGGCTCTGTGTGGCCGGAGTCTGTGTGTGTCACCGCCTGGATTGGGAGTTTTCCGCCAGCCCTGACTTTCCGTCCATCTGGAGCTCCTTCCTAGAAGGCCCAGGACGTCTGAAATGCTAACTGGATCCAGAAGGCTCCTCTCAAACCCTTGCAGCCCCTTCCCCACTTCGAGTGGTAAGCTGACCTTCTCTGGGGCCTGGGCCCACGCTGGATCCAGTTGCCGTAGTAACAGCCTTGCTTTAGTTGGCCGGGCAACGGCAGCGATAAAAACAGCAGGTTAAAATTGCTGCAGGGTGAACGGTGTCCTGGGGCTTGCCTTGTTTCTGTTCTTAAATCTATATTATTCTAAGTCCATCGTATTAGCAGGCAGGCCCGTGGCCCTCCGTACATGAGCAGGTCCCCTGGAACGCAGTGGAGGAGGGCAGCGGGTCCTCCGCACGGAGCCTGGAGACAGAGCCTGCGCCTCTCGCACTTGCCTGGCTCCTCTCCCCTTTCCACAGGCCCTGCAGCACCCTCCCCGAGTGGCGGCTTCCCTCCACCTCCTTCCCCACGGCTCTGAGCGACATCTCCACCTCCTCCTCCTTGTAACAGCTCAGGGATCCAGGGCTGCAGTTCTGTGCATCCATCTCCTGGCCGATGCCTCGGTTTCATGGTCTGTCCTGCTTAGCACCGAGCTTAGATGCGGCATTTTGCAGGCCCGGTGTTGGCATGCAGTACAGTGGATACCACCCCTCTTTTTTTACTTTCCCCCCAAAAAGAAAAAGAAGAAATAGTGCAGGCTGCTCTGGGAGAAGAATAAATTAAGATATATTGTGCATTTGCTGTATGTAAATACTTCACATCTGCTTCTTTAGCCAAGCCTTGGAGCAGCTGGCTCTGGGGGCAGGCACGGTAACTCCCATCTCCCTTAAGAAAACCGCCTCTTTGAGATCAAGACCTAACGCACATGGTGGGGTCCAGGACTCCTGCCTGTTTCTTGTCTCCCACCCTCAACCCTCTGTCCCCCACAGATCTGACTTTGGCATGGTAGGTGGAAGGTGAAGGAGTAAAGGCCCTGCCTTCTGTGGCCCTTGATACTCGGACATGGGACTTGGTCTGTCACAGCCCATCCTTGTTGTCAGGGCAACGACCTTGCTGGGCTTTCATGGAAAGTAGGGTTTGGTGTTGGGAAGGAAAGAGAACGCAATTTTATGGAAAAAGAAAACTAGTCTTTTCTAAGAAGAGTAGGGCGTTAACGAACTTTGATCAGCTTGCTGGTTTGTGAGTGGAGTCGGTTGATCAGACCCAAAGGCCGTCTATTTTATAATCAGCAGAGAGCTTTCATTGCCTTTTTTGTCCCGGTTCTGCACACAAAACAGTCGACCTGATTTCCCTCCAGACCCTCTGCTGCTTGCTGTCCAGAAATAGCCAACCCACTGGTTCAGAGGAGCAGAGTAGGCTCACGCCAGGGGGCAGCAGAGAGCCGCTGATAGCTTCCTGCTCAAAACCCAAGATAATCCTCTCACTGACCTTCAATTATTCATCATTACAGTAGGACACGGAGCTATGGGTACAGTAGACAAAGCCTGGGTATAGTGTGTTAGCATAAAATACAAAAAAGCACCCCTCTCCCGTGAAACTGGTGCTTCTGAGTAATGTGAGTTCCTGCATCGTTTCTTCTGCGTGTTTGGGGACACACTGACATTGAGCCCCTTGCTGTGCTGTGGACTAGAAGGCGGAGGATCCAGGAACAGCCCCGGCTCTGTGTCTCCTAGGGCTGCTGTGAGGCTCTCGTATGTGGTAGTGTGTCTTGGGTTGGCAAACTTTAATGTAAAGGAACACATAGCAGGTGTTTTCTGCTTTGTACAGCTCTTCGAATCTGCTGTCGTAGTACAAAAACAACCATAAACAATATGTAAGTAAACGGCGTGGCTGTGTTCCAGTACATTGTTTATGGACACAAAAATTGAAGCTTGATACAATTTTCACATAACAATATTATTCTTTTGAGTTTATTTTCCCTAACCATACAAAAATATAAAAACCATTCTCAGCTCTCAGGCTATCTAAAAGTGTCAGTAGGCTGGATTTGGTCCACAGGCCATGGTTTGCTGACCCCTCGTATATATGAAAGCACTTGCTTACCAGTAGAAAATTGCCCACGTGTCATCTGGTATAGCGTCTTGTGATTTAACTGCGTTGATGGTTAAGTGATTTTATCCTGAGGACAAGTTAGGCAGAAGATTCCAGAAGTGGCTCGGTGCCTACAGAGAAAGCTCAAGGTTTGGCATGGCTCATTCTGTCCCCGTTTTCCCTTTCCCTGGGCACCCGCTGGGGATGGAGGGATGACTGTTGCAGATTCCTGAGATCCAGAAACTTTCAGCGAGGCTGTGGTTTGACTTCGTGGTAAATCCTGTACACACACACACACACACACACACACACACACACACTCACACACACACACACACACACACACACACACACCCTCATCTGCCTCTGTTAATTGCGTTGGGGAGGCTGATCCAGGGATCCGAGCAGGGCACAGTGTGCTTGTCCTCCTGTTCCGTTACTATGGACCCTCGACTCAGCCCGCACAGCTCATGGTGGACGGTGCCTGGTGTCGGTCACACCCGCTGTCCAGTCACCCAGTGGCTGTTGACTGGCACCTCCTGGGAGCCAGGCTCGCTGCTGGGCCCTGGGGACGCAGAGATGAGGGTGTCACGTAAACCCTGGTGCCAAACCTAATGTCTTTAAGTACCATTTCTACGACATGGGATAGAAACGCTAATTTAAGTCCAGGACACTCCCCAAAATAACACTTGAGTTTCATGACATTCACCTCAGAACATTCTCTTTACATCTCTGGTCCTTTTATGTGAGCTTATTTTTTTACACAGCTGTTGTGAAATAAGTCAACCCACAGACAAGTCGTATTAGTCCAGGGACGAGTGCTCATGGAAGAGGTCCCACTTCTTTAATAACGACAGTTTTCATATTCTTGACTTTAAGAAAATGCCTTCGCTCCCAGCACTTCAGAGCGGACAGAATGGATAGATGCTATTTGACCTCAGCCACTCAGCAGCCCTGTAGTATCCCTATTTCGCAGATGAAAAAAAGCGAGGCGCAGAAAAGCCAGTAACTTGCCCCGGGTCATCTAGTCGGGAAGAGGCTGAGCCAGGAGGTCCTTCTCCTGGGCGCCAGCTGCTGCCCAGGGCCCGCGGCCTCCTTGTGGCTTTAGCAGCCCGGGGCAGCCCCAGGAGGCCCTGTTTCAGGCTGAGTCCATCTGGACGTGACGGACGTACTTGGCGGGGCCCAAGATGGAGTTCAGCCGTTCGAAAATGACGTTGCGGGAAAATAGTTCATGGATGAAGGATGAAGTTCATGCTGTATCTTTAGGTCACAGAACTAGCATCAGTCGTTATTTATGGTCTGACTCCATCTTTAGTTTATAAACAACAAATCGTACAAAATGGGACAGTCCAGTGTTCCCAGCTGCACCTGCAGGTGACATCCCCTGGGAGGTGTTTTAAAATACAGGTGTTTGGGCCTCACCTCCCAGACAGCCTTCCTCAGCTGGGTTCCTCCTCTGAGCCAGAGAGCACAGAAAACCATTTCACCCACACTTCTCAGTCCTTCGAGAACAGTGGCTGGTACCATTCTAGGTACACGGGAGGGAGTTGGCCTCTCTGCAGACAGTCAAGAAGCACGGGGTGGGGGAGGAGCGGGGCACAAACGCCAGCCCTGGTTATAGGAGATGCACCAGGGCGCCACCAGTGGCTCTGCCTGGACGGTGAGATTCTGGGCCAGTTTTCCTTGCTTTTTTTTTTTTTTCTTTTATTTTTCTGCTCCCCCCTATTTTCTGATTTTTCTACAAGTTTGAAATGCATTAGGACATAAGGGCAGAAGTCAGAACTTCTCTAACAATAGGTCAAAGCACTGGTCAGAGTCCTTCTTGCTAAGTCAGGCAGCCACGCAGATATCCCTTGGGTGGCTTGCTCAGTGGCGGCCTGTCCCCTCCCTGCCCCGCAGTACCACGGCAGCCTGGCGTCCCTCAATGGGCTGGAGGTGCACCTGAACGAGACGCTGCCCCAGGACCAGGCGGCCCCCGCGGCCAGAACCTATGGCTTCGCGCACTACGACCGCATCCAGAACGTGCTGGCGGGTAAGGGGCGCCTCCAGTGGGTGGGAGTGGGAACCGGGGCCCAGCGCACGGGGTGAGTGCCCTGCAGTCAGGATGCTGCTTTCTCACTTGGAGCCCAGCTCCCACGGGGTTTAAATTCTCTTGGCAAACACTTCTTTTCTCGTTTATTTTATTTTGGCCGTTTCTCCAACATTTTGAGAGAAGCACACACACGTTCAAATGTCTGTGATGAGGTCGCCTCCCGATTCGGACCTTCGTGTGCAGAGACTGGTGTTGCCCACCATCGGGGGCGGCGTGTGCTCCGTGGCGGGGCGCAGCTGGAGGGCCCAGCACCGCGGCCTCTGTCCCGCTGCCCCTGGGCACCAGTACCCCAGGCCGGGGCCTCACCCTGTCCCAGTTTATGGTTCTGGGTTTGGGGGATGTTGCTGGAGGGGGGGCGGTCTGCCACTCACGACTTCTGTGTCCTCTTCTGGAAGGCAACCTGCCACAGGTGGCTACAGCCCAGGACCGCCGCTTCCTCCAGGCCGTCAGCCTGATGCATTCCGACTTCGCCCGGCTGCCCGCGCTGTACGAAGTAACCGTCAGGTGAGCGTCCCCAGCTCACTGACAGCCCTGCGCCAGGAGCCGCCTTCCCGGTCCCGGCAGAGCCTCGTTCATAACCAAATGAAGGACAGTCCAGGCACCAGTCAGGGCTTTCTTTGATCTGCTCCGGTGGCTGCTGTCATCTGCCCCCACGCTTCCCATGTCATGTATTTGCTGGGTCCCATCCTGGGGTTCGGGCTGATTTACACACTGGGGTACAGCAGGGAGGAGACCTAAGGCCCTCACCACCTCAGTGCGTCCATCCGTCACTGGGGAGGGAGGAGGGGCCTCGGTCTCTGCCATAAACGATGCTGAAGTGCTGTCTTCCATCTTCTAACTTAACAAGCCCCACGTGCTCAGGACCAAGTCTCCCAAGTCAAATGCTGCCCTCCCCTCGCTGGCAATATGGCCCAGAGACACCCACAGTTAATAGTTTGGTGTACATTACTCCAGGTTTCGTTGGTTTTCATTTTTATTTTTTGCATATAAAAGATAGACGATTAGAATTTTTGATTATTTAATGGTCTTTCTTCTAGAAAACTGGAGCATACTAATGTGCTGATTTACAAGTTTCTTTTTTTCACCTTGTTGCATGTCCTGAACACTGCTGTGCCAGCAGATCTAGATTATTATTATTATTGTCATTTACAATCTTTAACCAACCGAATTTCTACTTTTTCTCTCTACAAGCTTCTCTTATGAAACCGGTAGCAGAAAAGAAGGCAAGTTAGAGGGTCAGAAGGGGGGGTGCCTGCTCTGTGTGTATCATTCAGTTAAGTCCTTGGAATGATTTGGTCCAGCGCATTCTTTTGAAATTGAAGCACAAACAGAATGAACGACTCGCCCCAGGGTCGCATTCTTACTCAGAGGCTGAGTCAGGATTTGAGCCCAGGTGTCTCAGCTCTAAGCACATGCCCCGGCCGCACACGTTTCCAGTTCCGGGGACAGTGTGGCTGAGCAGGAGGCGTGTGGGCTCTGGGCTCGGCTCTGGTGCTGACCAGGTTCTAATGCCTGTCACCGGCCACACAGGAATGCGGACACTTCTGCTGCCCAGCGCCATCTCCAGCCAATATTTCTGTATATCTTTCCGTAATAAATGTGTCTCCTCTGGCTTTAAGTCACAGCTGCCCCACGCTGGCAACCTAGATCCATCACCCACCTTGTGGCCCTGTAGTATTCCATCTTCCTTGGAGCTGAGAGGGTTTTAGCGTTGGGATACGTAGCTCATTTGAATAATAGAAACAGAACAAGCAGGCTCCATTTCTTAACCGCGCACCATGGGCTAAGCAATGTGTATATATGCCTAATCGTTTACTCTCTATAAAGTCTCAGTGAGGGAACTTACTGTTGTCATATTCATTTCACTGACGAGAAAGCTGGAGCAGCTGAGCCAAGGGCACACAGCCAGGAAGTCGCAGGGGTGGGATGAGCACCGAGGTCTGTGTGACTCCGGATCCGTGCTCGTTACCTGCAGGCCAAGGTGCCCCCTCTCCATGGCCGTAGTGACTGGTCCATGACTCGTCCTGCCGGGTCACTGACAGCGCCTCTGCGGGGCTCCGGGCTCTGAAGGCTCACAGGCAGCGTCGGACTGTGGTCTCCTTTCTTCCTCCAACAGGAATGCCTCCACGGCTGTGTACGCCTGCTGCAGCCCTGTCCAGGAAACCTATTTCCAGCAGCTGGCGCCGGCGGGGCGGAGCTCCGGCTTCCCGAGTCCGCAGGACAGCGCCTTCAGCCTCCCGGGCAAAGCCAAGCAGAGGCTGCTGAAGCACGGGGTGAACTTGCTTTGAACCGTGGGCTCGTGGCCCCAGCAGATGACTCTCACACCGATCCCAGCAAAGGAAGCTCTGCCTTGTTAAATGGAGAAGTCCCACGATTTTGTTGTCCTTGGAATGGTCCCTCGTTTTTAGGAATGTAATGATATTTAAGTGTTTGTTGCCCCTTCTGCGGATTGGCGTTGGAGGAGGTAGCTCTCCGGGTCAGCAGACCTAGAGCACATGGTAAAGAACTTGATGATGTGGGCAGCACTGCGGCCAGACTGGGTGCCTTGGTCCTTACACCCAAGGGGCACAGGGCCAGTGAGCCCCCCGTCACACTGAGCCCCGGGCGCCTGACATTTCTTGCTGCTGTTCCACCCCCGCCTTAACTAGGACCACAAAATCCCAGGTTGGCATCTTTTCTAGAACCTGGTTGGCCCTGTCTAGAGTATCTGTCCAGCCCTGTCTCCAGGGGGCCGGTCTGAGGTGTGAGTACCCAGCCAGGAGGCAGATTTGTCAGCGAGCAGACCAGAGCTCCCACTTCTCAGGTTACCTTGAGGGCAGTCCTCCTGGGAGGGCGGGACGCCTCGTGCAGTGAAGCAGTCAGGGATGCTGAAACCACCTTGTTTGGATCTTCTGGAACTATATTCAAAACGAGCAGCCTGTTCTTTGGCTCACCCGCAGTGGGGGCAGATCTCAATGACGTGGAAGGGAGTTTGGGGTGCCGGGACCGAGAGCTGGGTGACGACAGGCCAGACTGGGCCCCCTGGGTGGAAGTGGGCTGTGCTGCTGGTTCCTCCCGAGTGAGTGAGTGTCCCAAACGTGAGTTTCTAAAAGGTTTTGGTGCAAAAGCAGGACTGTGCTTTTCAGCGGTGGCTGCATGAAAGGGAACAGCATTCGTTTGTGTGTTTCTGGGCTGGAGTGGTACTAGAACATCAGTTCTATTACGTTATAGCCTGACATTTTATGATACGATGCAGGTCACAGGATGAAAATATTTCACAAAATCCTAACCAGATGTTTACTGGAAGTACCTGAGATTCCATTTGAAAATTGTGATGTTAATAACTTCATGTCAGTGAACCATTATCTCATGTTTCTGACATGGTGTCTTTTTCTTGAAACAAGTTTCTAAGGGCTAAAAATAAAAATAGCCAAAAACACTAATGAGTTCTGAGTAACAGTAACATCTCTAGTGACAAAGTAAGGAAAAAGGTATCTATGTATATATGTACATATGTGTGTATTTCACGTGGTCACGTTTCTCTTTGCCCTGCCTGATCCAGCCTGGCCAGGTGAGGAAGAGCGCATGACAGAACGGTCCGTGCGAGGGTGGCGCGCTGTTCCAGGGAGCACCAGCTTCAGCGTGGCTGGACCGCACGCCAGGCCCATGTCACCCTTTCTGTCTCCTCTCTGGGGTCCCTCCTGCCACTGGCTGGCCTAAGAGGTGAGCTTCCCAGACGGAGGAGGACCACACCTCAAGCTAGGAGAAATGTACAGTGTCCTACTTCTCTGCCTGATTCTCCAAGGAAACGTCCCTTACAAATCCCGGGGCCAAGCTCTCACGGAACACTCCCGTGACCGCCTTACACAGAACGTGTTCGCTTTCTGTCCTGAGGTATTTCAAGCATCCACACTTCTTTCCTCTTGCCACTGATGCTCCAGAATCGTGAGATCTCCAAGTCCTGAGTTTGGTGAAATTCTGACCTGTTACGTGTTGACACAGGGACAGAACCTGGAGCCCCTGAGCCCATTTTCATCTGCGCCCCCGGTACCTCGGCTAACTACCTGGGCTCAAGGACTCTTCCAAACAAGATCTGCTTCACAAGGAAATCTCCTGCCTGTCTCTGAGCCCTTTCCTGGCTGTCAGGCCATTGGCAGAGCTTAATCTCCTCTGTTTTGCTTTCAGAAACCTCTCTTCCCATCTAATTTCCCAGGGCTGCTGTTGAGCCTAAAATGTGTGTAATACAAAATGCTTGTTCCTGAGAATCAGTGCTCGAGGCAGCCCGGTGCTTCCCTCTGAGCTGAGTCTCAGCGATCACAGGTATGAGGTCCTGTGATCTTGGGTCCGCACAGCAGAATGTGAGACCTGCATGTGACGGCCATTTTAAAATAAGTCCACAATTTCTTTGCTACAAATTAGGGACCTGATTCTCCCCCTTGAATGTGGGCTGTACTTAGTGATTTGTTTTCAATGACTAGAATGTGGCAAAAATGACAGTGTGACTTCTGAGAGTAGGTTATGAAACATCACAGCTGCCACCTCTCTCTCAGTTCACCTGTTTTGGGGAGAAGCTGACATCCGGGCAGCCCTATGGAGAAGCCCTCGTGGTGAGGGTCTCCTGCCCACGGCCACGTGAGTGAGCCTTCTTGGAAGCAGGTGCCCCAGCCCGGGTGCCTTCAGAGGACTGCAGCCCCTGCCGACACGTGACTCAGCCTCGTAAGAAACAGCCAGAACCATGAAGCCGAACCACTTCTGAACTAGCCCTCAGGCAGCGTGGGAGACAATAAACGTGTGTTGTTTTACGCCACTCCCGGGGTGGTCTGTTACAGCAGCAGACAGGACACTCGCAAGCCCACATCCTAGCCCCGACCAGGTTCCCTGCAGCTTTGGCCCAGGGGCCTTTCAGCCTCGGTCCGTATCCAGCCACCAGCACCCGCCGGGCCGCACCACTAAGGAAGGAACCGAGCGCTGCCTCCCCTTTCTTCCTGCCAGTTCCAGAGTCCGATCCTTACCATGGGGCGAGCCCCACTCCTCCGCACCCGTGCCCCCAGGGACGGCGGTGTCTGCAGGACGCCCTGGTTTACGGCACACCCCCCATCATCCAGGACGACTGCCTCCCGCCAGTGAGCGGGGAACATGGGAGGACGGAGAGCAGTGAGAGGCTCTGTGAACCTCAGGGAAAAAGGTCCCATGGTGTGATTAACAGTGGCAATCGATCAGACTCCGGCCGGGAAAGGCTCTCTGGTCCCCGGAGGGATGTTGAGCCTAATCAAACTGCCTCCCGCTGGAAGGAAGCATCTAGGCTTATGGCTCTTGTCACCTTGACCGTACAGCCAGTGGGGACTGGCTCTTGGTTGCAGTCACCCTCTCCCGAGCGTTGAAGCCCCATGGTGGGCATTCTCATGTGGCCGAGACGCTCTGCACACTCCCCCAGTTACTGCGTTCCTCACACCCATCCTGCAGGAAGTGGGGTGCAGCTGCTCCCCGCTGAGTGTGCATCCTCACACCGGACCACAGGCCCTGTGTCGTGGGCCCAGCAGTGGCCCCCAAAGATACCAACCAGGTCCTGTGAGCGTTACGTCGTGTGATCAGGGTGGCGCGGGTGTGATTAAGGATCTTGAGATGCAGGTCATCCGAGGGCCCTCACAAGTGTGCTTGTCAGAGAGGCAGAAGCAGGTGACTCACGGAAGAGAAGAAGTGAGGACGGAGGCAGAGGTTGAGTGATGCGGCCACAAGATGCAGAAGGGGCAAAGGATGGCCTCTACCCCAGAGAGCAGGATTCTGTCAACACACTGACTTAGGCCCAGCGAAACCAATTCTGGACTTTGGCCTCCAGAAGCATGAGCGAACGAGTTCGGTTGTTTTAAGCCACCAGGTTCATAGTAGTTTGTTAGAGCAGCCATGGGAAACTAACGCGCCCACCCTGCAAACTTGATGTGTCTGTCCTTCTGGCCATTCCAAGCCTCTGTCTTTCAACAGTGCGGTGCCACGGAGCGCGGGGGGGAGCAAGGGCTCGCACCGTGAAGGCCCTTGCAAGGTGGCCGAGACACTGGGCGAAGGGGAGCCTTTAAGCAGGGCAGTGACTCAATTTGGTTCCCGTTGGAAATGTCACTGGCTCTCAGATGGGCGAGAAGCAGGGCAGGAGTGGAACCACCAGGAGGCTGCGGCTGTCCAGGTGGGAAGGGTTAGTGGCGCGGAGCAGGGAGGTGACATGACTGAGAGAGATGGGCAGGTTTGGGGACTACTTGGGAGATTGGAAGCGCCTCACTTGGGGCAGATGGAGGGATGTGCCTGCTTTATGATGGGCACTGTCTCCAGACGGAGGAAGCCACGACGGAGAGAGGGAGACCCCTACTAATAAGGGGTCCACGGGGGTGAGCAGGGAACCGACGGCTGACGCTCTCGAACTGCGTGCAACGCTAGCATCTGTTCACCCCCTCCCGCCTTACACACACACACACCCCCTTCACTGTGGACTGTCCTGAGAAAAGAGCAGCGGGAGGGGAAGTACCCTGTCCCCTCCCCCTAGGGAGGGCGGGGTGTAAGATCCACACTCGTCATCGTAGCTCAGGAGAAAAAGGCACGCTGGATCTTTTCTCAGTACATTCATTGAATCTGGGAAGCTTAAGGTGAAGATTCTAAGGGCTTCAAGGCTGAAAAAGGACACTTCCTCTCTGTTTATTTTCAATGTCTGAACTTGAAACCAGCTGTGTTTCTCTGGGGAACAAAACCCAGAGTGCCTTTTGAATCCTGTCAAGTGCCAAGAAGAGGCCATGTCATGAGAGCCTGAGTGCGCTCGGGTCCAAGCTGAGTGCTAGCCCTTCTCTGCCCTGCCCTCCTACTCGGCGGGGCTGAGGGATCCCCGGGAAGGGCGCGGGGCACGGGGACGGTGAGACGAGCCCTCTCCCCACTCCATCTCCCGTGTGCTCAGAGGGTGCGTCCTTGCTCTCCAACCAGCCCCAACTGGTTCCTGGGGCAGTAGGAGCACGCGGCTCTGGTGTGAGACCAGGGTTCAGATCGCAGCTCTACCACTTAGTGCTTTGGAAACTCTCAGTATCTTCTTTAAAATGCAGAGGAAAGGCGATGTAAGTAAAAGTGTGGCACGTCGTGGACCCACAGAAAGTGGGGCTCAGTGTCCTGAGAAGGCAAACAGTGTCCTGTGTGTCCTGAGAAGGCAAACGGCCTCCCCACGGGGGTCCCTCTGCCCGCCGTGGAGAGAGAGGCCTGAACACATGACCGGAGTTCAAAAGCCTGGGGATGCTGAGCCGTGAGCCGGGACACCTGGCTTCTGTTTCCGGCTCGCCCTCCAGCCGGCACCACAGCCTTGTGCTCGCCCACTGCCCCGAGCCTACGTTTTCTCGTCTTAAGTGAGCGTAACTGTCCCAGCACCCACCCCCGCGGGGCCACAAGTATTATGGGATAATAATGTATACAATAGAATCTTCCAGAGGGAACAGTGCTGTCTGTACTCGAGGACGCAACACACTCACCTTGAAGCCGGGGTGGCTAACGCGGCGGAAGTGGGAAACATGGGGAAGGGTAGGTGATCCGAAGTTAGGACCAACGTGTGTGCCTGGGAAGGAGGCGGAAAGTCAATTAATCTCTGTGTGTGTTGCCTCCTGCCACCCAATGCTACAGTCTGCTTGAGTATTTTCACTGCCATCTGTCAGCAGCTCTAAAGAATATAGCCTTATTCTCTCCTGTTCCCTGTGTTTACATCTGGTTAGCAAGATTCAGCCAGGGACATACATGTCACGGGGAGGCGGCTGCCAGTAGGGCATCATGGTCCTTAAAAACAGCATTTTGTACTGAGCCTCTGCTTCTCGTATTTACATTTTAAAAACATGTAAGAAGCACTTCCCACCCACCCACAACTTGCCATAATCTTATCTTATTCAGACCTCACTTTAAGCCTATGAGAGGAAGCATTGGGCACATTTTCGAGATGAAGCTCACAGAGTGGATTTGGACATTTGGTAGCAACAGACAGAAACCACAACTCAGACTTAAGAGTTAAAAGGGAGTTTATTGGCTCATGTACGGAAAAGTCCAGAGGTAGGGCTGGTTCCAGGCAAAGCTATATTAGGACTCAGATGATCTCCACAAGATGAGGGACCTGCTCTCCTCTGTGGGTTTCTCTCTCAGATTTTCTTTACACTGGATCCCCCACTCCCATCCCTCGAAAAGTAGCCTCTCTTTCTCAATGGTCCCAGGAGAGAACTTGGACCATGTGCCCAGCCCTTAGTACCCAGGAGTCTGCAAGGCTCTGATGATTGGTCAGGTGTGGGTCATGTGCCTAGCCCTGCAGCTGGGGTTGGGTCAGGTCCTGGAAATCCAGGGACTGAGAAAGGGGAATGTTACGGTCTTGCAAGAGGCTCGTCAGAGTACTGCTGGAGGAGAGTGTTAAAACAGTGACCATCCCCTAGAGGCCAAGGTTAGGTGGCCTATCCCAGTATCACATAGGGGCACAGCTGAGCCTTGAACCTCCAGCTGGCTGATTTCAAAGGCCTTGCCATTTTTGCTACTCAGGGCATCGACCCTCAGCTCCAGCTACACATTAGAGTCAGCCCAGGAAATGAGTTGAAACAAATACCGGAGACCTGGCCAAAGAACTGAGATGCCTTGGGGGCAGGGTGTGGGCATCAGTATTTCTCAAAAGCTCCCTGGGTGACTGTACTGTGCAGCCAAAGTCCAGAGCCAGTGGGTGAGGACTACCCTTCTCCTCCCCCACCACACGCTGCAGGGCACTACTCAATGCTACAAGGGTGGCTGCTGTCAGCAAAGGAGGGCTCAGAACCCAGACAATCTAGGCGACTTTGGGGGATGATGAGCAGGTGCCTGGGAGACCTGGGAGGTGACCTTGTCAAACTGAGTCACCAATCCGGCCTTGCAGCCGAGGCAGGCTGCCTCTGCGTGGAAGGCAGGGCTTCCCACTCGAAGCTGGGCAGGCATGCTGCCTCCCTTTTCTCACCTTGGGCATCCCCGGCTGCAACGTGTAAATTACTTTAGCAGTTGCCTAGCTGGCAACGCGCGCTTCAGGAGAGCGAGAAATATCGTGGCCCAGGGTGCACGGTGCTCTTCCCTCCCACCTGCTGTGGCAGCCTGGCCAGCTTTGCTGTGAAAACACCTGGCAGCCAGGCATCTCCTGGGGCTCCAGGCCACCAGAGCTCCCTGTCCTTCTTCTAACACAAGGGGAAACATTCAAAACAGAGCCACCAAGGGCCCTGCTTCTTTCTCCCCGAGGTTAGACACAGACAGCAGAAAGCCGCAGCTCCCCGGCCGCCTCTACCAGCGACCCGGTGGACTCGTCCATCTCTTCCTCACCCATCCTTCCTCCTCACCTGTTTGTCTGTAACTGCTTAGAACCCCTGCTATGTCAGGAAGGGAACCAACCTCGCTGCCTCACGTGCCAGGCACTGTCTCTACAGTGAAGGAAACTGAGGCTCCCAGAGGCTCCATGACTTGTGCAAGGTGACGTGGGAGCAAGTTCCTGGCGCCGAGTCCGGAATCCTCAGCTCTCCTGGAGCACGGTCCTTGTTCTTTGTCCAGAGTGACACCTGCAGCTCCCGAACATTCCATGGATCTGCTCCTTTCCCCACTCCGCGCCCATTACTGAGAACTACATCTCGCTTCATTCCCTGTACATGATCACCGTTAGGGGCCCACCTGTCTCTGTGACACGATCCAGAAACCAAGAGCCTGCAACGAGTGGCCCTCTCGGAGCCTCTGCCCAAGTCCCACGTCACCTCTCCAACAGACCGCTTTACCACTTCACTCTGGTTTTCAGCAAGATCTTTTATTTACCCTCTGCTCCCCAACCGCGTCACGTGAGCACAGGTAGCCAGGGGCCTGTGTGGGCTGCTGGCTTTGTAAACGTAGAGCAGTCAGTACGTGTAGAAATCATGCACCTCAGGGATTCTTTAACAAGAAACTTAACAAGTAAAAAGACTTCAGGTGTGTTTGACATTTCTGCCCTTTCCTGCATTCTAATCGCTGAAAAACACCTGTGTAGAAATTGTACTCAAATGTAGACACGGTTTCTTTGCACACTTGCTAGTAACTACCTAGTGCGTTTCAGACCGCGTTTACTTCTGACGGTTGCTCCTCCCAGAAGCTGCTGGTTTCCGTGCGGATAGAAACACTGGACCCAGACGGGACAAGCAGTATGTTCCGTACCGCTCCAAGGCTTTACAAACCTGACTCTGCCGTAATACATTATTCAAAAAAGGCATCTCTAGTGTGACTGGAGGAGACTCCTTCACACATCGGCTAACGGGGGGCTGCTTCTAGACTTAGTGCCTCAAACTGGCCACGTCCTTCACAGCAGACCCAGCGCCGCGACCATGGGTCCTTTGGGTATGTAGGTCCCCCCAGCGTCCTCACGTGCACACACTGGCTTAGGTGGCCCTCACCACACCCTTGTGCACTGACAGAGACACAGGGCCGACTCTGCCATGATCTCCGAGCCCAGCGTTTGAACGCTTATGTACAGACAAATGGGAAATCATAGGAAACAGAACTCCAAAGCAAAACAGACACTTCGGGCGGATCTACGATTCCAGTTTTGCCAGAGAAAGGCTTTTCCAGAACGTCACTGGATGAGTGAGGTCTCATCTCACCTCGGCGCCCATCAGCCAGCCTGGGGGTCTGAATGCTCATCACCTTGGACTCCAAACAGCTCAAACGGGGAATTCTCCAGGCCCAGCTTGGCAGTAGGGCTTCTGTAGGCAGTGAGGTAATCGAATCACATGTTCAGCTGCTGAACCGAGGGAGCCCCAGCTTGGCTCTCGAAGACACCAGCCTCAGCTCTGTCGGAAAGCAACGTCTACAGAAAAGCCTTCATTGCCACCAGCCTGATGCTCTTGCCATCAGGGACCCGACTGGGTTCAGGGTGAGGTGAGCAATGGTGAGTCTGCCCTGCCCTGACTGGGCCACCCTGCCGAGGAAGCCAGCAGGGGACAGCTGGGGATGCGGACCGCGGGCTCCCCCGACCCGGGCGTCTGAGGCCCAGGGTGATCGTGACAGCAGCAGAGGCCACGTCCTCCAGCTCTCTGATCTGCAGTGTTTTGTTTTGTTTTTGTTTTTTTCTTTTAAGATGACAGGAAGATTTACGTTATTACATCCAGACAAGTAACCATTTGGCGACCCTATTTCAGAGCACTGACGAAACCAAGTAGCAGCGTGACACAGACAACAGGGACCCCGAGCCTCTGGTCACAGAGCAAAGTAATGCGCTTTTAGGCAGAAAGGAATCGCAGAAGCAAATGATTGGAAGGGAAAAAAAATCTAAGGAAATACAAGCTGAAAATTTCCCACTTTCAATAACCGAAGGAAAGAGGGACCCAACACGACCTAAAAACCAAATCCCAAATGAGAGCATTCTGTCGAGGCATGGAATTGGAACAGGGGCAGGGGCCGGGCCGCACCCCTGTCTGCCCGGGCGGACCGCGGCCACTCTCGGCGACTGCAGCACGACCAATGTTCTCATCGTCCCGGGGCAAAGATGAAATCCAGGGCCTGCCGTTCGGCCGCTGCGACGTTGGGATGCCACAGATCCACCATGAAAACCACCCGTGGGCCGTCCTCCGCCGAACCTGGGGGAGGGCGGCGAGAGAGGAGAGGTTCAAACCGCCCGGAGCCAGGACCCGGGCAGAGCCAGACCCACGCGGTCAGCTTTCGGGCAGGGACCCCTGCTGACCCCGGCACAGATCGCAAGCTCTCCTCCTCTCTGATCAACAACATTATCAGAAGACCCCAGAAGGTTCTGAGCAGAGTGCAGAAAGGAAACGGGCAGAGGGAGGGAAGGGTGAAAACGTGGTGGATGGAACGCGGAGGACTTTTAGGGCAGGGAGGTTACTCCGTGCGATCCTGTCATGGTGGACGCGTGACATCACACGTTTGTCCAGACCCACAGAGTGTACAACAGTAAGAGTGAACCTTCATGTAAACTACGGACCTGAGTTACTGATGATGTGTCAAAATTGGCGCGGCCATTGTAACCAGCGTACTCCACTGTTACAAGGTGCTAAGAGAGGGGAAATTTATGGGGGTCACGGCAGGGAGCACACTCTGTACTTCCTGCTCAGCTTTTCTGGGAACCAAAAACTGCTTTAAAAAGAAAGTTTAAAGATACATGTAAATATATATATTTATATTTTTAAAGGCGGCCACGGGGCACACAGACACTCACCTTCATGGAACGCGGCGTGCAGGAAAGAATCATCGAAGAGGAGGCAGCGGCCTTCTGCCCAGCACTGGGGCTCCCCGCCCACCACCAGCTCACAGCCACTCGGAGTTTTCAGACCTGGGGGCAAAGCAGAGAAAAGAAAATGAAGGCGGGCAGGGCCAGGGACGCCGGAAGTCGGGAGTGGCAGGCTTTGGAGGAAGCTCTCGACCTCCAAAGCCCCGACCCTGCGCCTTACCCCTCGGGAGCCCCGCTTGGTGGGTGGGTGGAGGCAGTCCGTTAGGACAGATGCAGGCCGTGCACCTGCACCCTCACTGTGCTCCCTGGAGAAACTCATTCCTCTGGTGGCTTAATCTGTTCTGGGCCAGGGACTACTCTGATTAAAGCACGGACCAAGGCTTGCGCTCCACTTGTGAGACTCCTGAAGCCCAGTCGTGGGGCCCCGGAAACCGAGGGAGGCCAGGTTCAGAACCCTGCCTGCCCAATAGGCAAAGGCTGCTTCCGTCGAGATTAAAGACTCGGAGACTCACACAGTGCCCTCCTCTTTAGGGTCCAACGTTAAAATCCACTGTGAGGCCTGAGGATGGCATGTTCAGTCCAAGTTTCCCCAGCCTCATTCTGGGAAAATGGTGACACCCCTAAAGAAACGCCTGAGCTTTCAGAGGAAACTGACTGCCACCCTCCTAGGAAGCCATATGTTCAAAATGCAGGCGGGGGACCCGAGCTCGGGTATAGAACCCCGGAAAGGGGGGTCTTCTTCAAGCGCTGCCGTGCATGCACTTTCACACCCCCATTTCCAACTCAAGGGTCTGAAGGAATGCTTGGCCCCTGGCACTACCTGGTCATCTGTGAATGAAGGCACCGGCACAGCCACCTAACTGACTCAGAGGAAGCTGGGTAGGCCCTGAGCCGGGAGGAAGTGGGCCCTGCGAGAGGGCCTGGGATCATGGTGTTCTGTCTGTCTTCAGTGACCCACCCTGATAATCACGACCCTGGGCCAGTCAGCATCCCCGCTCTGATTTAATGTCCCTACGACACACATGAAACAGTGTACTCTCAACAGCCTGAGGATTTAACACACCCTCTGAACCAGAAATGGATGGCGCCAGGAGGCACATATGGAGTAAGAACTCAAACAAAGAGGCCACGTGGAGTAATGGGCAGGAGAGAGGACTTCAGGTCAGACGACCACCCTTACGTGCTGGGTGACTCTGAGCAAGTCACTCAACCTCTCTGAGCTATAGCCTCCTCATCTGTAAAGAGAGGCCATGAGCACACTTGCCTTCCAGGCTGTGTGACCACTGTCCTTACTACCAATCACTGAAGACTTAACTGTGAGCAGGTTTGTGTTAAATAAACACTTTACAGACATCACACACTTTCCAGATGGAGCAACTGAGCTTCAGAGAAGTTAAGTGACCTGCTGGAAGTCGCTATTTAGTCCTGTGCGAACTGAGATTTGAACCCAGATCTGTCTGGCTCCATGGAACAGGCTCTTACAACACTGGACAGTAGGATATAAATGCTAGTTGTTACATCGGTAGCAGTGAGGCTAAGTGGTTGTCAACTTCCCTGTAGTTAATATGTTTCAACTATCAATAGTACGTTTCACTGAATCAGCTGACACTGTCAGTTCTGCCTCTGGAACCAGGATCTCCCACTACTGTTAACAACTGCTGGGGGAGGTTAGGGCTGTAAAGGAGCTCCGCTCCGCCTGAAAGATTTCCATGCGTGCCCTCACCGCTTGGTTCAGTGGAGAAGGCCTTTAGGGATAGGTGGTTCTCTGCAGGGACAGAACACCCCAGGATTCCAAAAAGAAGCTCCCCTTTTTCTGGGCCACGAAATGATTCATCACCACCCCAATGGTACAACAGAAAAACGGCCTGGCTTGCCGGCTTCCCAGACCCTGCTCACTCGCCTCCGCCTCCCTTCACTGCGCCCCAGCCTTCCAGCGGCCCACCATCCCCGCCTACTGCCATAAACCAGCCTGGCTGGCAGATATGATTAACACTCGCCCAAACAGAGCATTCGGGCGGCTACTGGGGACACACAGGCCCCACGCATGGCCTCGGCCAGTCCCATATCCCCAGGCCCCCTCTGGCTTAGGGCTCACTGCTTTGTCCCCAATGCCCATGGACAGAGGCGCAAGACGGGTGGAGAAAGGGCTCTGTCCACCACTTCAGGAGGCTGGCAGCTGGCACTCAGGGTGGGCAAGGCAGACAGGAGCTGACCAGCTTGTATCACCCAGCCGGACGGCCGAGAAATCCAACAATATACTCATGAAAGGAAAATGAGAGCCTAACGGGCTTTTGTAGCGAGAATCTGGATACGCTCACACACTTTCATCCACCCTTCCCTGAGGGTCTGCCACTGGACCGGTATCTGCCTCCTGGCTAACAGCTGCCTCATTAGTTTCAGAGGTTGTTCCCTGGAGCTTCGTGACAGTGGGTGGGGACCTCGCAGCCCCGTACAGGGTACTGGGTGACGGCTGGGCCGCATGGACGGGTGCTGAGCGATGCCACCTCTAGCGGAAGCTCGGAGCAGGCTCGGCAAACGTGTGCCACCCGGAGGCACTGACGGCTGAAGAGCGGCGGCCGGGACGACGCCCCCAGCCCCCACTCAAGACGGAAGGCGGAAAGGGAGGCTGCGGGGCACTGCAAGGACACAGTTCTGGAACCGCAGGTGCCTCCCCACGTCTGCCAGGTAACTGGCGGAGGTGTGGCCGCTGGCACGTACCAGGCCCTTCCTGCCTCTGACCTCATTCTCCGGACACCCCCTATGTCAACACACGAGGTCACGTGAGTCTCACACCCCTCTCTTTCCTTCCTGGGTGGAAGGACAGAGGAGAGGAGGAAACGGAGCAAACCCAAGCCTGGCGCTCACCCTTGCCATGGGGACAGCTCACGCTAGTGGGACGCCTTCCAACACCGCCTGCTGTCCAGGGTGACACGGATGACCCAGTTTTTCCGGTGGCAAGTGACTCTCTGGGCCGGGAGGGGAATGACGGATCATAAAGAGGCCCACGTGGGCACATGTTACACACACACACACACACACGTACACTGCACACATACACAACAGGCATGAACACCTGGGAGGCAGGTCCACCAGCCCTTCCTACTCAACACACCTGCCCGGAATTCTACCACACCCAGCTCAAGTGCCCTTCCCTACACGTCCTTCTGAAGCTTTTAGAAAACTTACAAGGGAAACCTTTAAAAAGAAGAGCATTGCTCCCCGAGGCCCACAGCCTGGCAGGGAGGCCCCCTGCGGTTTGCTCCCACTGAGCTGGTCAAGCTCAGCCCCACCAGCGGGCTCCCCAGCTAGCCCAGATACGGCGCCCCAGCCCCAGGGGGAGCCTCCTGCTTTGCTCCACCCCGGCGGCCCCAGCGGTCCTGCAGGGTCAGACCCCCGTCCCGGAGCAGCCCACAGGCAGCCCGTGTCCCCTGAGCTCAGAGTGCGCCCTGGTGCCTCACACAGAGATTTCATTACAATGATCATCACTAAGACGATCATCTCACTTCTTAGATCAACCAGAGCCCCCTTTAACTGACTGCCCTCTACCTGCCAAGCACTTCACACACAGGACATACTTCTAATCTTCCAAACAGCCCTCCAGGTAGGTGTTACGCCCATTTCAGAGAGGAGAAATTGGAGGCTCAGTTTCAGAGCCTGCCCAGGGTCACCCGGCAAACGGGGCTAAGCCGGGATCTGAGTCCAGGTATGTTTGCTTCCAGAGTCTGTGCATTTTCCACTGTTTCCCAGGGGCAGGGACTATGTCTTATGGGTCATTTTTCACACTGCCCAACACAGCGTATGATCATAAAAGCTACTAGCTACCATTTATCGAATGCTGTCGCATGCCAGGAGCCGTGTCAAGCAGCCATGGCAGATATGACTTCATTGAAAGCTCTCAACATTCCTGTGAATAAGTACTATCTCCTCATTTTACAGATGTGGAAACTGAGGCCCGGAGAGACGTGGTTATTTCCCAAAGTCTCACAGCCAGCCACGAAGCCAGGCAACTCCCTCCAGAGCCCCTACCCTGTCCTGCTTTTACTCTTGAAATACTCAAAACAATGTCAATTGCTCGAACCTAGTTCCTTCTGTTTTTTTAAAGCAGTGAAGCCCTCTGTCCAGTCTCCACAGAGAGAGCGGGAGAAGCAGAGGGCTCTGGGCGAAGAGGGGCTGAAGGGCCCGGGGCATCGGGCTCAGGTTCCCCAGGCAGCCCCGAGGCTGCCCTGTGGACCATGGTTATGAACCCCCTTCTCCAGGCTATACTGGGGCTCCTCCGTGCGCCTCTCGTCCCTCCAACACAAAGCTGGGGCGGACTTCCAAAGCGGGACCTTGCTCAGGCTCTCAGCAGCTCCTCTAGTCTGGGATGCTAACCAGTGGTGCCACTGCCCTGGTAACCAATGTTATCATGACTCACTAGGAAGGAGGCACTCTGGAGAACTAACGTCCCTCTTCACCGAGTAGTTTTTGAGCCTGCTTTTATCAAGTACTCACTATCAGGCTCTGCTTGAGCAAATGCCTCACGATGCACATCATCACACCAGAGCCTCGACATAACTCTGTAAAAGATGATCTTTTTATAATACCTCCACTTCCCAAATGAGGAAGCTGAGGCCCAGGGAAGGGGACTGACTTGCCCAAAGTAACACAGCCAGCTCATGGTGGGGTGAGGACGCAAACACAGGCAATCTGACTCCAGACCCTGTTCTCAAAACCACTGCTACACACACTACACGTATTACCAACCTCCCTAGAAGCAGAATAAAATCAACTTCACACAAAGCGTCCCTTCGTCCTTGTTGATTCGGAAGGCACTTGGGTATCTTTCAGCCTCCTGAATCACCCCAATAGCCTCTGGCTCTAGAACTACTCTGTCCAATACAGTAGCCAAGTGTCATATTTTAAAATTTGGATTCAAGTAAAAATTGAGCTCCTTAGTTGCACTGGCCACGTTTCAGGCACTCAAGTTACATGCAGCTGGTGGTTCCTGCACTGGACAGCGTAGACGGAGACCATTCCCATCTCGGCAGACAGCTCCTTTGGACGGAGTTTCTGTCACAAATTAGGTTTATACTGACCACACGTTTCTTTTTTGACTCAATTCTCTGCTGCCAACACTGTTCACACGTGACCCATCCATTTTTGATCAGAGTACAGTGAAGCATGAGAAAAAGCCCAATCCTGGCTACTGACTACAACTCGTGGTGTCTGGGCTCCCGGCCGGCAGACGGGCTGGGATGTACTTGCTAGAACAGCGCGTGCCGGGAGGCCCTGTCCCCGCCACGTACCTAAATGGCAGCGGAGGCGGATGTTCGTGGGTCCGTAGTGCTCCGTTATCACGGTGCCGGGGCTCAGCACGGAGATGCACGCGTTCCCAAAAACATTGTTCCCAATACAGGTCCGAAGGCTTCCAAGCAAGCGGTACGTCCGTGGGCACTTCCTGCAGTTCCGGGGGACGCAGACCCCCTGATTGACCAAGTAAAAGGTGACCCACTCCCCACTGGGGGTGCTGTTCATTTTCCAGCCCTGTGGGAGGCTGCAGTTCGAAAACGCTTTGTACAGGGCCTCAAACTCACACAGGATGGTCTGGAAGTTGCGCTCCAGCAGCTCCACGTCATGCTTCTGTGCATCCCGGGCGAAGTAGGGCGAGGTGGGGAGGTCGGGCAGGAAGAAGACCTCGGGCTTCTGGATGGAGGGCCGGCTGCTGAGGTAGCGGCCCTGCTCGCGGATGCCCTTGTGGATGCGGCCCATGCCGGACCAGGAGTAGCGCTTGGCGTACTCCTGCAGGTTGTGGTAGAGCTTCTGGTTGAGACCCTCACTGTGGCTGCAGCGCACGCACTCGGGGGACTGGCAGTACACGAACCCGTTCTGCAGCCCCGTGGCGTCGGGGCCCTGCATCAGGGCGTTGACCGAGACGTAGGGCCGGGGCTGCTCCCTGCCCACGTGGTAACAGTACCACACGAACAGGACCAGCAGGCAGGCCACGGTGACCGCGGCCGTGGTGTCGCAGTCCCGCACGGACTGCATGCCGGTGGCGATGCAGTCCCTCAGGCCGTCCAGCGACCAGCTCCAGGCCACCAGCCACTCGAGCGACATTTTGGGGGAGCTGTTGGGGATCCGAAGAGAGGTCAGCTGGTCAGTCCTCGGGAGTCCCAAGGGCATGCATACCATGCAGGTCAGCGTAGGGGGTGAGGGGCGGCTGGGGCAGGCGGAGGCATGGCTGCCACGGTTCCTCGGGTCCTGCCAAGGGCGGCATGGAAAGACATCTGTGCCCAGCCCCCCGCTCCCGGCAAAAGTCACTGCGGGTGGGGGCAAAGGAGCGGCTTTAGGTCACGTCGGCAAGTGGGGCTGGTCACCGTGAAATGACTTTTTTAGGCAGTCCAAACCTGAGATGAAAAAAATAATAATAAACCGGCATAAATTTTTACCCCTGGAAAAGTCCTCAAGTGAAACACAAAGCCCCAGCTCGTTTTGTCAGGTCTCTGTTGGAAGGGGACACGCTTCTCAATCCTGTACTTTCTCCTTCCATTTTATCACCACCCCCTTTCCCAAAAGGCCAGTAGTGTTTAATCTGCATCAAGTACTGTTTGATCATTACAGTAGTCCCATCTGTTTTGTGTCATCCTTAGGAGGTGCTGTGATCCCCATTTTATGGATGAGGAAACTGAGGCTCAGAGAGGTCCTATAACTCACCCCAGTTCATGCAGCTGGGGCAGGGACACAGAGCCCATCTCACTTCAAAGCCATATCTATCCATTTTGCTACGCTCTTGCACAGTAGGTATGTAATAAATGCTTATTCTCCTTAAATCTCTGTACCTTTTATTAAAGAGAAATCTGGATTCAAAAGCATCTTACAAATGGTAAAGGAATTTGGAACTGCATATTCTCCGTTTTACTTGCTCTTTTCACAGCACTTCATCATTCTTATTTAACCTCTCTTGCCCTTCTGACATAGGTTGGGCTTAAATCAAGCTGGAAAAGGAAGTGGGCTCCCCGGGGTCACATCTGTGGCAGACACCAGGCATTTTCTGTCTACTCGCTTGGGAGGCTATCTACTGGCCTCACCCATGAGATTATGAAAGTGAAATGATGGATAGAATGAAAATAGAAGCCCTTTCCGGTCTGTCTCCAAAACACACAGAAGTGCTGTGCTTTGCCACGTATCCTGCCGATGGTTTCGGCCAGTGTCCGGCACGCTGATTATCCTAACAACCTAAGAGATGATCGAAGCCCAGCTGTTTCATTGCCTGTGTCTATAGAACCCCGGCCGTGCTTCCCAGGTGAAACTCTCTGTCCATCCTGCTCTAATTGGATGAAAACAGCCAGGTCTATGTTCTACTACATGTGTAATACATTCCCTCACCTTGAGGAGCAGAATAATTCAGAAATTTCGCTTGGTACCATGCTCTCCCTTGTCTCACAGGAACGTGAGAAGGCAACTAATAAAAACAGGAAAGCTGTACCCTCCCCCTTCTCCGGGGACTAAATTTGGCCCCAACATTCTTGCAACGTAGCAGAGAGGTTAAGAACCCAAACTGGGCAGGTCACTCCCCTCTCTAAGTCTCAGTTTGCTCATCTGTTAAGACGGGGTAATGCTCCTCTCATTGGATCAAGGGGAATGATGGGTTGAAAGCACTGATGATCACATCATGGTGACAGTTCAGAATGTGCTAGTGACCGCCGTGACATGTGGATTCCCATCTCTAGTAGCCAGCAAACCACAGGTGGGCCATCAGGGAAAGGTATCTCAGGTCTGAGAATTCCAACAGCCAAAGGTATACTCTTGTTGCCACACATCTCAAGGAATTTTTTTTGGGCGGGGGCGGGTCCCCAGACGTGCAAAAGCTATTAAAATTAAAGGGAAACCTTAGATTGTCCTTAACTCCCTACTTATATCTTCCCAGCTTAGATTGAATAAAGAATCGCTTGACTATAATATTCAGTCAGCAATGCATATGCTGAATATTCACGGACATTTTTATGTTTCTAGGAAAAATACAAGAGTCGGGAGGTTAGAAGCTAAATTTTTTCCTCATAGTTCTCCATGTCTTCACAGATTTGGGAGAAGAGGGAAAGGCTGGGCCCCCTAGATGGAAACAGACCCCCTCCCCCACTCACCCCGGGGCCCTGGTTCTTGACTAGTCCTCCCATAACTGGCAGCTGTTTCCTCTTGAGGAAAAGGAAAGGAAAATCATGATGAAAGGTATTTTGTTTGCAAGCCATCTGCCAAACAGAACCCCAGGATTCTTGAAGTTCAGTGTGAAACTAACATCTGTATGATAACAAGCACTTTTACTAAAAGGATTTCCCCCATCGCTGAGCTGAAGCCCTAATTGGAACTTTGAAAACCCAGTCTCTCAGGAAGAGAGGTTTGTTTCTCTTAAATGTTCTAAGAGTGACATGATGATCATTTAACAAACACCTGTTAAGTTTCAGTTCCCATCAGCCCTGCTTGAAGTTTAAGTCAATCAAAATGAAGACGCGGAGTACCGGGTAGATGACGAGGGAATCTCTCCATTGGACAGTCACACCACTTACCCTCTCCCCAGGGAAGCCTCATTCTGTACAACACCGGCCATGAACGCTCCCTAAGCTGAGCTATAAACAAAAGGCAGAGGATCCTCAGGCCCTGGACCCCAGCTTCAGACCCTGCTCACAAGATCACAAACAGCACTGAGAGCTCAAGTAAGGACTTCTCACATCTGCCACTTACTTTTACCCTAACTACGGTGGCAGGACCCTGAGCCCGGAGGTGGATTAACAAGCTCACAGCTGAAACGTAACACTAAATTAAACCTTTACCTTTACAGGGTGATTGGCAGTTTATCAAGTACTGGTTCAAACATCTGACCCTCATAGACCCCAGCCCTGCAGCTGCGAGGGCATGAATTCCACCCCCCCACTCCCACCCCCCAGCTCTTGTCTCTGTGACCACAGTAACTTCCAGCTTCCTTTACACATCTGTTTCCATTTCTTGTCCTCATCAGGGATGGGGACACCTCATTGCAGTTCTACACTTTAATAATACGCAACTCCAGATCTTCAAAGTCAGCCAGCTCTGGGGAATAGGGTCCGAATTCATGGCCACTTTTTGGTGAGCAAGTCGAATCAAATATAACTTCTGATACAACGAACACATAGGGAGAGAGACACTCGGCTCAAACCTGGCTAATCCAGTTCACATTACCAGTCCGAGAGGCTGCCCAGTGCCAGAGAGCTTCTACTCACTCTCAGGGTACCCTAGAAGCCCCCCAAGGAGCCGGGCAAGGAGTGTGATGCATGCACCCAGGAGCTTGAGAGCTGCCCTGGGGCCAGCCCTCTGCTGCGGGGAACCGGAGACCTCTCCTCCTCACTTTCTTGTCCAGCTTTTTCAGTATCCACCCACTCAGGAGAGTGGGGGAAAAGGGGAGTGCACAGAATAGGTTAATACAGATGGTGACCACCAGGAGGTCGGGGCGGGAGTGGGGATGGGGTGGGGGGAATGGGACGATGGAAAGGTACTGACAGGAAAAGTGGGCGATTAGGGAAGGAGGCTCATGGAACAGGGGAGGAGGGTCACCACGGGAAATAAGGGAAATGGGTGATGCACAGGGCTGGGGGGGAGGGGAAGAGCAACAAGAGAAGGGACCAAGGAGGATGGTGACCGAGAAGGTGATGGTGATGGGGCATGTTAACACGGTGAACAGAGTCGCGAGGGAGCAAGGGGACAAGGAGGGTGATGCCCGGCCCGGGCCGCGTACACTGCCAAGGCGGCGGCGCTCAGCACGTAGCGAGCGCTGGGCGGCGGGGGCCCCTCGTACGGGCCGAGATGCGGGGCGCTGAGCACCCTCCGCGGCCGCGCCGCCGGGCGTGGGGACCGCGGGCCTGCAGCCGCCCGGCCCCCGCCTCCTCCCCCTCTCTCAGGGTCGGTCCCGTTGCGCCGCCGTCCTGCCCCGCAGCCCCCGGAGAAGCCGCTTACCTGCGCCCGAGCGCGCGGGCGGCGGGGGCGGCCGCTGGGGCCGGGGAGACGCCGCCGCCCGAGGGCGCGGACGCTCGGACGCCCCCTGCCCACGCCACGGAGCCACCGCCCCGCTGCTGCCCGGCCCACGCCGCCGGAGCCCGAGCCAGAGCCGAGCCGGTTCCCAGCCGGTGCCGACGCCGCGCTGCGCTCCGCGGGGCCGCGGGGACCACAACTCCCACAATGCCGCGCGCGGCCGGGAGGCTCGAGGAGGGGATGCGGGCGGGGCGGGGCCAGCGCCGGCGGCCTGAGGGGCGGGGCCGAGACCCCCAGCGGCCAGGGGTGCTACTCGCACGCGGGGTGACCCGGGGCCGAGATCGCGCCGCCCGCTCGCGTGGCTTTTGCGGGCGCGGCCGTGGGCCCGAGCGGGGAGACGCACTGCCCGCCCAGTCCCAGGGCGCGCGCAGGCGGGCGGGCGTTGGGTAATTCATGAAGTCCGGCGGGCGTTAATTTACCCGCTCCTGGTTCTGCCTCTGTGCCTCTGCCTGTTCTCCCTCCCTTGGTCTCTCTCTTTTCTCTGGTCCTCCCTCCGTGCCTCTGCCTGTTCTCCCTCCCTTGGTCTCTCTCTTTTCTCTGGTTCTCCCTCCTACATTTCCTCCTTTCCTTCTCTTTCACTTTCCCTCCCTTTTCTTTCCTCCCTCACTTCCTCTTGCCCTGACACCCTGTTTCTTTATTGATTCATTCATCTACTTGAGGCCTCGTAGGCACTTGGAATGAAACCGCAAATCAAACAGGATCCTTAAGTTTCATGGAAGACAAACTCATTCGCTTGATACAAATGATTATTGGGCAACCTCTCTGGGGCTGGCCCTGCGCTCTCTGGCGAGCCGTCCAGACGTGGCCCCTGCCCGCAGGGAGTCTCCGGCTAGCCAGGAGTAGGCGGTGCCCAAGTAATCACAGGTACACATCTACAGTCACCTACCAGGCAGAGTGGTTACCAAGAGAAAGGACAGGATGAGAATGTGTAACAGGGGGGCCTAATGCGGGGTTGGAGTCTCCAGGGAGGCCTCTCTGAGCAAGTGATGTTCGAACGAAGGCTTGTGGGAGACAACAGGGGCCCTGGGTCGTGTTGTGGGCTCCGGGGGAACTATGCATGAGTGGGTTTTGGGAACACGGAGTGGGAGGACCAGCCCACAGTCCATCCGTTCTGTCCCAGAATCCACCTTGCCCCTTCGCAGACCCCACCTCCCACCACCCCCACACCCAGAACCCACCTCTGTCGTGTCCCAGAACCCACCTTGCCCCTTCCCAGAATCCACCTCTCACCCCCCGACCCAGAATCCACCTCTCCCTGACCCAGAATCCACCTCTCCCTGACCCAGAATCCACCTTGCCCCTTCCCAGAACCCACCTGGTCCCTGTCCCAGAACTCACCTCTTCCATGCCCCAGAATCCACCTCACCTTTGTCCCAGAGCCTACCTCTAGGATGTCCCAGAGCCTAGCTCTAGGATGTCCCAGAATCCACCTTGTCTCTCTCAGAAACCACCTCTACCATCTCTATTATTGCTCAGAATCCACATCTACTGTGGCCCAGAATCTGCCTTTACCATGTCTTAAAATCCACTTCATCCCTGTCATCTCCCCCCTTTTCTAAGTCCAAAGGAGGAAGAACTTTTCTTTTTTTCTCTTTTATTCCGGATGCATACATTGCGAAACCATAAAATGCATATGGATTTGCTCCAAGTGTGGGTAATCGACACAGGCATCAGATTTAGAAACATTAAACATGTTGTATCTTTTCACTGCCAGCCTCGGAATGGTTGAGCCTGGGTAGGGTGGAGAAGATGGGAGGATATTTGGTGCATCTCACATTCAGAAAGTTGCTCATATTTAGACTTCTCCAAAGACACATATGTTCAGTCACTGCATCACACTGACAGGGATGAAAAAGAAAACTATTCTTCATACAGTTGTAAATGTGTGTTCCATTGCTGGACCACACCATCTGTAGTACATTATGAATTAATATTGTCTATAAATCTTGTAATTATCTTTGACCAGTGCAATTATATCGCTCTGTATTTGTTAAGAGCATTTATTTGTTCAATGGCTAAATTACCATACACACATTTTGCTAACCCTGCTTGCCATTCTTTCCTCTGGGAGACCCTGGGAGGTGAATTCCCCCCAGAAAAGGGTATCCGGGCCTTCCAGAGGGGGCTTTTGGGTGAAAGCTCATGATAAATGTTCATTGAGCTAATGGAGGAGTTGAGATAAGGGCCAAGTGCTTATAAATTGCCTGGCTTCAGCTTGGCTGTTACCCGCGTCCTCCTCCTCTCCCCGTTGTCTCTAGGGCAGTCATTCCCGACCCACTCTGAGGCTGCACAGCCTATCATTACGCCATCTCGTACACTCGTGGGGTCCACCCAACTCCCTCCTCCTACAGATGGAGTCACTAGGGGTCCAGAGAGAAAACATGCCCTGCTCACTCAAGGTCACAGCAAGTCAGTAGGGGAATGTGTAGACCCTCGACAAAAATACTTGTTTGGTGGGTGAAAGAAACTGGTATAGTCACTTTATAGAGCAATTTGGTAGTATTTGCTAAAATAACAACAACAACAAATCTGTTTCCCCTAAGAACCAATAATTTCACTACTCTATCTGCCCTAGAGAAATTCTAGGGTAGATAAAGTAATGGTAACATCTTCATGTTATATAATACTGGGCAGCTATTAAAAAGGAAGAGCTAGATGTATGTATAACAATATAAAGCTCCTGAACAAATTATAAAGCAAAAAAAAAAAAAAAAGCAGAATTCTACATGCAGTATAATTTCATTTACATAATATGCACATATACACAAAACGTTACTCTATGGTTTCTGTGGATGTATACACATATTTATGTAAAAGCAGGAGAAAAGCACTGGCAGAATACCCTAGTATGTCCTCCTTTTTAAAACTTAAAGTACTACAATGTTTGTAAATATAAAGACTATCCCTCAGAGAAAGCAACTTAGAGGGACGTCAAGAAGGAATGAGAACTGGACACAGTGGACAAAAGGAATTCCAGCATTTTCTGTAATGTTTTAACTTCATTTAATATTTTCAAAAGGATTTAAATGCTCCTGGAACAAAAAGTAAAAAGAACAAATGACTTATTAGGACTACCCTTCCCTATCCCTCAACCACCCAGTTCCCTTTCCTTAAGAAAATCATTATAACCAATTTCTTACCCATTTTTCCAGGAAAATGCTGTGCATTTGCAAATATACAGAAGTATTTTAACTTTAAAAAAAGGAAAAGACACGGATGGTCTCTCTCACCACACCTACCCAACATTGTACTGGGCCTTTTCACCAGTGCAATAAGGCAAGAAAAAGAAATAGGAGGCATTTGGAAGAGTAATTGAAAAAAAAATTCATAGTAGCAACAAAACAAAAGTGTAAAGAACTCAGGAATGAATTTAACTAAAATGGGAAAGATGGGGGAAAAAAAAGTGAAATAAAAATATTGAAGGGCACAGAATAAATTGTGAATAACGACAATGTATGCAAAACTCCCAAAGAGACAACATCACAAAAATGTCAATTTCCCCAACTGACCTATAAAATTTAAATCAATTTTTATGACAATCCCAATGTTTTTCATGCAACGAGATAAACTGATCTTAAAATTTATAGAGAAAAGCAAAGGGCCAAGAAAGCTAAAGACAAAATAAAATTATCTAATAAAAATGAGCCAAGGATAAGAGCAGGCAAGTCACACAAGAGGAAACACAAATGGCCAGTAAACAACTAGGAAGGTGCCGTGCCCATTGCTCATCATGGAAAGGCAAACTAAAACCACAGTGAGATGCTGTTTTGCTTTCATCCTCTTGGCAAAAATTGAAAGGCCAGTTGACGCCAAGTATTGGTAAGGCTGTGGAGCAACAGGTGCTCTTGTACACTGCTGGTGGAGTGTAAATTTGCACAACTACTTTGGCCCTCTTTTGTAAAGTTTGAAGGTGTGCGCACCCCCCAATCCTGCCATGCTACTTCCTGGTATATGCTCCAGGGCACTGATTTTCAAACTGGGGGTTCCACTGATGGTTGTAGAATTGACAGAGTGAGTCATGACCACGATTTGAAACAATGAAATAGACAACAGACAATCAAAAATTACAAAGAGTGTTTCTGAAAGTGTCCTAAGAGTACTGTGTGTTTGTGTTGCACTGGGTCCCAGTGTAAAATGCATTTCTGATAGTGGGTGGCAGTCAGGTCAATTTGAAAGCCTTTGCCCTAGAGAAGTTTGCAGAGTGCGACGCATACAAGAATATACATTGCAACATTTCGTGAAAAATTGGAGGCAACAAACATTATCAAGAGGAAAACGCACCCATAAATTCATACAAAGGAATATGATATAGCAGGTAAAGTGCTTGAGACAGAGCTAAATGTTTCAACATGGATAAATCTCCAAAATATAATGTTGAGCTGGAAAAGGAAACAGCAGATTGGTATTATAGCATAATATTGATCTTAAGTGTGAACTCATGCAAAGAATACAATATGCTGTTTAGGGAATATGTAAATAATATTATATGTTACATATGTGTACATATACACATATATACGTTCAGGAAAAATGCATACATTAATATATGTATTAATAGTAAAAATCTTGCATGGGGACAATTAATGCAAATTCAGGATAGTGGTTATTTCTAGGGAGGGAGCATACAGGAGAGGGAGTAGGATTGGGGAAGGGTACGTGGTGGGGGGGGCTTCAACACTATTTTAAGTATTTTATTCCTTTCAAAAACCAAAGCGACAAAGCAAAACGTTAAGTTTGCAAAGGAAAGTGGTAGGTACATAAATGTTTGTCCTGTTATCCCTATGAATGTTTGAACTATTACACAATTATAAATTATAAGGAGGCAATTTTTTTTTTTTTTTTTGCGGTATGCGGGCCTCTCACTGTTGTGGCCTCTCCCGTTGCGGAGCACAGGCTCCGGACACGCAGGCTCAGTGGCCATGGCTCACGGGCCCAGCCGCTCCGCGTCATGTCGGATCTTCCCGGACCGGGGCACAAACCCGTGTCCCCTGCATCGGCAGGCGGACTCTCAACCACTGCGCCACCAGGGAAGCCCAAGGAGGCAATTTGATTAGGTAAAACGAACTTTGTTTTTAAAGGTCTGGGTTACAGGTTTCCAATATGACTTGAGCTACTTGGAGATTTTCCAGAACAGCTGCTTCAACTGTGTTCCAACTTTGAGGTTCCTAGTAGCCCTGGTAGGGGCAACAAGAGAAAGGGGATGAAGATAGTGGGGTGACAGGCACACTCCCAGGGTCTCTTAGTTGCTTGCCTCTGAGCAGCTGGGTTTTCATTGGCTTCTGTACTTGTATTTTAGTTCCTAAAACTAAAATAAGTTTGTATACCATTGCCCTAGGCTACCCCAAATAAAAACTAGGAAGCTTTGGGGGGAGTGGGGGAGGGAAGAATTGGGAGTTTGGGATTAGCAGATGCAAACTATTACATATAGGATGGAGAAACAACAAGGTCCTACTGTATAGCACAGGGAACTATGTTCAATATCCTGTGATAAACCATAATGGAAAAGAATATGAAAAAGAATATATATATGTGTAACTGAATCAGTTTGCTGTACAGCAGAAATTAATACAACATTGTGAATCAACTATACTTCAATAAAACAAAACAAAAAAAAGCTGGGAAGCTCTGCTCTGAGCAACATTAGGATAAGCCTGAGTCAGAAATCCTAGGGAATGAGTTTGCATATCTCTCCAAATAGCTTTATCGCATTGGATGATACACTTTGGTTGGTTAGCATATACAGAGGAGTAATTCTATCTGTCCAGAAAGCAGAGCCACACTTCCGCGTTATCAAATGCTTAATGGATTCCAAGAACAAATCTAAATCACCTTGAGCTGATCCAATAAAGTGCCGCTAACATCTCTTTTGCGTTTGAACAGACGGTGAACTTCCTGCTTACAGTGCAAATAGGTAGAACCAGACGTGAGCCTGCTGCTGTGAAGACTGGGATAGCTTGCCTTAGACATTGGAGTAAGTGAATTAATTAAAATTTCTTCCCAAAGCCATCACCTGTTTCTGCCACTGTCTTCCACTGGGTCACCACCCAGCCCCCGCTTGACCTGGCTCACTGGACTACACCAGTCATTCCTCAATCTCCAGCAGCTTTGGAGTAGCTTTGGCTGGGCAGGGAAGGTAGGTGTGAGAACCTATCAGCCTCTGTGATGGAAAAACAGCCATTAGAAGCATGGGCAGGTTTATAAGGTCTTGAAGAGAATCAGCCCTCTACCAAACCTGGAATAGACTTCAACCTCTAAATGAACTAGAGTGTGTTTTGCTTCCTTTCCCACCTCTAAGAACCTTTGTTGGTGGACACACACTGCGGCCAATATAGCCTTCCGTTCGTGCACGCAGTGGGGGTTGATACTAAAATTGTTTAACAACCAGTACATCATGGCACCAACCATCGGAATGGTTGCAGACTGTTAAAATACAGGCACGGCCATATCAATGCCACGTCAGCCTCAGTCCACGTGGTAGAGAAATCTCATATTCACGGAACTCATCCAGGCTGCCCCTGAGCTCAGGAGCAGACATATCTTGAAACTCCCAGCTAGAAAGGAGAAGCGTCCTCTCCTTCTGAACCCACTTTTTCTACATTCCCAACAGAGGGAAGCTGAGAAGTCACCTGGGAAGACTACTTATTCTACACAGAACTGTTGAACATATACTCTGTGCCGTGCCCACTGAATATACGGCTGTGATCGAGTACTGGTGGCCTCTGCGTTAAATCCAGCATGAACATACATTCAGTGTGGCCCACAAGGGGCTTTTAAAAATTGTCAAACTGAAGGCAGAAGACCTGAATAGACACTTCTCCAAAGACCTACAGATGGCCAACAGGCACATGAAAAGATGCCCATCATCGCTAATAATCAGAGAAATGCACCTCAAAACTACAGTGAGGTATCACCTCACACCAGTCAGAATGGCCACCATCAAAAAGTCTGCCAAGAATAAATGCTGGAGAAGGTGTGGAGAAAAGGGAACCTTCTTGCACTGTTGGCGGAAATGTAAATTGGTGCAGGCACTATGGAGAACAGTATGGAGGTTCCTTAAAAAACTGAAAGAGAGTTGCCATATGGTCCAGCAATCACGTTCCTGGGCATATATCCAGACAAAACTCTAATTCGAAAAGATATGTGCACCCCTACGTTCATAGCCGCACTATTCACAATAGCCAAGACGTGGAAGCAACCTAAATGTCTATCAACAGATGAATGGATAAAGAAGATGTGGGGTGTATATATATATATAAATATTACTCAGCCATAAAAAGAATGAAATAATGCCATTTGCAACTACACGGATGGACCCAGAGATTATCATACTAAGTGAAGTCAGTCAGACAAAGACAAATATCATATGATATCACTTATATGTGGAATCTAAAATATGATACAAATGAACTTATTTACGAAACAGAAACAGACTTACAGACATAGAAAGCAAACTTATAGTTAGCAAAGGGAAAAGGGTGGGGAGGGATAAATTAGGAGTTTGGGATTAACAGATACACACTACTACATATAAAATAGATAAACAATAAGGACCTACTATATAACACAGGGAACTACATTCAATATCCTGTAATAACCTACAATGGAAAGGAATCTGAAAAAGAATATATGTACTGTGTACATACATATATATACACATATATGAAACTTTGCTGTACACCAGAAACTAACACAACATTGTAAATCAACTACACTTTAATTTTAAAGAATTGTCAACCTTGAAAAATTAGGAGACACCACATACAAACCAGGATTTCCAGCTTCTCATGAAAAAATGGCAATTTCTGGTCATACTGGGACTGATTTCTGCAAAACAGCAAACTGGCTGGTAGGAGGTTTGCTGCAGTCAACACCCGCTGTCTACTGCTCCCCAACGCCAAGGAGGACTGTCACTTGCCCCCATCACTGACTCTGCACTGTGTGTGTTTTTATAGTAAGAACTGTTTCTCTGCTTTCATATCTCTGTCAAAAGTGGGAAAACAAAAGCCAGACCAAGAGAGCTGAATGATTTTTATTAGCCTTGGCCACTTCCCCTGTTTATGTTACCTGACATGTTCCACAGGCACTTGAGTTTGTAGCTCCCGGAACGAAACGATGCCAAAAAAACTTTAAAAAATGAATTTCTGCCTCTGGGAACTTGCAGGAGTGAGGATTAAACTTGACAACCTTGGGACCTGGCAGTGGCAGGAACAGTGCGTGCAAAAGGCTTATAAGTGTGAGAAATCTCGGCATGTTTAGGAAATGGCAGAAAGCCCATGTGGCTGGGGGAGGGGAGAGGGAGCGTGCAGGGAGAGGGGTTTGGAGAGGGAGCGTGCAGGGAGAGGGGTTTGGAGAGGGAGCGTGCAGGGAGAGGGGTTTGGAGAGGGAGCGTGCAGGGAGAGGGGTTTGGAGAGGGAGCGTGCAGGGAGAGGGCTTTGGAGAGGGAGCGTGCAGGGAGAGGGGTTTGGAGAGGGAGCGTGCAGGGAGAGGGGTTTGGAGAGGGAGCGTGCAGGGAGAGGGGTTTGGAGAGGGAGCGTGCAGGGAGAGGGGTTTGGAGAGGGAGCGTGCAGGGAGAGGGGTTTGGAGAGGGAGCGTGCAGGGAGAGGGGTTTGGAGAGGGAGCGTGCAGGGAGAGGGGTTTGGAGAGGGAGCGTGCAGGGAGAGGGGTTTGGAGAGCAGGCTCAGGCCTCTCAAGCCCTGGGAAGGAGCTTGGGTTTTATTCTAAGTGGCTTGACATGTGTTCTGCTCGACAGCCACAAAGGCTCCAAAGGCTCTTGAACGACACTTGGTTATTAGTCCTTGTAGACGGAGGTAGGTTAGAGTAGCAGTAACAGCAGGGGAGAAGAGGTGTGAGTCAAGATGGCTTTTACCTAAATAATTGCTATCACTCAGGTGCCCAGAAGTGGGGAGATGGCACACTCCCACTGGGTTTAATACCCACAAAAACAACTAAGTGAAGTGGAGCTGGGCAGTCTACCTGAAAAAGAATTCAGAGTAATGATAGTAAAGATGATCTAAGATCTTGGAAAAAGAATGGAGGCACAGACCAAGAAGATACAAGAAATGTTTAACAAACAGCTAGAAGATTTAAAGAACAAAGAGAGATGAACAATAATTGAAATGAAGGGGCTTCCCTGGTGGCGCAGCGGTTGGGAGTCCGCCTGCCAGTGCGGGGGACACGGGTTCGAGTCCTGGTCCAGGAGGATCCCACGTGCTGCAGAGCAGCTGGGCCCGTACACCACAATTGCTGAGCCCACTTGCCGCAACTGCTGAGGCCCGCGCGCCTGGAGCCCGTGCTCCAGCGAGGAGTGGCCTCCACTCGCGGCAACTGGAGAGGGCCCACGTGCAGCGGCGAAGACCCAACGCAGCCATAAATAAATAAATTTATTTAAAAAAATAAAATAATTGAAATGAAAAATACACTAGAAGGGATCAATGGCAGAATAAATGAGGCAGAAGAACAAATAAGTGAGCTGGAAGACAGAGTGGTGGATATCACTGTCGTGGAACAGAATAAAGATGTGGGTTTGATAAAGGGAGAGGGCAAAGTTTAAGGAAACCTCAAGGATGGTGCAGTACCCAGAGCTAGTAACAGGGGGAGCTGTTACTCCCTTAGGCTGGAAAGGACGCGGAGAGTGGTTACCAGAATCTAGAGATAGAGATACTGTTTAGAGAGGGCTGTACTCTTCCCATAAGGGACCCTGTCAGCCTGTGGGATCCCACATACAGGAAGCTGGGAAGAATGACCTCACTCTCTGCCTGCCTTCTCATCTCCTGCTGGGGCTCTACCAACCGGACACCACAAGAGAGGGAGCCCATTGATGGAGATCACACAGGTCAGCCTCCCCAGGGCTGAGAACAGGGAGGCGGCCAGGGAGTGGATCTGGAGGCGCAAAAGAAAAACACCCAGTTCACCCTCCAGGACACAGGAAATGGAAATCGCATCCCTATGTGGAAGAGGGGCCAGACTCAGGCGCAGTGTTTGCTGACAATGGCTATCACCCAACATCTCCAACTTCAGGGCAGAAAAACCTCCTGGTTTCAGGAAGCCCAGGGACCCATGCAAGGAAAAACTTCAGGATCTGCTTTTGAAGGTAAGCTATTTGGATGCGGACTCAGAACTGCCAAAATGGAGCAAGAGGCACTTTCGATTGGTTGGAAGTCCCTCGAGAGATGTCCCTCATGTGCTGTTACTGGAATTTGCAACTCCTGTAAAAAGCTGCCCCGGGCATGACTCACTGAGTTGATGTCCAAACCACTGCCTCCACGGCTCTCCAACTCGTCCCCCTAATCTCCTCCCTCTTTCTGCAGCTGCAACCTGAGAGGCAAACTTTGCTCCCTCCAGGGAGGGGCCCCCGGGACCTGGCGCCAGCTTCCTTGCCTGGCCAGCTGCCTTTGCACACTGCAGGTAGCCAGGATTTCCTGGGTTCCAGGGAAAAAGCAGCATGTTGGAAGAGTCCAGACAGTAGACGTCTTGTCGTTGCAGGTCACACTCCCAGAGGGAGGAGATGAGCACTGTGGAGTCACAACCGGAAATCACCTGATCACTGTTACAAGCTCCGGCTCAGTAAATGAACATAGGACAGCTCCATGGAGCTAAGCCTTTTTCGCATTGCTTTTTTTTTCGGCTGTGCCGCATGGCTTGTGGGATCTTAGTTCCCTGACCAGGGATTGAACCCAGGCCCTCAGCATCGAGAGTGTAGAGTCCTAACCACTGGACTGCCAGGGAATTCCCCTTTTTTGTATTTCTTATTAACGAACTTGGTTTTCATGCATCTGGGAATTTGCAACAGCTGGAACCAGATGCTTTAGGGTTTAGTTTAGGTTTGTTTTGTTTTGTTGCAAGCTTCTCTTTTGCTGTCTTTTGCATTTTTCCCTTGCTTCTACCTGGCTAAGGTAGAAATTTATCAGCCCTGCCAGATTCTGTCTAGCTGATCTGGCAGTGGCATGGGAGCGTGGTCAGGTCACGACGTGATTGTTATCAACTCAACCTGCTGGTTGACACATACGACCTACCTAGAATTGAAGGGCTGTATTCCAAGTTCCTCTGAGTCTTCAGCTGGCAAAGTTGTCATGATTTCCCTTAACCTGAGATGCACTGTTGAGAATTTTTTCCTTTACAAACTCACACTTCACTTGATGGAAGAAAGCAAGGAGCTTTAGACTCAGATCCAGGTTTGAATCCCATCTCCATCCATCACTGGCTGTGTGGCCTCAGACACAGGTTACCTAAGCTCACTGAGCCTCAGTTGTCCACCTGTCAAAATGGGCTTAATACCAACCTCATAGTATTGCTATAGGATTCAATGGGATGACATGAATCCTTTACACAGTCTCGCTTAGCAGGTATCCGGTGTCCTCCTGTTCCCAGCCTCCTTATTCACACATTTTAACCCTTTTCATCCAGGCTGCTGCCTTCAGGATCTTGCTTAACCACAAGAGGAGCCAGCGTGATTATGCAGTTTATTGCTGTTCACAGACTTCCCTACTCCTTGGAGCTCCAGCCATCATCTAGCCCTTGCCAAGCCTTCTGCGGGTTGTGTCCTACAGAGTGTGATGTTTGGAGCACCATGTTGATTTGGGAAGATGGAAATTCAGAGCAATGGATTGGAAGTACAGTGGGTGGGGAGGGTGTGGGAGAGACTTGGGCGATCAGCAGGGGCTGTGAAAAACCATGGAACTGCTGAGAATGGCAGGAACAAAAACAAAGCAGCCCTGATGAGGCTGGGCAGCAGGTGCTGCAGAGATCTTACTGGCACACAAGACGCCCTCAGTATTGGTGAAGGAATGAATTTGGAGGATGAGGAAGAACTCAGGGAATGGGCAAATCAGCCAGCAGTCTCAGGGCACTTAGAAAGGCTGGGTTTTTGCTCAAATGCCACTGATCAGAGAGGACCTCCTTGTCCTTTGATATACAACAGCACTTGATCCGTCGTCCACTGGAGCCACTGTCCTTCCTGGCTCCCCTGCAGTGCTTATCACCATATTGCATATTTATTGCATATTTATTGTATATTTATTGGTTTGTTGTTTGGCTACTTCACTAGGATATGAACTCCAGGAGGGCAGGGACTTGGTCTCTTTTGTTTTCTCCTGCATCTCCGGCCCCTACAACAGAGCATGGCACACAGCAGAGACTCGGTACATATATTTGAATACGTACATGATTGAATACATGAGAGCCATTACAGGGATGGGAGGAACGGGGAGAAAGACTTGCCATGGTTCTCAAACTTAGGGTGCCTCGGGATCACCTGGGGCCGGGTTAGAACGGGGATTGTCTCGCCCATTCCCACCAGCTGAATCAGACTGTTCTGGGGCAGATATTCTGAGGACTCCACTGAGACGCGCTGGACTTGCCTTAGAAACTGCTGGATTTCCCCCAATCACTCTCCCTCCTAGAATTATCCTCCCTTCACTTATCTCAGAATCACTTTGTGATGTCCAAGCACTCGACTTAATAGCTCTTCTCTCTCTCTATATGTCTCGATACATCACCTTGGTGAAGCCCACCCAGAATAACTTGATGAAAAAGAAGAGAGAACTTTCTCCAGACTGCTCCATCCCAAGATGCTGCTCTTGGGCTCCCCAAACACTCCTTCCTAAGAGTTCTACTTGCTGGTACCCTATGAAAATACTAAATTTTAACCTTTAGCCGTTTACTGTTCAGTACTTCATAGCCTCTAGTCTCTTATTTCTAAATGATCTTCTGTGTTTGAATTACTCACGTTAGAGAGTACTCTCGGAGGATGGGGACTGCAACTTTTATTTTCCATTTTTCCCTTAGTGCCGGCTGTCCGAGAGTCTGCTCTATGAATGCTCTTAACTCACTGGCCAATTAACAGCCACAGCTGGGCACTGCATAAGCGCCTGAAACATGAAAATGATGATGAGAGCGGTAACAATAACAGCCTCTTGGATGTGAAGCCTCCAAGTGCCTTCCTTTCTAGAAGACCAATGACTTGAGAAGAGGAATTTTCCTATTGTTATGTAACTTTCACCAAACGTTTCTTCACTACTCTTTGGCTTTCCTTCCGGCCCCAATCACATGATCTGTCCCTAAAGGAATTTATTCAGTTAGCCCCAGGAAGTATATGCCCACAGTATGAATGTTTAGGTCGATGTGGAAAGATGGGAATTTGCAGGGAGATCAAAGGGGGAGCTAATACTTTCACCTCTGCTGACTCACCTTACAGTGAAGCAGAAATCGCAGGACAGATGGCTCTTGCCCTCTGAATTTGCAGAAATGTTATTTTAGTCCTGTGCCCATTGCTCATGATAGAAAACAGTGGCAAAAAAAATGAAAGAACCACCATGGCTTGCTGTCCGCTGTTGCTGGTGGTGGTGGTGGGGTGTGTGTGTGTGTGTTGCAGCAGTTTCATCTTTTATGAAAATGCTTCTGACACTCCTTCAGCTCTGCCTCCCAACCCCAAACCAAAGACGACTCCTGTCTTTACAGTTTCCATTGCCGGCCCCACTGTTCTCCCAGAGACCTTGTTTTGAATACTAGAAGCTAACTCTGATTTCTTCCACTCCCAAGTGCTTGCTGCACCCAGTGGACTCTACCTCCACTGTCTCGCCCACAAGCATCCCTCTTTCCCATTCTCTTGGCTACCACAGCAATTCCGATCCGCACCATTCCCCAATCAGTATCCCCTCCCCCCACTCACCCCATATATCATGGACAATTTCAGCTTTCTAAAGCAACTCCCTCGTTTCAAAGGCTCCCAATTTATCTACCGAAAAGACACGCAGATTCACTGGCTTGGTTGTCAAGCCCTTGCAAGAGAGCCCTGACCTACCTGGCCAGGCTTATCCCCTCTACTCTGGCATCTAGGCATTTTCTCAGGTTGTCTCTGTGTCCAGGGACGCTCTCCTTTAGCGTCATGTCTGTAGAAACCTTGTGTACTATTTTAGGCCTCACCAAGTGAACATCAACGGGCTCTTCAGTTTAGCCAGTCTTCACGGAATCTCCAGACACAGTGCTAGGTGTTGCGGATCACAGAAATGAATAAAGCACGGCCCCAGCTCTCAGCGGAGTTCACTGTCTCGTAGGGGAGAGTGATGGGGGAGCATTCAATAAAGCTAACGGTTTCAACAATTCAGATTTCTGTGCAAGTAGAGAGAAGGGGTACCTGACTTTGCACTTGTTTGTGGGGCAGGGATGGTGGGAAGACAGGGAAGCAGATATGGAGGGAGTGACACGTGGGCAGTTAGGTGATCATGAGAGGGCAGCGCATAAGCCACCGAACGAGATGAAACAAGTGCAAGGAGGCTGTGGAGAAGCACAGCCAGATGCTCTATCACGTGGGACATTTGTGAACAGGCTGTATGGAAACGCTGTGCCTCAGACCAGTTCACTAAGAGAGGAAGAAAGAGGAATTTTCTTCTGCCTCTTGATGGTCATTGGTCAAGGTTTATTCCATGGGGCACTGAGTCCCCACGTGGGCTTTTGGGAAGCTGCTGGGGAGGTCAGATCCCCGGTCCTGCTACATGGAGCTTCATCCAAGTCTCGACGTGATGGGAGGATCAGAGTCTTAAAGAGTCTGGTGTGCTCGTGGACCTGGGTACCAGAGCTGCCAGGGCTCCTACCATGGCAGGTGCAACAGACGCTGTGTCTGATCCCAGCCTCACTCCAGGGGAGGCAGAGAAGCCAGCACTGGGGGGCAGTGGAGACTTCAGCTGTGGTGATGGTGGCAGGGCTTTCCACGAAGTCCAATCTACCTCTTGAACTTCTCATTTATACGTAGGCCTTCCCATGATATCTGGCTTCCAGACCATAATATCTGGTCTCAACTTTTTTGGAAGACAAGGCTACTTACTACATGGAGGGTAGATTTAAAGGGGTAGATTTAAAGAGATTTGAAGTCTGGGAGCAGAGAGATTAGCTAGGAGCCTCTTCAATTGTCTTAGTAAGAGATGATAAACATCTCAACTAGGATAGTGGTAGTGGTGATGGAGAGGAGAAAAAGAACCTGATAGATATCTGCCACTGCACTGTGGCCCCCCAGTTCACGTGTTAACCCCAACACGATGGTATTTGGAGATGGGGGTCTTTGGCAGGCAATTAGATTTAGATGAGGTCATGAGGGTAGGACCCTCATGATGGGATTAATGCCCTTATAAGAAGAGAAAACAGAGCTATCTTCCTCTCTCCCCCTCTCCCCCCCCACCCCCCTCCTCTCTGCCATGTGAGACCAGAGCAAGAGGGTGGCTATCTGTAGGTCAGGAAGAAAACTCACACCAGAACCCGACCATGCTGGCGCTCTGACCTGAGACTTCCAGACTCCAGAACCAATAGAAAATGAATTTCTGTTGTCTAAACCACCCAGTCTATGGTATTGGTATTCCGTAACATCTTATGGGAAATCCTTATGAACTTTCTGGCCAACCCAATACTTTGTTATGGCAGCCTGAGCTGACTAATACATGGGGGTTGAGGGAGAAGAAGGAATCAAGGTTGATTCCAAAGTTTCTACCCTGGGTAACTGGAAGGAAAGATGGCGATTCCAACATGTGAAATGGAGAAGGCAGAAGTTTCCCACTATTTGAACCATGGGAAAAACCAAGAGAACAAGACCACCATTTCTGAATGGCCCAAACAGAATCCAAAGGCCAGAACAGGAGGACACAGTTGACACTGTTTATATCACAAGAGAAATTTCCAAAATTCCAGTTTGTCTAATGATTTTCTGAATCTATTTTTTTAAATTAATTGAATATCTTCTTTAGGAGTTTAAAAGAAAATCTCATCTTCTTGTATGCCAATCTGACAAAGGTTAAAGAAAGGCATCATCTTTCGTTTCACATTACCGCCTTCCAGACTGGATTTAAAAAATAGATACATAATCATCTGAGTCGCAAGGCTCTTTTTTAGCTCAGAGAGTAGGAGGTAGATTGGCATGCAAGAGGTTCATTTAGCAAGTATATTCCGAGTTATGTTGCCACACTGTCCTGTCAAGATTTAAATGCTGAGAACAGCAAACAGGCTTGCCGTCCATAACAAAGTCATGTCTCAAGTCAGGAGCCCATGAATCTGCTTCACCCAATATCTCCCTGGGACCTATTTTTAAAAGGATAGAATCGAGATAGGATGTCGGGATCTAGAAATTATGTCAAGCCATTCTTATTATCATTCATCTTCCGTTGTCTTCTTTGCCAAGTTGTGCCATTGTTTCTCTTTCGAATCAGGTCTTCGAAAAATATATTGCAGGGACAGTTTTGGACATCTTGACTTGAAATTTCCAGCAGCTCTTTCAGTAAGTGCTTTTCTGTTTCCATGGCAACCAGCAACGTTTTGAAGAGGTGGTGACAGGTTCAGCACAAACCAGCTACCATGGGGAGTGTGTGTCAGTATGTCAGCTAAAGTCAGTGGCAAAATTTCCACCTTCTGGGGCTTTCTCTGACATGGCCAACTTGACCTTCTAAAGAAAGAGAAACAGAATGATGATGACAAAGTCCTTTCCGCCCCCCAGAATTTCGGGTCTGTATTCTGTTCCTCTCTCCATCACCAAGTCATTCAGCACTCCCACTTTGAAGCCACCAGCAGAGCAGATGTGGTGACTGCTGTCTGCGAAACATGTGTGATCACTGGGCTAGAGAGAGGAGATAGCTCTGGTAAGGTAGGTGACTTGCCTATTAGCTGACATTTCCTGCCTTGTGGAATTCATTCCCAAGAACCCTAATGTGTCTTGCTAGGAAATTTCAGATTGGGTTCATTGCTTTAAGAATTCACGGTTTTTATCACATCAAAAAAATAAAATACTTAGGGATAAACCTTACCAAGGAGGTGAAAGACTTATTGCTAAGAACTATAAAACATTAACAAAGGAAACCGAAGATGATTCAAAGAAATGGAAAGGAATCCCATGCTCTTGGATTGGAAGAATTAATATTGTTTAAATGCTCATACTACCCAAAGCAATCTACAGATTTAATGCAGTACCTATCAAAATGCCCATGACATTTTTCACAGAACTAGAACAAATAATCCTAAAATTTATATGGAACCATAAAAGACCCAGAATTGCCACAGCAATCCTGAGGAAAAAGAAGAAAACAGGAGGCATAACCCTCCCAGACTTCAGACAATACTACAAAGCTACAGTCATCGAAATGTGTGGTACTGGCACAAAAACAGACATATGGATCAATGGAACAGAATAGAAAGCCCAAAAATAAACTCACACACCTATGGACAATTAATCTTCGACAAGGGAGGCAAGAATATACAATGGGGAAAAGACAGTCTCTTCAGCAAATGGTGTTGAGAAAGTTGGACAGCCGCATGTAAATCAATGAAATTAGAACACACCCTCTCACCATACACAAAAATAAACTCAAAATGCCTTAAAGACTTAAATATAAGACAAGACACCATAAAACTCTTAGAAGAGGACATAAGCAAAACATTCTCTGACATAAATCATACCAATGTTTTCTTAGGTCAGTCTCCTAAGGCAATAGAAATAAAAGTAAAAATAAACAAATGGGACCTAATCAAACTTATAAGCTTTTGCACAGCAAAGAAAACCATAAACAAAATGAAAAGACAACCTATGAACTGGGAGAAAATATTTGCAAATGATGTGACCGACAAGGGCTTAATTCTCAAAATATACAAACAGCTCCTACAATTCAATAACAAAAACAAACAAACAACCCGATCAAAAAATGGGCAGAAGACGTAAATAGACGTTCCTCCAAAGAAGACCTACAGATGGCCAACAGGCACATGAAAAGATGCTCATCACTGCTAATTATTAGAGAAATGCAAATCAAAACTACAATGAGGTACCACCTCACACCGGTCAGAATGACCATCATTAAAACATCTACAAATAATAAATGCTGGAGGCGGTGTGGAGCAAAGGAAATCCTCTTACACTGTTGGTGGGAATGTAAATTGGTGCAGCCATTATAGAAAACAGTATGGAGGTTCCTCAAAAAAACTAAAACTAGAGTTGGCATATGATCCAGCAATCATATGATCCAGAAATCATATAACTCCTGGGCATATACCCCAGGAATATAAATTATAGACAAAACTATAATTCAAAAAGATACACGCACCCCAATGTGCACAGCAGCACTATTTACAATAGCCAAGACATGGAAACAACCTAAATGTCCATAGACAGATGAATGGATAAAGAAGATGTGGTACATATATACAATGGAATATTACTCAGCCATTAAAAAGAATGAAATAATGCCATTTGCAGCAATGTGAATGGACCTAGAGATGATCATATGAAGTGAAGTAGTCAGAAAGAGAAAAACAAATACCATATGACATCACTTATACGTGGAACCTAAAATACAACACAAATGAACATCTACAAAACAAAAACAGACTCACAAGACTTGTGAGTCTTGTAAGTCTGTTTTTGTGAGAGTTGTGAGAGTTGCCAAAGGGGAGGGGGTTGAGGAGGGAAGGTTTGGGAGTTTGGGGTTAGCAGATGCAAACTATTATATATAGGATGGACAAACAACAAGGTCCTACTGTATAGCACAGGGAACTATATTCAATACCCTACGATAAACCATAATGGAAAAGAATATATATATATATATATGTATAACTGAGTCACTTTGCTGTACAGCAGAAATTAAACACAACATTGTAAATTTAAAAAAATTCATGGTTTTTACATAGTTGCATGTAGCAGAGAGAGAGGGGCATACATTTCTCACAGACCCTGAGATTCTGCTGGATTTGGGGAGACATTCCTGGTAGGTGTGTGACCCACCTGTAAAAGTCCAATTACACGTGGGCTAGGTATGGGGCACTGTCAGCAGGAGAGCTGGTGACCTCCCTCTCCAGCTTCCTAAGGAGCTGGGTGTGGCGTGTGTTTAAAAAAAAAAAGAAATCCTCAATGAGATTCAACAAACACCTTGCCACTCTCACAAATGCAAAAGGAGAAACTGTTATATTTATTTTGCTCTAGATTTTATCATCAGCCTTGGCCACAGAAGAAAGACCTCTGTTTGCCTTGTCAGATATGCTCAACTTAGAATCTGCAGGAGATGCCACGTATCCTCAAGGCTCTTACCATTTCTCTGTGCTTGCATTCCTTGTCCTGCAGGCTTTCTCTGGAGCGCCTCAGCTATTGGCACAGGTGACAGGCCAGTGTGTGAGGGAATTAACAAACTCTGAGAGCAGCCATCATCCAATTGAAGGGAGATACGGGACAATTATCTCTGCTCTCTCGCCGCTTGGAATGGGGAAGTTAGGGTGTGTGTCTACACTGGCTCCAAGGGTTCCCAGGTGGAAGAGAATTTTTTTTTTTATAAATTTATTTATTTATTTATTTTTGGCTGCGTTGGATCTTCGTTGCTGCACGGCTTTCTCTAGCTGTGGCGAGCAGGGGCTCCTCTTCGTTGCGGTGAGTGAGCTTCTCATTGCGGTGGCTTCTCTTGTTGCGGAGCATGGTCTCCAGGTGCGCGGGCTTCAGTAGTTGTGGCGCGCGGGCTCAGCAGTTGTGGCTCGCGGGCTGTAGAGTGCAGGCTCAGTAGTTGTGGCGCACGGGCTTAGTTGCTCCGTGGCATGTGGGATCTTCCCAGACCAGGGCTCGAACCCGTGTCCCCTGCACTGGCAGGCGGATTCTTATCCACTGCGCCACCAGGGAAGTCCCGAGAATTTCATTAAGCAAGTTATGCACTTATTTACTGCACCTTTTACTGACTGCCTCTCTTCTCCTGACTCATTTCCCTACTGACCTGTGGATAATTCCTGGGAGGGCTTTTTATAGATTTAATTTTATTTTCCTACCAATTTTTTAAAATGAGGTGAAATTCACATGCTAACATAAAATTAACCATTTTAAAGTGAGCGATTCCCTGGCATTTAGTACATTCACAAAGTTGTGCAACCCCATCTCTATCTGATTCCAAATCATTTTCAGCAGTGCAAAAGAGAGCCTCACACCTATTAAGCTGTTACTCCCCCACCCCACCCCCTCCTCAGCCCCTGGCAACCACCAATCTGCCTTCTGTTTCTATGTATTTACCCACTCCGGATATTTCACATAAATGAAAATGTATAATATGTGACTTTGAGTCTGGCTTCTTTCACTTAGCATAATACTTTCAAGGTTGATTCACGTTGTAGGATGTGTCGGTACTTCATTCCTTTTTAAGGTGAATAATATTGCATTGTATAGATGCACCAATTTTGTTTATTCATTTGTCTATTAATAGGTATTTGGGTTGTTTCCACCTTTTAAGCTATTGTAAATAGTGCTGCTGTGAACATCCACGTACAAGAACTGGTTTGAGTCCCTGGTTTCAATTCATTTGGGCCTATATTACCTAGAAGTGCATTTGCTGCATCTTATAATTCAATGTTTAACTTTTTGAAGAACTGCCCAACTATCTCCACGGGGTTCAATTTCCCCACATCCTCGCCACCACTTACTATTTTCTGTTTAAAATTATGCTTATCCTAGAGGGTGTGAAATACCTCATTAAATACCTTTTCCGTGTGCTCGTTCCGAAACACATGGAAAAGTGTTAAAGAAGAACACAAAGCACAGAACACCTGTGTACCCTCCGCTTAGCTTCAACAATTTGGATTTGCCGGAGTAGTTTCTGGTGGTGTCATTTAACCCGTTTGTCCATCTTGTGTATTTTCTGTAAACTGGGAGTTTTGTCTAAAAGCCTGAATAGGTTCAGGTGAAACATCTCAACTTAACTTTTTTTTTTTTTTGCGGTATGCGGGCCTCTCATTGTGGCCTTTCCCGTTGCGGAGCACAGGCTCCGGACGCGCAGGCTCAGCGGCCATGGCTCACGGGCCCAGCCGCTCCGCGACATGTGGGATCTTCCCGGACCGGGGAACGAACCCGTGTCCTCTGCATCGGCAGGCGGACTCTCAACCACTGCGCCACCAGGGAAGCCCTCAACTTAACATTTTAAATAATAATAGCAGACAAGAGTACTAGGCGCGTAGTAGGGGCCCACTGTTCCACACACATATTCTTACCGAATCTCAAAATGACTCTGGGTAGAGGAGGCAGCAGTTGTTTCTACCTTCCTGGAATCCACAGCTGTCTCTTCTGGCCGCAACACTTTGATTTTCTTCTCAAAAACCACCATTCCTCCTTTGGTCCTCCGGCTAAGAGTTGCTGACCGCAACCCCTAACACCAGAGGTGCCCCTGACGAAGGCGTAACAACCAGAGTTGCAGTGATTGGCCAACGAGAGGCACGTGATCCGCTTGGGCCAACGAGAGCCAGCCTTTGCGCTACCGCAGTTCATGGAATAGAATGCTATGTCTTTGACTGTAGGACTCACTGTAAAGAGAGTACTGCCAAGTAGTTATGAAAGGGCACCATTTGTCAGATACAGCCTGATTTCAGAAATGTTCAAACGTGAAAAGGAAAAATGTCTTACATTGCTGGCCATCTTGCCCTCCCTGGAGGAGAGCCTGTCTGAAGAGTGGAGACGTGTTTCCTGGGGAGAGTTGCTTAGCTCTCCACGCACTCTTTCCTCTTTTCTAGTGGCCTAGGGACAAGCATTGGGAGGCTGCTGGCTGACGCTCTGGACGCTCAGGAAACCGACACAGTCTCCCCCAACACCTGCAGAAAATGCCCTCTACTCACTCATCTTTCCTGACGACCAGGGTCCTTTGGGTCCCCAGATTTGCAGAGACTTCACGGATTCCACTGAGTGGGGGAGTGGGGGGGTGAGCGGGGGGAGGCAGCAGTAGAAGCAGCTACACAGCCCACAGACGCGGGTCTGTGATGGACAAGACATTCCCGTGGGGACTACAGTGGTGGTCAGGGCACTGGGAGGGAGGTCCCAGAAACCACCCTCCCCCAAAGATCTCCAGGCACTGGGCTCAGAAACCGGACTGTTTGAAGGGTGACCACTTATCTGTGTGACACTGGGCAAGTTACCCAGCCTCTCTGAGCCTCAGCTTCCTTACCTATACTGGCTTGTCATTTACAAGGTTGCTGGCAGGCTTAAATGAGAACATCTCTACAGAGCTTATCACAGCGCCAGGCACGTTGTGAGTGCTTACCACTTGTTAGCTGTCGCTCTGCCCAAGGTTATCCAGACCTTATGTGTCTGGCCAGCCTTGAACCTAGGGATGTCTAGCTCTCCGGCTGTGTTCTTAACACCTCCCCAGGATCCTTTCACAGCCTAGATCTCCTCCCCTTTTCCCCACTCTTGTCACTCTCTTAAACTCACAGCTAAATTGTGACAAAAGAGGGATTTGTGGCAAATGGCTCAGCAGGATTTAGAAGCAACTGCTGGGCACATCTGCTGCACACGTTGACAGACTCCAGAGAACAAGCTGTGACCACCTCAGCTCACCTCCGGAGTCTACAGTTGGGGTGGGAAGGGAGGAGCTGGAAGACTGGGTGTGGGGCAACGCCCATGGGGACCTCCAGGGGCCTCCCAGACCCTCCAGTTGTGTGTCTTTCAAAATCACAAAGCTTAGGAATGAGTTGTGTGTATGTGCTCTTTTTGTTGGAATCTCAAAAGTCAAAAGGTATTTTTAACAGAGGTGGACACCGGAGAAATTCAGCGATGGCTGTGTAAGGCAGATTTCTGGGCAGCCCAAGATGTGTGCAGCCTGACAATCCGGTCCCCGGGAGACGGAGCTGGTGCCGGGATGATGTGGGTACGGGGGCGGGATACAGACAGAGACCAAGAGAGAAACAGAGGGAGGAACAGAGAGATAGATACAGAGGGAAACAGAGACACAGAGAAGCAGAGAGGGAGAGAGACAATAAGAGATAGAAACACACAGAGAAAGGCAGAGAGAGAAACAGAAAGAGACAGAGATACAAAGAGAGACAGAAAGAATCAGAAGGAGAGAGAGAGGACAGAAAGAAGGAGAGAAGAGGACATTTGTTAATTTAAAGAGAAAAGAAAAGAGAGAGGCAAGAAAACGGAGAGAAAGAGCGGAGGCAGGGAGAACTTGAGGCGAGAAAGAGACAAAGATTAAAGAGAAAAAGGAAACAGATGAGAGAAAGGCTGAGGGGAGCAGAGAAAGGAGGTGGGAGGGGGCGGGAGGGATCTGATTAGCCAGTGAGGACCTTTCCCCATTTCTGTCTCCTGTATTTTTCCTCTGGCAGGTGGAGCGCCAAATTAGCAACAATCTCATGCCTGTGGAAGCCCTGAACCCCAGCCCAGTATCCAGGCTATGTTAGAGGTTTATGGATCTGATTCTGTCCTAGCTTTTTTCCCCACCAGTTTCTGCCCCAAAGTAGACACTTCTCCTAGGCACTCAATGCTTGTTCATAGGACACTACTTTGGAAAGACCCTGGGAGCTACCGACAGCCTGGAACCGGGCACATAATTTTCAAAATGTAAACATGGGGCCTCTTGTTCAAAAATTATCAAGACCTTGACAGCTGATCATTAAACCAAGCATGGGGCTCTTCCAAGGCCAGGGCACCTACTCCCCTCACTTAGATGCGAGTGAGTGGAAGAGCGAGGACCCCAGGGCCTCTGGGAATGGCAAGAGGCAATGGCTCTACCTTGGGTTTCTCTGTTAACTTCATTCATTCATTCAACAGATATTTAAGACTGCTAGCCTGTAGCTACAGTCTTAAATATGGCAACAAAACCCTCCATTTCTCAAGTACTTTTCTGTGCTAAGCATTTTATGTGTATTATCTCATTTCATTCTCATTAATAACGAGACAGCATGGCTGTTATTATCACCAGTCCCATTTTACAGATGAGGAAACTGAGGCCACTGGCTTAAGTCCCAGGGCTACTAAGTTGTAGAGCCAGGGCTGTTGGCCTAGAGCCCTCATTCTTTACTCTCAGGCCTGTCTGTCTCTATTGCTCTTCCGAAAGGAACAGGAGACAGAAAGTGAGGCTCAGTAGGAAGGAGCATCTGCTTCATGATTTCTGGTGAGCAGGGAAATTACAGAGATGAAAAGGGGAGTAGACTTTAAACAGGAGGAAGGCTCTTCCACATAAATGTAGGAGTTTTCACATACTGGGGTATGGGCAGAATTGGCAGGAAGCAACAAATCACGGCCCCAAAAGCACAGCCTGCCTGTGCCCTAGGGACACGGGAATGAGCAGAGTTCAGAAATTCAGCATGTGATGTGTAGTGAAAGCATCCGGTGCAAGGAATTACGGTTTTGTAAGTGTGGTTTGTTTCTCTGAAGTCGCTAACACATCGTGTCAGTTTGCACTGCAGTGGACACCACCTGATGGATGTGTCACGTCCTCCGGAACGGGGGTTCTTAGCCTGGGGGTGGGAATGAGCTCTGATTCTCCTGCACCTGGATGTAGCTTTCCTGGTGGGCGCCCTCCAGAAGCAGACCCTGAGTTAAGATGCCACTAAAAGTGGTTGTTTGGGAGGTGATACCAGGAAGCACCAAAGGACAGTGGGTAAGTAACCCTCAGAAGGGAAGGAAGACCATAAAAATGTCTTATTATTGTTATTGAGCACTGGGAACTCTGGGGACAGCATAGAACATACCTCACAGTTGTTCCTCCCAAGGGAAGTAAGAGCTGGGATAGTAATCCCTCAACTCCATCCCTCACTGGCTGAGAACTGCTCCCAGGTATATCCCTCTAGCGCGTCCAGATGCCCTGTAAGCCACGTAGAGTATTTAATTCTTACCTGTGGGTCTTGACATTCGGTATACAAGTTATTACTAAATATAGAATTGTTGGTACACTACACAAATATTACAAATTTTCAGATGTAGATAGATGCTTTGTGAATATGACTGCAGGTGTGTGTTTGGGGGGAGAGGCACCTACACAAGACATATTTTCTCAATTACCCGACATACAAATAATAGTCCATTAGTAATATACCTCTTAGCTTCAAGGAACAGAAACCCAACTCAAATTGGCTTTATCCCAAAGAGAAGTTTTGGTTCATATGATTGCAAAGGCAAGAGGAAGTAGGTCTGACTTTCAGTCCAGTTGGACCCAAGAGCCTCAACAACGTCACCAGGAATCTCTTTTTTTCCATTTCTGGGATTTGTTTTTCTTGGTCTTTTTTTCATTTACAGCCAGGTTTGTCCCACGTGACAGCAAGATGGCTGCCGGCAGGTCCTGTCATCCCTCCAGCAGCCTGGCAACTTCCACACACAGAGTGAGCCTGTTTCCCATTGGCCCAGATTGGGTCACGTGACCATCGCTGAGCTAATTCTGGAATCTCTGATTGGCCAGACTGTGGTCACGTGCTCAGAGTCAGGCGGTAGGGTGGCTCCACCCAAGCACGTGGACTGAGATCCCCTCTCTCTCGTGGTTTCCCAAAGTAAAATGGAGGAGCTATTACTAAAAGAAGGGAGCCCAGATGTCCATTACAACCAGCATGTGGCGTGCCCGCCACGAAAAAGGGACCTTCCTTTTGGAAAATGTTGGGATGTAGACCAAAATATACCAGGGTCTTCCTAAAGAGACATACGGTTGGTTGCCATGATTTGGGGATAAAAGTATGGTTCTTGCAACATAATTTGATGAAATCATTTTGATTATATAAACCGCTCAGAGAATCCTCCAGTAGAAAATAGTTGAAATTCAGGAAGGAGGGACTCTGGGGTGTGTGTGTGGCAGGGGTGGGAACTGAGGCAGAGTGGGTAGATATCCACGGTAGAGAAGAGGTCCAGGTAGAAGAGCCTCCCTGCAGGTGGGATCCCGCAGTACCGTGGGTTAGAGCCCGACTGATAACCATAACACCTTCTGCCTGGCTCTATTTCATGGGCAAGGAGGAAGTACCAACGATGTTCGTTTCTCTTTCTCTGTCAAGAGTCAAGGGCAGTCCACTCATCCTCCAAACTGAAAGTTGTTGTATCAGAAACAGTCCATTTCATCAGATGACTTTGTCCAAAGGGAACAACCCTTGTGAGGCAGTGAAGTGTGGCTGAGGCTGCCATCTGGTGGTTGAAAGGGACTCAGACGCTGGCAACCTTGGCCATACCTTGCTTGGGCTTCCCTGTTGATATTCATTTCTTCACAAATATTTAAGAATGCCTATATGTGCCAGGCAACCATGTTGCAAACAGTAGTATTAATAGCATTGTTTTAAAATGGGAATTTTTTAGTTGAGTGCAAATAAAAACATACTGGAAATGTAAGGAAATAAAAAGTAGCTCTTTAAAACTTGTTAAGCCATGAAATTCATGTCGAAATTATTTTTTTCTATCCTACGCCATCTTTTAGGGTAGAGGGTTAGTAAATCTTGGACAGAGTTATAACATGGAGAGAGAAAGAGTGGGGAGCAGAGGGAGGGCGAGAAACTTGGAATGGGGGGTTGGTGGTGATCGAACTTTCCAGAAAGTGGCATTCATACCTTATCTTTGCTTTCAGATTCCACTTTGGTGAAGTATTTCCTCTGTTTCTACTATTGCAGAACATACAGAACCATCACCTGTATTTGTGGAGCTGGTTCCATGCATTATTATGCTTTACACTTGGGACAGGTAGGTTGATGTTGGCGCCATCAGCGGGCCAGGGTTTTCTATCCACTTAGTGTCCATTCTTAGTGGCTTGCTTTTGTCCTCACGCTGGACTCTTCCACTGCGAGATGAACACTGACTGGGTTCAGAAAGGAGAAAAGAGGGCTGGTGCTGTAGCAGCTGTGTCTGTCCCCTTTTATCAGGAAAGCAAACACTTTTTTAGGGCAACCCTCACTCTCCACCAACACACACACACACACACACACACACACAGCCAACTTCAGGTAACGCTTGTTGACCAGGATGGGTCAGAAGATCAACCCTAACAGCAAGGGAGGCTGGGGAACTGGGTAACAGGATTGTCATAATTGAAACCAGCCATGACCCCTTGTTGGAAGATGGGTTCATGGCTGCTCTGAACAAAATTAGGGTTCCGTTAGCAGAGAGAAGAGAAACAGATATTGGATACTGTCTGCCCCAGCATTCCATTGCTTTCAGGACAGTTAGTAACTTTTCCTTCCTCTTTTATGCAGCGATTTAGAAGCCCCATAGCGAGGAGCTTCGCACTGACACAGAAAGGCGACTCCTCCCTATTGGGGTCCCTCACTCCAATACGCTGCTAGTCGCTGATGGAGTCAAGACTCAAACCCAGAGTTGCAGCTCCTCACTACTGCTGAACACAGCCAAACACCTCCCAGGACAAAAACAGTGAGGCAGAGTCCCCGAGCTCAGGGCGTCCGCAGGATCAGAGCCTGCTTGGGTTCTGGGTGCCCAGCACTGCTCAGGCTGGCTCAGGCGTTCCTACCCAGGACACCGACCAGGAGCCAGACCTCCTGTGTCCCCTTCCCTCATGGATGAGCTAGGTGGACTTGGGCAAGTGACTTAGCCTCTCTGAGCCTCAGACGCCACATCTGTAAGAGGAGAATGATAATAATTTTACTGACAGGAGTAAATGAGATATTAAAGGGCATCAAATAACTAGGAAATCTAAAACTGTTCCAAAAGAGAAAGTGCATTTAAAATGTAGAAAACAAAACAAAAAGAACTAGCAAGCAGCCAGCGAACGCCAGCTACTATTACCATGACTGTTATGATTATTACTGTGTTATCCTGGCAGGGATCTCTTTGGTCACTGCTTTATTGTTCTCCCTCTCCTGGCCCAGGGCTGCCCATTCTGCTGTTTGTCTGAAGTACATTTACTAGTGCAGGTGGGTTCATGGTCTCAGGGGAAGCTCTGTCTCTCCACTATTGTTCTAAACTTGTAGGCAGCCAGGCCTGGGAAACAGAATCTTGGTTTCCGAAAGCATCCCGGGTACCCTCTGCCTTTCCGTCTTCTTTCTTCACCTTGTCTGTCCTTCCTCGGAATCTCCTCGGTTCCATACCTGATTTTGAGTGACAGGCCCATGGATGATTCAGCCCCACCCTGGTCCTGCCAGGGGCCCCGCCCCACTGGTGAAACTTCTCTCCAGGAAACCTATCAGAAGCCCCACTCCTTCATTTTATAACGGAAGGTGATTGGATAGCTGCAGGGAAGGAGCACGCCCGACGTCCACCCAGGATGCTGCCCTACGTGCCTCCCCCACCCCGTTCTCCATTTACTGTGAGTTGTCCCTGAGGTGATAAGGTGAACTTGGAGCCCCCTTACCCCATCCTTGAAAATTACCTAAATTTTGGATTGGATTCCCCACGTGGCCACCAGAGGGAGCATTAATCACAAAGTCCAGTCCTATCCCTCCCCTCCCTATCTACGTGTGGTCTGCCCCCTTCGGCTGCTCTGACCCCTCCCACCATGCAACCCCCTCTCTCCACCCTCCAGCCACACTGGCTGTCCCTCAAAGGGGACAAGCTCCCACTGGCCTCCCTCTGCCCCGAAGCTTCCCCAAACATCCCCGTATGGCTTTACTCTCCTTTCAGTCCCAGTTTAAAATCACCTCCTTGACCGCCCACCCCTAACCACAGCCGCACCTGGCTCATGCCTGCACTGGTCACTCCTGGCTCGTATCCTTGCTTGTCGTCATCTATCAGGATTTTTCTGCTTTCTTCTGGGTACCACCTGGAGGATTGCTTTCTTTGTCAAATGGAGACAGGCCGGTGATGGCTAACTGTATGTGTCAATTTGACCGGGCTAAGGGATGACCAGATAGCTGGCCAGACATTATTTTCAGGTGTGTCTGTGAGGGTGTTTCCCAAAGAGATTAGCATTTAAATTGGGAAACTGAGTAAAGATCATCACCCTCACCAAGGCAGATGGGCATCTTTGCAACCCACGGAGGGCCTGAAGAGAACAAAAGGCGGAGGATGGAGAATTTGCTGTCTGCTTGAGCTGCAGCATCTCTGCTCTCCTGTCCTCGGACACTGATGCTCCTGGTATGTCCTGCGTGGTGGTATGTGATGATGGCAGTGGACATGTCTTGTTCCAAACATTCCCCAAATGCTCCTGGAACCATTCCGAGTCACCAGCCAACCAGTCCTGTCTTGGCATTCAAAGTCTCAGTAATCCCAGCCGAATCCCCAGAAAATGGAAACATTCCACTCAGCGCCAGCCTGGAGTGTTTGTAACAAAAACCCCATAGCTTTGACTCTTTTTCATTTCTTTTATTAGCATCAATATATACAAAGTGGAAAATGACTTCATTTCATTATTCTAGCTTAGAAAGTTTGTTTTGCGTTTAATTCTATTTGGGCATAAAATGGAAATGAAAACTTCCCAGGAGAAAGCCTACCTTTGGGGGTTCCGAACAACTCAATAAAACGGGACCTCAAATGACCCAGCGACCTCAAAAACATAGGAAAGTCATACCCTTCGGATTGACCAAAAGAAAGGTCATTTTTGCCCAAGGCTCACGCTCAGCCTACACGTACCCACGTATTTGCCCAGTCCCGTCCGTCTGCTCATACAACCGTTTGGATCACGTAGCCACTTCGTTTCCTGCTGGGCTGTTCGGCAGTCTCCAAGCTATCAGCCTGAGGTTCTGCAGGCTCTCCAAGGAGCTGACTTCAAAAGGTCATTTTTAAAGCATGTCCGTGGAACTAAATAAGGATGGCCATCAAGTAGCAACCAGAATACTTAAGTTGGCTAAATATTTCTACCCTCTACCACCAGAAGAAGCAGAAAGATGAGTCCCAAGCTGAAGAGGGTTGAGTGTGTGCATTTTTAAAGCACAGGGTGGTAGCTGGCAGATACAGCTTATACGAATTAGCATGTAATACGCACCATCACATGCATTCTTTGAAGCTCGAAATCTCTGTAAACGTATTTCCCCGATGTTTTACAAAGAGTAGCTTGTAGGAAGGTTCAGTCTGTTCTCAAGTTTAAGATTGTATCCTGTTCAAAAATATTTAATCCCAGCGGGTTTTAACATTGAGCTTATTAAAAACAGACATGACATGAGCTGAAATGAGATGCCTGGTAAATTTTTGGCACGATTATTATGATTTGTTTTACCTTTACATATTACAAAGACACATTCAGGTATTTTAAAAAGAAAAATAGACACCAACCTGTCTTTTCAATCACACTGTACATTGTCAAGCTTGCATGATCCATCTTTTGACTAAAACAAACTTTTAAAACATGGTCACAAAAAAAATTAAAAAAATAAAACATGGTCACAGGTGCTATATGACTAGGACAGAACTAAGACATTGGAATCCTGGAAGAAAAAGAAAAATCAACACCTCTCTACCCCATCCAACAGCCAATAAGAACTCCTGGGCCATGGCCTGGCCAGTTTCAGGGAACAGGGTTAGAATAAAGATTTTATATTTTGTCAGTCTTTGTGAAAGGCAAATATTTAGTGTTCATGTAACCACAGTATGTTCTAAAATTAAATATCATTAATAGAGTTCTTCATTCTGGACGACCCAGGGTTAGGATTAGAATCAGCATCAAATAGATACAAAAGCGAAGATCTGATTCCGCCTTCAAAAAAAAGTTTGCATTATTTGCATTGCTCGTCTTTCTCCAGACATGATGTTGCTCACTAACGGTCTGCAACGTTTCTCCTCTGGTTCTTTCATATAATGGGGTGGGCTTTGGGCAGCTGAACAGCAGCCTTTTATGATCTCTTGCTGTGCATCATGAATGCATGCTTGAAGGAGCAGATGAGCAGGATTCTTTTCTGGCAGAAGGAAAATATTTGGGCCTCAGACCCCCCCAGGACTGAGGTCCACGGTCCCGGCTGGGAGGAGTGTGTGTGTGTGTGTGTGTGTGTGTGTGTGTGTGTGTGTGTGTGTGTGTGTGTGTGTGTGTGTGTGTGTGTGTGTGTGTGTGTGTGTGTGTGTGTGTGTGTGTGTGTGTGTGTGTGTGTGTGTGTGTGTGTGCGCGCGCGCGCGCATGCGCAAAGCCAACTGCCATATTCTGTTTCGGATGCTTCCTAAGCAAGCTACCAAAACATGGACTCCCAGCCATTCTCCCAAAGGCATGGCAGCCAGAAAGGTCTTGTTTGAAAACCAGCTGATTTAAAACAATTCTAGAGAGCATGGGAAGGCTCCAAAGGGCACCCCAAAAGCCACTGGGCCGGCGTGCCTCTCTGAGCCACTCTGACACTAGGGAGATGAATTGGCCTCACGTGCACTTTTCCTTCCAAGCATCCTCACCCCTTGCCTTCTCTTTACACCTATATTTAGAAAAGAATCTTCCAGATAATCACACACTCACCAGTCCTACTGGGTTGAGGTGAAAGGACTCTGATCAAATACCAGGATGCGGGATTAATGAGATGCTAAGAGTTCCTTTCTGGCCTAAAATTCCTCCTTCTCTCCTCACTGGAGTTCAAATCGTGTGATGTGGATGCCGTTGTGGCTTTAAGCCCCCCGTTCCTGTTCCTCGGCACCTCTATGGTCAAGCATTCACGCCACCATCCAACATCCGGGCAGAGCTTCAGAGAATAGAAAAGTGGTTTCTTCTCATAGGACCCTCCCTCCCTCCCAAATACTTGACTGCAAGTGTATTCTGAAGGTGCCACCTTTTAGAGTGACAGTGCACTTGAGTCTCCCCTATTTTGAGGGCTCTGGCAGTGCAGCACCCTGGGAGGGAAACAGAGCTCACCCCTGGATTTCTCCCCTGCAACCCAAAGCCTCTTAACACTCCGGGCGGTACTGCTCACGCCTGCAAAGACTACGGATCTATCATCACGGCTTGAGGGTGGCCTTGTTGAACAAGGTGATCGATTCTGGCCCTTGGAGCATAAATTACCTGCTCTTTCATCGTTGAAAGAGTATCATTTTATTCTCTCGATTCCCTTAGCCAGCTTTGCCCCTCATCCACTTCTTCACTGGGACTCTCAGATCTCTCATCTTCTCTGAAAACTTTCCTTTGTCACCTGTCACCTTTATAGAAAGAAAACATTTTCTTAGTTTGCCAGCATCCAGCGAGGCCAGGGTGGTGAAAGAGAATGTTTGTGTAACACCTTTGCTGCCTTCAGAGGGGCATGGGAGGGAGGGGACGGGGCAGGTTCTTTTAGCAGCTGAGGAAAATGGAAGGGAGAAAACAGACTGGTTTTGGAGTAGTGCTGTTTAAGTCTCTGTGCTAAATTTCAACCCAAGTTAATCCAACAAGAAATACCCTTTTCCAACCTAATCTTGGGACTTAGATTTGTACGAAAAACACCATGGGCATGGATCCTGAAGATGCATGCAAGTTGATGCAGCCGTAGCACGGCATTGCTGATAGGAGAAACAGCCTGTTGCTGGTTTTTTTTTTTTTCCTTTTCCCTCTACTGCTGTGTTTGCTATTTTACAGGTCCTCCACCTGCCTTCAGGATTGAGGCTGTACCACAAATTTGGCTGCAGCTGCAATACATCCAACCACACCTATTTCGATTTTAAATATAATAAATACAGTGAAGAAAACAGAAAGTCTTCAGTAAAGAGTCTAAAGAAAAGACAGCCGACACTCTGGGCTTTCCATCAAATGCCACATGGTCTCTGGATGAATTTCTCGAGGAGGCTGTAGTTGAGTTTGTATCTGTAAGTTCCCTTGTCACGTGGAGCTCTCTCTAGATGGAAACTTCATACTCTCTGGTTTCCTGTGTGAGAGAGAAGCACAGATCTGTTGACCCCTTGTGTGGCAGAGTGACTCATGAATCGTTCTGGATCTTCACCCTTCTCTGTATCCAAGATATTGGACATAGGACTTTGCAGTGCTCTTTACTCTAAACTTGACTTGCTTTTACCAATGGGTTATGGGAAAGTGGGTCATAAGAGGGGCCTGAAAAGTGCCTGTGTGTTTCTGCTGCTGGCGTCCTGCCCTTCTGCCTTCACCACGAGTAGAGCATGCCTTGATGGCCTTTAGTGCCGGCAAGAAGATGAGAGTCATGGACAGCAGAGCTGAGTCATCAGCCAACCACATATGTGTGAGTGAGCACTGCCAAACCAGGACTACCACCCAGCTGAAACTAGCTGAAAACACTGTCCCATGGACTGATGAGCAAATTAACGCTTGTTACTTTGAGCGACTGAGTTTTGGGATTGTTACTCAGCATTATCATAGTGCTAGGTGACTGATACATACACGAATAAGTCTTAATAAGGTCTAGTTTCTAAAGGGCTATTTTTCATCAGCTTGACCTTCTCTGAGGATTCAGAAACAAGCTATACACAATGTAAAATAACATATGACCTTGTCTTACCAGTGCCATATCTAAAATGACCACAACACGTAGGCAGCAACCAGTTCAATTTCTCCAATACTCGTGGAGTGTGTGTAATATACTCCAGGCCCCCAGGGCAGAGGAGTAGGGAGATATAAGAAGTCATAGGCTCGGCCCCATGTCACTGTCACATGCTTTAATGGAGGTCTACAGTTCCCACTGGGTCAACACAGATATGCAATTCTGTCTGTGCTTCATGGTAGATGCAAGTTTGGGGGGCAGGCTCCAAGGTGGTCTTCATGGTCCCCAACCTCCTGGTATTCACATTCCTTGTATGATCCCTTCCCCTTAACTGTATGCAGAACCTATGATTTGCTTCTAAGCAACAGAATACAGCAAAGGTGCTAGGATGTCACTTCCGTGTTTGTATTTTGTAGGATTGCGACCTCTCTCTCTCTCGCTGACTCTGAAAAAGCAAGCTGCCATGTTGTGAGTTGTTCTATGGAGAGGGACACATACAAAGGAACTGAGGTTGACAGCATGCAAGAAACTGAGCCCCTTAGTCCAACGACCTGCAAGAAACTGGATGCTGTCAACAGTCATGTGAGCTTGGAAGTGGTTCCTTCCCCAGTCAAGCGACAGATGAGACTGCAGCCTTGACTGACACCTTGATTGTAGCCTGTGAGTCCTGGAGCAGAGGACCTACGTTAGCTGTGCCTGGACTCCTGACCTACAGAATCTATGGGGTAATAAATGTGTGTCCTTTAGGCTCCTAAATTTGCAAAAATATTATTACACATCAATTGATAACAGGAGGTCAGAGGAAGCAGGAGTGCTGCAAGGTTAGCACGGACACGGAACAAGTTTATGCCCCCAATATTGGGAGATGATTGTACATCGTCACACAGTGAATTTGAAGGTTGTGGTTTTGCAAACTCGTGACCAGCCTTCTTGTTCTTCACACATGCCTCTGGGCCTTTGCACGTGCTCTCCTGTCTTCCTGGCATCTTTTTCAGCCACCTTATATGACTCAGCTTTCTCAAAGATGAGATGAGATGGCCTTCTCCCATCCCATCACACACTCATAGCACCCTGTCCACTTCCTTTCATGGCCCTTAAAAATTATGGTTGGCCCTTAAAAATTACGGTTTGTTGCAATCAAGATATTCACTGGCATATTTGATTGTTTGAGGTTCAAGGAGAGGCAAGAGAGGCTAACAGAGTTGCATCCTGGCTGCAGGCTGTGTGTTCTGGCTGTGTGCAATCTTGACCAAATCGTTTTTCCTCTCCCTGAACCTCAATGTCCTCATCAGCCAATCAGAAATAACCAGAGAATCCATCACAAAGAGTTACAAGGATTCAAGGGGATTATGCATTTAAGGCGCCTGGCCCATAATATTACTATTACCATTACTACTACTACTACTATTATTGATATCTGTCTCCTTTGTGAGCTTATAAGCTCATTAACGGAAGGACTGTGTCTATTTGGTTCAGCTGTGTCCCTAGTACCAACACAAGGCTGCTGCTCAAATGTGTGGGGATGGTGCGCACTGCCATTCAATGAGGAATATAGTTTAATAAGATGTTGGGAATGCTGCCCACTGCCACCAGGCCACCGCTGGGCTCGGACCCATTTTAGCTGTCTCTCCATGGGTCTCTGGTGCAGCCCCTTCTTTCTGTGGCCATTCTGCTAAGAACAAAGAGTTACAGGCTTGTCATCAATTCCTAGAACGAGCTGAGTTCTCCAGCAGTTACCTCAATAGGGGTCTTGGCGGGGATGAGACAGGAGGACCACTGGCCATGCCTTTCTGCCAGCAGCATCGTGAGCAAAAGGAAATTAAACCTCCCGTTTTGACGTCGATGGATTCAGAGCAAAGAGGGAGGCACCAGGGAGAGAAGAGAGACCCACTCACCCCTGTCTCATAAATGGGGTTGTCAAACTCGGTTTCCACGGTGATCTGGCTGTAGGGGTGGGAGTACATCAGGGGCAGGCGGAGGTTGGAGTAATAGCGGCATCTGGAGAAGAGACGGTGAAGGGAAGATAAGTTACTTTTCCTGGACGAGGAGACACCTTACAGTCCCACAGGGGAGTGGTGGGTGCCACTTCCTGAGCATGGGCACCTCCATGGATAACAAGGAGGATGTGTGGAGACGGCCTCTTGTAGGTGAGAATCCGAGTGGGGTAAAAGCTGAAATCATAATCGCTCTCAATTTCTAACCCAGTCGGTGATCCTTAAAACCCCGGACCTCCCCTTACTGGAGCTTAATGTGTTTTCTCCTGTAAGATGATACAAGTCCCTCTTTAATGCAAAGGGCAAGCGCAATAATAATGAGCATTTATTAAGCATATACTGTGTTGCCTCAGAGCAGCCTTCCCTGACCACCTATTTAGATCTGGTCTCTGTTCCCACACCCTGTCTCTTTCCTTTATTGTGTTTATTATAGTGTGTGATAATGTGTGTATTTCTCCTCTTCCCCCTTCCAGACTGTGAGCTCCACAGGGACCATTTAAAGTAGGCAAATGCCTGCCTCAGGGCCTTTGCACTTGCTGCTTCTCTGCCTGGAATCCTCCTCTCCCAGGTATCTGCATAGTTTACTCATTGTTGCTTTCAAGCTCTTACTCAAATGTGATTTCTCACTGGAGCCTCCTCTACCCCTCCCCCACTTAAAATGCAACCACTGCCTCACCCCAGCTCCCTTTTTCTCTCTTCTAAGTTTTCTTTTTCTCCCTGCATTTTTCACCTTCTAATGTACTACTTACTTTTATATTATACTTTACTTATTGTCTCTCTTCCCCCATTAGAACCTGTGCCCCACATGTCAACGATTTCTTTTTGTTTTGTTCACGACAATGGTCTTAGAGCCCAGAAAATGGCCTGGTACAGAGTCGGTGCTCAATAATTGTGAAATTGAACGAATTAGTGAATATGCTAGCCATAGATGAATATCTTCCTTCCTTGTTAAAGGCACGTTCTATGATCCCCGACACCTGGGACAATGACATTAGACTGTCAATGCATACATGCTGAATAAGTGAGGGAATGAATGAGTGAATGAAGGGAAGAATGAGTCAGTGTGCCTGGCAATAGGAATTGTCTCTCTCTCCCATTAAGCATTAGCTCTGTGGGGTCAGGAGCGTGTCTGTCTGATTTGTTGCTGCATGCTCAGCCCTCCTACCATGAAGGGCTGGCAGGCGCACGATCTAAATATTTCTCAGAGTTGAACTGAATCACACCATCCCTTCAATCACACAAATGCCACTGTCCCCAAGAGTGGAGACCTTGAGGCTCAGGGTCCATGACGAGCCCTGCCCCTCAGCACGCTGATCGCCGAGTGGGTGAGAGCCCCACTCCCACCCGAAGCCCCGTACCTGGTGATGTAAATGTAGGCTCCTCCCAGCAGCAAGGAGATGAGGAGGGCCGGGATGAAGATAGCCAGTGCCACGTTTCCCCCTTCCAGAGATGTCTCGGCTGCCGCTTCTGCTACTAAATGCACAAGCCGGTGAAGGCCCCTGGCTCCCAGGGGAGTACCCGCCCTCCCAGCCCCGCACCCACTCCAAGACCTAATGTCACAGAGCCAGCCACTGGAGAACCATCTCCAGAAGGGAGAAGAGGCAAAGAGTAAAGGAAATGGTGCTGGTTCTTGGCAACAGAGCCCCAGACCTATTCTTGGATGGGGTGGTCATCAGTTGAAATCTGGTTAAAATCCAATTCCAGGGAAGACCTGGAGAAAATCCCCAACGTGCTAACTGGAAAGGCAGATCTGCTTGACAGTCCATGGAGAAGACAGAGTTGTGTCCAGACTGGCAGGTCCCTCCCAGACCTGCTCAATCAGACCCTCCAGCAGAGGGTGCTGAGCAGCTGGGTCAGTGCTCGGTACCTGCACACCTCATGACACCCCCACCGCACACCCCATGACACCCTAACCATGAAGACACAGTTTTCATCCTCAGAGGCCATGGCTGCACACTCTCAGGCAACCCTCTCGGCCTCACCTGGGGCCTCCCGCTACCTCCCAGTGGTTAGAGGAAATCACAAGAACTATGATGATTATTGTGGAGGTGGAGGCGGGGAAGGGGGCGTTTTCCGAGAAAGGCTTGAAGGCAGACTCCACATCCCTTCTGGACACACTCTGCCGTTCTCCACAGCCACGTCTAACAGAGCTCGGCGTTATGCAAATCTGCAATCCGTTAGCCACCACTCCTTGGGTCTGAAAAATCAGTCTTAATACCCACGATAAATGTGCGAGCCCAGAACATTACGATGGCATCACACCCGCTGAGCAACCCAGGCCTTTGAGATGTTCTCATGGTCCATTGGCCGTTGCAAGACAGCGAAGGAAGGGCCTGCATAGAGCCTAACACCACAAATGCCCTTCTTCTTCTAGCGGAGTGCCCGATACATGCTCCCCACAGCCTACACATGTATTTGAGCTCCAGCTCTGTCTGCTTGGATTAAAATGTCATCTGTTGCAGAAGAGAGCAACTAATGACATGTAATTTCCACTGCCCCAGATTCTGAGTGAACAGTTTATTGTCAGAAAGATAAATGGCTCCAAAAATAATATAAAAAACTGTCCAATTAGTTAAAACTTTTTTTAAACAAAATATGTTATTTTTTTCCTGACACGACAGCCCAGTGAGTGGTTTTGTACCAAACTGAACGAAGGTTATACAGAATGCAGAACATTTTACGTGTGGGATGCACTGAAAAGGGAAGATAAAACAAAATCGTGGATCACTTTTAGCATCTGTTCCACATTAATAAATCTCACTTGGTAATTTCTAACAAGAACAGAAAACAAGGGGGATCCAGGGACAGCTATTTTGGGGAAGAAAAAGACGGAGGGGAAAACAGACCACAGAGCATCCCCTGGGGAAGACCTTTCCCTCCCAAAACCAGGAGCTTGCTCAGCATGAAAGGTGAGGCATCTCTGGATTTAGCTCCCCCAAATAGCACCACATGGCTGAAAAGTTTTACAAGAGGGTATGTGTTTCTCAGGCACGTGAACTCCCAGATGTTTTTACCTCGTCATCATGAACAGAACAGGCGTCAAATCTCTTTTAGGTCATAGTTAGGACTATAAGTTGCAAATTCAATGATTTTTTTTTTCTTTACAATGTCATTTGTTTTGAAATTATCCTCAGCAGTGTGAAGGCAGCATTTTTGCTTAACTTTCTGTTAATGCCTCGATAAGGATCTCCAAGGACCTTCCCTTGCTTTCTGCTATTAGCTTGGTTTATGGGATTTTTTTCTTCATGGGACTCACCTTCTAAAGCGTGTTCAAAGCTGTCTTGATTAACTGAAAGAGAAATTGGAGCATTGCTCAATGTCAAGTGAATTCACTCTGTTTGCATGAAGCACCCCCCCCCCCAAATTAGGTGCAAAAGTCCATTCCATGCTTTGCTGTAGTGCTGTGGTTTTGTTTATTTTTTTAAATCTTAGGCTACCGGAATTAGTGGAAATGCCTCATTCCCTTCCTAAGTTCCTGAGAGAAGATGAGACAGATATGAAAGGAAAAGGACAATAATTACTGAATACTCACCATATGTCAGATACTGGGCATCAAGAGCTTTATATATATTTGCTCACTTAACACTCACAACAATCTCATTAGGTAGATACTATTCTCATCCCCATTTAACAGATAAGCAAACAGAGGTTCAGAGAAGCGAAGTGATTTCTCTGACACCACACAGCTCCTAAGTGATGGAGGCAGGATTTAAACTTGCTTGGCTTTCTTGGGCCTTTGCTCTGAACTACATAGTCCTGGTCTCTTCAGTGTTTTTGCGTCGGACCAAGGCTGATGAATGGTGAGGGGCAAGACAAAATTACAAATCCGAAATCCTGAGCCCAGCCAGAGGTGAAATTGTTTTCCTGCTTTGAAATATACATTTATATGAACCTTTCTAATTTCACTTTTATTCCATATTGATTTGGAATATAGGATTTTTATTCCATATTTTCATTCCTTCATTGCCATAGACTGGAACTCTCTGCAGTTGGTTTATTCCCCTGGATTCCCTGTACAACTCCTCTGGAAGTTCAGGATGATGGGGGCTGGTGTCTTCACGCTTTGGCATCAAAGTCATCATGATACCTCAGCACAAAAATATACCCACAGGGACGGGGTTCAGGGATGCAAAACCCCCAGAGTGAAGGGCTTCGATGGAAAGATTGCATGATAAGGTCGTGGGAGGAGCTGCCCCCCAAAGGCCCAGCAATAGCGGTGTCCTACATAATACGGAGATTTCCTAGTTAGAGCTTCGGTCAAAGTGACTCTCTGACTTTCATCGTTATCATGTGATGATAACAAAACCAGCCGACAAGAAAGCTAACTAACTGACTGCAGACATCTCTGGAGCCAGGGCATTAGGAACATGGAAAGATTAAGGCAGATGCTTCCTACCCAAGACATGAATGGGACCTTGACTGCGTGTCTGGGAGGGCATGAGCTTCCATGAAATCTTAGAAATGGAAGGAAATGTTGAACCTCTGAGTGTGATCAGTGGGCCCCGGGGGCACGTGCTAAGAGGCAGCTTCCTGGGCCCTTTCCTGGACCTGCCAGGGCAGTGTCCTTGGGAACCCAGGGCCCCTGAGTCCCAGGGGGTGGTCTCACACTGGTGCTCTGTCATTTCTCCAACTCCAGACCACAAACGATGGACCCCACTTTTTTGGGGAAGAGGAAGTGATTTATTATTTCATTACAGAGTTGGCAGGGTGGATCACAGGAGTGGAAGTGGAGAGGAGAGAAAAGGGCAATGGTCTCCCAAGACAATGTCTTTCCTGCTAGACGGTCTGTTGTACCTGAGGGGCCAGCACTGCCTCACCCGGTGGGGTTTCAAGGGCAGGGAATTTATAATTAGCAGAAGTGGGTTCAAATCCTAAATTTGTCTTATACCAGTTGTGTGGTTTGGGGTAAGTCACTTAACCTCTGTGAGCTTCTCTGTCCACATTTGTGAAATGGGTATGACGGCTCACCTCTCTCAGAGTATGGTCATGAGGCTTCAATGGGGTGATGCAGGGAAAATCTTTTTTTATAGGTACAATTCACATGACATAAAATTAACCATTTTAATTCAGTGTCCAATTCAGGGGCATTTAGTACGTTCACAATGTTGTGCAAGCATCGCCTCTATCTAGTTCTAAAACGTTTTCATCATCTCAAAAGGAGATTCGGTATCAATTAAGCAGTTACTCTTCCCTCCCCACCAGCCCCTGGGGAGCTCTAATCTGAGTTCCATCCCTACGGATTTACCTACTCTGGACATTTCATTCGAATTGAATCATGTAATACGTGACCTTTTGTGTCTGGCTTCTTTTCACCGAGCATCACCTTTTCAAGGTCCATCCATGTTATAGCATTCCTTTTTACGGCTGAACAATATTCCCTTATATGAACATGCCACATTCTGCTTATCCATTCACCAGCTGATGGACATTTGGGTTGTTTCCATCTTTTGTGAATAATGCTGCTACGATCATTTGTACAAGTGTTGGTTTGAATACCTGTTTTCAATTACTTTGTGCCTATACCCAGGAGTAGAAATTCTGGCCGGGAAAGTATTTTTAAGCCTTAATGCTGGACTTCATGAACGAGCATTTGGGGATCCGCTGAAGTTACGGGTTCCCAAGTAGAAATGTAAAACTGCATGTTTCAGTTCCCCCGGGGGAGAGAATTCAGAGCTTTCTGCCTGATTCTCAAAAGGGTACCAACACCATAAAAAGTTAAATCCACTTGCCTAAAGCGCTGAACATACTTAGGATATGATTATGAATTTCACACCTCAAAGACACGGATAAATGGATCCAAATCTCACTAGGTGTGCCCTAACTTAATTTCAACGATGAGTGGTTCACTGATTCTAAAATACACTTCCCCCCCTTTTCACCATCTCTGAGATGGGGGGTGTCTTACAATCACTGGGGTATTACAATCGCTGCCACCAGGTGGCGCTCAAGATGCCTGTGCTTGTGCAATCATCAGCCCAGGACCATCAGTACCTGGAGGATAGGTGTGAGCATCTTGGGAGAACGCCCAGAGGCGACAGGGGAACACCCATCACCCTTGGGAACCAAGTGGTTGTGAGAAGGGGGTGCAGGAGGCGGGAAACGTTTCAGCCACGCTGTCCAAGCAGGAGTCAAAAGCAGGCTGCCTCTCCTTTATGATAAAAACCTAAGCTCTTTTAGTAAGTAAAAACAAAAATGCTAAGAAAGGAGAAGGCACCGTGTCATAGTTTAATTGGAAGCCATGTCCTTCCTCAGCAGTGCAGACAATAACGGTGGTGTCTTAAATTTAGTGAAACACAGTAGCCTGGCTTTTTAGAGCAAGTTTAGAATCGCTGCAAGTCAGTCTTTACATCTCTGGGTCCCTCATTCCCCGGGACTCCGGGGGTGGGGAGGCGGTGGTTTCTTTACCTTTACAGACGGGCAGTGGCCCATTCCAGTGGGATGGCTGTCCCAGGATGCATCGAATGGTCACTTCGCCCATGAGCTCGAAGCCCTCATAGCACATGAAGGTGAGGGACTCTCCTGGCAGGTAGAGTCGTTTGTACAGGATTTGGTACCCATTTTCAGGTAACCCTGGGTTGTCACATGCCAGGGACTCCTCCGCTGAAATGCAAGCCAAAAGGAGCTCTGATGAGACGATGTAAATCTCTGGGGACTCCTACTCAGAGCCTGTGTGATCTGAGGCCAGTCTCTCCAGCATCATTTCTCTGCATCCCCACCTTGAACTGAACTGTTGCCCACTCCTCAAACTCCCCTTTCCCTCTCCCACCTCTGGGCATGGGTTACACATGGGCACAGTAGGATATACTGAGCTGTGGAATCTGGGTTAAAAATCTGGGTTCTGCTACTTATTAGCTGTGTGACCTCCAGCAAGGGCCACAACCTCTCTGAGCTTCAGTTTCCTCATCAGTAAAATGGCAATAATAGCAGTACCTATCTCACAGGGACTTGGAAGATTAAACAAGATAACGTGCAAATGCTTTAGCACGCCCTTGAAATGTAAGTACTCAGTAAATAATGGACGGTGGTGTCGCTAAATTATGAAATATTCCTCCTGCTTCTCACCTTATACCTCACCTGTCCACACAGCCGGGATAAGTCTTGTTTTTCAATACTCAGTCCTCATATCTCCTCCTTCAGGAAGCCTTCCCTGATGCCCCCTACCCCTAATTGAGTCACTAATCTCTCCGGCTCTTCCTCCACCACAGCATTGCATACACTGTATTGTATTTAATTATTTACTACCAGTCTCCCTCACTGGAGATGAGCCTGTTCAGGCATGCTGGAAGCTCAGGGCCTGGTATACAGTAGGAACACAAATGACCCTAACATATACAGTAGGAGCATCATAAATGACACCTGCTAGCTTAAGACTTATTGGAGAGTTGAACCTGACAGTTTGACCCATTCCAGGGCCAGCGTGTGATCTAGTTCCTTTTCAGCACCTGGATGGGCTGGAAAGCCAGCAAAAACTGCTGTGCACACAAGACTACACATCCTGAAACATTAAAAAGTCTTACTATTAAAAAATTTAAATTGGGTAAAATTCTACATAATATAAAATTTACCATCTTAACCATTTTAAGTATACAGTTCAGTAGTTTCATTCTGTACAGTTCCATTGTTGTACAATCAGCCTCCAGAACTCTTTATCTTCCCAAATGGAAACTCTGTCCCCATTAAACACTAACTTCCCATCTCCCCTCCCAACCAACCCTTGGCAACCACCATTCCACTTTCTGTCTCTATGACTTTGACTACTCTAGGGACCACATATAAGTGGAATCATCCAGTATTTGTCTTTTTGCGACTGGCTTATTACACTGAGCATAATATCCTCAAGGGTCATCCATGTTGTAGCTTGTGTTTGAATTTCCTTCCTTTTTAAGGCTGAATCATATTCCATTGTATGGCTGGACAAACATTTTGTTTATTCATCCATCTGTCAATGGACACTTGAATGGCTTCCCCTTTCGGCTATAGTGAATAAAGCTGCTATGAACATGGGTGTGCAAATACCTCTTTGAGACCCTGCCTTCAATTCTGTGGGTAGATACCCAGAAGTGGGATTTCTGGACTATACAGTAATCCTACATGTAAGTTTCTGAGGAACCACCATCCCGTCTTCTACAGTGGCAGCACCATTTTACATTCCCACAAACAGAGAACAAGGGGTTTTCTATGCCAAATCCTAAAACATTTTGCTCCTTCTGGATCTTGCTTTGCTGTACAAAGACCCAAGTCTTTACATATCACAGCTGCACCTGCCATACATGTTTCAGAGAAACAAGCTTCTGTCCACAGCTTCCAATACTCAGTTGATTAGTGAAACTCGGAAGAGATGACATGCTGCCTCTTTTACCTGAAGGATTCCTATAATATCTGAGTGATTTTTACAATTTACTAGTGTAATCCCCCAGCTTGCCATCATCCTGACTCTGCAGGCCCTCGGTTTAGAACGTGGAGCAGGTGGGTCTTTTATTATTTCACACCTGGTGATTCCACTGCGCTTGGAGAAGAGGCAGGGTCTCCAGATTGGGCTATTAGGGCTTTGTCCATCTGCTTCCTGCCTCCCTCTCAAATGGTTCCTTAGTTTACATCAAACTAGTCACATTTTGCCAGATGGGTTACTCTGTTTCACCCTTTTGTGCTTTGCCTACGCTGTTCCCTCTGTCTGAGATGCCCTTCCCCTTCCTATCTAAAGGAGAGTGACATAAATACACTACCATGTGTAAAATAGCTAGCTAGTGGGAACCTGCTGTATAGCACAGGGAGCTCAGCTTGGTGCTCAGTGATGACCTAGAGGGGAGGGATGGGGAGGGGGGTGGGAGGGAGGTCCAAGCGGGAGGGGATATGCGTATACATGTAGCTGATTCGCTTCATTGTACAGCAGAAACTGGCACAACGTTATAAAGCAATTGTACTCCAATTAAAAAAAAATAAAGGAGAGTGCAGTGGAAAGGCTAAAACAGCCCTTAATAATCTTCACCTGCTGGTATTAACACTCTTTGCAGCTCTTTGTAGCAGGACCTGTGACTCACTTCCAACCAATAAAGTATCAATACAGCAAAGACAAAGGGCTGTCACTTCCATGAGGATGTTATATAAGACTGTAGTTCTGTCTTGCTAGCAGACTCTCCACTGTCTTTGGAGTAGGAGCTCCAAAGCTTGGAAGTGGATCCTTCCCCTGATTGAGCCTTCAGATGAGATCTCCAGCCTCAGATGAGACTCAGGTCTCTCTTATGAGAGATCCTGAACCAAAGGACCCAGTTAAGCTGTTCCCAGATTCCAGACCCATAGAAACTGTAAGATAATAAATATGGGTTGTTTCAAGCACCTTATTTTACAAGGCAGATCTCAAGAATTCCCCCAAGGAGCCAGATCTGTCCCCAGCAGCATGAATTGCCCTGTTCTTGGAACCCTGTTCTATAACCTTCACAGACCTCCAACACAGCCTCAGAATCTTTTATGGCACTGTTTGATTCTCACCTTGCCCACTCACTCCCAGGCTGGAAACTCATCTTACGTTCATGCCAGGAATTCCAGTGCCTAGCACCTTGCCTGCATCACAGGAAGCATTCATTCATTCATTGGGTCAATGAATGTTTATTGAACACCTATTATGTGCCAACACATAAGTAGCACTGAGGACACAGAGGTGAATAAAACAGATATAACCCCTCGCCCCATGGAAATTGTGGATGGCACATAGTATAACAGAAGTCCCAACTAGACCCTATTTCTCTGTGAATTTGACCTACACATGGGCTCTGCTTAGCTTGTGCAAATCAGGGTATTTCATGTAATAATCTGAATTTCTGGCTTCTTCTGAAACATTGGAAGATAAGATAATACTGGGCTCACATAACTACATGGCAATGATTGTGACCTGGAGCCCAAGCACTCAACTCACATGGTGTTGAGTAGAAGCTGTCCCCCTTAGATAAGAAGTATGTTCCCCAGTTAGCCACAATCCTTACCACTCCCTACTGTTCTACACATGGTACCTGCCTGACATTCAGGAAGGCATTTTAATGTATCACCTTTCCAAGGAACAAATGAATGAATGACTATGCCTTAGAGACAGTAATCACCACTAATGAGGAATTGGGGCTTTGATCTCTTTGAATGGGTGGGTCGACAGGGACCTGGCTTAGAAGGTTCCGAAGGTTCCTAGGGTTCCAACCTCTTGAGGTTGAAAGGTTTTTTTCTTTGTAATTCAATAACAGCCTTCGTCAGGGGTGAAGAACTGTTTTCCTCCCATACCTGCAATCCAGGAAGCCAGCCTGTAGAAAGGGACTTGCTGGGTCGCTAGGTGGCTACAACAATGCAGATGCACCTTGGCAGGCGCTCGAGCTTTTATTCAGAAAACATTTAGCAAGTGTCTACTGCATGCCAGACAACGCACCCAGCAGTGGGGCCAGAAGGCGAATCAGACGCCATTCCTGCCCTCCACCGATTGTGGTCTCAGTGCTTTAAGCAAACAAATGCAAATGGACAATTAAACAAAAAGAGATGGCAGCTGCTATCAGAGAGAGAAGCTCAAAAGAGTAAGGGGCACCTGGAGGAGACCCCCAAGTCAGCGGGGGCGGGGCTGTTAGAGCAGCTGAGAGAGAGAGGCAGAGATATGGACTAGCATTCCCTTCAGTTCACACTCCCAGAAATGAGGCACCAGGTGGTTCAGTCAACGCCTGACCAAAGCTAATCCCTCCACTAAACCAAGGTCATCTCTATGGTTGAAGTTCACCCACGGGCACTTGAGAACAGCCAATGTTACCATGTCTGGGCCCCCGGTCAAACCACAATGTCTTCCTTCAATCAATCACGGGAACCCTTAAAGACAGCATTGTATTATGCGTCCACGGAAGACACCTAGAAGGACTGGTAAGGTATCATTAACCTTGCGGAGTGTGCCTGGGGTATGAGCTGTAGGAAGGGAAAATTTTCCTTTGACATTTTATAGTCCTATATAGCATACTGATGTATCGTTTTAAAAACAGGTTGGGCACGCCTTACTTTTATAATACACACAGGCAATAACATCACGACCCAAACCCTGCACCCAAGTCCTAATGATTCCTCTGAAAGTTTGCTCTTCAACCTGGTTGGGCTCTGTGGAGCTGGAGTTGGCTTTTACTCACTGCTGTATCTTCAGCAGTCTGGCACACAGTAGGTGCCCAATAAATGTTTCTTAAAAGACCTTACATCAATTCAACTGAAAGAAGATTACAGAATAGAAGTTCTTGGGCTCAAGTGCCTAATGGCCTGGGATTCAGATCCTAGTTATGCACCTGTGGGTAAGATATTTGTCCTCTGTGAGCCTCAACTTCCTCATCTGTGAAATGGGATAGCTCGTAGGGTTGCTAGGATGATGAAGTGAGCTCATGCACGTGAGGGTGAGCAACATATAGCAGCACCCAGTAAACGCTGGTTATTTTTCTGGGTTTTACAATTTTGGTCATACTTTCAACCCAACTTTATTAATCTTTTTAAAAATTTCTATTAACTTATTTTTCCATTTAAACAGTGCTACATAATTTAGCCTCACCCCAAATAATAACATTCTTATAATCACAGGTTTCAAATGTCAGTTTTATTTTTAAAGATTTTCTTAACCTTGAAAAGTTAATCTGGGCACTGCCTAAAGCCACATGGGTATCACCAATGGAGTATATAATACTCCTTGGGAAATGCAGCCCCATGCACTACACTTTACAGTTTATGAACTTCCAGAGTCTAGAATTCACTCTTTGGGTTTAAAAAAAAAAAATTTCAGTCCAGCAGACATTTGCTCTGTCCCTATGTTCCAGGCTTGTGCTAGGAGCTGGTATAGAGTAGGGAACTAAAGAAGCATGGTTCCGATTTTCCCAGGACTCAGTCTAGTGGGGGAGAGGAACAGTTATCAGGTAATTACAACCCAGTGCTTGGTAGCAGCTGTGATGGGAGAAACACAGCAGAAACCTCACTGAGTCAGTCAGAGGTGGGAAGGTCAGGGAAGGTTTTCAGAGGAAACCTGGAAATCCAGTGCTCTACTGGGAGAGAGTGAAGACTCAGACCCCAGGTAAGTGCTGATCTGATTCCCTGGCTTTCCATCCTCCTGGGAGTCCAGCTTCCTAGTAAGTGATCCTCAAGAGAAGATAAATCCTTAAGACAAAAAAAAAAAAAAAAAAAAAAGTGTATTACCTGCAGTGTAGCAGAGTGCCCAGCAGGTGGCAGTGGCAATGCAGAAGGATTTCCCTACAAACTTCCCCTGGAATTTTCTTTCATAAATGAACAGATTAATGAGTATAACAAATATTTCTTGAGCACCTTCTATGTGCCAGGCCCTGAACATACAGCAATGAGCAAGACAGACATGGCCCCTGCCTTCATGTAACTTAATGTTCATGTATTCCACAATATTTCCTGTACCAGGCACTGTCCTGGCCCTGCGGAGATAGAAAGTGACAAAGGACAAATTCTTAGATCTGGAGGTAAAGGAAGAGACTGACAGCAGGTCGGAAGATGAAGGGGAGGTGTCCTCAGCTGTTCTCACCTGGTTTCATAGTAGAATCACCCTAGGTTATTCAGTGAGCCGGCTCTGCCCCCTAAGGAATTTTAATCAGTCCCCCCAAATATTCTTGTTAAAGCTCCCCAGGTGATTCTGAAGTCCAGCCAGCAAAGAAGACATACTGCTTGCCAAGAGGCACATGAAAAGATGCTCCACGTCACTAATTATTAGAGAAACGCAAATCAAAACTATAATGGGGTACCACCTCACAGCGGTCAGAATGGCCATCATCAAAAAGTCTACAAATGGGCTTCCCTGGTGGCGCAGTGGTTGAGAGTCCACCTGCCAATGCAGGGGACACGGGTTCGTGCCCCAGTCCGGGAAGATCCCACATGCCGCGGAGTGGCTGGGCCCATGAGCCATGGCCGCTGAGCCTGTGCGTCCGGAGCCTGTGCTCCGCAGCGGGGGAGGCCACAGCAGTGAGAGGTCCGAGTACCGCAAAAAATAATAATAATAAAAAAATAAGTCTACAAATAACAAATGCTGGAGAGTGGAGAAAAGGGAACCCTCCTACACTGTTGGTGGGAATGTAAATTAGTGCAGCCACTATGGAAAACAGTACGGAGGTTCCTTAAAAAACTAAGAATAGAGTTACCATATGATCCAGCAATCCCACTCCCTGAGCATACATACCCAGAGAAAATTCTAATTCAAAAAGATACATGCAGAACCATTTACAATAGCCAAGACATGGAAGCAACCTAAATGTCTATCAACATATGAATGGATAAACATGTGGAATACACACACACACACACACACACACACACACACACACACACACCATGGAATATTACTCAGCCATAAAAAAGAATGAGATAATGCTATTTGCAGCAACATGGATGGACCTAGAAATGACCATACAAAGTGAAGTCAGTCAGACAGAGAAAGAAAAATACCATATGATATCACTTATATGTGGAATCTAAAAAAATGGTACAAATGAACTGATTTACAAAACAGAAATAGACTCTTAAAGTCCAGCCAGAACTTTAGGGCTGAAGGGTTTAGGGCTCAGAACTGCAGCTCAGGTGTCTTGACATGGTTAAGAAATTAATAATTTAATCCACTGATTTCCAAAATATTCAAATATCCATTCTGTACCAGATGATTTGCAGATATTATTTCTAATCCTCCCCTAAATCTTTAAAGATGGTAACAGTACTGACCAGAATAGCCAGTTTACTGAGAGCATCCTATGAGCCAGGCACTATTTGGAGCTTTGTACCTATAAACTCAGTTAATTATTACAACAACCCCAAGGCACAGACATTGTTATGACTCTCCCCATTTCATATCGGTGCAAATGAAGCACAGAACTGTTGGGTGTCTCGCTGGGTAACCTGTCAAGCTAGTTAGCGGGAGAGATAGGATTCAAATCCAAGTGGTCCGAGTCCACTGTTAATCACCGCACCATACAGCCATTTTACAGATGATGAAACTGAGGCTCAGGGGAAGGTCTCTTGCGAAAGGTCCCACAAGAAGGAAGTGGCTGAGTCATGATTTGAGTCTTTGCCTCCAAAGTCAATCCAATTCAATTTTGATCCAACCATCAGTAAGAGTCTGAAAAGAATTCCACATGGAATTCCACTTCTGGCAGAAACCAGCTGTCTTTGAAGGCATCTGTATTTATCTTCAGCTCCCAGAAGATGGCAGGAAAGTGATGAGGAAGTGACCTGAATTTGAAACTGGAGGCCGGGATCCACTGTGTTACCTTGGGTGAATCAATTAATGTCTCTGGACTTCACTTTTTCCTGCCTGCTACATATACGGACTGGACCAAGACCCCACTCTTAAGCTGAGATGTGGCTGGTGGCTGGTCAATGACATTCCTACACCGAGGAGGTACCCACACTTCGAAATAAGATTGTTTTCTCAACTTAGATGCTGTTGGCATTTGGGGCTGGGTAATTCTTTGTGGTGGGGCTGTCCTGTGCCCTGTAGGATGTTGGGCAGCATCCCTGGCCTCTGCCCACTAGATGCCAGTAGCACTCCTCTTCCCCTGTTGTGACAACCAAAGATGTCTCTAGAAATTGCTTTTGACAATTGTCCCCTGGGGAGCAGATTCACCCCTGGTTGAGAATCACGTGTCTAAGGTTTAAACAATTCTGACGGCAATCCGTGTGATTTCAACCTGTTCTCTCCCAGGAATTCAAGTGACTTGGACTGATGGTCTTATAGACATAATCACAAACCTACCCTCATTTTTATGTTCCTCCCATTTCCCCCCTCTCTTTAAGTATAGGAAAAAATGTACATTTTTAGAGCACATCTGTGTGAAACGCTCAAAATCAGGTTTCTTGGTTATTGCTGTGAATGATTTGTAATATACTCTACAGTAGTGGAGCAGTGAAACTGAGTGGTAATTAGCAACCAATGTTAACTGAGCACTTATTATATACCAGACACACTGTTATGAGCGTCTATATTGATGGTTGGCATGATCATTCTTTCTGATGAGGACACCGGCTTTGGCTTGTTCAAAGTCACGCAGCTGGCAAGTGGCAGGGCTGAGATGCAAACCTGACCTGCTAGATTTGAAGTCCTGTGCAATTAACGGTTCTGCTATAATGAAGGGCCCTTCTCCTGCCCAAATTCCCTGGGCTATCGTGAATTGCTCTGAGCTATTGCTTCCTCAGAGACAGGAATTTTTAAATGAAGAAGGGCACCCAGCTAGAGCCTGGCATGCTGGCCGAGGTGAGGCTGCTGGGGATGACTCATCAATGGAAACATTTACTGTGGCCACCGTCTGGCCATGTGGGTTCTATCCAGGTCAGGAAATCTCCACATCTTGTACTTGTGGTGTTCTGGGGGCAGGGCTGTGAAGGGCCAGGGCCTCCTGGGGAATCCGTACATGCCTCTCTGGAGACCCACCCATAAAACCCTCGCTGTCTTTGTCAGAGTCTCATTACTTTTCATGCTGTGGTTTATGTCTTCTGGATGGGACCCCCAGCAGCCATCTATCATGCCGCCACCAAAGAAGGAAGCTGCAACAAAGCCACGAAACTCAATAAAGCCTGCATTAGTACTGCTAACAAGGACGATGACAGTAATAGTAACAAATACTGTCATGTTTTGAGCCTGCTGGGCCCAAGGGATACAAGAACCAATTGGATATATTCCTAGCAAGCAAGGTATGTGTTTGAGTCTCTGAACATATAAACAGATCATTTCGATAAGCTGCAGCAAGTGCTGTGTAGCTATAGGAGCCATGGGAGTGCAGATGAGAGAAACATGACCTAGCCTAGGCAGTCAGGGAGGCCCTTCTGGAGGAGGTGATACTGTGGATCCATTGTTATTTCTTTCATAGACTTGTTTCTCCTCCCCCATCTTCAATATACCCCAGGATCCCTGACAATGCAGACTGTGTCTGTTTACATATTGCTGCATTTTTGCCATATTTTCAGGACCTAACACCATTGTTCCCAAACTATATACCATGATGCCCCCGGGTGCCACCATGAACTCACAGGGGTGTTGTGAGATTTTTAAAACATGTTGAGGAGACACAGTGACATCTTCCAGCCTCATGTGAACTCCTAGCTTGAGAAAGTTCAGTTTTAACATCAGATTGAGCTACATTCTTTTTTTTTTTGGTTGCATATAGATTGTAGTTTATTTACTTTTTTTTTACCATCTTTATTGGAGTATAACTGCTTCACAATGGAGCTGCATTCTTTTTGATGATGCCCCATCTTTGCAAAGCTAGGTTTTCTGTGGTTGCTGTGCTAAAAAGCAAGAACTGTGACAAAATCAGTGTGGAACAGGAGATGCAGGTGGCAGAGTCCAGTCTGATGCTAAGAGTTTGAGAAGTGTGGCAGAGCCCAGGAGGCATACACACTCCCGCAGCCGTAGTTGGATTATTACTGTAAATTGTAATTGTAAATAAGTATTACTTAAGAACGAAATAAAAATTTTACAATCTTTTCTCTCAATTTATGTGCATTACTTTTTCAAGCAGCTCCTACGTTGTCAGGATACAGCTGCTTATTAAGTGGTTTGGACCCAACTGCTTAATAAATAGAATTGTTAGGTATTCTGGCCTAGGAAATCTACGAAACAATCCTGACACTCCAAAGATACTGTGAGTTGAGAAAGTTTGGGAACCTCTGTCCTAGCACGCACCTGCAGATAAGAGGACTTGTTAAATGACCGAATTACATCCAACAAACCTGCGTGGTAGGAAGTAGTAATCCGTTTTCATAGATGGGGGCCCTAGGTCCAGAGAGGGCAAGCTACTGGTCCAAGGTCACACAGCAGAGCTGGAGGTGGGTCTGACAGCAAATTTCAGACTCTTCCCTCTACCTACGCCTGACCTGTCTGTTCTTGAAGTGGCCTGGGGTAAACGGACCAGGAGTGTAAAGACATGGCTTTGAGTCCCAGCTGGACTGAACGATGGCGCTGGCAAGTGACTGTGAACAGAGGCTGCAGATGTCCAGAGCTTATACGATTTGCTTGTTGGTGGAAAGTCTTGGTCAACAGTAGAGCCCCAGAGCTTCACCCGGGAACCAGGGCTGCAGAGTCCGAGGTAGGAAGAAGACACTTTGGGGGTTAGGCAGGCTTTAGCTGGGTTTTCCCCTTCCCTGCTGTGTGACCTCAGGAAAGCTTCTAACCCTCTCTGGGCCTTCTCTGCCTGCTCTTAAGTGGACACGCAAACCATTCATGCAGTTTTGTGAGGGTTAAATGTGTGAATGTTGGGGAAGGGCTGGGCACAGCCAAGGTGGTCATCAAATCAGTGCTGTTTCCTTGGTTCAGCAGAAGAAACATTTTAAAGCTGTTTTATTGGACTTCCCTGGTGGCACCGTGGTTAAGAATCTGCCTGCCAATGCAGGGGACATGGGTTCGAGCCCTGGTCCGGGAAGATCCCACATGCCACGGAGCAACTAAGCCATGTGCCGCAACTACTGAGCCTGTGCTCTAGAGCCCACTAGCCACAACTACTGAGACCGCGTGTCACAACTACTGAAGCCCACTTGGCTAGAGCCCGCGCTCCGCAACAAGAGAAGCCACTGCAATGAGAAGCCCACGCACCGCAACGAAGAGTAGCCCCTGCTCGCCACAACTAGAGAAAGCCTGCATGCAGCAACAAAGACCCAACGCAGCCAAAACTAACTAACTAAATAAATTTAAAAAAATAAATAAATAAAGCTGTTTTATGTCCAATAACCTTGTTAAAAATACTCTCAGGGGCTTCCCTGCTGGCGCAGTTGAGAGTCCGCCTGCCGACGCAGGGGACACGGGTTCGTGCCCCGGTCCGGGAGGATCCCACATGCCGCGGAGCGGCTGGGCCCGTGAGCCATGGCCGCTGAGCCTGCGTGTCCGGAGCCTGTGCTCCGCAACGGGAGAGGCCACAACAGTGATAGGCCCGCGTACCACAAAAAAAAAACAAAAACAAACAAACAAACAAAAAATACTCTCGGAACCCAGATACAACCACCCCCTCAGTCTGGGCACCTCGCTGCTAGAATCTGACTGTTCTCCTGCCTCGTGTGTCATCTCCCGTCGGCCTCATCTGCCTGGATCAATGCTGGAACCCCATGCTGGGTTCTCCTGGCATGTGGGAGGAGGATGGCGTGTCTCCTGACACCCAGCTTGACTCGTGAACTCATTAGCATGGGTGTCAGGGACACCTTCTCACCAGAGCTCTGCAGATCTTGGGGAAAGGCGGCGGCCCCGGAGGGACTGGGGCTGCTTCTCGGAAACCCAGCAGGTGCTGCAGCCCAGAGGGTCTTTGGAGGCTGTGCCTCATTAGTGAGGTGCCTTTTCTTTCTTTTAAAAAATATTTCCACCTTTCAGTATTTTAAAGGGGAAATGGGAGTTGTATTTGCTTCCTGGGCTGCTGTAACAAAGTGCCACAAACAGGGGTCGCAGGACAACAGTCATTCCTTGTCTCATAGCTCTGGAGGCTAGAAGCCTGAATTCAAGGAGGCAGCAGGGCCCTGCTCCCTCTGAAACCTCCGGAAGGAGGATGCTTCCCTGCCTCTCCCTAGCTTCTGGTGGTCTCTGGCAATTCTTGGCATCCTTGACTTGCAGGTACAACACTCCCGTCACTGCCTCTGTCATCACACGATGCTCTCCCTATGTCTGTGTCTCCATGTGAGGCCAAATTTCCCTCTTCTTGTAAGGACACCAGTCACTGGATTAACGCCCACCGTAATCTGGTATGACCTCATCTTAACTTGATTATATCTGCAAAGACCCTATTTCCCCAAACCTCATGGTTACAGGCACTGGGGGTTAGGACTTCAACATTGTTTTTTGGGGGGACACAATTAAGCCCCAAACAGGAACCAACCAGTCAGTGTCAGAACTTAGCCCATAGGTCTGGGGACTGGGAAGGGATGTGGTGGTGGCTAAGGGGTTAGGACCATAGACTACAATTCCACTGGGACAGCCCTGTATGAGTTTGTGCCCTGCCACCCATGGTGAAATGATGGCGGTGCCAGGCTGGTGGAAGGGATGCTGGTCTTGGAGATCAGAGCCCTAAATCTGAATCCTAGCTCTGCCCACAAAGAAGTTTTGTGACCTTAGTCATACTTCCCTTTGAGAATCAATTTCCTTTACAAACCCCCCTCCACACACGCATTTATATATGTGTGTGTGCACATATATACATTCACAAAAATACATATATATATAATTTAGTTAGCAATGTATTTTATACATGATAACTACTGTTATCTGTATTTTCTTCTGAGCTTTAGTTTCCTTAATGTATACGTGCGTGTATATACACACATACTGTACACATATATACATATATGTTCACAAATACATATAACATGCTTAGCAAAATGTCTTACACAGTCGATAGATAACAACTATTTTTATTATCTGTAAAATGAGGGCAGCTGTGTTTTATCTCAAGGTTATCCTCAATTGCATTTTATCTCCCAGATTCCCTTCAGCTCTGAAATTCTAGGAATAAGGCAGATGGGAACACAGGGTTGTGTGGTCCAAGGTTCCCTGTTACTTGTGCAAACAGAATAATAAAGTCTCTCCTTTTCTGTGCAGAGCTTTTTTTTGTGTGTGTGTGAGGTACGTGGGCCTCTCACTATTGTGGCCTCTCCCGTTGCGGAGCACAGGCTCCGGACGCACAGGCTCAGCGGCCATGGCTCACGGGCCCGGCTGCCCCGCGGCATGTGGGATCTTCCCGGACCAGGGCACGAACCCGTGTCCCCTGCATCGGCAGGCGGACTCTCAACCACTGCGCCACCAGGGAAGCCCTGTGCGGAGCTTTTTATTGTGATGAATTCCCACTTGTCTATATTTGCTTTTGTTGCCTGTGCCTTTGGTGTCATATCCATGAAATCATTGTGAAGACCAATGTCAGGGAGCTTTTCCCCTATGTTTTCTTCTAGAATTTTTACAGTTTCAGGTCTTACATTTAAGTCTTTAACCATTTTGAGTTGATTTTTGTGTATGGTGTCAGATAAGGGTCCAATTTCAAAGAAAACAATCAGAAAAATCTTCAGTGTACTGAATGAGAGAACATATTTGCAAACCATGTATCTGATAAGGGGTTAATTTCCAAAATATGTAAGGAACTCCTACAACTCAATAGCCGACAAACAAATAACCCAATTAAAAAATGGGCAAAGGGGGCTTCCCTGGTGGTGCAGTGGTTGAGAGTCCGCCTGCCGATGCGGGGGACGCGGGTTTGTTCCCCGGTCTGGGAAGATCCCACATGCCGTGGAGCGGCTGGGCCCGTGAGCCATGGCTGCTGAGCCTGCGCGTCCGGAGCCTGTGCTCCACAACGGGAGAGGCCACAACAGTGAGAGGCCCGCGTACAGCAAAAAAAAAAATAAAGGGCAAAGAACATGAATAGACATTTCTCCAAAGAAGATATACAAATGGCCAACATGTACACAAAAGATGCTCAACGTTATGGTCATCGGGGAAATGCTAATCAAAACTACGATAAGATATCACCTCACACATGGTAGGATGGCTATTATCAAAGAAACAAAAGACTGCAAGAGTTAGTGAGGGCATGAAGAAGAGGGAACCCTTGGTGGGAATGCAAAATGGTGCAGCCGCTATGGAAAACTGTGTGAAGGTTCCTCAAACAATTAAAGATAGAACAAGCATTATGATCCAGCAATCCCTCTTCTGGGTATTTACCCAAAATAAGTGAAATCAGGATCTTAAAGAGATCTTAGCACCGCTGTGTTCATTGCAGCACTACTTCCACTAGCCAAGATGTGGAAACAAACATCACTGATGGATGAATGGATACAGTAAACGTGGTATATACTTACAATGGAATATCGTTCAGCTTTGAAAAAGAAGGAAATTCTGCCATACGTGACACCATGGATGAGGACATTATGCTGAGTGAAATAAGCCAGTCACAAAAGGACAGATACTGTCTGGTTCTACTCATAGGATGCATCTAAAATAGTCAAATTCAAGAACTTCCCTGGTGGTCTAGTGGGTAAGACTCCACGCTCCCAATGCAGGGGCCTGGGTTCAATCCCTGGTCAGGGAACTAGATCCCACATGCATGCCGCAACTAAGAGTCCGCATGCCTCAACTAAGAATCTACATGCCACAATTAAGAAGTCCGCAGGCCGCAACTAAGAGTCTGCATGCCACAACTAAGAGTTCGTGTGCCACAACTAAGAAGTCTGTATGCCGCAACTAAGAGCCCACATGAAACAACTAAGAGCCCACATGCTGCAACAAAGATCCTGTGTGCCACAACTAAGAACCAGCGCAGCCTAAATAAATAAATAAATATTTTTTTAAAAATGGAAATTTATTTTAAAAAATAGTCAAATTCTTACTATATGATCCAGCAATGCCACTCCTGGGCATATATCTGGACAAAACTATAATACAAAAAGATATATGCGCCCTTATGTTCATAGCAGCACTATTCACAACAACCAAGACATGGAAACAACCTAAATGTCCATCGACAGATAAATGGATAAAGAAGATGTGGTGCATATATACAACGGAATACTACTCAGCCATAAAACAGAATAAAATAATGCCATTTGGGCCAACATAGATGCAACTAGACATTATCATGCAAAGTGAAGTAAGTCAGAAAGAGAAAGACAAATACCATATGATATCATGTATACGTGGAATCTAAAATATGACACAAATGAACCTCTCTGGGAAACAGAAACAGACTCATGGACATAGAGAACAGACTGGTGGTTGTCAAGGGGGCTGGGGGAGGGATGGGGTGGGAGGCTGGGGTCAGCAGATGTAGGCTTTTATATATGGAGTGGATAAGCAGCAAGGTCCTACTGGTTGGCACAGAGAACCATGTTCAATAGCCTATGAAAAACCATAATGGAAAAGAGTATAAAAAAAAAAGACTGTATATATATGTGTAACTGAATCACTTTGCTGTAGAGCAGTAATTAACTCAACATTGGAAATCAACTATGCTTCAATAAAAAAATCTTTTAAAAAAAGGTCAAATTCATAGAACCAGAGAGTGAAATGGTGGCTGCCTGGGGCTGGAGGAAGGGGAAATGGGGAAATTGCTTATCAACAGGCATAAAGTTCCCATTATGCAAGGTCAGTAACTTCTAAAGATCTGCTGTACAACACCATGCCTTTGAGTTAATGATACTCTATTATACACTTAAAGATTTGCTAAAAGGGTCCATTTCATGTTGTGTTCTTACCACGCCTTCCCCCTTTTTGAGAAGAGAAAATGGGAACCCAGAAACATAAATCTTCCTCTAATAAAGGAATCAGATGTCAATTAAGGAAAATCTATGAAGTAGATGATGTACACTTAAATTTTTCATTTATTTGGGTCTGTGTGATAAATCCATTTTGTGGGCTGAGAAAGCTGAATTCATGGACTACCACAGGGGACCCTGGCCTTGGCTGCCTCATGAATAGAAAGAGAGGAAGGTCTCCCCAGAGTTTGAATTTGACCATGCTCTGCTCTTTATCAGAAGCAACAAACATCTCTGTTATTAATTAATTATGTGAATGTGAATTAATGCATGTGACTGCTCAGAACGGTGCCTGGCATACAATAAGTGCTCAGTAAGTACAGGCACACCTTGTTCTATTGCACGTTGCTTTACTGCGCTTCACAGATACTGTGTGTGGTTTTTTTTTACAAATTGAAGGTTTGTGGCAACCCTGCGTGGTCAGATGAGGGTTAGCATTTTTTTTTGCAATAAAGTCTTTTAAAATTAAGGTACATACTTTTTTTTTTTTTTTAGACGTAATGCTATAGCACACTTAATAGATTACAGTATAGGCTAAACGTAACTTTTATATACACTGGGAAACCCAAAATTTTGCTTTATTGCAATATTTTCTTTCATTGTGTTGGTCTGGAACTGAACCCACAGTATCTCTGAGGTCTGCCTGTATCTGTTTATCCAATGGAAAAGGACAAGGATTTTCTTGCTTTCCAATTGTCTTCCAAACCGTGAATGCTTTTATCCATCTAAATGGCAGGGCTGCTTGTTTGTGGCCATGAAAAAACTCCACGAAGCCTGTTTTGATACTTGTGAGAAGTGACAAAACAGCTACTTCAAGAGAGAGCCACGTCCTTAAGTTACACTCTGTTCATCACATAAGATGTAGTTTACAATAAACATAAACATACAATAAACATCTATTCTTTTGTTGTTGTTTAAAGTCTGATTCCCCAGCACTATCGAGACCTCAGTGTAGCTCTGGGAGCTTGGGCTGTCTGTGCCCTTAATGGATCTCTTCAAAACACACTCATAAAACAGCAGTGCAGCTGACATCTCTAAACCCCAGGTATCGTGTGAGGCTTTGTTCCTTCTGCAGAGCCTCAAGCTTTTCTTAAGCAATGGGTCCGATCCCTGTCAGCACGTCAGAAACCTCGGGGAGTTTTTGAAACTCACGCTACACCCCAGACCAATTGCATCCGAATCTCCAGGGCGTTTTAAAACATCCTAGATGATTTCCATGTGCCATCGAGGCTGAGACCCCGCCACCCCCCTCAAGACCCCTGCTCTCCACCTCCTCTGCCTGGTGAGAATATGCAGTTACTCTTCCATTCTCAGAGTGACCTTGGAAGACTTTTTTTGAGTTTTTATGGTAGAGAACCCCCCAAAGTGTTTTTTTAACCAAACGTTTGCTTTGATGGCCCCACAGAGGAGGTCAAAGAGAGTCTGAATCACTCTATTTACTGCCCTTCGGACGGCTCCATTTTAATCACTTAGAGTCACGCAGGCCTGGGTTTGCCTCTGGCCTTCTTCTTAACTAACTAGCTGTGTGACCTGGGGCAATGATTTTGCCTCTTTGAACCTTAGTATCCTCTTCGGAAGATGGAGACAGTACTGCCATGCTCACGAAGCTACCCAGGGAAGAAGAGAGGGAAATCTGGTAAAGGACTCAGCACAGTGCCTGATAAACTTACCATGAGTGTTAGAGTAGCCATGCCCTCAATCCCTGGTAGCTATTGTTGGGGGACAGTGATGATAAACGCTCCCAAGAGTGGGTACCGCCTCCTAGCAGCCCAGCCCTCCACCGGGAATAAGAAGAAGCCAACCCCCAGATGCATCCCGGAGGCTCAAGCCAATAACGAGGACTCACAAACACAGTGGGGCAGGCGAGAGGTCCAGATGGGCGTGCCGGTTTCACGGCTGTAGCAGGTCAGGAGGGAGCTCCCTTCCAGCACGAAGCCCGTGTTGCAGGTGTACTGGATGGTGGTGCCCACCAGCAGCACGGGGTCCGAAATCAAGCGGGTCGAGTGGTCTACTTCCCCGGGATCGGTGCAGTACATAACTACACGAGATGAAACCAAACCAGGTGGGTGTTAGGGCCTGATGACCACTGGTTTGCCGAGAACTACAGAATGATCTAGAACATTTCCTCACTTAGTTCTTTCCCTGTCTGAAAGACACTGCATGCGGCTGGAAAACAGGCCAGGACAAAAGAGACTTGAATTTAATTTCACTTTTAGGAATTTGCCCAAAGAAACGTTTGCATCAGGGCCCAAAGACCCATATACAAGACTGCACACTGCACATAATAATATTATATTTGTAATGGTTAAAAAGCAATCCTTTAACATAAGAGGAGTTAAATATCATGCGGCAACCATTCCATGAAATCCTGACCAACCACTAATGAGAACAAAGAGCTCTTTCTCACTGCTTTCTTTGCAGTACTTAACTACAGGAAAATAAGCGCCCATTACATTCTTTCATTCGTTCACTCATTCATTTATTTGGTCTCACCGTGTCGCCTGTGGGATCTTAGTTCCCCGACCAGGGATCGAATCCCGGGCCCAGGGCAGTGAAAGCGCGGAGTACTAACCACCGGACGGCCAGGGAAGTCCTAAGTGTCCATTACTTTTAAGTTAAAAAGTCAATATAGATAAAAGGAAAATAATAAACCAATTAAAAAGGAATGAAGTATGGAAAAGAGAGAAACTGGGTTTTAAATTGACAACGGTAATGTAAATCTTACACTGTGACTCATGATACACTATTGTTAATATTTATGCAGAAAGGAAACGTCTTAAGACTAAATAAAACCTATTTCTCATTGTGCTGCAAAAATAAAAATAAAAAGGAATGAAGTAGATCACATGTGTGATATGAAAAGATGTCTATTTCTGAGTTGAAGAAAAAAGCTGTTGCAAGGCAGTTTCTAGCAATTGATGCCTATTATGGTAAAGTATCTGTCTCTGCAGCTATGTCTGTATGTGTAGCCATATATATCTCGACAATACACACACACACACACACATTTACGTACGTGTGTAACAGACACATACAAACATATGCAATTGGAATAAAACAGAATAAACTCCTGAGAGCAGATCGTAAGGGGTCCTCACCGTCTGCCTCATTATTTTGCCACCACTTGATTACCGTGTTTGTTACCGGCACAACTTTAAGATATAGTCATATATTTACATCTTTTACTGTCAAGAGTGGAGCTTAACCAATGAAAGGTGGCTATAACATCCAGGGACTTCTAGGTGGGACCCCATTGTTCTGGGAGGTTCTTCTGCTCTCATTTCACTAGAAGAGAAGCGCTTCGGTGGGTCTGTGTCTTGAACGCAGAGTGAGCGTGGCACCCAGCCTGGGAACATAAACACGCAGGCACACAACAGGCCCAATACACATTTATCTGCTCTACTTTGGGCCTTTTCTTGGCAAAAATTGAGGCATGGGAGGGGATCCCCCCATAGAGAGCTAGTTATGTCCCCTCCAAGCCTTTAAAAATGTTTAAAGAATAATAACGATGATGCAGATCGCACTGGTGGACTCGTGACGGATCTCTCCTAACTGCACAGCTCACGGTCCCTTTTTATTTTCTATCACAATCCACACACATGCACACAGCCCACATCCTGTTGCAGAACAAATCGATGTGTCTGTGTAGCCGGTTTTAGGGATCCTCAGCGAGTTCTTTCCTGTTTCCCACCGTTACAATTTTCCTTGATGTTGGAATGTTTGTGACAGGAATTGTATGTGGCCCCCCGTGCTCTCCTTCCCTGACAGCCTCCTTCTCTGCTGCACTTAATATTTCTTCTTGGGCAATTGGTGATTTAAGTCATGCTGAACAGATCTACCAAAGTATCATCAAGGATCCAAGGATTCCCAGGAAGAAGGTTGCAGACTAGAGCTTTATGTAGGAGGTGGGAAGCAAATGGATGAGGGGAGAGGCCAAATTTAGCTCCCCCCACCCCGATACTAAGACATCAGGGTAGAAACCATCAGAGGCACTTCCTGTCGCTACCCCTCTTCAAGACGCGAAACTCAGCTACCACTAGACACACTTGGCCTGCACTCAGGCCAGCACTTAGGGGAGCAGGCAGAAGGGACCAGGAGACTGGGCTGGACGCTGTCTGGATAAAGGCAGCTACCTACCAGTGTCTACTTCAATGTAAATGCAAGAGAAAGACCACTGAAGGTTTAGAAACAAGGAGACGTTTTCTTGTTTCTCTAGACACCTTCACTAAGGCATTGCCAGAAAATTCAAGCCACTTCTTTTAAAAAATTATCATCGATCAAACTATTTCCATTTTGGAACTGTTGAGAAAATAACACGTGCCTTAAAAAAAAAAAAAAGTTGGCTACCTACCATAGGGGTTTTGAACTGGGGCCCTAGGGCCAACTTAGATTTGTTTTGCTTGGCTTCTGCAGGTATTTTAACGACTTGAATTTGAATGATGTTTTTACACAGGCTACATATATTCCTGCTGACCACAGTCCACACCATTCCCTAATGTCTCACACCCAGCCTGCTTTACTTATTTCCATTATCTGCCAGGCTTTTGAAACCACCTGGGTCTGAGATCCTTGCCCTTGGGCTACAAAATGACATTGGTGAACAGCACCAGTGTGTTGGTGGAGTAGAAGAGAGGCCAGATTCTACACTGAATAGCTCCTCTGCATCCACGCAAAAAATACTCCATGGGAGGGATTTTCCATCCAATGACCTAGAGGAAAACAACAAGACTACTCTTACTTTTCTCACAAAATGGGGGATCGCTGCTCCAGCTGAGGTCCCACTGGCAGGTGAGGGTGTCGCTCCCCACGATGTCATAGCCGGGGTCACACTGGTAGGTGATTCTGGCTCCCCTCACGAGCTCCGTATGAGAAGTGGTTTTCCAACCATTCTGGATCTCGGGCAAATCTGAGCAGGAGTCGTTCCTTGACACCTCTTTAAAACAAAAACATCATCCTTAGATGGGGAGGTGGCCTTGTTGTTGGGGGTTCCTTTTATGAATGTCAGAGGAAAGAGAAAATAGAAGAAAAAGCCCCCAGAAGTAAGCAACACAACTTCTGAAATCCCTTAACCTGCAAGAACTCTTCCCTAGGGGGACTTTACAATGATTTCTGTTCATTTTGGATGTGGAACCTCCAGCCAAGCCATCAGAGGACTGCAGCCCCAGCTGGTATCTTGACTATAACCTCATGACAGGCCCCAAATCAGGACCGCCCAGTATTAACTCCTGAATTCCTGACTCACAGAAACTGTGAGACAGTACACGTTTATTGCTAATTTTGCGGGGCGTCATCTGTTATGTAGCAATAGGTTGCTACTACACTCAGCCTTATCCTAAGAATGTCCATAAGTCTATGGGTTTGATAGATTAGGCATATACATTTTTGTAATGCAGACTAAGATAAACACGTAACTATTAAGACAGAAATAATTATTGGCTGCATTCTTCCAATCACATTGCCTACCACCAGTGAACATTAACCACACTCCGGACAATCTACACACAGCTTACCGTCACAGAATCTTCCTCTGGGATAACTCTGTTTTCCTCCTGCAAACCTTCGTCCCTAAGGCAGCAATCCAAAGCCCACTACTATCACCCTCGCTTCCAAGTGCCCACTGCGCAGAGTCTGAGAAGAGGGCTAATTATGCCCTATAATTAATTTGCGGTTCTAATGTGCTTCTGGGGAAAGCAAAGTACCTCCATTGTCTGCAGGAAAGTCATTCTGAGAAACAAGCAATGGCTTTCCCAGGGATTTCATCATGATTTTATTTGGGGGAAGGAGATCTCCTGGGTGTCTGCAAGAAGAAGGGGAGCGGGAAATGGCTTCTAGAAGTGCTTGGTGGGGGACAGGAGCCTCTATTTTTAGGCCTTTGAAAAATCAGCCAAGCCCTGGATTTGGGACACAGCTGCAAATGTTCAAACTCTGGATGAAAGAGGAGAAATGGGGGCAAATACTTGCTATGTGGTCTGCCTTGTACCAGATGCTTTGGGACTGAGAAAGGTTTGCTTGTCTGACTTTTCAAGATGAGCCGGCATGGCTATACATTTCCACGGGCCCTCCCATCTCCTCCGTAGCATTCATCACATTTGTCATTTGTCATTGATTGGAGTTGACCTACAATATGGAACTTTTTATTATCCTGGGATTAGAGGAATAAACATACAAGTGACCAATATCTCTTTGAAAAACACTGCTTACTTACCTCTGCTTTTTAATTCCCTTCCCTCCCATGCACTTGACCACAGACAACAGCAAAACATAAGAAGCAGTGAGAAGAATGGGTCTTTGCTTCTGTCTGTGCAAAGGAGAATTATGGGAAGTCAGAACCATGTAAGCCCAGTGTTCCTATGGAAGGTTCTGACAGCAGCCAGAGCAGATAAGCCCGGCCACTTTCCAGAGCTGGGGTCAGGCCTTGAGATCAGTGTAGGAGCTTTAGTATTCTCTAGATGAGGGGCTTCCCTGGTGGTGCAGTGGTTAAGAATCCACCTGCCAATGCAGGGGACACGGGTTTGAGCCCGGGTCCAGGAAGATCCCACGTGCCGCAAAGCAATTAAGCCTGCGTGCCATAGCTACTGAGCTTGCGCTCTAGAGCCCACAAGCCACAACTACTGAAGCCCGTGTGCCTAGAGCCCGTGCTCCAGCACAAGAGAAGCCACCACAGTGAGAAGCCCGCGCACTGCAACAAAGAGTAGCCCCCGCTTGCCGCAACTAGAGAAAGCCCGTACGCAGCAACGAGGACCCAATGCAGCCAAAAAAGAAAAAACGGATTCTCTAGATGACAACAGAAACCCTTAACCCTTCCATCTGATCCCTCTACTGGATGGGAGTTGCATCTGTGTCTTGTTAAATCTAGACCCAGGGTAGCAAATACCTTTCCCATGCCCATGACAGACATCACTAATCAATCACGGCATTCTTTTCCACTGACTTCAGGCATGGCCTCCTCTGAAAACAACAAGGTCTTCAACCCAGGTAGTCATGGGCAATTGATTGACATCAACATTGACATACAAAGGCCCACTTTCCTTTTCTGTGAAATTAACCTGTGTTTCTTTAAGAGAAATAAGAAAAAAGTTGAGCTGTTCTCTCTTTTTGTGTTACCCATATTAGCCAGGCTGTGTACCCCTGGGAAGCACTCTCTGAAATCCTGTGCTCATCAGCATATGATCCTGATATTGTCTGTTAATGGGACTCTTCCATTTTCACTAACTGGCTCAAGGGCAGGGAGAGAATTCTATTCATTCCTGTATCCTGATGCCTAGGACAGGGCCTAGCATGAAAGTTTGTGAACCAAACTCTCTGGAAAATGGAGATAATGCGTTTGAAGATGAAATAAAATAATATATGTAAGAGTGTTTGCCAACTGCAAATTGTCACACGAATCTAAGTTTCAGCTTCAATTAACAAAAGCACCTCCTCTTCAAAATATTGCCAAACTGAACAATGGCCAGGCTTTCTGGTCAACCTTGGGCAGCCTTGGATAGAGTCGTATTTCTTCCATCAAGCTGAATGCAGTTTTGCAAGACTGACTCGGGCACCAGAGGAGACAAATGAGCAAAACTATGACCTCATCTTCCAGTAGGGAGGGAGGCGGGGAGGAAAGGTCTAAGGAGACAGACTGAAGCCAAGTCACCAGAAACTTTCCCTCCAAAGGCAGCTGACTCTGGAGGGCACGTCGCCTGGAGAGCCTCTGCCCAGGGCATCACCCAGTAAAGAACGCATGGAAAGTGGCAGCAGTAACACCCTGAAAATACCCAGTGTCGCCATCAAGGGTAAAAAGGCCCCTGAGTAACATAAAAAAAAAAAGATCAATACTTGTGATTGCTTCTCTGAGAGGTACCTGCAGAGCAGAGCGGGGATGGGAAGTGTCCACCAGCCGGAAATAAAAAAAGCAAGGGACTTATTTTCATATGCATGAGGCTCCTTGAGACAGCCAATGGTCAGGGAACTAGCTTGTATTCTGGAGGCAGTAGGAGATACAAAGAGAACACTTTGTATTAGCTAGAGATGGGCAAATCTTCAAGCCAAGGGGAAGAACCAAAGACACGGAATTGTGCTCAAGCCAGGGTCTTTGGTGGTGGCAGAGAGGCTTGGCAGGATCAGTCCTCCTTTCCCCGGTTCCCTCTTGGAAATCAAGATGTCAACCTCTTCCCTGGGGGGTGCAAGCAGGTCCCCTAACTGCTGGCTGAATCCTGCCCACTGAAACCCCCAGGAGGCAAGCACCCACCAACCTGGATGCTGAAAGAAGTCAGGGCTTCTCTACCTCTTTGCGTCTCCCAGGTTCTCTGCTATTGCCAAAAATATTGGGGGTAGAGAACCCTAAGAGCTGGGAGCCAGGAAGCCTGGGTGTGAGCCTCAGGTCCGCCCCTGATGATCAAGTCCCTCATCCTTGGTGGTCCAGGGCTTCTTGTGCTGTGATGAGACAGGCCTGGACCAGACACTCTGTAAGTTCAAGTCCCTTCCAGGGCTGGGATCAGTGGGACTTCACAGTGCTGCTGGCGAGGATAGCAGCTTGGACTAGGGTGGTGGACGTGGATAGATGGAGAAGAGTACTTGCATCTGAGATATATTGTGGCAGTAGAGTTGAGACGATGGACTGGATACAGGGGAAGCAGCCTGAGAAACCAGGAGAGTTGTGGTCCCGCCTCCTGGACTGGGCAGACAGCAGGAGCAGTGAGAGGTGGTGAGGGCAGGGAGGCAAAGAGGTCGCTCTGTTCTGTCCGTGATAAACTTGAGCTGCCAGTGGGACATGCAAGAGCGCGGTGAGCAGGGAGTTGGAGAGATCTGGAGTTCATGGGAGAGGTCAAGGCTGTAGGTACAAACTAGGGGTCAATGGAATACAGATAAAACCATGGGCCTGGATGACAGCACACAGATAGAAGGCAGGACAGGGTCCAGGATAGGACCCGCCAAGGTTTAGAGCTTGAGCAGAGGAGGGGGATGGAGCCAGGAATGAATAAGGGGGAGTTTCAGGGTGAGGAGGGAGGGGGGAAGGGTGTGGGTGGATGAAATAATTAAGAAGCGGGTACTGGATGCTCACGTGTGAACTCAGTTTGAACTTTATAGCAGGATTTTTTTTAAAGGTGATGGGAAGAGAAAAGGTTTGGAAGACACGTTGAGCAGCAAGAAAGAATCTAAAGTACGGGAGAAGAGTATGGAGGTTCCTTAAAACCGAAAAATAGAGCCATCATATGATCCAGCAATACCACTACTGGGCATATGCCTGGAGGAAACCATAATTCGAAAAGACACACGCACCCCAACGCCAATAGCAGCACTATTTACAACAGCCAAGATGTGGAAGCAACCTAAATGTCCATCAAGAGAGGAATGGATAAAGAAGATGTGGTACCTATATACAATGGAATATTACTCAGCCATGAAAAAGAATGAAATAATGCCATTTGCAGCAACATGGATGGACCTAGAGACTGTCATATGGAATGAAGTAAGTCAGACACAGAAAGACATATACCACGTGATGTTGCTTATATGTGGAATCTAAAAAAAGGGTACAAATGAACTTATCTACAAAACAGAAACAGAGTTACAGATGTAGAGAACAAACTTATGGTTACCGGGGGGGGAGCGGGGAAGGGATAAATTGGAGATTGGGATTGACATATACACACTACTATATATAAATTTGATAACTAATAAGGACCTACTATATATCACAGGGAATTTTACTCAGTACTCTGTAATGGCCTATATGGGAAAGGAATCTAAAAAAGAGTGGATATATGTATATGTGTAACTAATTCACTTTGCTGTACACCTGAAACTAACATAACATTGTAAATCAACTATACTCCAATAAAAATTAAAAAAAATAAAGTATGGGAGGTAGGAGAGAAAGGGCTGTCTTGGTTGGATGGGGCTGCAGGAGAAGAAGAGTCCTTAGGGGAGAGCCAAGCTTCAGTTCAGGCAAGATGGCATAGGTAATGCTTTGAGAAGTTGCAAATATGGAAGAGTGTGTTGATGATATAAAGTCACAGCTGACTGCAAATGAAAAATGATGAGTCTTAAAGTTATGAGATGTTATCTCCTAAGTCCTGATATCAACCCTGTGGAGGAGGTATCACTATTTCCATTTTACAGATGACAAAAAAGAGGCTCGGAGAGGTTAAGTGACTTGCCCAAGGTCACCCAGTCATCAATGATAATCCTAAGATTTGAACCCTTGTCCTTCCGGCTAGAGAGACCAACCTCTTAAAAAAAACGACGTATATTTACCATGTCAATATATTAAAAAACTCATGTAGCACAACCCTCCCCAAAAGACAAATCTAGAAGAAATTGTCTTAACTTGCACCTAAACCCAAGGAGAAAAAGTGACTGGCTAGAATACTTACCTATGTAGTTCATGATGAATCCCTGGCCCTTCCCAAAGATAAGCCCGGCAGGGTCTGAGTGGAACTGGATGGTTAGGTCCGGCGTGGACGAGTACAGCTTCTGGGGTCCGCTGTTTCCAAGGTACTGCCCCAAGATGTGGGGCATGACCTCATCACCGTCGTAGATGGTCAGGATGTCGCTGTTGCTTAGGTTCAGGCTTGGGGGGCAGAGAGAAGAGGAGGGGTTTTGTGAAGCCAAGTTAACAGGCATTCAACAAGCCTTTGATTTCTTTTTTCAAGCAACACTCATTTTCTTGAGATATACTATGCGTCAGATCCCAAGCTAGGAACTGGGGGTGAGGAAGGCATCGACTGAACCTGTGAACAGGATGTGCTGATCCTTCTAAAAGCATCGCACACAGATCTGTGGATGGATTGGGCCTTTGAAGACTCATTCATGAAACGACCTTCCCAGCATGGAGCTCACTGCAGAGTCAAGTGCTGCATTGTCTGTAGAATTGCCTTCAATACCCCTGTCATTAACAACTTTTTTTCCTGGGTGAAACTAAGTGCTGGGCATTGAGCCACCTGCTGGGGGTGTGACATGGGTCTTCCATTTTTCTGTGACGCAGAGCAAGCTGACTGCTTGCTAATGATAAGTTGCATTCTTATACAAGGTGAAATGATCCTTCCACTTATGTTGGCAAATTCCTCAAAATCAACCAGCTAATCTATTATGTTTAGGGGACGGAACAGAGAATGGGATGGAGCACTTATTCATGAAATATGCTCCAACCTGCCACCACTATTCATAGCATCACAGGATGACACATTTTTAAAGACCCAAACACAACAGAGTACCTTGACACTAAATATTTGGACAGCGATGGACAGTTAATAATCCATAAGTCACTTCAGTACGGCAAAGAAACCTGTGCTATGTTAGGTGTGCTGGATAAAATTGATCTGTGATTGTAGGAACGCCAGACAGTTCAACTTCGGCTGCATCAATCATGGACAGATATTAACTTACGCCTCTTTCCTTCCTTTCTCCTTCTCCGCTTCTCTCTTTCTTCCCTTTTTCTCTTATGTCTTTCTCCTTTACTTGTATCCCCTCCCTAATATTTCCAAGCACCTACTATGTGCCAGGCACCGTGCTGTGCTCAGAGGACACAAGGAGTCACAGAGCAGAGGTCTGTTTAGACGAGAAAGCCAGGGATTGTGGTAGGAGTTACAGTCAAGGTAGGTGCAGAGAAGTGTGTCTAACTCAGATGGGGGTTTTCAGAGAGGCCTCCCTGGAGGAAGTGATCCTCAAGAAAGAGAAGGGAACCACTAGGCAGATAAACAGGAGGTGGGGGGGAGAGGGCAGTGCCTGAGGCAGAGAAGAAGGAAGAGGGGTCATAACTCCTGAAGGAACTTGCCTGGTGGTCAGTGTGCCTGGCTCTGGGTATAGACATGGAAGCAGGAGTCAGAAGGGTTTAGAGAGACAAGTTTAGGTCACTTGGATGTCATCTTACTGGGGATGGGAGACAGTAAAGGATTTTAAACAGGAGCATCCTGACTGAGCAATTCACTGCCAGAGGAGAGGCGTCCCCACCTCCCACACCCCCGCTTCATCCACTGCCCAAGGGCGGTGTTTGCTGCCACTCCAGGAGCAGGGAGGAGATGTGGAAACCACCCATGTTGTTGGTGCTTCAAGTAGTAAGAACAAAGCAACAGAAACACAAGGCACACTGCTGAAGGTCTCTTTCCAGAGGGCAGGGGACATATTTTATCTACCATAATTCCTCATGTCAAGTTGTCCCAACAGGTGGCTTAGGGAGATTCCAACTGTCCCCATAACCTCCATCAGCTTCCCCGGCACCACCCCCAAACATCCTCTCCTAACAAAAGCTGTGCGCTTGCTTTGCACACAGGGCTTCCAGACTAAGCTCCGAGACTCCACCTACTCCCCGCCAGTTTACAACCAGGCGACAGCCGCTAAAGCCCTATTACATTGACATTCTGGAGTCGCCACCTTCTCTTGCACACAGTAGGTGCTCAATAAATGCTATGCTATGAAAGAGTCTGCTGGAGACCCTATTTGACAACAGAAATAGTAGGGTTGATGTCAGCTTTTGAACTATGGAAGAGCCTCTTAACTCCAGTACCATGAAAACATCAATAGCTCATGAAAGTGCTGGATTAGGCTAGTGCGAAACGTGGTAGATGGCAGATATATTCCATAAGCCAACTTCACAGCCGATCCGCTGGTAACAGTGGGTTGCAGACAGTGTACAACTTGGCTTTATTCTATCATTCATTTCAATGATCTCAATGCAGTAGAAGCATCTTCAAGGGTGCAAACAGCTTTCATGTGAAAACCCTAGCACAACTCTCCGTTCTTTCTAAAACAGGAAGGAGCACACAGCCTTGGAAATCAGAAAGCTCTGGTTTCATTCTTGGTTCGACACTTTCATGGAGGGCATGTGTTTTCTCTGAAGTTCCTTGTCTGCGAATAGGGCTTAATATTTCCAGTCTATGTCATGGGCTTTCAGAGTGAGGTAAGGCAGGCAGAAGATCTGGGATGAGACTCTAGGTTCACTGGTAGCACCTGAACAAGTCTGGTCAGGTCATTTGAATGTTATGTCATGTTGTAATGTTACTATGAGCATCATCACCACCACCACCATCATCATCACTATCACTGTCACCACCACCGTCACCACCGCCATCACCATCATTCTCTTTGGATTGCCATTTACACCAAATGACATCAGACGGCTTATGTCTGTGATTCTCAGCTAGAGGTGGTTTTGCCCCTTGGAGACAGTTGGCAATGTCTAGAGACATGGTTGTCCCGGGGGGGCGGGGGAGGTATGCCACTGGTGAGTCCATGTCAGGGAGACTGTTAAAACATCCTACAATGCACAAGATAGCCTTCTCCCAAATAAAGAATTTGGACCACGATTATCTGGTCCAAAATGTCAACAGTGCTAAGGCTGAGAAACCCTTATTTATGGGAATGCATTTTGTAAACTGTGTGCAACAAACTATTAAATGCAACTTCTCCTGTCATCCTGGAATTTCAAAGTCCCCTAAGCTAAGAATAAGCCAACAGGGACTAAGCATTCCTACTTTCTAAAGGGATAGACGTGGCCGTTGTTTAAGGCTGGGTTCTCGGGACTTCCCTGGTGGCACAGTGGTTAAGAATCCACTTGCCAATGCAAGGGACACGGGTCTGAACCCTGGTCCGGGAAGATCCCACATGCCGCGGAGCAACTAAGCCCGTGCGCCACAACTACAGAGCCTGCGCTCTAGAGCCCACGTGCCACAACTACTGAAGCCCGTGCGCCTAAAGCCCATGCTCCACAACAAGAGAAGCCACTGCAATGAGAAGCCCGTGCACCGTAAGAAGAGTAGCCCCCGCTCGCCTCAACTAGAGAAAGCCTGTGCACAGGAACGAAGACCCAATGTAGCCAAAAATAAATAAATTTATTAAAAAAAAAAAAAAAAGACTGGGTTCTCCAGAAGCTGAGCCTGAGCAAAGATGTGAGTGTCTCTTGGAGTCTGGCTTATCTGGGAGGCCACCCCAAGCAGCACTGGTGGGGAAGTGACACAGAAGGAAGGGAATGAGCCAGTGCATGGTGCGTAGATGGGCAAGTTCCACTGTGGGCAGTGGGCTCAGTCCTGCAGGAACTGTGAGACATGGTGCAGACACACCTTGGGGGAGAGGGAGCTGGGGTATTTATCTTCCGGCTCCCATCCCTCATTGGCTGAGGACTGCTACTGGGGTACTAAATCTCCAGCACTTCTGACTTGCCCACGTGGTACCAGAGAGAGCCTTCAGGTGAAGAGGGCTGCAGTAGGAAGCCACCCTGAGTACACAGTGGCAAGGGCTACAGGGCTTGCATAAGGCACCAGTGGCATCTGCTACCACCATCTATGCAGCTCTTTCAATCTGAGCCCTTCACCCACTTCTAGCTTAATGAAGGCAAGGAATTCACTGGGCGATCGAAGAGGCTTGCAGGAAAGGCTGCCTTAAGGGGCAGGTCACTGTGGGAGGGAACCAAGGGGAGGGGAGACGGTGTACACCCTCATCTGGTGAAGAGGGCTTCGAAGACACTCTTGGTGGCTTGACAGTGACTGCATTTGATGTTCACCAAGAAAAGAGGAATGAGAAAAATTAGCCTGGAGCTGCCCGCCTACCTGGGGGCAGAGCAAAGGGAGAAAGGGGGGTGCTGGGAGTGAGCTACCCATCACTGATGAGAATGGGGATGTTTCCTAGGTCTAGATGTGAACCCTAATGAAGGCAGCCACTGTGCATCTCCTTAAAAATGGTCCCACTCTGAAAGGGTGATGGAATCCAGCAGAGGCGAAGGTCAAGTGCATCCAGGCTCTGCCCATATCAAGCATGCCCCGTAAGAGAGAGGAAAAAAAAAAATCAGCATTCTACATTTTCCATAATATAACAGTGCAGTGACATTAGACTGTCCTGTGAGAAAGAAGCAGCGCACAAGGCCCTCTCTCATTGCAGAATTCCCAGCCCAAGAAGCCCTGCTGAGGGAGGGGCGAGCTTTCGAAAACGAATAATGTTTAGAGCTGTATGATTAGCAGACTGAACTACACTTCTTAAAGACCCATGAAAACAAAACTTTCAGCCTGAGAAGCAAAAAAAAAAAAAAAAAAAAAAAAAAGGAGAAGGTACAGGAAGGGCAGTGGGAGAAAGAGTAAAGTTACTCTCTCCTGTATCCTTCTGGGTCCATCTTTTTGAGAGGCTGGTTCCCATGATATATACAAATGCTGATACTTCATTTTCTGTCCTGATCCAAAGAGGAGCCTGCGTTTTTGCTGGTCCATCCAGCTGTGTTTGATATACTGAGTACAACCAGGGTCCCTGCCGCTGGGCCATCCTCAGCAGCTGAGAGGAAAATGCAGAGACTTATTAAGGCAGAGAGACTGGCCAAAGGGCAGAGCAGGGTTTTTTGCCGAGGAGGGAAGAGAGATGTCAGCCAGATACAATCTGAGGAGGCGCCAAGAAATCAGGGTGTCAGTTTTACTCCAGAACTAATGGGAAATGGAGTGGTTCCGGCAGGCAGGTGGGTTTGATCTGACTGGCATTGGGTGGAGCAGGTCCCCCACAGGGAGAATTCCACAGGAAGACAGAGCTCCCCAAGGCCAGCCCCTGCATGTGCCAGCCCCTCTTAACTGCCAGAGGGAAAGGCTTTCCTTGGGCACAGGGTCTTGAGCTCCTGCCAGAAGACCTCAGCCTCTGTGTCTCCTCCTACACCACGAGCCACCCCTTTTCCCTTGGTCTCTGCCATAGGCTTTTCTCCATCTTTCAGCTGGATTGTGGGGCAGGACCTCACGGCTTACTACCTCCATCCTTCCCTGGTCCCAATGCCTCTCCCATCAGCACTCAGGGAAATCCTTCCGAAACACAAAGCTGGACCCTTCACTTGACAGTTCAACAGATGAGCAAACATGGTCTATTCATACCATGGAGTCTTATTCAGCCGTGAAAAGGAATGAAGTACTGACACACGCTACAACACGGATGAGCCTTACAAAAGAGAAAGTTTAAAGCAGGCTACATGTTGTGTGATTCCATTTATAAGAAATATCCAGAAGAGGTAAATCCACAGAAACACAAAGCAACTTGGTGATCGCCAAGGGCTAGGGAGACAGGCGAGGAGGATGGAGTGGGACTGCTTAATAGATACGGGTTTGTTTCGGGGATGATGAACATGTGGTAGTTACACAGCATTGTGAATGCACTAAATACCGCTGCATTGTATATGATAAAACGGTTCACAACGTGTTATGTGAATTTCATCTCAATGGAAAAAAAAAGCTACCTTACCTTAGGTAAAGTACACGTTTTTGATCCCAGTGTCAAGGCTGTATCTATGTTTTCATCCCCTCCCCTCCTCACAGCCTCATCTCTCCAACCCAATATTCCAACCCAAATATTTTACCCTCCAGCCAGACTGAATTACTTGTCAATCTCGCCAAAGAATGTGGCCCTTGCCCACCTCTGGGGCTTTCGACATGCTGTTCCCTGGACCCTGTATCCTTCCTTAGCCTTCCCTCTCTAAACCTGGGTAACCCCTCCCATCTTTTACTCTCAGTCTTTCAAGATTCGCTCACGCGTAGAGCTCCCCCCTTCCCCCTTGAGTCTGGACTGGGAGCCCCTCCGTGCTCACCCCTCATACAGAGCTCAGCACTCGTGCCCCAGTGGTCTGGCATGTCTGCATGAGACCAGAGGCTCCCTGAGGCTGGGGAGCACGTGTGCCTGCTTACAGCTGTGTCCCCAGCTCTTGGCACAGCACTGAGTGTGTGCTGGGTGAATCGGCAGCAGCCCAGAGCGGTTGTCCGGGTCTCAGCCTCAGCTCCCACACAAGGCGGACTGCGGCTCTGATCCCGTCTCTGCCGGGGACCCTGACCCCAAATGGATTCTTACCTGTACCAGCCTTGGGAGTGGGACTTCTCTGGCCCTGGCTGCTTTTAGGACGTGCTCCCAGAGGTTAATTTGAAAGCCCTAAGTGATGGGAGCTGCCCCCAATGATTTCTGCCCCACCTGCCTCCTGGACCCCTGTTGCCCACACCCTCCATTCTTCTTAGATATGCAGGTCACCAGAATCAAGCCTGATACCACGACGCCCCTACATGCCTGATAAGCCACTTCAATGTCAACCCATGACCTTGACCAGCTGGGTTCTAGTTTCCTCCCCTCCCCCACCTTGACCCTGCTCCAGGCACATCCCGAGACCTATCCAGTGCCTGAGCAAGCATTTGTGGGCACGCCATCCACCGCTTCCGCTTCTGAACTCCTCTTTCAACTCTGCCCTGTATCAGAGCTGTAAAAACACCGGTCCCATGGGTGTTTGGGGACAAAAGGTCTACCAAGACTTCATGTAGCTTTTGAACAACAACACTGCCTACTGAGTATTAAGCACTCAAACAACAATAACCCCGCAAGCTAAGACTTACAACCATCCCCGTGTTACAGATAAGGAAACTGAGGCTCAGCCAGGAGAAGCCACCTGTCCAAGGTCACGTAGGAATCAGATTCAGGACTCAAACCTAAGCCTGCCAAGCCAACGCCTGAGATAGGAACCACTATTTCATACGATGTCCCATGAAAGCCACAGACACATGTGTCCGAAAAGTGTACCCAGACAAGGACCTACTTATAGCACAGGGAACTATACTCAGTATTTTGTAATAACCTAAAAGGGAAAAGAATCTGAAAAAAAAATACAACTGAATCAATCGCTGTTCACCTGAAACGAATACAACATTGTAAATCAACTATACTTCAATTAAAAAAAAAGTGTGCCCAGGTTCAGTCTTACCTCAGAAAATGCAAATTTAAAATTACAAATAAAGCCTGCAGGATGAGGAAGCCCTGTTTCACTGCCACCCTGTATCCTTTTGTTCTCATAATGTCATACATAAAGTTCATTTGAATAACGAAAATAAAAACAAAAATAAACAAATGGAACCTAATTAAACTTAAAAGCTTTTGCACAGCAAAGGAAACCATAAATAAGACGAAAAGACAACCCTCAGAATGGGAGAAAGTATTTGCAAATGAAGCAATGGAAAAAAGGATTAATCTCCAAAATATACAGGCAGCTCATGGAGCTCCACATCAAAACAACGAACAACCCAATTAAAAAATGGGTGGAAGATCTAAATAGACATTTCACCAAAGAAGACATACAGATGGCCAAGAGGCACATGAAAAGCTGCTCAACATCGCTAATTATTAGAGAAATGCAGATCAAAACTACAATAAGGTATCACCTCACACCAGTCAGAATGGCCATCATCAAAAAAATCTACAAACAATAATGCTGGAGAGGGTGTGCAGAAAAGGGAACCCTCTTGCACTGTTGGTGGGAATGTAAATTGATACAGCCACTATGGAGAACAGTATGGAGGTTCCTTAAAAAACTAAAAATGGAACTACCATATCACCCAGTAATCCCACTTCTGGGCATATACCCTGAGAAAACCATAATTCAAAAGGACACATGTACCCCACTGTTCAGTGCAGCACTACTTACAATAGCCAGGACACAGAAACAACCTAAATGTCCAATGATAGATGAATGAATAAAGAAGATGTGGTACATATATACAGTGGAATATTACTCAGCCATAAAAAGGAATGAAACTGGGTCATCTGCAGAGATGTAGACGGACCTAGAGTCTGTCATACAGAGTGAAGTAAGCCAGAAAGAGAAAAACAAATACTGTATATTAACACATATATGTGGAATCTAGAAAAATGGTACAGGTGAACCTATTTGTAGGTCAGGAATAGAGACGTAGACACAGAGAAAGACATGTGGATACGGGGGGAAGGGGAGGGTGGGACGAACTGGGAGATTAGGTTTGACATAAATACACTACCATGTGTAAAATAGTTAGCTAGTGGGAACCTGCTGTATAGCACAGGGAGCCCAGTTCAGGGCTCTGTGATGACCTGGATGGGTGGTGTGGGAGGGAGGTCCAAGAGGGAGGGGATATAGGTATTTTACATATATATATATATATATATATATAATATATACATAGCTGATTCGCTTCATTGTACAGCAGAAAATAACACAATATTGTAAAGCAATTTTACTCCAATAGACATTTTTTTTGGTCTCCTAAACATTTTACATTTCTCGGTAACAATTTATTTCATTTTGTTGCCAATCACACACGACAGAGAATGTGATAAAATCAGCATTAAACTGGTTGCTTAGTCTGGGTGGCTTTATTTTAGTGGAATGAGATTTCTGTTATGGCTTTGGAAATATTTTAAAAGAGTCTGGGAAGGATGCTTAAGAAACTGGTATAGCGCTTGCCTTGAGGGAGGGGCTGTTTGCTGGGGAAGGGTGGGAACGGCTTTCACAGTAGACCCTCTCGTACCTTTGGGTTTTGAATCATGTGAATGTTGTACCTTTTCAAAAGGGATAAAAACAGCCCGAGGGACGCTCATTATGGCTTTCACTAGGGTCTAGAGAGCCAAAGAGGTGACGATGGAAGGCAAATTTGAACCTGACACACATCAGCAAGTGTATCTTCTCTTGGCCAGCAGAAGGCAGTGTGCACCTAAGCAAGGCATATGCGGCCGCTGCTCTGCAGGGCGCCCCTGCCTTCCCATCCTTACCCCAGCCAACCAGGACCCTGGAAGCGGGGAGAAGGTGGTAGGTGAGCTGCAGTTAATATTCCACAGAAGGTGTCGAAAGAAATGATGAGCACCTTGCTTTTCTTTATTCCCCTCCCAACAAACATCTGACCCTTGCTTAGATATCTTGCCTTTCAAAGTCTTTCCTGAGTAGCATTCATAAGACGATTGTAGGTAGACAAACAAATTTGGAAATGTCTAATGGTTATGCATTTATTTAAATGTGAATTAGAAAAATATATAAATATATGGTTTGCACATCCAACTTCTAATTTCACGGACATTATTTTGTTTAGAGGAAGCCAAGAGAAAAATGCAAGCCAATTTGAAGGGGAAAATAAAAAGCAGCTGGTAGTAGAATTGGACTGTGGAAATGGCAAAAATTAGCCCACAGAATACAGCTCAGTTTCTCAGCCTTCCAAGACTTCCATGAGCTCCACAGATGGGCCCCAGCCCACCTCTGCTGTCTCAAACATCTCTGGATACCAGATCCTTTGTAGCCCCTAGACCTGCCTTAGCCAGGCTGGTCCCCTGTATCTGAATGCCTCTCCTCTCCTCTCCTCTCCTCTCTGCTTGACATCATTTTATAGGTCCTTCTGTGCTCCTTACACCCTCCTGTATTTATGGCCGTATAATAACTAGCCAAGGCTTCACAAGGCTTCCTTGGTGCCAGGAGCTGTTCCCAGCACTCCAGATGACCATTTCGCTTTATCCTGAGACAAACACTCTAAGGACTACTGTCCTCACCTGTTTCACAGATAAGCAAACTGAGCTACCCAGAGGTAGAGAAGCACACTGAAGCTCAAACAGCTGGTCATACAGGAGAGCCAGAGTCTAAACCCACGTAGCTGGAAGGCAAGACCCCAGCTCTGAACCACAGGACTCTACCTGCCCAGGTCAGCGCCCGTGTCAGCTCCCATGTCGGGCTGCAAGCTCCCTGCAGGCACATGCCCTGTATCCCTGGAGCCCAGCAGGGCTTGGCACAGGTGAAATAGATGTCATTTACACGGATGAATTATGGTGAATTTATCTGTTTTTTCCAGGTGAGCAAACTGAGGGGTTCAATGACTTTCCCAAGAAAACACCATCTTGCAGTCAAGGCAGGACCTCCGCGGGACGGCAGAGATGGGTGATTAAATACACCGGATTTAAATAAGGGACAGGAGAGAAGCAGAAGCCATAAATGCAGTTGTAAGTGCAACAAAACTTTTATAAAACACTTATATTTTTTCTGAAGGCCTTAAAGAAAGACCTGTTTAGAATTGCTTTGTATTCATTTTCTCATCACATCCCCTCAGCCACATGGTGAGGTGGTCCAAGAAAATGTCCTAATCCCATTTCACAGATGAGTAAACTCACGCCAGGAAGGCCCATGTCCCAAGGCCTCTGCGCCTGCACGAAGCCGCACAGCCAGCACCAGGTGCTTCACCGCACTGTGGAATTGCTGAGGGGCCCTTTGGCCCAGTGCTAATTTGGTTTCAATTTAATTTGATAAAATGGCAGGTGGGACAAGAAACCATGTCACCTCCAAGGAGCACAGAGAAAACCAATCTCTTTGGCTCCCCAAAAGGACCCGTTAAAGCGTAAAAAATGAACAGTTCCTCTCTGTCCTTCCCTATGTCTTTTCCTTCCTTCCTCTCTTCTTTCTCCTCCAGATACTCCCCAAGCGCTTGTCTGTGCCGGGCTCAGACCCAGCCCTCGCCCAGTCCTGGCTGCACATAAGAATCTCTGGGGAGATTTAAAAACTCGCAGTGAGGTCCAGGCTGGACCCCAGGCCAACTGGACCCTCAGCATCTCTGGGGGTGGGTCCTGTGCATCAGTGTTGCTGAAATTCCCGAGGAGGTTGTGCCGGCTGCCAGGACTGAAAGCCACTGCCCTGGAAGCTTCAGTGTGGATGAGACCTCACCTCTGTTCTGCCTTTCTTTCCTCCTTTTCCTCCACCTTTTCCCCCCTCCTCGACCAACTCCCCCAAAGAGAAAGAGAAGAAAGAGATCCCCTCACCAGATGTGCCTTTCCTCTGGGACCACCTCACGGGCTGAGCTGCCACATCCCTGGACTGAGCCATCTAAGAATGCGGTGGGCAAAACTTCAGCAAGGTCAACAAGGCATTTCCCACCCAGCACTGCAGACCAGGGGCAAACCCAACAACACTTTTCAGTTGCTTTGCTGAGAAAGCAGAAAGAAATCAGTCCTCAATCACCCTGGTGTTTTTGCTCCATCTTGAGAGGCAGTGCTAAGAGAATGGACTCTGGGTTCAAATCCTAAGTGTGCTGGTTTCTAGCTGGGCGACCTTGAGAAAGTGACTTAACTTCTCTGATCCTCAATGTCCTCACCTGTAAAATGGGGATAATATTTTTGAAAGCGGCAACTAACATAATTAGTGCCAGGAATTCAATTAACATAGCATTGTTTGTCTTTGAAAAAATATATTTCCAATGAACTATACAGCCTGCTCAGGGCAGAGAAGGTGTGGTATCAGGAGATCTCACTGAGGGCTCCTCCTCCACCCCCCCAGCGCTTCTCTGCTCTGTGACTATGAACAAGTCGCTTGCCCAGCCTGGGCCTCAGTTTCCCCAGATGAAAATCTCAGAATCCATGAGTTGTAAAATATATATATATATATATATATAAATATAAACAGTGGCTACAGTTTCCTTCTACTCAGAAGGTTGGACTCCCTACCCCCTCCTTCGATAGTAGTTAAGGGACGGATTTGGGAATTCAAGGATTCAGACACAGGCTGGTGAAGCTTGGGTTTCTCAGACCCAAGGGTGGCCCTTCCCTGACTTTCCTCTGTGGAGATGCCCACATCTCTCCCTCTTTTTGGATATGAGTTTCCCCAAATTTATAAAATTAGTGGGTGGGACCAGAGGCCTTCTTCATTTCAGAACCTCTAAGTCAGGGTGAAAGAGCTGAACTTGAGAGAGTATAATTAAAGCATAAGTAAATTACAGCTTAATTAAGGGTAGATTGGGATTTGTTATGTTTGTACGTGTGTGTGTTGTGTTTGTGTGGTTTGTATGTGGTGTGTGTGGTTTGTATGTGTTATGTATGGTGTGCGTGTGCATGGTGTGTGTGTGGTCTGTTCGCAGTGTGTGATATCTGTGTTCTGTGTGTTTGTGTGTGGTGTGTATGATGTAAGTGGTGTGTGTGTGGTATGTGTGATGTGTGTGGCGTGTGTGATGTGCATGGTGTGTGTGTGGTCTGTTCGCAGTGTGTGATATCTGTGTTGTGTGTGGTGTGTATGATGTAAGTGGTGTGTGTGTGGTATGTGTGATGTGTGTGGCGTGTGTGATGTGTATGGTGTGTGTGTGATATGTGAGTACGCACGCACACACACACACACACACACACGTGTGCAGAGGGAGGTGGGCCCAGGACTCTGCATCACTGAAGGAAGATGTTCCACGCTGTCGCCAAGCAGGAGTGACAGCTGCTGGACATGCGTTTCCTGTCACTTCGAATCCCCATCATGACGCGTAGTCTCGAAGGCATCACCTCGTGCAGCCTGGTGTGGCTCGTCTGAGCTGCCAAAACACTCCCTGTTCGACAGAGGGCAGTCTCAGGGAGTGGTAGGAACTGTCCTCCAGGAAAAAAACGAACCGTTTGGAACCTCGAGGGCTCACCTGAGCTCACCCCGGAGGCACAAGATGGGCGTGCAGGGGTTCCCCAGGCCGGGCCACACATCATAGGACCACGCCCAGGGCCTCTGCCGCCACCCGGCTGCCTGATCCCTCCCTCCACCCTCCGCCTATTGCCAGCGTCTGCTGTCTAAACCACAGGTCTGACCGTGTCACTGGCCTGCTCAGAATCTCCAGGGAGGCTGGCTGCCATCAGGACAATGTGGTCCCACTACGTGAGGTGAGGCGAGGCTGGGAGGTGATGCAGGACGTGGGCTCAGTGTCAGACAGCCAGGTCCAAACCTGGCAGCCACTGAGCCCTCCGAGCATCTGTGTCCTCAGCTATGACATGGGGAACATCATCGTGTGAACTCATCAGTTGTTTACAGAATTAAGTAAGTTGATGGACGTGATGCACTCAGAAGAGTTTGGCACGCAGTGAGTTACTGTTATCTCCAGGCCTCGGATAACCTAACGCAACACCAGGCGCGTGGTGGTGGATCCTCACTAAGCACTTGCTGGAGAGTAAGTGCTGGGGCCACTGTACGTCAGGTAGTTACCAGACAAGCAGCCGCAGCTCCCAGGATGTCGGATCTAATTGCATCCGAATGCCGTGGGCTCCTAGGTGTGCACCAGCAAAGCAAGGGCCTGGCTCGAGACAGGGGGTGGTCCCCTCCCAGAGCTGCAAACACCAAGGCTGGGAAGAGCCTGGCATGGCTGAGGAGCAGAGAATAGGCATGTGCTGCGGGAGGACCTGTCCTGGAGCTTGTGTTTCCAAGTTACCACTGACCACAACAATCCCTTGCAAATTGGGAAAGGGGAGTGTTCAATCAGGTGGGGTGCCTGGAGAGCGCCTTAGGATGAAGCCACTTCATCCCTCAGTGTCAAACCAAAACCCCATGGTCAGGGGCAACGTGTGTGTGTGTGTGTGTGTGTGTGTGTGTGTGTGTAGTTGTATAATGGAGCTCAATTTGTTCACACGTCATGGAAGGAATTAATCACCCTCACCATCAGAGCTGCCAATTAAAGTATTGAGTGTGTGCACGGTATCAGGCCCTTGCCAAGAGTTCTACCTTCTCAAGAACTCTAAGAGGTGGGTACCACAGTATTATTCTTTTTAAAGATAGGAAACTGAAGCTCAGAGAAGTAAAGTGACTTATCCAAGGTCATACAGCCAATAAGTAGAAGAGTTAGGACCTGAACTCCAGACTTCCTATCACTGGCAAAAAAAGCCTTTTCCTCTTCCTGAAAAAAACTCAGGATCTTTCCAGAGTGCCTCCCACAAGTAGGAAGCATCAGGTAGAGAAAGAAACATTTTCTGAGCTTTCTTTATGCCAGGCACCAAGCTCTGGGTAGAAATCTTGTCTCCTTCACTTCCTAGCTGTGGGATTGCAGGCAAGTTACTTCACTTCTCTGAGCCTTGGTTTCCTCATCAGTAAAATGGGGATAATGATGGCCACCTCCTAGGGTCAGTTGTGCACAGGGATGTCATTTGGAGCTTTGGACTAGGACCAGGAGACCCAAGCTCTAACCCTTATTCCTCTTTGGCTGAGGTAGCTTGAGTGTGAAAATGATTTCAAAGCTCTGCCCCTCTGTCCATACCCTTTGCAGGGAGGCTTCCAAGCATCCGCCACCAAGAGGTGGAGCTTGTTTCTCCTCCCCTTGAATCTGGTCTGGCCCTTGCGTTGTGACTCGCCATAGGATACGGCAGATGATGCTGAGAAAATTCCTAGTCTAGGCTCACTCAAGAGGCCTTGAATGCTTCTGCTCATGGTTGTGGAACCCTGGCCAGTCGCCACAGGAAGGAGCCCGAGCTAACTGTTGGAGAGTGAGAGACACGTGGAGCAGAGGTGAGCCATCCCAGGCTAGGGCTGCTTAGACTGTCTGACAGCCAGTAAGAAACATGTAAGAAAGGCCAGCCACGATTCACGGAGCCACCTACCTAACCCGCAGCTGCCCAAAGACACAGGAGTGAGCCACCTCAGACCAGAATAACCACCTTGCTGATCTGTAGACTCATGAGAAATAATACAACTGAGCTTGGGGTAGTTTGTTACATGGCCATAGCTGACTGATAGAATGGTCTTGGGACAGTCTTTTCCCATCTCTGGGTCACAGTTTCCTCATCTGCAATAGGATGGAATTTGGGCCCTATGAACTGTGCTGTTCCTTCTCAGATTCCCTAGAATGACTCTCAGATTCCCTAGAATGTGTGGCTCTGGGGAAATCCCTTCTCCCTCCACTAATGGATTGGAAAGCTTTCATTTCTATTGTGGCCATTTCTCCCATGTTTTCTGTTGGTGTCTGGATATCTGTGCTGCTGGCGGGCTGCCCTCAAGTCTTGACTCTCCCTTCTTGTCTGGCTCTTGAGCTGAGTTCTTTCCACCCAAAGCAGCTATATCTCTGTTTGATGGACGGAAGTGCCTCCGGACAGGCACTTAATTTTTAGGGCTTGGAATTAACTTAGCACAGAACAGGCTGGCAGCAGCTGAAGAGAAATATTCCACAGCTATCAATCATATGGTTACTGGGGTTTGTCATTAGGTTCTTTTATTTCCTGGTTGGAGGACTGTGCTGTGGCCCATAAACAGGGAGATATTTGGGGCTGTGCCCCACAGTGGAGCTAAGAAAGGCAAGCTGGAGCTTGGCTGAAATTCTGTTCTTCCAGAAACATATGTAGGTGTCCAGGAAATGGGAGAAAGGCACCTCTCTGAGCCTCAATTTCTTTTTCTGTAAGATGGGGCAAGGGATTTCTCCCTTGTGGAGCACCTCATTACCATTTATTGGGTGGTTATAACACCGGCTTTGGCCTCAGAGACCTGTGTTCAAATCCTGACTTGGCCTCTTTCTAGCTGTGTGACCTTGGGCAAGTGACTTCACCTCTCTGAGCCTCAGTTTTCCCATCTGTGAAATGGGGGTAATCATAATGTTATCACATAGGTTTCTTGGTGAAGAGTTAAATGACTTTACATGGGGAAAGCACTTAGTGACTGGCAAACAGTAAGCGCTCAATGAATTTAGACAATGATTTTGATGCTGATGATAACTGCCATTATCATTCATGTAATAATTCCTGCCAAATGTTTAACCAAAAATCTGGCATATAGTAGGGATGGTTATTTGCCTATTTTATGCCAGAAACCTTACTAAGAACTTTACGTATTGTTTAACTAACATACACACTCACCATCTCTCTCTCTCTTTCATTCAACAAATATTTATTGAGCACTTACTGTATGCCAGGCCCTGGGGATAAAGTAAATAAAACATCCCATTGTGAGGCAGGGATCACCACCTTCAGTCATCTGCCTGAGGCCACAGAGCCAGTAAGAAGTACAGTCAGGCTTTAAAGGCAATCTTTTTTTGACTCTAGAACCTTCGTGTCTCCTCTGGCATGTGGCATCTTCAAGGCTGGCCCCTGGGCTTGGCTCTTGTGGCCACACTCAGGCTATCTTTCAGGTCCTAACTCTGACTTGCTGTGCGATGCTGGGCAAGTTACCTCCCCTCTCTGGGCACCTCCCAGCTCTTCCATTCTAGAATGTCTTCTCCAACCATTCCTTAGTTCTTTTATTCTCCTTTCTATGTTTTACACTTTGAGAGAGCAAGAGCAAGAGAGAAGAGAGATTTAAGAAATGCTTAAGGATGTAAAAGATTCATGCTTGGTTGCATTTTAGGGTAAGCAGCAGACTCCTGATGGAGCTGGGAGGTACATGGTGAGTTAGGGACTAGGCATTTGGGGTGGGAAGAAGGTTTAGCCTGGGGGCTCCTGACTCACCTTATGCACCCACCCCTTCTTATCTGTAATACTGACAATACAAGGCAGAGGGTTCTAATTAATGCTGCAATTCAGGGCATCCACTGGGTGCTTATTGGTCACTATAACACTGCTTGGGTCCTTTGATCACAAGGGCCTCTCGGGGAATGCCATTCCTCCATTACAGTTTGACCAACTGACAACTCTTCAGAATCCTGCTTGGATGTCACCCGCTCTGTGACATTTCCACAATGCGCAGAGGTAAATCCAGTGCCCCATACTGCCCCCCACCCCCCGCCCCATTCCTCCAGCCACAGCACTTTGCCTGCATCTTGTTCATGGCCCTACTTCCCTTCCTGACCTTTGAGTTGCTGGAGGCCTGGGAGCCTTCCTGCTTCATCACTGAGACATATAGCTGGTGCCCCCAAAGGCCGTTCAAGTCAATGAAAGTAGACGCTACAGTGTGTGCACAAGCCCTGGCTCTGTCCTTCATTAGCTGTGTGACCTGAGGAAGCCGATTCACCTTTCTGTGCTGTCATTTCCAAAACCATAAAGCGGTGATGAGAACAGCTGTCTCATGAGGCTTCCTGGCAATTGCAGTCTTCATTTACGAAGTGCCAACTAGGTGCCAGACCCCACGTGATGTGCGTTGCATACATTATCTCTAAATTTGGGTAATTACCCCTCTGTAATTATCTCTACTCACATTAGCGCTAATTTATGTAATTATTATCTCTGTGTAATAATGTTCACGTTCATTATTGCTCATGGGTATAAACGATGCAGCTCAGGGCCTAGGACACAGTAGGTCTTTCATAAATGATGGCTAATTAGAACCGTTATCCTAACACCCACAGCACCACAGACCTGCCCAGTGGATGAGGGGAAGAAAAGTCCCCTCTCACGTGGCACACTCAGCTGATATCCTCATGACTCAGCAAACATTCCAGCACCTACTATGGGCGACCTACCCAGCTCGGTCAGCAGTGCAAACTCCTTCCCCTTCGCCAACGTGATAAATAACAACTGCAAACACTTAGGCCACGTGAGGGGCCCCGAGGATGGAATTATTTTTACTATCAAACCCAAATTAGTTTACTAAAACTGTCAGCGGAAACCGAGCAAGATAATTTAAACCCAGCAGCTCCTGGGCCTCGTGCATTCTTCGCTGGCGAGACGCTATTTTCACTCCCTCAGTGGGAGGAAGGGGGTGCCAGGCCCAGATGCCACTCTGCCGAGCGTGAGCCAGGGTTTGCCGGGGAGCCTCAGGCTGGGACCCACGCGTTCAGCTCCCTTCTGCAAAGGCTCAACCCTGCGAGCTCCTAAACCCCTTCCCCTGCTGCCGAGTTTGGGCAAGGCCAGACTTCCTCATGTGGCTTTCAAGGCCCTGCCTGATCCTACTGCTTCCTTGTTGATGCCACGCCTCCTATATCTCTGAGCTCCAGACACACAGGGCTTCCTCTAGCTCCTCTCATGAGCTGGTGAAGAACACAGACCCTGGAGACAGGGCAAGCAGAGCTGGAATCCCAGCCATGTGATCATAGTCACTGTTCTACTCTATAAGCGTCAGTTTACTCCTCTGTAAAATGGAGATAATACGAGGACCCACTGCATGTGCTTGTTGTGAAGGTGCCTGGGATGTGAATGCCTGGGATGCATTAAACGCTCAGCATATATTCCATATTACAGACCAATAACAAGAGAGTCACGCTTTCCTGCTTCTGGACCTTAGCACATGCTGTTCCTTTTGGCTGGAACACTGTTCCCTCCAACTTTGCTCATCTTCTATCTGTCCTTTGGTCTCGGTTCAGCATAGATCAGGGTTTTTCTGCTTTAGCACTATTGACATTTGGGGTCCGCTAATTCCTCGGTGGGGGCAGCCCTGTGCATTGCAGGATGTTTAGCAGCATCCCTGGACTCTCCCCACTAGAAGCCAGTAGCATCTCCCCCCTCCCAACACATACCAACTATGACAACCAGAAATGCCTCCAGACATTGCTAAGTGTCCCGGGGCAGGGGGTGGTGCAAAATCATCCCTGGTTGAGAACCGCCCACTTAGAAAAGTTGCTTTCTCAGGAAAGCTTTTTCTCCAGGTCCTGCTAATTTATTTATTTGGCTGCATTGGGTCTTCGTTGCTACTTGCCAGCTTGTGGGGGCTACTCTTCGTTGCGGTGCGCAGGCTTCTCATTGCAGTGGCTTCTCTTGTCACAGAGCATGGGCTCTGGGTGTGCGGGCTTCAGTAGTTGTGGCTCACGGGCTCTAGAGCGCAGGCTCAGTAATTGTGGCACATGGGCTTAGTTGCGCCGCAGCATATGGGATCTTCCCGGCCCAGGGCTCGAACCTGTGTCCCCTGCATTGGCAGGCGGATTCTTAACCACTGCGCCACCAGGGAAGCCCCCTGCTAATTTAGATAAGGGTGTTGAGGGACATCTCAGAGGAGGCAATATGGGAGCAGAGACCTGTAGGAAGCTAGGGAGTGAGCTATATGGATATTCAGGGCAGAGCATTCCAGGGCGGGGTGGCGGTGGGGTGGTAGGAGACAGCCAGTGCAAAGGCCCTGAGGTATGTTTACAGAACAGCAAGGAGGCCAGTGCGGCCAAAAGGAGAGACCAAGGAGGAGAGTGGAAAGAAGTGAAGCAGGAGCCGTAGCCAGGGTCAGATCACAGAGGGCTTTTGTAAGAACTTCAGCTTTTACTCCGAATAGAATGAGGAGCTATTGCAGGGTTTGAGGCAGAGCATGATGTGATCACCCAGGGAGGGTGCTGGGTTAAAAACAGCCCCCAAAGGGACAAAAGCAGGAGCAGGGAGACAACTGAGGACGAGACAGCGGGGGCTTAGACCACAGTGGTGGTGGCAGTGGGGGTGTCAGAGATGCTTCAACTCCAGGCAGATTGAAGTCTTGAGTAGAATCAACGGGATGTACTGAGGCCCTGGGTACAGGTGTAGGAGAACGGGAAGAATCCTGTTCACAGGGAGTGTGCTGGAGCCGGTGGCTCCTACTGGGCCATGTGCGCTGACTGTTAACTGTCCAGGCATTTGGTGACCCTGTTGGCTTTGTGTTGGTTGCTTAATATTGGTCACAGTGGGAGTATTTACACCATGGAAATTGGCAAATGTTGCAAATCAGGAAGTTGCTCCCCACCCCACTTGTCAAGAAAAGCCGTTGTGGAATGCTGACCAGTGTCCTCCTGCTCTAGAATAACTCCGCATCTTTTGGGTCTGAGCAGCAGGCAGGATGGGTGACTCCTTTCTGAGATGGGAAGATGAGGCGAAATAGGTTTGGAGAAAGAGAATCAAGGGTTTAAGTTTGGGGACACGTCGTTGGAGATGCCTCTTAGACATCCAAGTAAGAGGTAAGAAGGCAGGTGGAATAAGTTGAATATAATGGTTGCATCTTCCTTCTAGGAGAACTTTGAGGAGTAAATTAATTAACATTTGGAAAGAACCTTGCAAACACTGAGTGCTCAATGATGAAAATGGCTTTCTTTATCACCTCCATGAGAAAGGATCTAGACTTGTGGTCCCTCAAGTCTGAATCTGACCAGCAGATACTTTTTGGAGGGGAGGGGGCATTATTTTAACAAATTGAATTTATGTTAGAGAAACGCAAATCAAAACTACAATGAGGGACTTCCCTGATGGCACAGTGGTTAACAATCTGCCTTCCAATGCAGGGGACATGGGTTCAAGCCCTGGTCGGGGAAGATCCCACATGCCGTGGAGCAACTAAGCCTGTGTGCCACAACTACTGAGCCTGCGCTCTAGAGCCCATGAGCACAGCTACGGAGCCCACATGCCATGACTACTGAAGCCCGCGCACCTAGAGCCCGTGCTCCACAGCAAGAGAAGCCACCACAACAAGAAGCCCGCACGCAGCAACGAAGAGTAGCCCCCGCTCACCGCAACTAGAGAAAGCCCTCGCGCAGCAACAAAGACCCAATGCAGCCAAAAAAGAAACTAAAAAAAAACTACAATGAGTTACCACCTCACACCGGTCAGAATGGCCATCATTAAAAAATCTACAAATAACAAACGCTGGAGAGGATGTGGAGAAAAGGGAACCCTCCTACACTATTGGTGGGAGTGTAAATTGGTGCAGCCACTATGGAGAACAGTATGGAGGTTCCTCAAAAAAAACTAAAAATAGAGTTGCCATATGATCCAGCAATCCTACTCCTGGGCATATATCCAGACAAAACTCTAATTCGAAAAGATATGTGCACCCCTATGTTCACAGCCGCACTATTCACAATAGCCAAGACATGGAAGCAATCTAAACGTCTATCAACAGATGAATGGATAAAGAAGATGTGGTGTGTGTGTGTGTGTGTGTGTGTGTGTGTATATATATATATACACACACACACACACACACACACACACGTACACACACACACACACACACACAGAGTATACTACTCAGCCATAAAAAAGAATGAAATAATGCCATTTGCAGCAACATGGATGGACCTAGAGATTTTCATACTGAGTGAAGTAAGTCAGAAAGAGAATGACAAATACCATATATCACTTATATGTGGAATCTAAAATATGACACAAATGAACTTATCTATGAAACAAAACCAGACTCATAGACATAGAGAACAGACTTGTGGTTGCCAAGGGGGAGGGGGATAGAGGAAGGGAAGGATTGAGAGTTTGGGATTAACAGATGCAAACTATTATATAGAGAGAATGGATAAACAACAAGGTCCCACTGTATAGCACAGGAAACTATATTCAATATCCTGTGATAAACTGTAACGGAAAAGAATATGGAAAAGAATGTATATATGGTGGCATATACATATATATGTATATATAACATATGTGCATATATAGGTACATATGTGTATATATACACATATACATGTACACATATACATATGTATACATACATATACATGTATATGTGTATATATATATATGTATATATAACAATCACTTTGCTGTATGCCAGAAACTAACACAACATTGTAAATCAACTATACTTTAATAAAATAAACTTTTTAAAAATTTGAATTTACATGATGTTAGGTGGGGATGTAGTTCCCACTTCAACACAGTTCCCCCAGCTCTACATTATCTCACACAGCCCCACTTCCCATTTTATGATACTTGCCTGACCTTGCAGGAGTCAGCGTTTGCATCCTCTCTGTTCAAGGCAACCCGTCCCTTTGCAGAGAAGGAGTGTGAGGCCCAGAGAGGCTGGGTGACGGGTCCAGAGCTGCTCAGGGACCACTGTCAGGGCACAGAGGAGGGAGCCCAGGGGTCCTCCCTCCTAGCCAGCACTCACTTCTAGAGTTGCCAAGATGATCAGAAGAAAGCGCCCCCTGCAAGGCTTCCTTTTCTGACGCTAACGCTGCTGGTGGCCTGGCTTTGGGGAAGTATTTCTGCTTAAATGCTCCAGTTTCCTGGATGGGCTGCTGCATCGTGCGCTTTGTAGTGGAAATAAAACCCCATCCCATGTTGAGATGAAGGTTAATTGAATATTTGATGCCTGGAGGGGATGAAAGCAGGGTTCCCATTTTCCTGTTTCCTCTTTCAAGCCTCTGACACCAAGGGGAGATGTGGGTCAGTCTTGGTGAAGCAAAACCACCCGTAAGGGATGCATGCTGTGAGGAGAGGATGCTGAGCTGGGCAGAAGGGAGGGGACCACAGACCATGTCTTGGGGCATGGAGCTGGAGGACCTTCAGCAGAAGCCAGGATATCAGGAGTTGATTTCCTCTTCTCCTGGCTGAAGACTGAGGTGGTTTGCCCAGCAACTTCTGGTGGCGGGGTGCTCATCAACTGGGACCATAAATTTATATTTGTCATGAGGGCAGTGGGGAGCCATGGAAGGCTTCCTGGAGGAAGGAGCTTTAGAATGGGGTTTCCTATCACCAGAAAACTACTAGAGCTCATCAATGAATTCAGTAAAGTTGCAGGATATGAAATTAGTATGCAGAAATCTGTTGCATTTCTATACACTAACAACAGAATATCAGGAAGAGAAATTAAAGAAACAGTCCCATTTACCATTGCATCAAAAAGAATAAAATACCTAGAAATCAACCTACCTAAGGAGGCAAAATATCTGTAGTCAGAAAACTATAAGCCATTGATGAAAGAAATTGAAGATGACACAAACAGATGGAAAGATATACTGTGTTCTTGGATTGGAAGAATCAATATTGTTAAAATGACTATACTACCCAAGGCAATTACATATTCAATGCAATCCCTATCAAATTACCAATGGCATTTTTCACAGAACTGGAACAAAAAATTTTTAAATTTGTGTGGAAACACAAAAAACCCCGAAGAGCCAAAACAATCTTAAGAAAGAAAAATGGAGCTAGAGGGATCACAATTCCTGACTTCAGACTATACTACAAAGCTACAGTAATCAAAACAGTAGGGTGCTGGCACAAAATCTTGCAAATAATTTCCCTCTCGCCAGGCTCCTCTGCAAAGCCAAGCAGCACCCAAGTCATGCTTCCCACACAAGTGGGTTTCTACTTCAGGCTTGAGGGGAGAGCTGACCCCTAGGCTGCATCCAGAGAGGCTCTTCCAAACTTGCCATCCCCTCACTGTCCCAGCCACGTGTCTGGATCTGCTGGACAGCCCTTTCTTCTGCTTTTCTAGCCACCACTGTGTGTCTCTGTCCCCTTCTCCTGATTCCTGGGGAGTTAGGGAAAGTTCTGGATGGAGCATCTAATAGGTACCCCCACTGAATATTGGAAACAGCCACATAGCCAGGTAAGTCCATTCATGACAGCATTTCTTCATTCAGCAATCATTTTCCGAGCATCTACTATGTGTCAGGCTCTGTGTTAGACCCTGAAACAGAGATAAATCAGACCAGGTCCTGACTGCAAGGACCTTCTGGTCTAGTTGAGAGAGATAGATAGGAAAATAAACTACTGTGGTACAGAGTGTACATGTTATATTTCCCTCCTCCTCCTGACCATACTAGCCATTCGGTCCTCTGAAAATGCTGTGCCTGCTCTTGTCACAGGGCCTCTGCATACTCTGTTCCTTCTTGGATGAATTCACTCCAATTCATCCTTTAGTTCTGAGCTTTGTCAGGTCCTCAGGGAAGGCTTTTCTGACCTTCCTCTTTATATCAAGTCCCCGTTATAGAATCTCATGGCATCAGGCACCTTTCCTTACAGTGCTTAACAAAGCTACATCGCTGCAATTCCTCACTTAGTGCCTGTTTCCTTAGACAACTGACTTTCTGAGGACAGGAACTCCTTCTGGGTGTGTATGATGTTGTCACTTCCTCACCATAAGGACACCAGTTCTTTGCACAGTCCCTGACACGCAGTAGATGCTTAATTAATATTGGTTGAAATAATAAAGCAGGAGCAATTTCTTCCCCAACTGGCTGGCCTGGGGGGTCCACCCATCATAAACACTCACAATTGGATATCTAAGAAGATCCGTTTCTCCTCCCCTACGTGGATCTTCCAGACACAATCTTCACCTTCCACGTAGGGCTCTGGCCAGTTTGGGGACAGCACCACCCCGGCCACGGCAGAGAGCTCCCCACCACACATGGCTGTAAAGACACAGACACACACACACACATTACTCATAAGGAAGCAGATCTGGTGTAACAGTTAAGAGTGTGGTCTATGAAGTCAGACAGTCCATACATGTGTGCGGAATGATTAAATTAGGACTGGCCACCTGCCTCCTTTAGCTGAAATTTGGCAAAGGTGGGGCAAGGACATCGTACTGTGGGTTCTGCATCCATGGATTCAACCGACAGGGGATCATAAATATTTGAAAAAAAAATTCCAGAAAGTTTCAAAAAGCAAAACTTGAATTTGCCACTCACCGGCAACTATTCACATAGCGTTAACATTGCATTTAGGACATTCCCATAGCATTTGCATTGTATTTACAACTATTTACACAGTATTTACACTGTATTAGGAATTATAAGTAATCTAGAGATGATTTAAAGTATATGAGAGGATGTGCCCTTTTATATAACGGGCTTGAACATCCACGGATTTTGGTATTGGGGGCGTGGGGGGGTGTGCCTTGGAACCCGTGCCCTGTGGATACTGAAGGATGACTGTAGTTCTTTCAGGACGAACGACAGAGTTCAAAGTTTCAAGTGCATCCTTAATAGCCCTCCCCTTGAGTAGGGTGAATAGTAACTAGAGATGGTACATTCTAGTCAGATGGACCTGGGTTCGAGTCTTGCCTCTGCCACCAAAGGCTCTGTGACAAGGCATGTAATAAGTTCCTGGAGCCTCAGATGCCTCCCTCTGTAGAGCAGGGAGAAACACCAGTGCTGACTTCACTGGGTTATTCTGAGGCTTAAGTGAGCTCATGGATGTCAAACACAGCACAACGCCTGGCACAAGGTAAGCGTTCAGTAATTCTTAACGTTACTGTGGAACGCCCTGGCTCTGAACTGGAAGCGGAGATGTGGCCGCACCTGGCACCTGGCCCTTTAAATTTCACTCTGTGTTTACTGCTTTGGAAAATTCTCAGTGTGGCAGAGGCCAAAGCACCAATAAATTCCACTCTGTTAAACCAGCACATTTAATACAGGGATCAATCCCTCACCACGGCAAGGCTGTGATTTCACGCCAACCACCATCCAGGTGGCGGCTGCCGGGAGCCAGGGCTCTGTTCATTACTCCACATTCCCCACATGGGTCCAGGCTCGGGGTGGCTCAGTGGCCTTGAACACGGAGAAATAGGGGAGGGCAGGGCACTGGGAGTCCCCGTAGATGAGGATTCCACACAGCTGACATTGTCCAAAGGGGCTCAGGGCACAGGTCTCTGAGAACAGAGAGACTTGAGTTCCATTCCCACCTCTGCCAATTACCCTCAGTGTGTTCTGAAGCATGTCACGTCACAGCTTGTTTCCTCAGCTGTACACGGGATCAATAATAATATGCACCTCACAGGGTTGTAGCGAGGATTAAATCAGATAAGGCACAGAGTGCCTGCACAGTTTTTGTGCAGTGCCTGCACAAAAACACAGTTTTTTGCACTCCTATTAACAACTGTTATCATTATCATTAATTAGACTCAGGGCTGCCATGTGCTGTTGGGCGGGCTGTGCACTGCACATGTCTGCATAGCACAGGTAGGAGCTGAAATCCATGCAGCGATCTTCTCACCAAGCTGTGCATGATGGGGTCTTGTGCCTGGAGGAAGAGGCAACTTTTCAATTTTACCCATTTTGTGATTTTCTCAAGGACCAGCAGCAAACCTGACCCAAAGGAGGGTGAGCTCCAGAAAGGATTCTACTCCTAAAATCGGTATATAAGCTGGGCCTTTCATCTGAAGGGGTGGAGGGCTCTGGGGTGCCCTGGGAGGAGGGCTGTGACCCACTCACCTCTGCACAGGGGCTCCGTGTCGTTCCAGTATGGGTCCCGCACGTTGATACACTCAATGATGGCCGGGCCCTGCTCCAGGGAGTGGCCAGGGTCGCAGGTAAACTCCACTATGGTCCCGATGTTATAGGTCGGGTCAGACGTGGTGAAGTTCCCATTCTGAATGTAGGGCTCATAGCAGTGGCCTTTCTCAAAGGCTGGGGCCAGGACACAAAAGAGGGCAGCCGCTCAAATGAGTCAGGGGTGGCTCACAGGGCTGTGTCTCAGAAGCAGGGGCCCCTCCTGCTGTTCAGGGAAGCCCCAAGGGAAACGGGTACCAGACCCCACATTCCAGTTCCCACTGACCTGCTGAGGGCCCTTAGGCCATTCACTTGGCTTCTCGGGCCTCATTATTTCTTATCTAAAATGGGAACAAGAACCTCTGCTCTCCCAACCCTGCAGAGGCGGCCTTGGGAAGTCCAAGAGTCACTCTAGCTACGGCTTCTCCCCAATCCTTTGCAGGTCAGATTTCTACCTCCCATGACCCGGCCCCGCCATGCTTCCCCTGCTCCCACGCTGCCACCCTAGGAGACGGGGCAGCCTCCGGGACCCTCACCCTCGAACCGGATGTTGAAGGCTGAGGCCACCCGCCCCTGGTCAGACGTGAATTCGATGCAGATGGTGTGGCCATCACTCAGCAGGCCCTCAAAGGGGACATTCTCGGTTTGGAGGGAGTCGTAGAGAAGAGTGGATTTGTTGGTCAGCCCACTGTAGACCATCATCCTGGCAGTGGGGAAGGAGACAAGAGCCAATATGAGGTCTTCTCGGGCCGCTGATACACAGCAGTGGGAGGTGTGTGCTGTGACCACCCACTCCGCGGCCTCAATCCCAGACTCACATCCCGATTTCACCCCATACTCGCCCGCGCACTCTGCTTCATCTATTCGAATTTGTCTCCCTTTCTGTACATTGCTTGTCCCAGATTCATGGATAGATTCTGAGCTCTTAAGGAAAGTGCTGGGTGTGATGTAATGACCAGATGAATTAATAGATACTGATTATTATTACTAATTGAGAAGCTGCGATGATTGGGCTAATATCATTCCTGAAACACTGATATATATATATAATCAGACAGAGTTCCGACTTTAACTTCTGAGTTGAGTGACTTCGGACAAAAACACTGCACCTCACTGAGCCTCTGTTTCATCTGTAAAATGGGTACAAGCACACCTACACCAGAGTGTGGGGATTAGAGACCATGGATATAAAGTGCACAGGACAAAGTCGGTATGCAAGTCAAATGACCAAGCATTGGACCCCTACTGCACTCTATCACTGATTTTTATCTCCTAAGACCACCGTGCCTACAGTCAGGAGTCCCAATTTTTAGTCCCCAGTTCCCTACCCACTGAGCTTTCTCTAGTTGCGGTGAGCAGGGGCTACTCTTCGTTGTGGTGCGCGGGCTTCTCATTGCAGTGGCTTCTCTTGTTGCGGAGCACAGGCTCTAGGTGTGCGGGCTTCAGTAGTTGTGGCTCGTGGGTTCTAGAGCGCAGGCTCAGTAGTTGTGGCGCATGTGCTTAGTTGCTCCTCAAGGCTCTTACCATTTCTCTGCACTTGTGTTCCTTGTCCTGCAGGCTTTCCCGGGAGCGCCCCAGCTACTGGCACAGGTGACAGGCCAGTGTGTCAGGGAATTAACAAACTCTGAGAGCAGCCATCATCCAACTGATGGGAGATGAGGGACAATGATCTCTGCTCTCTCGCTGCTAGGAATGGGGAAGTTAGTGTGTGTGTCTACACTGGCTCCCAGGGTTCCCAGGTGGAAGAGAATTTCTTTTTTTTAATAAATTTATTTATTTTTGGCTGCGTTGGGTCTTCATTGCTGCATGGGCTTTCTCTAGTTGTGATGAGCGGGGCCTACTCTTTGTTGTGGTGAGTGGGCTTCTCATTATGGTGGCTTCTCTTGTTGCAGAGCACAGTCTCTAGGTGTGCGGCCTTCAGTAGTTGCAGCGCGTGGGCTCAGCAGTTGTGGCTCGCGGGCTCTAGAGCGCAGGCTCAGCAGTTGGGGTGCACGTGCTTAGTTGCTCTGCGGCATGTGGGATCTTCCCGGACCAGGGCTCGACCCCATGTCCCCTGCACTGGCAGGCGGATTCTTAGCCACTGTGCCACCAGGGAAGCCCCACACCTTGTACTTTAAAGCAGTGATTTATTGATATGGAGTTGTTCAGGATAAAGCTGGATGACTTGGAAGGAAGTAGACTCCAGAGTTGGTAACTTATTCAGTTTTCTGGTATTTTCTCTCAGAATCCTTCCCTAGAGGTTAATGGTCTAGATTTGAAGCTTCAAAGAAGCCAGGACACTATATAATTCTAAGATCAACATCGGACAATTCCAGAATTCTAAGGTGCCGACACTCTGTCGGTGCCCTACCCACATCCCCATAGCACTCTTTCCTTACCCATTTTCGGCTGGCTTCCAGAGTCTCTGAGAATCAGCCAGCTCCAAGGGTGGCAGGCAGTGTTGGGGAGTCAGTGTGTCCAGGAGCACGCCTCCTCCAACATGGATGGTGGGGGTGGATAAATACCCAGCTCCCTCACCCTCCGATAGGAACGCTCTGAGCCCTGCTCAACGCAGCTTCCTGGAGGCCCGCAGAAGATAGAGACCCAGTTGTCTCTGCAGTCACCTGCCTACTAATACATACTGTATCTACTCCCTTTCCTTCTCTGCTCATTTTCCTGGTGCTAAGATCAGCTCCCAAACAAACCACTTTCTCTCACATCTTTGTCACTCTGTCTGTTTCCAAGGAAACTCAACCTAAGACAGCAAGTCTAAGCAGCTAAGACCCTAATTTTCTAGAACATTCCAGAATATTCTAGAATAAGTTCTCAGAGTTTTCAGATTCTGGATTCTGTGCATATAACTTAGCATCTACAGACATACTCTTGCTTAGATGTTGTCTTGTATCTTCTCTAGTTCCTTCTTGTACATAAGTCTGGTTTTTCCATCTCAACTGCCAGGAACCAATGTTTCCTACTTCTCTCCTGTTCTCCATGGAGGCTAATACATGATTGGGCACAGAGCTGATGCTCAGTAAACACTCCCTCCTTGTTCAACTGCAAAAAGGGATGCGCAAGAGAAGGGATGGGGCAGTTCGAGGTCGGGGAACTGGATTCCCTTCTTGTCTCTCCCCCTACCCTGTTGTGTGACTAGGGTGAGTCCCTTCCCCTCTAGTTTCCTTATGTGTAAAAGGAAGAGATCAAAGGTGATGGTCTCTAATATCCTTGCCACCCTCCCCAGCTCCTCCTTTCTTGACGTCCATGAGGCAGCATTTTAGTCCTTTCAAGACTCCAAATCCCAAGCCGCGTTCTAACACTCTGGGAAGGAATGAGGCTGGCTGGGGACGCTCAGAGTTTTACCTGTCCTTCTCATGCAGTGACAGCTTCTCAAAGTGCAGATGCAGCTTCTGGCCCTCTGGAGCTTCAATCGTCCACACACAGAACTGGCTCCCATTGGTATTTCCAGAGTGACTTGGGGACAGGACGCGGCCGATGGTGGCGTTGTGCACCGCCCCTCCACAAGGGGCTGGGGTCAGAGAGTAGGGGTGGGTGGGCAGTGAGAAGATTGCAGAGAGAGACAGAGAGAGAGAGGAAGTGAGGGTTTCATCCTTCCCCACTCCCCACCCCTTCATGGGAGGAAACAGGCTGGGGAAGAGAGAAACCATGGGAAAAGTCCCATCCTCCTGAGACAGGTTCATCTTGTTTGACAGGTGGTCTAATTCCATGATTAGAACCATTGCCATGTGCGTTCCATGGTGGGGAATGAATGGCTGTGATTTAAGGATTCTTCCATGCGCTGGCTGTGCCCTGATTCCTAACTACAAAATGGTAATTAAGAAGGACATAAATAGGCAGTTCTCAAAAGAAGAAATATACTTTTATTACTCAGTAAGCACTAAAAAAATACAGCCTCACTGGTGATAAAAGAAATGCAAATCTAAACTATATTCTATCTTTATCCACCTAATTGGTCAAGATAAAAAGCAGCAATGAACTGGAAAGCTATCTCCAGTGATGGGAAATGGTCACTCTCATTCAGGAGTGGTTAGATTGCAAGTTGCTGTGGCCTTTCAGGAGGGCAATCTGATGAAAACTCTGGAAAATATGTTCAAACACTCTGACCTAGTGATTAAGGTTCTGGGAATTTACCTTAAGAAAAGATTTAGAGAGTTTCACAAAAATGTATGAATGAGGATGTTCACTGCCAGATTGCCTCTAAGAGCAAAAAACAGAAGGAACATGAATGTCCGTGTACAGATGCTTGGTGAAATAAATACGTGTCATTCATATAGTTTTGAAGAAACATGTTCTCAAAGAACTTGAGAACATAGGACAATATTCACTATATTTTACGTGGGAAAAAAGAAGCTAGAAAATGGTCCGCTATATCCATTTCAATGAGCTATATGCAAGGATCAACTGAGACCAGGAATGTAAAAGTGATTTGCTACAGTCTTCAACAGTTTCTTGGAATTTTTTTTTTTTTACCAGAGCCATGTATTACTTTTATCATAAAAATTTAATAAATATTAAAAAGTGATTTGTGAACTAGAAAGAGTTATACAAATGTGGGGAGGTAGACTTATTTTTAGGATATTTGGTTTTCATTAAATGTTTGCTGAATGACTGCATGACTAATAAGGACGTGCACTGATGAGAAAGGCAGATAGCTCCCTTCTCTGCTCTGGACTCTGCTGTGACCTACAGCAAAGACACTACCAAGAGGTCTTGTACCGTAGTTCTTTCAGGACCACGGACAGAGCACTGGGACGCAGGCTCTCCAGCTACCTCTCCTGAATCCCCATCCAAAAGTGAAGGTTCAAATCTGGCCAGCGCCACTTATCTGCTGTGGATCTAGGACGAGCCACTGAAGATCTCCGAACCTCTAGGTCACTGTAAAATGTTAATACTAATTCCACCCTCTTTATGGGACTGTGGTGGTTAAGTCAATGCAACACTGCATGTAGAGGGCTTGGCACTGTCCCTGGCACAGAGTAGGTGCTCAAAGTGTAGCCAGCATGACTGCCCCATAGCTCAGGAGCCAAGGAGATGGACACTGTCCCTGGTGGGAGGCGTCGGCCATCTGTCCTCCCCGAGCTGCCACTCATTTGCGGCCTCTCTGCTCCCATTCCTTGCCTTATTAAGCCGACTGATGACTGGTTTCAATTTGCCAGCCGCGGCTCCCCATCCGTCTTTCTTCGCACAAATTGAGGCTTAATTCCTCTCTGATTTCATACATAGATAAAAATTAACGTGAGGGAGGCATGGAGACCAACTTCCCTATGGTTTGAATTTTTTTTCTTTGTTAAAAAAAAAAAAGAAAAATTCTGAAGGGCCTTGGGGGAACGATACTGCAACAATTAAATCTGAGAATTTATCATCAGCTCTCATTTGCATTTTGAATTCTACTGACTATATGAATGCCTGGAGGGCAGGAGTGATGTTTTCTTATTCCCAGTATTCTCCTTGTACGTGACTCATGGCCTGGCACAGAGAAGGTGCTCAGTTAATGTGGGCAGCCTACGCTTTCCTGGCCATGGTCAGGACTTTTGAGAATCTAATAGAGATTTGCTCTCTTGATAACTGAGGATGGTCAAGGTTATGGCCACTGGGGCAGACAGAGTGTGGTACAGAGTGCTTCTCAATCTATAATGTGCACATGAACCACAAAAGGAGCATCTTAAATGTAGATTTTGATTCGCTTGGTTTTGTATGGGGCTTGGGATTGTGTATTTCTAATAAACTCACTGGTCTGCAGATTGCACTTTGAACAGTGAAGGTGTAAGGAAAAGAGCTCAGGAGAGAAGGGTTCTGGACTCAGTTCAATTTCTATCTGGTGACTTTGAGGGAGAAACTTCACCTCCATGGGCCTCAGTTTCCTCATCTGTAAAATGGGGATATTGTTCCCACCATGTAGGATTGCTGTGAGGATTTATCAGAGCCCTGGCATATGGACTGGGCTCAAAATATGGCAGCTGTCATATCCAAGGCACAAGCAACAAACAAAAATTACACAAATTAGACTTTGTCAAAATTAAGGACACTATCAAGAAGTGAAAAGACAACCCACAGAGTGGGAGAAAATATTTTCAAATCATATATCTGGTAAGGGTCTAGTATCCAGAATATATAAAGAACTCCTACAACTCAAGAAAAAGACAAACAACCAAATTTTAAAAATGGGCAAAGGACTTGGATAGACATTTCCCCTAGAAGATATACAAATGGCCAACAAGCGTATGAAAAGATACTAATGTCATTAGCCATTAGGAAAATGCAAATCAAAATCACAGTAAGATACCTTCACACCCACATTATTATATGGCTATAATAATAAAAAGAAGACATCGAAAATAAGTGCTGGTGAGGATGTGGAGAAACTGGTACTTTCATACATGACTGGTGGGAAAGTAAAACGGTGCAGCCGTTGTGGAAAACAGTTTGACGGTTCCTTCAAAAGTTAAACGTGGTATTAGCATATAACTCAGCAATTCCACTTTGGGGTATATATACCCCAGAGAAATGAAAACATAAAAACCTGCATACAGACATTTATAGCAGCATTATTCCTAATACCCCCAAAGTGGAAACAATTCAAATGTCCACCAACGAATGAACAGATGAAATGTGGCCTATCCATATTATGGAATATTATTCAGTCATGAAAAGGAATGAAGTTCTGACAGACGTTACAACATGGATGGACCCTGAAAACACTATGCTAAGTGAAAGAAGCCGGATACAAAAGGTTACATATTGTACGATCCCATGTACGTGAAATGTCCAGAATAGGCAAATCTATAGAGACAGAAAGCATACTGGTGGTTGCCAAGGGCTGGGGACAGGGAGAAATGGGGAGTGACTGCTACTGGGTCCAGGGTGTCCTTTTGGGGGTGATAAAGATAGCGGTGATGGTTGCACAATGTTGTGAATGTACTAAGTGTCACTAATGGTCAATTTTATCATATAACAAAACGTTAAACGGCAGCAGCCACCTGTATTTGGAGGAGTCCCTTCCCTAAGGTCAATGCTAATACCCTGGGGGCTGGCCCCTCCCCTCTTAAGAGGACCATCGTGTTTGGTCTGGCTGAGGCTGGCATGTACCTGAGCAGATGGGTTCCTGGCTGCTCCAGTGGGGCTTGGAGGCATTGATGCACGTCAGCGTCTTGGCACCCTGGAGCTCGTAACCCAGGTGGCAGTGGAAGTGGGCTACCCCACCTGAGTGCAGGTCCATCACCATGACATCCCCATAGTCAGGCCGGCGGGGAAAACTGCAGCTCAGCATGAAGGCTGGGAAGAAATGCAGGGGCAGACAGTCATCTCTCAGAGGCAGAGACAAAGAACATGACCCACATCCTGGGAGTCAATTTTTGCTGAGGAGAAAAGATGAGGCCCCTGAGGCCCCTGGAGTGCTGGAGGAGGGTATTCTCGTGACTCGAGTTGATCACGTGGTGCTGAGACTGCCAGATGAGCGCTTTTTTCTAGGCTCAAAGCTCCCCACCCTGCCTAAGCAGAGACAGCAGGTTTGGGGCGACAAATGTGTTCCCATCTCTCCCTGGAGACAACGGCCTTCTCCTTGAGCACAGGAGGGACAGGATCACCCAGGTAGGTTAGTCTCACCTGCACGAACAGCTTAGGTGTCTGATAAAAATACAGGCTCTTGGACCAGAGTTAGAATAACCAGTTCTTCAGGAAATGCCCAAGATATGAAAGCTTGGAAACAACCGTCCTGGGAGGTAAGGACTTGGGCTCTGAGGGTGATGAATGTGAGTTTACATTCTCTTACTCCATCACTCAGAAACCGTGTGACCTTGAGAAACTGACACAGTGCCCTGAACTTCACTCTCCTCTCTGTGATCGTCCCTGTTTCACAGGTGGCAGTAAGGATTACATGTGAAATGCCAAAGAAGAGCCTCCTTAGCCCAATATCTGGTGCACAGAGCTCACGGGATGGGGTGGCAGAAGGGTGTACGTGACCACGTTGAGCTCCTTGAGTTTCATTTTCATAAGAGGGTGCTGAACCCATCCTAGCTCCACCACTAGACTATGGTCTGACCTCTCCTGCAGCCTAGGATATGTGCATTCCCAGTTCCCATGAGGAGGACTAAATTCAAGCTCATGGCTCAATGAGCTATTTTTTTTCCATTTTTTAATTAACAAAGACAACAGACGGTAGTCTGCATATTGAGAAGGTGTGAGGAAACGGACACTCCTGTATACAGTCACCCATCTGTTTCAGAAACATCCAAGGGGAAATTTTTAAATGAATTGTTTTTCCAGACATTTAGTCAATGTGACGTAAATGTGGATGGCTTTTGACCTCCCAACGTGTGGCTAAGGGCTCCCCTTCCCCATCTTATACTTGGCAAGTATCCAGGGGGAGCTCCTAGTAAGGGAAGTAACCGGAGATCTTGGGAAACGCCCAGGAGGTGGGGAAAATGGGATGACATTGAAATGAGAGAGAGAAGGAAGAGAGAATGGGGGTGGGAATGAAGAGAGGGAGGGGAGGAAAGAAAGATATGAAGGAAGCAAGAAAAGAGGGAGGAGAAGAGAGGAGAAAGGTGAACAGAAAACAAAAGAGAGGAGACTAGAAACAGACAAAAAAGGAAAGAAAGAAACAGTGGAGAAGAAGAAAAAAGAGAGAAGGACTCCAGTAGCAAAGGCTGTTTCCCAGCAACCCATGGACTCTCATGGGATTTGTGTGTCAGATTCAGGAGACATGAACTTGAACGGGAAAAGGGGGCTTGCTCATCCTTCATTAACCTTTCACTTAACAATGGTATTTCCTTCAATCACAAATGTAGGCAACAATGTGTAACATAGTCACAGAACATGTGACTTTGTCACCAAGAGAAATCATAGATATTTTCATATCAAAATGAGTATCTTGACATATTTCTTATGCTCCTTTGAAATTACAGTAATTATCAGAGCCACTGGGAAATATTATTTAATGTGTTAATCAAGAAGCACAGAGGTTATGATGTCATAGATGAAAACAATATTTTGACAACTGCTATTAAATACGAATGGCTTCCTTTTGAATTGTACATATTTTATGCTCTTAAAAACACAAATCTAAGAAGGGGTTCACAGTGTTACCAAACTGCCAGAGGGGGTCCCTGGCACAAAAAGGGTGAGAATCCTTGGCTCCAGAGAGAAAGGGAGACAAAAGCGACATCTCAACAGCCCCAGCCTGTCTTACCCTGGTAGTGCAGCTGGAAGGTCCCAAGGCCATCGTCCTGGAAGGTCCGGAAGTAGACGGAGATGGTGTTGGTGGGGCTTCGGATCACCTGCCCCTCTACCAGGAGGGTGTGGTTGGCCAGAATGGTCAGGGAGGGGCCGTCCACCCCACGGATGGAAAGCAGCTCCCCCTCGGACAGGTTCACACTCTTCACCTGGAGACAGGTAGGGGTAGACAGAATCTGAGTCGTGTTTGGGACAGGGCATCTGTTAGCCCCCTTATCTGAGTCCCATGAAAGGGGCTTCTGGATGCTGGCAGCCGAGACAGAGTCTTCTGGAGCTGGCAGGTGGGGGCAGGGGTTTGATCAGCTTGTGCCTGAGGTCCCATCTCCAGGGAGACAGAAGGCATTTCACCAGAAGGTAAGCTCCAGGGAGGCAGGAAACTTTCCGTGCTGCTCAGGGTCCCCAGGGCCTAAAATCGTGCCTGGCACGTAGTACGTGCTCAATAATCTTTATGGACTGACTGAATACATTCTTGCCCTTCTGCATAAACTGGTGAGGGGGTGGGGGGCCTCATCTCTAGGGCTTTCTCAGGCCCACTTTCTTATCCTCCTCAATGGTGGCTTCAGTGGCAGAGGCTCCTCAAAGCTCCATGTACTTGGTTTGCCTAGTCCACTTTCCAGGCTTGGGAGAGAAAGAAGGGAGATACTTTACTCGCAGACAAGGATGCTGAACAAATGGAGCGGGGGTGGGGTGGGGACCTTAGTCAGTCCCCAGTTCCCAATATGAGTATTTCTGCTTCTCTTAGTGGGGCCTGGGACCCCAGACCCTTGTCTCTTGTGTAAGCAAGGCAGGCATTACTGACAAGCCTTTCCTCTTTCAGGCCATACACCTTACTCTCTTTTCTCTTTGATGAATGCCTACTCATTCGTCAAAGCCCCACTAAAATTACCCTTCTCCGTGAAACCTTCCCTAACTGCCGAGGAGCTTGCCTGTCTCTCCACTGTGATTCCACAACATCCACTATGAACATCTACTACAGACCATTGGGAGAAGCATCCCAATGTCTTCCACGTGTGTCTATCTCAATCACGAAACAGCAGACTCCTTTAGGGCAGGCACTGCAGCAGTTTTACATATCACCCTGCCCCCCACTGCTGTGACTGGTACAGAGCAGGTGCTAATGAAGGAATTCTACGGTGCCTGATGAAAAGCTCCGTACAGTATTAGACAGAGTGGGTCTGTTCAAGTGGAGGAAGTGCTCATGAAGTGCCAGCATCAGCTGGACTGCAACTTTTCTCCAGGTTAAGTCCATGAACGTTTACGAAGTACCTACCACGTGCCGCGTGCTGTGCTAAGCTCTGGACACGAGTTCTGCCGAGAGGCTTACCTTTCATCCTCCCTATGCAATCAGAAAACCTTCTTAAAGTAAAGTTCTGCTTATGTCATACAACTGACTCTGCTTGAAATCTTCTGGTGGCTTTCTGGCTTCACGTCCACCCTTTCTTCTGTGGGACAGTGAACTGGACAGTTCACCACTTCCTGGCATGTCATCTTACTTCATACCAAAAAGTGCTTCTAAAGATGGGGAGGTCGGTTGGGGATGGCCTGGAACTAGGGTGGGGATAATTGGTAACATGCATTGAGTGCCCGCTGTCTCTCCCTTAGGCTCTGGATGAATGCCCTCTGTGCACTGTCATATTTATTCCTCCCTGAAACTCTGTAAAGTAGCAACATTTTCATCTGTTTTACTGATGGGGAAACTGAGGCTCAGAGAGCTGGAGTCCCTTACCCAAAGTCATATAGCATTAACTGGTAGAGCCGCGACTTAAAACCCAGATGTTTGAGCACTATGCTACCCTGCTTTTCCATTCTTAGTTTGCAGCCAAAAGTTTATGAATCAAATGAGCCACATGGGGCTTCCATGACTATGTGTGTGTTTGATAAGCAGGATATCAGAGGACTTTCCTTCTGGGTGTAATGATTCACAACTTATCAACACATCCCCTTCCCTCCATGTGTGCCAAGCTATTTCAGCTGTGCCCTGAGTTAGGAACTCCTATTCATCCACCAAAGCCCAGCTTAAATTGCCCCATTAGGGCAAAGCCAGAACCAAACTGGTTAGGATGATAAAAACAAGCCTGACTCAGACAATCCTTCAGAGACCTCCTGCTGGAAGAGGCAGCCACTGCAGGGCACCTTTATGGGGTTACCTGGAGTTCCACCCCATAGCCAGTGTAGACTGTCACGTTGTACGTGCACTCCAGGAAGTTGTTGAGGGGCAGCGGTGGGTAATCACTGGAGTCGATGTACCCTTCAGGATCGGAGAAACTCACACTGCAGAGAGCTGGAGAAAAGCACTGTCATTAGGACACAGAGAACAGCTCAGATGTCATCTCTCAGATGGGCTGCGGGCTGGAACAGGGCCTCTGGGGACACCTGTGTTCTCCTGTCCCCACTCCTCCCACTGCTGTTCATTCTCCTTCAGCTCCAGAATCAACATGATAATCAAATAGCAGCATCTGACACAGAATGATAACTTACTACATGCTGCTAGGCACCTCATCGGTCTACAGGGGTGACCCCATTCATTCTCAGAGGGACTGATATTTCATTCTCATCTCAGAGATTAAGTAAAGCAAAGCTCAGAGAGGGTGCGCATCTGGGCCAAGCTCACACAGCAAGCAGGAGTCAAACCTAGAGCTCATACTCTTTCCTGAGCGGCCACATTGCATTTGTCCAAAATCAATGTATGATTGACAGCTGATGTCTCTCCTCTGTGTTTGAAGATGGAAAAAAAGGCAGAAGAAAGACTGGAACACAGACGTGCATTTTATCAAGTTCAAGTAACGGTAAAAGCAAAAGCACCTTGAAAGGCCAGGGCCTTCTAGGCAGACAAAAGGATTCTGTTCCAAGATGAAAGGCTTTGAATCCCGCTGTTTAGCTGTGTGGCATTGGGCAGGGTACTCGATGTCTTACGGTCTCAGGGATCTCATCTCTAAAATAGGGATATTAATTCTGGGCCACAGGGTCAAGCTCATAGCTAGGGCTCCATAGATGGTAACCAATGGTGGGACGTGGACCTCCCCGGCCCCCCTCTCCCATGCCCTGCACACAGCAGGTGCCTCATCGCAGTTCTGGGAGGGCTGGAGGGGTTGGGGGCTACACACCTGGGGCCTGCTCAGTGGTGATAACCGTGGTGGTAATGATGGTGGACGTCGTGGTCTCCTGGCTTTCCTCCGAGGCCGACCCGGTCAGCTCGTTCTCACATTTGTCCATCAGGGTCATGGGGCTGGCATCCCCTGGGGGAGCCTCGTGGGCCTCCTCAGGCACGGCGGGCGCCCCGGGGTCGGGGCTCTGGGGGAGCGTGTGGGCCACCAGCGGCTGCGAGGTGAAGGGGGCGATCTGTAGGGGCGCGGGCGTCGTGGGGACTGCACCTTCCTTCTGCTCCAGCCAGAGGGGCTCCTCCGATGACAGCAACAGTGGGTGGGTCTCCTCCCCTGCGGAGGCCACGGGGTCCTGGTCCCCAGGTGGGCGGAGCTTCTCCGTGGCAGAGGAGAGGAGGACCAGGTCCGAGGATGCTGGCTGGGACGCCGCCCTCTGCACAGCTGCTGCGGTGGTGGCTTTCGGCCTCAGCTGCCTCCTGGTCAAGTTCACCTGCTTGAGCGAAGGCGGCTTCTTCGTCGGGGGGAAGGCATGCCCGGTGCCGGGTTCCTCCGGAAGCAGAAGCAGCATGGACGCGGCCGCGGAGTCTTGAGGTGCGGAGGGGACCATCCCTTCCAACTCTGGCTTGTGAAGCTCGTCCCCTGACTGCGCTGGATTCAGAGGGGCCGTGGTCACTCTCTCTTTGGGGGTCTCGTGGCTCAGACTGCTGCTCCCCAGGGCTTCCAAGGGCAGAAAGTAAGTACCTGAAGGGCCAGCATCTCCCTCCAGTGGCGCATCTTGGAAAGAGAATGGACACCAGTTAGCTTGGGGCCAGGGGCTTTAGGTCCTCAACTGGCAGACTCTGACGGTGGCACCCCTGAGGTGGTACCCAAGTCTTGCTAGGATGCTGGTACAGCCCAATCAACCAATGTGGGGCTGCCTCCTTTCATTCCTTCTTCCCTTCCTTTCTTACTTCCTTTTCCCAACCAGGGAGACTGGGGTTGATCATGGCCAGCCTGAGCTAAGCATTAGAGGTACAGAAACCAAGGGCACAAGAATTTCACAGTCCAGTTACATATGCCCTGGGAGGGGGAATAAGAAAGTAGAAATAATCATATTTGATGTGATAAACGCTTAGAAAGAGAAAAGTTTTGTGTGCTAAGAGGACAGGCCCCTCACCCAGTCTGTGGGGCAGAACCACCATGTACAGCTGGGCAGGTTGCTCACTGCACAAGGCTATCCCACTAAGAGGATGAGTGGGGCTGTAACCAACCCACAGTCTCTTCTCTAAGCTGTGTGCCCTGACTCAGGGCTATATTATCCTGGGATTGGGGGAGTTTGATTTTTTTTTTGTTTTAACTAAATAATGTACAAGTGACCTTGTGGGAAACTCACAAAGATTTGAGGATCCAGAATCGTGAGGCAGGTTTAGAACAGAGGGGTGTGGGAAGACCCGAGGCCTGGCTGAGGTGAGCGCAAAAGAGGAATGAAAGAGAACAGGGGACAGAGGTGGAGGGTGATTAAAGAGAGAGCTGGTGAGGTAGGGAGGTGGGGGCCAGTCTCTGGTGGGCCTTGTATGCCCTGCTGACTCCTTGTGATTTATTTTTGCCTTGAAAGGAAAACCACCTAATAATTTTAAATAAGGGCTGGCCCAGGCTACTGTTTAGCAGACTCATGCCTGAAAACAGCTGCATCTACTTATTTGAGACCCAGTTCTGCCAACTGCAAGCTGGCAAATGGCTCTACCTCTCTGAGCCTCAGTTTCCTCAGCTGTAAAATGGGGCTATTGTCCCTATTTCATAGGGTTTTCATCGTTCAAGAGGTTGATTATGGAAAGCATACGTACATGTATGCACATGTGGGTCCCTCACCCACAGAGTGCCTGGTACGTATCCGCTGCTGTATCCGTCATTGTTTTTTATACTCTTGTCATTGTAATCGTGCCCTCAGCAGGGGGCTGGAGCAGTCAGAATGTTACCGATGATGATCTTGAGATAGAGAGGAATTATGTCCTGGGGACAAAGGACTGATAGCTGTCCTTGTCAATTTTCCGCAGAAAAAGACACTCACTCAGCCACAGTCTCGGGTCCCTTCCGCACTGTCATTTAAATTTATTTCCATAGCCGTTGGAAAGGCTCTTTTACTTTCACGAGTCAGCACCGGCAGTGGCTTGATCTATCTAGACTGCAACAGTGTGCAACTGGCATCAACAAATATTCCTGTCGTGTGACACTGATTACCAAGCCCGTGTACATTCCAGGACGACGATGGCCCTGGGGCCAGATCTGACCTGAGGACAGATCCAGGTCATTCAGGTGCCAGGCAGGTTTCCTGGTCCAAGGTGGGAAGCGCTGAGGCTTTGGGGTTAGACCTGGGTTCAAATCCTGCCTTTGACAGTTACTAGCTGCGTGAACCTGGGCAAGTCCATTAAGCCTCTTTTCTGTAGTAGAGACACTCCATCTACCTCATAGGATCAGCTCAGTTGTGGCCCTGCTTGAAAGCTGTGACTTTTATGCTCACGGTCACTTTTATCAAATGATTGGTATTGACCATCTTTGTAGACTGTCAAGTGAGAAGGTGATAAGACAAGAACAATCGCGGATGAGGGTTCAGGACACCTGGCTCCCAAGACCCAGCTGTGGTTTGATGCACAGAGCTTGGATGCAAGCAGGGGTTGGGGGACCCGGATAGTGGTCCTGTCTTGGCCACTACTCCCCATCATTACTGGGTGGGTTTCCTCTTCTGTGTGTCAAATGGGCAGCCAGACTAGATAAAATCTAAGGGTCCTTCCAGCTCTGACTGTTGATTTTTGAAACAATCAGGTAACTGGCAATTATTCTTAGAGCTTGTTGGTAATCTTGCTAAAAAGGGCCAAGCGACAACCTCAGTCCTGACACTAGCTTGTGAGTTTTGTTGGGTCCTGTGGCTACATTCGTTTCAGCCAGTCTTTTCACAAAAATGCCCCCTTGATCACAAGGGGCTGGAGGAGAGAGAGGAAGTGGAAGAGGGAGTGAGAGATAGAAATACTTGGAAAACAAGTTGTGTCAAAGGTGATAAAAGACTGCACATGACATAAAGCACATCAACGTGCCTTGGCTGTAATAAGAGTGGTATTTATAACATTTCGTTTCTGATGACTTTACCAAGTGCCGAATATGTGCCAAGGCATGTGCTACACGCTTTGTATTCATTACCTCACCTAAACCTTTCTCACCCTTACTAATTAGAAATCATTATTCCCATTTTACGGATGGGCAAGTGGAGGCTCTAGGATATTAAGTAACTTTCCAAGGTCATACAACAAAGCTGGGTTTCAAACCTTGGTTTTCCTGATGGCAAAGACCACGCTGCCAGCCTTCAAGAAATACGGAGTATTATCACCTGCAGCCTCTCCTCGGCTTGAATTGGCCTCTCCCCACAAAACCCCTCTCTCCTAAGCCCCTGGTCTGTTCGCGTTTCTGCTGGGTGGGCTACAGCGTCCTTCAACCCCCCAGAGAGCACCCCGCAACACCAACATGTTCCTGGTTAAAATACGAATTTTAACCAGACCGCATGGGTCTGGTCTCCTGTGGCAGACCCATCACATCTGGATCCCCTCCGAGCCCACGGAGATCCAGCAGAGCCAAGAAAAGCAGCAGGATATACAACAAAGAGGACCCTGGAGTCAACTTCCTCCCCACCCCCAATCACTGCTCCACCTCCGGGGTCCCCCGGGGAAAAACTGGTGCCAAGCTCAGCAGCTAGAAAGCATTTTAGGAAGCGCATCCACTGGACCGCGTCAGCCCTTTCTCACTGAACACCTGACTCCCAAGAAGCGTCGCAACACACACCATTCATCTCCCTGCCCCCGATGCCTCTTCTTACTCTTCAGAGCTCACACACGCTGGGGTCTTGCTGGCTGGCTCCAAACTGAAGGCCACGTTCAAGACAGATGAGTGTATTCTGTGATCTGCAAGGCATGCAGCCCGTGAGACCCGGCCTTTGCTCTCAGCTGGGACGCTGGCCAAATGAGTGCCATGTGAAACCACATCCCAGTGGGAATTAGCCAGAATTGGATTCCATGGCCTCAGAGGTCCAGAGACTTCACTTGCTCAAACAGGCCAGCTTTTCCTGGGGCCCCAGTGACCACCCGGTTAAATTAACTCCTCTTTCCCATAGCACTTGACTTTTTCAATCATCGTGGTCACGTCTGGCTGGTTCTCCCTTTATCGTGTGTGTTCAGTGCCCCACTGGAATGCTGTCCATCAACTGATGAGTGAAAGCACTGGGTGCTGACTCTTTTGGCTGGTTGACCCTCAGCATGAGAGAGTCAACACTCTAGGACATGGTCCCTGCATTCAAGAAGTTAGGAAGGCATAACAACAAGGTCCTACTGTATAACACAGTGAACTATATTCAAGATCCTGTGACAAACCGCAATGGAAAAGAATATGAAAAAGAATATACAGGGCTTCCCTGGTGGCGCAGTGGTTGAGAGTCCGCCTGCTGATGCAGGGGACACGGGTTCGTGCCCCGGTCCGGGAAGATCCCACATGCCGCGGAGCGGCTGGGCCCGTGAGCCATGGCTGCTGGGCCTGCGCGTCCGGAGCCTGTGCTCCACAACGGGAGAGGCCACAACAGTGAGAGGCCCGCGTACCGCAAAAAAAAAAAAAAGAATATATATAACTGAATCGCTTTGCTGTACAGCAGAAATTAACACGACATTGTAAATCAACTATACTTCGATTAAAAAAACAACGAAGTTAGGAAGGCAGACGCACAGCGATAACCCAATACGGGTACCAAACCGAAGAGACAGAGCTTTAATTATATCCTTATGCTGCTTCTCTCTCTCAAGACAGAATGGAGCAACGCTGAAGGCAACTGAGCATTTGTTCTGCTACCCAAGTTGTGGGGGAAACACATCTCCCTCTGTCTTTTCTCTGACGTTGATGGGGAGATGGGAGGTTAGACTGGGAAGCATCCCACTGAAGTCGAAAAAGCACAAGTTCTGAGGCTCTGAAGCTGAAGATCTTAAATGCCTGCAGAATGGCCAGGAACAGCCTGGATTCTAAGCAATAGCACATCACACAGGCACGAAGGGATAGAAGGAGAAGTGGAGCAAGCAGAAGCCGGACGATGCTTCTGCTATAATGTTCTGTGAAAACAGCAAGACGTAAAATTCTATGGTGTGGATGCAAACGACTAGACACAACCAACTCAAACAAATCGCAATCAGAGAGTCATTTTTTGACTTGGAGGGAAGGCCCCCAAGTGTGATCCTGGTTGCCTCTGGGTGGTGGGCCTTTCAGTGGTGTGTTTTCTTCCTTCTACTTTTTGACATTTTCTAAAATGTGCATAAGAAGTATTCAAAACTTTCTTAAGTGAAAAAAATTTTATGAAAAGAGCAGGGTTTAAATGCTGCCTTGTGATGGAGAGGAGGAGGGAAAGGAGACAAACATTTGTAATCACAGAATTGCTTCATTCACTAGTCATTGAACCCCTTTGGGATGCAGTCTCCCAGTGGGGATGACGATAACTCTTCTCTCGCTGGACTCGTGAATCAGTAGTCAAAGTGGCTACTTTTAGGAAGTAGGAATGGCAGGTGGATCAATGGATATCTTTTTGATAAATGGCAGTACAAAAACGTTAGTCACTGTTCTCATCAACAATATTCATATCTAACTCAGTGGTGCTTTCTTGTACCTTCACCTTCCACAATAAGGACTTGCTCAGCCCACGCTGGTGGGTTTGCTTGGCCCTCACAGGGACAAAACCAAATACAAAATGTCACCTCTTACAGATGGAAAGTGTCGCAGAGTTCCTGGTTACAAAGTGCCCAGAGGAAGGACCTGAGGTCCAGAGAGGGAAAGTGGGCTGCCCAGGGTCACACAGCATGTTGGCAGCCATAACAACACAAGGCTATTTGAGGCTTGAAAAACCACATCAAAGCCCATCAGACAAAACCAGAAACAAAGAATGTCAGTTCATTCCGTGCCCTCTACGTCTCGGCTGGATGATTCTCTGCTGTGGGGCAAGGGCCTGTCCTGTGCATTGCAGGAGGTTGGGCAGCATCTCTGGTCTCCACTCGCTAGAGGCCAGTAGCAACCTCCCCCCACCCCCTGTGTGACAATCAGAACTGACTCCAGACGTTGCCAAATGTCCCTTGGGCGGGGGCGGGGGGAGCAAAAGCCCCTCTAAGTGATGCCCATCGGTGCTGCCCCCAGAACTGAACAGACTTTCCCTCCCATTCCTGGGGTTGATGTGCTTTGCTCTGCTTAAATCGTTGAATTTTAGGGCGGAGAAGGTCTTAGGCTAATCCCCATTTTACAGATAAGGACACTGACATCAGTGAGGGCTGGATTTCTTTCTCCCACTCACATTTGACCATTCATTCATTCAGCGAGCACCTACTATGTGCCAGACACAGGCAGCAGGTGCTGGCATCCAGAGGTCCACCTTGGACAGCAAACAGTCAGAGCTGATGAATACGACCCATTCCCTTCAGCCAGACCCAGCTCACTCAGTCCTGCGGGAACAAGGACCCGCTGGACTTTGAGAAGACTTTCTGGGACAGAAAGGGCAGAGATGGGGGTGGGCTTCGGGTGCTCAGTCAGAGCCCTCTACCTGTGCCCGGGCTAACAATACTGACACTCAGACGGCGACTGAAACTCTGCCAAGTGCATTCCCAGCTGCGATCTCATTCCAACCTCCAAACAATGCTGTGAACTTGGCATTTTGTTTTTCCCATTTTATAGATGAAAATAAAAATCAAGCCTCAGAAAGAGGAAGTGACCTGTCCAAGATCATAGAGCAAATTGGGGTAGGATTAGACACGTTCTGACCTTGTTTCCTGTGTCCTTTCCTCTTTTCCACATAAAATAGTTTATTTGAAAAATGCAAGAATACCTGAAAGGTGTGAAATCAGAAGTGTCCGCCCTGTACCACCCCGACCCATCCACCAGTCCTGCCTTCCCAAGGGAACTCCTGTTAATAGGATCTTGTTTAATCTCCAAATAAAATGTACTGATATAAAAATAATAAAGCATTTTCACCTTAAAAGGTGTGACAGCACATAGGCGTGTGGGGTTGAAGTCAGAATTGCTTGGGTTCCAGATTCAGCCTGCTAACTGCCCACGAGACCCTGGACAGTCCCTTCCCTTCTCTGGGCCTCCCTGTTCTCATCTGTAAGGTGGGATCACACCAGCCTTATCTCTTAGGCTTGTCAGAGAGTAAGACGAGACCATGAGTGTACAGCACGGCTCACAGAGCAGCTGTCAGCCCTCATAAAGCACTGTTGTCACTGTCAATCTGAACATTCACAGAGTTATGACATCGCATATATTGCTCTGGCAGTAAGAAGTGCGCTTTGAAATATTCCAGCCATTCAGAAAGAGCTGAAGAGTGAGGCAACAGTACCCATGTGTGCACACTTTCAGCTTAAGAAACAGCAGGCAAACCAGCACAGGCAATCTCTGTTTGTTCCTCCCTACCACCCTCTCCTTCTTCTCCACCTCCTGGGAGTAACTCCCGTCCTGAATTTGGCCTTGAGCATTCTCATTTATTATGTGCATTATGTATATTTTACTATTATTATTAGTTATTGTGTGCATGTGTTTATTATGTGTCAGTATCTCTGAACAATATATTGTGCAGCCTGTTTTAAAACTTTATATATGAATCCTCCTGCAACCTGCTCCTTCCTTTCCTTTCCTTTCGTTCAACATTTTGTGAGATTCATCCATGTTGATAAGTGTAGTTCTGATCAATTCATTTTCACTGCTGTATAGTATTCCATTACACTAGTGCCCCACCACCATTTTTTCACTTAAAATCCATCTTTTTGTCAGCACATATGTGGCCACTTCATGCTTTTTTAATGGCTACATTAAAATATAAACATATACATTACTGAATCAGGCTCTTAATCGATTCATATTCCGGTTGTTATTCTCCACCCTGTCTTCTCAAATAACACTGCAATAAAGACACACCTTTCGTGAACATGTCCAGGTAATTCTTCAGGAACACGTACCAGAAGTTGTATTGCTCAGTCAAAAGACTTACATATTTAACATTTTGATTGATGCTGAAAAAACACCTTCCAGAATAACCTAAACTTGTTTATTTACCCTGACACCTACTCTACACAAGAGTGCTGCTGCCCTCCAGCTCTGTCTATGCTTAACTTCTGGTGACTGTTAACCTGACCATCGAAGTTGGAATCTGGGGCAGTTGGATCCAGGCATAGTGGGTTTCTACAATGCAACCACCACCACCCCACCCCGCGCCAGGTGATTCCAAGGTGCTCTCTTGCTTTCTCTAGTTGTTGCTGCAGGTGTGCCCACGGTTGGTCGACCTTTCGCTTGCCTCACCACACTTTTACTCCAGAGCACCCAGGAAGCCCACCCCACCGCAGCCAGACTTTGTGTCACAGATCAGGCCGGGGATTTGTGGCACATGAGGGCTAGCAAGAGAGTGTGGATGCAGTGGCTTGGTAGCAAAAGAAGTTCCATCTAAACAGCTGTAGATTTCTAGGTAGATGGGCTGCTTGGTCAGGTCCCCAAACAGAAGGACAGTTACGGTCATGACACCCAGTGGGATGGTACAAAGTGTTCACAGTACCAAGTATTATTTCTATTAGCAAAAATCTGGAAACAATTTACCTGCCCATCTATAGGGGGCTAGTTAAATGATTGTAGAAACACAAGATGGAATACACGCAGGGCTCAAACGGATGAGATGAAGTCCCTGGTGAATTACATGGTGAGTAACCTGGCGAGAATGTTCAGAATTACACCTCCCCTTTGACTCAAGTCCACTTTGGGAATTTATCCTGCAGGGAGATGTCTGCCCACGTGCAAAATGACATACATACAAGGTTAAGCAATGCAGCACTCTCCGCAAACGACCTGGAGACAAACGAAGTATCCATCAATAAGGTTAAATCAATTACAGAACATCCAGACAGAAGACTGTGCAGCTGCGAGAAAAGGATGGCGAAGCTATCTGTGGACCAAAGAGGAGAGACGGCCATGGTTTGTGTTAGGTTAAAACGCAAAGTGCAGAACAGTACACAGAATTTGTTGCTTTTTGTGTAGAAATGGGGAAAGAAAATAAAGCTAGATATGTTGGCATTTGCTTATATGTGCATAAAGAAACTCTGAAAGGAGACACAAGAAACTAATCATGATGGTTATAGGGGAGGTGGGACACTGGAAATAGGATGGCGAGTAATGGTGGGAAGGAGAATTTTCACTACATACCTTCACATCGATACATATGTATCTATGTGTATGTATATGTATATATACATACATAGCTGTGTGTGTATCGATAAAATATTACCTATTCAACAACTATGTAACTAATTTAAAAATAACATAAAGAATAGCAGAGCTATGTGCCAACACAATTCAGTGTGAGGTGAAAAAAATCAAGGTAGAGCAGTGGGTATAACAGCTCTCATGGGAGTGAAAGGACTACACTTGAGCAAAGTAATGGGAATTGCCTTAGCAGAGCAGGACTGAGGCTTGCAGTGGGAGAGGGAACCACTTTTTACTGTGCATCATTTTTTAATAATTTCATTGATTTGCCATGTGTGTGCTATTTTTATAGCAATACTAATTAGTAATAGTGCTTAACTCCCTAAGGTTTGCCACCCCAGTTTCAGAGGAGGGCAGAGAACAAACCCCAACCTTTCTCAGGGTTGCAGATGGCCCTCACATTTCCACAGGGGGTGGGGAAAATGTGCGTCACTCCAGCAGGGAGTGTCCACTGCTCCATCTCTCCCTCACTTCTCCTGAGAGAGGAGGGGCCATCTGATTGGCGGTGTTAGGGAGGGAGGTACTTGGGATATCTGATATCCATGGCATCCCGTTTCCAGGGCAACAGCACTGGACCAAAAAGCCAGCAGTGGGTCTCCCCCTCTGTCCCCCCTCTTTTCCAGACTTCTCTCCTTGGGCCTGGGTAGGCTGAATCAAAGTCACTTGGGGAGGACAGAGTGTAGGTGTCCATCTATGGTCTACAGCCCAGCTTCCTCAGTAATCAAGCTGGTCCCATCTGGCTCCCTGGGTCTCTTTTTCCCACTTGGTTAAAATCAGCGAAGAGGACCACTGAGGGGAGTGACGACCATCCCCACCCTCTGCGCTGACTAATTAGAGCCCAGAGACTCGGGAGAAACTTTGCATGGGCCTCACTGACTTGCTTATTAATAACATTTAGGTTAAACACAAGTCACCTGAACTTCACCTAGCACTTCACACTCTTCAAGGAAGTCTTGACTTTGCAGTTATATCAAGGGACCCATGGTGGTCCTCTATTTTGGGCAAGACAGATGGGAATCCTCATACACAGGTAGACTGTCAGCCACTGCAGATTTCCCACCACACCTCAAAAATCGATCCCCAATCAAGATTTGTACCAGATGAGTCCTTGGAAATGATCAAATCATCTGGAGTGGATGGGTAGTACTTCTAAGATGTAAATCAGGTCATAGGATCTCTTTGGTTAGAACCCATCAGTGGCTGCCCATAACACTGAGAATAAGATCAAAACTCCTTTCAGTGGGCTTCAAAGCCTTTTGGGCCTAGCCTTGGACCACCACCCCCTCAGCCCCCCGGCCAACATCATCTCTTACCATGCTTCCCCTCAAACTACAGTGTGATCCCATGCACTTTTTTCTCCTTAAAACTTCCAAATTCATTCTGTACCTCAGGGCCTTTGCACATGCTGTTCCCTCAGTCTGGCACTCTCTTTGATATCTTTGCTTGGCTGGCTTCCTCTGGTCATCCAGGTCTCAGCTCTCCTTCTCCAAAATCCCCCTTTTCACTTTCTGCATCATTCCTTTCAGAGTGCTTCTCACAACCTGAATTGGTCTTGGTGACTTGTTCTCATGTTCACTGTCTCCCACAAGACGGTCCACACTCATGCAATGTCACCTCTCATGAATACGTGTGTCCCAAGTGTAGAATGACTGTGACATTCAGAAGCTGTCTGGGAACCACAAGAGCCCCCTACACTGTTGTCCTCTGTGTTGGGTTTGGTAGCCCCTGTATTTTCTTGAAAAGCTAAGTTAAGGCAGTGCTGAGTGCACAGTAGAAGTACATAAGCTTTATTTATTTTACTCACTATTATATCCCCTACCAACTACCATAGTGTCTTCTATGGAGAAGACATCGTGAAAACATGTACTGAATTCATCAAGGAAGGAAGGCGGTAGAGAGGGAAGAGTGAGGAGAACGGGGAAGGATGGGGAGAAAAGAGGGAAGCTGGGTAGGCACCGCATCTTCGGATTTCTTGCAAGCTCTGCACACGCTAGACGTCCAATGAATGTAGCGGGTGAAGAAGAGAAAGGGTGCTTTGGAACACTTAGCAAGAGCTTAGGAGATAATGAAGTTCCCTTCAAATCCAGAAATTCTAGAATTCTGAATGTGGCCGTGCCTGGGCGGTGGGTAGCAGGGTGCAGACATTACTAACGAAGGCCAAGTGCCCTGGCCTCACTGTGGTGAAAGCTCCTCCGGTCCAGTTCTCAGCCTCTCATAGGTCCATTGTTCTAACTTCCTTCCTTTTCTTAATCTCTGTTTTATTTATTCCCTCTCTGATCTTTATTATTTCCTTCCTTCTGCTGACTTTAGGTTTTGTTTGTTCTTCTTTTTCCAGTTCTTTTAGGTGGTGGGTTAGATTGTTTCCTTTGAGATTTTTCTTGTGTTTTGAGGTAGGCCTGTATCGCTATGAACTTCCCTCTAATAACTGCTTTTACCACATCCTATAGAATTTGTATGGTTGTGTTTTCATTGTCATTTGTCTCAAGGCATTTTTAAATTTCCCTTTTGATTTCCTCGTTAACCCGTTGGTTTTTTAGTAATTTCCTTCCTTTTCAACCAATTTTCTCTTCAGGACTGAAATGGACAGATTTCTATCCCACGTCCTCCCTCCACCTGGAGATGAGTTAACTGACAGGGGAATGAGTGCCAGGAAAAAGGGAGGAGGCTAGGATCATTGACTGACCATCCATGATTCAACACCTCCATCATGGGGGCACAGGAAAGGCCCAGGACCCCCAGCAGAGGAGAGGAAGGAAAATCCCTCAATATGGGATAGGCATAACCCAGATCATCTAGCCATCCTCTCCACCAGGCTCAGACATTCATCACTCTGAAAAAAAATCATCTAAGGAGATTATTTCCAGGAGTATTGAGTAGTCGCAGACAGAGCATGGGAAGCGTCCAGGGCAGGCACCAGGGCTCCATTCCACACAGTCCAGTGGGGAGGCAGATGAGCTCGGCTTTTCGTTTTCACAAGGCACCAGAGAACCTGAGGGCCGCCATGAAAGATGCAAAGCGAGCAAGCTGTACCTTAAAAAGATATTTTTAGCTATCCTATTATTCCCACAACATGGTTATGAAAACCCTGCTTCTCTTCCGGACTTTGCTTCATCATTTCCGCCCACTCTACCCACAGCAGCCAGAGGGCTCTTTCTAAACCACCCCCTTCTAGTGGCCGGTAGTCTCTCCCGGATTTTCTGTCCTTCCCTTAACTCCTAACACTATCAAAAAGATACTCCTGCATTTTCTCAACTTAACTCCTACCAAAAAGATAAGCCACAAGTAAGTCGCACCATCGTACTTGCCTGGCATCTCTCCCGCTCTTCCGTACTAGAAGTAGGCTTCCCGAGGACAGCAATCACGCCTGCCCTATTCGTCACTGTCACCCTAGAACTTATTCCATGACCATGAGCCTGACACACAGGAGGCCCCTCATCAATAGCTACTTGATGAATCATGGTTGTGCCTGCAGCACTGTGAAGAACAAGACTGGGGGTCTTAGATCAAGGCCGCCTCTTTAAGTGAGGGATTACAGACCAGCAGGCAGCTAACACTGCTGGCTACCATAAAGGGAAATCCTTAGTCAACAAAGATGCTTTGGTCTAAGATTTCGAGGCTGGAGAGCTGTTCTCCATGAACATACATACCTACTCGTTCTAATTACAGAAGATAATCTCATCACGGTACAGAGAGCAGGAAGGCGGCCCATTCCCATCAATCACACAGTTGGCTTTAGCAGTGGGAGGGCAAATAGAAACCCACCTCGTGAATTTGTTTGTCTGTCTCTTCATTTCCCTGGCACAGCCCAATATGCCATAATCATACAGATGGAGGGGAGATTTTGGTGTGATGTACGTATCACCCCAAAGAGCACACCAACTGCACCTGTGAACAGACACTCTGAACCCACCCCCCAGTCTGCAGCAGAAGCCCAGGGACACCCCAACCCCCCTGGGTCTAGAGCAGAAGCCCAGGGGGCTGCAGGGGACTTGGAGCAGGTGTTAGAAGGACAAGTTTGTACAGGCAAGAAAAGACTCTTTCAGTGTTTCGGCTGCAAGAGTAATTATCCGATAATTGTCCTCTGTGAGCTGGCTTCTCCCCCACAAATGGGCCTCCTTTGTAATTCATGTTGGGTTCAGAAAGCGTTGAACGTTCTTTTATGTCCAGTTGCGTCTCATCAGAGCGAAGGCTGGGCGGCGCATCCATCTTCCCCGTGAATGAGCCCAGATAGCTGTTGGCACAGGGGTGCAATCCTGCCTTTGTCTTTAACAATCTGATTAACTGTGGCTGACATCAGTGCCAACTGATTAGCATTTAAACGCTCTTCTCCCTTCCCACCTCCATCCCCCTCCCTCCAACCCCAACTCTATTCACATCTCATGGTGCTGCCATGCGATTTCTTACCAGTAGCGAGGGGGAGAGGAACACACTGTGATTTATTTGTGTACATGAAATCCAGTGAGTCATTGAGAGAGGGCTGAGAGACAGACACACAAGACAGCTCCGAGAGGAAACTCATAGTGGGAAATCTGTCTAGATTCAATTACCTATATGCTCGCACAGGCAAATATAATACTTGGGAATGAATCCAGATGGTCCGTGAGTGAGTTTAAAGACATCATGAGTAAGCTCACAATTTCCCTTCACCTGTGTGCTCAGATCTGCAGACAAGAATAAAGAATAGATTGGCGGGACTTCCCTGGTGGCGCAGTGGTTAAGAATCTGCCTGCCAACGCAGAGGACACGGGTTCGAGCCCTGGTCCGGGAAGATCCCACATGCCACAGAGCAAACTAAGCCTGTGCACCACAACTGCTGAGCCTGTGCTCTAGAGCCCGCGAGCCACAACTGCTGAGCCCACGTGCCACAACTACTGAAGCCCAGGCGACTAGAGCCCGTGCTCCGCAACGGGAGAAGCAATAAGAAGGCAGCGCACCGCAATGAAGAGCAGCTCCCGCTCGCCGCAACTAGAGAAAGCCCATGTGCAACAACGAAGACCCAACACAGCCAAAAATAAATAAATAAAATAAATTTATTAAAAAAAAAAAAAGAATAGATTGGCATCCTGGGATGCTTCTAAGACATGCTCAGAGTGGAGAAGATGCAGGGAATCAGGAGACCCGGGTTCAGGCACTGGTTGTACCACTACTTTGCTATCTACCTTAGGCAAATTCCATCTCTCAAAGCCTCAGTTTCTCGCTCCGTGAAGTTAAGACAGTCATCTTTGCCTGGTCAACCTTAAGGAAACAAAATTGGGGCGATGTGGAGGTGCAGTAATGCATAGGATTGAGTTTCACAACTGTGAGGCTTAATTTGTTTCACTGAAGAGCTGAGGGCAGGGCTCTCTTCAGACAGAATATGGACAGCAGTGGCTTTATTTGCTGGGGACAAACAAAACATTTTCATGGCTTTACCTGAGGCATTAAAATGCTTCCCCCCCCCTTTTCCTGAAACATAGCTATTGTTATCTTCATTTTTTTTTTTTTTTTTTTTTTGCCTCTCACTGTTGTGGCCTCTCCTGTTGCGGAGCACAGGCTCCGGACGCACAGGCTCAGTGGCCATGGTTCACGGGCCCAGCCGCTCCGCGGCATGTGGGATCTTCCCGGACCGGGGCACGAACCCGTGTCCCCTGTATTGGCAGGCGGACTCTCAACCACTGCACCACCAGGGAAGCCCTGTTGTCTTCATTTTAATGATGAGGAAACATGGGTAAGTGGCAAAGAGCTAGGATTTAAACTAGGGCTGTCTGGCCCTCAAACCCATACCTATATTTGTTCTGTGTCTCTCCTCCAGCCGACCCCTGACCCTGGCCTGGCTGCTTTCCAGAGAAAATGTCAAGGGCTACCCACTACCAACAAATTAGCATAGGATCTACTCCAGCTAAGAGGTCCCCAGAGATGGAGGAGGATGCTGGCTGTGCCCCATGAATAGCAGAACACTGGTTGCTCTTCCTAAGGCCTGGACTACAGAGAAAAGTGGGAGAATGGCTTCTACAAAGGCAGAACCTAAAGAGGCAGGGAAGATGCCCCAGCATTCCCATTTCACAGGTGGGCAAACTGAGGCCTGTGTTGCAAAGGAAAAAGCTCTGGATTAGGAAGGTCAGGGTGCCTTGTCAACTCACCCTATGGCCTTCGGTAAACCTACTCTCATCTCTGGGCCTCAATTTTATCCTCTGTTTAATGGAATCATTTCTTCAAATAAAACCTTAAGAGGAATGACAATGTATAACTGTGCAGTAAAGGATTAACTCAGCCAGTCTAGGTTGTCCATACTCTGCACATTCCAAAGAAAGGTTTGGCCCTTGCCCCTGGTTCCTGGGACGTAACCTTTAAGCCCTTGGAATATCCTGCCTGATAAGAGCATATTTGTTTAGCTGGGGGCTTTGGGCCTCACCGTGTACTCTATGCTACCAATGTGATTTATGGTGGGGGCCTTGGGGCTGGATACTAAGATCGGCCGCAAGGATGGTCAGTCACACCTAAGTGATCAACCCCCAATAAAATGCCTGGATACCAAGGCTCAGGTGAACTTTGGTGGTTGATAATACTCTGGGTGTTGCATAACGGTGTTTCTGGAAGTAAGCACTGTGTGCGCGACTCCACTGGTAGAGGACATCTGGGAGCTTGTGCCTGGGCTCTCTTGATCTCCACCCTCTGCGCCTTTTTCCTTTGCTGATTTTAGTCCGTATCCTTTCACTGTAATTAACCAGAACTCTGGATATGATAGCTTTTCTGAGTTCCATGAGTCCTTCTAGCAAATTATTGAACCTGAGGGTTGTCTTGGGGATGACTGAACCCCCATGATCAGCCAGAAAAGGGACCTCATGGATTGAATCAGGAGTGGGGGTGGCAGTCTGAGAGCTGCCCCCTGAACTTCTTCCTTATCCCTTTGGTGATGACGGTGAGGAGACGACACAAGCTCAAGGTGCTAAGTGCCTAGTAGTACATGCCAGGTCCTTTACATCCATGCTGTTACCTGGATCATTTCACCTACTCTTCTCAACACCCTTGGGACGTGGGTAATGTTGTTACTGAAACCTAGCAGGACCCTGTGGGGCTCCTGGGCATGGAAGCCTTTCTGTGTCCCCTGTTTCCTGTTTGTAGGAAATGGGCTTCAGCCTCCATGACCTTCCCTGAGTTCCAAAGGGCAGGTTCAAGCAGTTGCTAATCAGGGAAGGGAGGGGACATGGAGACAAGGGAAGAGCAGTCAAGAAACAATAGTGCAGCCTTGGGGCAGGTCCTGGTTCCACCTCAAGGGATACACAGAACAATATCTTTGAGTTTTTCTGCAGAAATAAAACCCCCAACAAACGGAAGATGCTAACTACTTGATGAAGCATTCTTCATCCCAGAGAAGTGCATCAGGAGACCACCTGAGGCCAGGTTAAAGGAATACAGGCCCTGCACACACCCTGATCCCTAACAGCAACTCACCCTTGAACAATTGATATAAAACTCCACCAAATTCCCCTGGGTTGGGACACACAGTTTTGAGGGCAGGAGCCTGCTGTGTCCCCCTTTGCCTGGCAAAGCAACAAAGCTATTCTTTTCTATTCCACCCAAAACTTTGTCTCCAAGATTCAATTTGGCACCAGTGCACAGAGGCCACGTTTCGGCATCATTACCCACCCACCCTCCTTTTACAGATGAGAAAACTGAGACTCAAAGAGGTTTGGTTTACTTGCTGAAAGCAACACAACTAGTAGCTGGTGGGGCTGAGATTTGAACATACTTTGTAAAGCACTTGGAAGGATGGTCTCTCATATCCCTTCCAGATCTGATGTCTTAGAGATAGGTGATTTTAAGGGACAATTTATCTTTGGGGGCCATGGTTGAGAATTCTGTGGCTTGGAGGAAGAAATAGTTTCTACTTATCCCCCGTCTCTCCCCTGCTCTCTTTCAGGTGCCTTTGTCCATGCCAGGTCCACACCTGCTACCTTCCAGGTCAATTTCAACAGGGACTTGGGCTGGGAATAGGAGAAGCCATTCCATTCTATTCTATTCTATCCTATCCTACCCATCCTATATCATTCCATCCCCTCCCATCTTACCCATCCCATCCCTCTCATCCTATCCCATTCCATCTCATCTCATCTCACCCATCCTATTCCACCCCACTCCAATTCAGTCCATCCCATCCCATCCCAACCCATCATGAGGTATTGAGCACACACTGTGTGTTGGGGGGGATACAGGGATGCACAACACATCACCTCTACCCTCAGCCTCACACAGGTCAAGGTTCTCTCCAGGCAGATGAGCTCAGTGCATCCTGGGGAGTGGGTTGGCACCATCCAATGCCAAGCTCTAGGCTCCTCCATTCTCTAACTCCTGAGCCTTGATGTCTGCCTCTTGGAGTCCAGCCAGCCTCTGTCCAGAGCCTAATGAGCTCTTGCAGCCAACAAGAACAATGCCTCGGGTGTGCATGGGCCTGAGGCCGAGGCAGTGCACAGAGCCTCCCTTCACTCCCAGGCCCACCCGCTGGGCAGGTGGTGGGCTCGGGGCTTGGGGGAAGCGCCAGAGTGGGTGGATTTGATGGTCCTCAGAGTGGCCACTGTCAGCCCCCGAGCCTGGCGGAGACCGCACAGAGAGCCTCAGTGCCCTGGCGCCCACCTGGCCCCCTTCACAGGCCCTGTGCCTGCACACACTGGCGCCGGGCCATCTCCCTGGGGTGGCGGGGGGAAGACGCCTTTTATTCACTCAGCAGCCAACTCTGCCAAGGTTGGCTCAGCACATGTGGGGCTTGTGACACAGGGAAAGAGAGATGGATGCAGAGAGATGAAGGAGGACAGATGCCAGTCTCTCCTTTTCATGAACAATGACCTCAGCTTCATTCACAGTACCACTCCTAATTTTCACCTAATGACAGTAATGGCCGCCACTTTTGGAAGCTTATGATGTGCTGTGTTTCATATGCACTGTATCATTTAATCCTTAGAACTACTCTGCAATAAGGGGGCTGTTAGTCTCCCCATTTTGCTGAGGAAAACTGAGGTTCAGAGAGGGAAATTCACTCACCCAAGAACACGCTGGGAGAGGGTGGTAGAGCAGGGATTCAAAACCAGGACTGTGTGACCTATGAGCCCCTTAACTTCTAGCTCTCTTCCATTTCAGGTCCTGTTTAAAGCATTCTAGGTACATTATCTTATTTAATTTTCACAGTAGCAATTTGTTCATTCATCCATACCCTCATACAGTCATTCAACAAACTCCCCAAGAACCCACTGGGTGCCAGGCACTGTGCTCAGAGATGTGGAAGGAGGTATACAATATGTTGGAAGCAGTCTTTCTTCTCAGAGCTGGTGGAAATGAAAGGGAGGAGAGCTAACTCCAGAGCCTCTGCTTTTCCTTTCAAAGCACCCACATCTGTCTGAGGCTATGGGATCAGGAGCAAAGGGTGACCTGAGGTTTGTCCCTGACCTCTGCCCGGACAGTCTGAATCTCCCACTTGGCATAAGATACCCGGATGGAGACTCACCAAGTGATAAGAGAATTGGGTGAGAGCTCGAGTCTCTTGTGCCCAACACTCAGTGAGGATGGTCATGCAGACCATATTTTGAGTCTCTTGGTCCCAAACCTATTTTTTCATCCTTTTCATAAACTTTACTTGAAGTGTAACCTATGCATAGAAAAGTCTACTCAATGAACTTTCTCAAGCTGGACACACCTGCACAGCTAGCAACCAGATCAGGGAGCAAAACACTGCCAGTACATATGGTATCTTCTCATCACACCCTCCCTCAAGGTAAGCCCAATTTTGCCTTCTATTGTGGAAGATTAGTTTTGCCTGTTTACGAAGTCATTGGGTAATTATGCAACATGTTCTCTTTTGTAACCAGCTTCTTCCACTCATTATATTTATCCACGTCATCGCTTATAGTGGTAGTTCATTCCTTTTTTATTGCTGCATAGTATTCCATTTTGTGACTATACCATACATTATCCATGCTACTGCCGTTGGACATTTGAGTTGCTTCCAGACCTTGGCTATTATGAGCAGTACAACCATGGACATTGTATTACATGGTTTTTTGGTGCACATGTATACCCATTACTGCTGGGTATATTCCCAGCGGAATGCTAGTTGCACAGTATGGCATGTTCATCTTTAGTAGATACTGCCAAAGATTTAGTCCAAGTCTTTCAACTTTGATGAAAAAATTATTCAGCTGCTTTCCTATGACGCTGTAAGTAGTAGACCAACAGCAACCTAATGTTGTTTATAGAAATACTACTAATAATGACTATTTTTATTGCTGTTCTGTTGTTCCTATCCTTCCATGACTTGGGAACAAAAGCACATGCTAAGCACCAAATGAATGGTTTGGATAAAAACCTGACCCAACAGCACATCCAGAGAGGCCAACCGGACATTACCGCAATATCAATTTCCATTTTCCAAGGGCTGGCTGGCCACGCTTCCTCCTCATTTTGGTGGGCTGGGCCATGAGTGGACATTTCATTATACCCTTGAATGGCGATTGCTTCTTGCAGCTCCCTCTTTAAATAAGCATAAAATGAATCCAGGGGGCTGGGGCTCGCCTGTAATGAGGTTTCAAGACAGCTGCCCATGTAGAGGGGCAGGAAGGCAGGGGGCAGGGGTCCAGGCATGGGAGGAGTTGCAAGCGTCCCGGAGACACCAGGGCGGGCCTCTCCATGTGAGCCAGCCTTAGGCAATCAGGCTTTACGCTGGAGGCAATGCACCCCCTATGTACCAACTCGACCTCCTCTTGAATGAAGAAGAGATGGGTACGAAGATGAAACTGGGCAATTTGCAATGGTCTGAATTTAAATCTCCAAGAGGTCTTAATCCACATCTTCCCTCTTCAGGGCACCGGAGACATCCACAGTTTCTATTCGGCACACTTGCCTCTTACTTTTTTTGCCACCTTGTCTTTGCTGGTGTCGTTCTTCCACCAGGAATTCTTAACTCCCTGACACGGAGAAGCGCACACACACATCACAACCATCAGCACCAACATGTGTTTCCAAAATCTCTGCCGCATCTGCGATTACAACTTAAGCCTCTTGCTTTTGCTACTACTGTGTTGTTTTCTTATAGAGGCAAAGGAATCCTTATTTTTTCCTTGGAGAAAGTGAGGCCGGGGAGGAAAAGTGATTTATCCAGTGTTACCCAGGAAGTAATGAAGATGACAACAATGACAATAATAACAACATCTCATTAATAATAATTGAACCTTTACTATGTACCAAGAACTGGGCTCAACATGCCACCATGCATTATCTTACTTAATCCTTCTGTGTCAGGTCCTGTGTTTTGTCCATTTTATAGACAAGGAAACCGAGGTTCAGAAAAATGAAATTATTATCCTGAAGCTTCTGAACACAGGCTTAGCACTGTCCATGGGTTCGTCCAACTCTAGGGCAAGTATTTTTAAGGACTTCCTGTGTTCTTGGCTCTCTGACACCTTCCCAGGGCTGTCCTTCCTGATGGCATCCTTCTCCTCCTTGGAAGGCCTCTCACCCCCTCTCTTCCTTTGTGTACTAGGCTTGTAACACAGGACTGACAACTCATTGGCCACCAATGGAACGACACTGGTGGATGAAATAATACAATACTGATCTTCCCATGGTAGACTCTATTCCTTGTAGCCGAGTGGAAGGGAGATTAATGCAGGACCCTGGCGGATAGCAAACAGCATCTGTAAGGCAGCTTCTGCGACAAGCAGGATAGCATGCTTTATTAGCCTCATGATAAGACAATGTTTTACCATAATTTTTGATCAGAGACTGGGTGATGTTAGTATCAAAATAGGTTTGGGAGGCGGTCACGCTGTATAAGTAGCAAATGAAAAATGTAGTCAGTGGCAGGGGCTGGCAGGTTGGAGACGGAGGTTAAACTCCGTTTTCCAAAGGGACACAGAAAACACAATGAATACTTACACCTCCAAACTAGGAGGCTAGGGTTCCAATGCTGACCTTGGGACAGTGTCGGCCGCACCTCCCCACACTTTTATGCCTTCATTAAAGTTCTCGATCCTCTGCCAGACAGCCCTGGGCATTGCCTTCTCTGAGACCAGTGTTTCTCCAAAGATCACTTGCACCAGAATCTCCTGGGCTGATTTTTTAAAATGCAGATTCCTGGGTTCATCTCAGACCCAGTAAATCAGAATTTTTTTGCGGGGTGGGACCAAAAGGAGTCTGCACTTTTACCAAGTCCCCAGATGAGCCACATGCTCATTGATGTTTAAGAATCATTGCCTTTGGACATATATTCAATGGAATATTACTCAGCCATAAAAAATAATAATGCCATTTGCAGCAACATGGATGGACCTAGAGATTTTCATACTGAATGAAGTAAATCAGACAGAGAAGGACAAATACCATATGATATCGCTTATATGTGGAATCTAAAAAAATGGTACAAATGAATTTATTTACAAAACAGAAATAGAGTTACAGATGTAGAAAACAAACTTACGGTTACCGCGGATAAGGTGGGAGGAGGGATAAACTGGGAGATTGCGATTGACAACATACACACTACTATATATAAAATAGATAACTAATAAGGACCTACTGAATAGCACAGGGAACTCTACTCAATACTCCGTAATGGCCTATATGAGGAAAGAATCTAAAAAAGAGTGGATATATGTATATGTATGACTGATTCACTTTGCTGTACAGCAGAAACTAACACAACATCATTAATCAACTATACTCCAATTAAAAAGAAAAAGAATCATTGCCTTTGGGAATTCTGGGCATGGAGAAACTTACATCCCATAATATCCCCACAACCATGTCATCACACCAGTAAAACTGCATTTAACTGTGTTACAGTTAAGCACTTTATCATGTACACTGCAAATTCACATCCATTGTCCTCTTTGGCCCTAGAACAATCTTGCGCAAAGAAATTGTCCTTCCCATTTTACAGAGGAGGAAACTGAGGCTCAGATATGTAAAGGGCTGTGCCAAAGGCCTTACTACCAGTACGCAAAGCAGCCAGCGTTGATTCCCTCACTTTCCTTCCAACACACCATGCTCTCTGGGATTTGCCCGAGGCTGGTGGTTCTCAGCTGGGGGTGATTATGCCCCCTAGGGGACAGCTAGTAAAGTCTGGATACATTTTTGATTGTCACAGCTGGGGTGGGGAGAGTCACTGGCACCTAGTGAGTAAGGGCCGGGATACTGCTCGGCACCCTGCAGTGCACAGGACAGCCCCACCTCCAAGAAACATCCAGCCTAAACGTCAGTAATGCCGACGTGGAGAACCTGGACCTACGTCCCCTACTTTGTCCCACCCAGATGTGAAGTTCACTGAGGTGCTTCTGGAGAGTTTGGGCTCTGGATCCCTCTAGTTGCCGCAGTGAGCATGGACTGTAATGAAGAAAAAGTAAATTCTGGGAGACCAGGTTAGGCAGCTTATTTAATCGTTGCATGACCTTGGCCACGCTACCCGCCCCCTCCCCGCTGAGCCTCAGTTTCCACTTAGGTAGGACAGGCGTAGAGCGATTAGGCTAGATGAGACTCTTCATATCACTTTAAACGTGTCCTGTGATCTAATTATGCCTAATTTTCTGTTAATGCTGGGTGACCTCTTTTGGAAGGTGAGACAAGATCTGAGTCTGGCTTTATGAAAGGCAAAACTGTTGTGCATTTCGGCCAATCCCTCTCCCCACCTCATCAGCCAGAGTTGCTCCACATTAAAAAGGAACTCCCAAGGCAGAGAATGTTTTGGAAGGAAACTGGATTGGAATTTAATTGACGGCCCAGGCAATATGCCACAGCCATTAAATTACCCTGAAAAGCCAGCCCATTGTTCTACACAGAAGCAACATGGCTCTGTTTGGATAATGCCATGGGTGTGAATTCAGTTTCTTCCCCACTGGACCCACTGTGAGTAAAAGCCCCTCTCTGATGCCAGTAGGCCAGATGCAAGCCAGCGGCCCTGATGGTCTTCACTCACGTCCTGGCTGGAAGGGTCTTGAATTCAGCAGAGCCTCCAAATCTAATTCCTGCCCCTTCCGTTCTCCAGGCACCTTCCCTGCAGTCCTGGTGACCCTCTTTGATCTGACCACACCTTCCCCTCCCTGAAACCCCCCTCCATGGACCTCTGGCATCTATGTCAGCCATCCCCAAATTCTGGCGGCTACAGAGAGGTGTGCCACAAAAGTAAGTTCGGAGATGCTTCTCCTCCTCTTGGACAATGCCCACTTTCCTGGTAAAGGCTCTAGCAAATCCTGCGGCAAACAGAAAATGTGTCCAGCTTGACTTAAATCATGTTTCCCAAACCATCTGCATATGAATCCCCCTCCCACTCTTGCCTTTATCCACATCTCACTATTTATGTCTCGTAAAATAGGCTTCCACAGAATTCCAGGCTGGGAAACAGTAATCTATAGAGAAGTACAAAAGGCTTTTCCTGGAAAGGTTCTTGGCTACCTGGCCAGCCTCATGTCCTATCCTCCAAGCACTCACCCTACAGCCATTTCCAACTCCTTGATATTTCCCCAAACCCATGTTTTGGAAGGGCAGGCGGTAAAATACAGTGTTTACAACTAAGCCTGGAGTCAATGAATCACTGAGTCGTATTTTTGACATTTCCTAGCAGTGTGAGCTGACAGAGTTAACCTCCATGACCTCAGTCTCTTTACCTATGAAATGGGTATAAGAGCACCACCTCACAGGGTAGTTGTGAGAGTTAAATGAGCAGATGTATGTAAAAAGCTTAGAAAATAGTAGACCCTCAATAAATGTTAGCTCTTGATTTCATTACAGACGGTTCCCAACTTACAATGGTTCGACTTAAGATTTCTGTACTTTACGATGGTGTAAAAGCGATACATGTTCAGTAGGAACTATACTTTGAATGTGGATCTTTTCCCAGGCTAGCAATACGTGGTCCAATCCTCTCTCATGATGCTGGGCAGTGGCAGCAAGCCATAGCTCCCAGTCAGCCACACGATCACAAGGATAAACAACCAATACACTTACGACCACTTAGTACCCATACAGCCATCTCGATTTCACTTTCAGTAGAGTATTCAATAACTTACGTGAAATATTCAACAATTATAAAATAGGCTTTGTGTTAGATGATTTTGCCCAACTCTAGGCAAATGTTAAGTGTTCTGAGCACATTTAAGGTAGGCTAAACTATGATGTTTGGTAGGTTGGGGTATTAAATGCATTTAAACTTATGATATTTTCAACCTACAATGGGTATATTGGGATATGACCCCAACCTAAGTCGAGAAAGATCTGTATACTGTTATAACTTCTTACACATTATCCCCTCTGTTGGAAATACCTTCCCACTTCTTGGCCATCTGGTAAACCTCTACTCCAACTTAAATGTCTTGGCTCTGATGTCATCTCTCTGTAGAGCCCTCTTTACATCTGTTTGGAAGACACAGGTGCTCCTTGCCCTGTTCTCCTGCACCAGCTGGCCCGCCTGTTTGCCTTCCTTCCTTCCTTTATTCATTTAATTTAACTGAGTCCCTGCTCTGTGCCTGCCATTCTCCGCACTGGGGACACAGTGGAAACAGAACTGATTTGGTCTCTGACCTCCTGGAGCTGAAAGTCTAGAAGGAAAGACAGATGTGAAACAAAGAATGACACAGAAAATTAACTGCCGCCAGGATGAGAGCTATGGGAACACTTACCAGGGCTCTGGTTTCTATTCCTGCTCTTAGAATGCTGCATTTTAATGATCTGTTTTCAGGCACATCTCCCCCACCAGACAGGGAGCTACTTCAGGGAGCCTGACTGAAAGCCTGGAACCTAGAAGATGCACCTGAAATGTTTACTGAATAGGGGCAGGGCCTGGGAGCAGCCGAGGTTGGGAATGACCCTCATCCCTCTGTCCCCTTTGACCAAACATACCTGCCAGCTACTGGGACATCTACCACTTAGAATATCAAAAACCCAATTCCTTAAGGAGGAGAAGAGAGAATGACCTGGTTTATTCTATTTGAAGAACACAGAGTTCCCAGAGCCCTGGGTGCCTCTCAGAGCTCCATTTTTATTTCTAAAAGAAAAATAATAAACCAGGTTAGTGCTAAAGGAGATGAACAGGAACAGAAACAGGCTAACCTGCAGTCTGCCGCTCTCCGCGGTGCTATCCTTGTCAGTTCCAGGGAGAGCGAGAGAGAAAAGACACAATTCTTCAAATAGCTCTTCTCTTTTTTGGGGAATATGTAATCGTCTCAGTTAAAACACAGACCAGAATACTTAATGGCACGGAAATTGGTTTCGATGCTATTTAAATAATTTCCCACTAGAGAAAACAGGTATTACTTGGCCTAATTTGGTGGAAGCATTCATTTCCTTCCCAGCTCAGAACTTGCATGCACGAGGCTCTGCTCGCACAAAGCAGATGTGAATCTGTGTCCGGCTCAGAGGACTTTTCCAGGGGACTGGAAGGGTGAGGAGCCTAAGGCTCAGGTCAACCAGAGACGTGCACACGATGCAAATTTAAGGAAACTTGCCCCAACTACGCCTTCCTCACCTCCTCTAGCGTGTTTCCACGGGAAGGATCTTCCAGAGAGTGAGACCTGTGGTCCTGCAGCACTGCCTATGACGTCATTGAGAGTAGGGGCTAAGTGGAGGAGGGGGTCAGTGATGCATGGTCCTATATGATTCCTCCAACCCTAAAAACACATCTAGCGCAATACGAGTGCACATGGCAGTTCTTTCTAAATTGCCTTTCTTGGCAAGATGGTACGAGGAAGGAAATGAACCTACATAAGCTGCTCACCAAACACCCTGCTAGGCACTCACAGCTCCTCTGTGCAAATTGCACATTAGAAACTATCACTGGCAAAGGGAAACCCATGCAGAGGTAGGCAAACCACAGCCCATGAGCCAAACGTGGCTCACCGTCTGTTATGGTAAATAGCTTTATGGAAACACGGCAATGTCTTCTCTTTCACATAGAGTCTATGGTTGCTTTTACGCTGTTATGGCAGAGTTGAATAATTGTCTCAGAGACTAAACGGCCAGCAAAGCCTAAAATATTTACTATCTGGCTCTTGACAGGAAAAGTTTGCCAGCCTCTGGTTTGAAGTATGGATATGTGAAATCACCATTTTAGTCGTGAAAAGAAGAAAAAGGTAAAATACTGGCAATTTCACGTGGTTCAGTCTAATGCTCTGTTTTACTGTTAAAACTCCACAGATTGCAGAGCTTGCCTCATTCATCTTCCTCATTTGTATTTGTGCAGTAAACAGAACTGAAGCTCAGAGAAGTGACATGACTTACCCAAGGTCACACAGCTGGAAAGTGACAAGATTAGGACACAAACTCAGGAGCCCAACTCCAAGGTAACTACCCTTCCCGCTCGCTCCCTGTGGCTCCTCCCAGGGAGCCCTGACAAAATCTATGCTCTGTTGTCAACCTCTGTGCCCTCGAAGTCACCGAATATTAACATCCTCCCCCTCAGTGCTGTTCTAGCAAATGCAGCCTCAGAGTCTGCCAAGAATCCCGAAATGAGATGACCCTGGGTTTATTCTTTGGGCTACTAGCAGTAAACTTTGTGATGGGAATCCTTGATCTGAGAGATGGCCAAAGGTCATCTCAGCTGTCTATGTTGAAGGGTTTGGTGTTACCTCAAGAGCAATGGGGGGTTTTAAACATGCAGCGTAGAGGCGACATAACTAGATTTACAAAGACCACTCTACTTTCTGGCTGGAGCTTGGAGATGGGGCAGCGTTAAAAGCAAAGAGACCAATCCAGGTGAAAGATGATGAGGTCTGGCTAGCAGTGGAGGCTGAAAGGGTTTAAATTTAAGATAGGTCTTCTTAGAGTCAAGAGGTCTTGGGACTGGATTGGATGTAGAGAGGGGAAGGACTGAAAGAGGGAAAGGTGACAAGGATGATGCCCAGGCTGGTGGATCACCAAGAAGGAAGATGCTGAAGGAGGACTAGTGCTGGGAGGAAGATCGGGTTTGTTATGTAGGTCACTGCAGAAAGGGGAAATGGTTATCTCAGTTGGCTGTTGGAAGAACACGGGAGATAATGTTTGTGCGGAGCTGAGCACGCAGTGTTCCTTACATGCAGCTCATGAGAGTGAAAGGATTTCAACAAACGCACGTGGCAGGATGGAGAGAAAGGGTCTTCTGGAGTCAGAGACACTGGTGTTCAAATCCAGAGGCTGCCACTTACTCACCAAGTGACTTTGGATACTTTATTTCATTTATCTGAGTCTTGGTTCCTCCTCTGATGACACGGACACAGGGATAGGTAGACACTGTGCTAAGTGAGTCCCGTGCCTGTCTCCACTGACCCTCACGCCTGCCCTGGCAGGTAGAGCCTACTACTGCCAGCCTTTTGTTATAGATGAAGCCCACGAGGCTCAGAGAGGAGAAGGCACCAGCCCCAGGTTCCACCACAAGCAGTGGAGCTGGACTTTGAATCCAGGCCTGAGGGCTCTACAGTGATCATGGTATCCAGGTAATAATATCCACCCCCTTGTGGTTGTGAGAATGAGATCAAGGGAAGGGCTAATGTGGTGTCTGGCACCCAGTATAGACCACAGGGGGCACGGAAGTGCTGAGTGGTATCAAGTCCTTCCCATAAGAGTTTAGGGGAACAAGGGGTAGGTGCCCTGGGAGGCTTCTTGGAGGAGGTGGCGTTAGATCTGAGTCAGAATCGTAGTCAATCTAGCAGGGGACATCTATGGGAAGAGGGGAAGATGCCTGTGGAAGCTCTACAATACAAAATTAGTCGTTGTGTAGGTTGAAAAGAAACCAAAGTTCTTTGTCTTGTGCTCAAACCATCCCCTCTTCTTTCTGATTGCTTTGGAATTCTAGTGACCTCAAGTTGGTCTCTCTTTAGGGACTGAGCATTGTCATGATAAATAATTTGGGCTTCACATTTTGGGGTCTTGGCAACCCCCACCTCCCCTCAAACTCTGAACACGTTGGTTCTCTCTGTCTCCATGGGCTACCTTTCTCACTCAGATTTCAGACTATTTGCTTAAACATCACCTCTGCAGCTTTTTAGACTAGGTCAGTCCCCATTTCATGCTCCCTGAGCTCCCGTGCTTCTAATTACTTGCTCAACATCTGTCTCTCCCCTTGGAAAGAAGCCTGAGAGTGGAAACAATATCTATTTTTACAAAACTAGCACTAGTAGCAGCTCTGAGGCGGGCACACACAAGAGGATAAATACTTGAACAAACAAACGAATGGATGCATCTGTATACCTCATCCTGGCTCCCCCCAACATCTGGATTCGTATCTCTCCCTCCCTTCCCCCCAGGGCTTTCTACAGATTGCCTGAGATGACAGTGGCTGAGGCTCACATCTACTACAACGATCCAGAAGCCTCAGATTTACCTTCTAATTCAGGAGGGTCATGGATTCCTTTCTAAAAAATGTCCATCATTCTAGCCCTGGCCACCAGATGACTATTCCTGGAATTCCTCTTTCATCCCAGTACAACCCAGCTCCCTCCCCCTGGAGATGAGAATCCAAATACTGTCCCTAGGCTTTTCAGACCCTCCAGTCCTGGACCAAACAAACCTCTGCACTATTATCTCCTTCTGACTCCTGACCACTTAGGCTCCCACTTCCCCACCCCTGGCACACTCACATGATTGAAATCTTGGGGTCCCCTTTGCTGCTGTTCCTTGATCAACCCTACCTCCTCCTCACAGCCATCCCCAATCACCCCAGTCCAAACTGACTTCTCTGAAATACCTGTGTCCATTCTGTCTGAACCATCGCTTTTGTTGTTTTGTCTGTGTCTACCCTACTACCTCAACTATATTCTTTGAAAGAATAGGAGGCCTCGTCTTGGCCAACTCTGTATTCTTACAGCAAGTAGTGCCGTATGCTTAGTGGGCACATGGTTCTAACCTCCTGTACGTAGCACCCGTTCCACCTGTAGCTACTTGTTCAATGTCTGTCTTCCCCCTTAGACTGTAAATTTCATGAGGGCAGAGACCTGATTCAACTTCACACCCCCTGCTTCCTGATCCCTTGCAGAATCAACAACAAGTGTTCGTTATGAATACACCAAATACTTGCCCCACTCTGATGTTTATCTTTGCACTGTGTATCTTTTATTCCCTACTTAGATCCCTAAGGATGACAAATCAGCCTATGGGCGGGGGCCGGGGGGATGAGATCCCTACCCAAGTTCCCAGGGTTGGGGGAAATCATCTTGTAATTGTTCAAAGCATAATCAAACCTTCATAAAATTAAATACCTGCATGGTCACGCATAAGCCATGGCTCAGTTTTTTTCCTTCAATAGCACAGAGATCAAAAACCTTTTTTTTTCAAGAAGTTGAGAGAAACTATGAGCTCTGGGAGAGAGATGAGAGACATGATCTGTACTCTAGAATTAGAAGGTATTTTGGTACCCTGAGCACACTGATATTTCAGGACAAAGGACAGCAGCTCCCCACCCACCCACCCCCCCCCGCCCCCCACAACAGGCGCCTCCTCTAAACAGTGGGCAGCTCCTATAGCAGATAGTGACTTGAAGGCGTTGTGCCCTTAAGACCTCCTACCTGTGTTAAGACACTTCAGGGTGTCTCTCCAAGTCCACTCTCCCCTTTACCCTCCCGACCCCTTTTCCTGCCACGCTCTCTCCTGCTGTCCCATTCTTAGAACTCAGTTTTTGCCTTTTCCCTAATGATCTGTGCTTCTGCTCTTCCTGGGTAGGCTTTGCCACCTGAGTTAAGAAGGAAAGCCAGAGAGAGCAGAGGAGTCTTGCAGCTGTGATTCCCCGGGTTCCTCGCCTTTACCTGCACCTCAGGCTGCCTTTCAAGGCTAAACTCTATCTTGAACCTCATTATTGTAGACACAGGAGGTTCTTCCCCAACTCTCCAAGTCTGTCAAGGACAGAGGGAAATAGTAATCGTTATCCTGCCTCTCGGTGCCAGCCAATTTCATCTTCATATTCTAACGCTAATCCTAACCCAGTGCTCTTTTATTACTCTCATTTGGGATGAAAATATAATTTTCTTCTCACTTCCGCGATTGGGGTAGTCCTAACAGAAGCCAAGATTCTGGAAGTCTTCCACTTCTGGTCCCTCCATATTCAGTCAACCACAAAGTCTTGTGATTGTTCGAACTTTACCACTTCCTCTATCCCCATCCGGCCATGCCCACTGGCTCAAGCTACCATCACCTTGTGCCTGGGTGATTATTATGGCCTCCTCACTGGTGGCCCTCACCCCAGTCTTTCCCTCCAAAAGATCCTCCTTTCATGGTGAGTTTTCTAAAATTCAAATACAACCATAGTCCTCTGCTGCCTAAAATCCTTCAGATTTTAGCCTCAAAATATGGTTTGACTCTTTCGAACATTGTGTATAAGGTCCTTCAATTCCAGTCGAAGCCTGCATTTACAGCCTCAACTCCCCCTGGGTCCCTACCCCAGATCCTTTATGATTCAACTATTCAGTGATACAGAATTAAATATACATTTCTAGATACATGGAGTATAAGAATAGTGGTTAGGAAGATAGGTCCAACAGTCAGACTGCCTGGGCTGGGATCCAGTTCTGCAATTTGCTAGCTCTATGTCATGTCCTTGTACACGTTTCCTCATTTAAAAATAGATATAAAGCAGAAACTAACGCACCACTGTAAAGCAATTATACTCCAGTAAAGATGTTAAAAAAATAGAAAAAAAATGTAGTAGCACCTACATCAGAAGGCTGTCGTAGCATAAATGAGATAATTCACGCAAAGGTCATAGCATAGCACACACCTTCTTAAAAAGTATCATCACACATGCTGTGTTACGTGCCTTGCTTCATTCTGGCGCTTCTGCCCTCTGTTCACCTGGTTAGCTGCTAACTCCTCCTCTTGAACTCTCAATCCAGGAAGCCTTTCTGGATTCTTGGGCTGGCTTAATGACTCCCCCATCCCTATTCACTTCTCACAATGTCCTGTAACCATCTGTGCATCTGACACATGCCGTGTGAGTTAAGAGACTGCATCTTCCCCTTCTCCATCCTCAGTGCCTGGCCTGCACTTGGGTAGGATCTGTCAGATGAATGGACATGTAAGAATCTAACTCTCCTACGAGGCTGTGTGTATCTCGAAGGCAGAGGCTGCTGCTTCTCTCCCAGTCCCGCTCCCGCAGCTCTCCACCCAGACCTGGGCAGAGTGGATGCTCACAAAAAACTTTTTAGCTCAACTGAATTGGAAACGACAGACTCATTCCAGGAGTCCTTGTGCGGCGGCCATCCTGATGGAGGGAGGGGCGGCCGGTTCGCAGGAGCCCGCTGATAAAGCCAGCTAGAGTTGGTATAAGCTACTCATTCTGAAAGAACTAAAGCTAACCTTTCATAAGCAGTCTGGTCAGACTCTCGTTTCTAACACAGATGCTATCAGGGTCCTAGATGTGATAAACTCTCCGGGGTTTCTCTAAGTCTTTGTATGCTGGCTGGAGTTAAATGCCTGTTCTCCGAGTCCCAGCAACTCCCTCCACTCCCTCCAGATCAGCGAGCTGCAGACACACCTAGACTGCAGGGGAAAAACCGGACTCTCCTTGCGGGCTGGAGTCACGGAAATGGTGGGTCCTCGGCACCCCCTGCTCCCGTTTCCCATGGCTGCCCCTCCGCCGGCTTCAAATCTCAGCAGAAACATCACCTCCTCAGAAGGGCCTTCTCCGGCCATCTTAAGTTAAGAAGTCTTTATAATTTTACTGATGCCCCGTTTACTGTGAGTTCCACAAGGGCGGGAATCATCGCCGTCTGGTCTTCCATTATATCCTTTGTGCCAACACAGTACTTTGCACATAGTAAATCCTCAATAAATATTCATGGAATGGATTAATGGATAGGAACTGGGAGTGCTGGGAGACCCTGGGGAATCGTTTTGGTTCTCTGACTTCTTTGCTCTCCTGTAAAGGGAGAGAGTTGAATGGGATTTTCTGGGGTTCCTTTTGAGTCCACTGTCTATGAGCTTACAGGAATGAGATGCGGAAGAGAGCAACTCACAATGGACGTCTCTCTTCTAAAGCTAGAGCCTTGCTAGACGTATTCACCTAGATTGGGATTTCTCAACCTCAGCACTCCTGACATTTGGGCAGGAAAATTCCTTGTGGGGGTGGGGATGGGGGCAGGGGACTGTCCAGTGCATTACAGGACGATTAGCAAGATCCCTGGCCTCAACCCACGAGATGCCAGCAGCAGCCCCCAAACAAGTTGTAACAACCAGAAATCTCACCAGGCATCGCCATACGTCCTTTGGGGAGCAAAGCTGCTCTCCACCCCCCTGGAGAACTCCTGGCGTAGACGGTGGAGGCCTGAGAATCGTGCTAAGGAGTCTGGACTCTTTCCTTCACCAGGAGCATGTTTGCCCTTGAAGGACTCTCAGCAGGTGACAAGCTCCCTCCTTGGCAGTGGACCTCAGACTTGAGCAGGTATCAGGATTCCCTGAGAGGACCTGTTAAGAGCCAGACTACCGGGTCCCGCTCCCAGAGTTTCTGCTGCAGCCGGTCCGGGAGGGGTTGGAGATTCTGCATTTCTCATAAGGTCCCCGGTGATGCTGGGGCCAGACTCTGAGAACTGGTGCCCTAGGGCAGCGGCCCCCTCCCCGGCGGTACCCGAGAGCCGCCTGGGGAGGTTTTACCAGCTCCTGTGACTCGGCCACACCCAAGCCCGCTACATCAGCATCTTCAGGGTGGCACAAGGCACGTGTGTTTCTCAAAGCTCCCAGTGTCACAGACAAGCCCAAGACCTTCTGCCCTACGGCACAGGGAGAGCTGTGAGCACCTCCTCCATGTTTTCTACATTCTGTTCATTCAAAAGGAGCCTTTGGACCATGCCGGCCGTGGGGAAATGCTGGAATGGAAGAAGCCTGTTTTCTATTCGTGTGTTGGTCCCCTCCTCACTCAACTGGCCTCTTATCCACTTCGCTGGTTCACTTGTTAGCTCATCTCCTTGTCCCCATGTGTCTTTGTTAGTTTCTTCTTTCCTGCACACGCCCCTTTCATCCCTTAGTACCCCACTGCCTATCTGCGTCTCACTCTTCACCTAGTCTCATTCATTTCCCTCCTGCCCACCTACCTGTTCATTCTCCTCCCCATTCTTCTCTTCGCTCCTTTATTTTCCTGTCTTGATCTCGAGCAGGGAGGCAGGAGCTGGACGACTAGGATGACAGACCTCTGCACATGGAACTCTCTCTCCTGCCCCCCTTCCCACCCTCCCCCGCTCCTAATCCTCCTTGAGGTTTCAGAGTCATCATGCCTTCCTTAATCTCCCAGACCAGCTTGAACCCCTCTCATGTGCACTTATACCCCTACAGCTCCCACAGATGTCATTTTACAATGATTTTTAAATTATGTGATCACTGTTTGTCATGTGACGCCGTGAGGGCAGGGGCCCTGTCTGTTTTTGCTCTCACTGGACTGCAGTGTCTAGCCCGGCGCCTGCCCTTGTGCTGAATGAACGCCGCGAGCGTGCCTGGACACCTGCCACAGGGCACCCTCCCCCGTCTGCATCTGGCAAGGGCCTTCGTGCAGGCGATTGGCGGACATGGAAGTGACAGCCCCAGGACTCCTTTCCCAGCAACTGTGGGCCCAGACTGACTGTGAAATTACCTGGAAAAGACAGAGACAAGGCTAATCCCCACTATCTTGGCAAAAGTTATCCTTGGTAGTCAAGAGCGATTTCTCAAGCTGGTCTCAACTGCTGTATTTCAACCCAGGATGTTGAAATGTCAAGCTGTCTGACATTTACCCAACAGGGTGATTTCAGGTCTCTCTCCAGGCCTTCCAGGCCTCCCCACGTGGGAAAGCTGTAGGGGATTAGCACAGACTTCCTAAAGCATTAACCAGACTCTTAGGAGGAGCAAAGGGCAAGTCTGTAAAATGCAGATGCCTGGGCTTTAGATGGACAATGCCTTATGATACCTTCATATCCCTAGGCCAGAGGAAAATGGGCCGTGGGAGAGAATTCTCAAGTGTTCTTCAGAACTGGTCTGCACAGCACACCCCATGCTGGCTCCTTAACCCAAGTTAACCAACGCAAGTTAACTGTAGAAACTGGAAGCTCCGACTTTCTCACTAGCAACAAGCTCGGGGGACCAGGTAGTAGAATTCTGAGGACAGGACTCGACAGACGAATGGATAAAGAAGATGTGGTATACATATACAACGGAATACTACTCAGCCATAAAAAAGAACGAAATAATGCCATTTGCAGCAACATGGATGCAACTAGAGATTATCATACTAAGTGAAGTCAGAAAGAGAAAGACAAATACCATATGATATCACTTATATGTGGAATCTAAAATATGACACAAATGAACCTATCTATGAAACAGAAGCAGACTGCTGAGGGGGAGGGTGTTGGGGGGATGGAGTGGGAGGTTGGGGTTAAGCAGATATATGCTTTTATATATAGAATGGATAAACACCAAGGTCCTACTGTATGGCATAGAGAACTATATTCGATATCCTATGATAAACCATAATGGCAAAGAATATAAAAATAGAATGTGTATATATATGTGTGTATAACTGAATCACTTCGCTGTTCAGCAGAAATTAACACAACATTGTAAATCAACTATACTTTTTTTGTGTGTGTGTGTGTGTTATGTTTTGCTTTTGATGCTTCTGTAAGCATGCTTTTTTTTTTGCTGCGTTAGGTCGTCGTCGCCGTACGCGGGCTTTCTCTAGTTGCAGAGAGCAGGGGCTACTCTTCGTTGCGGTGCGCAGGCTTCTCATTGCTGTGGCTTCTCTTGTTGCGGAGCACGGGCTCTAGGCGCGCGGGCTTCAGTAGTTGTGGCATGTGGGCTCAGTAGTTGTGGCTTGCAGCCTCTAGAGCGCAGGCTCGGTAGTTGTGGCGCACGGGCTTAGTTGCTCTGTGGCATGTGGGATGTTCCCAGATGAGGGATCGAACCTGTGTCCCCCGCATTTGCAGGCGGATTCTTAACCACTGCACTACCAGGGAAGTCCTCAACTATACTTCAATTGAAAAAAAGAATTCTGAGGTCAGGAAACAGTCCTCACATTCATGCCTGGAGACACCCACCGACAAAGAGCCATGTAGGATGTCCCCCTGCCTCGGCAGCTGTCCAGGGTTCTAGCTTTGCTGGGGTTGTCTTCCAGACCTTCCTCCCTATGACCCCTGACATTGTACTTCTTTCCCAAAACCCCGCAGATGGGACAGATACTCAATTCTTCCTAACTGACTGCTAGCTGGGAGGGGAGGTCCAGGGGAAGCCACTGCCTTTGGAGCATTTACCACGTGCTCAGCTCAGTACTCTGCTAGATGCTTCATCACGTGTTGATTTTGGGGGGACACATCTCCCTCCTTCCCTCTCTTCCTTTTCCAGTGCTAGCTTTAGCTAATGAGCATCTTCACGCATACAACTTCTGCTACCATCAAATCCACTGCCAAGCACAGACCCAGAATGGAATTCTTTGGTCAAAGGGCATGAAGATTTTTACAGCTCTAGCTGAACGAAACTGCCACACTGCCTTCCTAAGGGGTCTTTCAAATTACAAACATCCTTGCTTACCAATGTTACAGTAACCTTGCCAGCACCCAGCCTTATTGGTTTAAACATTTTAAGCTAATTTATTCAGCATAATGTGGTCCCTCAAGGACACTATCAGATGCATTTACTTGACCTCTACGAAGGATGAACGTCTCCCATGAGTTTTCTACTCATGGTTCATGTTGGTGAATTACGTAATTATGCACTCTATTTGTGTTCTAGATCTTTAAAAGGATAACTCTGAATAAATTATAAACCTGTGTTTATCAAATCTTTTCTTTTTCATTATCACCCATCCCAGCAGGGTTTTAAGATCATTTTTTCCATGAAAATTTAATCCTGCAGCTAGACTATATATCTCTTTATGTACTGTATGTAGGTCTGTGCTTTATACATACACAGGACCCCAAGAACTAATCTTCGTCCCACTGGGTTCAATATTGCCCTCATTAAGAATGTATGCAACAAACTAAATTCAACTAAATAGTTTAGTGAAGTAATAATGAACTAATGATCCCGAACTAAATAATAATTCAGCTAAAGACATGAACTAAATTCAACAAACATTTCCTGGGTGCCTATTATGTACCAGCAACAACTTAGTCACTGTGGATCCAAAAACGAAGAAAGCAAGGGTTCTAATATCTTTTCATCTGCCATTTTTAATGCAGATGAGGATGTTGAGAAAGGGCACTGTAAGTGGGAGGTAGGATGGACAGCCTGAAGAAAGGTCTGGGGACAATCAAAACAAACAAACGAACAACAAACAACAATAGTAGCGGCAATGACAATAAAGCAGGTGAAAGGTTTGTGAGCAGATGCATTTCACGCAGGAGCAGAAGCTGGACCAAGGATTACACTGGCGACATCCTCCCAGTAAATAAGGATGGTCAGCCAGGTGGGGGGGGCACCTAGCGGCAGGAGGACCTGGTTCCAAGCCCAGCTTGTAACTGACATGCTGTGTGACTCTGAACCAGCCACGTCACTTTGGACTCCAAGTCTGTAAAATGAGGGAGACTAATAAGACCCACCCCTCCAGGAGGGTACGAGGATTAAATGATATAATGCTCCCAAAACTCTTAGCACAGTGCCTGGCCCAGAGTTAGGGCTCGAAGACTGTTTGCTACCATTATTAATATCACTGTGTTAATTTCAAGAACATTGCAGGCTGTCAGACACTTGGTGAGGAATGGCTCTGCCAAAAGGTTTTTCAAGGGTCTCGGGTAGAGTGTGACCTTCAGATGTGAAACCACAATAAGTACCAAGTAAGTACATAAATCACTAAAAAACTCAATTCCACAGTTCTTTTCTCCCTAACCCTTTCCTTTCTTCTTATTCTCTAGCCCAGTGCTTCTTAAACTTCAACGTGTATACGTGACTCACCGGGGATCATGTTAAAGTGCAGATTCTGATTCAGTAAGTCTGGGATGAGGTCCAAGATTCTGCATTTCTAACTACTTCCCAGGGGATGTGCTGCAGACCACCCTTAGAGTAAGGCTGCCCCCGTGGGTTTCCATGGGGGTGGGTGATCTCAGGTCATCGCTTTACATGGGGGTGCTTCAGATGATGGGAGTGAGCTCTGGACTCTGCAAGCCTCCAGGGGATGAAGCGGGGGAGTGGAGAGCAGACCCCAACTGTGCCAGTGCACAAGTGGTTGCATACAGACCTACCCCTTGGCTCCAACAGACAAGATCTGAACATGTGTTTGGAGACAGAGGCCCTCCCTGGCTCAGGGAGTGTGAGTTTTCCTGGCCCTGGGGTGAGGCTTTCCAACTCCACAAACACCACCGCGTCCCGATAATGACAGCCCCTCTGCAGGGGCCACCGACTAAGGGCACTTTTCTGTCTTACCACGCATTTATCCTGAGATAGGCCAGCACTGGCCATATTCCCATTTTGCAGAGGAGGCAACAGGCTCAGGAAGGTGAAGCATACGGACCCAAACTCTGTTGGAGGGGCAGAGATGGGATTTGAATGCAGAGCTGACTCCGAATGTGCTCCGACCCCCTGACCTCAAATATTCACACAGCACAATGCCTGACTCCCTCCCAGTCTTTGCAGGCCCTGGGGTAGCCTCTGGGGACGCAGTGCTGAATTAGAAATCATGGGTATCAGCGGGGTTCATATCCACTAGCCGGGCAGCCTTGCAGGGCAACTTCTGCCACTGAGCGGTTTGCACCAAGCTTGTAGTAGGAAGCACCACATGGGGTTCTTGGCCTCAAAACCAGATTTCCTTTCCATCAACACCCCGAAAAACAGGGTTGGCATTTCATGCACCATCAGCTGAACCTTTGGTTTTCAACTGAAAACCCCACCCTCAACCCCAAACATCCCATCTCCTTGCTACAAGCAGGAGAAAAGGCGCTTCTCCAGAGACGGCCTGAGATGCAAGAGGCCAGAGTCAGAATCCTATGCCCAGGTCCCAGGTCCAGTGCCTGATGGCTGTGCAGCTTGGGGTGAGTTACTCTGCCTCTCTGCACCTTACTTTCTCAACTGTGAAAAAGAGATAATTATAATAATCTAAATACCAACAGTAATTCCCACTTATTAAATACTTATGTGCAAGGCATTATGTTTCCTTAGTTAACCCGGATCGTGACTCTGTGAGGTAGTAACGTCATTATTCCCATTTTACAGATTAGGAAGGTAGTGTAATGACGTTGCGACTGAAGGGCTTTCTGGGTGTTCGGTGTGACGATGTGTACAAAGTGCCTGGGGCACAGTAGGTCCTGTTGCTGGGTGGTCGTCAGGGCCTCTGTCCGGCTATTGCACTGTCACTTCGCCCATCCCTGCAATCCTGTGGACACGCAGCGGCTTCTGCGTCCAGGCTGGCGGCCTGTGACTGAGGCACAGCGGAGCTCTGGTCGTCTTGCTCAGAGTCGGGTGTCCAGGCATGATCACTGGGCGACCACGTATGTGCCCAGCATCATTCTAAGAGCTTTACATGGATCATCTCACAGCACCCACCTAGCCACATGCAAGCCTGTATTATCTTGTCCCCATTTTATAGGAACCCGAGGCCTAGAGAGGGCGTATTCATTTCCTGTTGCTGCCGGAACAAATTACCACCAACTGGGTGCTTTAAAATAACAGAAACTTGTTCTCTTGCAGATCTGGAGGCCAGAAGACCCAAATCAAGGTGTCTGCAGGGCCAGTCACCCTCTGAAGAGATTCCTTCCTGGCCTCTGCCAGCTTCTGGGAGCTCCCAGTCATTCTTAGCATTCCTTGTCTGGAGGCTAGAAGTCTGAGATCGAGGTGTTTGCAGGGCCAATCACCCTCTGAAGGCTCTAGAAGAGTTTCCTTGCTTGGCCCCGCCAGCTTCCGGGAGCTCCCAGCCATCCTGGGCACTCCCTGGCTTGTAGCTGCATTGCTCCAGTCTCTGCTTCCTTCTTCCCTGAGTGTTCCTATCTCCTCTGCATCTGCACACGGCCTTCTTAGGAGGACACATGTCTTTAGGGCCCACCCTAGTCCAGTATGACCGCATCTCAACCAATTACATCTCCAAAGACCCAACTACCCAAGTCATATCCAAGTAAGGTCACATTCTGAGATTCCAGGTCGACATGAATTTGGAGGGGGCATGATTAACCCAGGAGAGAGGGTGATGTGTCTGAGGAAGTGGCAGAGCTCAGGCTTAAACCCAGATTCTGTAAAGCCCAACTCTGTGCTTTCAGCTATTCCACTAATGACAGAGTTGGGACCTCTCCGCCCTACCGATGCCCCTTGTCTACTTGGGTCTCGTGTGCGCCTGAGTCAAAAACAGTCTGGGCAAAAAGAGGAAAGCCAGGCAGTCATTTCACACCATGGGATGAGACTCTGGGCTCTCCCTACAGTTATGACAGAGCTACCTCTGCCTCTCCACTCAGACAGCAAAAAGCAACACGGTCTCAATGCTTGTAAACCCCTCCAGAGTTTGCAATGCACTCGCACACGTAGCCCCGTGTGAATGGCCTCCTGACACCTTCACGTGGTTTGCACTGTCAACCCCACTTGTCTGACGGGAAAACTGAGACCCAGATGGTGTCATCAGGAAATGCGTTGGAAAATGGAGGAAGTCCCAAAGTGCTGTGCTAAGGAAGGGGGTTATTAATAACTAATTAAGGACAGCAACAACGACGCTAAGAGTTGCTGCCCGTTACCGATGCAATTCTGTGCAATAAACATTTCCAGGCGCAGTGCTAAGTACTCAACCAATATTATCTCATTTAATTCAATTAACGACAACAACCCAGGAGAAATGTCATCAGTTAATTGACTCTGTTGTGAGGAGGAGTGCTAGAAGGTCTGCAGTTCTGATGCTCTCGCATCTTAGACATATTTACTTTCTTCCTTTGGGCGTCGTTGAGTAAAAGGAAAGAAAGACTGGGGCCAGGGGAAAATAATTGGCTTTTCCACTGAGACACATATGAGAGGGTCTGCTTCTACTTTCCTCTCCAGATTAACGGCTCAGAAAGCAACATGCCCCCCCCTTCCCTCTCTTTGTCCCTTCCAACCAATGTGTCACCTATTGCCACTGGGTGAGGGTTAAGAATGTAGCAGTGAACTAAACCTGTTCTATGAATGTGCTTTTCTTCTACAGGAGGTGGAGGGCATGTCTCATAAGTGTCTGAATTCGGGATTCTCAATCGAATTTAGCATCATCTAGTTTGGAAATGGATATACAACCCAGACCTGGTGTGGGAACTCAGGGACAGAAGATTTGGGTCAATTATTAAGACTCAGACAAATGAACATTTAAGGATTAACCTGCCTAATTACTCTCAATACCCACAAGCAATCCTGCCTTGATGTATATATGATACAGTATTTAATTTCCATGAGCTCTTTCCTCTAATTATGTCTCAAAAGGGAAGACGAAAGGGTGCTGCATTGTCTGCTTTGGTATAATAATTCACATTCTCCACTAAGGGGACTGCTTGTAGGACTCATGATCTTTGCCCTTTGCAGAAGGGACCAACAGGATAGGGGTTATAATAATAGTACTAATACTAGCGACAATACAATAATAATAGTAACAACAACAATAATAATCAGCCTAAAAGCCTGCAGCACATAGGAAAGTGTAACATCTCCATATGGCAGAAGGACAGCGGAAAGAAGGGAAGTGACTCTCTCAAGGTCACACTCCAGGCAGTGGCCGGCCTGAGAGGAGGACCTGGTATCCTGATACCCAGGCCAGCATTCTTTAATAACAATGCCAAAGAAAGCAATAACCGCCAGCATTTGGTGCTAATTCCCCTGGGCCAGGCATTGTGTAGGGAGCTTGGCAAACAGTATTGCAAGTCATCACAAGAACCCTGAAAGGAGGCACCGTCAGCCCATTTTCCAAATGCCCTAAGCCCCCATGGGGTAGGATGTAAGCCCAGGGGCAAGGGCAGGCTTGGGAGAATCCCTGCCTGGAAAAGGGAGGAAGAAGTGGTACAGGGGCATTTCAAGGGCTGCCTGGAAGCCCGTACCCCAATTCCAGCAGAACAGCTTTGCCCGACTCTCTCTACCTCTCCTCTTCCAATCCTACTATATTCCAGTCTATCTAAAGTCAAGCTTTCAGCTGCCAGGGATGCTGGCTTCAAGGTCCACAGGAATGATGCCTGGGGAATTGCAGAGCTACCTTAGCTACGGGCAAGCAAAAGTTGCCATGGAAACCCTTCATCCCTTCCCAGACCTGCAGCCCATTGTCCCTCCCCTGATGCTCTGTCCCTCGCTTCCTTTCCACAAAGGGGCTGGGTTGACCAGAAAGCCCAGTTAAAGGCAGGGCACAACTGCAGGCCTTCCTTTGATGCACACTTGTCTCCCAGCCTTTGGCCTCCTTCCAATCCATCCTATACATGCTGCCCTAATGATTATCTCTTCTCCAGTTCAAATCATGTCATTCCCCTGCTTAAAACCTGCCATGGAGCCCCAGTGCCTGACAAAGCAAGCACAAACTCTTTGTTCTGATATTAAAAATGCCCCCCTTCTTCATAATATAAAAACACACAAGCATTAAAACCCCATCAGTCCATGGGCTCCAAGATGGACCAGGTCTCCCTTGTTCATTGTTGCTTCCCTGGTGCCTAGCACAGCTCCAGGCTCACCGTAGACACTCAGCAAGGAAAGGAAGAGAGGGGAATGAAAAGTGAAAAACGCCGATTTCTCCTACCCTTAGCAGACCCTCTGCTTCAGTCGCCCATGAGACAAAGTCAAGTTCAACATCCTTCCTCAAAGTTCCTCCTCCAAGACCAGGCAGGTCTCCATCCCAACTCTTTCTGCCAAAATCCTACTCATCCTTAAAAGGCTCAGCTAAGCCACCACCTCCTCCAGTAAGACTTCCTAGATTCCCCTTTTAGAACCAATGTCTCTCTATTCTGGAAGCTCACTGGGGCGAGCTGTGTGTGTACAAAGCACCTTTGCCTCTTCTCTGTAAGTCCTTTGAGTTTAGGGAGCCTGCACTCTTCATTTACCTCCTGAGCACCTCGTGGTGGTAAGTTCTAGTCACTGGTGCTCAGGAAGCAAATATATTTTGGATTTATTTGCATCAAAGGCCATTGTGACTTTCCCTCATTCCAGGGCTTCTCAGCTTCCACCCACACGCCACTTGGGCGATGGGCCACTCTGCTGATTTTTCTTCTCTGGGGGCCTTAATGGGTTAAACAGAATCACCAGACCAAGTCTTCTGATGAACTTCAGTGCTCTCTCTCCTCTTCATTTAGTTGCCCTGCTACCATCCCTGATCCCTTTGCGATCTGTTTTCCATGCGTCGGCTAGAGTGATGCTTATAAAACCTCAGACACAACAAAGTCACTCCATGGCTCAAAACCCTGCAATGGTTTCCCTCTCGTTCTGAATAACAGCTGAAGCCGCTGGTCTCTAAGATGATAGCTTGCCCCACACGGCTGATCTTATCTGCCCCCTCACTCTCAGCTCCAGCGCCCTGGCCTCCTTGCACATCCTGAGCACAATGCTGCCTCAGGGCCTTTGCACTTGCTCTTCTCTCAATCTGAATGCTGTTCCCTCAGGTATCTGCATGGCTCATGCCCTCATTCATTCACTCTCTCTGCTCAATGTCACCTCCTCCCAGAGGCTTCCTCTGCCCATTCATCACTTGAAATCCTCTTAATTCTTAATTGTCCTTCTTAATTGTCTTCAAGTAAGGTGGAACCTCCCACTCTCTGACACATTCTCTGTATGTTTGTTTACCTTCTGTCTCCTCACAGTGGGTCAAATTGTCTACACCAAAAAGATATGCTCAAGCCCTAACCCCCAGTACTCATGAATGTGGCCTTATTTGGAAATGGGGTCTTTGAGGACGTCATCAAGTTAATACGAGGTCATACTGGATTGGGGTAGACCCTAATTCAATAACTGGTGCCCCTACAAGATGAGAGGAATTTGGACACAGACAGAGAGGCGAGCATGCCGTGGGATGGCAGAGAGGCAGAGACTGGAATGATGCATCGACAAGCCAGGGATGCCAAGCGTTGCTGGCGACCACCAGAAACCTGGAGAGAGGCACAGAACAGACTGTCCCTCAGGGCCTCCAGAAGGAATCAACCTTCCCGATACCTTGATTTCAGACATCTGGCCTCCAGACCCATGAGAAAAGACATTTCTGTTGTTGTAACCTCCCCGTTTGTGGCACTTTACGACAGCAGCTCTGGGCACAGACACACTTCTTCACTAGAATATCAACTCCATGAGGACAGGACCATATGTTTGTTCCCTGCATCCCCAGCTCCTAGACCACTGCCTGGCAAGAGTAGGTGCTCTATCTGTACTTTTTCAGATGAACGAATGCATTCCTTTGGCAAGTCTTCACTGAGAACCAAGTCCTGTGCTAAGCTCTGAAGAAGTTTCTCGTTAACCCAAGACTGAGCCCCAGCATGTTCTCCAAGGAGTGATCAATTCCAGAGTAATAGCATGACTCCTAAACCACTTTGCCAGGTTCTCAGGCACTTTCGGCCCCATCACTGCACATGGCTCTCACCAATCAGCCAACAAACTCAAGATGTATTTATCATCAATATCTCGATTTTCCAAATAAGGAAGAAAAGACTCAGAGAGGTAGAGAGATTTGCCCAAGATCGCCCAGCCAAAGAGGGGCTTCAACCCAAGGCAGCCTGCCTCCTACAGAATGAGATGGACCCGCGACTTCCCTGGCGGTCCAGTGGTTAAGAATCCACGCTTCCAATGCAGAGGGCATGGGTTCGATCCCTGGTCAGGGAACTAAGATCCCGCGTGCCACGCGGTGCAGCGAAAAAAACAAAAACAGAATGAGACAGACCCAAGGCCTGGAGGGTATCGGCAAAGGAGAGCCTCGGGAGGCAGCGTTAGGATGTTTATTGAGTGCCCACTCTGTGCAGTGAGCCTCTGTGCTGGGCATGGCACATGGCCCTGTGGACTGAGACAGAGGTGGGAAATGTAGCACTGTGGTCCTAGCAGCCAGTCTGGGCAGCAAGTCTGAATGCCAGCTTCAGGGAGAGCTGTGTGATTTGGGCAACTGACTCCCCCTCTCTGAGCCCTGGGGACACCAGTGAAGGCATCTGCATCCCCCCATCAACCCCCCAAAAGTCAGTTTTCCACAAGCCTCTTAGGTATGATGGTTGTCATTGATGTGTACACCAATCCCGTAACACCTGACTAATCACAGCATCTCACTTTTTTTTTTTTTTTTTTCTTTTTGCGGTACGCAGTCCTCTCACTGTCATGGCCTCTCCCGTTGCGGAGCACAGGCTCCGGACGCGCAGGCTCAGCAGCCATGGCTCACGGGCCCAGCCGCTCCACAACATGTGGGATCCTCCCGGACCGGGGCACGAACCCGTGTCCCCTGCATCGGCAGGCGGACTCTCAAGCACTGCGCCACCAGGGAAGCCCAGCATCTCACTTTTAATAGCCTCGAGGAAGCCAGGCTTGGACCCCGGGGCTCCCTTGTTCCTTGTGCCTGGGTACATATGACTTTTGAGCCCATGACGTTGACAGAGAGTAACGCCAGCCTGTGGCATGAGGCAAAGGGCCTCCTCTTAAAATAAAACAGGAGCCTGAAAGCCCCAAAAGCTATTTTTAAGGGAGTCTGGAAGTGTTTGTTTTTAAAATATCATGAAATGGTTATTACCAACTTTTTTTTTTCTCCTCCTCCCGCCTTCTTCCCAAATAGGTGCAGTAAGATTAGTGGCAATTTCAAAAGCAGGATTGCGTCTGTGTCAATTTCTCGCTAATGAGCAAACCACGCCATGTAATTGCTATGTATTGAAGGAGGTAACAATACATTCTCGGCGGCTGTTTAATATGCTGGGGCTTGGTTGAGCAGATGTTCTGAGACTCGCTTTCGAAGATGGAGGAGGCAAGCCCAGAGCAAGAAGGTGATGTTTCCCTTTCTTTCTGCTCCATCCAGTGCCGGGCCCCTTGGAGGGCATAAGACAAAGCCACGGGCGTGTGACACACCTGTGCTTGATTCCCGGAAGCAGAGCTGATAGGAGCTGGGAACCGGCTGGGGCAGCACAGGAGGGGCGCAAGAGTGCCCTGGGGCACTAACCTCTGGCTCATAACAAGGTCTTATATTTTGACTTTGGAGCTACCAGGATGTCCCCTGCTAGCTCTGTGATCTTCAGCCTCTCTGAGCGTCAGCCTCATCAACTCTCGAACAGGGATCATAATACCCCGACAGAGCTCGTGGGGATGAAATGAATGAACAGCCGGGGATGCCCATCTCTGAAGTGTCCACGTGACTCACTTCCTCAACGGTCTGCTGCAACAGTCACCCTCCTCTGTCTGCACGTGGCAAGGTCCTTGGTGCTGGGGAACTGGTGGACACGGACAGCAAACATCACACCTTCATGAGACCTTCCCTGACCACCTCCCAGTCCCCAGTGAGGGCGAGGCTTTATCATCTGTATTTTTCTTTCTCTGATGAATTCCAAGTGCCTGAAACAGTGCCCGGCGCATAGTAAGTGCCTGGTTCCTCTGGACTAAATGATGCCTCTGGAATATCTACCCTAGGGCCCATGACACAGCAGCGGCTCTGTAAATGGCAGCATGAAAGTTAGTATTTAAATTGCTCAAAGTGTTACATTAAGTGCCTGCCGCCTGCCAGGCACAGGACCAGATGCTTCTACATGAATCACCTTCCCACTCCTCCCAACAACCAAGTAAGGCAGGTACCGTTATCACCCCATTTGATGGAGCTCAGGGAAGACAGACAACGTGCCCACATTCACACAACTGTCAAGAGGCAGGGGCTGATTCCACATCACTCTGTCCTGAGTTCCAAGTCCCCTTTTCAGGGCCAGCCCTGTCTACCAGTTGCCCAAACAGAGAAGGCCCCTGATGAATGGGACTTCCCTTCCACCAAGGAGGAGGGGTGGGTTGTTGCAGCCTTTGCAAGGAGGAGTCAAACACGCGAGAAGGGGAGAGGGCACAAGAGACACAGTGAACAGCGTGAGCAAAGGCATGGGCGTCAAGCCAGACGCATTTCTCATGCGTCTACTCTGGGCCCCGCCCTGTGGAAGGTACAGTGAGGGCTCCCCAAGGAGACCCACCCCTGCCAGGGGGAGAAACAGAGCCTGAGAGACACCAGTGAATGATAAGGAAGGAACAAAATAAATCCCATGATTCAATGATATTTGTAGCTCAAGAAGCCCCAGCCCCTGGCTGGTGGAGGGAAGCCGCCCTCCCTGAGTTAAGCTGAGGCTGAGCTGCAGGTGGGGGCCCGAGGGGGCGCTGTGGGAGGTCGGAGAGGGAAGAGGATGACATTGAAATGAATGGCTTCCTGCTTGGGTCTGCATGCAGCAGCCCAAGGTCAAGCCGGCAGGTTTCAGGTGCATTTCTCCAATGTGCAAAGTGACACGAGAGAATGTTTTATGACCTCCGTGGCTCAGGCATCAGACACCACGGTGGTTTCATGTTGATAAGACACCCAAGTGGGATCAACTGCCCCTTGGGTCTGAGGAAGAGGCAGCACGTGGAACTGGAAGGATTTGGGGGCTGGGGGCTGGTCTTGTCTTGAATCCATCCCTCTAGTGGATGCAAAGTCAAAGAACTTGGGCTCCGGAGTCCTGGGGGCTTGGGTTCACAAGCCTCTGTTTCCTCCTCTACAAAGTGAGGGTTAGCACGGTCCCTCCTCGTGGACTGGATGGACAAAATGATGCTCTGTGAACATTAAAGAAACAGGGGGCAGACGCCTGCCTGATGGTGCTCAGAAAGGCTTTGAATGAACGTGTCAGTCAATGTGCAAGACACTAGGGTGTGTGCTGGGGACGGGGTGCTAAAGCCACTGCCAAGGGCTCACCCCACCCCACCCCCAAACTGGGTGCATGCTTTCTGTAGTTCCTACTCAGCAGTTAAAACGATGTGTTCTAAAAACAAGAACCGAATGACATGCTCCAGTTATTTTGAGAGGCAGGCTAACCTAGTGGTTTGGGGTCAGATGGGGCTGGTTTGACTCGTGATTCTTTCCTGGCTGCCTGGGCCTCCATTGAGGCACACACCCCCCTCAGAGCTCCAGGTTCACCATTCGCACACCGAGGGTGAAAACAGGACCTATCTCACGCAGCTATTGTGAGAATAAATGAAGTAAGTGCGCGGAGCCCGGCTTACTGTCAGCACCCGATCAACGGCCACTACTTTTGCTCTGATTGTATTCGTCGTGGTTGTTGTGTGCACTTTCTCGATCTCGCTTCTTACGCAGCTGCCTCCCGGGGAAGCAAGGCCTGAGTTTTACTCCCCTCTACAATCTGCAACTCATCAGAACCGTGCCCGCCTCTTCGTAAGGTGCCAAGTTTCGAAGTAAACGAAGGAGTGATTGAATGAAAGCCATCTTGTCGTGGGACCATCTTTATAAGCACAGTTCCCCGACTTCTCCATTCTTCCAGATGGAACTCGTATTTTTAGCTCTGACGCTTGCGTCTGTGTTTCCTCTCTTGGGTGCTTTGCCCAGTGGAAACTCACAGTAGGTGCCTATGAAATACCAGCCTACATGCCTGGGCTTTACCTTGGGCTACACTGTGTCAAGGATATAACCTTGACATCAACAGTACAGGGCTCCAAGCCACACCTAAGCCACCTTAGTTAGCCCTCCTGCCCCTTTGACTGGTGCCTGCCCCTTAATTAATAACGGGGACATGGTTTGCTCAAGCCCCCGCCTCTGTCCATCTACCTACCGTCCTGTGTTATCGGGAAGACCCCACAGCCCTTGACCCTCCTCTCAAGACCTTGGGTCGAACAGCTCCTCCATCCAGAATAATCCCAGGCTGCGGCCTGATGGTGGAAAATGAATATTCTGGCCGCTTTTCAGTTTCCAGATTGACTGGGGACAAACAGGAACTCGGCCCCCTCAACCAATCATCCAATGCAGTCAGCTGTAACTAGGTATACACTTAAACAGGTGGTGTGTGAAATAGCACACCCTCACTCTGCTGATTAAAAAAGAAATCCCAAATCCTTATTCCCCGCAGTCACTGGCTTGGCTTGGAGGCCGGGGAGTGGGAGGGACAGGTTAGGGGAGAGATGGGACCCCCTTAAGAGCCACAAACATTTGAACATTAATGGCCCCCTCACCCCACTGTATACTATGAAATATGTTTTGTCTTCCACAGTGCTTTGGTGAAGTAATAAGTCATTCAGTTCCCTGGTTTTATTACTCAAATAATAAGAGTAACACTTAAATACTGTTTGCTTTGTGCCAAGCACTTTACATGTATTAACTCATTTCATCCTCCCAGCAACCCTACAAGGTAGGTACTATTATCGTGATACCCACTTTACAGATGAGGAAACTGAAGCACAGAGAGAGAAAATAACCTGCCTGGGTTCACCCATCTGGTAAGTGGTTCCGGCTCCCTCCTTGATGTCTTTGGACATCTTCATGCAAACATGTACTGGGAGTCTCCTATTTGTGAGGTGTTGCACCAGAATCTGAGGACAACGATCCAAGACCTGGTCCCTGTCCCCTTGAGGATGCTGTGGGGAAAGCAGACTTGTAAACAAAGACAGGAAGCCACAGCTGACATGAAGAGTACTATCTCAGAGGCAAGTCAGTGCTGAGAGCCTTCACAATTCCATTAGATCCCCGTGACAACCCTGTGAGGTAGAAACATTATTATCCTTGTTTGACATGTGGGGAAACGGAGGCCCAGAGAGCTGCGTTCATGCTTCAGGGAAGTGGCTGAGCTGGGATTTGAAGCCAGGTCTGTGTAACTCAAGATCCCACTCCCTAGAGGGTCCCCGGGACACGGGTCTAGAAGGTCAGTAGAAGCTTCTGGAAGGCAGGATGGTGAGCTGAGAACTGGGTGAGGCAGATGATGAACGGGGAGCAGGGAAGGGTCTCCAGCAGAATCTGGATGTGAGAGAGGCTGGTGTGTATGGGGGGCTGGCGTGTAGGAGGGGGTGTTTAGGGGGGGGCTGGTGAGTGTGCGGATCCGGTGTGTATGGGCTTCTGTGTGGCAGAGAAGAGAGCACTTGATCTTAGCCAAAAGGCCAAGAAGCGATGAGAAGAGAGCAGAGTGAGGCTGGAAGGGACATGGTGGCAGTGAGGTCCTAGAGCCTGGCAGTGCCCATACCAAGCTGAGCCTCAGAGGTCAAAGTTAGGCTGTCATCCTGCAGACAGTACTGACAAATTTTAAACTCGAATAACCTGATTCAGCCTTAGTTTTGCTAAGCATGGAATCCCCAGCAGGGTTTTCAAAACCCTTACCCTTTTTCTCAGACCCTCCCCCATCACTCTTTTCAAAGACCATTAGGATCTGGGGACCCCAGCCCGGAAACTGGCGGTTTAGCTGATACCTTTTTGAGTGGCCTGTTTGAAATGTCACAACTGGAATTAATCAAGTCCACAAGCTCAAAAGGTTTGACCCCCCCCATCCCAATCCCATTCCTAATATTTAATGTTTCCCTTCCTAGGCATATCATAATATATATGTATATATATCAAATATATAAATAAATGGTTTCTTTTTAAAGTCATCTATAATTATTAGAGAAAGGCAAATCCAAACTACAATGAGGTACCACCTCACACGGGTCAGAATGGCTGTCATTAAAAAGTCTACAAATAACAAATGCTGGAGAGGGTGTGGAGAAAAGGGAACCCTCCTACACTGCTGGTGGGAATGTAAGTTGGTGCAGCCACTATGGAGAACAGTGTGGAGGTTCCTCAGAAAACTAAAAATCGAACTACCATATGATCCAGCAATCCCACTCCTGGGCATACACCCAGACAAAACTATAACTCAAAAAGATAAATGCACCCCTGTGTTCATAGCAGCAGTATTCACAATAGCCAAAACATGGAAACAACCTAAATGTCCATCGACAGATGAATAAATAAAGAAGATGTGATACATATATACAAGGGAATACTTCTCAGCCATAAAAAAGAACAAAATAATGCCATTTGCAGCAACATGGACTCAACTAGAGATTATCATAGTAAATGAAGTAAGTCAGGAAGAAAAGACAGGGACTTCCCTGGTGGCACAGTCATTAAGAATCTGCCTGCCAATGCAGGGGACACAGGTTCAAGCCCTTGTCTGGGAAGATCCCACATGCCACGGAGCAACTAGGCCCGTGCACCACAACTACTGAGCCTGCGCTCTAGAGCCCTTGAGCCACAACAACGGAGTCCGCGCGCCTAGAGCCCGTGCTCCACAACAAGAGAAGCCACCGCAATGAGAAGCCCGGGCACCGCAACGAAGAGCAGCCGCTGCTCGCCGCCAACTAGAGAAAGCCCGCGTGCACCAACAAAGACCCAACGCAGCCAAAAATAAACTAAACTAAAAAAAAAAAAAATACCATATGCTATCACCTATATGTGGAATCTAAGATAGGGCACAAATGAATCTATATACAAAACAGAAACAGAGGGGCGGAGTCAAGATGGCGTACTAGGAGGACACGGAATTCACGTCTCCTCACAACTGGGGCACCTACCAGGCACTGGTAGCGAACCACTGACACTTAAGGGGACGGGAGGAACTCCCAGTGACCGGGTAGGACATGGGGTGTGGGGGGGAGTGAAGGGGGAGGATAAGTGGAGGCGGGACGGGACTGGCGCCCCTGAGGGGTTGGGGGAGGGAAGGAGTTCCTACACCCAGCGGTACCCACCCACGGTTCGGGGGTTCAGTGGCGGCAGGGGAGGCCCTGGGGGAGGGGCGCGAAGGAACAGAAGCGAACGGGGCCAGTGCTTTCCCTGTCCGCTTAGGCACCGGGGAGACTGTTGGGCTCCCAGGTCTAATCCTCTGCCCTCGGAGCCTCCCTTCTGCCGCGCATATCCCAAGTCCCGCCCCTACACCCCCACCCAGGGCCCCACCTCTACAATCAGAGACCCCCTCCAACCCCTGGGCCTAAACCCCACCCACACACCCTCACTCAGGGCCCTACCTCTAAACTCCAGAACTCCACACTCCAGACGCCCTCCTTTCCATGTGCTGTCTCTCCCCTTCTGCGCAGGTCCTAAGCAGAGGCCCCGCCCATGCTTGAACGTTGCCCCACCTAGGCCCCGCCCCATGCTCAAACATCACCCCCAACCTGCCTAGGTCCCGCCCCACCCTAAACCCCGCCCCTGCCTAAGTTCTACCCTCCCCCCCCACGCCCCCCCCAAACTCCACCCCCACAGACAAGGATTTTTTTTTCTTTTCTTTTTTCCTCTTTTTTTTAATTTTTTTTTTTTTTTTTTTGCAGTACACGGGCATCTCACTGTTGTGGCCTCTTCCGTTGCGGAGCACAGGCTCCGGACGCACAGGCTCAGCGGCCATGGCTCACGGGCCTAACCACTCCGCGGCATGTGGGATCTTCCCGGATCGGGGCACGAACCCGTGTCCCCTGCATCGGCAGGCGGACTCTCAACCACTGCACCACCAGGGAAGCCCTAAAATTTTTTTAAAATTTAATTTTATTTTTTTATACAGCAGGTTCCTATTAGTTAGCCATTTTATACATATTAGTGTATATATGTCAATGCCAATCTCCCAATTCATCACACCACCACCCCACCCCAACCCCTCCAATTAAGATGGACTTAATTGATATTTATAGTACAGTCCATCCAAAAACAACAGAATACACTTTCTTCTCACGTGCCCATGGAACATTCTCCAGGATAGATCATACCTTGGGTCACAAATCAAGCCTTGGTAAATTTAAGAAAACTGAAATTGTATCAAGTATCTTTTCCAACCACAACGTTATGAGACTAGATATCAATTATAGGGAAAAAAATGTAAAAAATACAAACACATGGAGGCTAAACAATATGCTACTAAATAACCAGTGATCACTGAAGAAATCAAAGAGGAAATTAAAAAATACCTAGAAACAAATGACAATGAAAACACAACGGCGCATAACCTATGGGATGCAGCAAAAGCAATTCTAAGAGGGAAGTTTATAGCAATACAATCCTACCTCAAGAAACAAGAAAAATCTCAAATAAACAACCTAACCTTACACCTAAAGCAATTAGAGAAAAGAACAAAAAAACACCAAAGTGGGACTGCCTGGTGGCACAGTGGTTAAGAATTCGCCTGCCAATGCAGGGGATACGGGTTCCATCCCTGATCTGGGGAGATCCCACATGCTGCAGAGCAACTAAGCCCGCGCGCCACAACTACTAAGCCTGTGCTCTAGAGCCCGCAAGCCACAACTACTGAGCCCACATGCCACTGAAACTCGAGTGCCTAGAGCCCATGCTCCTCAACAAGAGAAGCCAACGCAATGAGAAGTCCGAGCACCGCAATGAAGTGTAGCCCCTGCTTGCCGCACTAGAGAAAGCCTGCGCGCAGCAACGAAGACCCAACGCAGCCAATAATAAAATTAATTAATTAATTAAAAAAAAACAAAGTTAGCAGAAGGAAAGAAATCATACAGATCTGATCAGAAATAAATGAAAAAGAAATGAAGGAAACAATAGCAAAGATCAATTAAACTAAAAGCTGGTTCTTTAAAAAGATAAACAAAATTGATAAACCATTAGCCAGACTCATCAAGAAAAAAAGGGAGAAAACTCAAGTCAACAGAATTAGAAATGAAAAAGCAGAAGTAACGACACTGCAGAAATACAAAGGATCATGAGAGACTACTACAAGCAACTATATGCCAATAAATGGATAACCTGAAAGAAATGGACAAATTCTTAGAAATGCACAACCTTCGAGACTGAACCAGGAAGAAATAGAAAATATAAACAGACCAATCACAAGCACTGAAATTGAAACTGTGATTAAAAATCTTCCAACAAACAAAAGCCCAGGACCAGATGGCTTCACAGGCAAATTCTATCAAACATTTAGAGAAGAGCTAACACCCATCCTTCTCAAACTCTTCCAAAATACAGCAGAGGAAGCAACACTCCCCAACTCATTCTACAAGGCCACCATCACCCTGATACCAAAACCAGACATAGATGTCACAAAAAAAGAAAACTACAGGCCAATATCACTGATCAACATAGATGCAAAAATCTTCAACAAAATACTAGCAAACAGAATCCAGCAGCACATTAAAAGGATCATATACCATGATCAAGTGGGGTTTATCCTAGGAATGCAAGGATTCTTCAATATACACAAATCAATCAATGTGATACACCACATTAACAATCTGAAGGGTAAAAGCCATATGACAATCTCAATACATGCAGAAAAAGCTTCTGACAAAATTCAACACCCATTTATGATAAAGACTCTCCAGAAAGTAGGCATAGAGGGAAACTACCTCAACATAATAAAGGGCATATATGACAAACCCACAGCCAACATCGTTCTCAATGGTGAAAAACTGAAACCATTTCCTCTAAGATCAGGAAGAAGACACGGTTGCCTACTCTCACACTATTATTCAACATAGTTTTGGAAGTTTTAGCCACAGCAATCAGAGATGAAAAAGAAATAAAAGGCATCCAAATTGGAAAAGAAGAAGTAAAACTGTCACTGTTTGCAGATGACATGATACTATACATAGAGAATCCTAAAGATGCTACCAGAAAACTACTAGAGCTAATCAGTGAATATGGTAGAGTAGCAGGATACAAAATTAACGCACAGAAATCTCTTGCATTCCTATACACTAATGATGAAAAATCTGAAAGAGAAATTAAGGAAACACTCCCATTTACCACTGCAACAAAAAGAACAAAATACCTAGGAATAAACCTACCTAAGGGTAAAAAGACCTGTATGCAGAAAACTAAAAGACACTGATGAAAGAAATTAAAGATGATACAAACAGATGGAAGATATACCATGTTCTTGGATTGGAAGATTCAACACTGTGAAAATGACTATACTACCCAAAGCAATCTACAGATTCAATGCAATCCCTATCAAACTACCAATGGCATTTTTTTTTTTTTTTTTTTTTTTGCTGTACGCGGGCCTCTCACCATTGTGGCCTCTTCTGTTGCGGAGCACAGGCTCCGGACGTGCAGGCTCAGCAGCCATGGCTCACGGGCCCAGCCACTCCGCGGCATGTGGGATCTTCCCGAACTGGGGCATGAACCCATGTCCCCGGTATCGGCAGGTGGACTCTCAACCACTGCGCCACCAGGGAAGCCTCCCAATGGCATTTTTCACAGAAATAGAACAAAAAATTTCACAATTTGTATGGAAACACAAAAGACCCCGAATTGCGAAAACAATCTGGAGAAAGGAAAATGGAGCTGGAGGAATGAGGCTCCTGGACATCAGACTATACTATAAAGCTACAGTAATCAAGACAGTATGGTACTGGCACAAAAACAGAAATATAGATCAATGGAACAGGATAGAAAGCCCAGAGATAAACCCACGCATCTATGGTCACCTTATCTTTGATAAAGGAGGCAAGAATATACAATGGAGAAAAGATAGCGTCTTCAATAAGTGGTGCTGGGAAAACTGGACAGCTACATGTAAAAGAATGAAATTAGAACACTCCCTAAAACAGTACGCAAAAATAAACTCAAAATGGATTAAAGACCTAAATGTAAGGCCAGACACTATCAAACTCTTAGAGGAAAACATAGGCAGAACACTCTATGACATAAATCACAGCAAGATCCTTTTTGACCCACCTCCTAGGGAAACGGAAATAAAAATAAAAATAAAAATAAACAAATGGGACCTAATGAAATTTAAAAGCTTTTGCACAGCAAAGGAAACCATAAACAAGACAAAAAGCCAACCCTCAGAATAGGAGAAAATATTTGCAAATGAAGCAACTGACAAATTAATCTCCAAAATACACAAGCAGCTCATGCAGCTCAATATTAAAGGAAACAAACAACCCAATCCAAAAATGGGCAGAAGACCTAAACAGATATTTCTCCAAAGAAGACATACAGATTGCCAACAAACACATGAAAGAATGCTCAACATCACTAAACATTAGAGAAATGCAAATCAAAACTACAATGAGGTATCACCTCACACCTGTCAGAATGGCCATCATCAAAAAAATCTAGAAACAATAAATGCTGGAGAGGGTGTGGAGAAAAGGGAACCCTCTTGCACTGTTGGTGGGAATGTAAATTGATACAGCCACTATGGAGAACAGTATGGAGGTTCTTTAAAAAACTAAAAATGGAACTACCATACAACCCAGCAATCCCACTACTGGGCATATACCCTGAGAAAACCATAACTCAAAAAGATTCATGTACCACAATGTTCATTGCAGCTCTGTTTACAATAGCCAGGACATGGAAGCAACCTAAGTGTCCATCAACAGATGAATGGATAAAGAAGATGTGGCACATCTATACAATGGAATATTACTCAGCCATAAAAAGGAACGAAATTGAGTTATTTGTAGTGAGGTGGAAGGACCTAGAGTCTGTTATACAGAGTGAAGTAAGTTAGAAAGCATAAAACAAATACTGTATGCTAACACATATATATAGAATCTTTAAAAAAAAAAAAAAGGTTCTGATGAACCTAGGGGCTGGACAGGAATAAAGACACAGATGTAGAGAATGGACTTGAGGACTTCAGAGGGGGAAGGGTAAGCTGGGACGAAGTGAGAGAGTAGCATTGACATACATACACTACCAAATGTAAAATAGCTAGCTAGTGGGAAGCAGCCGCATGGCACAGGGAGATGAGCTTGTTGCTTTGCGACCACCTAGAGAGGTGGGATAAGGAGGGTAGGAGGGAGATGCAAGAGGGAGGGGATATGGGGATATATGTATGTATATAGCTGATTCACTTTTTTATACAGCAGAAACTAACACAACACTGTAAAGCAATTATACTCCAATAAAGATGTTAAAAAAAAACACAACAGAAACAGACTCACAGACATAGAGAACAGACTTGTGGTTGCCAAGGGGGAGGGGGGTGGGGGAGGGATGGATCGGGCATTTGGGATTAGTAGATCCAAACTGTTATGTATAGGATGGATAAACAACAAGGTCCTACTGTATGGCACAGGGAACTATATTCAATATCCTGTGATATACCATAATGGAAAAGAATATGAAAAAAAAGAATGTCTCTATGTATATAATTGAGTCACTCTGCTGTACAAAGCATTGTAAATCAACTATACTTCAAAAAAAAAAAAGGTCGTCTCTTTTGGAGAGCTGCTAGAAACGCCGGGGCCACACTGGGAAGATCATACATCATTCAGGCATGAGGAAGTTTCAATGACACCAAAGTTCTCAAGCAATTAGAGGGTCAGCCTCTCTGTTCAGCTCCAGAGACCTAAGGGGCTGGCAGCTGTGACTCTCCGGAGATGAGCCTCGTACCATATCCCAGTCTGTCTTCAAACTCCAAACACAGTCAGGGGCTGGATGACAGGTCTAAAAGCAGAGGTAGCTTAAACTTTTCCCTATGTCAACCCGGAGGGACTGTCATAACGGAGAAACTGCTGGACCGCAAGGTGGCCTTTGCAGAGCGTGGCGAGGATGACATGGAGACAGAGCCATTGAGAGGTAGGGGGAGACCGAAATGTCTCCTCTGCGAAGGGAACCTGGAGGGCAGGGCAAGATCTATGCCCCACATATGCAGAATTGCTGTACTCCCCCAAAGGGGCCAGGTTTCCCCATCCTCGAGGGCTTTGCTTAACCCATGTTCTTGGTTTAGAATGCCTTCTCTCCCTTTCACCTGGCTAATTTCTATTTATCTTTAAAATTCAGTACAGCTGTCATCTCTTCCAGGGAGCTTTCCTTGAATACACCCCCCCCCCATGCTCCCATAGCCTCTGTGCTCTCCCATCATAGCTATTGGTTTGTATCTCTCCCTCTCTGGCCTGACAACTCCCCGAGGACAGTGGCCATGGCTGTGTCTTACACGTTCTTGTGTTCCTAATGCCTACCGTGGTAAGTATTCAGTAAAGGTCTGTTGAATGCATGAATGAAAAATTAAATGAATGAATGACTACATGGAGTTTCCATGACAGTGATTCTCCAGTGTGTTTGCCTGCAGGGGACATTTGGCAATGTCTGGAGACTTCTTTTTTTGTCTGTCATGACTGTGGGGAGCAGGGGGAGAGGGACCAGGGAGGCTATTAAATATCTTACAATGCACAGGACATGCCCCCAGCCCCCTTCTTGCCCCATATAAAGAATTATCCAACCCAAAATGCCAATAGCTCTGAGGTTGAGAAATTCTGCTGTGTGTCAGGTCCTGCATCCACTGCTGTAGGTAATGGGAAAGAAGGCAAAAGCACAATCCCTGCCCCTAGTAAGTTTATAATCTGGCAAATCACGTAAGAGCAACATCTGAGCAACCACTGGAAAAAAGAATAGGACAGAAACATTTATTGAACACACCCTAGCATCAGGCACTGTGGGTAGCTCTACCCTGTCAAACTCCTACTTATCCTTCAAAATCCAGCTTAAATATCACCACCTCCAAGTAGCCTTCCCTGATGTCCCAACCCAGGCTCAGTCTGCCCCTTCTCTCTGCTGCTGCAGTTTCCATTGGACCATCCTGTAATTATTTGTATACATGACTGTCTCCCCTCCAGCCTGAGGACAGGGTCTGTGTCCTAATTGCCTTTATTTTTCTGGTTCCTGGAGAATAACGAGTGGTTTACTAAATGTTTGGGGAAATGAATATCAGAACAGAACTATTGCAGCCTTCAAGCCAACAGTGGGGTTTCCCTGCCTTCTGGAACCTGGGAGAGGCCTGTGTAAGGACGACCACCGCTGAGATGTCCAAGGGTACAGGTGAGATCCACCCCCAGTCATGACAGGTCACAGAAGAGGAAGGCTGTTCTGGGCTGTCACTACTTTGTCATTGACTTGGCTGCCAAGCCAGAGACCAAGACGTTCTCCCAATGAGCCTGTCAACTAACAAACTATAAATTAAAAAGGAGAAAAAAAAAAGGTCTTCTAATTCCGACCCACTCTATTTTTTACTCGCAGCTGCTTGGGAGGGAATGTACTGTGACTTTCAGATGGAACATTTCTTTGGCTGAAGTTCTCCTCTCTCTGCCTGCCCCATCATTTCCCATTTCACCAGGGTCCAGCCTGGTGGGAGCCGAGGGAGCATGGGCTTTGGGGTTTGAATTCTGGCTCTGCCACTTCTTAACCATGTCTCTCTGCACCTTCCTTTCCTCACCTATAGAATCCTAATATCTTAGCAGTTCTGGAAAGCACTGAGGCCTTTGTGGTGAAAGGTTCTCCATTGCCCTCCATGCCAGCATCTCCCAAGTAGCCACAGAGGATCTGAAACCACCTACGGGATGCTTTTAGCTCAAAAGGGAGGCAGGACTTCTGATCCCTGGAAAGGAGCCTCCCCATCCTAGCTCCCAATCCCCAATCCTTCTCCCTCAATATTCCCTTCCAACCTTTAGAGAATATTAACACTCTGATCTGTCCAAGATAAAGGGCTCTCAAACATCACTGAGCCATGCAACTCCTCCACTGTACACAAGAGGAAACTGAGGCTCAGAGAGGGGAAGAGAGCTTAGCTGGGCCACACAAAGAGGGGTGAGAGGTGCTGGGCCCCTGGGCCTCACTCAGTATCCTGCATTTTCCCTTTCATAGTTATAACAATGGCATCTAACATTTGTTAAGTGCTTGCTAATGTGCCAGGCACTGAATTATCTTAACACCTTGTGAGGAAAAAAATACCCATAAAAGGGAAAATGGATAAACTGAACCTCATTAAAATTAAGAACTTCTGCTCTCTGATAGACACCATTAAGAAAATGAAGACAAGCCACAGATGGGGAGAAACTATCTGCAGATCTCATATCTGATAAAGAATTATAACCAGAATATAAAAATGATTCTCAAAACTCTATAGTAATAAAATAAGTAATCCCCCAAAGGGGGAAAAATATTTGAACAGGCACTGTGGCACCCAAAAAATACATGGATGGCAAATAAACTCATGAAATGATGCTCAACACATTAGTCATTCGTGAAATGCAAATTAAAATCACAATGGACACCCTGACACACCTACCAGAATGGCTAAAAATAAAGACAGATAGTAGCAAGTGTTGACAAGGAAAAGAAGCACCTGGAACTCTCACATGTATGTGGTGGGATGTAAAACAGTACCACTCTGGAAAACAGAAAATTTTTTAAAAAGATAAATATATACCTACCATGTGATTAAGAAGTTCTACTCTTAGGTGTTTATCTAAGAAAAATGAAAACCTATGTCCATATAAAGACCTATACACTTGTCCACAGCAGCTCTATTCATAATAGTCCCAAACTAGAAATGACCCAACTATCCATCCACGTGTGAATGGATAAACAAACTGTGGGTCAAGGAAAAGGGATGATCTCTTGATACCCACAAAAACATGGATGAATCTCAAAAAACACGATACCGAGTGAAAGAAGACAGATTAAAAAATCAGAGTACATATCACATGATTCCATCTATAGAAAACTCTAGAAAATGCAAACTAATATATAGTGACAGTGGCAGCCTGGAGAAGATGAGGGGAAGGATTAGAGGGAGGAATTTTTTACAAAAGGTATGAAAACTTTTTAGGGGGATCGATGTGCTCATTATCTTGATTGTGGGGATGGTTTTATGGGTGTATGTGTATCTTGAAACTTATCAAAGTATACATTTTAAACATGTGCAGTTTATTGAATGCCAGTTATACTTCAATAAATCTAGCAAAAAAAAAAAAAAAAACCTATGAGGAGTAAAGCAATGGTATTTTACTCCTATTTTATAGGATAAACCGAGACTCAGAGAGGTTAGGTCACTTGCACAGGATCACCCAGCTAGTAAGTGGTGGAGCTGGGACTCAAAGCCAGGAGGTGGTGACTAAGAAGTCCCACTTCTCGATCGCCAGGCCAGTCTGCCCTCCGCTCCCAGTGGGTCATGTTATCTGTCATATCGTCCATAAGGTGAGAGAGAGACAGAGATAGCGAGAACAAGAGAGGGAGAAACACACACACACACACACACACACACACACACACAGAGAGAGAGAGAGAGAGAGAGAGAGAGAGAGAGAGAGAGAGAGAGAGAGAGAGAGAGACAGGGAGAGAGCGCACGCGCATGTCTTTTGGAATTCCTTCCTCCCATCACTCTCCACCCCACCAGCTTCCCCAGACTATCATGGCTCTGCTTCCTGTTACTATGCATTAGTTTGCATTTTCTACCATTTTCTATAAATGGAATCATGTAGTGTGTAGTCTATTTTTTTTGCTCTGGCTTCTTTCACTCAGTATAATGGTTTTTGAGATGCATCCACATTGTTGACAGAGGTGGGGGCAGGGAAAGGGAGGAAGGGACAGGGAGAGACAGAGAGAGACACCTGAGGAGAACAGGGGAGTCGGTTTCCCTAAACTCACCACTCTCCCACACAGCTCCTGACCCTATGTAACACTGTACAAGGCACCCACCCATCCCACACTTCCCTCCTGCACGAGGTACCACCACCCCTCTCCTGTCTGATTAGTAACTGGGGGCTGTACTCCCCAGAGTCGGGACTGACCAGCGTCGAGGCCCGTCCCCCACCCCCGAGCTTCTTCCCAGGGCACCGAGCGTACTGGGGTGCTTGCCCCTGGATGACTGGGCTCCCTTCTGGTCCTGCCTCCTTTCTTTCCACCTCCCCTCCCCCGCTAGCCAGCCTGTCTTTGCTTGGTGCCTCCCAGGCTGGGGAGGCTTCCCTGCTCCTGGGTCCTGACACCCAGGCTGCCCAAGGTGGTTGGAGGGGGTTCTTAAAATGTCAAATGGTGGCCCTGTGCCCCCCTCGTGGCCTCTGGTTGCACTGAGAATAAGATCAAACTCCTTCACTGGCCTCAGAGCCCCATGTGGATGGCTCCTCCCAGCTTCTCAGCCCTGCCTCCTGCATTCCTATCCTCATTCCCAAGCCTGGTCCTCCTTCCTGGAACCCTCTTCTCCCAGATCCCTGTGCAGCCGGCTGCCCCTCATTGCCCAGGTCTCAGCTCAAAGAGCACCTTCTAAGAGGGGCTCCAGACCACCTTTGTCAGATATCACACATACATGCCCCCGACGCTCATGATTACAACCCACTTGTTTTGTAGTGGTCACAGTCTGAAATCACCCCGCTTATTTGTGGCTTTACTCGTTTGTCATCTGCATCCCGTGTTTAGATCAGAGACTTGTATGTACTAAGCACTCAGGAAATACAGGTGCAATGAGGAAGGGGCGTCTGATCTGGCACATTCACCCCAATCTTGGAGAAAAGCTGTGTGACATTGGTCCAAGTACTTAACTTCTCTGAGCCTCAGGTTGCTCATCTATAAAATGGGCATAATAAACTTCCCTTCCCCATGGTGTTGGAAGGCATGGGGCTGAGCATAAGGAGTGCTCTTAATATATGATAGCCCCCTTTATTAGTAGTAGTATTTCTTCTTTGGTTGTGAGCGGTTGGTAGATGGACCTGGGAAGTTACTACAGGACCCTCTGAGCTCCCAATCCTAGATAAGCATCCACCTTCCATCTGCAAGGATGTTCTGGGGAGAATCGCTCCACACGACAGGATGAGGCAGCTCCCAGAAGAGTCTGCATCTGAAGAGAGTGAGCGAGACGGCCCTGATGAAGAAACCCCGTGAGAGACAAGGGGAGATTTCAGACAATCTCTAATTTGTATTCTCCACTCGACGCAAAAGGACACTGCATCTCTAAAAAGGGAACAATCGGAGATTAGGGAAGATTGCTGTGAGAGAAAACCTTGTTTAAATCTATTACGGAACAAAAATGGTCTGTGGGTTTGGAATGGAAAATTTGTGTTTCTGTTCCCATCTTAGATTAACCTGTGGCAGAGCGCCAATGAGTCCATGAGGGGGGTGCGTGGGGGAGGACAGAGCCTAACGGCTGATATTTAGACACCGTTTCTAAAACCCCTGTGCTGAGAACGAACCTGCTGTATCCCTCTGAAGTGCCAGACCACTACCTGACATGGCCACATCCCCATTTTACAGACGGGGAGACTAAGGCTCACAGGATGCAGTAGTTTGGGCAAGGTGATACATTCAGGGCAGAGCAGGCTGAGATGTGAACTCACGTCTCTCTCTTTCTAGAGTCTGAGCTCCTGGCATATGCACAGGTGTGTGTGTGTGTGTGTGTGTGTGTGTGTGTGTGTGTGTGTGTGTGTGTGTGTGTGTGTGTGTGTGTGTGTGTGTATGTGTGGGCACATGCATGTGACTTAATGTCTTTTAGGGCAGGAGGGATCTCAGAGGTCAGCTGACAGGGCCACCTCCTTTCATAGATGGGGAAACTGAGGCTTGACTGAGGGAAGGAATTTTCCTGGGAACTTGCCCAATTGATGCTAGAAGGATTTCAGGAATTCTGATTGAACGAGTGCCTACTAGGTGCCAGGCACCTTGCTAAGGCTTCCCATTGATCTCCTCATCCATGCCATTAGGAGGAAGGCACCATGAGCCCATTTGACAGCTGAGGAAACTGAGGCTCAGAGAGGCTAAGTCATTGCTTAAGGTGACAGAGTAAGGAGGTGGCAGAGCTGGGATTCAACCCCAGGTCTGTCCGAGTGCTTCGTGGAGTGCTGTCTGGGGACCTTCTGGCAGGCAGCCCTCCTCCCCATACATGTGTCCCCCAGGGCACAGGACACCAAGCTGGCTCCCAGGGTCTTCCATCTCCCCCACACCTGCTCAGGTAAGGGCTAAGGGCCAAAGCTGGGCTTGGAATTGACCTTGACTGGCGGCCACTTGCTTAGCCACAGGGGCTGGACCTTCTGCCCCATGAGAGCAGGGGAGCCTAGAATGGTTTCTGTCTCCACCAAGATGCAGAGATGGGAGGCGGGGGGTGGGGGTGATGGATGGCCTGCTCTGGAGCCATTAGCTTTAAGGCAACACTGAGGGGTGAAGAGAACCAATTTGGGCAACGAATCGACCTCTAGGGCCATTCTTTAGTGGAGTAGAAACTGCACCCGTAGTGCAAACTCACGCTAGACAATGACTGCTGGTCAGACAGAGGGGCCCCTTAAAACAGAAAACCCTGCATAGCTTTCCCAGCGCACTGGAGATAGAACTAACTCCTGTGGAATCTAAAAAAAAAGACACAAATGAACTTATTTACAGAACAGAAATAGACCCACAGACATAGAAAACAAACATGGTTACCAAAGGGGAAAGGGATAAATTAGGAATTTGGGATTAAAATATACATACTCCGATATATAGAACAGATAATCAACGAGGACCCACTGTATAGCACAGGAAACTATACTCAATATTTTGTAATAACCTATAAGGAGAAGAATCTGAAAAATAATATGTATATGTATAACTGAATCACTTTGCTGTACACCTGAAACTAACATAACATTGTAAATCAGCTATACGCCAATCAATCACTACTAACTCCTAGCCTGGCCTGGGGGTGACTGGTCCCCCCAGGTTCCTCGAACACCCCAAACTTGTCCCTTTCTTAAGACCTTTGTTTTCACGGCTCCCTTCCCTAGAATATCCTCCCCAGTTCTTTCCGGGGCTTCCTCCCTCTCTTTACTCAGGCCTCTGCTTTAATGTCTCTCTGGAGCCTCTCCTGGCCACTCTGGTCACTGGTCACTCCGATCAGTTTCCATTTCACTTTTACTGAAGGATTTTCTTCAAAGTCCTCATTCCAGTTGCACTTTCTATTCCTCTAGCTGTATGTTTCATGTTTCTTATCTGACTTATTCCATTATAATAGAAGGGCCACAAAGACCGATATCTTGCCCATCTTCCTCACCCCTGTCATCCCAGCCCCCAGCCCCAGGCCTGGCACAGAGTAGTGTTCGATAAATATCTGTTGAATGAATGCATGACCTACCCAAGCTCCCACAGCACATGAGAGGTGGTATAATCAGGGCCAGCTGCATGGGGTAGAAACCCTTTTCTGTCTCTTCTACCTTTATGATCAAGGAAAACCCTCAAGTGGTTACCTTCCTCCTCACTCAGTTTCCCCAGTCGCAAGCAGGGGCTTGGTGACACTATTCTCATGGGCCACCAGCTCTGATTCTGGAATCTTTGAAACAGCAGGTTCTTGCCTTAGTCATCCTTGGTGCTGTAGCCTGTGGGCTGAAGTGGAGGACTGCCTGCTCTGGGGATGCCAATGCCAGGGCCACAGCTCAGCCTGGCTCCTATGTGGCACACATCTTCACGGCAGCCGAGGGCTTTGTACATGGCTTGTCAGGGACTGCGCCTGGCAGCTTATGGCCAAAAGCGATACTGTGTGCATTAAGAACGAGTGCAGGGCTTCCCTGGTGGTGCAGCGGTTAAGAATCTGCCTGCCAATGCAGGGGACACGGGTTCGGGTTTGAGCCCTAGTCCAGGAAGATCCCACATGCTGTGGAGCAACTAAGCCTGTGTGCCACAACTACTGAGCCCGCGCTCTAGAGCCCGCGAGCCACAACTACTGAGCCCGTGTGCCACAACCCATGAAGCCCAGGCGCCTAGAGCCCGTGCTCCGCAACAAGAGAAGCCACCGCAATGAGAAGCCCATGCACCGCAACGAAGAGTAGCCCCCGCTTGCTGCAACTAGAGAAAGCCCGCGCGTAGCAACAAAGGCCCAATGCAGCCAAAAATAAATAAAAGAAATAAATTTATAAAAAAATAAAGAAGAACAAGTCCAGGGCAGAGAAGGAGGGCTTAATTTAGTGAGGTTTCTTTGGGCTTCTGTCATCTTCTGGAGCATCTGCAGGCCTGACTTGCCTATCCTGGTGGAGCAGTGGGCATTGATAAGCACCTGCACCTGGCTTTGTACAGCCCCAGTCTGGTGGCGATGAAAGGGCTTCTTACCTTCTCTGTCCTGGCAGCACATTTGAATGACCTGCAGAACCTCGCCATCCCTCATTCCCCATTGCCAGAGAGTCTGTCTCAACTGATCTGGGGTGGGAACCAGACCTTCATGTTTGGTAAGAGCTCCCCAGGTGATGCTGAGGCATAGCTGCAGTTTAGGACCACTGGTTACCTACGTTGAGGCAGCTGAGTCAGGATCACCTGGAGGATGCTTGTTAAATCACAGATTACTGTGCATCACCCCAGACCTGCTGCATCAAAATCTCTGTGGGTGGCGGGTGGGGTCCAAGAGTCTACATCTTCTAATAAGCAGGGTGATGGTTACGCACATTCATTGTTTTGATTGCTTTTTTAAAACAGTTTTATTGTGGTGTAACTGACATACAATAAACTACATATTTAAAGAGTACAGTTTGCTACGTTCTGATACACCTACATCTGTGAAACCACCACTACAGTCAAGATAGTGGACCTATACATTTTCCCCAGAGGTCTCTGCGTATGCACATTAAACTTTGAATTTTACTGGTTCAGAAGAAAAACTCAAGCAGGTGAGCACAGTAATTAAGAGGGCAGAGTCTGGCTTCTGAGAGAGTTGGGTTCCTGTTCTGGTGCTGCCATGTACCAGCTGTGGGACTCCAGGGCACTTGCCTCCCCTCTGAGGCTCAATTTCTTCATTGTGATGGTCCCCAATGCACAATGTTATTGGGAGCATTGAAGGAGATGTTTGGAGAGCACCTTGCTGAAAGTAAGCCCCCCATCAGCACCGTCATTAATATTAGACCCACCATCACCTCCACTCTCATGGCGGGCTGAGAGGAGGGGGCAGAACTGGAAAGGAGAGAGATACTTGGGAAGGGTGAGGGGTGCAAACGGCTGAGTGGTCTTGTCTTCTCCATTGGGTGCCCAGGGCCTGGTACCATGCTGGCGTGTACCTGGCTTTCAATAAAAATGGGTGAAGTGACAAATGGCATGCTGGCCAGCACTTACGAGACACTGAGGTGGGGGTGGGGTGTTGTAAAGCTTTATCTTTCCTCCCTGACTCCGCCCACACCTTCATTCACCTTCTCTCCTGACCACATTCCCCATCTCTGGTTTGGGTCACAAGCCTGCAAGCCTGGCCCTCCATCTCCCCAGACGCTTACTTTTTTCGGAACGTGGTTACTTCCTCGGGAACACCTACATCTATTTTCTAGCTCATTCGTTTCTCTTCAGAAGTTCATTTGTTTGTGCTTTTGCTCGCTTAGTCCATTGTTCAGACAGGCAAGAATCTGCATGTAATCACGTCTGCACCTCTGCGGGAGCGTGCCTGTGTTATCCTAGCGCTTAGCCCCACGGTGGGAGCACCAATACGAGCTTGTTAACCAAGTGAGCAGAGAGGAAGCCGGCTCCCCGCCCCCACGCTGTACCCAGGAACGACTTTACCAATGCATCTGATTGTTCCCTGTTCTCCGCTCCCAGTAAGTCTGAGGTCTCTGCCCCTCCCCTGGTCATTGGCACTTCAACTTCACCACATGTTCATTTGAATCTTTTCTCACCAACCAAGCTGTCAAATCCTGGAGGGCAGAAGCCACCCTGCAGACCTTGGCCCGAGTGCCTATCACAGTCTTGTATATAGTCAGCACTCAGAGTGGCAGGTGGATGTGACAGAGGCAATCACTCATAATCATAATACCATCAACTCCCATTTATTGAACTTCTGGTACTTTCTACACATCACCTCATTAGACCCACAGATGAGGATGATGTTATTTCCCTGGTTTTCCACTTGAGGAAACTGGGGCTCAGAGAGGTTAAGTGGCCACACAGCCATCAACAATGGAGCAGCAATCAGAGCCTGGATCTATTGGACTCCAAGGATAGTGCTCTCTCCATCCACATTCAGTACACATTGCTGAGTGTATGTGCCAGGCTCCATGCTAGGGATGTGTGCAGAGCAAAAATATTCACAGTTCATGTCTTTACGGAGCTTGTATCAGTTAGAATCTTAGGGAATAAGGTGCAAGTCCTATGGAATTAACTCAGCTACCGCTAGTCGCACGAAGCCACAGCCCATGGCAATAAGAGGTCAGTGGTAAGTGGACCAGGGCTGATCCAGCCACCTCACAGTGGCAACAAGGAACCCCAGCTCCTTCTCCTTCTGCTCTCCCGTCTTTGTGTGACTCCACCCTTCATGGCTGAAAGATGACTGCTGCAGCAGTCCTCACTGGGTTTGTACTCTAGCCAGGGACAACAGGAAGAGGCAAAAGGGCAAATGGCATCCAAGTTGAATCTGTCCTCTTTGGAGAATCTTTTCTGGAAGTCTCAACAGCACCTTCTGCTTGCATCTCATTGGCCAGACAGTGTCACATGGCCATTTCTACCTGCAAGGAATTCTGGGAATTCAACCATAGCAGAGAATGGCTAGAGAGGACAGGAGTGGGCTCAGTGTTGGGTAAATCCGTCGATAGTTTCAGCCACAGAGTTCAGGCTGATTTTAACGGAATAATCACAGAAAAAAATGATGGTGCATTTACTAGCTGAGGTAAGGGCTCTGAAAGAATGAAATATGATGCTCTGAGTATATTTAAGTTTCTGATTTCAAAGGCAAAGGGCACACAGTTGCTTTGCAGAATTGATGCTTGAGCTGGAATTTGAAGGACGACTGTGTGAACTTGGTGAAGGTAGGAGGGAAGTATGTTCCAGGCTGACGGGACAGCTTTTGCAGCAGTGAGAGGTGGGCAGGGACCCAGACCCTACTGGGAAGAGTAGATTATATTCATAATTTTAGTCTTTATTCTGAAAGCAATGGGGAGCCACAGAAGGGTTTTAAAACAGGCAGGTGGCGTTGGCAGATCTGTGTTTTGCAAAGATGGCTGTGGCAGCAGCGTGGAGAATGGATTGAAAGTTGGAAACCAGAAGACCAGCAAGGGGACTGTTGCCATTGGCTGTGTGAGAGCTGATGGTGGCTACAACTCAGAGGATGGCAGCAGGGATGGAGAAAAAGTGAGCAGCTTGGAGAAATATTTAGGAGGCAAAAAGGACAGGACTTGGAAATGGATTGGATAAGGGGAATGAGGGAGAGCAAGGAGTAATAGATGACTTCCAAGTTTTTGTCTTGCTCAAGCGCACATATGGCAGCACCATTCACTAAGCCAGCAAACACTAGAGAGAGAGGACCAGGTCTGTGGCATGGAGCGGGGTGGGGGGGAACAGTGGCTTGAGGAGTGTGGGCCGAGTGAAGGGTTGGTACTGCGTTAGAATTAGAAGCCATCCTTTCTTTGCAAATCTTTCACCTTTCAGGCAGCCACACTTAGCCCCGTTTGTTCCTAAAGGCAGCTGCTTCAGGGTTCTTGTTGAGTCCCATTTACTTACTTTCTGTCCAGATTGCAAATTGCCACTTAGGATGGCAATAATTTTCCTCGAGGGCATCCCTAATCCCTCTTTCTCCTGATGCATTACCCCAACATGGCTAAAAGCAACACTTTGTTGGTTCTCTTCCTTCCTGGAGTCACTTAATACCTTAGCCGTGGATGCTGGACCAGGGTCACTGTCTATTTCTCCTTTTATATGTTCAGCTTGTCCTTGAAAAGACCCCTCACCCTCCTTCTCAAAATCAGCCAACCCCGGAGTCTAATGGCTTCTGACAGGCTGAGTGATCCCACTGTTCGAAACCAGTAATGTAGGGGCACGCACTGGCTTGGCAGTGGTTGTGATTCTTATTGTTATGTGGATGGCATTGATTAGGGGAAGCAAGCTAATCTCTCTGACTGAGTCAGCTTCCTGACCAGCGACAGGCTCGTCCTGTGTTTGGCGTGAAAAGCTATCTATCCCACAAAGTTACTGCTAGCCATGCAAAGTTCCTGCTAATCAGAAAACTGAAATTGCTTGAGTCTGGGATAAATCGGAGCATCCTCTGATGCCCTGAATTGTAGGATGGCTGGGACAAACCTTTTCAAGCAGCTTTAGAGTCATTCCACCACAAACTCTTCAAAGCATTGATTTGTCCCCTTTGTTTAGAGTAGCGTATTTGTTTTAGTAAGTTCTTTTCAGATCTCAAAGTGAAACGTGTTCATTGTAGAACTTTTGCAGTAATAGTTAATGGCATATCTAAAACAGATTTTTTTGAAATTTGTTTATTAATTTATTTATTTTTTGGCTGCGTTGGGTCTTCGTTGCTGAGCATGGGCTTTCTCTAGTTGTGAGCAGGGGCTACTCTATGGTGCGGTGCGCGGGCTTCTCATAGTGGTGGCTTCTCTTGTTGCAGAGCATGGGCTCTAGGTGCACATGCTTCAGTAGTTGTGGCACGTGGGCTCAGTAGTTGTGGTGCATGGGCTTAGTTACTCCACAGCATGTAGGATCTTCCTGGACCAGGGCTTGAACCTGTGTCCCCTGCATTGGCAGGTGGATTCTTAACCACTGTGCCACCAGGGAAGTCCCCTAAAACAGATTTCTTAGAGCCTAGCTGATTTTCAGATGACTGCAGACCCACCTGAGTTGGGGGGGGGGTGATTTGTTATGCAGCATTATCAAGGCAACAGCTGACTGATACACGTATTGACATCCATCTAGCTACTTAATCCCTAATCTAGGGGAGGCAAACATACCTTGCATCTGTGTGCTTTCTCCATCACCGCTGCCACCACCTTAATCCTATGTCAAACATCTCTAAACTCTTATCCGGATGATAGTGGTAACTTCCTACTTCTCCCACTTTACCCTTCTTCAGTCTATTCTCCAGCCAGTGGCCAAAGTGAGTTTTAAACAATCATATTAAATCACCCGCTGCTCTAAACCCAACAGAGACTTCCCACTGCACTTAGAAAAAAACTCAATCTCTTTGCCATGGCTTTGAAGGCACGAGGTGATCTGTCCCTGCCTGCCTCTCCAATACTGCCTGTTTCTCTTTCTCTGTCACCCCTAGTTACAGAGAACAGAGATGGGGCAGGGCCCGCCATCCCGACTCCCAGTCCAGTTCTCCTTCTGCTCCAGAGAGTAACTGCTCATCAGGGTAACAAGTGTGCTCAAACCTCCCTAACTCCTCCTTGGTTGCAGAATTGCCAATTTAGAAACATCCAAGACAGTGAAGATAAGTCGGCTTCTTCCTCATTTCCCTCCCACCTCAGTTTCTGCCTCCAAAAGCTCTCTCACGATTTACGGCCTCCTTACATTAATTGTCAGCAGCAGCCTGTGTTGTTAGGGATTTTCCAGTTGGATTCAGGATGGTGCATTAAGTCAGCTTTTTTTTTTTTTTCTTTTTCCTTGAGATGTTTTTCTCAATGATGATAACCCACTGGGTTTGCCACTGATCCCTCAGTGCTTAATAACAAGGCCACTTGAATAGTAATTAATTCTGATATTGAATATATTTTCATTAAAAGCAGAGATGACAGGTCAGATTTAATGAGCTATGAATTATCAGACCCAGACAGTACCAGCTTTGCTTTACAAATGCCGGCTATGCCCCAGACTCTCAATTTCCCACCTTCTCTCTATCCTGGGGACTTAATTATGGCAACAATGAGGACAACGATAATAATTATTACTGTCAACATTGATTATTTTCCATGTACCAAACACTATACTAAGCACTTTACCTGAATTATCTGAATTAAAACTCACAATAATCTTTTCATGTGGATTCTATTATTAGCCCCAGAGAAATGAAGGGATTGTCCCAAGGTCACATAGCTAAGAATCATCAGGGCCACGATTCAGACTCGGGCTGAGCATAAAATCTGCATTCTCCGTCCCTAAGCAACACTTCCTCCCACTGAAGGAGAGGCTGAGAAGCAGATATTCTGTGTCATAAATTATGCTTGAAATTCAACTTGAGAAACTCAAGTTACTCTACAATGTAATTAAAAATACAGAGTGAAGTCAGTCAGAAAGAGAAAGACAAATACCACATGCTAACACATAAATATGGAATTTAAGAAAAAAAATGTCATGAAGAACCTAGGGGTAAGACAGGAATAAAGACACAGACCTACTACAGAATGGACTTGAGGATATGGGGAGGGGGAAGGGTAAGCTGGGACAAAGTGAGAGAGTGGCATGGACATATATACACTACCAAACGTAAAATAGATAGCTAGTGGGAAGCAGCCGCATAGCACAGGGAGATCAACTCTGTGCTTTGTGACCACCTAGGGGGGCGGATAGGGAGGGTGGGAGGGAGGGAGATGCAAGAGGGAAGAGATATGGGAACATATGTATAACTGATTCACTTTGTTATAAAGCAGAAACTAACACACCATTGTAAAGCAATTATACTCCAATAAAGATGTAAAAAATATATATATATATATTATGAAAAAAAATAGATTGTGTTTGATACAAAGGAATTACTGTGGCTTATGTTGCAACATCTCGCTTTGTGAGAATTTCAGCTATAAGGCAAAAGACAGTACTTGAAATATCATTACCTTTGGATTTAGACAGACCTGGGGTTGACATCTAACTTCTTAGCAGTTGCATAATCTCTGCCAGGAGACTTCATTCACATATAACCTATTTTCTCTCTTTTTCCACACACCTCATCTCACACCACCCTAACAGACTCATTTTGTGGATAGAAGATGAAACATCCAAGGGAAGAGTTGAAAGCCTATCACGTCTGGGGTGAGCCGCCAGGACCAGAGGCTGTACTGCCTCCTAATGGTAGAGACAACTACAAACGACATCACAACCAAAGGAAGAACTTCACATCTTACAGATCAGGGTTTCTCAGCCTTGGCACTACTGGCATTTTGGACTGGCAGTTCTTGGTTTGGGAGACAATCCTAGGCACCACAGGAAGTTTAGCAGCATCCCTGGCCTCTACCCACTAGATGCCAGTGGTCGCTGCCCAGTTGTGACAACCAAAAATGTCTCTAGACATTGCTGCATGTTTCCGGGGGGCAAAATTGCCCCCAGCTGAGAACCACTGCTACGAATAAAATTATAATGGCAACAGCATGTCATGTGCTAGTGTTATTAGGGATTCCTACTGGGTTTCAATATGTAGTATATTCTGTTTCCATGAATGAAAAAATATTTTTTTCCTATTAAGCCATTTTAAAATCATTTTCACCACATGTATGATGAGAAGGCTCCCCTCAATTTCCCCTGTAATATTGGAATTGTTCTTACACACCAGCAGGTTTTGTTTCTCAGCAAATATGATGGTTTCTCTCTCCAGTTCACAGCTTCCTTCTCTAGAATGACAGGCATAATACCTAGCCCTAAGGACTGCTGGAAAGTGCTATGTCAAGTGCCTGGTATACAGTAAAGGTTCAATAAATGCTAATTTCCTTCTTCCCCTTGAGCCAGCAAGGACTCCTTCCAGAGGAAGAGGTAAGTGGTGCAATGAAGGAAAGCTAGTGGGGCAGTGAAACTGGAGCTCTTGGTGTGTGTCCTGGCCCTGTCACAGTCTTGCTGTGTGACCTTGCATAGGTCACTTACCCTCTCTGGGCCTCACTTTCCCCAATCTGTAAAGTGAAGAAGTTAGACTAGAAACTCTCAAAGGGCCCCAAGCTCTGAACTGTAGGTTTCTACAAAGCTGTGCATGGCAGTAGTTCCCTAAGTAAGCATGCACTAGAATCACCTAAGCAACGGATTAAAATGCAGGTTCCCAGGCCCAGCGCTTAAGTGTTTCTGATTTAGGGAGTTCTGATGGAAGGGGTTCTGGGCCCACGCTCTGGGAAATCCTATCATCACCTACTGATAACCCAAGAGCATCAGAGGCTCCACAAACTTGTTGAGAACGTGCACTGATTTTTCGTTCTTTTCTGCAATACACTCGTTTCTGAAAAGTTGGCCTGGATAAAATTCTTGGCAAAGCGAACCTCACCTAACATAGATCTTTAGAAACGAAACCTCCTGGACTTGGGTCCAAGCAGACATCAACCAACGAGCATTGTGGATTCTTAGCCCTGTGCTAGGTGGGTGTGTGTGTGTGTCCTGCGGAGGAGAGATGGTAGTTGTCTTTTAAAACCTCACAATGTTGTTGGGTTGAAGAGATGTTCACAGATCACAACAATAATACCGGTGGCCATTAACCTGAGCGAGGGCTCGCTATGCCCTGAGTCTCTCAGGAAGCTCGCTGCACACTTTCTCATGGGCAGTCTTCCTGACACCTCTACGGGGCAGTGACAGTGTCTCTATTTCACATACAGGACAGCGGAGGCTTCAGGAGTTGGAATAACTTTCTGTCATTTTGTTAGGAAGTGGCAGAGCCAGAATTCTTCCTACAGCCCCATGATTAACCACTGCCCAATGCTAACAAGCACTATGGCTGGTTTCAATCAGGGCAAGTGACACTGGGTAATCAAGATGATCGCCGGCAGTTAGACAATGGGAACACACCGTGTTAGAAAAAAGACCAGTCTCTGTGGGCTGGAACAGACAGCAGAGGGAAGATTTAATGGGGCCTTGAAGGCTGTGGGGAGAATCAGATGGGCAAGGGCAGGGGGTCAGCTGTGGGAGTGACAGAAGGAATTTGAGTTGCATTTCATTCTTTATTTGTTCAACATTCATGGACTCTTCCAAAGGAAGCTCACCTATTCCTCACTCTCTCCATTCTTACTCCTTTCATTTTCCCCTTCTATTTCTTTTTTAAAAAACATTTATTTATTTATTTGGCTGTGCCAGGTCTTAGTTATGGCACGCAGGATCTTTTAGCTGCAGCATGTGGGATCTAGTTCCCGGACGAGGGATCAAACCCGGGCCCCATGCACTGGGAGTGTGGAGTCTTAACCGCTGGACCAGCAGGGAAGTCCCTCCCTTCTTTTCTTTCCTCTCTTTCTGCTATCATCCAGCTAGCCAGGCAGCCTCCCTTCCTTCCTTCCACCCATGGATCTATCTATCTATCCATCCACCTATCTATCCATCCATCCATCCATCCATCCACCCACCCACCCACGTTTCCTTCCATCCATCTATCCTTCCACCTGTCTATACATCCATCCATCTATCCATCCATGCTGCCTCCCTTCCTTCCTTCCTTCCTTCCATCCATTTATCTATTCATCCACCTATCCATCCACCCTCTATCCATCCATCCATCCATCCATCCTCTATCCATCCATGTATCCACCCATCCATCCTGCCTTCCTTCTATCTATCCATCCATCCAGTCATCAATCCATCAGTCTAATATTTATTGTGTGATATAAGCCAGAAATTCCTCTTCTTTTCCTTCTTCCCTTCCCTCTCTTCCTTTCTTCCTCCTTCATCCCTTCTTCTATTTCAACATGTATTCCCTGAGCATTTACTGGGTGCCAGACTTCATGCTAAGCCCTGGGGATACAATGGTCCCTGCCCTGGAAGACCTCACAATCTGATGGGGGAGAGAGAGGCAGGGGATTGTGGGACTACATGCCAATTCCCATCACAGATTCTGCACACGCTACATAGGGTGACATCCCAGGGATGAATTTCAGGTTGAGGAAGAAGCCTGCATAGTGTCTGTCCCGTGATCTCACCTGGCAATAAGATCTGGTTCCCCCCAAGACAACTGGTAGAGTGGAAAGAGCTGGGAGGACACACCCTAATGCTGGGGGTTTCCTCATCTGTTCAGTGAAGACACAACAGCTGCTCTGACTGCCTCAAAGAGATGTGGAGGGGATTGAAGAGGACAGGGTCAGTGAAGGTTCGTTATTATTACTATCTCTGACTTAAGATTCTATGCAAATGTCAGCTCCACTGGTGGTGGTTTGCCAGTCTTGTTCAGCACTGCGGCCCTAGTACCTAGAACAGTGCCTGGTACATACCAGGTGCTCAGTAAATATTTGTTGAATGAACGAATGAGTGTATGATGATTTCCATCTGGCAGATATGGCATCTGTGGCCAGAAAGAATGGAGGCACGCATCCACAGTCCCACAGCAAGTAGGTGGTGGACCCAGGGTTCTCACTAGAGCCATTAGACGCCAGCATTCATGCGCTTTCCACTTGCTGTGAGGCTTAACTGTACCACCAAAACTCAATGGTATCACTCGCCCAGCCTCCTCGGCACCTACATGGTGCCCTGGTGGACGGACATTGTTCTAATCATTGTCATTGCTGTCACTGGGCATTGCATGTCCCTCTTCATTGCCAAGGACAAATTTGCCCTATTCCCACAGCCAGAAGCTTTAATGAGTACCCCTTGGGCTTCTGCCTAATTCTTTTTATTGGTTTTTCTCATGGCATGGGATTAAGAAAAAATGCTTTTAGAAAGTGGCGGATTTCCCGGCTTATGTAGGTTCCCTGGGCTCAGAAGACAGATTCACAAGGGAAAGGTTGTTGACATCAGAGACGAGAGTTCATATGGAAAACAAAGCAGCAAGTCATTTGCTCAATGACAAGTTCTAATTGCTTAATTCTTTCAAATTGGCCTTATATAGAACAGATTCTGTAAAAAAGGCACACAGGACTCTATCTTGTTTATGTTTCCACTGTGATGCTATCCACATCCTACCTGCTTTCCCACTGACGTTTGCCAGGAGTGAGGAAAACTTACACTTTTTTCCCCGTCTTCTATGAAGAGAAACTGGAAACGTTCACAAGATTTGCTTCACTTAAACATTAAAACCACCCTGTGAACCTAAGTGTCCATTGACAGATGAATGGATGAAGATGTGGCACATATATACAATGGAATATTACTCAGCCATAAAAAGGAATGAAATTGAACTATTTGTAGTGAGGTGGATGGACCTAGAGTCTGTCAATACAGAGTGAAGTAAGTCAGAAAGAGGAAAACAAATACTGTATGCTAACACATATATATGGAATCTAAAAAAAAAAAAAAAAAAAGGTTCTGAAGAGCCTGGGGCAGGACAGGAATAAACACACAGATGTAGAGAATGGACTTGGGGACACGGGGAGGGGGAAGGGTAAGCTGGGACGAAGTGGGAGAGTAGCATTGACATACATACACTACCAAATGTAAAACAGATAGCTAGTGGGAAGCAGCTGCATCACACAGGGAGATCAGCCCCGTGCTTTGTGACCACCTAGAGGGGTGGGATAGGGAGGGTGGGAGGGAGACGCAAGAGAGAGAGGAGATATGGGGATATATGTATACATATAGCTGATTCACTTTGTTATACAGCAGAAATTAACACAACATTGTAAAGCAATTATACTCCAATAAAGATGTTTTAAAAAATGGTTAAAATGGCAACTTTTATGTTGTGTATATTTTATCAGAATTTAAAAAATAAATTAAAAAAAAAGAGTTTAAACAAAACAGAACAAAACCAAAAAACCCACCCTGCGAGAAAGGTGATGGGATCCCTACTCTGTCAGCTTAGAAAAGTTATGTGCTTGTTGGTGCCAGAACCAGGACTTGAATCCAGGACTTTTCCAATATTATAGCATGCTGCCCCCATCAAAACATGTGAGAATTCTGGCTGTGGCCAGGGAGTCATCTTTGGCAAAGAAACAGAACAAAGCCCACTGCTCTTCGCAGGGCCTGGATACTTACTTCACCTCTTTGAGCCTCGGTTGCTGCATCTGTGAAATGGGGATATTACTAGTACTTCAGAGGGCTTTGGTTGGAGTTGAAAAGGGACAATGAAATGGTATTTATAAAGCACTTAGCACTGCCTGAAACATACATGCCCTCAACAAAGGGGAGACCTCAGTTTCCTCTCCTACTTGATGGTTATTTGCACCAGTGCATCTGTTTCCCTACTCAACTGCGTGTTTATAAAAGGCAGGGAGCATGTCTAATTTACCTCTGTGCCCCAGCATCCAGGAGACTGACTGATCTCCAGGAACTGTTTGTAGAATGAGCAGTGAAATGAACGTCTGTGTTCATTTCTTGTCAGCACCTGCCTCAGAATGCCTCCCACGTTCAGGATTCAATTCACCTCTTAGAGAAAAAGCCAGGCTCCTCGCCTTCTATCGCAACAGGTGACAAAGGGATTTTAGAAGCTGTTCTATGGCAAGTCTAAGTGGAAATCCCTTGGGGAGGAGATTTCCCATAGAAGCACGTTTGCCAGGCCCACTCAGGGCCCCGGGAGCCCATCTCGGACCAGCCCTTGCAGGCTTGTCATCTGTTTTACAGATTAAGAGAGTGAGGGCCAGAAAGGGGAAAGGACGGGCTCATGGCTGCACAAATAGGAACTGGTTGGGTGGGAACTTAACTAATTACACAATTAAATAATCCCATCATTAATGTGGAATCACAAAAGGATGGATACCCCAGCGTAAGAGAGAGAGCTCTCTGTGGAAGTGACAGGTTGAGATCTGGAGGAGACGTTAACGAGGCCAAAAGGCAGGGAGGAGCATATGAAGGGAATGTTTAGGAAGAGAGAACAGCAGGTGCAAAGGCCCTGCGGTGGGAGGAGTCAGCATGGTCAAAGCAAACAGAGTGAAGGGAGGATGTTAGCAATGCAGTTGGAGACAGAAACAGGGGTTGGATCATGCATGTTTTGAAGTCCCGAGGAGGAGTCTGGGTTTGGTTTCAAGGAGGGTTGTGAGCAGAAGGCTGACACAATTAGGTTGGGGGTTTTAAAATATCCCTGTGGTGCTTGGGGGAGAGGAGTAGGGGAGTTTTTGAGTCCCAGCCCTGCTGACTAGTGGTGTGACCCTGGGTGACTGCAGGTCATCACACCGGTTCTTGAGGTTGCTGAGTAAATGAGATAGTAATTAACAAGTTACTATAGTCATCACTAGTCAAAAGAGCTAAGAGTCAGGAGTCCTGGGTTCAAATCCTGATTCTGCTCATGTACCCCTCTGGGCAGGCAGAAGAGCCCATTGATTAAGAGCTCTGGCTTTGCCACCAGAAACCTGGGATCCAGGCCAAACCCTGCCACTGACCTCCTAGTTGCATGGCCTTCAGCAAGTGACCTTTCCTCTCCAAGCCTCAGTTTTCCCATTTGCAAACTGGGTACAATAATGGGAACTACTTCATGGGGTCGTTGTATGAATTTAATGAAAATTAGCAGCTTAATGTCTGATAAGTTATGGCCACTATTATTATTATTGTGGTCAAGTTCTATTTGCATTAAGGGCAATGCCTCTACCTCCTAGATCATTTCTTAGAACAATAAATGCAATATCCAGAACCTTGGGGATGGGTCAGCTGTACCGTCAGGTGTTGAGTGATTTCTTGGGAAAAATTCTAAGACAAGGGAAAGACTGATGTAGCCAGAAGAACTGGATTCCTTTCCCAGCCCCTCCACCAGTTGATCGTGTGGCCTTGGCAAGGCCCCGGCTTTCCAGGGTTCTCTGTTTCTTCCTCTCTGGGCACTGCTCCCAAAAGGAACTGTCCCTTTAACTAGCGGGCTGATCAGAATGCTCTAGGTTGGGGGCAGGGAGACAGGAGGATGGGAATCACTCAAATCCACTTTCTGTGGCTTCACCAAGTGCTCCTGTCACTTGATAAGGAGAAGCTGGGACCTCAGCTTTGCTGGTGTCAGAGAGAAGTCGGGATGGTTTAGCACCTTGCAAAGCTCGCTCATGGTATCTGGCTCTGCAGATAAGGCCCAGCTAATCAGACAAGCTGCCCTCCATCTTTCCTCAGATCCTTGCTCACCGCCAGCAGCCGAATGAATGGCCCTTCTTTAGAGGTGAACATATTTGAAATGATCCCTGACAAGGCACTGGAAATGAAAACTTGATCCTAAGCCCAATACAGGCTGCAGGGGCCTAAACTTCAGGCTGTGAAATGAAGGCCTAAGGAATTCCTTTTATCCATTCACTTACTTCTTTTTTTTTAACATCTTTATTGGAGTATAATTGCTTTACAATGGTGTGCTAGTTTCTGCTTTATAACAAAGTGAATCAGTTATACATACACATAGGTTCCCGTATCTCTTCCCTCTTGCATCTCCCTCCCTCCCACCCTCCCTATCCCACCTCTCTAGGTGTTCACAAAGCACCGAGCTGATCTCCCTGTGCTATGCGGCTGCTTCCCACTAGCTATCTATTTTACGTTTGGTAGTGTATATATGTCCATGCCACTCTCTCACTTTGTCCCAGCTTACCCTTCCCCCTCCCCATATCCTCAAGTCCATTCTGTAGTAGGTCTGTGTCTTTATTCCTGTCTTACCCCTAGGTTCTTCATGACATTTTTTTTTTTTTTTTTAGATTCCATATATATGTGTTAGCATACGGTATTTGTCTTTCTCTTTCTGACTTACTTCACTCTGTATGACAGACTCCAGGTCCATCCACCTCACTACAAATAACTCAATTTCGTTCCCTTTTATGGCTGAGTAATATTCCATTGTACAGATGTGCCACATCTTCTTTATCCATTCATCTGTTGATGGACACTTAGGTTGCTTCCATATCCTGGCTATTGTAAATAGAGCTGCAATGAACATTGTGGTACATGAATCTTTTTGAGTTATGGTTTTCTCAGGGTGTATGCCCAGTAGTGGGATTGCTGGGTCGTATGGCAGTTCTATTTTTAGTTTTTTAAGGAACCTCCATACTGTTCTCCATAGTGGCTGTATCAATTTACATTCCCACCAACAGTGCAAGAGGGTTCCCTCTTCTCCACACCCTCCCCAGCATTTATTGTTTCTAGATTTTTTGATGATGGCCATTCTGACTGGTGTGAGATGATATCTCATTGTAGTTTTGATTTGCATTTCTCTAATGATTAATGATGTTGAGCATTCTTTCATGTGTTTGTTGGCAGTCTGTATGTCTTCTTTGGAGAAATGTCTATTTAGGTCTTCTGCCCATTTTTGGATTGGGTTGTTTGTTATTGAGCTGCATGAGCTGCTTGTGTATTTTGGAGATTAATCCTTTGTCAGTTGCTTCATTTGCAAATATTTTCTCCCATTCTGAGGGTTGTCTTTTGGTCTTGTTTACGGTTTCCTTTGCTGTGCAAAAGCTTTTAAGTTTCATTAGGTCCCATTTGTTTATTTTTGTTTTTATTTCCATTTCTCTAGGAGGTAGGTCAAAAAGGATCTTGCTGTGATTTATGTCATAGAGTGTTCTGCCTATGTTTTCCTCTAAGAGTTTGATAGTGTCTGGCCCTACATTTAGGTCTTTAATCTATTTTGAGTTTATTTTTGTGTATGGTGTTAGGGAGTGTTCTAATTTCATACTTTTACATGTACCTGTCCAGTTTTCCCAGCACCACTTATTGAAGAGGCTGTCTTTTCTCCACTGCATACTCCTGCCTCCTTTATCAAAGATAAGGTGACCATATGTGTGGGGGTTTATCTCTGGGCTTTCTATCCTGTTCCATTGATCTATCTTTCTGTTTTTGTGCCAGTACCATACTGTCTTGATTACTGTAGCTTTGTAGTAGAGTCTGAAGTCAGGGAGCCTAATTCCTCCAGCTCCATTTTTCGTTCTCAAGATTGCTTTGTCTATTCGGGGTCTTTTGTGTTTCCATACAAATTGTGAAATTTTTTGTTCTAGTTCTGTGAAAAATGCCAGTGGTAGTTTGATAGGGATTGCATTGAATCTGTAGATTGCTTTGGGTAGTAGAGTCATTTTCACAATGCTGATTCTTCCAATCCAAGAACATGGTATATCTCTCCATCTATTTGTACCTCTTTAATTTCTTTCATCAGTGTCTTATAATTTTCTGCATACAGGTCTTTTGTCTCCTCAGGTAGGTTTATTCCTAGATATTTTATTCTTTTTGTTGCAGTGGTAAATGGGAGTGTTTTCTTAATTTCTATTTCAGATTTTTCATCATTAGTGTATAAGAATGCCAGAGATTTCTGTGCATTAATTTTGTATCCTGCTACTTTACCAAATTCATTCATTAGCTCTAGTAGTTTTCTGGTAGCATCTTTAGGATCACTCACTTCTTTATGGGGTTTCTCCCTAGCTCTCACAGCTTTGCTCTCCAATTCCCTTTTGAATGGAGTCTCTCCTTCTCTTCCTTTCTCTTATCTCTTCCTGTGTCTCCATTAGGGGCCAATTTTCTTTTGAGAACAAGAGGAATTGCCTTTGCCGTGTTGGTTCGCCAATCCAAGATGGCAGGAGTAGTCCATCAAGAAAGGTCTCCAGGCAGAGGAAAAGAAAATCAGGGCCTTACCTGGATATGCAAAACTGTATCTAAGGCCAAAATTGAACCATACAATGATCTCATTTAACATTCTAATTTTTAAAATTAAAAAAAATTACAATAGGTATTTACACATATATAATGCAGTTCTAACCAAATACCACCCATGTAAAAATTGATAGAAGTTCGGTTCTGGGAAATGTTTCTCTTGAACCATTTTGCTCTCCTCCTTTGAGGAAACCACTTCTTTAGTTCAATAAACACATACTGAGGGCCTGCCTAATTTATACCTCGTCATTCACTTTCAGCACTTATATGCCAGGCACTCTAAACGCGTCATCTCATTTATCACCCATGCAACCCCATGAAGTAGGTGTTACTGTATTTCACCGATTCTCAGGTCCACATTGATTGACAATTTAACATCTGAGATGAGACACATCTCTGAAATCTGGACACACAGTATGTCTTTGTCCCATTGGCTACATTTTAAAATTCCTTAGTGACCCATAAAATATTAGGTATCTTATAACCAATGCCATCTTAGAGTTGATGAAATATTTTACAGTGGAGGAAACCGAGGCTCAGACAGTGAAGCCACATAGCCAGCATGTGACAGAGCCAGGATTCAAGCTCACATCCTCTTCCTGCACAGCCCCAGGCCCTCAGTCCCCCAACTCTGTGTCCACCCCTGGGGCCCTGAGGTCAACAGATCTTGCCTAAATTGTTAGAGCTAGTCCTGTCTGGATGGTTAGATTTGTGGAAATCTAGCAAAATAACCTTGTAGGTCACCTACTTTAAACCCTTCCTCTTCCAAATGACCGGCCAAAGGGCTAGCAGCAAAATATTGAGAGAAAAGTGGGACCAGGATCCAGACACATGACCTCCAGGCATATGATTTTGTTCATCAATGTTAAGAGTTCAATTTCCAACCGGCCCCTATCTGTCCCCCAAACCACGATTCTATGTTTTACTTTTATCTCTCCTTTCTCTCTTTCTAAGTGTAAGCTGCCCACTCTTCTTTCCCTCCCTTCCAAATCTGAGCCAACTGGCTCCAAATTCCTTTTGTTGAGGTTTGTTAAAAACAAGGTGTTACTGTCTGTTCACACCTTTCCTCTGGGCAAGCTGCTTCCTCCCTGAAATTCCCTCTGAGCTCCAGCCAGCAAATTCTCATACGTCATCCTCCAAATGATATTCCTGCTTTGTATAGTTCCAGGTTTTAGCTCCCTCTTCTTTTTCATCACAGAATCTATAACCTTGAATCCTGGGTCCTGCAGCATATCTGGGCAAACAGGTCTCGATGTGAATAGCTAAGAATGGCGAACATTTATTGCCTCTTTCCATGTGCCAGGCCCTACCTTAAGTACTTCATGCACATCAGCACATTTCATCCGCAGAACGGCTCTGTGCGACAGGCTCTATCACTGTTTCCATTTTTCAGATGGCCTCAGAGAGGTGAAGGGACCTGCCCAAGGACACACAGCTAGGTTTCAAATAAAGTTTGCTCCAAAGCCTCTTTCTTAACCACCAGACTTTACAACTTCCCCCTCCTTCAATGCTTTAGGAGGTCGCTGACCCCCAAAAGTCATCCATTTCTCTTGCAGTTTCTTTTTTGGTCCTCACGATAGTGCTGTGGGTACAACTAAATTCCAAGCAAAGTGTGGGCAGAAAATGGCATCGTGTAGCCCCTGCATTGCCTCTGGGCCTTGCACAACATTGGACACGTCACATGGGCCCAATCCATGCTATTGCCTGAGTTATTCAATTCCCCCCTAACTCAGGAACTTAGACTGAGTCCAGCTGTGTGCTGGGTGCTAGGAAGAGAAAGGGAAGTTGAAGCTCTGCTCTCACGGAAGAAAACAAAGAAAAAGTAAATAGGAGTTCTTAACCTGGGCTGCAGGGATAGGCTTTGGGGGGATGTGGTCTGTGAACCAACTAAATTATATGCCCAGTGGTGTAGGGTGTGTGCATTTTGGGGTGATGGTGTCCATCCCTTTCAGTTGGTTATGGTCCTCTAAACAGATACAAATCACATGTGTTATGACAGTTCCCATGAAGTTCAAGATAAAGTGGAATGCATCATTGTTTCCACCCTGCAGACGGGAAAGCTGATACCCAGCAGGGTAAAGAGACATGTCCAGGGCCATCCAGCCTGTGCCGACCGCCAGGAACTGAATCCGTTTCCTTACTTCCTCGTATTAGGTTTCTGCTGTTCTCTTTTGGAATTGCAATCAGCCAGGGATAAGTGAAAGACCATTTCCCCGTGACGAAACAGCTATTTTGCTTTAAAAACAAACTGGGGGTCAAGGAGAGGGTTATGTGGACAAATTAAGCCTCATCGCAGTCACACAATTCATTGCAAGTACTTCTGACCACTGGTGGGAGGGGCTTAAGGCCCCTCAGCCCACCCCCACTCTGGGATTTAGGACCCAGTCCTCCTGGGTTCTCAGATGACTAATACTGCATTGGGCTTTGGTTCTGGCAACAGGGCTTCTGCCTCTGACCCAGGCTCAGCCCATGTCTTATCAATTCTGCTTAGTCTTGCCAATCCCTGTCTCAAGGACCAGAGTGCTGAACCCAAGGCTGGGGTCCAGCTTCCTGCTCTAATCTCACCCTGATACTTGGCCACCATCTGCAATCTTCCTCTCCAGGCACTGTATTTTGCCTTTCCTCTCATCTCCAGCCGCACCCCACCTGCCACCTCTCTCTCTCTCCAGGGGGACCATCTGCTTCAAAGCCCCCTATCTTCTCGGGCTGTGCCTGGTTATGTCCCATTCTGAGCCTGGTTCCTCACTTCTAAAAGCGGTGGCTGGAGACTTCCCTGGTGGTGCAGTGGTTGGGAATCCGCCTGCCAACGCAGGGGACACGGGTTCAATCCCTGGTCCGGGAAGATCCCACATGCCACGGATCAACTAAGCCGGTGCGCCACAACTACTGAGCCTGTGAGCCACAACTACTGAAGCCCGCGCGCCTAGAGCCCTTGCTCCGCGACAAGAGAAGCCACCGCAATCAGAAGCCCGCGCACCTCAACGAAGAGTAGCCCCCGCTCGCCGCAACTAGAGAAAGCCTGTGCCCAGCAACAAAAACCCAATGCAGCCAAAAAATAATAAAGAAAGAATTTTTTTTAAAATAAAAAATATATATTTATTTTTTTAATAAAAAACAAATAAAGCGGTGGCCGGAGCAATGGTTTTTCCAACTGCTTTAAACTACAGAATCCACTATTTCAGTGAGATCATGAATCGCAGCATAGAAAGATGATAAAAATGGGATTTTCTGGCTGACTCCACGGGGGCTATGAAACCTTTAAATTTTTCTTAGGATAAAGCCCAGGGCCCATACCATGATCTGAAAAGCCCTGCATGGCCTGAAACCTTCCCATTTCCCTGTTTTATCTCAGTCACTGACCTGCTTCTAATTCCTTACACGACTCAGGTTCCCTCCACCCCAAGCTCTTGAAACCGCCATCCTCTTTCTCTGAAGCGCTCCCTACCTGCTCCCCTTCACCTCGTTAGTTTCCATTTGTCCTTTGGATTTTATCACTTAACCAGGAAGCCACCAAGCCCAGCCACCAAACCCAGACTGGATTCTCTGACATACGAATGCATGGCCCCAGTGCCCTTCCCCCCTCTTTTATGTCTGACTTTCTTTCTGAGGGCATGGATTCTGTCTACTTTTGCTCACCACTGTCTACCCGTCACAAAATAGCTTTGATGAATATTTTATGAAAGCCTGAATGTGGTGGGAAGCTCAGAAGCCCCCTGGGCTGACCATTGACTTCTCCAATTTCCACCGGATCCTGATGGAAAAACCCCTGGACTGAATCACTTGTATTTTTTGAGCCCGAAGCTTTCGAGAACTCTGCAGTCCTAGTGCATATACAATGAAATAGGACGGGCAGGTAGGCAGAGTGGGTCTTCCTTCCTTTAGACTTTATCTTCTGGGCCCAGCTCAGGATCTAGGGCAGGAGGGGGGTTGGGTGACATTCTTGTCCATAGCCTTGTTTCCGATGACACTGCTCTTCAGTGAAATGGCAAAGACTTTGGCCAACACCACTAACAGCCCAATCTCATTCCAACCGACTCCATCAACTAAATGCCTTGGCAGGACTGAAAGTTGACTGTAGCAAAACCTCTTGAATGAAAAAATGAAAAATCTTGAACTAGTCTTTCCTTTCATGGGGTGGAAATTTCCATTACAACAGTACAGCTCCGGTTAGCTTCTGTGGTTCTCTTCTCCAAGAAATGGAAAAACCCGGGCAAATCTATGGGGGAGATCAGAGCTTGGGGGATAACGAAGCTTACGGGCAGTGTTCATAAGGTTAGATGCCTATAAAAACTGAGAGAAAATGCGTATGAGTGAAGTGGACAGTATGGCATATCAGGGGAAAAACCCATGCCAAATTAAGGGGCATGCTCGCCTATTCACAGCACGGGAATGTGGGTCCTGGGTTGTGAACTCTTCTGATTTTTCTAGGGATGCCTGAACTTGCGATTTTTCATGCAAACGTCTTCCATGTTAAATGCTGGAATAATTCATTGAAAATGTAAAATATTTCCTGGCCAAAGCTAAAAATGCATGTGGGTTAGTTTTGGCTTGTAGACTCCCTCATCTGATTAGAAGCTTGGAAAAAAGTCCAACTTCCTTTGCCTCCCCAGGAGTCCTTTGAACGGTGAGAAAGGGGATGGGAAAAGAGGAAATGTGGGTGAGGGCGCTGGGCTGGCGTATGAGTGTACGGACACCCACTCTCCCAGGCAAGACACAAAAGAAACTGCTTCCAGGGAAGCTGACTAGGCCATCACGGTGTGTCACTGACATGGGAATGGCATTCAATTATCACCACTGGAGTGCCTTCCACGGTTGCTGTTTGTGTTCCAAAATGTCTCAATGAATTTAAAAGGAGTGCTATGTTCTCTTAAAGGAAAGAAACCTAATGTTCTGTCCTTGATCAGAATCCACTGAGGAAAATGAGTGCTCTGAATGGGAGCCCTCCCTCTTCCTCTCTGGGGGAGAGAAGGAAACAGGGAGAATTGACTAAGGCTTTTGATTAGTTCACGCAAAAGTTTTGTTTGTTTGTTTTATTATTGCTTTGTCTTTCCTCCAACAGAAATTGACCTGACAGATCTCAGAGGAGAACCAATGGAAATATGTGGTGTGTGCATTGGGGCGGAGGGTGGGGGTAGGGTAATGGTTTATATTTACTGAGAGGCTTTCCAGGTGGTGGGACTGTGTTATGCTCCCACCTTGGTTCACAAATGAATGATATTTTTTGCTAAATAGGTGCATGGTATCTGCAGCTTCACAGGATGTATTTTTCCACTGACTGACCTCCTTCCCTCCTTCCCTCCCTCCCTCTTTCCTTTCCTTCCCTTCCCTTTCCTTCCCCTTCCTCTTTCTCCATCCACTCCTTCATTCAGTAAACATTTACTGAGCATTCTCTCCCTCTCTGGCACTGTGCTGGGCAGAAGGGATAAGATACACCTAATTCAATCACATCAGCTGCACAGTTAAGTGACATGAATCCATCTACATGAGCTCAGATACAGAAAGAAAGTTAAATAATTTGGGCAACTTGGCTTAACGTTCTACAAGATGACTACTGACTAAGCAATAGGTCACGAATATCTGCCACTCTCTTAGTCTCCACCCTCTTGCACCTCTCCAAGTGTGAGCCTCTTGCAAAGAGGCAGTGATTTTAGATCTCAATGTTAGAAAAGTGTGGTGGAGGACTGTGGGTTTTCACTAAAACTCATTTCCTGTTCCTCCTGCGCATAAAGCTAGACTCCACATCCCAGCCTCCCTTACAGTTAGGTACTGAGTGAGTCCTGCCTGTGGTTGCGTCACTTCCAGACCCAACGCATTAAAAGCCCCTGTGTCATCCTCCGTATTACTCACTTCTCTTCCAGGTGGATGCTGAGGACTCATCAAGGAACTCAAGACCCAAGGTTCTCGGTAGAGCCCCACGAGAGAAGGAATTTACATGCCTGAATGTCCATGAGGAAGGCTACTTGTTGACTTGGAATGTCTTCAATAGACATTTTATAAGCAAGATAAACTTTTAAGGCTCTAAGTACACAATTTTGGGGTTTATTATAGCATCTTGCATTACCTACCCTAACTAGTATATCAGCTCTTTCACCAAACGAAGAACTGATCATCTGTGGCAAAACTGGATTAAAATCCAGCCATACTGGACAGATAGGGAGGAGATGTGTGGTTCTCCAGTGTGGCTCCATGCTATGTAATTTTTTTTAACCTTATAAGCCGACCTTAGAGCCTCGACCATGGATATAAGGTGTGACTTTTCTATGTGGAGCATTACCTGTTCATAGACAAGGCAATTCAAACTGAGGCAATGATTTGGTCAGCTGAAGAAGTAAACACCTCAACTCCCATCTTCCCAACACGCACGACTCATAACAATTTCAGTTACCTGGGCCATTTCTGCACAAGCAGATGTTTACCTAGCCTTCATTGACAAAGTGATTATAGCAAAGAATGCCCAGGCATTCTTTCAGAAATCCACTCAGTCCTGTCCTGGGGTCAGGCTGGAACTCAATTCACCCCAATTTCCAGCCCATGTGGCTTCATTACTCATCTTTAAATAGAGATAAAAATATCAGTGTCAAAGATTGTGGGTTAAACACACACACACACACACACACACACGCGTGCTACTGTGGCTCATACACAGTACCCTTCTTTAAGTCAGAGCCCAAGAATGATCCTTCAAAGATCGAAGACTAGAAAACTTTAAAAAATGTAATAATATAGTGATGATGTTGGATAACTGACCCTCCCTCAGGTAACACCTATAAACTCCAGAGCCGCTGGAAGGTAAACAAAAATACACAGACTTGTAAGAGAGTCAAAACTTGAAAGAAGTAAAATAAACAAGGGTTCAATTGTTTGCTTTTGTGGCTTTTAGCTTTAGAGCAGGGTGAAGTCAGTGCTACTTGGGAAAGCCAAAACTCCAAGAAAAACTTTTAGTCTAAGGAGGAACAGAGGAAGGAAAAACAAAGAGAAAAAAAACAAACAAATAAAGCTACTAAAACAGAAGATTCAAATTCACCCACGTCAACACATACCTTAAATGTTAATATGACGACAGGCACCATTTACTGTGGACCTACTATGTGCCGGGTGACTTATCTGCATTATTTAATCTGGTCCTAATAACAACTTTGTGGGAGAAACAGTCAATTTCATGGTGATGAAGGAATCAAGGGTCAGGGAGATTAAATGTCTTGCCTAAAGTGTGATGTTAATAGAACCAAGATGTTAGGTCTAACTGCAAAGCTTCTGATAGTTCTATAGCATTCTTCCTCTAGGGTGGTTATCAGTACTGTGGTGTCAGAGCAAGAAAAACGGAGTGCTGCATTGCCTCTTCCTTCCTACTACCTCATGACAATTACAGTGGGTATAAGTGACTTGAAAAAACAACAGGAAAAGAGCAGCATAAGAGAAAATACCTGTCCCAACATCTACCTTCAGTGAGTGACCTCATATAACACCCCCTCGTAGAGCTAATATTAAAGTTTATGCTTTTTGCTTTAAACAAAATTTTAGATGCATTAAGAAGGAAATAAGGGTTGTCACGGTTCAAAAAACACTGGATTCATTCCATAGATACCTATTAGGAATAAACTGTCCCTGGAGTTTTCAAAATAAATTATTGTGGCTTCATCAGGCATCGGAGATTAGCTCTAAATCCAATGCTTCAGTGCCATTTTCAATTTTCTGTTCACAAAGAGATGGCTCAGTTTCTCTGGGTTCTTCTATCTTTCTCTGATAGTTTAGCTTAAAACAAGTTTCTCTAGGTTATGTGACAGCACCTCAAATGCGTACTGATTACCCTCATTTACCATACCCTCATTTACCATAAAGACAATACAGTGTGGATGCTGGACCATCTCACTGTCTTGACACAGACAGTGTTCAGCCTGTTCTCTCTGGGTTGCTGAGTTTTTGCGTGTTATTGGTGGCTGCTTAGTGCTAGTCAGATGGCTGTAGTTCTGAATCTTGACTCTCCATCTCATTAGCTGTGTAACTTTGGCCAAGTAATTTTCCCTTTCTGGGTTTTTGTTTTCTCATTTTCAAAGTGCAGACAATAATAACAGTACCGACTGCATAGGACTTTTGGAAGCTTAGGGGAGATAATGGATGTAAAAGACATAAAGTGGCTGGCATATAGGACACACTTCATTAAAAGTTTAAAACAATTGTACGCTATGCAGAACTGTTGCGCCATAGGTAGAGGAAAGAGCTACTATCTCTGGCCTGGGGTAGGAATTGAGAGAAAAGGAGATGGTCCTGTACATTTTCTCAGGGGAGGGACAACTTGGGTTGAGTTCTAAAGGGTGAATGGTAGTTTTCTAAGTGGGTTGAGTGGAAAGATGATTCCAGAGTAGTAAGAACATTTTCAAAGGCTTCTGTGGTAGAACACTGTCTGGAATGATGGGAAGAAAACTGGACACTTATGTTATGATGAGGCTGTGAGCGGGCCTATTTGTGCAGTGAAGGATTTGAGCACCCATTCTACAGGAGAGGCTGCCAAGATGCCGAAGGCCGACAGGGACACGCTGTAGGCTCTCTGGGGGAAAGCACTCCGGCAAGAGGGTGGAGGATGCATTCCAGAGGCATAACGAGGAGGCCTGAAGAAGTCTGAAAGGTCTGGCATGATGGTTCCCAAGAGCGAGGATGGTGACCTGAACAGGGTAGTGGCCGTGGAGGGGGAAGGAGAAAGGATGGACTTTAAAATCACTCCAGAGACGACTAACTAGTCGCCGAAAAATACCTGAAGAGAAAGAAGGCTTGATTCATTCTCCTGAAGAGGAAGAGATTCTGCTAAATTGATTTCTGAAAGGACTCTCAGGAGAATTAAAATTAATTCAAGAAGAAAGCAATTTGGTTCGAGCCATGGTTCTTAAACGTCAGTGTGATTGGTTTGGAGGAGTTGTTAAAATACAAATTCCAGGTCCCCTCCCTCAAAGATTCTGGTGCAGGAAGGCTACGATGGGAAACCATTAACCACATTTTTAGTAGGTGCCCCAGGTGAATCTGAGGGAGGGGACCCAGACCTCCCACTTTGAGAAAAACGGATTTAGGGAAAGCAGAGTGACAGTCAGGGTGCAGTTAGAAAGCCATACAAGACTAAATTGAAGCAAGGGCTTTGTGGGTTAGGCAATCAGGGAACACTTCAGGAAGAAAGTCACTTGTGAGCTGACTATTAAAGGGGGAGAGGAGGAGTGGGGAACACATTCAGGTGAGGAATTTACCAGCAACGAGAAGACCATCCTGGCAGATGTTAACTCATTGAGGATAACCTTGAAGGGCAAAAAGAAACCAGACTTGAAAGAAGCTTGAATGCTAGGTAAGCAGTGGTGGTAGCGGACGGGAGGTGCCAACGACAGCCATATATATATATATATTTTTAATTAATTTATTTATTTATGGCTGTGTTGGGTCTTCGTTTCTGTGCGAGGGCTTTCTCTAGTTGTGGCAAGCGGGGGCCACTCTTCATCACGGTGTGCGGGCTTCTCACCACCGCTGCCTCTCTTGTTCTCTGCGGAGCACAGGCTCCAGACGCGCAGGCTCAGTAATTGTGGCTCACGGGCCCAGTTGCTCCGCGGCATGTGGGATCTTCCCGGAACAGGGCTCGAACCCGTGTCCCCTGCATTGGCAGGCAGACTCTCAACCACTGCGCCACCAGGGAAGCCCAACAGCCATATATTCTTGAACAAGGAGAGGCTGTGAAATCCACCAAATAAATGGAGTTCCACCTCTCTTTAGATCTGACACTGAGTTAGCTCTGCCAATTATACCGATGGAAAGGAATAATGGGGGGGCAAACGAAGGCAAGAGGGAGTCAGGTCTGGTGGTTCAGAGATCTCTTGGTTACATGATACGAGTCTGTTCGCTTGGAAGCTCACGAGTCACGCTGGTTTAAAGTGGGACCTTTTACCAGAGAGAGAGAGAGAGAGCTGGGAAGGGGCAGGACACAGAACCACAGGCATTTCTGTGAAGCTTCTTAAGAAAGCTATTAGAAGGTCCAGAAAATGGATCCAGAAGGTAAGATCCTGGAACTACAGCTCATTAGAGCATCTCTGCTTCAGTCTCTGGCAAACTTGATGAGCTCCACCTGCCTGAAGCCTTCTCATATACTGTTCCCTCTGGCAGAACACTCTTCCACCCTCCACCTAGTAAACTGCTTCACATCCTTCTACTCTCAGTAGAAAGATACTTCCTCAAGGAAGCTTTTCCCAACTCCCAGACTGGATTAGATGCCCATTTTAGATGCCCTCCAAGCAATAAACCCAGGTGGTTAAGAACACAGGCTCTGGAGCTAAACTGCCTAGATTTAGGTTATGCCACTTAGCTGCTGTGTGACCTTGGGAAAATGCCTTAACCTCTCAGAGCCTCAGTTTCCTCATCTATACAATGGGGATGATATTAATAGCATGTGCTTCATAATTTAATGTGATTATTAATTGAGTTAGGGCATGTAAAGTGCTTAGAACAATGACTAGCACATAGCAAATGCTACATTGGTGACACAGCTATGTTAGAGCCCTCTGGACTACTTTTTTCCCAAGCATTGTGTTCTTGTCACAATGGTAGTAATCATTATGTGTGTGAGCAACTATGTCATGGCTGACCCCCACGTAGATTAAAGACCCCAAGAGGGACCACGTCTGCATTGTGTCCCGCTGTGATTCCAATCCCTGCACATACTAGATACTAAAAAATATGTATTGGATGAGTGTATCTAACCAAATCTTCATGCTGCAGATGAGAAAGCAATGACACATAGGGATGGAAAGTACTTTCCCAAGGCCACAGAGGGAGTGGGTACTAGGATTGCAGAGTCGGTTCTAGAATTAAGGTGCCTTAAAATTTGGAACCTTTGGGGAGGCATTTTGGAAATTTTTAAATTCTCCACTCAAATCCTGGCAGTAAAACCCTTCTTGCCTCATAATCACAATGCCCTCCTTGTCAAAAATCAGAAAGAGAGGTTGAAACATCGTTTTATGCTCTCCCTCTCTCCAGTTCTGTTCCCCCTCAGCTCCTGGCCTCTACATCATGCAGACAGCCCAGCCTGGCCCTCACCTGGAGGCGGGGCAGGCAGGATGCTGCGATGGTTCAGGTCTCTAGTGAAACATACCTGGCTTCCAATCCCGGCTAGCCACGGGACCCTGGTCAAGTCCTCTTTGGACCTTTGTTTCCACATCATAGCACGGAGGTGATAAAGTGTCCATATCCTAGAGTTGTTGACAAGTTGAGATGATAAAGTGCTGCCTGGCATGCAGTATGTGGTTAGTAAGTGTTCCTGTGGTTATTACATCCTTATTTTACACAGAGGAACTAATCCCAGGAAAGGAAGGGTTGTGACAAAGGACAAAAACGAGTGATTTGATGCATCCATTCAAGAGGCTTGTACCAACCCTTCTGTTGCCTACTGCTTGTCAAAGACATGAACAAGATACAGCCTTCACCTTGAGGGGCTCAGAGACTAGTGGGAGAAACAGAGATATAAGCTAATAGTCACAACATGCATCATGGCTGCTATCAAGAAGGGAGATACCTGGGACTAAAGGAGCATAAAGGTCTCACCTAAGTGAATCTGGAGGGTTCCAGGAAAGGCTCCACAGAGATGTAAGGACAGGCCACCCAGGTGAAGGTGAGAGATGGGAAAGGGCATTCCAGGCAAAGGTGTATGGCATGGAGATGAGAGAAAGCAAGTTGAGTGTCAGCTTGATTTATTCCTCAACAAATGTCTGTGGGACATATTCCTGTACCCACAATGTTCTAGGTCCTAGATTTCCATCTCACCCCACCACTTCCTATCAATGAGATCTTGGCTAAGGAACTTAACCACTGGGTCTTAGTTCCTCATCCATGAAACGGAAATAACAATAACAGTACCACGTTCAGAGGACTGTCGTGAAATTTCAAGGAATCCATCCAGATGAGGTGCTTGGCCCAGGACCGAGCTCATGATAAGCACAGATTAAAAGTGGTAACAGGGCTTCCCTGGCGGCGCAGTGGTTAAGAATCCGCCTGCCGGGCTTTCCTGGTGGCGCAGTGGTTGAGAGTCCACCTGCCGATGCAGGGGACATGGGTTCGTGCCCTGGTCCGGGAAGATCCCACATGCCGCGGAGCGGCTGGGCCCGTGAGCCATGGCCGCTGAGCCTGCGCGTCCGGAGCCTGTGCTCCGCAACGGGAGAGGCCACGGCAGTGAGAGGCCCACATACCGCAAAATAACAAAACAAAACAAATAAAAGTGGTAACGTACAAGAAGTGTCAGGCTCACAGGTGTGCGAGCGGTCCCCCGTAGCTGCCAGCTCTCCTTCCTTATCTTCACGGGTTTAGTTAAGTCTAAAGACCCATGGGGGCTGACGCTACACAACTTCCATTCTTGCCATGCTGTAGGAGGACTCTACCCAATGGCTAAGTACAAATTAGCAGAAGAGGATTCACCAAACTGCTAAAAAGCCGCACTGACAGTTTGAAATTAATCCTTGCCTCGGGCCCTGGATGTACCACTCTTCGCTTAAGTTTTGCCGCATAAACATGTTTTGGAACTATTCAGAGGTAATGGGACTGCACATAAGAGAATCAATTAAATTAACCTTTCCCCAAAAGCATCAGGTAGACGAATCAAGCCAAGGTAATTAAAGGGAATGGTTCTGCCCCTCTTTTAAGTTATCATTTTGTGCAAAGTGGCTCCCCATGTCATCACACTGCGGGTTTCCTCTCGGATGAATAGACACAAATTAAATCAGTTCCCAGACATCCCCTCCCTCCCAGGCTGTCTATTCTGGAGACAGCAGGTTTGAGCTTAGCCCAGAGGGTGAACACTAGCGGGATGGTGGTAGCTACCACAGCCCCTGCTCAGCATCAGATCCCAAGCAACTTGAGACCTGGGTGCGGTTCTCCATCTACATTTTTTTTTTAAATCACAGGCTCTAATACAGTGATTGGTACAAAAGGTTGGCTGGAGATAGGCAATGGGTTGGTTTTCTCCATCACTAATTTGCAAGTGCTTTGGGCCAGTGTTGTCCATTCTCTGGGAATCCGTTTTCTCATTTCCCAGTGGTCAGACAACTCTGATTTTAAGGACCCGTCCAGAGCTGATAATCTCTAAATTGTCTTCAATAGTCTAGACTTGCTATGAAATTTCCAATGACTCTCTGATCACTCCAGTGTCCTTCCAGGTTCTTGAGCATAACTCCCCTAGGACTTGGGAAGCTGAAACTCGTTTCCCTCAGTAGATTTTTCCTCCTTCTTCTTTAATTATAAAATCTCCACATTTTAGCTGCAGATAGGCCATCTAGGCTATATTGAATACTACAATTCTCAGCCTCACTTGCAGCTGGGCATGGCCATGGGGCTATGTTCTGGCCAATGGGAAGTGATAGGTATGACTCCGCTGAAAGCCCTCAGAAAGAAGTGTCCACCACTCCCTATTTTTACCCCTTCCCATTGCCTGGAAGGTGGTATAAGGACAGGAGCTGGAACAGCTGTCTTTGAAGATGTGAAGGAAGGTCCAAGCTGAGGATGCCAGAGCATCCTCTGAGTTGGAAGGAGCCTGGGGTCCCTGGAGATTCCAGATCTGTCTTGTTATCTCTGGACCATCCACACTGATAGAGAAACAGAGTCCTGTCTTAATTAAGCCACAGGTATATTTTGATCCCTCTGACATAGCAGTTGACCCAATATTATTAATAACTTATGCAGCCTGTAGAGGTGAGTCTTGCTTTACCCAATAATAAGATTGTGGAAATGTGTGAGTAAATGGAATTATTGTGCCTTCAATCACATTTTCAAAGTGCTCAGAGAAGCAGTATGTTGGGGTAGTCAAGAGTAGGATTTGGGAGTTAGAAGTGAAGTTCAGCTCTATTGCTATCTGTGTGGCCTTGGGCAAGTTACTTAGCATCTCTATACCTCCATATTCTTCATTTACAAAGTGGAGGTGTTTGTATTCATCTCACAAGATTCTTGTGAAGATTAATTGAGACCTGAATGCAAAGTCCTTAGCTTGGTACCTAGCACTGTAGTAAAGCACTCCATAAATATTCCATGGAATTATCTGGGAAGTGAAAAAACAAATGTCCCAGAATCCACCAGCACAGATTCTGGCTCCACTGGTCTCGAGTGGGGTCTTGGTATCTATGCATTTTAAAGCTTTCCAAGGGAACTCCCTGGTGGCCCAGTGGTTGGAACTCTGCGTTCCACTGCGGGGGAGAGGGGGGACATGGGGAGGTGGGTAGTGCATGGGTTGATCCCTGGTTAGGGAACTAGGATCCCACAAGTCGCGTGGCATGGCCAAAAAAATAAAGTAAAATAAAACTTTCCCAGTTCCTTGAGTAGTTGAGAACCACTGAATTAAAGGAATCTAGGGGGAGAGCTTTCTATAAATCAATTCCTGATTTGCCTATCGTGCTAATACAGCCACACCTTTAGGATGAGTTGTCCTTACCTTGCAATCCCTTTCTGTTTCTCTTTTGTTTTTTCCCCCATCATCTCTGTATACATGCTTGTTCCGGCTATCACTGTTCACAGCATGAGCTTCCGGAGGAACCCCTGAGTCTAAGTTACAGTCTCAGCCTGATTCCAGTGATAACTAATACCTACATATTGGGTTGGCCAAAAAGTTCGTTTGGTTTTTTTTCCGTAACGTCTTATGGCTTAGTTTTATGGGCTTTCTGGAGCACTTTCATATATATCATCCCACTAGATCTTGGCCACAGCACTGCAAAGCACTTAGGGCTGGTTTTACCATCATCATCACCTCCATTTTACAGGTGAGAAAACTGAGGCTCAGAGTGGTTAAATAATTTCCCCAGTGGGAGCCCAGATTTGAACTAAGTTTGGTCTGATTTCAAAGCTTGTGATTCACTCCTGAACCCCTCTGCTTCTCTAATACTGCATTGTGATTACTGAAATGAGTCATCTCTTCGTTTATTCAATACACGTTTGTAGTCTCAAAGACCAAAGAGATGGATAATTCCATGAGCTAATGAAACCCTGGGTGGACCAGGAGCTTCTCCCTATTTGCCCAAATCCAGCTGCGAGTCTGGTGCAAGCTTCGGGGGAAATCCGAAGTCACCAAAGCCCTCTGGAGTATCCACAGAGGGAGGCTGGACCATGCCAGAATTCCCCAGGAATTCCATGCGAGGAAAGACGGCCCTTTTACCCTTCTCTCCAAATCTATCCCTTATCAGATGAAGGCATTCTCTTTAGTCAGAGGGGCTTGAAAGCCACTGCAAGGCCACTCTCCTGTCTAACTTGCCCGAGCCAACTGCAGATCAGAAACATTACGGTGAAAAGCCCCTGTCATCTAGAAAGCCTGCGTTCCATTTGCCAAAAAAAAAGTTTCTCTTACACATTATATAACTCCAGGGAGGTGGTTGCTTAGCAACTGAGCCAAGTTGGCTGGGCTAGGAGGACTTATTAACTCTTCCTGCAGTCAATTGACATTGTTGAGTCTTCCTGGAAGGCCATCAGCCACCCTATTTTCCATAACAGAAAGCTCATGACATTCATCTGTCCTTACACCAGGACCCCTCCTGGCTCTCTTTCCACCAGAACTGCATAGGTGACAGTGTGCAGCTTACCTAGTAAGGCCAGCCTCAGGCTTTCCCCGGCCCATGGACAGAATCTATTGAGACTCCATTTGGTCACTTTAGCTACATGAAATTGAACACCTGGCGAGCAAAAGAAGTTAAATGCACATTGCCACATCAGCGTACACACTTACATTTTTAACAGGAATTCACGGAGCACCTACTGGGTGCCAGACCCAGTGCTAGGTACCGGGGATCGGCAGTAAACAAAATCATCAAATGCCCCACCCTGATGAACCTACATTCTAGTTGGGGAGAGAGATGGTACCTATGGAAAGAAAGAAATAAACAAGCTGCTTCTGTTTCTCATAAGTGCTTTGAAGGAAATAAAATAAGGGGACGTAATAGAAAGAGCCTAGTGTACATGTAGGAGGGGGTGTATCTATATCTACAGCTATCTGTATGCACCCACCTAAATTTATCCATCTATGAGATGTGTCCACATTCTGGACACACCGGGTTGAGGCTGACAGATATCTTCCATTCAGTGACAGCATGACAAGAGCTCTAGAGCTGCTCTTGTTCAATCTCAGAAATCTTTCCTATCCCTGTAAATGGTATCATCCGATCCAGCCAGTCACTCAAGCAGTAACCTGGGGGACACTTTGATTCTGTTTTCTCCCCTTTTCCCACATTTATCCAACAAATCTATTGACTTTGATTTAAAAACAGGGGACTTCCCTGGTGGTGCAGTGGTTAACAATCTGCCTGCCAATGCAGGGGACACGAGTTTGAGCCCTGGTCCGGGAAGATCCCACATGCTGCAGAGCAACTAAGCCTGTGCGCCACAACTATTGAGCCCATGAGCCACAACTACTGAGCCCGTGTGCCACAACTACTGAAGCCCGTGCACCTAGAGCCCATGCTCCGCAACAAGAGAAGCCACTGCAATGAGAAGCCAGTGCACCACAACGAAGAGTAGCCCCCGCTCGCTGCAACTAGAGAAAGCCTGCGCGCAGCAACGAAAACCCAACGCAGCCAAAAATAAATAAATAAGTATATTTAAAAAAAAAGAATCAGAAGAAGTCGACAAGCCTGCACACAGTGGGGTACAGCAATGATTCTGACCCCCTATCTGAATGATTAACTTAGACTATGTCCTTTTTTCTCTTTAAAAACTTTCATGCCTGAGCATAATCTTTGGAGCAGGTTTGTGGGGGACACTGAGTCCACCATCTCCCCAGATTGCCGGCATTCTTATTAAAAGGAACTTTCCGGGCTTCCCTGGTGGCGCAGTGGTTGAGGGTCCGCCTGCTGATGCAGGGGACACGGGTTTGTGCCCCGGTCCGGGAAGATCCCACATGCTGCGGAGCGGCTGGGCCCGTGAGCCATGGACTCTGAGCCTGCGCGTCCAGAGCCTGTGCTCCGCAACGGGAGAGGCCACAGCAGTGAGAGGCCCGCATACTGCAAAAATAAATAAATAAATAAAAGGAACTTTCCTTTCTACGAACATCTGTCTCTCTCTCTCAAGTACTGATTTTTGAGCAGCGTGCAGCTGGACCCGATTCGGTAACAGTGTGTGTGTGTATAAATATATATACTTAACTTGCTTGTTGTTTTTCTCCTCTTATAGACTGAGCTTCATGAGGGCGGAGACCACATCTATTTGGTTCCAACAATGTCACCAGCATCTGTCCTGGAGCACGGCATATATAGACAGTGTTTAGATATTTATATTTTCTAAGTGAATGAATATAACATAATAAAATAGCTAGAATTTGCTGAGTGCTTACAACTTCCCAAGCACAATGCCAAGCACTTAACATAGAATCTCATTTAATCTTCAATGATAACCCAATGAGATGGGTGTTACTATCCCCATTTTAGAGATGGTAAACTGAGGTTCAGAGAGAAGAGCTGATAGGACCAAGGTCACACAGCCAGGCAATCAGTGGCTAGGCTGAAATTAGAACTCAGCTTACTCTGACTCCCAAAGCTGGACTTTTCAATCACTATAGAATTCCTAATACCTTGAGGAGTTTTATGATGCTTTTTTCACCCTTCCCTACTCTGCTGTATGAGGAATATTTCACCCATAGGCAGCAGGCCTAGCAAAGGTAGCTTGAGAGTCTGAGATGGCATTTCAGGTGAGCTCAGTCTGGCCAGTCTTGTAAAGTCAGGCAAAGTTCAGTTATCTGAACAACCAGAGCAGAGCAGACAAAGGGCGAATGAAAATAACTCCCCTCACCGAGTCACCCCCGATTGTGCGTGGGAGGCTTTGCAGGACATTTGAGATGCTCTGCAGAACGGAGCATCTCCCTATTGCTTTATGCCCAGCACAAACCTTGATGAAAAAGAATATGTCGGTGGAAGTAGCTGGCCCTAAACAGTTCTGCAGGCGGAGGGAACTTGGTTTGGATTAAAGTAAGATAATGCAAACAGCTCTTTGTTCGGATGTTCTGAGCCCTCAGTGAAGATCCTTACATGGATTTGTATCCACCCAAAGTCCTTTCAGGTGGGAACTCTTCCTATCCCCATTTTACAGGTGAGAAGATGGAGAGAGACAGGGGTCTGCTCCAAGTTGCACAGCCTGTAAGTGGTGGATCTGGGGTTCCCACTGAGGTAGGTAAAGATCCAGAATTCTCTTTCCTATACCATCAGGAATACCCCCATCCCATGAGCCCCCAACCCTTTTCTAAAGACCTATTGCATTGCCCAATGGTAGATTCATATGCAGATTCCCAAATACCATGAAATGGCCAAGATGAAACAGGTACTGTGGATCACAGACAATGGATGTGCAGTCCAAGCTCGTCAACCAGTGAGGGTAAGGTAAGGCTCTCTGAACTCAGGGGTGGGGAGAGACAGTCACATACACATTTAATCCACATCTCCTTTGCTTCAAGATGCACTAGTTATAACAAAGATCCAGTTATATCAAAGATAATCATCTTTGACAATACCACTGTCTTCTAAAGGCCAAGAAGGTCAACAGAATGAGCTAGCCTGTATAAAAGCCCCCTAACCTCAAAAATGCCTTGCTTTTCCCATCTGTGAAATAGGAATTTCAGGAATAGGGTCTAGTTGCATCTAAGATTGCTTTTAGTCCCAGAGTTCTCACCTCCAGCCTTTGAGTTTGCTCTTCTCTGAGTCTGCAATGCCCTTCCCTCTCCTGTCTCTGCTGAGTTTTACTCATCCTCCAGGACTCAGCTCAGGGCTTGCCTCCTCTGGGAGGCCCGCCTGCCTTCAAACCCTAGTCTGGGTCACGTGCATCCCTGGAGCTCTGGGGCTTATTTCTATCCTGGGACACACTGCTATGTGTCAAAATTGTCTGCTTATACATCCAACCTCCCCATCAGCCTCTGAGACTCTTGAGGGCAAGGATTCTGTCCTAGACAACTTCTTTCCTTCAACAGCCAGCACGGTTCCTGACACTCAAGAAACACCCAGCACGGGTGCACTGTACACACAGCACCATAATCTCCAGCACGGTTATTATTCCTGGGAGAATTTGAATCAAACAGCCACAGGGAACTGAGCAAAATGAACGCCATGGCAAGTCAGTCTAATGCCATGGTGGGGTGGGAATGGAATAACCAATTTTCTCTACACATCTCCTCAATGTTCAAAAATGTCAAATGAAGAAAAAAAACAAACTGTAAAAATAGTACCTTTTTTGTTCATGCATTTCCCACTATTTTAGGACAATGTAAAATAACAGGATTGAAGAAAAACATCAGGCCAGGGTGAGCTCTTGGCCTTGACACAAACTCGCTTTGTGACCTTGCGTAAGTTATCTGCCCTCTCTGGGTCCTACATGCTTCATCTTTAAGTAAGGGAGATGGACCAGGGTATTCACCAAGTGCTCTGATGCATATACATTCCTCAGGCATCGAGCCATGTTTTTTTCACATGGATTTTCTGGTGACAAATGAAAGGGTTTTTTTTTCCCCTGGGGAACTGTCTCATTTTTCCGTGTTCAAAGACGCACAAAACTGCTCACAATTCCCTGCTGTTGTAAGAGCAATTTGCCTTCATTATCCTAAAGCTTTCAGCAATTCTTGAAACCACTTTTTATATGGAAAAAAACTGTTCCTGATGTGACCACAGGAGATAAATCTGCTATTTCACATTTCAGAAAGTAATCAAAATGCTCCCTACTAGGTAGGTACTGATTACAATTTATGGCGAGGGCTGAAAACTGCTTTTATTGTCCTCTTTCATCTGTCCAGAATTATTATTTCTATTTAGGACAGGAATGCCTAAAGGGGTGGAGGGTGAACGTGAAGAAATCTCTTTGGTGTGACGTTTATGCTTCATTTTGTGTTTCTTTCACAAATCACATTATTTTGGGTTGACCAGATAGCTCATTTGTATGACCACCCCTTCCTTTCATTCAACTAGGAAACAAAAAATATAGGAGGCATAATAGAGGACTTGGGAAATGGGCCTATTTTACCCATTAAGGCCTGAGGCCTACAAGCTTTTTAAGAGCCCATGAAAACATCTGGGAGCTAAAAATAATATATTGGCTCCAAAGTAATAAAACTGCACAAGCAAAATTAATAAAGGCTCAACTGAAACGGCTCCATAACCATACCATTATGTCAATCTTAGTATTTTTTAAATTTCGTGTCACAAAGTTTCATTAAATTTGAAAAGAGCTGATGGGTTCAAGTCTCATTTCATAAGAAATGTGAGTATGTGTGATGATTTTTTCAAGAAATTACAGACAAACGTAAATTGAGAGAGTTACTGTGGTAACAAAATAATTCCAAAAGTATAACTTTAATATTTCCTTTAAAATGTTATAATAAAAATGCATTTAAGGGCTTCCCTGGCAGCGCAGTGGTTAAGAATCCACCTGCCAATGCAGGGACACAGGTTCGAGCCCTGGTCAGGGAAGATCCCACATGCCGCAGAGCAGCTAGGCCCGTGCGCCACAGCTGCTGAGCCTGCGCTCTAGAGCCCGTGAGCCACAACTGCTGAAGCCCACGTGCCTAGAGTCTGTGCTCTGCAATGAGAGAGGCCACTACAGTGAGAGGCCCACGCACCACGATGAGGAGTGGCCCCCACTCGCTGCAGCTAGAGAGGGCCCATGCACAGCAATGAAGACCCAACACAGCCAAAAATTAATTAATTAATTAATTAAAATAAATAATAAAAAATGCATTTAATTTGTATGATGCGATGTGAGTTTGGGGCTCCAAAATAAGACTTCTTAGGGCAAACCAAGGTCTTAAAATGGCCTTCCATAGGATGAGCTGATGAATGGACAAGTTGATAGATGAAAAGACAAATGAATGGATGCATGGATGGAAAGACAGATGAATGGATGGATTCATCAACAGGTGAATGGATGAAAAGATGGTTGGATGAATGGACAGCTGTATATAAGGACAGATGAACAGATAGGTGGATGGATGGACAGATAAATCGATGGGTTGATGAATGGGTGGACAAGGATGGATGGATAGGTGGATGGACGGGTGGATGGTTGGTAGGACAGGTGGATGGACAGACAGATAGATGGATGGATGAAGTTACCTGCCCAATATCTCTCAGTGAGTTAGTGGATGTGCCCTGATTCCTCACTTTCAAGCTGTTATTAAAGCCATTTAAATTTAGTCACAGTTCCTCAAGCACAAGGACGGGAAGGGTCCCGAGAGATCACCTAGTACAACCTGCTCATCCTACAGATGAAAAAACTGAGGGTCAGAGAAAGGAAGAGACTCAGCTGATGGCACATTTCCTTTATTCTAATCAAGCAGGAGGTTGTTATTTAAATGTTTGCCACTTGGAGAGACCTGGCACACGCCTATTTCTCAGGCACCCTACGTATTTATAGGATAGTGTTTCACAGCTGATGGCAACTTGCTGCTAAACTGACAGGTCTCTGTCTCGCCAAGCCCCACAATCCTTCCTGCACACTTTCCCTGCTGTCTCCTGAAAAAGGCAGAATGGTGAATGGCAGTGTTGTGTCTACACAACAGAGTCTACTTTGTAGACTCTGCTCAGGAGAAACACCTCTGCTTGATTCATGCTCATGCCATCTTATTCTTAGCACATACTCTGTCCCTTCCCGAGTCCTTCAGGTATCAGTTGAAACATGGTAGGAAAAAAAGAAGCTCTTGGTCTCCCAACATACTGGACTTGTCTGTGACTTTTCTCTTGGTGACAGCATTTTGATTTTCCTTTGGGAGGCCTCCATTCCTCCCTCTTAATCCATGTGTTGGGGGAGCTCAGCCCTGGCCAATCAGGTCCTACATCACTCCAGCTCCAGTCATTGGTTCAAAGGTGAGCACATAAACCAAGTCTGACTATATGGTATACACATATATTAGCCTACTTAATCCTCTCTACCACCCTGTGAAATAGGTACCCTTATAAATCTCTTTTAAAGATGAGGAAACTGAGGCATGGAGAGATTCAATAACTTGCCTGAGATTGCAGAGCTGATAAATGTCAGAGATGCAACTTGAACCCAGGTGGCCTGATTTCAAGACAGCATGCCTAATCCTGCAATATCCTGCCTTTAATATTTGGTGTATACTCTGTCTTCCGAAAATACCAGTTGATGGGTTTTATCATAGATGCTGAAAAAAATATATGTTTGCTCCCATTAAGTGCTTAGTTTACAGCTTCAAAGTGACTTAATCCTCGGTGAATTGGACTGAATGACCTCAAGTCATTTCATACATACGACAACTCACTTTTCTGGAACTTTACTTCCTGGTAGCCTCAGCTAAGTGGAAGCTGCTAAGAACTAAGAACGAGTGAAAAATGAAAGCTTACAGTAAAAAACATGGCAAAGGGTGGGCGCCAAAGCTGGCGGAAGTTATCCATGGAAGAATCCCTCACTCTGATTTTGCACACTATTTTTACATGAACGTCATCTATCTTCTCAGCTTAAAGTAATTTAGAAAATGGCAATCTGGGAGGCACTCAAGTGTAGCACTGTGGAGTCACTGACTCATGAGTTAGACTCATCTAGAAGCAAATCCCAGCCATGAAACTGACAGGTAAAGGAGTTTGCCTCTCTGAGCCTCAGTTTCCTCATGTGTAAAATGATGGCAATAATAGTATCTACCGCACACCATTGCTACGAGAAGGAAATTAAATGGTTTGTATAAAGTGTCCAGCATATAGTAGGTCGTTGATAAATTATATCCATTATGATTGGCCAATGGTAAGTTTTCCATCCCTTCTCGGGCTCAGTTTCCTCACATATAAACTACGGATTATAACAGGAGTCCTCCTGGGGTATTTCTCAAGGTTGCTGGATAGAGTAGTAAGATAACAGAAATAAAAATGCCTTTTAAGGGGCCAAATGCTACTTAAGTGTAAGGTACAGCTATTACTTCTAGGGCAGTAGGAATTATACTATTGTTAATACTTGGTACATTAATCATCATTATGACTACTGTTATTATTATTGCTGCTGCTACTATATAAAAGAATATAATATTAGTCCTTAGGTTCCTGCAATATTTCACGATAACCTCCTGGATTAAGAGTGACCACACTTGGGCTTCCCTGGTGGCGCAGTGGTTGAGGGTCTGCCCGCCGATGCAGGGGACACGGGTTCGTGCCCAGGTCCGGGAGGATCCCACATGCCGCAGAGTGGCTGGGCCCATGACCCATGGCCGCTGAGCCTGCGCATCCGGAGCCTGTGCTCCGCAACGGGAGAGGCCACAACAGTGAGAGGCCCACGTACCGCAAAAAAAAAAAAAAAAAAAAAAAAAAAAATTTAAGAGTGACCACACTTGAAATGAACACCCAGAATTGTGGCCTCTCTATCGAACCTGAACCAATAGCACCTCCTTTGTACCTGAAATGAATTTAACAAGGGTCGCCTGGCATGAGGAGATACAGACATAAACTGAGTATAGAGAGGTGAGTACCTAGCATAGCAGTTCCCAAGCACATGGCAATTGCACAATAAATTCTATATCGTGAATGAGTACGAGAGGTAGATTAAAGAAGGCGGCCAAGACTCTGCCATCAAGAATGAGGTTGGTTTCCCCTCCCCTTGAATCTGAGCTAGCCTTGTGACTTGTTTTGACCAACAGAAAGCCAGCCCTTGCAAGATCTTTAGCTTTTGCCTTTGCTCTTGGAACACTCCTGCTTAGAATCCAGCTGCCATGCTGGGGGAAGCCCAAGCCACATGGAGAGGCCACGTGAGGGAAAAACTAAGGTGCTCTGGTGATACGAAGCTCAAGTTGCCCAAAATACGGATGAGCCCCTTAGACCTTCCAGACCAGTCAAGCTGCCTGATGACCATGGCTCTGTCCAACAGTACATGGACCAGAAGAATCTCCAAGCTGAGCCCTGTTAAACCACTGAATCGTTTGAGATAATAGATGGTTGCTATTTTCAGCCACTAAGATTGGGGGGTGGTTTTTTATGCAGCGATAGGTAACTGAAACAAAGTGATGTCAGTGCTCCAGTGAGATGTTCCTAACCCAGCTTCAAGGGGTGGGGATGGCTTCCCAGAAGAGACAGCATGTGAAGGCATACCGGATTTATGGGTGATGCTGGCATGAAAGGGCCCTGGCTCTCACACGAGTCAAGCCTCTTCTCTACATGATGCTTTTGAGTCCAAGGCGGATAAGTGACAAGAACCAGGATTTTTAAATCTTTTCTCACCTGAATAATTGTTTCTCCTCTTTAGGGATCAGCCCCACTTCCCCGGCTTTAAATCAAAATGACAGAGCCTCCAAATTTGTTCAGGTGCTCACGCACTTATAAAAATGTCTTTTGCTGGAAAAGTCCTGGTATGTCTAATTTCTGCCCCAAGCACATTTTTTATAGTTAAGCTATATTATGTCATTTAATTTACCCTGCAATGTCAGGCCTCCATGAAACCAAGAGCCAATGATAATACATATAAGATCTTTATTGGACAGTTTGATCAGGGACTGAAAGGAGGGGAGGGGGGCATTTAATCATCATTTGTCCAAATTTATATTCTTTTCCTCTGCTCTCTGCTTTTTCTGTGTTCTAGCCACTGCAGGGAGGACAAAGAAAGCCTTCCAAAGCACCTGACCAGGTTTGAGGAGGCAAGTGTGTGGATTGGTTGGAGGTCTGAAACACTGCTGAAGGGTCAAGGGCTGGGAATCCATGGACTTCTGAGCAGACTCAGAGCATCAGCCTCACTTCCATTGTGCTTGGAGAGATTGTGCCAGGAGGGGTGGGCTGGGCTGAATGGAATTCAAATGGTTCCAGACCTTCCAGAGAGGCAGGAGACAGGTGGGCCTGTCTCATGGTAGGGGCGTGAGGGGGTGGGATAAATTCCTTCAAGTCCTACCAGCAAGGGCTTCCTAAATAACCCTCCTCCACTTCATCAACAGCTTTCCAAAACAGATCAGGCCACTCTCCAGCTCACATGGCTTCTAAGCACAAGAGAACAAACTCCCAGTGTCTCCTGGCAGCCCTCCCTGCCCTACGGGATCTGGCTCCACCACCTCTTAATGTCATCATGCCCACTTTCTTCTCAGTTCTCAACACTCTGACCACAACGGCTTTCCGTTAGTTCTTTGAATGCCCCAAACTCTGGCGACTTACCCTGGCCAAGGCCAGAGCGAGATCCTGGCGGCTAACACATCCCTGGCTCAGCCTGGCCCCTGCAACAGCAAAGGTGGGGGAGAGGGCTGATGGCAGGGATAATCCAAGTCAGGGAGGCCGGCCCTGTGCACGGCAAACCTGGGCTGGTGGGCAGGAGGCTGGGTGTGATCGATCCCATGCTTCACGGGGCACATTTATTTGGCTCATTAAGGGAGTTAACTAGATTTCCAGGAAGAGAAGAGCTGGGAGACAGGGACTGCCCCTGGGGAGGGAACAGAGTAGACTCCCACCGCACCCATATACCACAGAGAGGCAGTGGATTCTTTTAAAGTCCCTCAGACTCAAATAGAAATCCCAGCTCAGAGTCTTTCCAGAGCTGTGCGACCTTGAGCAAATCCCTGACCCTGTCCAAGCCCCAGTGGTGACTGCTGTCAAATGGGCATGATAGTCTCTAACCCGCTGGACATGATGGGGGCTTAAATGGGAGTAAAGGGCGTAGCGTGTGTCTGGCATATAAACGGTAAGCATAATTATCATGAACAAAGGAATCATAAAAGGTCATGGTTTAGGGGTCAAATAATCCAGGTACACTTTATCGATGCATCAGAAATCTCCAGGTACAGTGGGTAGAGCTTCCGAGGCAGTAGGCAGGCGTGTAGCCCAAGTATTTGTGTCTTTAAAGGCTCCCCAAGGAATTTTAACTCCCTCTTAAGTCCATTTTGAAAACTACTGATTCAGTCCAGGACGCTAAATTTAGAGATGGAGAAACTGAGGCCCAGAGAGGGACAGCGATGGGCCCAAGGTCACACAGCACATCTCCACACACACACAGCTCCAGAATGCAGATGTCTGACCCCTGGTTGGGTGGTCTTTCTGCTAGTCCATGCCAAGGAGTTAGGTTAAACCAAGGTGCCTGGCTCTGGCTAAGCCCCCGTGGGCAGTGTGAGGGCTGCGCTCACGTACTCAGCTCATACTCTTCAGAGGTTATAAATACTCTCAGGGTCCCCAGCTCCCTTTTTAACCTCTTCATGTACACAGCGCCCCAGGAGAATATCTGAAGTTCTTCGGAAACTCTTTATGTTGTTTATTATCACACACTGACAAGCTGAACCCTTTCTCTCCTGTTGCAGGGCTGGGCCATCACTTTTACCCCACTATGCAAATAACGAGTGATGGCTGCGGGGGATGCAGCCCACCCAGCACATGGATGGATATTTGATGGATCAATGAATGTGCTGAATCAGTGAATAAATGAAAAATCACCGAGAGTAAGTTCCTTGAGGGCTGGCACTGGTGTTTGTTTCAGGGCCTGGAGCAGAGCCTACACAGTAGACACTCATTAAATATTTGCTGTTTGTGGTGGAATCAGTGAATTTCCAGCACCCTCCTGGGAAAGACAGATGCTTAAATAAAAACTGAGACTAGTATAGGCTTATTACTACAGCAGGGGTGCCAGTCTGGGGCCTTGGGGCCAGCACAGGGAGAGGGAGGGGGAGGGGACGCATTAGGGAAGGGAACCCGGAAGTGGGTACACGGTATTGGAGACTGGGGAGGGAACCAGTGAAGACAGCCTGACTTGGGTTAATTCTGGGCCTTGTTCCAGTCACAGAAAAGAGGCCCAAGAAATAGAAAAGCAAGTTACGGACCAATATGGAGAGCATGGTACCAGGCTGTAAGAATTCAAAGTGTATATGCTGGGACTTCTTGACCACTGTGCCACCAGGGAAGCCCAGGACTCATTTTCAATATCACTAGCCTCTCAAAGTTGTTCGTGACCATCTACTACAATAACGGGCACCCTCTGCCACATGCACACAAGTAAACGACTATTTTTATTACTACTTAGAATAAAACTACTCCAGGACCTGAAAGAGGTCATTTGCTTGTGGCCAAACCTCATCAACTGATTGTCCAAGTTTATGCTTTATGGACATAGTGGGTACGTAATTTACATATATACACACACCCAGGTACATCTATATAATTCTCTGCAATTCAGGGTGTATTTTCCCACATGCCTAAGAGAATGCAGCACCAACATAGTTGCCATAAGTGAAATCAGTGACATTGCTCTCAGCAGGCCCTGACGGAGCTCTCTTGTCTGTGTCTATGAAGTCCGGAATGGTTCTTGAAGGTTTTCTTCAAGTGGCACACTTATGTGGCCCATGAAAGAGCACCTACTAATTTTTTTTCTTCTTCTAGAAATGAGGGTGGGTGAGACCAAGCCAGTTTGCTTTGTGTAGATATTAGCCAGGACCGCAGGCAGTGCTCTGGGAATTGGCGGCTCCCAGCCCTGATCCCTTGGAGAGAGCTGCCCGCTTGCCTGGAAATCATCAGGGTAACACAAGACAGGATGGAGGAGAGAAGAAAAACTTGCATTTTTGACTCACACTTGAGTTTGAAGAATGATTAGCTGTTGGGACTTCCCTGGTGGCACAGTGGTTAAGAATCCACCTGCCAATGCAGGGGACACGGGTTCGAGCCCTGGTCCGGGAAGATCCCAAATGCCGCAGAGCGACTAAGCCTGTGCGCCACAACTACTGAACCTGTGCTCCAGAGCCCGCGAGCCACAACTCCGGAAGCCCGGGCACCTAGAGCCCGTGCTCTGCAACAAGAGAAAGCCTGCACACAGCAACAAAGACCCAATGCAGCCAAAAATAAACAATAAAATAAAATAAATTAATTCAAAACAAAACAGAAAAGAATGGTTAGCTGTTAAGTTCTTTCAGGACAAGGATACGTTTTATTCATCTAGCTCTAGCCCGTGCCAAGTACCTGATACAGAGTAGAAGGTCTTGAAGGATGAGAAAGTGGTCTTGAATGAATGAATGAATGAATCCTAATCCACCACCATTTAGCCATCTGAGCCTCAGTCAGCTTCCTAACCTATAACTAAATGGCTGTAACAGTCACCTTTCAAGTTCTGCTAATAATTAAGCAAAATCCTACAAATGAAGCCAGAGCAGGGATTCTAGGGCATTATAGGAGCTTGTTTCCTTCTCAGCCTTTCCAGAGGTCTACTTTCTTTGGAAACAGGGCAGGGGCACAGCAGAGAGACAGACAGATAAGACCCAGACTTTGCCCTCTGGAAGCTCCTGACAGCAAGAGGCCTCACAGAGGACCAGGCCACACCCAAGTTGTTCCTTGTTTGGGCTTTTGTGGCTGGTGTGAGATGAACCTTGCTCATAAAAAACTGGCCAGGGAGTGACGGCTTCATCCACCCAGATCCCTGCATTCTGCTTAGAACCTCAATTTTATTAAGTAAGATAATAAAATACCTTAAATCAGGAAGCATAGTTTAGAAGTGTGTGCTGTAAAGTCAGTACACCTCTGCGAATTCCAACACACCGTTTTATCTGTGGGGTTCATGCAATTGTGAATTCTGTCCCCACTGGTAAGGTGAATTATACACCAAGTCCCTCTTCCTCTGTCGAGACTCTTGGGAAAGGTCATTCATTCATTTATTCATAGCTGTATCTATATCGAGTACCTAATTTGTGTCAGGCACCGTGCTAGCTCTTGATGAACAATTCTTTCTTTATTTCAAATAGATGAAAAAGGTACAGTTATTTTCCCTGCCCATGCTTTTTCCACAAGGCACAAACAACCTGCCAAGGTTATGCAGCTAGTAAGTGATGAAGCTGGCTTTCAGACTCTGGTCTCTGCGGCCCTAAACTCCGAGCTCTCGGCCACTGCCCTACACCCAACGAGCACCTGCTGACTGCACGACGTGCCATGCTCTGAGCCAGATGTTGGCGACACGGGCTTGAGGAGTTCTTAGTCTGGGAAGAAGACATCACGCCTTAGCAGGCGTGCGGATATTAAGCACTTCCTGAGCACTAATTAAGAGCGACGACACCTCAGCGGCCATTCAACCAACAACTGTGCATTTACTGAGCTTCTGTTTTCTGGAGATGGACTGTTGCGAGGTGGGGACTGAGGAAGAAATGCGATCTATTCCCTGCCTTGGAGGACCCCATTGTCCTGAAGGGGAGAAGGGCTTTCCAATGCCTGCATCTGTGGGAAGTGATTAATGATGATGATAATCCGTTGATCGTGCATCCCGTAACCGACACCTGCTACGTCCTGGCGCAAGTCTAGGTCCCGAACTCGAAATCACTCCGTGTGGGTACACACTGATAGCGCATCCTTCTGACTTTCCTGGGACATCAACCGCAGGTCTAGATACATGTTTAATTAATGAGGAGGGTGACGATGATGTATGTTATATCGTATATGTTCCTATGCTTATTGAGTTCCTACTATGGGTACCAACCACTGTTCTACAAGTTTTATAGGATTAACTCATGGCTCCTTGCTACAATCCTATGATATGGGTCCATCTGTCATGCTCACTTCACAGTTGAGGAAACTGAAACCTAGAGAGGTTAAATAACTTGCCTAAACTTACACAGTTGAATTAACAAGAGAGGTCTGAGGTTTTCTTTAAAAACAACCACAAGAAAATGTTGTTTCTAATGCCAGTGCAAGTAACAGTATGCAAATTAGCTCCAGCACATCATTTTTTATTTATGCCATAAAGAAGGCAAATTTCCCTTCCAAAGCCCTGGAAAATAAGGCCTGATTCCACATATTTTGCATGCATTTCCAAGGTGGTTGGCCCCCAGTTAGCTTTACAACTCAGTAAACCTGCTCTAAAGAGGGGCACAGAGGTGCAGGCCTGATCAGCAGGCTTTAGGGAATGAGAAGTGGGAGAAGCACTGGCCCTCTCCCTGTGCAAATCGCTTTATAGTTTAGTGGTGCCCTTCCACATTCAGGGCTGCCACGTACAGTTGCATACGCTGTGCACTGCTTAACTTCAGGGGAGCCTTTCACAGACACTACAGTATGAATAGCGCCTCCTGCAGCTGTGCATGGAAGTGACCACACGCATTGCATTCTCACAAGCTACCCTGTGGAGGGAGGCTGAGGAAGTACTCTATTCTCGTTTTGCAGATGGAAACCAGGGAACTGAGCTGATGAGAGGACTTCCTCCAGCATCACACAGCACATAAATGCCAGAGCTGGGATCCACATTCACGCCTGTCTCAGTCCTAACCCAGGGCTGAGTTCACCACTCTCAGAAAGTTCACTCTGAGTACGTTCTTTTAAACACCTCCTCCCCGTTTCCATAATGTTAAAGCTTTGGAGAAATCACAACCTTATATAATAGCCGTGTTAATAAAACCACCCATAGAACAACATGTTTGAAAAAGCACACCCTGCTTTCCCACTGGCCTCCATCACTGCTTCTAAAGACATTGTTGTCATTCCGGAAGACCCTTTCACAAGGATGGGGAGGGCTCCTGGGACCCTATCTTGAAGTTTCTCTTCACTTTCTACCCTAGCTTGATTTTCAGAGATGATGGATCACCTTGAAATGCCTAAATACACCAGTTTAAGAGGACCCCTCTCATCAACTCCCGCCCTACATTGTTTTTTCCTAAGTTTACCCACATGATGTAAAGATTGTATATTTCCTACATATGCTTTTTCCTATGCCCCCCAAATCTGAGCCATTCATGGCCAAAGAATGCCTTTCTTTCTCTCCTTTCTCTCTTTCTTTCTCCCTTTCTCTCTTCCTTCCTTTCTCCCTCCCTTCCTCCTTTCCTTCCTTCCCTCCTCTCACGCATCCACTCAACAAAACAGCTGAGCATAGAGAGATAATAAGAGTCAACCCAATCAACAGACACTTACAACACACTGTGATTCCTTCCAGCTCCCTCGGATGTGTTTATCCGTGAGGTCACAGCTTGATGAATATGGATGTACTGGAAAACGAGTTCCAGAGCCACATCCTCGCAGTGAGAAGGGCTGAGGAAGCAACTGTGGAGGGCAGCGGAGCAAGTGTGTGAAATGTCATTAGCGGTGATTACTCAACCCACAGTATAGACCTGAACGGCCCCATGTTATGCCCCATGCATGCTTACCATCCCAGCCGCACATGATTGGATCAAACACAAACGGCCAAACTTCTGCCTGAGCAGGACAAGCCATGTTCCTCTTAGGAACCTGAACCAGGAAACATGAAGAGGCTGAGTGTCGGGAGGTGTGTCTGGACTGCCGTGGTCCAGAGCAGTACCATCCAATAGAGCTTTCTGTCAAGATGGAAACCTTCTTTCTCCATGCTGTCCAATATGGCAGCCGCTGGCCACACAGGGCTACTGAGTACTTGAAATGTGGCTAGTGGGACTGAGGCACTCAAATTCTAATTTGATTTAATGAATTCAAATCTACAATTAAATAGCCACACGTGACTAGTGTTTGCCACAGAAGGCGGCACACCTGTAGAGTCTGAGCTGGAAGAAGGGTGGGTAGGAGCCCCTGTATCCACCCATCTTGCCCTCACCTCCAGACCCTGGATCATCCCTGGTGTCTTTTCCGCCCAAAGCTGGCCCTGACCACACCATCTATGCCTCCTGCGACCCCTCCCTGGCTCTCTACACCCCACGCCCCACGCTGGGTTTCTCAATCAGCCACTCTCTACAACCCATGGTGGGGGCAAGGAAGCCCGGGAGGTGCACCTGGCCTGGGACCTGCACCTCTCTGAGCCTCCTTGGCTTTACTCTTGCTTGACTCGAGCCATCTGCTCGGATGGCTCCACTGTGAAGCCACAATGGCCCACATGTCAGTGGAGGTGATGAGGGAGATGCACAGTGAGTGAGCAGAAGGGGGCACAGGCAGAGGAGAGGGAGTCAGAGGCAACAGATGCACAGAGAGAAGCAGACGCCATGAAAGAGAAATGCAGAGAGGAGCCAGGCCCTGGAACAGCCTTGGTCCAATATTTGAGGTATCCTTTGAGCAAGCCTTCTTATTCTCGAGCTAGCCTGAGCAAGTTTTGTTCGGTACAGCCCAAAGAAATCGTGGTTCCTCCCTTGGGAGCCAGCACGGATTTGGGAATTTGAGAATCAGCTCAGAGCAACGACAGCAGCAGCAACGAATCATCACCACCATCTCAGAGTGAAGTGACTTGCCTAAGATCACACAGGCTGCAATGGACATCTCTGATTCTGGAGTCTGTGCTCTTTAATACACTACACCGCCTTGCCCAGTGGCGCTCCTGATCTTGGGGCAATGCTTCGTTTCAGCATCCTGAACTCACTGATTTAGGAGCTAAGCTTTGGCACGTGCCTACCCCCAAGCTGGGAACGGGTGAGACAAGGAAGCTGTCACCCAATGGATCAAACCCACCCTTCTTCCTTCTATGACTTATCCCAAGCTCCAGATCCCATGTATTAGACTGTATCCACTCACCTTGCCCTCACCTCCAGCCCCTGGATCATCCCTGGTGTCCTTTCTGCCCAAAGCTGGTCCTGACCACACCATCTATGCCTCCTGCGACCCCTCCCTGGCTCTCTACACCCCACGCCCCACGCTGGGTTTCTCAATCAGCCACTCTCTACAACCCACGGTGAGGGCAAGGAAGCCCGGGAGGTGCACCTGGCCTGGGACCTGCACCTCTCTGAGCCTCCCTGGCTTTACTCTTGCTTGCTTGACTCGAGCCATCTGCTCGGATGGCTCCATTCCCAGGTGCAAGCTGGTCCACTGATGCCTCGAAGATTCAGGTGCCAAGTCAGCACAGGAGGGAGGGAGAGCTTGATTTCAGCTTCTGCTGAAGCTCCTTTAATGCAGCCACTCCGCCATGGCCACATAATGTAAATATCCAATGTGGGTAAGGGATGCCACTGGTTTAACGGAGACAGATGCCCTTAAGGCTTTCATTGCCACATCTCCTTGGGTCTCAGAACATACGCTTGAGGACAGCTGGGATTCTACGGCTGTCTTAAAGAGGAGGCAGTCACTTTAGAATGGAAGTGAGAAGACACAAGTCAGAGGTTCCAGTCCTGGCTCTGCCACTCACTTGCGGTGGGATTTTGAGTAAGTCAGTCCCTTCTCATCTTTGGGTCTCTTTCCTCAATAAAATGAAAATATCGGGGGAGGGTTGAGGCAGGTGGGGAGCCTGAAGAACTGCTACTGTCTGATGAATAGTACAGATCCCAGGAAGGGCAGCTTGTTTATTTTTGTGGCAGAGCATCTCTATACCAAGCCCCCCTCCATCCCATGATCCCTGGGAAGTGGGCAGAGAATAGACCATTACCCCCAAATGAGGCCCAATGCTGGCTCAGAGTGACAAAGCAGCTTGTCCAAGGTCACACATCTAATGAAAAGCAAGAGTTACACTCAGATTGTTCTGACTCTAGAGCCTGGGTTTTCATTCACTTTGCTATTCTTTCCCAGTTTTCAGCTGGGCATTTGCTGTTTCTGCAGCTGCCAGGGAGCCAAGAGAAGGCAGAGTCTACAACAACCAGTGTGGTGTCCAGAAAGTTCCTAAAATTAAGTGAGCTAAGCCACAGGGTAAATAATTGCAACCAATATTCCCCTTGGAAAGAAAGATGCCCTCAGCAAGCACTCAATGAATGGTCCATCTTGTGGCCACGTGTCTGCACAAAGGTGGGTTTTTTCTCTTTACAAAATTTCTCTCCTCCCTCATCTTCTAATTTTCCTTTCTCCTTTTCCTATTTGTAGAATTCTTCAGTGAGTTCACATCTATTATCTCATTGATTTTCCTCATGGCAATCCTATGAGGTAGGACTCTATTTTTAGTCTCATTTTTCAGATGAGGAACCAAGGCTCATACCCGCTGCCTAAGACCACACAGATGTAGGAGGAGGAGTCGGGAATGAAATGCAGATCTCAGGACTCTACCACCTCACCGCTAAGATTAAGATGAAAGGTCATTTAACAGAGTAAACGTAACCACTTACACTGGGTTAGATACAGGCTAAGAGAGCTATGGACGAGTATGATTCAGCTGAGGTTTTTGGAAAGTTCATTGTCTAGTGGGAGGGAGGCATGTAAACTGGTAACACATCAGTGTGTGAGTTACGCATAATAGGGGAATAGAGCACGTTGAGCGGGGAGATAGAAGATCATTCATAACTGGTATAAGGAGGAGAGAGGCAAGGGAAGGTCTTATAGAAAGAGACAATTAGGGACTAGGTTTTGAAGGATGAATAGAAGTTCACCAGGTGAACAATACTAGCAATAATGGCAACTTTTTATTGAGTGCTTGCTACGGGCTACACATAGCTACATACATTCTTGACAGTCTTTCAAGGGAGACACGACCCTCCCATTTTATATACCAGGCCAGAATAGGTTCAGAATGCTAAGGCAAATAGCTCAAGATCATGATGCTAAATCAGCTATCTGGGAATTTAATCTGGTCCTCTCTGAACTCCTTCAGCCTCCTAGGATGACAGTCCAGGATGAAGGAACAGCATGAGAAGACAAGAAGGGTGCTTCACCCAGAAGCCATCAGGGTGGGTACGAACTCTTTCTCCTCTTTGTGATCTGCTGTGAGATACCTGGCATCTGCCACTGGGTGAGACATCTCCCCTCCTGGAGGCCAGTCAAACCGCCTTGATTTCTGGATTTGCATCAGCTCTTCATTTAGCCATTGCTATGTGACACCTATATGCTCATACTCTAGCATGTAGTACAAACCTGGGCTTTGGAATCAACCAGTCTCGGGTTTGAATCCTGACTCCATCATTGCTTGCCCATGACACCTTAAGCAACTCCATCATTCATTGCCATGACACCTGTATGTTTCTAGGACTCAGCTTCCTCATCAGTAACATGTAGTTAGTGACATCATCTGATAGGGTTGGGTGAGGATCAGATGAGTGAATACAGAGTAAGCACGTGGACGGTCCTGTGGCACAGAGTAGCGCACGCTCAGTGTCAAATAGCACGTTATAGTTTGTAATTCTCTCATAACAAGCCCAGGAAGAAACACATGGTGGGTGTCTGGGGTCTTCAGCTTTCCGTGCCAGCACCCATCTCCCTGAAGCTTGAACTCCCGGCATGCATAAAGCATCCTGACTCCTGGGTCTCATCCCAGCTCTGTGAGGAGAGCTTTGTGTACGGGGTAGTGGTTACTGTGATCCATTTTACAGATGGGAAAATTGAGGCTCATGGCTAGGAGATGGCTGAGCTTAGGTCCTGAACTCAGGGGCTTACAGAAACCAAGCTACACTGTGAGTTCTCCATGGATGGTTGAGTGGCCTGGGAACATGAGAAATTACAAACAGCCACAGCTTCAAAATCAACCAATGAACTAGCTGTATCTCCCACCTTCTTTCATGAAGTCTCCTTTCCCTGCCTGGGAAGAATAACCCCTATGCTTTTTCTTTTTTTTTTTTTTTTTTTGAGAGCTATTAAGAGCTTGGGAAAATCCTAGTTGATTTTGGTTTCTGTCCTGTCAGTCTTTGGAGTTGGGTGAGCTGGGGTTTGGACCCACCCCGCCGGGCTGCACACTAACGGTGAAAGCATGCTTTGTACACATTTCACTTGGAAACACAGCAGGACCCAGCTTGGAAGGCGCTGTGCCCAGCAGTCAAGTTCACAAACGCAGCAGCTAGGCTACCTGGATTCAAATCCTACCTCTGCAACCTCCTGGCTAACAACTGTGAGCTTCCTGAACGGACAACAGCCCCTCATCCACACAATGCAGAGAAATGGTGGAGATTAAATATCCCATGTGAGGGCTGAATATATATTAAGTACTCGTTAGATATAATGATTATGAGTCAATTGCCTACACTTTAATTGTAGCCTACTTCCCTTTATGACTCACTTCAATTTGACCAGTTTCACTTGAGTGCTTACGATGTGCCAGGAACTGTGTAGACACAGGAGACACATCCAACACACACCTGACAAGTATTTATTGCCCCCAACCCACCCAGGGGTCTGCAGAATCTGCACATGAGCCTGGGGAATGCTGCAAGGAGGAGGCAGTAGTGGGGCATGGCTCTAAAGGAGTCTGGCTCAGGCCTGGGTTTGATGCCAGACTGAAACCGCTTCTTGGCTTTGTGACTTTCAACACATTGCTTAACCTCTCTGTGCCTCGATTTCCCCGACCATAAAATTAGGAAAATAACAGCATCTACCTCACGGGGCTGTTGTGAGGATGCTCTGAACAAATATATATAAACCACTCATCACGAGGCTTGGAATGAAATCAACACTCAATAAATGCTGTTTTCATCGCTGACACGGTCCCAGCCATGGTCTAGTAAATTACGTCACAGGGGTCCACTGACCTCAGCCCAATGCATCACCCTTTTAACCTCCCCTGAAAGCAGCCCTGTTCTCTGCCCAATCCCCACCCTCCACCACCACCAAAGGGTTTCAGAGGAACTACAGTAACCAGAGGATTATGCAAATATGCAAATCCTGTAAAGCAATGTTCACCCAGGGCTGTGCACTGCTGTCTATACTCAGTATCTGGGCTCGGCTGTCTTCGGAGAGGATTCCATCAGTGTCATCACAACCTCTAGTGGATAACAGTGAACACCGCGGCTCACAGGCCTTTGCTCCAGCTCTCACCTCCTCAGCGGCCCATGCAACCCAGGGGAACGCCAAAAGGGTGGGCAGATCCCAGGATCCTTCCATCCTTCTCACGTGTGTGCGTGCGTGACTGCCTCCCTTCCCTGCCCACTCGCTCCTGTTTCCCCAATTCCACAGGTGTGTGATGTGTTCCGAAAGTGAAGCCTTCTTCAGGATCATCACTGCCCCAAAGAAGAAATCTCCCGTGGCCGCTGGTACCTGTCACATCCCTTTAGGGCCAGCTCAGATGCTATCAACTCAGGGAAGCCTTCACTGACTACCTCCGGCCAGAATTAAACACACCCACCTGTGAGATCCCTGCACTCTGACTACAATCACCCCCTCCCAACACGTATCCCATGGTGTAGACACTGGTGATTTACCAGTGTCTTTCTTGCTAGGCTGCCATTACCGGGATAAGGACCTCATCGTATTATTCTGTGTCTCCAGCACCCAATACAGGGCCCGCTGCATGCATACGAAGTGCTTAGTAAATGTTAAATGAATGAATGGATCACTGTTTTTTCCAGAAGACTCTCTTCTTAGGTCTTCCTTCCAACCACTATCCTGCTATCCTATATCTCTGGTACGGTGAACTCTGCTTTCTGGTGGTAATATTGAGGTTCAAAGAGATACAGTATGAGAGTTTGAAAAGAAAGGGAGTCTGCATCAGGTCATGAAAATTTCTCGCCTGGGCTACTCGTTACCCTACCTCCAACCCTTCGACTTGGGCCTAAATTATCCAGATATTTATTCCAACATCTCCAACACCAACTTCAAGGATCTGCTTTCCAGGTGACTACCAGGAGGGGCAATTTGCTCTTTGGAAAGTAGGGAAGAAAAGGGAGAAAACATTACTTGAGCATCTATTACATGCCAGGTGCCTTACAGGTATAAGTGCTATGTAATCACTGCAACCATCCTTCCAGACTGGGACCATTAATCCCCACCCCACCTCCATCCCCATCCCACAGGTAGTGAAATGGTGGCCCAGAGAAGATCGACCTGACAAAGGTCACACGTTCATAAACAACGCAGCTGGGCCTGACCCAGGTCGCTCCGATTCCAAAACCACATACTTCTTTTCTGGAATCTAATCCCAGTGGCCAGCTGAGTCAAACTCCTCAGAACAGCCTTGCCATGGCCTCTTTGGTGTTTTGCAATCTGGCTCCATGAAAGAAACCACAAACTGGTATTAAAAAAAAGGGCAGTTAGACTCTGTATTCTAATGATGCCTTCCTTGGGGCATCCCCCCTCCCTCTTTTCACCTTTCCTTCCTCTTTTTCACTGCGTATATCAAGCACCATCAAGTAATTTTTCTCTTAGAAATAGGAGAGCTCCATTTCACTGACCTTTGGCATTGCACACACCTGGTGGTTCCAAAGGTCAGAATTCACCTCTTCTGCCCTCAATCACCAACCGTAGCTTGAGCGCCCCTAGTGGAGGTCTGTGCCAATGGCATGTTGCAGAATGTGGACCGAATATGAGGACCTGTAAATGGAGCCCTTTCGAATCGCTTTTTGAATAGCAGGAATGAACTTGTAAGCAAAACTAGAAAACAAACCGTTCTGATCAGGAAACATCCTTTTGCCTGGGAAGAGGAAGGAAAGGAATATAACATTATTTTCCTAATGTCCAGCTGAGACCTGCGAACCCAAGAATCCCTCAGGCTTTGATAAGGTGGCCCCAGCAGGGGCGGCTAAAACTCCACAGCTCAAAAAAAAAAAAAGCCGATCCATCATGAAAATAGTCCTTAAGTGAATCTAACGACGGGGTACATTAGAGACTGGAGGAAGCCGCACATTTGAGTCTTATTAAGCAATACTGAATTTACTTTATTAATTCAAGGAAAAAGAAAAGAAATTACACTCAGGTTCTGCAGTCTTGGCATGTAGTTACAGCTATACCCCATGTGCATATCTTAGACAAGAAGAAGCCTCTTCAAAAACAAGTTATACTTTATACTTATTCATGCCTTACGGCAAAATGGCCCAGAGAATCACGTGACCTACTTAAGACTTTAGCAACAAGTCTCTTTCAAGTACTGTATTTACAAATCTCCTCACCGCACCACAAACAGAAGGACCGGCTTGCAACACGGCATGAGACGAATGGGTCTCCATCTGATATTAGTGGAAGTTGGGCTCCACGTTAAAAACAGAATATACTGTGGAAGGTCAATTGTTTCCAAATGCTCATAGGCTATCCTTACTCCCTCCTTATGACTCACAGTCTTGGAGTCAGAACCACACCGTTATTAATGAACCTTCTGAAGTAGTACACCGGTTGACTTTAATTTGGCAATGACCTGAAGTTAATTAAAAATATATGCTGGCTAGCTACAGAGTCGAGCAGTTGGAAAAAATAATGTAAAATGTCTTAAAAATTAAAACACACACACACACATTTTGTGTTTGAAGCCAGGGGAGGAAGCAGGATATGAAATCCTTGTCTTGGATGACAATTCAATATGTGCCGTTAAGACATTTTTCCTGGAGGGTGGTATATCGGAGAGTGCCGTCCTCAGAGGTAGAATCACTTTAGAAAAGCCAGCAAGCCACTGGGTAGCTTTCAGATTCAAAAAGGGGGTGAGGGAGGGAGATCTGGACTCTGTTCAAGGCCACCAAGCCATTGTTGGAAAAGACAGCTAATTAAGAAAGGGCATGCTGTGGTGGAGACGACTTATTTAAGCCGATTCTCTTCTCCCATCTTTCCCAGAGAAACTGTCCAGACCTGGTGTAAATTGTGAATATTACTGCCTCATAAAAGGGGGGTTCTTTAACGATATGCTTTGTTAAACAAAAGGTGATGAGTTATTTCCTTTGCTCTGTACTCTGGGCTCCACATTTAAAGAGAAAGGGGTGGGGGATAAAATGCCTGATTTATGCTGAGGAGGGCACTCCAGGCCGTGGGGAAGAGTTGAAGAGAAGGAGACCCAGGGCCAGTGCCCCCGAGCGGAGAGCTGTCCGCGGTCTTCGGTGCTGAAAGCAGGTGCGCGCGCCAGGGGTCCAGAATTCCCCAGGGAGAAGGGACACCGTCGGTCCCCTAGCTCGGGGTCAAGACGGTCCAAGCCAAACACGGGGCTCCAGATGGACAGAGTGTGTGCCCTCCGGGTTGTCTTCAGCCTGGGGAGACCCTGCACTGCCTGCTTTTTCCCACGTGAGGGGCGAGTTACTGGGAACAGGAGTTGGACCTTTCAAAAGGCGAGGTCTACGAACGCTTCCCACCACTCTGGGGTCTCCTAGTGGCCTCATCAAACCCTCGAAGCTCTCCGGGTTAGTTTTGGATGAGTTCGGCGCCATACTCCCCTTTCCATCTCAAAGCCCCACACACCTGACCACCCTCCACAATTTTCCCTGGGGAACCTCAGCGGGGTGGAGGAGAGGGTGCGGCTCCAGGTCTGGGAAGAAGGAGCCGCCATCCTCCGCTAAACTTGGACACCCCCCCCCCACCCCGCCTTCTTCCCAACCGGCTAGCACGTGCCGGGTGAAACTAGCAACCCCCCGCCCCGCCCCCAATTCAGAGTAGTGTTAAGAGACACCCGGCTGTTGAAGAGAGAAGAAAGGGGGGAGTCCGCTCAGGTTCCCGCCTGTGACCTAAGATCTCCTCTCCCTCCCCCGCTAAGTTCTGAGAACCCGGAGCCCCCTCCACTGGCCTCCAGGCGAAAGCCACACCCAAGTTCGGCTTCCAGACACTTGGTTGGGATCTGTCCAGGGACCCGGTCCCTCGGGGCAGCCTGAACCAAAAGGAAGCAAGGGGTCCTAGCGTGGGAGGACGCGGCACTGCGACGGCCCCCAGACGCACTGTTCGAGTCTAGTCCTCACTTGCACGGCGGGTCAGCTGCCCCCGCTTCTCGTCCTCTCCCCGAAAGGGTGAGAATTACCTGGCAACCGGCCCCGGGTGCGGCTGCAGAGAGCTCCGGGAATCTGGGGTCTGGAGGCGACCCCGCTCCAAGGAGATTCTCTGGGGCTGCACAGGGGAGTCAGCCGCACAGCCGGGAAGGAAGAAAGGGAGCCCGCGGCCGAGGCAGGAAAGCGCCCGAGTCCTTCAGACACATCCCCACCTCCACACTCCCAGCAGCCCGGGCCAAGGGGACGCGATTCCTAGTCCCGAATTTGGGCAGCCGCCCCCGCTCCACATCCCGGCAGACGTGGAGCGAGTCGTCTGGGTCGGCTAGGACCCCCAGCCGCCCCGCACTCGCGGCAACTTTGCCCCCTCCCCCGCCCCGCCCCTCTGGGCGCTTACCTTCTGCCGGGGCGGCCGCGGGGCTTCCCAGGAGCAGAGCGAGGAGCAGCGCGATCCGGCCGAGTCCCGCGGCGGGCGGCCGGGCCGCGGGCATCTTGGCTGCGGGGGGCGCGGAGCCGCGGGCTGCGGGGCGGGCGGACGGCGCGGGAGCCGGGGAAGGAGAGAGGCAGCGAGCGAGGAAGGGAAGGCGGGAGCCGGGGAGGGGGCCGCGGGCCGGGGTCAGCCGCCGGAGCCCCCCGGGCGGACGCGCGTTCAGCCCCGCGAACGCTCTGGCCAAGCTGCGCCGGGCGCGGGCGGGCGAGTGAGGAGGAGCCGGCGAGCGAGCGAACGAGCGAGGCGCGAGCGGGAGGAGGGAGGGGGCTGGGGCCGAGTCTGTGCCGAGCCAGTGCGGGGAGGAAGGGAGGGGGCGGGCGGGCAGCGAGCGCGAGGGGCCGGCCGCGCCCGGGGTGCCAGCCTCCTCCTCTGGCCGCTGGCCCGTCGGCCCTGCAAAGTTTAACGCCGATTCCCCTCGCGTCCTGTGGGCCGAGCGTTTCCTCTTGGCGGATGCTCACTGCAGCCCTGCGCCGGCGAGGCGAGGCTGGAGAGCGTCCTGACCATTTTCCGGAAGGTGAGATGGAGGCCTCAAAACCGAGCGCAGCCCTCAGCCTGTGCGCAGCCTAGAGCTTTCCATTGCTCAGCCTTTCGGAGAGATCCCAACTTCAGCTCTCTCGGCCCCAGCCAGCCTCTTCCCTGACAGCCCTCCGCATTTCCAAAGTGAGTCCCCATAACCTAGAAAGTCTCAAACTCTGTGGATCTGATGGGAGCTGTCAATCTCCCTAGAAGGATACAAATGGCCACAAAACTGTGCATCCAATACCCGGGGGCTTTGTACACCCCTGAAGCCCAACCTGAAAATTTATCCATGTTCTAATCTGAGCACCGTTTCTCACATTTCCATTGTTAACGGGGCACCAGAGCTCACCAAGGCTTCCTCTCAGCTCAGTCCTTTAGCCCTGCTGTACTCCCTTCCCCCATCTGAGCTGGAGTTCAAGGCCTACTCTCATCCGCTTTGCTCTTGCCCAGTCCTGATTCTCAGCAACTTGTCTCTTCTCCACAAATAGGGGTGATGGGGGGGCACAGGCAGATGCTTGGGCACAGGCAGTGGCTGGAACGGGGACAAGCTTGCACCCACTCCTGGAGACTCACTGTGTGGACTACTTCTGCAGACCCAGCCAGCTTCCCAGGCCTGTCACCCCAATTTAGAAAGCCCTCCTTCTCCCTCCCTCCACTCCACCTTGCCACACTATCCCCACGTTGCAGCCTGAGCAGGCAGAGGAGCAGATGGAGAGAAGGTTGCAGGCAGCAGCGGGGAGGAATATGCCTTCAGCAGAGTGGAGGAGCTGGGAGTCCCTATAAAGAATGGGTGGGGGAGTTGCTGACTGGGTGGAGGAGGAAGGAGGGGGGAGGGAGCAGTCTGGTCCAGGTTTCCAAAAGACCCTCCACACCCAAAGCCTCCCCACTCACTCACGCATTCAGTGTTCTTTTACAGGGTCCTCACTACAGGTCCAGATCTGCATCAGGTTCTGGGGGGTAGAGAGCCCCCAATAAAACCCCATCAGTGGCTGCAAGAAGTTTCCATTCCTGGCAGTAAAGCCAATCAGTTTTGATAAAGAGGAAGGCTGAGGGCTTCCCTGGTGGCGCAGTGGTTGAGAGTCTGCCTGCCAATGCAGGGGACGCGGGTTCGTGCCCCGGTCCAGGAGGATCCCACATGCCACGGAGCGGCTGGGCCCGTCAGCCATGGCCACTGGGCCTGCGCGTCCGGAGCCTGTGCTCCGCAACGGGAGAGGCCACAACAGTGAGAGGCCCGCGTACCTCAAAAAAGAAAAAGAAAAAAAGGGGGAGGCTGAGGCACACGGTGCCCAAGAGCTGATTTCTCCTTTGGGGAAGATGAAGCATCTCCGTTGCTTTGCTGGGTTGGGTGGGGGCTCTGTAAGGTGTGGCCTTGCCTGTCTTGCTCATCACCATCCGCTCAGTGCTGACACAGTGCTAGCATCCAGCAGGCTCACAGTAATACTTGTTGAATGGAAACATAAACAAGCAAGAAAGACGGAGGAAAAGGAAAAGGGAGAAAGCAAGGGAGAGGAAAACAGAGATAGGCCAGCTCCACACATGGAAGCAAGGAAACTAATGTTTATAAGCAGCTACTGTTTGCCAGGTGCTATAATGATATAATTTCACAATGATCCTGCCAGTGAGGTGTGATTGTCTCCATCTGACAGACGAGTACCTGAGCCCTAGAGAGCGGCACAACCCAGCTTAGGTCACTTGGACAGGATTCAATGCCAGGCCTGAGTCCAGAGTTAGAACCCACTGCATCTCAATATGCTATTTCCCAGGTATTTGATGGCTACCTCTATGCTATGATTCCATGGATGTTCCCTGGTGCTTCCACACCTCCTTGTTACCAGGAGACCAGAGTGAATAAAAGTCTACCATCAGAGACACTCCTTTTGGTAAAGTCACGGGGCCTCTCGAAGATCAGTTGCTTGCATGCAGGTGTCTTATGTGGCAGAAATGACATTGCAAACCCTTAACTCATTGAACACATGGGCAGGGATTTATTCATTCCATTTGCCAGCTGAAACATGGCACAAAGTCCTGAGAGAATGGGACACAGACCCAGTAATCTGAAATTGGATGGTGGGAATATAAGGGGATTCTCTAAGAGCAATATTGACTTTTTTTTTTTTCCCCCAAGAAGAAATACCATGATAGGGATAGAATTCTACAAGGAACCAGAGCAGCGTGCAGATGAAAATCTTCCCCGAGCACAATTTCAATACCCATATCACAGATGAGGAAACTGAGGTTCAGGAAGGCAAAATGACCCCCTCAATATCATGTACTTGGTCTACCTTTTGTTCAGCCTTATGCTCTATTACCATAGGGCACTTCTGGCCTCGATTCTGGCGTCAGGGTGGACTTCCTGCTACCCACTGCTGCCTAGAATCCCAGATTCTCTGCAGAGCAGATGACGTGTGCTCACAACTCTGTCTACTTTATATGTTGCCACTTGATAAATCAGCTCTTACGCAGCTAATATTGGTCCAGTGGAGACAAAGAGTTTGATTCTAGCCTCACCTCTTCCTGCTGGATAAGAAGGGCAAGTTATTTAACCTCTCTGAGCCTTATATTCCTCTTCTGAGGAGTAGGGATAAAAATAACACTTACCATGTGAGGTGACTGACACAAGTGGATAATATCACTGTGACATGAGGAGATACAATAGCACTTAGTTTATAGGGTTACAGAGAGCATCCCTTGAACCAATAAACTAGAGCATTTAGCCCAGTGCAAACCAGGAAAACACTCAATTTCATCCTCAAATGTTTGGTGTTGTGAGCCAGACAGTACTGGGATAGGAGTCCTGAGTTCCGATCTCTTTCCTGCTGATATGCTGTGTGATTTTAGGTGAGTCGCCAGCTTCTCTGGGACTCTGTTTCCTTATCCACCCATCCACCTATCTGTCCATCCAGCCAGCCAGCCAGCCACCCACTCACCCACTCACCCACCCACTCATCCATCTATTCCATCTATCTATCCCATCTATCTGCAAATATTGTTTGAGCATCTACTATTTATTGAGTGACTACTAGGTGCCAAACTCTATGCAAGGTGCTGTGGATACAGCAGACTCCATCTCTTGCTCTCTAGAGCTGATAGTCTAGTGAAGTCTGGTAACCTGAGTGCCCAGATCCTTTTCAAGATTAATGTTCTATGCCAGGGGAAGCAGAGTGGTTAAAAGTGGGCTTTGAAACCTGACAGAACTGAATTTGAATTATTTCTCTCCTACACACAGCTGTGTGACCTTTAACAACTGTCTTAACCTCTCTGAAGCTGCTTCAATGAAAGGTTGTCATTTAAGATTAAATGAGACAATCATTATAAAGCACTTAGGATAATGCACGTAGCATGTAGTAAACTCTCCATTCATCTGTCCACCCATCCCTCCATCTATCCTTCTATCCATCCATCTATCCATCCTTTCAACAAATATTTTTTGAGCAGCTTCTACGTGCCAGATACCATTTTCGGCACTGGGGATACATAAATGAATAAAACAAAGTCCCTGCTCTCTGGAGCTTACCATGTCAGGTGAGGGATAGACGGTAAAACCTCGATAAGAATTTCAGAAAGCTCTATGAGGAAGATAAAACAAGATGAGTTGAGAGTAGACGAGGCACATTCCTTTTGAGTGATCAGGGATGGCCTCCCAGGCTAGGAGACATTTAAGCAGAGGAGTGAATGGTGCAAAAAAGGTAACCAGATGAAGATCTGGGGAAGAGTATGTTCTAAGTAGAGGACACAGCAAGTGCAAGGCTCTGAGATTGAAAAAGGGCTGTGGCGATAAATGCTAGCCATTGTCGTCATATTTCTCTGATGCCATTTTTCTGTCTACGCAGATCATAATTAACCAGGGGCTTGACTGTGAGTGTGCCAGGTAGTCTATACTCAGTAATTACTCTCCCCATCAACATACAATATAGGAAGTGTCCATTTTTATTCACAGTCCTGCCCCGCCCAAACCCAGCATCAATTTCTCCCCCTAGGAACATCCGGAATTGGAAACGTCTTTATCACTGGAGGAAAATAAAAAAGAGAAAAAATCTTCTGTCTTAGAGTAAAAATGGAATATAAAGGAGACATACTGAAAGAGAGGGAGCTAGTAAAAAGGAAAAAAAAAAAAAAAAACCCAGCAAGAGTAAAGTCCAGGAGACAAATCCACCCTGGGTCTTTGAAAAGCAGGCAAAGCATCAAACCAGCATCTTCTCATCATGTGTTTTCAACCCGATCTTCATAAGCTGAGCCTGTGCAGCCCCCAGGCAGAAAGCCCGTGGCTATCACATCACTCTGGTCAGATGCTAACAAGGGAATGATCAACTGTGACACAGCCGCCCCCATCCAGTGCATCTGCATTACCTGGAAAGAAGCAATTATGCCTATTTGATTTTCCTGAAAATGCTGGATCTGTCTCTATCACCTGTGCTGGCTCTTGAGAAATGCCCATTGCACAGCAGAGATTTGCCTTTATTTTCAAACTGAAAGTTTACAGAATACAAAGTGAGCCTGCAAGATGGATGTGCATTCTCCAGAGGCCTGTCTGGCCAGACAAGAAGGAAAACCAGGAAAAACTGTTAGAAACAGGAAGGAGGCTGAAGGAGAGGGACAAACATATAGGATCTGATGGGGCCCCCACGGTCAAGTTCCTGCAAACCCAGCCGGCAGATTTCCCCGGGTTTAGGTTTTTGAGTCTCAAAGGTGAGAAAACAAAACCAACAAAAGGTACTGTGTATATCTATATACTCTGCTGGCACTATAAACGGCGACACGCATTTTTCAGACCATGAAGAACAGCCTATAGCTGCACAGAAGTACACACCTGTGCGCTATTCTAAGACTTTCATATTTGGTGACCCTATGAGCACCTGAGTCCTTTGGAATCAGCAGGTTTACCTGGAGTCAGACATGTCTGAGTTTGAGGGAGTCAGAACTCCCTCCTGTGTGTGTCACCTCTGAACTTCAGTTTCCTTGTCTATACGAAGCAAGGGATGTTAGGAACTACTTCCGAGGTTTTGTAATAGTAAGAGACAGGATGCATGTTCAGTGCTGAACCATGTACCCACGCTGTAGTAGGTGCTCAGTAAGCGGGAGGAATTATCATGTATTATACAGATTGTAAGTGAAAAGACATGGCCCAAATGCCATAAAAAGCTCTTCTCTAACAGGATTTGTTAAGTGTATTTCTGTATGCCTAGAACCAGAGGAAAGTCCAGCTGGGGTTAAGGGTTTAGAATCAGTAAAACACCCAAGCCCATCAGGGACTTAGCCAATCTAACTCATTTTCCATGTGACTCGCCTCACTTGAAATTAAGCAAGGCGGTACTGCTCTGTTCAGCTGCAGAAACATCCTCTAGCCCTTCGCCTTCCTCTCCTATCTCACCATTCTCTTCATAATGGAATATTGAAATACCAGGCTCTGTCAGGTCCCTGCTGACCCATTACCTGACCTGTCTTCCAGCTCCCCAGCCAAAGCCCAGCCTTTGTTCCCAGGAGGACAAGAGGGCGGGAGAAGAGGACTAATGTCTGATAACCCTCTGAGGCTCTGTGTTTTTCCATTACCCCACACTGTTCCCCAGGAAGAAAACCACCTGGCACCAGCAGGAACAGAGACCAAGGGATTTCTCTTTAGAGATCATGGATGGACTTGAGTCCAGGAGCCCAAGGGAGAGTGGGCAGAAGTCGGAGAGCCCAGAGGCTGTCCCACTGACTCCTGTGCGATGTCTGTAAGTCCCTTGCCCTCTCTGATCCTTAATTCACACATAGGAAAAAGGAAAATAATTAGGAAAAGTGATCTCTGAAAGCCCTCCCAGGTCTGCAGTTCGATCATTCTGTGGTAGTAGCTTCCACACCCAAGAGATGATGGGCTGCAGGTATCCTGGTGAGAAGATAAGCTGACGTTTTCAAGCAGCTGCTTTGGAGTTTACTGTTCAATATCTCATTTAATCCTTGCAACCACCCTAGGAGTTTGTATCATTGTAACCCAAACTCCTACCCTAGCCTACAGGGTCCTCCAGATCTGGCCCCTTTGCCCTCTCTGACCTCTTCTTGTGCTTCCCTTTACGAAGGTCCAGCTGCAAACATTCCAAATTCAGGTCTGTCTCTTATTCTTTGTGATTGCTGATCCCCTGCCTGGGAGGTCTTTCCTCCTGATAGGTACACACGTGGCTCATTCTCATCCTGTGGTCAGCCAGAACGGCACCCCCTTGGAGAGAACTTCCTCAGTTTTAAATCCTTTTAAGCACGTATCACTCTCTAAAATCATCTTTCTTATTTCCTCATGTGTTTCCAGGTGTACTAATCTGTGTTCTCCCCCTAGATTCTAAGGGGGATGAATGATGCAGGTGAATAAACGGAGGCTCAGAGGGGTAATGAAATCTGCCAACAGTCACCAACCAGTGACAGAACGGGAACTCAAACCCAAGGAGGGAGGCTATAACCACTTGACCATACTGCCTTTCAGTTCCGGGAACAGGGGATGCTTCCCAGCCGTAAGATTCTAAAGCAGCGGGAGTTCCTAGCCGGAGACATGATCTGAGTGCCAATGTCTGAATGCCTGTGAGCATTTCAAGTTGTTTCAAGAAAAGGCGACGTTAGCGGCACCACTAAAGCCTGCTGTTCCCCATCCCATCACTGCCATCCCCATCTATTAAAATAATGGTATGAAAAATAAACAGGCTTTATGGACAGTTTTACACAAATGGGTGCATTGTTTCTCTTACCGTTACCATGGCAGTGATGTTCTCTGGATAACTTCATGTTTCTACAGGATGGAAGGGAATGGAATAAAATTGCTTGTGGAAAAATTGCCAAACAAAGGCTATTTCCTCTTCTGGAGGCGCCACCCCCCAGCACTCAGAGGCAGCCGCACTCTCAATACTTGTGCACGGGATCAAAACTGCCTCATAACCTAGAGCCTGCCACGGCTCCCTAGTGCCAATAATGTGAAGGCCAGGGGTCTTGGCATGGCTGTAAAGCTTCTGCTGTCTTCCACTCCTGCCCTTTGTCCTCCTGTCTCATAGACCTGCCTGGAGGTAATTCCCCTCCTCATTCTGTCCCTCTCCCCTTGATGGTTCACACATCGTACTGTTCCAGCCACCTGGGTTACCCTTCTTCTTTCCACATCTCTGCTGGGCCAGCTGCTACTCAGTTTTTCAAGTCACAGTTTAGGTCTGATCCCGTAACCTCCCTCCTTCCCCACCCATCCCGCAATCTGGGTGAGATATTCTCCTCCCAGTTTTTCCCATGGTCCCCTCAAGCGTAGCAGGATATGGTCACCCAGACACCACGCTGTTGGAGGACAGGAACAGTGCTTGATTTTAACAGTGTGCCAGGAGCACAGATAGATGCTCAATAAATGCTTGTCGAACCAAATTAGAAAAGGAAGAAGCAGCTGGTCTGAGAGGTTGTCTGAGTGTCTCTCATTCTTTGGGAATAAATGGGGGGGGGGGGTTAAATCAACACCCTGAGACAAAGCAGTGCCTTTCAACCTTCGCTGCACCTTGCGATCACCTGGGAGCTTTCACAGATTCTGATGCCCAGGCTGCGTCCCAAGTGAGTTACATCAGACTCTCTCGGGGAGAGAACTCGGGCATCTGTGTTCTTTAAAGCTCCCCAGGTGATCCCAGGGTGCAGCCGGGAAAAGAGCCACTGGGCTCAGGGTTCTCAGAGTCCCAATCACGGTTCTGTGTGAATGTGTGGGACCAGGGTCTCCTGCGGGCGGAGTCCAAGGACCCAGAGCCAGGACTGAGCCAAGATCCCTGCACTGTGTGCACGGCAGGCGGCTAGGTGCTTTCCACGCTTCACATCAGAATCCTCTCTCTAACCTATGAAGTTGGCATTATGAAACTGAGACTCAGATACTTGTGAGACGGCCTGTGTTCCCACGTCCAGGCAATGGCAGAGACAGGATTTGAACCCAGGTCCATCTGAACCCAGTGTCCAGAGCCTATGCCCTTGAGTATTTCTTGAATGTAGGCAGGGTGGGGCAGCTGGGAGGAACTGCAGATGTTAGAAGTACCCTGGCCACCCAGGACAAGCTCACTGCAGAGGAGTTCCATCTGCCTCTCTCAGGCTTGGGTAATGCATTTCCCTCCCTCTCTGTTCCTTGTTTTCTCTTCTTCTTCTCCCGCCGTCCTGCCCTCCCTCCCTCTGTCTCTCTCTTTCTCTCTGTGTGTGTCTCTGTCTGTATCTCTCTCCTTCCCTGCCTCCCCGCCTCTGTCTCTCTCCCTTCTTCCCCCACCCCCAGTTCTCTGGAGCAGTGGCTGGGAGCAGCAGAAACAGCCGGCAGCTGGGGCTGCCCGAGGTCCCTAATTAGAGCAGCATGGGAGCTGGGATGGGGGAAGGGGACTGGTGATTACAAACCACCCTGTGAGGCCACAGCCTCAGCAGTTTTCAGGGCTGGGATGCAGCATCCCTAGGGTGATGGTTTAGGATTGGAGCATGAGTGCTGGTGCTCCCCACACACAGTGCTGACTTGGCATCCAAATGGCTTCTTTGTACTTGTTTTCCAGCTGATGTTTATTGTGTGCATTTTAAGTGTCAAGTCCTGTCTCCACAACAGCCCTATAAACCAAGTCACCTGCAAAATGGACTTTGGAATACAAGAACAAGAGAACGCACGTTTCCATTTTCCAGGTTTTGCTCAAATCTCAGTGAAGTCTTCCCTGACCAGAGTTTTAAATTGAAAGCCCTCTTTATCCCACCCCTGACACCACATGCTACCCATCCTCCTGTACCGCTTTATTTCTCCATATACTACTTCTGAGCATCTGATTACTCTATATTTTTATTGTCTGTGTTATTTACACCTGCCTCCTCCAAACAGAATATCAGTCTCACAAAGGAGAGCTGGGAAAGCAGGTCTGAGGACAGCATCACAGCAGTTCTGGGGATCTAGGAAGCTGGGACCCTCCCAAGTCCTTTAAAGAGGCTGAACTTGATATGAATCACTACCCGGGTTGGGTCACGTGACCACCTCTTGGACAGAAGAGGGTAAAGCCTTTTTTTTTTTTTTTTTTTTTGCCTGCGTTGAGTCCTCCTTGCTGCTTCCCCTCCAGGGAAGCCCAGGAGGGTAAAGCCTTTTGATTGACAAGCCTACCAAGCCTGCATCTGATGAGTGGTTCTCAAAACAAAACAAAATTTTGGTCTGTTTTTTCCAGTCCTGTATCCCCAGCACCTAGATGTTCATTTGCCCATAATTGGCACTCACAGTATGTTTGTTGAATGAATAAATAAGTTTTCATTTTACTGGGACTTCCCTGGTGGTGCAGTGGTTAAGAATCCACCTGCCAGTGCAGGGTACATGGGTTTGAGCCCTGGTCCGGGAAGATCCCACATGCCATGGAACAGCTAGGCCCATGTGCCACAACTACTGAGCCTGTGCTCTAGAGCCCGCAAGCCACAGCTACTGAGCCCACGTGCCACAGCTACTGAAGCCCACACGCTTATAGCCCGTGCTCCGCAACAAGAGAAGCCACCGCAATGAGAAGCCTGCACACTGCAATGAAGACTAGCCCCGGCTCTCTGCAACTAGAGAAAGCCCACACGCAGCAACAAAGACCCAATGCAGCCAAAAATAAATAAATTAATTATTTTTTAAAAGTCTGTGTTTTACTTAACCTCGGAGTTTTGTTATCTTAGGCCATCAATCATAAACGTCATTCCAAACTTAGAGTAATAGGGCAACAGAGTCCAGCATGGTACCCAGCACATGACAGGGGCTTTGTCAATATTGGATGGAATTCATTATTATGTATTACTTAACACTCTTTGATGAAAAGGAGCTGATTCTGGCTAAATTCATCCAGAAAAAGGTGGGAGAGCTTTGTCAGAAGAATAGGAGTATCTCACAGACCAAAGAAGAGTTGGGAAAGCAGGTCTGAGGACAGCATCACAGCAGTTCTAAGGACCTAGGAAGCTGGGACTCTCCCGAGTCCTTTAAAGAGGCTGCACTTGGTATGAATCACTACCGAGGTTGGGTCATGTGCCCACTTCTTGGACAGAAGAGGGTAAAGCCTCTGGATTGACAAGCCCACCAAGCCGGAATCTGATGAGTGGGTCTCAAAAAAAAACACTAAGTGTTGATACCAAAATAAAGATGGGCGTGAATTCTGGTCAGGGGAAACACTAGATGCCCATGATATCTGACATATCAATTCCATTAGGCACCCCAGTATGGGCAGGAGTCTATGCGGCTATGAATGACCCATGCAAGGACCCTGTTATTTTGAGTTTTCCATGTTTGTTTCTCCCAGTCACCTGTGCTGTCCGAACAGTGAGGGGCCAGCTGTAGGCTGCATCGATGGGCATGAGCGTTATGGCAAATCTCTGAACTTAGAAGCCCCAGTTCCCCTCCAGTCTACCTAAAATCAGTTCTGGAAAAAAGGCGCATCAGTCAGTCTGAGAATGGCCAATAGCCAACAAGCCATTAGTGCATTCAGAGCAAGAGGCACAAACAAAAAAGTGGATTTCATGGCAGAGACCCATCACTGTATTAATCAGCATAAGCTAGGTTATGTTGCTGTAACAAAGAAGCCTCAAACTTCCAGTAGCTTAATGCAACAATGGTTTACTTTCCACTCACACAAGTCCAACAGGGATTCCACTGCTCTCCAGGACAGCTGTCCTCCCTGCAGTGACTTGATGATTTGGTAACTTCCATCTTGCAGTTTTGTTATCTCTACATGTGGTTTCCCAGCCACCGCTCTTTAATTGCCTCCAAACGGAAGTGACATATTTCTGCTCACAGTCTACTGGTCAGAAGGAGTCACACGGCCTCACTCCAACTGCGAGGGAGGCTGGGAAATTCAGGGGACCACATGGAATATTTGATGAGCTCTACTATCTCTTCTGTGTACACAGATGGCAGAAACACTTCCCGGCAACTAAGGTCATGACAGTGGGACACGGGCCTTGCAGGAGGCAGCACAGAAAAGCCTCTGAGTGAAGGCTGTGATTTGAAACCTGGAGATTCTTGCTTTTATATTCTATACATGCCTGAGCTACACCACCACCAAAGCAATCTGTTGAGCGGATGGGACTGGATATTCGAGATGGAGAATCAACATGGCTCACATGGCTAGCTCCATGCCAGGCATGACCCGCATCCCTTGTCACATTCCCAACATCCCCCTGAAAATTCCTTACAAATAAGGAAAGAAATATAATGACTTGCCTGAGGTTGCATACATTATAAGTGGCACAGATTAGAGAGCTACCTGAATCCAAACTCATGGTCTTTCCCCTACACCATGAAGCTCAAGAGTCATGGCAGGTATTACAAGAGCCTTCTCTTTATTGGATGAAAATGATAATGATGATGCTAATGGTGATAAAGATGATGATGCTAATGATGACGGTAACAACTCCTAATTATTAAGGTGTTACTTCACGTTGAAAATGTGTAATCCCATTCATTCTCTCAATCATCCTGTGAGATAGGGTCTACCATTATCCCCATTTCGCAGATGAGGAAACTGAGGCTCAGAGAGGCAAAACAAAGCCTGTTCAAGATCACACAGCTAGTAAACAGCAGAGTTAAGATGTAAACTCGTGGTTGCCCAACTTCAAAGCCACTCCATCCTACAGAAAAGAGAATGATTCAATTCAATTGGTTGTTTTGTCTACATACCTCCAATCACCAAGTGCGACTGTTTTTCTTTAAACCGACCACTTCTTGTTTAGGCATTTCTTAGATGTCTTCACAACTTGCATCTTCTTTCAAAACACTTCTTAAAAAGGAATGAGAACGGTATGGTCTGCCCCACCTAGGATCCAGAAAACAAAGACAAATGCCTTGATTATGTTCCCTGTAAAAAGATACATCCTCACCTCACTGTCCTTAACAAAAGACAGAGGCTAACTAAAATTTTCACTAGCATTTACAGGCTCAGTTTTAATTGTACCAGATCTATCTGAATTTACTGTAGCCCTCTGATTAACAGGGAAAGAAAATCAATAAGCATACCAAAAAATTTGAATGTGTTATATGACTAATTCCAATTTTATGTTATAATCGTCTTTTAATGTGGCTAATTACCATAATTAAGCTGCCTGTGACAGTACTGGCTGGGACAGAAGCTGTTACTATTCTAAGATAACTTGTCGAAGGCTTTTCCCAGATTTTGGGTGCAATTTGCCATTTGGCTGGTTTGGGGTGCTATGGGGGTGGGAACAGCGTGTGTGTGTGTGTGTGTGTGTGTGTGTGTCTGTGTGTGTGTGTGTGTATGTGTGGGTGTATGTGTGTGCGTGAGAGAGAGAGAGAGATAGTTCTTGGAGCGCTAGCTCTGCCCAGGAAAGCCTTGGCTCTAACGTTAAAGCTGAGCCAGGTACCATGTCCACGTCATTTATCAAATATTTATTCATTGAGCACTTACTATGTGCCAGGTCTTTTGATGCACTCTGGGAACATGGGTGAAATTTTCTTGTCCACTGGGGTGAGTTAGCCATTTAACAATTAATTACATTAGGGGGAAATACCAGGGGACAGGAGAGTGGTTAGCATTATCTACACACGCAACGTGATGGAGAGGTCTGAAAGGCTTCCCGGAGGAAGCAAGTTCTTAGCTAAGACATTAAGAGTCTCAGGAGTTAAGTAGATAGGAGATCATCCACAGGACATCATTCCTGGCTAAGAAAGCAGCATTTGTAGAGACCTCGAGTTGAAAGGAGGCTATCTATTTTTTTTTTCTTTCCTGTCTACTTTCTTTCCCTCCCATCCATATGAAAAGTACCACTGACTATGTACCAGGATGTAGACTTCTAGCTCTTGACTCCATTAGATGCTGCAGCTCTTGCAGGAGCAGGTGAGGACCACACTGACTAGCCAGGATTAACTCCTTCCTGCCTGAGAAAGAACAAAGAAGAGTTTGGAGATTAACTGCCAGGATATTCAACCACAGGGATCTGTAGTTCCCAACCTTTAAGAGTCCATGGGATCCAACTGTGAGACTTGTTGATCATGCAGGCTCCTGGGCCCCACCCCAGGTTGTGGTTCAATGGGCCAAGGGTGGGGCCTTGGGATCTGCATTTTAAGTGGTATGATGGTGATTCTGAAGCAGGTGGTCCACAGGGCTCTCTGAGAGAAGCACCACTTGGGCCTAATAACCATCCTTTACAGATGGGACAACTGAGGCTCAAGGAGAGATTTAATTTGCAGTAACGTGTATGATCAGAACCCAGCCCTCCACCTCGCGGGCCAGAGCTGCCCTCCGCTAGAAGAGGGAAGACGTCATGAGCTCCCAGGTACTTGTGCATTTGAGGCACACCCTCTGTTATTGACAGGCACTAATGGTGGTCACGAACTAAGGTGACCTGAGTTCACCCAGTAATTGCAAATGAGGCGAAAAGAGTAAATATAATCCTCATTAATGTAAAGCAAGCTTCACTATAGAGATCTTATATGAATTTTAAGCACAGGCAGACTAACCGCATCCTTTATTTATTCATTTAGCTTGCAGGAAAAAAAATATTTCAGAATGCTTATAAAATACACACAGTATGAGAAACCAAAGCTCTATCAAGTTCCCCAAATTCAATGTACGTAACTATAGACTTGCATTAAGATGAATGTGGACACAGGCACATACCCATCTAGCCACCTTAGATGGTCACCTGGACAGAGAAGCAAGGGGTGAGGAAGAGAAGGTGTGAGAAAAAAATGTAGCAGGATGAAATAATACAGATGGTATAATGTTAATTGGATGCAGGATACAAAATTCTATACGTACCTTACCGCATAGGTATAAAAATAAAAAAATGAAACTATACAAGTCCTGAAAAGAACAAAATAAGAAGAAAAAAGATTTCCAGGTAATTAAATTTGGGGTGTTTTTTTTAAGCATCACTCTCCACCCCCCTCCCCCCAACAAAAGAAATTGGGGAGAAAAGAACATAAGAATGTAATAGCAAGAGAGAGTGAAAAAGAGAGTTTCTCTTCTGGTAGGCATCCCATAGGCAGGGATTCTACAACTTTCCTGGAAATGAGAATTATCTGGAGGGTTTGTTAAAATGCAGATTCCCAGGCTCATCCCTCAGAGATGTTGATTTTAAGGAGTTTCTCATGTAGTTCTGATGTACCTTGTGATTAGGACACAATTTGGTCCCTGACAGTAAAGCCTGCCCTTAGCCCCTCTTCCACCCAGCACGATTTGATCAGGCCTGAAATCCCAGGTAGAATCTATTTCCTATAACAAGTCTATGTTGAAATGTAATCTCCCTCTGGGGGGATCAGCTATTAAAATTGATCTTTATAAGACAGTGTGATAAGGTGAATCAGACCTTTAGAACTTTTCCTGATACTGGGTTCATGTGCTAAGAAAAGCAAGTATTTATCGACTGCTTATGTGCCCAACGCTAAGAGCTTTCAACGTTCCAGGAGGTACTACTCTGATTATCACCACTTTCCAAAAGAGAAAACTGAAGCACAGAGAGGTTAAGTAATCCACGCAAGGTCACCCAGCTAGTTAAGTGGAAGAGCCAGGTTTTGAACCCACATTATCTTATACTATATTAATATGTTACCTCTCCCCAGTAGAGACAAAAGGAAGAGATGACATTATGACTCTGGGAATCCAAAATGAGGGAAAAGACACAGCAAGAAAAGGTAAAGTAGGAATCCAAACCGAGTCTGATAACCATACTTCCCAAGCCAAAATTCCTGTGTGTGGTTAGACAAAGAAAACTTCTTTCCATTTAACAAAGGTCTGAAGATGTGACCATGCTTACTTATCTTCTTAAGGAATAGGATATATTGAGATGAATAAAACTATGTGACTATATGGAAATGGGACTGGATCTCTCAATCAGGATAAAGATATGCGCTCTGGGCATGGAGGGTACAAAGGCCTGGGGTGGGTCTGTAAAGAAATTAGGATATACCCTCGGAGTGTTTTATTTTAAGCTCTCTGATATCAGGCAGACTTTCCCCGTAATCTGATGCTGTAAAGGAAAGTGGTGAAATATACTAGATGAATCAGAAGTATCAAGATACCTGTGGTGTTGCATTGCATGGATAGATCGCAATTTGTCTTCATCAACTCACCTGTATGATGGGCATTCAGGCTGTTTACTTTTTAGCTATTACAAATAAAGATGCTACAAGAATTTGTTTACAAGTCTTGGTGAGGCATGCGTTTTCGTTTCTCTTAGGTAAACCCCTAGGAGTGAAATGACTACATCATACAGTAGGTGTATGTTTAACTAATTAAGGAACAACAAGATGGCCTTCCAAAGTGGTTGCATCATTTTACATTTCCGCTAGGAGCTTGTAAGAGTCCCAGTCACTGAACACCCATGCCAACCCTTGGTATAACTCAATTTTCTAATTTAAGCCATACAGTGGGTGTGTAGTGGTTTTAAGTTTCATTTCCTTAATAACTAATGATGATGAACATCTTTTCATGTGTTTATTTGCCATCCATATATCTTCTTTGGTGAAGTGTTATGTTCAATTCTTTTGCCCATTTAAAATTTGTTTTAGGGGAGTTCCCTGCTGTCCAGTGGTTGGAACTCTGTGCTTCCACTTCAGGGGGCACGGGTTTGATCCCTGGTCAGGAAACTAGGATCCTGCAGTCCTCACGGAACGGCCGAAAACTTTTTTTTTTAAACGATTTTTGTATTTTTTAATGATTGTGTTGTAAGAGTTCTTCATATATCCTAGAGACAAAACCTTTGTTGGATACATGTTCTCTAAATGTTTTCTCTCAGTTTGTGATTTGCTTTTTCATTTTCATAAGTGTATCTTAAAGAACAGAATATTTAAATTTCGATCTTATCCAACTAAATGATCTTTTACAGTTTGTGATTTTTTTGTGTCATATTTTTCAAACTTTTGCCAAATCCAAGTCCACAGAGATTTTCTCTTATGTTCTCTCCTGGACGTTTTATAATTTCAGCTCTTACATTTAAATCTATTATCTATTTTGAGCAATTTTTGTATCCGATCTGAGGTAAGAGTCAAGGTTCTTTCATTTATTTATTTTGCATATAGCCATCCAACTGTTTTAGCGCTATTTAATGAAAAGATTGTCCCTTCCCCATTGAATTGCCTTGGCAACACCACTGCAAATCAATTGATCATACATGTATGGGTCTATTTCTCAACTATCTATTCTATTCCATTGATCTATATGTCTGTCTTTATGTCAATACCAAACCGATACTGTCTTGATTACTGTAACCTTATAATACATATTAAAATCAAGCAGTGTAGGTCTTCAACTTGGTTCTTTTTCAGAATGATTTTTGCTCTTCTAGGTTCTTTGTTTTTCCATATGAATTATATAATCTTCTTGTAAATTTCTGCAAAAAGTCCTGCTGAGGTTTTAATTGGGATTGCACGGAATCTGTAGATCAGTGTGGGCAGTGCTGACATTTTAACACTATTAAATGTTCTGACCCATAAATGTGGTTTATTCTCCCATTTATTCATGCCTTCTTTAATTCCTCTCAACAATATTTTATAGTTCTCAGAGTAGAGCTCTTAAATACCTTTTGTCAAATTTATCATTATTTCACATTTTTCATGCTATAGCAGTGGTATTATTTAACTTTCAACTTCCAAAGGGTTAACTAGTTTATAGAGATACAATTCATTTTTTGTATAATGACCTTGCTAAACTCACTTATTACTTTTAGTAGCTTCTTTGTGGATTCCTAAGGATTCCTTTGTAAAATCGCTAGGATTTTCTATAGAGACGATCATGCCTTCTGCAAATAATGTTAGCTTTACTTCCTCTTTTCCAATCAATATGCATTTAATATTTGTTTTTCCCACTTCATTGCCCTGAGTAGAACTTCAAGCAAAATGTTGAATGGACATGATGAGTGTGGACACCCTTGCTTCATTCCCGATCTAAGAGGGAAAGCATTCAGTCTGTCACCATTAAGGATGCTGTTAGCTGTAGGGTTTTTTTCTTCTTTTCTTTTCTTTTTTTGTAGATACCCTTTATCAGGTTAAAGAAATTTCTTTCTATTCCTGATTTGATGAGGATTTTTATCAGGAATGGATACTGAATTTTGTCAGATGCTTTTCTGCATCTACTGAGAAGCTCATTTAATTTTCCTTTTTTATATTCCCTAATATGATGAATTCCATCTATTGACTTTCAAATCATGAAACAATCCTGAGTTTCTGGCATACACTGCACTTAGTCATGATGTATTATTCTTTTTTATACATTGTTGGATGTGATGTGCTAGCACTTTGTTAGCCATTTGTGTGTCTATGTTTATGACTGATATCGATCTGATTGTAATGCCCTTGTCTGATTTTGGTATCAGAGTAATGCTGCCTTCACTGAATGAATTGGGAAGTTCTTTTTTCTCCTATTTTCTGAAAATATTTGTTTTTAATTGTATTATTTTTGTCCTCACACGTTTGGTAGAATTCACCAGTGAAGTCATCTGGGCCTGGAGCATTCTTTGTAGGAAGATTTCTAGCTACAAACACAAGTCCTTTAATAAACGCAGCGTATTCAGGCAATCTCTTTTTTCTTGAGTGAGCTTTGGTAGTTGGCACTTTCTGAGGTATTTGTCCATTTTACCTAAGTTGTTGAATTTATTGGCATAGAATTATTCATAATATTCCCTAATTTGCTTTTTTAATATCTATAGTATCTGTAGCAATGCTGCCTTTCTTATTTCTTATATTAGTAGTTTGTGTCTTCTTTTTCCTGATTATTCTATCTAGAGGTTTACTACTTTTGTTAAACTTTCACAAAGAACAAGCTTTACTTTCATTAATTCTATTGGTTTTTTTTCTATTTTATTGATTTCTGATCTTTATTATTTCCTTTCTTCTGCTTACTTTGGCTTTAACTTGATTTTCTTTTTTTAGTTTTTGAAGGTATAAACTGAGGTCACTGATTTCTCCTTTTCTAACATAAGTGTTTAACATTAAATTTCTCACTCAGTACTGCTTCAGTGGCATCCAACTTTTGATATGTCGCCTGCTTTAAAAATTCAGTTAAAAAAAAAATTCAGTTCAAATGTCTTTTTATTTCCCTTTTTTAAAAATTCTTTGCTCCATTAGTTATTTAGAAGTGTGGTGTGTTTTTTTTGTTTTTTTGCGGTACGCGGGCCTCTCACTGTTGTGGCCTCTCCCGTTGCGGAGCACAGGCTCTGGACGCGCACGCTCAGCGGCCAGGGCTCACCGACCCAGCTGCTCCGCGGCATGTGGGATCTTCCCGAACTGGGGCACGAACCCGTGTCCCCTGCATTGGCAGGCGGACTCTCAACCACTGCACTACCAGGGAAGCCCTAGAAGTGTGTTTTTAGTTTCCAAATATTTAGAAATGTTCCAGATATCTGTTAGGGATTTCTAATTTAATTCCACTGTGCTTAGAAAATACGCTTTGTATAATTTGAATCATTTTATAGGTATTGACTTGTTTTATGGTCTACAATACAGTCTATATTGGTAAAAGTGCTCTATATTAATGTACAAAGAATTTGTATCCTGCTGTAGTTAGGCAGAGTGTTCTATAAACGCCAGTTAGATCAAGTTGGTTGATCGCGTTCTTCAGTTATCTACACCCTTTTTGATTTTATGTCTACTGTTTCATCAGTTATTGAAATAGGGATGTTGAAACTGCCAACTATAACTGTGGATTTATCATTTTTTTTCTTTTACTTCTATCAGTTTTTCGTTCATATATTTTGCAGCTAACATGTGACTTTTTGAAATAGCTTTGTTGAGGTATAACATACAGACCATAAAAATCATCCAGTTAAAGCGTACAATTCAATGCTTTTTAGTAAACTTATAAACTTGCGCAACCGTCACCACAATCCAGTTTTAGAACATGTCTAGCACCCCCAAAAGACCCCTCCTGCCTCTTTGCAGTCAATCCTCCATTCCTACCTTTAGCTCTAGGCAGCACTAATCTGCTTTCTGTCTCTCTCTAGATTGGCCTTTCCTAGACATTTTACATAAAAAGGAATCATATGATATGTGACCTCTTGCATTCTTCCACTTAGCATAATGTCTTTCAGGTTCATCCACGTTGCAGCATGGATGAGTACTTTCTTTTTTATTGCTCTTTATTCCATTGTATGGACAGATGACATTTTGTTTATCTACTTGCCATTGATGGACATTTGGATTGTTTTCACTTTTTGGCAATTACAAATAATGTTGCTCTGAAGATTCGTGTACAAGTCTTCGTGTATTCACTTCTCCTGGATAAATTCCTAGGAGTTGAATTGTTAGGTCGTATGGTAAGGCTACGTTTAAATTTGTGAGTAACTGCCAACTGTTTTCCAAAGTAGCTGTCCTATGTTCCATCCCCACCAGCAACGTAGTTCCAGTTTCTTGACACACTCACCAGTGCTTGCTAAAGTCTTTTTTTATCATGAACTGTTTTTTTGCCTATTAAAAATGGCATTTTGGGGCTTCCCTGGTGGCGCAGTGGTTGAGAGTCCACCTGCTGATACAGGGGACACGGGTTCGTGCCCCGGTCCGGGAAGATCCCACATGCCGTGGAGTGGCTGGGCCCGTGAGCCATGGCCACTGAGCCTGCGAGTCCAGAGCCTGTGCTCCGCAACGGGAGGGGCCACGACAGTGAGAGGCCCACGTACCGCAAAAACAAAACAAAACAAAACAAAAGGCATTTCACATGATTCAACTTACTAGTGAGGTAGGAGATGGATGGGCCCCAGGCTGAGCAGCTGGAGTTTGTCCCCCGTGGACAGATACTCCAAGATAAAGATAATAGCAGGAGGAAGGAGGAGCTGAGCCCTGCCCAGATAAAAGATATGGACTCGGAGCCAAAGCAAGACAACTGGCCAGAGGAAACTTGGAAGAAATGCCCCATAAAAGTGTTTCAAACTACCACCAGGGCGCGACTCTCTCTCTGAGCTCGCCCGTGTGTATCTATTCACACATACTCTTTTTCTTCCTAATAAACACTTTACTTGTTTCACTACTTTCTGTCTCTTTATGGAAGTTCATTTCTACAAAGCCAATGGGCCAAGGCCTTGTCACTGGCCACTGGCCCTGGTGGTCTAGTGGCTGGAATTCAGCACTCTCACTGCCACGGCCTGACTTCAATCTCTGGCTGGGGAACAAATATCCTGCTTCAAGGCACTGCAGGCCGAGGCCACCCGAGATCCATACTACCAGCCCATTATACAGATGTGGAAGCTGAGATTCAGAGGTAGGAAGTGGCAGAAATCTGATTCCACTTCACATTCGTCTATCATGTAGACCCAAGCTTTATGAGCTGCCTGTGGCTGCCACCCTTTCTCATCGGCAGCTCAGCCCTGGCTTTCCTTTCCAGTCACCAGGGGCCCAGGCTCCCATCTCAGAACCCCTTTCATCTGTTCTCTCGGTCCCTCTGGAGGCTGACTCGGCCTGTAGGTTTGCTGCCTCGACTTGGCTACAGAGAAAGACCTGCTCCACGCTTGCCGCCCCTGCACGACTGATGCAGAAAGAAATCAGCTCTTGCTTAGGTGTGTCTGAGTCCCGTGGGCTTATTCCCAGATTGGTATTCATACCAGGAGCTTCTCAGCTTCTGCTTAATGCATCCCCTATATACTGTGAGATAAGCTCATCCCAGTCTGTTTCTACATTACTGTTATAAGAAATCTTCTTTCAGGTTTGTTAAATTTGTGCTATTACCTGGGGAAGAACAAATTATATATAATATACAAGTATAAAAAGTATATATATGTATATTTTCTCCAGCTGCTTATCAGCTGACACTTTTCTGAAAACACATTAATTTAGAAACATGCTCTGACACCCAGACCTCTGCGCAGCGGCACCACCTCCCCACCAAAGCCTTGGAAACCTGGGCGGAAACCTGGGCTGGCCGCTGATGAGGTTTCCACTGGTCTGTGGGGAATGAGACGAAGAATGTTGAGAGTACTCAGAAAGCCACATTCATGTAATTTCAAGGGCTCTCCTCTACCCTGCGATTATGTTTTTTGCCTACCTTTTAGGTGCTAAAATGCCTTTGCTTTATGAGACGATGGTGGTAAGAGATGGGAGTCATTTTTATAAGAAAATGGAAACACTATGTCAATCCGCATGTATTTATTTTAATTTTTATTTGCTTACTTTTTTGACTGATCAGTGATGTCCAAACGTCTGGAAACTACTGGCCGGGTGACCCAGGGATGGGGGAAAAATTATACAGACCTGGCTTTCAATGTGGCTTCACCACTCTGTAGCAATTTCATCTTGGGTAATAATAATAATAACAGAAACAAAAATAATGGCAGAAACAGACATTCTTGGATGTCTTTTTATGTGCCAAGCACCTTTTTAACTACCTTATGTTCATAAACTCATTTGGTCTTTATGATACCCAAGTAAGGTAAACAGAGTTAAAGCTACCAGGATAGTAGTGAGTCAATTAACATGACAAGACAGCTATTTGCCTTTGGGTCAGGTTCCTGGCACAGAGTTCCTAAAATCCTTGGAATTTCCTGAGTGATAAGCATCTTCTGTTTTAACAAGTACCTAGATAGCTTCAGGATGGGGGCTGGTCCACAGAAAGACCTTGATTAGAAACTTGTAACTTTCAGCCCCACCCCTCCCAGAAGCAGAGAGGGGCTGGAGAATCATCAGTGGCTAATGATGTAATCAATCACACCTACTACTGAAACCGACATAAAACCCTGAAGCGATGGGTTTCCAGGTTGCTGAACAAGTCCAGGTGCTGGAAGGGTGGCACGCCCACTCCAGAGAAGGCACAGAAGCCCTGCACCCCTCCCCCCACCTCATCCTGTGCATCTCTTCATCTGGCTGTTCCTGAGATGTATCTTTCACAATAAATCAGTAGTAATAAGTAAAACACTTTCCTGAGTTCTCTGAACCATTCTAGTGAATTATTCAACCCTGGAGGTGGGGGGTGCTGGACCCCCGGAATGTGTAGCCAAGTTGGGTCGAAGTGTTCAGAACCTGGGGACCCCCGACTTGTGACCAGTACCCCAAGTGAGGCAGTCTTGTGGGACTGAGCCCTTAACCTGGGTCATCAATGTCAGAACTGAACTGAACTGTAAAACCCCCAGTTGGTTTCAGAGAATCAGAGAGTCGGCTTGTGTCAGGAGGGGGAAAAAAACACCTGTCTGGAGCCAACATATTGCCTGACCAATTACCAATTAGTTTTATACACACACACACACACACACACACACAAAATTAATGTTAATTCCTTCCCCCCTCCTTTTCCTCCAGACAAACCCTCTAAATTTCTCATAAAGGGCATGTTAATTAGTTAACGACTTGGGTTTGGGGATCTAACAGACCTGGACGTGAGTCCAGGCTCCCCGCTTTCTTGGCCAGGAAGCCCCTGGGCAGTTTGCTCACACCCGGGCACCTCAGTGGCTGAAGGCTGGAGGGCAGCCGAGGACAGTTTTCACTTTGTATAATATTCATCCTCTGTTGGGGGAGAAGTCCAGAAATGAGCGACTGGGAAGGAGTGTCTGAATTCCGCTTCTCTGTTTTTCTCCTCCTGGATGGGATCCACCGCTGACTGCAGTGATGTGTGACTTAGAGTCTCCTGCCCACCCTCCGCCTGGCAGAGCAGCTTCCCTCCAGCCTCACACCCCCAGCCAAGCTCAGCCCCGTCTTCAGCGCTAACCCCAGCGGAGGGAGGCCTGGCCAGCCGCAATGGAGCGTTAAGGAGAGCTTGAGTCAAACTTCATTTCCTCTTGCCCAGGGAGCCTAGCCCGCCACAGGCCAGATGCCAGGCCAGTGTGCTCCTGGCCAATGAGCTTATGCTGCGTGAATTCACCACCTGCAGTGTCCAGGCGAGCAGGCACGCACACACCCACGCTCTCCCCTGCCATCAAAGAGCCCCCAGGGACACATAGCTCGATGCGCATTGCACAAATGAGAAAACTGAGGCTTGGATAGGCAAGGTTGCCTGCAGAACATCCTCGAGGGGCTTAAGTCCAGACTTCTTCAGATGCTGACTGTCCTTCCTTTTATGCCATTTTTTTTTTCTTGTTTGCTCTTAGGTGCAAATGACTCATTAACCAAGCTCAAAATACAGCACTCTCCTTGGAGAGCCTCGTGCAAAGAAAGAAACACAGCAGCTGGAGGGGAGGATTTTAGAGGCACCAGGATTGTCTTGCAGGATCTTGAATGGTACCAACTACCATTTTGTGAGCACTTAGGAAAGCCAGGGGTTGGGCTTTCCATAAATCGTCTCATGTTAATCCTCACAACAACCTAGCAGGGAAAAGGCCAACAGTTCCCAATTCACAGATGCAGAAACTGAGGCTCAGAAAAGAAAAGCTCAGGATTGCACGGTCAGGAAGTACAAGGGTGAAGATGTGAGCTCAGGACTGTGGCTTCAGAACAAATTTCCCTGAATGTCAATACACGTGGCAGCAACCTGTCCCTCCTGGGGCTGGCCCAGAGGGTGTGCTGCACAGACCAATCTTTGGTATCCTCTCTCCTGCACACATGGGGCGTGATGCTGCTCACAAAGGAGCTATAAATACAGCACAACAGAACTTTGCACCTCCAGTGGAAAGTGTCCAGCTGGGGAGCAAGGACACCTGGCTCTGTTCTTGGCACCGTTACTCAGTGGTTACTCTTTTCCTCTTTGAGTCTGAGTTCAATCAAGGAGGGCAGTTAATTCCGACTTGTATGCCAACTCCTATCCACTGCTAGCTGCTGTCTAGAGTGTTGTATTGAAAAGAATCTTGAGGTTCAGCAATCTATTTGTAATATCTGTCACTACAGAGGTGGAGGCTGGTGTGTTCCGGGGCTGCTCCTACACTGTGCTTTTGCAGATCCCAAACCAGGGGCTCTCTAAGGTCCCTAAAAAGAACCCCAACCTCCTGTGTCAAAGAGCTGGTTCTTTGCACTTGAGCACTAGGCAAGGGGGGCCAAGACCTTAGGGTTGCCAGATAAAATCTGGAAGTCCTGAATTTTTATTTGCTCAATCTGTCTACCCTACAAGAGCTACAAATTCAAGAGACTCCAAAAGTCTCTCTCCAGCAGCTCAGTTTAATCTCAAAGTTAACCACAGTTGATACACAGTCACAGTTGGCCACAGACTTCTGTGTACTTTACTCTTCATTATTCACTCAGCTTAGCTCATGACCCTCTTTGTGAACAGAGGTAGAGCCGTCCCTAAGTATCTGCAGGGGATTGGTTTCAGGACCCTACTCCCCTACTCCTGTGGACACCAAAATCATGGAAGCTCAAGTCCCTTATATAAAGTGGTATAGTATTTGCATATAACGTATGCACATCCTCCCATACACTGTAAGTCATCTCTAGATGACTTATACTACCTAATACAATGTAAATGCTGTACAAAGAGTTCTAAATACAAAGTAAATGCTATATAAACAGATGCCACTGCACAGCAAATTCAAGTTTTGCTTTTTGGAGCTTTCTGAAAGCCATTTATTTTTCAAATATTTCTGAATATGGTTGAATCTTTGTTTCCTTTTTTTTTTTGGATGCGTGGCATACAGGAGACCAGGGATTGAACCCGTGCCCCCTGCTGTAGAAGTGCGGAGCCTTAACCGCTGGACCTCCAGGGAAGTCCCCTGAATGTGGTTGAATCTTTGGACATGGAACCCAGAAATACAGAGGGCCAACTGTATTAACTTTGCTAAGTCAAGGCAACTGAGTTACTTTGGGGTGGGTGTTGTTAGGGTTAGGGTTAGAGATGCTTCCGGAGGCGAGTATTTAAACTCAGTTTCTTTTTGGGCAGTTACTGGGACACTTCAGGCTTCTTCTCCCTCATCCCCTTTGCTTATCCCTGGGTGCCATCTGAGTCCAGAGAAGGCTTCTGTCCTGGCTGGCCTCTGCTGACCTGGTGCCAGGTCTCAGGGGTCAGCCCTCACCTGGCTGATGCCCAAAGGGCACCAAGGCCTGCAGCTGTAAGGCCCACATGCCATTCTTCTTGGTTCCAGCTGCGGGGGCTTTGGTTTTACTTTCCCCCGGGAGCTCTGAGAGGTTGCCTCAAGTCCAGACAACTCCCTGGGTTATTGCTACTCTATGGTCAGGAGCCATGTTGATTTCAGGCTTATCCGGGAAGCCAGGAGCCCTGGGATGCATCTCTACTTAGGGAAGTTTTAGTGGCCCCTCTGTCTCTTCTTCTGCCTAAAGATCAGGACCCTGGGGTCCTTCTCAGGACCCTGCAGATTCTTCTTTCCAGCCCCTGACATGGAAGAATGGATATTATGCCTTCACACTGTCTTCTGCACTCTGATTTATGTCCCAGGTTCTTGATATTTGAAGCCAGTAACCAGACTTTTTTTTTTGAAGGCGGGTTTTTTTTTTTTTTTGCTCAAACATTTGACATTTTCAGGTGAAATCCATGGTTTTCAACACCACGGTTTCTGTTGTAGATTCACAGAAGTCTGCCTAAGAACTCTAAGCCAATACTTTGATTCTCAATTTCTTTTGCCTCCGTTCCCTGAGGGCAATCTGATAGGATTCCTCTCTGCTGTTGGAAAGGTAGGCAAAAGGGGCACAAGGACTTGAATATAAATACAGTTTTTAATATCAATATATTACGCTGCTATGGATACATTCAGAATACGTTATGAAGTCCACAAACTGAGAGGATTTTACCTCCCATACAAAAAACGATCATGTAAACATCAGCTGTGTATCTCATCTGACTTCCTTCCAGGGAGGCTCACATATCTGTGGCTAGGATCCTGCTTTCCAGAGGTACCATCCATCCATCCATCATCACCACACTGTGAAAAGACTCCCGCAGACTATATTTCTAGAGTCTCAGTACCAACTGTTCACTCAGTCTCTCATTGATTCATCTTTTCATCTGCAGGATTTCTTGTGCCTGCGCTCTGAGTTAGGGACCTCGTGACAAACCAGAGACAGCCTCTGCCCTCACAGAGCTCACAGGTAAGTACAAAGCAGTCTTGGGAAATGCTTGGTGAGTGAATGAGCAGATTCTTCTTGGATATCCCTTGGTTACTGTGTTATTTTACTAGAGCTGCCATGACAAAAGAGCACAGACTAGTGGCTTAAACAATAGAAATTTGGTGTCCCAAGTTCTGGAAGCTACAAGTCCAAGATCAAGGTGTCAACAAGGGTTGTCTCTCTGAGGGCTGTGAAGAAGAATCTGCTCCATGCCTCTGATCTCGTTTCTGGTGATTTTCTGGGGATCTTTGCTGTTCCTTGGCTTCTAGAAGCACAGTCTCGACCTCCGCCTCCATTTTCACGTGGCATTCTCCCTGTCTATGTGTCTGTGTCCAAATTCTCCGTTTTTATAAGGACACTAGTCATATCGGATTAGAGCCCCCCCAATGATCCCATCTTAAGTAACAACATCTGCAACGATCCTATTTTCAAATAATGTCACATTCTGAGGTGCTGGGGGTTAAGACTTCAGCATATAAATTTCGGGGGACACAATTCAACCCATAACAGTTATACGTGGGCTCACGGTTCTCATCTCAGAATGTGGATGAAGAAAGTCACCTGCCGCATCAGTAAACAAAGGATGCTGTGGCCATCAAGCCCTCAGCCACTGCAGCTGCCCCTGACTGTGCAGCCTGAGGGGATTCAGGATGGAAAAAAACAGAATACTGGCCCTGGACAGCTAAGGTGCATGTCAAAGGAATGATTTCAATGAGCCCAGACTCTTGCATCTTCCCATACATAGAAAAGAGCTAAATTCAATAACTTGAGATGTCTGTTTTTTTCTTTAATTAACAGTAATCTTTTGATGTTCTAACTACCTGCTTTTTGCTGCAAAAACTGTTATATATCCTGGCTCCTTCCTTACCTCTTCAGAACAGTCCATCAAAGCTTTCTGAGAGGCTGTCTCCTGAGCTTAAGTCCTCAGTATGTCTACCAAATAAGACATAATTCTCAACTTTTAGGTTGTGCATTTTTTTCAGTTGATAAGACTCAAGGTCCATGAGACAGGCTGTACCTTACACTTGCGAATCCCCAGGAACTAACAGAGGACATGCCTTTAGAAGATGCTCCACCAATATGTCTTTAGCCTGGGAATTATCCACCAATTCATGGAAGGAAAAATGGATACGGTGAGGTTAAGGACTTGCTCAAGGTCAAAGGTGCAGCTAGTGTGAATAGATGAGAGTCTGTGAGTGTGAGAGCGTGTGTGAGTGTGCATTTGAGTCAGCGTGAGTCTGTGAGTGTGAGATGGCGCACGGGAGTATCAAGGGCTTGTGAGTGAGCAGACGGCTGTACACGTGTGCAAGGAAGTGTCAGCTCATGAGTGTGTGTGAGAGGCGGTGAGCGTGTGTAAGGATGTGGGTGTGAGTGTGAGTGTGTGGGTGAGCGTGTGGGAATGAGTGGCTGTGTGGAAGTGTATCTGTGCACGTGCATGTGTGCATGCAGAGGGAGCAGTGACTTCCTCAGAGAAGGCTTCCAGGCGTGGCCACGGATGGAGAGAGTCAGACGTGCAGGGAGAAAGGGGAGGGAAGGAACTCTAGACCCCGCAGTCTCCTGCTCTCCCTGGCCAAAATGCCGTCTTTTCACAAGCTCAAACCTCAGCAAGAAGCCCGTTAAACCCAAGAACAAGGTTAGCGCACACGCACTGTTGAATGTTCATGTCCAGGAGCATGAGAGCCCGTACACATCCCCATATACACAGCTGTGGAGAGATGTGTGTGTATATACAAATGACAAAAACAGACAGAGAGGGGGTGGGGAGAGATTCAGGCTTCCTAGTTACCCCTTCCTGAGGTGCATGTGATTGATCTCAAGGATACAAGGGCCAGTGTAGAGTGAAAAAATTGTTAAAAGTTTTTAATCTCTTAACTCCAATATTTAGCATTGGTAATTATGGCCTTTTCATACCCAAGTTAGGCAGTTAAAGTAAGAAACAAACACTGGTGGTGGCGAGGACTGCACTTCCGGCAGGCACCTTGCACACGCTGCTGTACTCTTAGGATAATTTACTCACTGACAAACATTTACTGAGCACCTATTCATTGCCAGGCCCTGGGGTAAGTACTGGAGATACCGTAGTGAATATGAAAGAGTCATTCATTCAATCATTTACTCATCAAGTTTCCGACTGCCTTTCTGTGGTTCTGAAACTGAGCAGGACCCTGTGAGGCCCTCCTAGGCAAAAAAGCCTTTCCGTGTCCCCCATTTCTTGTTTGTAGAAAAAAGACTTTCAGCCTCCCAGACCTTCCCTGAGTTCCAAAGGATAGACTCAAGCAGTTACTAACTAGGAGAGTGAGGAATACAGAAAGAAACAATAGTGCAGCCCTAGGACAGGGTCCTGGTTCCTTCTCGGGGGATGTGCATAACAATTTGATACAGACCTCTGAGTTCTTCTGCAGGAACTCAGGCCCCCACCCAGCTGGAGGACGGTAACTTCAGGCTGAGCACAAGATTCCTGGAGCACCACTCTCTTACCTCACCACCAACCAATCAGAGGAGGATTACATGCCCTGCAGCCCTCCCCACAAATTTTGCCCATAAAAACTTCTTCCCTGAAACCCATCAGGGAGTTCAGGTCTTTTGAGCACAAGCCACCCATTCTCCTTGCATGGCCCTTGCAGTAAACGTTTCTCTGCTCCAAACGCTGATGTTTCGGTTTATTTGGCCTCACTGTGTGTCAGGCACACGAACCTGGGTATGACAACACTTCTGTACTAGACACTGAGCTACCACAGGAATTCACATCCATTCATTCAACAAATACGCACTGACCACTCAACTGTGTGCCCCCAGAGTAACTCATTTATTCATTCACACATTCACGTATTCACTCATCAAATTTATGACACCTACCCTTGGCTCTGGGCTAGACACCCAGGCTGCCACAATGAATCGTGCAGGGATATGCCCATTCATCGACAAATGCTCACTGAGCATCTACTATGTGTGGAACAGAATGACTCATTCGTTCACTCAGCAAATATTTATTGGAAGTCTGTTCCCTGTCAGGCCAGTACCAAGTGCCGGGGATTCAGTGGTGAACAGACAGACGAGGTCCCTGCCCTCAAAGCATCTTGCAGAGTCATCCCTGTGGTCGGGGCTTTAGGGGATTAGGGGTCCAAAGGAGGGAGACCATTCCAGGGGTCAGGGGTCACCTCAGGAATGATGGTGGGGACGAGGGTGGGACCGCATCTTCCAGCCACCCAGAGCCTGTCTCAACTGTATTCCTCCTATGTGAGTATCCAGGGAGACCACTGCGCACCAGGGACGGGGCTGCACCCTCCTTCCACTCCCTGTTGCGCCCTCTCTCCGCCTCAGGTGCAACCCTTTGCTCCCTCCAAGTGGTCTGCCTTCAGTCTACCGCGTGGATATTTCCGCTTCAAGAGCGCTGTCACAGCAAATATCCAGCTCATTCCTCTCCTCTTGGCCTCGTGGAGTCGGCCCTCCAAGCCTGGCCGCGGGGACCACACATCTAATAACAACACTTGACACTGCAGTCGAGACTCACGGAGCCGCCATTCCGAGCAGGCAGATCAAACCCCACGCTAACTCCCCCCGCAGGCCAGCAGCTTCCGGCTCTGGCTCTCCTGCAAGAACTCTGGCGGCAGGCAACTTCCCAGGGATTCCAGCATTTATTTTTGCCTGAGCAAGCTGATTTTTTTTTCCCTCTTTTATTCTCTCAAGGTTTTGTTCCTGGCTCGGTTACTGGAGATGCTCTGGCTTTGCCGTGAACCAAAATGTGATTCAGTGCAAGGGGAAAGAAAACGAGCAAAGACTGCAGCTTCACATAAAATAGGTTTTTAGTCATCAGGAAAAAGCTGTAGTGAGGAATGGAAGTAAAAGAAAAAACAAAAAACTTTGAACTCTTGTGGCAACATGCCTCCCACTTCCCTACTGGAGTCTACTTGGGGTCCAGCCATTAGGAGGCTTGTCAGGCGGGCCCAGTAAAGGGGTCTCCAAACAGTACTTGATTGATTCATTCATTCCTTCATTCATCCAATACTTATTGAGCATCTTTTACATTCAGGCACCGTGTTAGGTGCTTGCAATACACTGATAAAGAGAACAGACTTGCTCCCTGCCCTTTGAATCTTACAGTTGTGGGGTAGAGACACACTATAAAAAATTACCCAGCAATGTACAGAATGGAAGAAGTCTTTGAAAATTGTCTATCTGATAGGGGTTAATATCCAGAATACATAAAGAACTCCTACAACTCAACAACAACAAACAACCTGACTCAAAAATAGGACTTACATAGATATTTCTCCAGAGATGATACACAGATGGTCAATAAGAAAGTGAAAAGATGCTCAACATCACTCATCATTGGGGAAATGCAAATCAAAACCACAATGAGATACCACCTCGTATCCATCAGTATGGCCACTATCAAAAAACCAGAAAACAAGTGTTGGGTTGGTGAGAAACTGGAGCCCTGTGCACTGTTGGTGGGAATGTAAAGTAAGTGAAATAAGCCAGTCATAAAAAATACTGCATAGGGCTTCCCTGGTGGCGCAGTGGTTGAGGGTCCGCCTGCCGATGCAGGGGACACGGGTTCATGCCCCGGTCCAGGAAGATCCCACATGCCGCGGAGCGGCTGGGCCCGTGAGCCATGGCCGCTGAGCCTGCGCGTCCGGAGCCTGTGCTCCGCAACGGGAGAGGCCACAGCAGTGAGAGGCCCGCGTACCACACACAGACACAAAAATTACCCAAAGGCATGGTTTTAAACTATAACAAGTGCTATGTAGGAAAAGCCCAGGGAGCTTTGACAAGGTCCACCAGGGAGGGGGTTCAGATCCTGTTTTGTGACTGGTCAGGGAAGGCATCCCTGAAGAGGTGACGTTTAAGCTGAGACCTGGATGGTGAGGAGGAGTCCAGAAATCAAAGAGGGAGGAAGGGCACTGCTGGCAGAGGGAACAGCATGGCAAAGGCAGGTTAAAAAAAGATGAGATATTACAGCAGGAGGCGAGGTGACTTCAATGTCTAATGGGAAATAACTGCAAGGTTATAACCAGATTCATCATGACTAGATTCTTACTTTCAAGTGCTGACTCCAACTTCATTAAAAAGAGAACTCTCGGGCTTCCCTGGTGGCGCAGTGGTTGAGAGTCTGCCTGCCAATGCAGGGGACACGGGTTCATGCCCCGGTCCAGGAGGATCCCACATGCCGTGGAGCGGCTGGGCCCGTGAGCCATGGCCGCTGAGCCTGCGCGTCCGGAGCCTGTGCTCCGAAACGGGAGAGGCCACAGCAGTGAAAGGCCTGCGTACCACAAAAGAAAAAAAAAAAAAGAGAGAGAACTCTCCTTATCAAGTGATCCAGGAATCCCACTCCTGGGCAAATATCTGGAAAAGATGAAAATTCTAACTTGAAAAGATATATGCACACCAATGTTCATTGCAGTACTATTTATCACAGCCAAGACATGGAAGCAATCTAAGTGTCCATCAACAGATGAATGGATAAAGAAGATGTGGTCTATATGTACAATGGAATATTACTCAGCCATAAAAAAGAATTGAAATAGTGCTATTTGCAGCAACATGGATGGACCTAGAGATTATCATAGTAAGTGAAGTAAGTCAGACAGAGAAGGACGAATATCGGATGGTGTCACTTATACGTGGAATCTAAAAATAAATGACCTTATTTACAAAACAGAAACCGACTCACACACATAGAAAAGAAACTTATGCTTACCAAAGGGGAAAGTAGGGGGAGGGATAAATTAGGAGTTTGGTATTAATAGATACACACTACTATGTATAAAATAGATAAACAAGGACCTACTATATAGCACAGGGAACTATATTCAATATCTTGTAATAAATTATAATGGAAAAGAATATGAAAAAGAAGATGTATATATATGTGTAACTGAATCACGGGAAACTAACACATTGTAAATCAACTACACTTTAATTTACGAAGAAAAAGACTTCTGCAGAACGGACTGTAGGGGCAAGAGCAGAGGGAGGGAGACCAATTGGCCCAGACCAGAGATGATGGGGTGGGGGGTGGGGGCATGCAGGGGTGGCCATGGAGGTGGAGAGGAGGGGGCAGATTCAAGAGGTAGGTTTGAGGGGAGAGAGGTCAGTAGCTGGTGATAGGCATCTCTCATGAACAAGGAATTGGAAGCCAGGTCTCTGATGGAGCCCCTGTGATCTGAGGTGGGGAAGAAGGTCAACCAGAAACAAGTCACAAGGTCAGAACTGGAAGCAAGGAAGGGAACAGGGGGTGGGGCCCGGGGGCCAGTCAGCACATCCACGGCCCCCTGCCCCCCATGCCGGAGGTCTGCTTGCATGGACTTCATGGTACCGAGGCAGTCCTGATATCCAGGAGGGTTGGAACACCTCCATGTGTTTACTGCAGCTGCAGCAGCCAATTCTGCAAGGCAGGAGAACATCCTAGTGGGATCAGCCCAAATGAGGCTATCGTGGAAAAATTCTAACGACTGGTTCTGTTTAGGTGGCTGCTGTAATTGTCCTATTCTTATAATGCTGAGCTCCTGAGAGCTAATGACCACCTGAAGTTTTCTGTGCTGCTATGGTAACCCTTCCAGGTGCTGGAAATGAGACACTTTAAGAATGGAGGAGACAAAACTGGCAGTATCTGAGAGAAAGATGGTTCCCCCGACCTTGGGGAAGAAATCTCAATCTAGGGTTATTAAAAACTTGCAGTGCTGTTCTATAACGAACGCGTTTTACTTGTGTGAAAAAAGGAAATAAAGAGAGAAATACACTGTTGGTTTCCTTCATTGCCAGAGGCCACTTGTATCGATGCAAAAAGCAACAGGGGCAGGCACATATCAAGATTCTTTAAATTGTTTATGACTTTGGTTGCAGTAACTGTACTTCTGAGATTCTTTCTTCGTGAAATGATCCTCAATACGAAATACAAGCTTTACAGACACAAGCATGGTCGCTGCAGTGGTACTTGTAGCAAGCAAAAAATTGAAAACAGCCTAACTGTCCAAAATAAGGGCCAATAAATCCTGCCCCATTCTGCTCATAATGGAATATTATGTAGCCACTCAAATTGATGATTACAAAGTATGTATGCTAACCTGGGCAATGCTTATAATACACAGGAATGCCTGGGTAACTGATCTCAACCACAGAAAGACAAATCCACGACAACAAAAATAATGTTCTAAACAAAACCTGAAGGAAATGTATCAAAATACTAACCACCCTTGTGTTGCAGGGTTGGAATTGATGATACTGTTCTTTGTTCTGCTTTCATTTATGCAACAATATTTCTACAGTGTGTGTGTATGTGGTAATGGGGAAAGTTATTTTTTTGTAAGAAAAACCTTTTCCAGTTAGCTTCCTACTGGGAAACAACCTGAGCTCTTTAAGAAGCCAGGTCTTCAAGCATGGACGCAGGGTTCAAGGTGATGGAGGAGGTGAAAGCAGTGCAGGGAGGTATGTTTCATGGTGATGATGAACTTGGCCTTGGGCTTGGTGGTAGACAGGGCTCGAGTCTGGTGAGGCACCTTGCTGACTATGTGACCTTGTGTAAATGACTCCACCTCTGTGAAGATTTCTTTCTCATCTGCCACATGGAGATAACAGTACCCCCTCCATAGGGCTTGTGAGGATTATTTGAAATGATATGAGGAACCACTTAACCATACACCTGGCACATAGACTGCCCTCCAAAAACATTAGCTATTATTAATATTGTTATTGCCAAGGGACAGCCTTGAAGGGATGTCTATACAAACAGTTGACAGCCAAAGAGTCCAGATGTCATTGGTCCAAGAGAAGCAGGCTGTGTAGGCATTTTTGCTCTGAAAGGAAAGCAATGTTGCCATCGACACTCCGTGGACTTTGTGAAGGGAGGTAATGGCTGAGGCAGCAACCGGGCTAAGGGCCCCCCACCTTCCTGGGAGCTGCCGAGGGCATCTACGAAAGAGTCTGCATCAGATGGACTCATGGTCACTGTCATGTCGTGGAGAAACGCCTGACTGAGGTCACCTTAGCATTTCCCTGACTGTGAAAAACTCTTTTCCTCCATCTGGGGGTCACAATCTTGCACTTCTGTAGCTCTGCACAAGCTGTCTCCTTCTCTCTGAATGTGCGTCCCTCTGCTTCCACCTACTGTGAACTCCTACTCTTCCTTCAAGACTTGGCTCAAATGTCACCTCCTCTGGGAAGCCTTCCTTGAATGCACTACCCTAGAATGAATCACCTAGAATGAATCACAGATAACGCCTTTGTACCTTGTACACCGTTCGAGATAAATGTACTTCTACGATAACCCATGCTTTGCTTCTCCGTTGTAGCTCTTGTCATAACTATACTAAAACAATTCATTACGGAACTGTCTATCTAATGCCTCTGTGAAGGCAGGGATTGCATCTCTCTTGTCATGGCTGTTATCCTTAGCAGTCTCTGGAACACAGTAGTTGTTTAATCAATAATGAATAGATCATGGGCTTCCCTGGTGGCGCAGTGGTTGAGAGTCCGCCTGCCGATGCAGGGGACACGGGTTCGTGCCCCGGTCCGGGAATATCCCACATGACGCGGAGCGGCTGAGCCCGTGAGCCATGGCTGCTGAGCCTGCGTGCCCAGAGCCTGTGCTCCGCAACGGGAGAGGCCACAACAGTGAGAGGCCCACGTACCGCAAAATAAATAAATAAAAATAAAAAAATAATGAATAGATCAGTCTCGGTTGCTCAATTTTAGGTATTCCATGGAATAGGTTTTCTCAGACAGAAGGAAAGCTCTGGCAGGGCTGAGATTGTGTTTGTCTTGTTCATTACTCTTTCTCCTATCATGGACTTGGGGATGCACCACCCAGGTACCTCTCCCAGTGCTGCTGGCAGGCAGCGCTCTGCTCTCAGTCCCATTCAGGGAAGACTTAGTTGCAGAAAGCTGCCTCGTCCAAGGTCACAGGCTTCTCGGGGTGGTCACACCCAGTGAGTGATTGGTATGGTCCAATCTGGACCAATGCTGGGAGGCTATCCCAGCTCCAGGGCCCTCATGGGGTTGGTCAAGGCTGGTGTTGGTCTGTATGTGGCTTCTCCTCTCTCTGCCCCATCCTGCATTCTTCTCCACCCTTCTACAGGTGATCCTCTCGAGGGCTTCTCTTTACTGCCTGTGAACCCTTTCTCAGGCTCTCCTTCCCCAAGAACCCGTCCTACCACATCTTCAGTCCCAGGATGGTTTGGAGACACTGAGTAGCTACTCACTAAATATTTCCTGAGAGAATAGATGGATGAGCGAATCCCCTGAGTGAATGATTGCTCTGTCTCCCTCTCCGCCTCCCCCTCCAGCCCGTGAGCTCACCACGCGGGCAACTGTGTTTCCTTCATCTCTGTAACCTCAGCGCCTAGCGCCATGCCAGGTATACAGCACCTGCTCCGTACGTGTTGGAGGAATGACGGATACATGAGCCCCAAAGGAGGACAGCTTTGGGCCAGAGAGTGGGGATGAGTCAGCATAAACCCAGCTCCACTCTCAGATCTTAAATTTAAAGAGGCCTCTGGGCAGCTTCCTTGCCAAAGGTGGGCCAGGAGCACCGTTTCTAGAATGGTCAGGTGGAATTGGTGAATTTCCTCCTCCACTTTCCTTCTCAAAGGCTCTTTTAATTTCACTTGTTTGAGGAATAGATGCTAGCTCAGAACACAGCCGAGTCTGGTAACAATAAACACCTCTTTAGAAATGACTTCCATTACTTGTGGTCAATTTGAGGTTTGCAGGCCATAGAAACAGGTCTCAGCAGGCTCGGAGTTGTGTGGGACCAGCACCAATTGATTCTGGCAATTAACATGGCAGTTCTCCCAAGCCCAGACCAGTGAGAGGCTGTGCCTCCCACCGCAGCCTGAGTTGGGCTGGTCCAGAGGCAGTCAGCGCAGCAGATAGCACCCAGACAGACTTTGAGGACCTATGGGCCATCTCCCAGCTGCGTGATCTTGGGCAAACAGCTTCACCCCACGGAACCTCAGTTACCTTCCCTGTAAAATGGGCCACCGCTCCAGGCCTCCTCCAGGACAGAAGAGAATGGTAGTCCTCACAAGCTAAAGTTTGATTCAGATAAATGGGGTCTGAATTCCAACCTTGGCCCTCGCTCAGCTGTGTGACCTCAAGCAACACGCTCACCCTCTCTGAGCCTCAGCTATTTCACCTGTAAAATGGGACTGATAAAGCCTTTTCTTAGAAGTCGATGTGAGAATTAAGATTGTATTAAACCTGACTGAGTGCAGGTTTAATACAGGTTTGCTACTATAATAATTCAGGTTATGGATTTGGTTCTATTGTTGAGGCAATTATTTTGGAGCCTCTGTGGAGCACACAAAGTAGCTGACAGAGGCTGTACCACGTCCCCATCGCTGGCTGGCCCAGTTATTTCTTACCAACCTGCATCATTTAATTTTTTTTATATTACACTTCCATCTTCTCTGATTATATAAGTAACAAATGTTCATTGTAGTATATTTGGAAACCACAGAAAAGCACAAAGAAGCAAATAAATATCACCCAGAGATAAACACTGCTAACACTTTGGCTTATTTTTCTGCTCTGTGTATTCTGTGCCACGTTCACACATGCATACGTATGTAAATACTGGTGCTTCCTCCCTTAAGTTGGGTCATATGGTATCACATGGTATAAATCAGATTGTAACCTGCCTTTTTCACTTAATAGATTATTTTCCTGTGTAATAAAATATTCTTCATAAACGTGATTTTTAATCTTTCATGGTATTCTATTTTATGGATATACCCTACTTCTTTAACCATTTTCCCATTAAGGTTTCTCCTCACTCCAAATTATACTATTGTAAACAGTACAGTGATGAACATCTTTGTGGCTAAATCTTTGTAGGTTCTTTAGAAATATTTGTAGGACAAATTCTTCAAGGGGAATTGCTGGGTGAAAAGACAGATATATTTTAGGCAGGATTCATGCAGCCATGATTCCTGTATAATATGATCTATTTGCAGATTAAATATCAACATGATTTCTAACTATCCTGCTTCCGAAATGCCCCCCAGATTTACCAATATTCATGCTTTCTAATTATTGCATGGGTGTGCAGTTTTCTCATACCATGCCAACATTGGCTATTAGCATTTTTTTAAAAAAAAGTTTGCCTAAAGTGTGTTTTTAAAATACAAAAATCAACCCATACTGGACTTGCCCACAAGTTTGCTCTGTGACCTTGGGCAGGTCACATCATTTCTCTGGGCTTCAATATTCTTATCTATCAAACAAAGGGGTAAAAAGTCACAGGATTCTCTTGATTGTAAGTGACAGAAGCCAAATCCAATTGACTAATGCAATAATAATCATTTATTGGTTCACATAACTGTGAAGTTTCGGGAGGAGGACTTCAGGCACAGCTGCATCCAGGATGCAAACATCATCATCAAGAAGTGGCTGTTTCTGTCTTCCCAAGGTTCTGTTTTGGTTATCTTCTTGGGAAGGCACCCTCCAGGAAATCACCTCTGGCACTCCCAAACTGACATTCTCCCAGCTTAGCAGCACCTCTTTTGTAAGAGAGGCCCAAGATTCATTCTGATTGGGCCAGCTTGAGTCATGGGCCCATTATAAGCCAATCACTGTGGAGAAGGAGGCTGGACTATGCTGATTGACCAGACCTAGATCTTGGACTCCCCCTGCAGGTGGGGAATGATGGCTTCCCAGTGAAAATCAGAGTGGTGTGACCAGAGCAGGTAGAATCAATGCTGGGCTGGCAAATCAGACCTGACAACCTCTGAGGATCCTCTAACCCTGATATCCCGAGTCTGAGGCCCTGGTTTCCCCCAGCACATCTCCTGCAGAGGTTTTTCATACCAGCTTTCTCTATGGGCAGTGTCTCCTGCCCATTAAACTCATGGGTGCCTTGTTTCAGCTATCTTTGCTTCCAGGGGCAGTGGAGCAGGGGGGAGGAGAATTACCACACAGATTTATGGACCTCTGCTCAACAAACAGGGCCCTTTCCCTGCAAAGGCACAAAGCCAGTCTCATAAATATTAATCAGAAGGAAACGGCAATCAACTCAAGTGGGAGAGGAAATGGAAATTGCTTTTTCCCTCTCTAGGACATAAAAGCAACATTTATTTGTTGCATGACCAGAGGCTGTTGGGTGGGCTGCCTACCTCCTCCAGATTTCATTCATTCATTCATTTATTCATTCATTCATTTATTAGTTTTGGCTGCATTGGGTCCTTCCTGCTGCGTGTGGGCTTTCTCTAGTTGTGGTGAGCAGGGGCTACTCTTTGTTGCAGTGTGCGGGTTTCTCATTGCCGTGGCTTCCGTTGTTGTGGAGCACGGGCTCTAGGCACGTGGGCTTCAGTAGTTGTGGCACATGGGCTCAGCAGTTGTGGCACACGGGCTCATTTGCTCCGCGGCATGTGGGATCTTCCTGGACCAGGGCTCGAACCTGCGTCCCCTGCATTGGCAGGTGGATTCGTAACCACTGCACAACCAGGGAAGCCCCCTCCCAGATTTCAATGATAATCATAATAGCAACTACTATTTATGAGGCACCTACTATGCGCTGCACTTAAATGTGGCATTCCACATACATTCATGTTAACTCCTGTTTTACACATGAGGAAACTGAGGCTCTGGAAGTTTAAGTCACTTGATCAGGAAGACACAGACAATAAACAGTTGAGTCGGGATTCAAATCCCATCTGCCTGATCTCAGTGTCTGAGTCATTGCCCTTTAATGGGCTGCCTCGGGCTTCTCAGGAGGGAGGAGCGTGGCTCTCCTTTGAGTTTTGGGGATACCGGAAATCAGACTTCTATTTTATATATACAAACATCAGGGATAGTGGCAAAGGGGATCCTGGCTGCTTTTGTAAAAAGTTGTCGATATGCGGACCTCACAGCCTGAAGGTTCTGGAAAGATCTGCTCTAGCTCCAGCTTTGGGCAGAAACCAGGTGCCAGGTTTATATTAACTATGCGTTTAAGTAAATACCTAATGGAATCTTAGCCAACTTCCTCTTAACCAACTTGCCATGTTTACAGATACTCATTCTCTCCACTAAACATGACAAGGGATGCCCACCACCCTGTGATGGCTACAGACACGATTCTCATTCGATGGGACACTTGGCAACCCCCTTGCCAAGTTGTACGCTTCCTCCAAGTCAGTTGTGTCTATTCCCAAACCTGTTTATGCCAGTTGTACCTGTTTTTATAATTATACAATTTAATTAAGTAAACCAATTACACTAAATGTACTGTGAAAAGAAAAGAAAATGTTGCTATGAATAGGAAACTCAATGCTCTACAAAAACTCAGTGAAAAGGAGAGTTCCTGGGGAAAAAAAAAATCCTGCTATCGGGCTTCCCTGATGGCGCAGTGGTTGAGAGTCCGCCTGCCGATGCAGGGGACACAGGCTCGTGCCCCGGTCCGGGAAGATCCCACATGCCGCAGAGCGGCTGGGCCCGTGGGCCATGGCCGCTGAGCCTGCGTGTACGGAGCCTGTGCTCCGCAACGGGAGAGGCCGCAACAGTGAGAGGCCTGCGTACTGCAAAAAAAAAAAAAAAAAAAAAAAATCCCGCTATCAAGTTAGGTGTGGGAGGTGACTGAAAGTTCAGAGTCAATGCATAGCACCCAGTGGTGGCTTTGCAAGAGAAATTATAGGAAGCCCTAATAGCAAAAACATACTCAGGAAAAAAGCCTTCCCTTCTGTCATAAGGTTAGTGAATCTATGCCCATGTCTTTGAATTAAAAAAAAAAAAACAAGTGTTAAGGAATTTATCGTTTTCATTCTCAGTTTTAACCATGTTCCTTTTGATTCACTGAATTACTGGCCCTACATGGGTTTGATAAGACGGCTCCTCTGTATACACAAGATAACCAGTTGCAGAAGGATATGCGGAGGGACTTCCCTGGTGGTCCAGTGGCTAAGGCTCTGCGTTCCCAATGCAGGTGGCCTAGGTTCAATCCCTGGTCAGGGAACTAGATCCCACATGCCACAACTAAGAGTTCTCATGCTGCGAAGAATAACCTGCACGCAGCAACAAAGATCCTGCACGCCGCCACTAAGACCCAGCGTAGCTAAACAAATACTAAAAAAATAAATAAATAAGTAAAGAAGGATATGAGGAGACGGGGGCATGAAGGAAATCAACACATTGGAAATGAACTCAAACTTCTCCCCTTTCTCCCGTCATAAACACTTGCCTTCCTCTGGAAGGATGAATGGTCCCTGCATCTGCCAGGATGCTTAAGCCAAAACCAGGTGTCATCACAGACTTTTCCTCCCTGCCTTCACCCACTGCCAAAGTCCCACTGATGCCGTCTCCCTGCCATCTCCCAAACCCACCCTGCCCTCCTTCCAATCCCCCTTTTTTCTCCCTCTCTTCCTCTCTCATTTCTTTCCATCCTTCCTCCCTCCTTCCTTCCCTGCTGTTCTCTCCTCTGCTTGCAAATACTTATGGAGTCTCCTCTATGTACCGGCTACTCAGTTGACTCTGGGGAGGCACTAATAAGCATGGCTGATGTGGTCTCTGCCCTCAAGGAGGTTAGAGTCTAACAGAAAAGACTAAATAAAGTAAGTAAACCAGGAAACACACTAATAATTATAAATTACTCGAAGTGCTATGAAAAAAAGCAAAGCAAAAGGAACAGGGAAAGAAAACTTGTGGAGGAGTCTGCTTTGGAGGAAATCAAGGAAGGCTTTCATGAGGAGGTGACATTTAAGCTGAAATCCAAATGATGTGAAGGAGCTGAAGAGCAAAGAAGTGGGGAAAAAATATTCCACAGAGAGGAAACACCATAGAGGGAGGTTTGAAATCATATGAGAGACAAAAATGAAAGCTTCCTGGGGTGGCTAGAGTCTGCTGGAGAATGTGGCATTGTGGGATGATTTGGGAGGTCAGTGGGGTCTGTAGGTCAAGATGAGAGTTTGGATTTTATCACAAAGTCAGTAGGACACTTTGGATGGTTTTAGTTAGGGAGACAATGCTCTTTGAAAAAAATTAAAATTTTAATTTTGAGAGAGCTGTAGATTCACGTGCAGTGGTAAGAAATAATACAGAGATCCCACTCACCCTTCACCCAGTTTCCCCCAGTGGTAACGTCTTGCAAAAGTAGAGTACAGTGTCACAGCCTGGATGTTAACATCGATGCAATCAAGATACAGAATTGATGCACCACCACAAGGGTCCCTCCTGTCACCCAGTTACGGTCACACCCACTTCCCTCCCACACCCACCTCCTCCTTAGCCCCTGGTAACCACTCATCTGTTCTCCATTTCTATAATTTTGGAGTTCAAGAACGTTATATAAATGAAATTATACAGTAACATTTGCAGTTGGCTACCCCCCACCCCCAGGCATAGTTCCCTATAGATTCATCCAGGTTGTTCCAGGTATCAACAGTTCTTTCCTTTTTGTTACTGAGTGGTGTTTCATGTGTGGACGTACCACAGTTAGTTTAACCGTTCACTCACTGAAGGACATCTTGTTGTTTCTAGTTTTTGGCTATTATGAATAAAACTGCTATAAACATTCATGTGCAGGTTTTTGTGTGGACATAAATTTTCATTTCTCTGGGACAAATGCCCAGTGTGATCGCCAGGTCTTATGATATGTGCATATTTTGTAAGGAGCTGCAAGATTGCTTTCCAGAGTGTCTGTCCCATTTTACACGGCCACCAGCAATGTACGAGTGATCCAATTTCTCCACATCTTTGCCAGCACTGGGTGTTGTCACTATTTTTTTTTAATTTCAGCCATTCTGATAGGTGTGTAGTGATATCTCACTGTGGTTTTAATTTGCTTTTCTCTAATGGCTAATGGTGTGGAGCATCTTTTCATGTGCTTATTTGCCATCTCTATATCCTCTTTAGTAAATCAATGCCCTTTTACGAATTTATCACTCTGCTTTTACTGACAAGCCCCTCTCCCTTAATAAGACTTGAGAGCAGGATCTGACCCATGGATGATGCTTCATGAATGCTCCTTGGATGAACAAACACAGGACCAAGAGCATCACTGAAGCCCAGACATGGCTCGCCTTGGGTCAGTGCCCCTCCTGCAGCTCAGACCCTGATGCCAACAGCACAAATCTCACCCCTGCTCAACCAGCACACAGCTGACAGTGTCAGTAAGCTCCTCCTAGGAAGGATCTGACGCCCAGAGACTTGCACTCACTGTATAATTAGGTCTAGCAAAGCTTATGAAAGTAGTCCCAGATTATAATCACTTTTTAATTCTATTTACCTTTGTCTGTAGAGAGGTGAGGTATATTATGGGCTCTAGGAGGTAACAATTCAAATCTTCATCCAAAGAGGCAGGTGCCCTGAGGAAAATGCAAAGAAATTAAAAATGATCCGCAGACACAGAGCTCCGGCTTCCAGAATGAGTCTCGGATTCTGAGGCCAGGAAGTCAAGGATCTTAATGTTTTCTATTCTCAGGGCACCGGGAGGGTGGGAGACGAACAACAGAGTTCAGATCTTGAGTGCTACATGCTAAACACGTTCCATAAATATCTTATTTAATTTGCAAAAGTAACTCTGGAAGGTAGAAACCATTAGTATCATTCCCATTTTGCCAAGGAAACTGAGGAACAGAGAGGATAAGTGGCTTATCCAGGGTCACAAAGCCAGGGAGAAGCAAGACCAGAATTCAAATTCAGCTCTGCCAGATGTCAGAGCCCTGTAGGGAGCCCAGTGCTGTAGACTGCTATGACCCTGCTTTACTACAGCTGGATCCTCTGACTCACACCCTCTGCATTCCCAGCCCCCTATGCTCACCCTCATTGGCTCAGGAGGTGTCACTCTGAACAGGATTTTTTTTTTTTTTTTTTGCGGTATGTGGGCCTCTCACTGTTGTGGCCTCTCCCGTTGCGGAGCACAGGCTCCGGATGCACAGGCTCAGTGGCCATGGCTCACAGGCCCAGCCGCTCCGTGGCATGTAGGATCTTCCCGGACCGGGGCACGAACCCGTGTCCCCTGCATCGGCAGGCGGACTCTCAACCACTGCGCCACCAGGGAAGCCCCATGAACAGGATTTTTAATACCCTCTTTCCTCTTCCCTTCCCTACAGGGAACATAGCAGGGGACATAAAGTCACACACTCCCACCATGCCTGTCCTGATTCCTGTCACCTTTGCTGCTAGCAAGATCCAGATCCCTTTCCAGAAAGTTCTGAGCCTGCAGGATCATGCAATGGTGATGATGATGATGATAGTGATGATGAAGCTGGCAATGACAGCCAGTAATTTATTGAGCACTTATTATATGCTGGGCGATGCGTTAACGTTTTTTTTTTGGCTGCACTGGGTCTTTGTTGCTGCGCGCAGGCTTTCTCTAGTTGTGGCGAGCGGGGGCTACGCTTCTCTTGTTGTGGAGCACGGGCTCTAGGTGTGCAGGCTTCAGTAGTTGTGGCATGCAGGCTCGGTAGTTGTGGCTCATGGGCTCGGTAGTTGTGGCTTGCGGGCCCTAGAGCGCAGGCTCAGTACTTGTGGTGCACGGGCTCAGTTGCTCCGTGGCATGTGGGATCTTCCCAGACCAGGGCTCGAATCCGTGTCCCCTGCATTGGCAGGCGGATTCCCAACCACTGCGCCACCAGGGAAGCCCTGTTAACTTCTTCATAGGAATTAACTTATTGGGGCTCAGAAAGCAGTCCCTGGTCCAACAGCACCATCACCTGGGAATGTATCAGAGATGCAAATTCTTGAGTCCCAACACCGGATCTACTGAATCAGAAACTCCGGGGCCTAGCAATCTGTGTTGTCACCAGCCTTGCAGGGATGTTGAAGCATGCTCAAGTTTGAGAACCACTGTGAACTCATTTCCACCTCACAACCATCCCAGAAGTAGGTGTTATCTTCTCCATTTCATAGGCAAGGAAACTGAGATGCAGAGAGGTGAGGTCACGTGCCCAAGGTCACACAGCTGGTGAGACGTCGAGCATCTCTCTCCTCTTTCTGGCCCAAAGCCTTGCCTTTGCCTTTATCTCCAACGCATACCTCCTTCTCACTATGGTTGGAACCCCAAGAACATGGCTAAATCCTAAACCCCAAATCCCTCACCAAGGGTCTAGATTGGGTTTTCTCAACCTTGGCACTACTGACACTTGGGCTGGATGATTCTTTGCTGTGATGGACCGTCCTGTGCATTGTGGGCTGTTCAGCAGCATCCTTGGCCTCTACCCACAGATGCTAGTAGCCTTTCCTCCCCCATCCCAGTTGTGACAATGAAAATTGTTTCCAGATATTGCCAAATGTCCCCTAGGGGAGCAAAACTCTCCCTGGTTGAGAACCACTGATCTAGATACATCACCTGCTTCCATCCAGGATAGAAAGAGTCACCCTGGTCCCATACCTTCACCACTTCCTTCCAACCCACTGGGTTTATTGCATATAAACAGAAGCTGCATTAATGTAAAGGGGAAAGTTTGAAGTTGAGACCTGAGTTCAAATTTGTCTTCCCACTGCTGTGTAATGGTTTGTAGCTTGCTGTATCTCTCTGAACCTCAGTTTCCTCCTCTATAAAGGTGGGGGTGGGGTGGTGAGATGAATGCCATTGGGCGGTTAAGGAGATTAACTATTCTGATGTAGGCAAACAGTCTTTAGGCCCTGGAATCAGACATACCTCTTCCAGTTGTACACCTCACCACTAATAAGCTATGTGACTTTGGGCCAGTAATTTCCCTTGACCCTCAGTTTCCTCATCTGTACAACAGAGATGTTTATAATAGATGCTTCCTCATAAAGCGCTTAATAAAGCACCAGGTACGTAATGAAGGGTCAATAAGTGGGAGTTTTATGTAGAACTGGAACATAGTAGGTGATCAAGAGCAGTTAGGGCCATCTCTCTATTCCACACGAGCCCCTGATCCCGAATCTGACTTACCTAATGGACTTGCCCAGCAGGGACCAGATTTGCCTGTCCCTGTCGGACAGTGTGTCAGGGCTAATGGGATGCCCCCTCTCACGAGCTTCTGCCTCAGCCCCTGCTCCCACCTCCCCCTGGATGTTCCAGTCTCAGCTTGCCTCTCATTTGAGGCTGGACACTCAACCAAAAACCATGACCCTCAGTAAGAGATGAGTACCCTCTTATCCAAACTTGAGGAGGGATTTATACTTAGCTATTGCCTCATTCTCCAGTCATCTGCAAATCATAATCATCTGCTGTCAGGACTGCCAAACTTGAGTCTAAATCCCATGTCACTTTGGTTACTTTTTGTGTCGCTTTGGGAAAGTGAATTCTGACTCTCACTTCATCTTGCCCGAGTCCTAGTTTCCTCCACTGTGAAACAGAGAGAATAGATGTATAGGGATCTCAATGGTTTCTCTTCCCGGAATACTCTTTCCTTCCATGTGCATCTGTCAATTTCTTTCCATCTTCCGGATCCATCCTGGGTTCCACTTTATTCAGGAAGCCTATTCTAATTCCCTTTCTCCTATGCTCACCTGATGTGTACTTTCCATGTTTGTTACAGCATGAAATCCTTATACCTCAGAACTCAGTATAATACTAAGCTGGGTATCATTAGTTCTGTACATTTCTGCTCCTATACCAGGTCATTAGTTTCTTAAGAATATTGCCTAGCAATTCCAACTCACCCATCTATCTTCCCATTTCTCCATCCATCCATCCATCCACCCCTCCATTCATTTATTCATTTGTTTGTTGATTAATTTTTAAAATGTATTCATTCAAGAAATAACGTCATTATTTCATGTGGCTAAAGGTTGAAGCCATTTGGTTTCGGTGGGATCTTCTAGGGAGGGTTTTGGGTAGTGGGGATAATGAGCACAGAAAATCCCTAGAGAGCATTGTTATTCAACGATAGAACAACAGAGAAGAACCTTGACAGAAAGAGAAATATGAAGACAGGTCCAGCGAGGTATGAATGAAGCCAAGAATTGCTTCAGAGGATCATGGAAAAGGAGTTATATGAAAAGGTATTATCAAAAGTGTAAAGTGGCATACAGAGGTCAAATCATAGCTTTGAAATCCAATTCAGCTGAGCTAACTTGCTTAGATCCTTCTCTTCTGTGTGCCTTAGTTTAATCATCCAGAAATGGCAATAAAATATGCCTTCTTAGGGTCATTGTGAAAATTTAGACAACGTTAATGGTCTAGCAGTGCCTGACACATAGTAGGCACTTAATTAGTGATATTTTCCATTCACACCCCCATGATAGCCTCAACAATAAATGCTTCCAATTAAAAGAGGACCAGAGTATCCTCTCTATGTGTACATCTCATTTTTCATTCTCACATATCCAAATGGTATGTGTTGTGGAAAAGGCAGTGTGGTGGGTTGGGTGATTTTTCCTTGCATGGTCTGGGCTGTCAAGGACTGACATCTCTGGTTCAGACTCTGTAGCGACTGTCATCTGACGCTACTGAAAGCCAGCTCCGAGTGAACTCCCACAGTGATGAGACTGGTACCTGTGCCCTTGGCATGCACCCTATCTGCAGCTGACGTGAGGGCTGGAGTGTCAGAGCTGTCAACCTAGCCTCTTATTCAAGCAGTGAACTCCCCGAAAATGGGGTGTGTGTATATAATTATCAGAGACATAGATCCTGACATTAAAACAAACTGTCTTGAATCCCCATCATCTCTAAGGATGGCAGCTGAAGAGGGAGATGACATGCCAGCTATGATTAGGGAAGGCATATAACTCAGCATGCTGGGGGATGCATACAGCAGAAAAATAGAGGAGGCATTTAATAGCACAGATTATGTTTTTAATTGCTTTAGCAAACGAACTGTTCTTGTGCTCTGGTAAAATTGTTGGTGAAGCCACCCCCAGTGTTCCCAGGCTGCCTCTGAGTCACCACCAGAATGGGGGCTGGTCTTGGGAAGCCAGAGAGCTTCTAAGGGAGCACAACTGGGATTGCAAGCGATGTCTTCTTCCCAGGAAACCCTCTGCCTCATCCACCTATGGGGCATTCGGATCATTATCAGTGGTGTGGTCACGAGCACCAGGTGCTGGAGGCAGCCCAACTGGACTTGAAGTTGATCTCCACTGTTTACTAACCGTGTGAACTTAGATAAGTCAACGGTTATGTGCTGAATTGTGCTCCCCACCCCTGCCGATTTATATGCTGAATTCCTAACCCTCAGTGCCTCAGAACATGACTTTATTTGGCAACAGGGTCACTGCAGATATAATTAAGATGAGGTCACGCTGGGGTAGGGTGGGCTCCTAATTCACCGTGACTGGTGTCCTTATCAAAAGGGCAAGTTTGGACACAGACACCCACAGGGAGAAGCTGTGTGAAGATGAAGGCGGAGATCGCAGTGATGCTTCTGCAGCAAAGGAAGGCCAGAGACTGCCAGCAGCCCACCCAAAGCTAGGGGACAGGCAGGGACCAAATTCTCCCTCACAGCCCCCGGAAGGAACCAAGCCTGCTGACACCTTCTCTTGGACTTCTAGCCTCCAGAACCATGAGACAAGATTTCTGTTATGCTGTTAAACTAGTACCACCCAGTCTGTGGTACTTGGTTATGGCAGCTCTAGGACATTAATACAACAGCTTTACATCTCTGTGCCTCTGTTTTCTCATCTGTAAAGATAACGATAGTATCTAGACCTCATGGTGTTGCTGTGAGGATTAAATGCAATTTATGCCAAGCATGTTAAACCATGCCAAACTACACGACAAAGCTCTCAATTGCTGTAAGCTGTCAGTATGATTATCGAAACCCTTTTGGAAGGGGGTGCTTTGAATGGGGATTAAGAGAGGAAAACCAACTTGGATCAGATCCTTAATGCTTACTGGGAGCCATTCTCGGTCCCTTATATATCGTGTTTCCTTTGATAGTTACAGCAAGAAGGCATTTTAATTCCATTTTACTCACAAAAGAGGTGAGGCTCAGAGAGGTTAAGTGACATCTTACCCCAAGGTTACACAGGCTGTAAGTAGCAGATGAAAGATCTGAACCATGAGCCTCTGACTTGGAAGGCAGCAGCCACACCCTCCACTAACTTAGTGTCTCCACGGCATTAACACTGAAGACAGCATCTGTGCTCTTGGAATGGGGGGAAGCCAGCAGTGTCAGTAAGGGAACAAGCAGCACAAATTGTGAGAAGCCACCTGGGCTGGGTGGAGCAGATTTGGGTTCAGAACTCAGGGCCGTCACCCTCCGGCTATCTGACCAGGGACAAGTCACTTCCCCATCCTTGAGCCTTAATTTTACCATCTGTGGAAAGGGAACAATAATGACTACATTGAAGAAGTATGGTGAAGATTACATATAGCAACTTGGGTGAAGTGTGATGGGCACTCAGTAAATCCTCACTGTTACTACAATTCTCACCAGGAGAGATGCTTACATTATATATATCATGTGCCTGGATGTGGGTGGGTCTCTGCTTGATCATTTCATGGCCACTCTCTCCGAGCCTCAGTTTCCTCATCTATAAGATGGGGTTATTAATCATCTTACTCCTTTGAGGTGGTCCCTTGTGGTATTCCCCTTTAGCTGGTGGGTTCTGATTTTAAAGCCCTTGCTCATACAGAAATGGGAGGTTGGTGGCCTCCGTGACCCAGTTCTCTGCATCTACAATTTCTTGGAGTTGCCCTATATTTTTGTGTTCCAGTCTCATTCCAGTTACTACGGCTGCATAAAAAATTACCCCAGAACCCAGCAAAACCACCATTTATATGCTCATGGGTTCTGGGGGCTGGGAATTCAGACCAGGGCACAGCAGGGATGGTTCATCTCTGTTCTATGATGCCTGGGGTCTCAGCTGGAAGACTTGAAGCCTGTGGCTGGAACCATCTCGGGTCTCATTTATTCCTGTGACAAGCGGTTGAAGCTGACTATTGGATGTAGGCTCAGTTCTTCCCAGCATGGCCCCACTAGGTGGTCTCTCAGCATGGGCTGGTTTGGGCTCCCTCCTAGCAAGATGGCTGCGGTCTGAAGTGAAGATGGGGGGGAGGGGGAGTGGGAACTCCAGGAAAGAACTGTATCCTTTCTTACGATCTTGTCTTAGATATCCCATAGCTTTACTTCCATTACACCCTATTGATTGAAACAGTCACTAGTCCCTGAAGAGATTCCAGGGAGGAGACACAGACCCCCTTCTAAGCAGAAGGAGTGTCAGTCCCATTATAGGAAGAGTTTATGGGAATGTATCTATCTCCATCCTTGGAAAATACAACTTGCCAAGCTCTTTCATGGCTCTTAGGTCAAAATATATCATTAAAGGTCCCTAGAAAAGGCAACGTTCGGATAGCAATGGACAGAAACCATCGTACAGTTGTACAAGAGACTAATACCCTCCTAGGACCAAAACCCCCATGCTCTATGACGGCAGGTTCCCCAAAGGAGTTATAAGAGACAAACGATAATATGACAGCCTCCCGGTGGCCCTAGCAGAGAGAATACTCTGGGTCCCCACTGGACCCCTCACCCGTTCCTGCCTAAACCCACTGAGGTTTCACCCGTGGAGTCAGTGGACAGCTCTGAGCCATGTGCGTTCCGGCTAACCCTGCAGGGGCTGAGGTTAGGAGCGCAGCCTTGGCACCAGGCTGGACAGAGAAGAGCATCTCTGGATTCTCAGCCACATCCTCCACCACCGTTGTGGGAACTTATACATCATGAGCCAGAAAACTCTAGCTGTCTCTGGAACAGAGGCTATATTGGGGAAACTTCCTGGAAAATCATCCAGAAACACACAGTCGTGTGTTTGTTTCCCTGGGGGCAGATTGCATTTTTATCATTCATTTAAACAACGTCGGCAATCAGCTGAGGGTGTCCTACATGCCAGGTCATGGAAATAGTGTGGTGAACAAGCCTGGCTTCACGACCTCACAGTCAGGCAATGATGATTCAGTATCCTGAACGCTCTAATGGGGGGAACTGAGGTAGCTGTGGGCATCCAGAGGAGGCCTCTGACTCAGTCTGGGGATCAAAGAAGGCTTCCAGGAGGTGGTGATGTCTAGGAAGAGTTTTGAAGTTAGTGGAGAAGTTAGATAAATGAAGACGAGGTGGGGAAATGAGAATTCTAGGTAGAGAACCTTGCGTGTACAAGGTCCAGAAACTCAGGTGAGAGAGACGGTGCACCAGGGCACAGCCTTCAGCTCCCGGCAGGGGACAGAGTGAAGTTTTGATCTCACTCCTGCTGAGAGAATCCTGGCTGGTGGAGGTGGCGATGCTGACAGGTGGCAGCTCTCTCCTCCCTACAGGGGGCTGCAGCATCTCCCTTCAATGATAGAGGGCTGAGAGCTTCGGAAAGTCCCCAGCACTGGGCTGGTGGTGGGAGGGGGCTCAGAAAAGGATGGGGAGGAAACTGTCAGCTAGCAATGTGGCAGTCGGTTTGGAAAGGACGTGAGATTTTCTTGAGATGGTTGGCAAGAGATGGAACAGAGAGGGGAAACAGAGAGGCTGGAGTACATGCAGCTGTAAGGAGGCTGAAGAGGAAACTGGCTGAGTGGAGGCTGGTCAGGGCAGAGTGGGGTGAGCACCGTGCATGGTGACTGAGCAGCCGGGGAGCGGTTACTAGATGGCGTGTACACACACACACACACACACACACACACACACACAGAGACACACACAGAGACACACACACAGACACACACAGAGACACACACAGAGACACACACACAGAGACACACACACAGACACACACACACAGACACACACACACACAGACACACACACAGAGACATACACAGAGACACACACACAGACACACACACAGAGACACACACACAGAGACACACACACAGACACACACACACACAGACACACACACAGAGACATACACAGAGACACACACACACAGACACACACACAGACACACACACAGAGACATACACACAGAGACACACACAGAGACACACAGAGACACACACACACACACATTCTCATCAGTCATTTCAAATGCCCAGAGGACCCTTTGCTCAGCAAACTGATCTTTTTATACCAAGGGGGATGACCCCAGCTCTCAACACAACCAGATCAGGGCGAGATGCCTCAAGCAGCAAACAGAGAACAGGTCTGTACTGTTCTTGTGATTAAAAACAGGTAACATGTATAATGCATTTACTTTGTCCTGGGTGCTGTGGAAGTGACTTGGCCTTCTGCGGGCTCCCGGGTAGATGGCCAGGGATTGACTGGAGAAGATGTTGCCCACTCATCCCAACTCCAACACACGCTCCGTGAGGTTAGACGTGTGTCCTGACAGATCCCAGAAACACCTGTTTCTCGTGGCCCCACAAGCCCGTTTACTTCAGGTTTTTATCTCCTTTCAATTGAACCTTCACAGTCTATGCCCGTCTTAGGAAAATCTCAGACACCTGGGCCTCTTCTAGTTCTCAGGCAAATGCAGCCCCATCCTTAGATCCATGGCCACACCTGGGAGGAGAAGGCAGTGGCCAGGTGACCCTGGGCAACCTCTCTACCCTCCTCTTTAGTGTTCCAGAAAGTTTGTCCCCTTACATTTTTTTTTTTTTTTTTTTTTTTTGTCTGCACTGCACGGCATGCAGAACTTCCCTGACCAGGGATTGAACCCGTACCCCCTGCAGTGAAAGCTCGGAGCCTTAACCACTGGACCACCAGGGAAGTCCCCCCTTGCATCCTTATAATACCCCTGTGAGGGCATGTCACCCTGTTATCAGACCCATTTCACAGATGGGGCCACTGAGGCTCAGAAAGGTGCAAAATCACTTGAGCAGGGTTACACATATTTAGTAAGTAGTGGAGGCTGGACATGGACCCGATGTTTTTTTTGTTTTTGTTTGTTTGTTTTTCATTTTCCTAGATCATCTTTACTTGAAGATTTTTTTGGCAGAAAAAGTAGGTAATGCAAAACATTTTTATATTAAAACAAATGCAGATAATATTGCATAGAACATAAAATTTACACTCCTTTTTGAGACCAAGAGCCAGCAAAGATGTTTCAAGGTAAGCTACTCAGGAGCTTCAGGCTGCATTCCTAAACCCTGGGGCAGGGAGGAGACCCTGCACGGCCGCTCTGATAGTGTGGGTGCTGCAGCTCTGATAGGGAAGTAGCAAATTCTTCTGAGAAACAGCAAAGTAAGTGCTTACCCGTTTGGCAACAACCCAGTGGATCCCCGACGGTTCTGAATCCACCGTCTCTGCCCTCCTCCAGTGCCCTAAACAACACAAGGTGATAAGGTTAAATCTGCGTGGGGATGGAGGACCCTGACGGTGCCTTCAGAAGGGAGTGAAAAGTCACCCATGACTTCAGAACGGACAGGACCGCGGGGCTCGGTCGTCAAGGCTGCGTAGGAGTTTGGTGAGGAGGGCATGGCTTTCGGGGACAAAACGGCACGTGCGAAGGTGTGGCGGCCCTGTGACAAGGTGAACGGGGGAGCTCGGTGTGGCTGGAGGGTGGAGTGCAGGGCAATAAGGTGAGGCAGGAGGGAGAGTCCGGGAGAGGAGTCAGGAACCCAAATAAAGGACCTGGATGCCACAATGAAGCATTCACGGGCACTGAGGACCCAGAGGAGACCAGGGAGGGCAGCGGTGGATCAGGGTGCGTTGCTGATGGGAGGTACGGCTGCTCAGAGGCTCAGGACCAGATGGGGAGTCCGACTGCTGCCACAAACCCCAGGGCTGGGGCTCCTAGCTGGTATCCTTGGGTAAATCATGTGCCAGGTCTAAGCTTTGCTGTCCTCAGCTGCGAAATGGGGAAGGTGGTGATTAAAAATACATAACTCAGAGTTACCGAGAGACGCAGAGGATATAATCCATGCCTAGCTTTCAGCGGGGTGTCTGGCACACGGCAAGTGATCAGTTAATATTCACTGCCATTATTATTATTGAAGGAAACCACTGGAGGTAGCATTCAAGTGGCATGAGCCCGTCGGGAGACAGAGGATGGGGATTAAAGGGGCTGCGGCAGAAGTCCAGAGCAGCAAGGTTAATGCCTGGTTCAAGGATGCAGCTGTGGGAACGAAGCACAGAGTGCAGATTTGCGGGAAGATGGGTGAGCGTCATTTAAACAGAGGATTAAGTAAACTAACACATATGGGACGGTTTTGTAAACTGTACACATTCCAGTATGATTTCAATTAGGGCTGTTTTCATCAACTTTATTTCTGGGCCCATCAGCTTTGGTTCTCTAGAGAGACGCTGCCATTTAATTGTCCCAGATCAAATATTTAACAAACGTAACACTGGATAAACCCAGCCTTGCCTGGTTAGCACGCTCTTGGTGTTTTTAGTTGCCAAGTGCAACGCCGGAGATTTACCACCTTGGCTGACACAGTTCTCTGCCTGAGACTGTTATCTGTAATGGAGACTGTATACACATTGTCATGGCCAAGAATACAGGACCCGGAGCCCGTCTGCCTGGGTTTGAATCCCGGCTCTGCCCTTGGGCAAGTTAATCTCTGTGTGTCCTCAATGATAAAATGAAAAGAATCTTGGAATTAACGTATGGGGCTCTTGTAAAGATCCCCATGATGGTAGTCAGCGTCTGGGATGTATTATAAATCGTTGTCATCACCATCATCAATGTCACTCTTCTCCGGATTTCTACTGTGCAAAAATATAGTTATTTTTCAGTAGAACATGTTAGGTATGTTAACTTGTAATGGTTTATTATTGTGATTTGTAAATGAATAAATGTTTTAAAAATGTGTCGGTGTTAATTTGTAATATGATGATTTTTACTAATATGAAACACATATATACAAAAGCTCTTTGGGGATCTTCCAGCATTTTTAAGAGTGTCAACAGTCTTAAGACCAATAAGTTTGAGAAACAAGAGAGACTGGGCAGTTACAATTAACAGGCAGGGAAGCATCTGGCATCCCTCTTGGGTACCTGGGATTAGACTGCCCTGGGGTTTCTGGACCCACTCCATAGTGAGGGCTGCCAACCCTGGCCAGATGAGGCTTCCATGACAGCAGCTGAGTGGGCCAGGTGTTGGGGAAGCAGGTCTGACCACTCCCCGGCCATCAGTGACTCCAAAACCACTGTGGGCTGACTGCCCTCCAGAAGCCACAGCTTGAACTTCACGGTTGCTACACCTCTTTTTTTTATATAAATCATTTTCACAGTTGTTCCCCTTTTCTAAACTTAATTTATTAAATTATTTATTAAATAATTAATAAATAAAGCCTGCTGTGCACTGGCTTTTCTCTAGTTGTGGCGAGCGGGGGCTCCTTTTCATTGCAGTGCGCAGGCTTCTCGTTACAGTGGCTTCTCTTGTTGTGGAGCACAGGCTCTAGGCGCGTGGGCTTCAGCAGTTGTGGCACGTGGGCTCAGTAGTTGTGGCTCATGGGCTCTAGAGCACAGGCTCAGTAGTTGTGGCGCACGGGCTTAGTTGTTCCGCAGCATGTGGGATCTTCCCAGACCAGGGCTCAAACCCGAGTCTCCTGCATTGGCAGGCGGATTCTTAACCACTGCGCCGCTAGGGAAGCCCTGCTACACCTCTTTATGGGCCGTTAATCTCCTCTGTGTCAGGACAAAGTGCTTGGCTTGGGTGCACGTGCTTGTCCACTCCGGGAGTTGCTTTACTGTCTCTTTACTTTGGCCCCAAAGAGCACCATTCTACTAATTAAAGGGGCCTTTATTCTAGAGGTCTCTGGAGAGGGCGCACATAGAATTATTATGCTGTAGACAGACAAGATGAGCCCTTGTCCTAACAGGGTCATTTTTGGAAGAAGAGCAGGAACAAAATTTTTCCAAGTATGTACTTTGTGCAGGGCACGGTGTCCTGGTGTTTTCAAGCATGGTTAAGAACACAGGTGTCAGAATCAGTTCTGACATGCTGCATATTAGCTGTGTGACCTTGGGCAAGTTGCAGCACCTCTCTGGTCCTCAGTGTCTGCAGCGGTACGATGGATATAATCATCACACTGACCCTTGTAAAACTGCGGCAGGGATGGAGTAAAAATCCCCCCTGTGGGTGAAGAGTAAGCATCACTAACGAGTGCCTGACTCTATCACTGTTTAAGACTATCACTACTATGTTAATAAACATTCCCGACAACTCCACAAGTAAAGGAAGAGGAACCCAAGGCTCCGAGAGATGAAATTAGTGTCCAAGGTCACACAGCCATTAAGTGGCAGAGCTGGGATTGGAACCCAGTTCCTAAGCAGAGAGTCCAGTGCATGGCTCTGGCTGGGGTGGGGTGAGCTGAAGCCAGGAGCTAAGAGCATCGTCTGCTTGGTGATTTCTGCTGTTTCCAACTGAGATCTCATTTTCCCTTTCCTTCACCTTGAGGTGAGTTGCTAATATTTGATAGGAAACCCAACACGAAACACAGGATTTGTGTAATCATTTTGTTTCCACGTCTATTTCTCTGTCCCTGAAAGATGAGGAGGGGGTTTGCAGACATCTTTTTGACTAGAGCAGCAGTCCTGCTGGAGCTTTAAAATGATCCAGAAATATTTCAAGTCATTAAATTTTTGTTTCTGAAGGATATCAATTGTAAGGACAAGGTTTTGTTTATTTTTTAAAAAAAAAAACTATTTTGATTTGCACTGAATGAAGGGATGCTATTATAGAAACCAGGTGGGGAAGGAAGGAGGGACGGAGGAGTGTGGAAAAGGAGACCTGGAGAGACAGTGAATGAACATTTTCAAAATGGAGCCGCTAAATTAAGGCACCAGGAAAATGCCCCAATTATGGTATCAAATGTAGGAAAGAGAGACATGAAACTTACCTGGAAAATGAACAAGGTAGTGGAAAATTGAACACCTTCCAGATGAAGGGCTTCTACCTATTTGGAGAGAAAGAGCTGCCTTTATCTCCTTGATATATATCACTTGGGGAAGAGGGGAAAAACTCAGAGCCCAGTGACCACCATCGGTGTGGAGACCCACAACCCCCATCTCCTGACTTGGGACACCCTGGGTGTCCAGTCTGTAAACTATGGGCTGGACTTCTGCCTGGGAAGTGAACAGATTCCCCTCGACCCCTCTAGAGAGGGTATGGTGAACAGGTCTGGTCAGAAGGTCTGATCCCAAGACCTGGCTCTGCTGGGGCTTGCTGTGTGATCTTGTGCAAACTTACCTACCCACTCTGGGCCTGTTTTCCCACCTGAGGATCATTCCTCTCCTTCCTACTCGCAGGGCTGGTGTGAGACGTTAAATATGATCATGGTTCTGAGTAGGCGTCTAAAAAGAAAAAAATATATATGAAATCCTTAATTTCTTTTTGGTGGGGGCAAGGCCCACTTTGCCGCATTCCCTAGATAACTCTCCAATTTTCCTCTTAACTGTGAGGAGCCGGTCTGGGCAGAAAAGGGATCACTTTTCAGGCTTCCTTTTCAGGCTTCAGGAGGAAAGTGTTCAGGGAATTTACATCGTGCTCTGTTCCAGAGGAAAACCCTTGTAACGGGCCATGAAACTCAACAGGGAGAAGGTGGAAATGGTAATAATTTAAGAAAAGGAAAAACAAAGCGACTCGAATCAACTATGATAACATATGAGGGAAGTGCTGGGTGATTTTTTTCTCCCCCGCAGACTTCCTGGCTTCATCTCCATCACCAGCTTCTGGATGGGCCATGGGCTGCTAGGTAATTCCTTTTGGGAGCAGTTTATGGATATGGTCTTCCCTTTCCATCATGCCCTGCGCTACTCCTTCCTCTTCGTCTTGAGATGCATTCTGAAAGGAAACGGCTCATCAGGCCCCTCCTCATCTTGATTTCAGGGTAAAGCATCCCTCTCCAGGCTGTCCAGAAACAAGTGTGAGGAACTGGCCCCTTGGAAGGAACACCACCACCAGCCATTCTTCAGGGAGGAACCCGTCCTTCTCCCTCTCAGGCCTGCAGGCAGCCCGTGGGCAGCAGCTCCATAACTGCCCGCTAAATCATTTGCTTCATGAATGAGCATCTTCTGGATGACATAGTTGAGTTGCAGTCAGGTGGTCACTCACATTCCATCCTTACATCTGACCTGGCAGGCGTGTTTCATCAACACCCCAGCTTGACAGGTGGAGCCCAGAAGCATCATGGTGGCACGTAAGGTGAGATGGGGCTGGATGACACCTGCCTGGGGCCCGCTGTGTGACCTCCTACACTCCTGGGTCTATGAAGACACTTCATTTATAAAGTGGGGAAAGAAATTTCTTCCTTATTTTGTGGAGAAGAGAGGAAGTATACATAGAAATGTCCTGCCTTGTATAGACAGGAAGTTGAAAAAAATAAAAACATGGAAAAGGTAACTACCATTGACTTGTGTGTTAAGGGCCTCGGAGAGGTTTAGTAACTGGCCCAAGGGAAAGAGGGTTGGAATTGGGTTTGAAGCCTGGTGTTTAGACTGGACTCCAGGGTTCTTCTTTCAACTAGGTATGTTTTGTTTAGTTTTTTAAATTTATTTATTTTTGGCTGTGCTGGGTCTTTGTTGCGGTGTGCAGTCTTCTCATTGCAGTGGCTTCTCTTTGTTGCAGAGCACGGGCTCTAGGCACACGGGTTCAGGAGTTGTGGCACACGGGCTTAGTTGCTCCGTGGCATGTGAGGATCTTCCCGGACCAGGGCTCGAACCTGTATCCCCTGCATTGGCAGACAGATTCTTAACCACTGCGCTACCAAGGAAGTCCCTCAACTAGGTATGTATCCTACATCACAGCAAGGTCACTAACATTTTGTTGGAGAAGTGACACTGCCTGTGTCCTTGGTACCTCCTGGCTTCTCACTATACCTCACCTTCTCCAGAAAACACTTCGTTTGTAAAGACAGACGTTCTGTCTTCCCCTTCATCAAAACTTACTTGACTGGGGACCCATCCTTTTAGAGCTCAGCCTTCAGCCTACTGTCATACATCAAAGTCCAGAGAGATGTTTCCAATCCAGAATCAAAATCAAATAAGTACAGAGGCCAGAGCAGATGTAGTGAATGTGAGAGGCAGTCATATGTGAGGCATCGGGGAACACTGGGGTCTGGGGCAAATCCTAATTGTGTACATTAATTATCTCAATTCAAAATAAAAAAAATTGGGCTCCCCTGGTGGCGCAGTGGTTGAGAGTCTGCCTGCCGATGCAGGGGACGCAGGTTCGTGCCCTGGTCCGGGAGGATCCCACATGCCGCGGAGCAGCTGGGCCCATGGGCCATGGCCGCTGAGCCTGCGCGTCTGGAGCCTGTGCTCCGCAACGGGAGAGACCACAACAGTGAGAGGCCCGTGTACCACAAAACAAACAAACAAAAAACCCCCAAAAATTAATTATCCTAAATCAAAAATCATTTGAAAATTTATGATTTAAATAAATCATTACATTGAAATATTAAGCATTAAATATATTTAAATAAATTATTAAATGAATTGGTCATTTAAAAGTAATTATCCCACTTAAACATTTAAAAATATTTAACAGAGATAAAAATAGGCCAGGGGGCCCCACGTGGCTCACAGACCACTTGTAACTTTCTCTCTAATTCAGCTTCTATGCTCTGCAGAGGAAATGCAATTTGCCCAGGCCACACTGCTGACAAGGTGGCTGAAGCCACAGTGGTTTCAAAGCCACGTTTCTCAAATACCATATGCTAACACATATATATGGAATTTAAGAAAAACAAAATGTCATGAAGAACCTAGGGGTAAGACAGGAATAAAGACACAGACCTACTAGAGAATGGACTTGAGGATATGGGGAGGGGGAAGGGTAAGCTGTGACAATGCCAGAGAGTGGCATGGACATATATACACTACCAAACGTAAAATAGCTAGCTAGTGGGAAGCAGCCGCATAGCACAGGGAGATCAGCTCGGTGCTTTGTGACCACCTAAAGGGGTGGGATAGGGAGGGTGGGAGGGAGGGAGACGCAAGAGGGAAGAGATATGGGAACATACGTATATGTATAACTGATTCACTTTGTTATAAAGCAGAAACTAACACACCATTGCAAAGCAATTATACTCCAATAAAGATGTAAAAAAAAAAAAAAAAGCCACGTTTCTCTACTCCCAGTCCAGTACTTGTTTCACTCTGAGATCTAACTAATTCACACTATCGTGTTACTGACTGACTGAGCCTTTGTGTTATTCTTAGAAAGGTAACAGTCATGCTAGAAATCTGTGCATTGTGACAGTGCGTTAGGAAACATTTGAGAGTAGAGGCGCCCCTTGGCAGGTGTCCTAGGGGTTCATCTCTGCATTTCCAAGGAGGAAGGAGCATCCTCACTGCTCACAGGAAGTGTCGATGCCCATCACTTCCTTTTTGTTTTCAGGCAAGAGAGGCTTCTCAGGCTGCATGGCTCCACCTTAGGGGACCAGCTCATCAGTTTCCTGCCACCCACCGCTCCCCAGGAACCGACCCAGTAATGAATGCAAAGCAATGCCAACTCCTGCTATTTTCCTGTGCTTTCTTGGAGAAGGAAGCACGATGCCCGTTATTTGAATTCTGCGACCTTTGCAAACGCATGCCTGCTTATTCCATTCTGTTGCAGAGGTAAATGTGAAAACCCACGTGATGCAGGAGGAAAATGATAGATCCTCCGAAGTTTCCCTTGGTTCTGGCTTGGTGATGTAGGTACAAAGAGGCCACATGATGTTTTCAGAGAGTTGATTTGTGCAATTCACAGGTTTTGAGGAGCCTCTGTTTTCCCTTCTCAAAAATGGGGAGAATATGGGAATTCCAGTCTAGTGGTTTGGGGTCAGCTCTTTCACTGCCAAGGGCCCAGGTTCGATCCCTTGTCAGGGAACTAAGACCCCACAAGCCATGAGGCATGGCCAAAAAAAAAAAAATGGGGAGAATGTAAAGATGAAACCAGGAAACACAGCCCAGGTGGCCAGCACAGCGTCTTCCACATAGTAAGAACTCAATAAAGAAGGACAATAGTGTGACTCAGGGAGCTCCCTGGTGGCCTAGTGGTTAGGATTCCAGGCTTTCACCGCTGTGACCTGGATTCAATCCCTGGTTGGGGAACTGAGATCCTGCAAGCTGCGTGGTGCGGCCAAACAAACAAAAAAATTATATATGTATATGTAATATAAGTCTTAAAAGAAGATGTATTGGGGACTTCCCTGGTGGCACAGGGGTTAAGAATCCACCTGCCAATTCAGGGAACACGGGTTCGAGCCCTGGTCTGGGAAGATCCCACATGCCACGGAGCAACTAAGCCCGTGCGCCACAACTACTGAGCCTGCGCTCTAGAGCACACGAGCCACAACTACTGAGCCCACACACAGCAACTACCGAAGCCCGCGCGCCTAGAGCCCATGCTCCGCAAAAAGAGAAGCCACCGCAATGAGAAGCCCGTGCACCGCAACGAAGAGTAGCCCTCGCTCTCCGTGACTAGAGAAAGCCCACGTGCAGCAATGAAGACCCAACGCAGCCAAAAACAAAATTAAAAAAATTTTTTTAATTAAATAAATAAATAAAAGATATTCATGAAGGGAAGGCTTTTTTTAAAAAAAGGATGTATTAGGAAAATAATGGCATTGGTGGGTAATGAAAGTAGCAAGCACATTTACAGTGCTTATTAGATTCTAGGCACTTTACACAAATTGACCTACTTAATCCTCACAACAGTCTATGATTACCCTCACTTTACAGATGCAGAGACGGAATCACAGAGAGGTCAAGTAACTTGCCCTAGGTCACAATGCAGGAAAATCGGTGGAGCCAGGATTTGCACTCCAGTAGTCTGACTGCAGAGGCCATGCCTTTAATCATTATACTATCTACTGTCTCTTTCTAGGGTCTGGCTGAGGAAATTCTGGCTACAAACAAAACAACAAAGAACAACTGAATAAACAAACATCATGGCCCATAAAAACATCTAAAGAGAGATGTTGAAAAGATACAAAGTTCATGTTGTCTCAGGGGAGCAGTCTCAGAACACTGGGGAAGGCTTCTCCCCTCGCTGGTCCTCAGTTTCCTGATCCGGAGTACATCTGGGGAGATGTCTTCCACTGTCCCTTCCCATCTGGGGTCCTGGGTTTCTGCACAGCCCCTTAGCTGCCAGCTACAGAGCCAGGAGGCCGGAGATGCTGTGAAATTCAGGTCACATGGGCTGAAATGCTCTGCTCATTTCCCAGCAGGACCTGCCTCCCCACAGGCTCCCAATGTACCCAGCAAAATGGAAACCAGAGAGACTGAACGCTTTTATCAAAGGAGCAACTCTGGAGAAGCCGGGAGGCTGTGAAGCCTTGGGAAGGCAAATCAAAGGCAAACTTTGAGGACACACTTTGTGAAGCGAAAGAACATTCCATCGTGCTTCCAACAGCGTGATCCACTCTATGGAAGGTAATTTACTTGGAGCAGAGCGAGGCTGAGTCTGTTCATGTCTCTAGGCTGAAAAGGCAGACCCAGAAGGGAAGTCGGATGAGCATGCAGCAATCTGTCTGTCAGATAATTAGCATAAAAATGTTGCTTTTCCCTCACCTCTTGAATTATTTGAGTGCTTCAAGAAAAATCTTCCGTCCTCAAATTTTATATAGAAACACAATTGTAAACAGAGGTTTATTCTATCTCTATCTATCCATCTTGCTATATAGATATCTATCTGAATGTATATTAGATATACATTAGATCCTTTCTTTCTTTTTCTTTCTAGCTATCTATCTGTACCTATCTGAACATATATTAAACATGTGATCCTATCTTTTTTCTTTCTGCCCACCTATTATCTATGTATAGAATCTCATCTGTATATATAATATAAGGGAATCTAATATGTATCAGAGAATGAGAGAGAGAATCTATGTATCAGGCACTGTGCCAGGCTCTGGGGATTCAGTGATGTACAAGACACACATGATAAGAGCTCATGGAACCCATGGAATTTATCATCTAGGGGATTATAACCCAGCTGCTATATACTGGGTTGCAGCAAGCATGGAGGAGGGGGAAGCTGGGGAACCAAGGGGAGACCCCAAATCAGCCTAAAGCGTGGGGAGAAATGATCGTAGTCAGGGAAGGATCCCTGGAGAAAGATACTATCACACAAAAAACACTGGACTGAAATTCAGGATCAACATCTATACTTTCTGCCACTTTTTTTCCCATAATAATGAACATGTCGGTTTCCCTAGTGACCTGGGTGGTCTCCTGCATGAAACCAAGTCAGCATTTCTCAGAGGATGTACCACAGAACACTGGTTCTTCATGAACTTCTGTGAAAGAAGCGTTTCCTGGCCAACTAGGTATGAGATACCCACACGGGATCTTCCTCTACTGAGAACACATATTACATTTTAAGGTATAATGAAGGCTCTGACAATTCTGCAGTAAAAAAAACCAATAATAACTGAATTTAACTCCACTTCCAAAACTTCTCTGAAATACCTGTTTTTAAAGTAGAATCTCACTATTGTAGGATTCCACAGGAGGCTTTTTGCAAAGTGCAGAAACACAACTATGTTATTAGAAGTAGCTTACATGTGCATATCACTTTAAATTTTACAAGCATGTTCATAACATCCTGCTTGATTCTCACAAAAAGTCTGTGAAGGTGATGCAACGGCCTCTCCCTCCCTCTCTTCCTCTTTCTTTCCTTCCTCCCTCCCTCCCTGCCTCCCTCCCTTCCTTCCCTCCTTTCTTTCCTTCCCTCAACATTTTTTGGAATGCCTCCCTGGACAAGAATTCAACAATTACAAAGCATGAGGAAATTGAAGTCTACAGAGAAGAAGTGATCTCCCCCAGGTCATCAAGAGCTGGAGTTAAAGACCAGGAGGTGTAACCCAGGGGAAAATCAAAGCAGCAGCCAGTCAAGGCCACAGGCCTTGCTATCTTACCTCCCGATAGTCACAAACTCAAACCCTCCAGAGGCCGGGGAGTGGCAGCATCAATGAGCCTAGTAGGCCAAGTGTAGGGCAATAGGGAGTGGTGGTGACTGAGGCAAAGTAGAGAACGCAGTCCTTCCAGGAGAGGGTGGCCACCACTCAGCTCCAGCTGATGTTACTACGTGGAAATCCAGGCCTGGTGTTGGCAGATTTCTTGACTTCCTGGGGAGCTTTAAATCTAGATTTTTATGTGAAAACTCTAGATGATTCTTGGCCACAAGTTCAATTTTTTTTTTTTTTTTTTTTTTTGCGGTACGCGGGCCTCTCACTGTTATGGCCTCTCCCGTTGCGGAGCACAGGCTCCGGACGCGCAGGCTCAGTGGCCATGGCTCACGGGCCCAGCCGCTCCGTGGCATGTGGGATCTTCCCAAACCGGGGCACGAACCCGTGTCCCCTGCATCGGCAGGCGGACTCTCAACCACTGTGCCACCAGGGAAGCCCCACAAGTTCAATTTTTATGGGGGCCTCCACATATGCTGATGGGCTGAATTTGACTCAGAGAGCACTAGTTAGAACCACCCTCCAATGAATACGCTTCCACCACAGCACTTGGCACCCCTTCATGTGCTTATTTACTTACACATCTATTCTCTTTCCCCACAACTGGGTTGTAACCCCCTTGAGGGGAGGGATTGTGGCTTAATCATCTTTGCATGTCCCAGCGCACTTCATGGGGCTGGCTCGGAAAAGGACATAATAAATGGTTATTGAATGAATGCTTACATTCCCTCCCTCTACAGCAGCTGAAAAATAAATATATAATAGCTTTTAATTAAAAAGAAATGGGATGGGTCTTCCCTGGTGGCACAGTGGTTGAGAGTCCGCCTGTCGATGCAGGGGACACAGGTTCGTGCCCCGGTCCGGGAAGATCCCACATACCGCGGAGCGGCTAGGCCCATGAGCCATGGCCGCTGAGCCTGCGCATCCGGAGCCTGTGAATCCTAGTCTTTGACAGGAGGCAGCGTGTTAAGGAGAAAGATTTTCAAATTATGTTTGCCAGTGATGCTCCCAAAAGACTAAAAAAGTTTTCTGATGCAGTCTCGGCTGGTGAAATCTCGTTCTCAGTTCTGCATTGCTACGAACGCTCACTCTGTTTGGAAAGGTCTCAAAGAACGAGAAGATTGCTTGTTAAAACAGGTTCCCGCCCTTGTCAGCCAGTTCTACTGGTGAGGAATCCCAACACTCCCTCAGCTGACCTCACGGCCATCGTTTGGACTGTTACTCCCTGGAAATGTCTTTTCTGACAACAACGTCGCACTAAGACTAATTACAAACTGCCTCCAATGAGAGATATGGTCCAGCAGCCTGAGGGTTTAACCACCGGCTTCGAAATGACAGAGCTCAGTTGGAATCCCTGATTTGACACAACTACCTAGGTGATACTGAGCCAGAGACTGAGCCTCTCTGAACCTCGGTTTCTTTTTCTTAAAAATGGGATAATAATGCCTACCTTATAGTTTTGTTACTGACGGTTGGGAATAGTATATGTGAAAGGCTTGGCATATAATGGGTGCTGAATAAATGACAGCCACCATCATTTAAGGGGATGGTTCCCAAACTTCTTTTAAGCAGCAGTATTCCTTTTCAAATTAAATCATACCTGGAACCCTGACGTGAGAAATAAAGCCAATCTCCCTCATTCCCAGGCTTAGATTCCCTTCACTTTCCCTTGGGGGAAACTCTGCAGACCTCTGGGACTCTAAGGAACACAGTCTGAAAGCCATGGGTCTAGTCCAACTGTCTCTTTCCAGGAGGTAAAGACTGAATTCCAGGTGGGGATGTAGCATCCTTAAGACACACAGGGAGTCTTCAAAGGAACTGGGACTGGGACCCAGGAAGCTGGGTTCCTAGGCTGGTTGGTGGTAAGAGGTTCACAGGATGGAGATGAAAATCAATGGCTGAGGGATCTCTCCAGCCTGGTTCATATCCTGGATCTATCTCCACTGCCCGTGTGACAATGAGTGGGTCATCTCCCCTTTATGAAACTCAGCCTCCCCCTCTGTACAATGGAGACCATGATGAGTACCTAACTTGCAAAGCCATTACGAGACAGGAATAATATACAGAAAAGCACCAAGCAGGGTCCTTGTCCCATAGTTGACAATGCACAAAAAACGAATAGTAGAAACAACAGAAATCAATGTAACCATATTAACAATACCTTGTGCCTGTACAGAAATTCACAAAGGGTTTTAATAGTCGTTTTATCCTCATAACCACCAATGAGGTAGTGATTATTCCCCCCATTGTGCAGACCAAAAAAACAAAAAAGAAACTCTAAGAGATGTAGTCATTTGCCCCCAATCACATGAGTAATATCGGGTTGGCCAAAAGGTTCGTTCGGGTTTTTCCGTAAGATGTTGGAAAACCCTGAACTAACGTTTTGGCCAACCCAACAGAATGGTGGAAGGGGGTTTTATCAATAGATTTATCTTCTGGAAAGGGTCTAATGACCTGACACTCTGCCCTACTGCCACACTCCCATCTAGCTAGACTGATGGGCTTTCCACAGAAGTACCCTGGGTCACAAGTGGCTGATACATGGCATATAGACCACCACTCTCCACTTCTGAGCTCATGGCAGACATTGCTAATCAATCCCCACAGTCTTCCCCACTGAGCCTCAGCATCTTTCCTTGTCTAGGGCTATTGTAAATGGGCAGCCATTTATGAGAGATTGGTGTTGGGTCCAGGAGCAGCAACTCTTTGCTCTTATCCCACCCTCCCCCACCAGCCCCAGTGTCCTGCCCTGGGCAGTCGTGAGCCCAGGAACCTGGGCTGCTATGCCTTACTGAGTACACAGGGCTCAGCACTGGTTGGGTCACTAGGACATCTTCCTTTGTCCTCTGGCTCTCTGCCCAGGGACGCCTGAGAAAAGAAACAGCTATCACAGAAAGAGCTATTTGTGCTTCAAAAAAATCCTTTATCTAGGTGTTGAATCACATAATTAGGAGTCCTTCCCAATAAGACTGAAGCTCCCACCTGTACTGATCACCACTGTCCATACTCCTCCCACCTCCCCGCTGAATTTAGCTCCCTGCCCGCTGCCAGTCCCAAGCCATTTTCTTGGACTTGAGTTAGATGACAGTGAGAGCCTGCTTGTCCCAAATGGGTCCCCTTGAGATTTATGCCCTTCCAGGGCGGGAGGAGAGAGAGGATCATTCAGGACCCATTTGAGTCCTGAGTGCTTTGTTTTAAAGACACACTGGGTTGGAGGAGTGGAAAACAATCTCAGACACTTGCTTCTAGTTTTGTCATGGTTGTTCCCACTTCCTCCTTCCCTGATGCTCACAGTTGTTCTTCTCTGGTTTGACGGGGAAAAAATATGATACACTGCTGCAGAGCAGATGCGGCAGTCACTTTATGATCACAATGTATGTAGCTCACTTCACAGTTACACACAGCTGACAGCTCTACTGTGTTTCTGAAAGTTACTAACACCTACCCCACATCCCCTCAAGGTATCTAGGTGTGTAAATGTGTGTGTGTGTGTCAGAGACAGAGAGAGATGGCCCATTGGTGTAATCACTCCTTTGCATTCAACCTTCATATTCTCAACCTTCTACCTCCTTCCCACTCACCTGGCAAAGCCTCAACCCAGCTTAAATCCGAGTCCCGGCCTTCCCCACCTGTGGCTCCACAGATCCACATCACTGCTGCTGCTTTTCACTTTAAATTCCTGCTCGCTGACCTGACAACCCTGTGGCATTTCCTTGATCCCAGCTGCTGGACGACTTTCCTAACTCTCTCTCCAACGCTCCAACTCTTCCTCCTTGGTCTCAGTTAATAACCTCGAGTGCTCTCCCCTGAGAAAACAGGAAGCTATTCCCCCGTGCTGTGCTCCTGCCACATCCACACCTGTCAAGCTTCCCGGGGTGAACTTGTGCTCCTGCCTCCTTCCCGTGCCCAGCGAGGCCCATCTGAGCTGCAGACCCCACCCTGGGACCCTGGGCTCCTCCACTTGCACCTACGTAAACTCCTCACCCCAGCAGCTGATCCCTTTCTCTCTGGCATCATCAGTTTTTCTCTTTCTATGGGGTCATTCCCATCAGTGAGCAAAGTTGGTCCAACAGCTCCCTTCTTAAGACAAAACAAACAAAAATAACAAAAAAGAAACTTCCCTTGACTCCACATCCCACTCCAGCCACCATCTGTTCCCTTTAGAAAAAAAAAAAAAAAAAGACTCAAAAGAGTTGTCCGGCTTCCTTTACTTCTTCTCTCATTCTCCCTTGAGTCCAGTCCAGTCGGGCTGCCCTGAAACTAGCTGTAGCAAGGTCACTGATAAACTCCATTTTGCCATATGCAATGGGCCACCCTCAACATTCATCTTCTTGGAGGTCAGCAGCATTTGCTACAACTGGTTGTTCCCTTCATCTTGAAACGCGTTCCTGACTTGGCTTCCAGGACACACGTGCTCCTGGTTTTCTACCTCCCTGCCTGGCTTCTGCTTCCCATCTCTTTCTGAGCTCCTCCTCATTGCCTGCCCTCTACACACTGGGACACCCTGGGGCTCAGGACCCTTCCCCTCTACACGCACTTCCACTGAGTCTCAGCCAACGTCTGAGCTTCACATACAAGCTGTGCTCTGACAACTCCCACGTCAAGTACACATCCCCAGCCTCCGTCTCTCCAAACCCAGACCGTCCTGCTTAGGACATCCTGGATGACTAATAGGCATCCAACCTAAGGTGTCCACCTTCCCCCACATCTCATCAGTGGCACCTCTGGCCTTCCAGCTGCTCAGACTGAATTTCGTCGCTTCCTTTTTCTCACTCTCCATGTATCATCTGTCAGGAAATATTGACCTTCCAAATAATCCAGAGTCTGATGACTTCTTAAAAACCTCCACTGTTGTTATTATTTTGGCCCAAGTCATCATGATATATAACCTGGATTATTTTGTCCTCATTTTTATTGAGATATAATTGACATAACATTGTATAAGTTTAAGGTGTACAGCATAATGATTTCATATATATAGTGAAATGATTACTATGATAAGATTAGTTACTATCCATCACCTCACAGAGTTAAATATTCTTTCCTTGTGATGACAACTTTAGTATCTTGGCAACTTTCGAATACACCCTGGATTACCATAGTAGCCCCCGCCGTGGTCCTCCTTGCTTCTGTCCCGGCCACTACAGTCCACTCTTCACACAGCAGCCAGAAGCATCCTTTTAAAACAAAATCTAATCATGACACTTCTGCACTCAAAATTCTCCAATGATTTCCTATCTCACTTGGAGTCAAAGTGGAAATTCTTACCAGTGACTAAAAAAGCTCCTCTGTGATCTGGCTTCCTCCGCCTCTCCCCTCCTTGCCCACTCCACCCACCACATGGCCTTTGCACATGACTTCCCACTTCCTGGGGTGTTCTTCCCCCAGACACGTGCACGGCTCACTCTTTCACTTCCTCTGGTCGCTTCTCAAACCTTGTCTTATCAGAGAGACCTTTCCTGACTATATTATATAAAATACCACCCCCATCCACGCACACGCATCCATACCCTGCCGCGAGAGGCAGGAGTCGGTGGAAAATAGCTCAGCTACCCTGCCTCTTGGTGGGCAAATACGAAGTGTGTTCTTTGCAGGATGGAACCCCAGTTACCCACAGCAAAACCTACTCATTAACATGCTATTTATTGGCTTTCTTCCCTTCCTTGTTTCAATTTCCCATTTCTTGATGGTACTTTCTAGGACCACCTCCTAAATAAATGACCTCTACTTGAATCCCCTGCTCAGTCTTCTTTTAGGGGGAACCACACTAAAACGCACTATTTGGCCAGATGCATTTATGTGACATGATATATATTTATCTATTTATTTTCTTTAGTGTCTATTTCTTCCCACTAGAACATAAGCTCCAAGAAGTAAAGAATGCTCTCCTCAGGGTGGCTGATGTTTGCCCAGTGGAAGGGTTTATTCATTCATCTGACAAGCAGTTATTAAATGCCTACCCTGTGCCAGGCACTCTTCCAGATGCTGGGGATATGGTGGTGAGCAATACGGGTGAAGTTCCTACTCATAAGGACCTCACTTTCTCAGTGGATGGATAGGTAGATGGATGGATGGATGAATAAAAAGATAGATGAATAGATAGACTCTAACTCTAGAGGCTGGAGTTAGGGTTACGGTGGGTGGATGGATGGATGGATGGATGAAATGATAGCTGGAATGATGGGTGGATGAATGGATGGATGCATGGATGGATGGATGGATGGATGGATGGATGGATGGGTGGATGGATGGAGAGGAAAGATGGGGGACCAACTGGGACCCATGACAACCTTACAACACCCAACATTTGGATGCTAAGGCACCATACCTGTCACAAGATTTCTTGTATACAGCCTCTCATGACATGTTCTCGCTTCATGTATTCTGTTACCTCTACCACTTTGTCATGTCCTTACCACATACATTTTCCTCAGAGATGCCTGTGACCTTCCTCACTTCTGCAGCTGCAAACTGCCTGCTCACTGCCCTTTCAGACTCAGTTTCACACCCTCTAATGTTTTTCCTGCCCCCTGTGCTCTGATTCCATCCTTTTTCTGGTCCAGTGTTTTCGAGGCAATTCTGCCCAAACCCTACATGGAAGGCAGTTATTTTCCCCCATCAACTCTTGGAGTGTGGTGTAGACTGGCATTTGTGCTCACAGGAAAGTCACCTTTGTTATTCATGGGAATGGAAGGCAGGGTGGGGAGTGGCCGAGCCTTTCCATTCAGGAGTCAGATGGGGCTCGGACTGAGTCCTGCTACTTCCTAGCTGCATCACCTTAGGCTTGGTATTTCACCTTTCTGAGACTCAGCTTACTCATCTGTCAAAGAGGGATGGGAAAGCCTCTCCTCTCTCAGAATTATGGAGCAATCAAAGGAGATTATGAGTGTAAAGGAGATGAATTTTTATTCAAATCCTGGCTCTGTGTGACCCTGGGCAAGTGTCTTCACCTCTCTGGCTCTCTGTATAATTACAAAATGGGGATAGATGTGAGCTCCTCATAAAGCTGTTGTGAGGGTTACAGGATATCATGCATACAGAATGCTGGGCCCAGAGCCTGGTGCATAGCAAGTGCTTAATCAATTATTACCATTATTATTTTTATAAAGCTTTTGAGCTCAAAAGTGATGGAGGACTAACAGCCACCAAGCCTGTTGGGTAAATCCCTGGAACATCAGACTGCTCACATGATGTGATGGCATCGGTGAGAAAATCTTAACCTGGAGATGTTGCTTTTCTGGGGCTTAGAATCTCCTGTTCTTCCTTGGGCATTTTGCTTCTCAAATAGCACTTCCAAGCAAGCTAAGATTCTTCAATTCCGAGGAAGGCAAGTGCTGCAAAGCCTAGGGTAAAATGTGAAAGCCTTCCTTTTCACGCTTATCCCACCAGCAATCTTAAAGAGGGCAACACACCACTCTTTCATCTTCATCTGCAGGTGAATGTAAAACACACTGCTTGGGGGATGATGAATGGGGAAAGCTGCTGAACAGATCAGTTCCTTTCCAGAAGGCTGGGGCTCCCTTTGTGAAGGCAAATACATCACCAAGAGGCCTGCAGGGAAGGCCAGATTTCAGCTGGGAGTGGGAAGAGAAAGGTTCTGATCCTCTTCAATAATTAATTCCATTTAATCTTTAAAATTTATACCGTTAAACAGATCGTACCTACAAAACACTGAAAATCTATATATGCAGTTAAAGAATAATAATCGCATGAATATCTGTGTCCTCACCATTTGCCTCCTGAAACAGAACATGATTAATAATTGAGCAGCTTCTAAAAGACACCACTACTCTGAATTTTGTTTTAATCATTTCCTTGCTTTATAGTTTTGCCATCAGGTGCATATTCCTAAATAATAATAATAATGCAGTGGTAATAACAAAGATAAAAATAATAATAGGAGAAGCAAGAAGAACTATAATCCTACAGCCTGTGGAACAAAAACCACATTCACAGAAAGATAGACAAGATGAAAAGGCAGAGGGCTATGTACCAGATGCAGGAACAAGATAAAACCCCAGAAAAACAACTAAATGAAGTAGAGATAAGTAACCTTCCAGAAAAAGAATTCAGAATAATGATAGTGAAGATGATCCAGGACCTCAGAAAAACAATGGAGGCAAAGATCAAGAAGATGCAAGAAATGTTTAACAAAGACCTAGAAGAATTAAAGAACAAACAAACAGAGATGAACAATACAATAACTGAAATGAAAACTACACTAGAAGGAATCAATAGCACAATAACTGAGGCAGAAGAACGGATAAGTGACCTGGAAGACAGAATGGTGGAATTCACTGCTGCGGAACAGAATAAAGAAAAAAGAATGAAAAGAAATGAAGACAGCCTAAGAGACCTCTGGGACAACATTAAACTCAAAAACATTCGCATTATAGGGGTCCCAGAAGGACAAGAGAGAGAGAAAGGACCAGAGAAAATGTTTGAAGAGATTATAGTCGAAAACTTCCCTAACATGGGAAAGGAAATAGCCACCCAAGTCCAGGAAGCGCAGCAAGCCCCATACAGGATAAACCCAAGGAGAAACACGCTGAGACACACAGTAATCAAATTGGCAAAACTTAAGGACAAAGAATAATTGTTGAAAGCAGCAAGGGGAAAATGACAAATAACATACAAGGGAACTCCCTTGTTTCTCAGCAGAAACTCTACAAGCCAGAAGGGAGTGGCATGATATACTTAAAGTGATGAAAGGGAAGAACCTACAACCAAGATTACTCTACCCAGCAAGGATCCCATTCAGATTCAATGGAGAAATCAAAAGCTTTACAGACAAGGAAAAGCTAAGAGAATTCAGCAGCACCAAACCAGCTCTACAACAAACGCTACAGGAACATCTCTAAGTGGGAAACACAAGAGAATAAAAGGACCTACAAAAACAAACCCAAAACAATTAAGAAAATGGTCATAGGAACATACATATCGATAATTACCTTAAACGTGAATGGATTAAATGCTCCAACCAAAAGGCACAGGCTTGCTGAATGTATACAAAAACAAGACCCATATATATGCTGTCTACAAGAGACCCACTTCAGACCTAGGAACACATACAGACTGAAAGTGAGGGGATGGAAAAAGATATTCCACGCAAATGGAAATCAAAAGAAAGGTGGAATAGCGATACTCATATCAGATAAAATAGACTTTAAAATAAAGAATGCTACAAGAGACAAGGAAGGACACTACATAATGATCAAGGGATCAATCCAAGAAGAAGATATAACAATTATAAATATATATGCACCCAACATAGGAGCACCTCAATACATAAGACAACTGTTAACAGCTATAAAAGAGGAAATCGACAGTAACACAATAATAGTGGGGGACTTTAACACCTCACTTACACCAATGGACAGATCATCCAAAATGAAAATAAATAAGGAAACAGAAGCTTTAAATGACACAATAGACCACATAGATTTAATTGACATTTACAGGACATTCCATCCAAAAACAGCAGATTACACTTTCTTCTCAAGTGCGCATGGAACATTCTCCAGGATAGATCACATCTTGGGTCACAAATCAAGCCTCAGTAAATTTAAGAAAATTGAAAGTATATCAAGTGTCTTTTCTGACCACAACGCTATGAGATTAGAAATGAATTACAGGGAAAAAAAACGTAAAAAACACAAACACATGGAGGCTAAATAATATGTTACTAAATAATCAAGAGATCACTGAAGAAATCAAAGAGGAAATCAAAAAATACCTAGAGACAAATGACAATGAAAACACGATGATCCAAAACCTATGGGATGCAGCAAAAGCAGTTCTAAGAGGGAAGTTTATAGCAATAAAAGCCTACCTCAAGAAACAAGAAAAATCTCAAATAAACAATCTAACCTTACGCTTAAAGGAGCTAGAGAAAGAAGAATAAACAAAACCCAAAGTTAGCAGAAGGAAAGAAATCATAAAGATCAGAGCAGAAATAAATGAAATAGAAACAAAGAAAAAAGTAGCAAAGATCAATAAAACTAAAAGCTGGTTCTTTGAGAAGATAAACAAAATTGATAAACCATCAGCCAGACTCATCAAGAAAAAGAGGGAGAGGACTCAAATCAGTAAAATTAGAAGTGAAAAAGGAGAAGTTACAATAGACACCACAGAAATGCAAAGCATCCTAAGAGACTACTACAAACAACTCTATGCCAACAAAATGGACAACCTGGAAGAAATGGACAAATTCTTAGAAAGGTATAACCTTCCAAGACTGAACCAGGAAGAAACAGAAAATATGAACAGACCAATCACAAGTAATGAAATTGAAACTGGGATTAAAAATGTTCCAACAAACAAAAGTCCAGGACCAGATGGCTTCACAGGCGAATTCTATCAAACATTTAGAGAAGAGCTAACACCCATCCTTCTCAAACTCTTCCAAAAAATTGCAGAGGGAGGAACACTCCCAAACTCATTCTATGAGGCCACCATCACCCTGATACCAAAACCAGACAAAGATACTACAAAAAAAGAAAATTACAGACCAATATCGCTGATGAATATAGAGGCAAAAATCCTCCACAAAATACTAGCAAACAGAATCCAACAACACATTAAAAGGATCATACACCATGATCAAGTGGGATTTATCCCAGGGATGCAAAGATTCTTCAATATACGCAAATCAATGTGATACACCACATTAACAAATTGAAGAATAATAACCACATGATCATCTCAATAGATGCAGAAAAAGCTTTTGACAAAATTCAACACCGATTTATATAAAAACTCTCCAGAAAGTGGGCAGAGAGGGAACCTACCTCAACATAATAAAGGCCATATATGACAAACCCACAGCAAACATCATTCTCAATGGTGAAAAACTGAAAGCATCTCCTCTAAGATCAGGAACAAGACAAGGATGTCCACTCTCACCACTATTATTCAACATAGTTTTGGAAGTCCTAGCCACAGCAATCAGAGAAGAAAAAGAAATAAAAGGAATACAATTTAGAAAAGAAGAAGTAAAACTGTCACTGTTTGCAGATGACATGATACTATACACAGAGAATCCTAAAAATGCCACCAGAAAACTACTAGAGCTAATCAATGAATTTGGTAAAGTTGCAGGATACAAAATTAATGCACAGAAATCTCTTGCATTCCTATACACTAATGATGAAAAATCTGAAAGAGAAATTAAGCAAACACTCCTATTACCACTGCAACAAAAAGAGTAAAATACCTAGGAATAAACCTACATAGGGAGACAAAAGACCTGCATGCAGAAAACTATAAGACACTGATGAAAGAAATTATGATACCAACGGATGGAGAGATATACCATGTTCTTGGACTGGAAGAATCAATACTGTGACAATGACTATACTACCCAAAGCAATCTACAGATTCAATGCAATCCCTATCAAATTACCAATGGCAGGGCTTCCCTGGTGGCACAGTGGTTGAGAGTCTCCCTCAGAATGGGAGAAAATATTTGCAAACGTATCAACGGACAAAGGATTAATCTCCAAAATATACAAACAGCTCATGCAGCTCAATATTAAAGAAACAAACAACCCAATCCAAAAATGGGCAGAAGACCTAAATAGACATTTCTCCAAAGAAGACATACAGATGGCCAAGAAGCAGATGAAAAGCTGCTCAACATCACTAATTATTAGAGAAATGCAAATCAAAACTACGAGGGGGCTTCCCTGGTGGCGCAGTGGTTGAGAGTCCGCCTGCCGATGCAGGGGACACGGGTTCGTGCCCCGGTCCGGGAAGATCCCACATGCTGTGGAGCGGCTGGGCCCGTGAGCCATGGCCGCTGAGCCTGCGAGTCCGGAGCCTGTCCTCCACAACGGGAGAGGCCACAACAGTGAGAGGCCCGCGTACCGCAAAAACAAAAAACAAAAAAAAACTACATGAGGTATCGCCTCACACCACTTACAATGGGCATCATCAGAAAATCTACAAACAACAAATGCTGGAGAGGGTGTGGAGAAAAGGGAACCCTCTTGCACTGTTAGTGAGAATGTAAATTGATACAGCCACTATGGAGAACAGTATGGAGGTTCCTTAAAAAACTAAAAATAGAATTACCATATGATCCAGCAGTCCCACTACTGGGCATATACCCAGAGAAAACCATAATTCAAAAGGACGCATGCACCCCAATGTTCATTGCAGCACTATTTACAATAGCCAGGTCATGGAAGCAACCAAAATGCCCATCGACAGACGAATGGATAAAGAAGTTGTGGTAGATATATACAATGGAATATTACTCAGCCATAAAAAGGAACGAAATTGAGTCATTTGTTGAGACGTAGATGGATCTAGGGACTGTCATAGAGAGTGAAGTAAGTCAGAAAGAGAAAAACAAATATCGTATATTAACGCATGTATGTGGAACCTAGAAAAATGTTACAGATGAACCGGTTTGCAGGGCAGAAGTCGAGACACAAGATGTAGAGAACAAACGTATGGACACCAAGGGGGGAAAGCCGTGGGGGGGTGGGGATGGTGTTGTGATGAATTGGGTGATTGGGATTGACATGTATACACTGATGTGTATAAAATTGATGACTAATAAGAACCTGCTGTATAAAAAAATAAATAAAATTCAGAAATTAAAAAAAAATAATAGGAGCTACATTTACAGAGTGTTTGCTCTGTCCCAGGCACTCTTCTAAGTGCCTTATACATATTAATTCTTTTCATCTTCACAAGAACTCTTTGAGGTAGGGACCATTGCCATCTTTAACATTCTGCAGAAGAAGAAACAGGAACAGAGAGGCGAGTTAACTCACTAGGGTCACACAGCTGGGAGAAGGGACACCTGCTCATGAACCTGTTGTTGGCTCCAAAGTCCTCAACAGAGCGTTTAGTTTTGCTGGTTATTGAACTTTATATACGTGGTCTCATGCTGTGGTTTTTTACGTGGGATTTATTTCTTTAGCTCAATATTAACTTTCTGAGTTTCATCGACATTAATTAGTATAGCTACAGTTTATTCATTTTCACAACTGCATAACATTCCATTACATTCATTCTGTTGATGGAAACTTGGGTTGTTTCCAGCTTATTTAATCTCTATAGAGATCCCACCATGTAGAATATAATCCTTTTGGTTTTCTGGATGAGGAAACTGAGGCTAGAGAAGAGGCTTTCCCAGGTCAGAGCAGGCAAATGTAGAGAAAGCCCTCAAACCTGAAACCATCTGACTTTCAAGCTTTATCTCTTCTTGCTGTTCCATGCTTAGACTTTAACTGCTGAGCACAGACTTTTAACTTTGAATCTGCGGTGCTATTTTTAGCCTTTTTTCCCTCTAGGGAATTAGCTCTGAAGTCTCCATTCTCTTCCTTCTGGGAGAAGCCACATTCATCTTTTCATACCCACAATGTAAATGGCAAGCCCTGAGTTAAGTTTTGTGGATAGAGAGACGAATGAGGCACACCTGGCCTTGGAATCGCTCCAACTGCAGGGAGAGGAGACACACATTCCTAACAAGAGTTAAAATGTACCTTAGATCTACTTATAGCAGAAAGAAGTTACAAGTGATCTAGAAGCACAAAGGAGAAAGTGAAATCAGGGAAGGCTTCTTGAAGAGGAAATGTTCAAGTAGGGTCTTGAAGACTGAATAGAAGTTATCCTGTTAGATGAGGGAGGGCACTGCCCCCTGACGGGGGAACAGCACAGGTCAAGACTTTTTCAGAAAACAGGGCAAAGTTTGGGGTGGTCTGAGTGTCAGCTGTGGGAGAAAAGGGAACCCTGGGGCAGGAAAGCTTGATGGTAAATGGTCTTGGATGCCAAGCTAAGGTGCCTGGACATGGCCCTATGGGCAACAGAAATGGTGTCAGTGAGGTTTCAAGGCACAAAAGTGACACAAGGGGACAACTGTTTCAGAACAATCTCCTTGGGGCCAGTGTGGAAGCCGGTCTTGGGGAAGAGTCATGAAGCTTCCCTTCTGAGAGTATGGAAGTCCAGACTCCATGCTGGGAAGTGCTGCGGATCTCGAAGGGAACTGACAATCCAGATTCATAGCTCGTCCTTTCCTGCACAGTAATACATGTATTCTCCATGTGCTTAGTTCCTACTCCATTTAGCTGTACGAGCTGGGGAGAATGACTTAAACCTTCTGTGCTGTCGGTTCCTCATCTATAAAATGAGCTAATACAATCTAATAATATGAGGTAATCTTATGACAATTAAAGGAATCCATACATGTATATTAGTTAGAACAATGTCAGGTGCATAATTTTCAATTTTATTGCAAGTTTAATACAATTATCACTATCATCATCATCACATTTTCAGGGCACAAAACCAGACTTTGAAATACACTGAATGATACTAAATCTTTTGAATATCTCTGTGGAGTGGGTAGCACAAGCATTTTCCTCCATAGATGAGAGACTGAGAGAATTGCCCAGTGTCACCAGCATCAATAATGGGCTTGCAGGGCTTCCCTGGTAGCGCAGTGGCTCAGAGTCCGCCTGCCGATGCAGGGGACATGGGTTCGTGCCCTGGTGTGGGAAGATCCCACATGCTGCGAAGCGGCTGGGCCTGTGAGCCATGGCCACTGAGCCTGCGCGTCCAGAGCCTGTGCTCCGCAGCGGGAGAGGCCACAGCAGTGAGAGGCCTGCGTACGGCAAAAAAAAAAAAAAAAGGGGGCTTGCAATCTCAATTCATGTCTTCTTATGGGTTTCTAGCCATGACCTCTTACACTAACTCTCAGATCAGGATGTTGCCCCATGCCCTACCTAGAACATGGAAGTCCTTGGCAATGGTCAACTATTTGGACTCTACAATAGCTCGGTCGGTACTGTGGACAGTGACAGAAATTCTTAAAAGAACTGAGCACTTCAGTGGCAGAGTGACATTGCACCAACTTCATTCTAGCATGACCGCCATCAGTCTTGCAATGAATTAAGCAGCATCTTCAGGGGGAGTCTGGATGCTTCCTTACTCACTTTATAATTCCATAAGTCACTCCCCCCACCCTACACTCTTATTGTTTATCTTCAGGGCTAATTCTTTGCTCTGATCACAGTGCCCAGTTCCTGAACAGTTAATTAAGGTCAAAACTCATTTCCACAAGAAACAGCAGTGAGATTGAGGCTGCAGACTGTTCTATATCCTTCATTATTCAGGAAACAGGTCTGCGTGTGAGAGGGGCTGGGGAGAAGGTAAGAGAGAGAGAGAAAAAGTGAAAATTACAGAGCACGCTGGTAAACTCACGGGTTAGGCCATTAGGATTACAACTCCAAAAATTTTATGTCTGGGCCAAGAAATGAGGACTGAGAACAAGCCTAAAAGGTGACAAGTCAGAGGACCATAATAAGGTCTACTGGTGACTTAACCACACCTCTACCGAACCCAGAGATTTCATCTTAGATGTCCTTCTCTGAAACTAAGGAGGATTCACGAATGAACAGGATAAATGGAGTCATTTCTCTCCACTGCCGCTTTTACTAATCCTCAGCCTTTGGACTAATTCTGGCCACCAGGAGCCTGTTTGGATGTTCACTGTTGTCCGGTGGAGAAAGAACCTGAGCTGGATGCTGCAGACTTGGGCACGGCGCCAACTTGGTCTGTTACCCGAACCAGTCCCTTCTCCTCTTGGCTTCAGCATCCACATCCGGCAAAGGCAGATGATATCTATGTTGTGTTTTTTGATGGGTCCAAGTACAAGCATAGATAGAATGACGTAAGCACTTTGAAAAAGTAACTCAACACAAGGGAGGTTAGCCCCCATGTTTAGCACTGATCACAACTAACTTAGTAAGTATCTGTTTCTGCCCTTCTTTCCTACACGAAGGGAAGCTCCTTGAGAACAGGAACTCTGTCTCATTCACCCTTGCCTCCTTAGCACCCAGCACAGGGCCCTGCACAGAGTGGTCCTCACTAAACATCTGCAGAACAAGAGTCAGGAAAGCCTCATAGTTAAATGCTTGAGCTGTGTTGTCAGAAAGTCAGGGTCACGTGCTGGCTCTGCTGCATCTCAGCAGTGTGACCTTGGGCAAGTCTCTTAACCTCTCTCATCCTCAGTTTGAACATCTGTAAAAGGGTGATGACTCCTCTCTGGGTCGTTGGGAATGGTAAATGAGGCCACGAATATAAAGCATTTGGGAAAGTTTCTGGTATCTAGGCAATAAACCTTAGCTAACGTATTTGTCTTCCATGTTCTAATTTTTGCATTGTGGGCCATTAAAGGGTTTCGCAAGGGAACCTACAATCGCCAAGTGGGAACTCTGCCATTTTTTGTGTGGCTATTCCAAATCCATTTCAATCTGACTGTTTCATCAGCCAGAGGATATCCAGAAATAGCAAGAGTGTGCAGGTGCCATAGGAAGGTGGACAGATCTCAGATCTGCCATTCACCTGCTGAGTGACTCCATGCCAATTGCTCTCTATCTCCTGGCCTTAGTTTTCCTACAGGTAAAGAGGTGGCCAGGATTGGTTTCTAAGCCCACCCTGCTGTTCTAAGTGCCATGAATAATCTCTGTGCTAAAAAAAGGTCATCCTTTCAGAAACCCCTGCAGCTGTTCCCAGGGAGGAGTGGAACATAATAGAACAAGGGATTCTTGCTTTGGACACAGCCAAGGAGATCCCTTGGGCATCAGTGTTGATGACCCAGCCCAGGGCTGGGCTGCCTGAAAGACACAATTCACAGCGGAAACCAGAGACAGCGCTCCACATTTCATTTGGGGGAAATCTGAGCCTGAGGGCTCTCCTGGATCCCACCCCCATTTCCCCAAGGAGTCACTTTACTCCGCAACACATTTCCCTGAGCTGATCACTCTCTTTAAAAGAAGTCATCAGTGACTGTGATTCAGCAAAGAGACCACTGCTGCTCTACTGAAAAGGACGTGGACCCATTGTCTTTATGGAAATGGAATGCCTGCTCAGGGAATTGAGCAAAAACAAACAAAACCAAAACAAAACTCAGAGTAAACTTTTCCTTACCCCCTTCAAAAATTAGAGAGAGCATGCCAACCTTGAGTTTTCAGCAGTCCTGGGAGCTGGGATCCCTTTGGATGGCCTCAACAGTAACTGAAAATGTCCCGGACAAGACTCAGGCGTTGAGTCAGTCATGCCTTTGCCATTGACAAGCTAGGTGACTTCAGGCAAATACTCCCTCTTCCCTGAGTCTGGTACTCGGGGCCTGCTCTGGCTCATTTTTCCCTAACACAAAAGTAAGTAATAGAAATTGTCTAGGATGGGTCAGATGTATTGACTCTGAGTCCAGCACTGTCCTAGGTGCTGGGGAATGCAACAAGGTCTAGCTCCTGACTGCCTGGAGCTGATGATTGAAGGAAGCAGAGGGATGGCAAAGTAAGTAGATAATTGCTTTACCATGAGATAAATGCAGAGCTGGAGAAAGTACAGGTACCTTGGGGAGATATAAGGACTGTGTGTGGGGGGGGCGGGGAGGGAGTCAGAGAAGCTTTCCCAGAAAATGGGCATCTAAATCAAAATCTGAAGGGAGAACAATCATAACCACGACTTTTTGAGTACTTACTATACGACAGGTAAAGAGTTATTCCATTGAATTCTTAAAATATTTTTTGAGGCAGGTAGTATTATTATCCTCATCTTAGGGACAAGGAAACGGAGGCTCAGAGAGATTAAGTCACTCTCCCACAGCTGCACAGCTAAGAAGTGACAAAGCTGGGTTTGGTCCCCATGCATTCACCAGCCACTACTCCACCTCTCGAAGCTGAAGCTGGCCAAGCAATGAGATGGTGAGAGAGAGCTCAAGGTAAAACAGTACGAGTGGGGCTTCCCTGGTGGCGCTTCCCTGGTGGCGCAGTGGTTGGCAGTCCGCCTGCCGATGCAGGGGACACGGGTTCGTGCCCCGGTCCGGGATGATCCCACATGCCGCAGAGCGGCTGGGCCCATGAGCCATGGCCGCTGAGCCTCTGCGTCCGGAGCCTGTGCTCCACAACGGGAGAGGCCACAACAGTGAGAGGCCCACGTACCGCAACAAAACAAAACAGTACGAGCAAAAGTACATGGGTGCTAGAGCAGTGAGTCTGGGGAAGTGAAATCTGTGGACACTGGCCGGAATGCAGTGTGTGTGGTGGGGAGGGTCAAGGAGGAACCTGGTGGCACCTGACGAGGCCAAAGAGAAAGGTAAAGTTTATGATAAGAAATAGACTGCCTCGGGGCTTCCCTGGTGGCGCAGTGGTTGAGAATCTGCCTGCCAATGCAGGGGACACGGGTTCGAGCCCTGGTCTGGGAGGATCCCACATGCCGTGGAGCAACTAGGCCCGTGCGCCACAACTACTGAGCCTGCACGTCCGGAGCCTGTGCTCCGCAACAAGAGAGGCCGCAATAATGAGCGGCCCGCGCACTGCAATGAGGAGTGGCCAGCACTTGCTGCAACTAGAGAAAGCCCTCGCACAGAAACGAAGACCCAACACAGCCATAAATAAATAAATAAAACTTTTTTTAAAAAATGGCAAAATTCCTTTAAAAAAAAAAAGAAAGAAAGAAATAGACTGCCTTGAGGCACAAAGAAGCCGCTAAAGAGTGTCTGGCATCAGAGAGCTACTGTCAGGCCTGCTATTTTGAAAACCCATTCTGGCTGTCCTGTTGAGAATGGGGCTTCCCTGGCTGGTGCTGATGGCCAGGGGACTTGGCCACGAGAGACAGTGAGCTGTCGCCCCCCAGGAGAGTGGTGCTCAACCAGCCTCTGCATCCCTCACGTACTGTCATTTTTCTCCATGCCGTGACCCCACAGCTTTTATTTCATCACTGTGACATCTCCCAACGGGTCAGACCCATCAGTTAGGAGCCCAATGTTCCAGGACAGCCACGGCCAGAGGCCCGTTGGTGTTTAGCACAAAGGACCACCTGCTACTTGCCATCCAATTCCCAGTCCCAGTTTGGGGGAGACTCCCACCGAGAAAGAACTGATGATACTGTGGAGAAAGACCAGAAGGCAACAATGGATGCAAGTTCAACATTTGCTTCCTTATGCAAGCTGTGCTCCCTGCTAGAGTGGTGGGTGCCAGCTGATTTGGAGCCTCAGTTTTCCCATCTGTAAAATGAACTGGTTAAAGAAGGTCCATGTTTTCCAAAGTATATTCCAACAAAATGGATATATGAGGTGCTCCTTGGGAAAAAGATCCTCTGACCAAATAATTCTGGGGAAAGCTGCCTGTTATGACCCTCTTCAGGAGACTCACATTACACATTGGTACGTTAAAGGCTCGGACAAGTCCTGCCGGAAGGACGTTTGCTTAAACCATAGGCCCTTATACTTGATAATGGACTTTTCTGATATAATATCTCTGAGCATCATAGCAAACTAGTGTCCTGTGGCACCCACATAGGGAAATTTTGGAATGGATGCTGTCTAATTTCCATGCTCTAAGTTTAAGATTAAGAGCTCCTGGAGGTCAGAGATAATACCTTACACAGCAGGTGCAAACAAAATCTAGCTGAGAGGAAGAAGTTCATAATTGCCTGACACCTATGCAGATTCTAAAGGTAATCCTTAATCGTTATCTGTATTTCACCAGGTGCTATGTGATGCACATGGTAATTTCTAGAGCCAATTTTTGATCACCTACAATGTGCCAGTGTTGGGGGCTGCAGCTATGATTGTCCTCTAGCAGTTTCCAGCCTCTGGGGGGCCAGAGCTAAACACAGTGCCATAATGGACATCCGTACAGAGGATGGCGGGTGCTGGGCATCTTTTGTCTGCCCTCTACACTTCACCCTGCTCTGGCCTCCAGAGGCCAGCCCATATGGACTGCCTCAGCAGACCCCCTTGTCTTTTGCTGCCAGCTGTGTTCTGCCAATGAAAGGCACCAACAAGATACGGGACAGCAGGAGGAAAGTGAGGTTGGGGGTTTATCCTCCTGGCTCCCTCCCTGATGCATCACTAGGAGGTGAGGCTGTCAGGGAGTCCTACTGTTCTATCCTCTGTGAGTTTTGTAACTGTTCCTCCCTTTGCAGCTTCAGATCACCGGTTCCCCGGTGTTTTTAGCCCAGGTGATGCCCTATATCTAGTTGGTTTCTGGAAACCATGTCCACTGTAATGTATATTCCACTGTAAATAATCCCTTTGTTAAAGCCACCTCATATTGTCCAGTTTGAGTGTTTTCAACTGAGAGCCTCATTAATACATGAGATGAACAGGGAGAGCAGAGTGGTGGGGATGCAGAGTTGGGACAAGGAGTTAATCCTTGGGAGAAGAGGGTGATGATCAGTAAAGGCTTCACAAAGGAGTGGACATTTGAGTTGGGTTTTGAAGGCTCAATAGGAGTTGCCTAGGTAGATGTTATTTTGAGGAGGGAGACACCCGAACAAAAGTAAAGGGGTATGAAGAGACATAGTATTTGGGGGGAACAACTAAAAGTTAAATGATGCTGGCTTTTCTTCAAAATCGTCCTCCCATGCCTCCGAAAATGGCCATCTTGGAAGATGCAGAGGCAGGCTATGGTCACAAATGTTTCAGAATTTAGTGACAAAGTTGTGGCAAATGAGGCCTGCTCAGAGACTGCAAACAGTCTGTAGGCCAGTTCAGCCACTTGAAGAGTTCTATTGTACTCACAAAGATCCTTAGGAAAACTCAAGCTAAAACTTAAGAATAGAAATATTTTACTTCAAAATTCTGGTTTCTCTTTCTTAAAAAATGAGACAAGCTGGCAGTACCATTCCTGCCTTCCCATCTGGCAGCAACAGTTGGAGCTGGAAGGCTCCCTCTCCAAGGCTCGGCATAGGGCCTAAACTTTGCCACAGTCCCCACCACTCCCTATTGCCTCCTGACCACACATCTTTTTTCTTGTCCACCAAGCTCTATAAAAATTATCCACCGAGCTCTGTAAGAGTAGACTGATGACCCTGGCTGTACAGAGTACAGACGCATTTATAAATCCTCTCCCCTCCCTTTTCCCTCTGCCCTTGCCTTCGTTAAGCAAAGAACTTTTCAACACTCTGACCTGTCTTCCTCCAGGATCAGCGTCTGGGAGAGGCTGGAGCATGTTTTTGCCTCACTGTCTTTGTGCAACATATACACAGCCTCGTTTTTAAGTGGCAGAGGGTGGGTTTGATGTGTCTCTTATGATCAGAGCTGGTGGGATTTTAAAAGTCTGCTGTAGAGGAAAGCCCATTCTTTGATATATGATGCCAGTCCCAGAAGGACTCTGGTAGCATTAAAATCAGCCCCCTAATTTTATAGATGGGGAAACAGGCAGAGAGAGTGGTAGGACTCACACAGGCTCACGTAGGAAGTATGTGGGGAAGAGAAAGGAAACAGCATTTGGTGGCTTTATACTAGGTGCTTTAAAGGCGATGCTTGTGTTCCTCTTACAATCAGTTAGTTGACGGTTAATTCCATTTTATGAATGAAGGGATGAAAGCTTGGAGCAATGGAGTGAGATGTCAGAGGCCACACAGCCAAGAAATGGTAATGGTTCTGAACTTGGGGACCCCAGAGTCAAATGGACACAGATGCAAGTATAAGCTCTGCTACTGACAAGAGGAGATGAGTCATCCAGTGGCTGGTCCCAAAGGAACAATCCCCCTTTCGAGGCTCAGAATGAAGCGGTCCTGAACACTGAAGGCTATCATCATGGGGCAGCCTCCCTCCCTGTAGGGGAGGATGCTCTAGCATAACTTTAGAACCAGGTGAATACACAGGTTCACATAACCACTCTTCTGTTTATTAGCTTTGGGTCCTTGGCTAAAACCCATCCCCTCTCTGGGCCTTAGGGTCCTAATCTCTAAAGTGAGAACATTACCTCTCTCACAGAACAGTTAAGAAGATTAGCGCAATGCTGTTGTAAAGTGCCTTGTAAATTGTGGACCCTGCTTGAAAGGTCTGGTCCTGTTTGGGGGGTTCCCAAGACCATCCACACCTGCAGTGATCCACTAGCAGCCCTCATGGGACTCAGCACATCATTGTCTCCACAGCTAAAGTTCATTACGCAGACACAGCAGGATGTGCAGGCAGCTCAGCAAGGAAGGAGGCACGGGGAGGGTCTGGAGGAATCCCTGTGTAAGACCCTGTGCTCTCTCCCTCCTGTGGGGGTGGGGGGAGGCGGTCACACAGGGTGCACTCTCCCTCCAGTAGCAGAAATGCAACCACACATTTTTGATATTTGTTGTAATGCCCCTAGTGGCCTGTTTGAGACTCACAATTTAGGTTGTTTATTGGGGGCTGATCACATAGATTTCTCTATCTAAGAACTACCAAAATTCCAGGTTCCTAGAAGGAAAGCAACCATAGATCACATAGTACAAATAATCCAGGCCCAGAGAATCAACCTTATCAGTTAGGGAACAGAGGAAGCATTCTGAAAGTCAAGTTCCCAGATGCCAGCTAAGGACCAACCCTGAAAGCAGGCCTTTCTAAAGATCACAGCCTCAGGCCTGTTATGTTAACTCTTTTCTGCAAAGACCCCCTTTCAGAGCACTTACATTCATTCATTCTATGAATCTTTATGGAGGTTCCAATAAGTTTCTGGGAAGATGAGGCTCTGTGTGTTATGGGGGAGAAAAAGGTGCTGATATCAAGGAATTGGCAGTCTAGGTAGTGAGAGGCACAAAGGGAAAAAACCCAAAAAATAATGACAATATAAGCCTATGCAAGACACTGGTTGGTTTGGTCTACCTGAGTCCCTTCCTTGCTTCTTGAGATAACAGCACCTTCTCTTTCTTTTTGGAGAACTTTCTCCCCCCACGCCCATACCCCAGACTTACTCTTCTCAGGTAAGGGTGCCAATCACAGATGCCACATGCTTGTGCATTGACCAAATTTGGCCAATCACAGCCTGTTGGTCATGAATTTGAATTTTGATCAGAGTCACCTGAATTTTGATCAGAAATTTCAATTTCTGTCAGAGACAGAAAGTAGTTGGGACTGTGTCACCCACGGCAATGTCTTAGAGACCATCCTCCAACTTCTGCTTTTATGATCCCTAAGGTTTCCCTGCTTCCAGAAGCTTCTTCTAGTAACTCCTTGTCCTAGTTCAAATAAGCCAGGGCCAGCTTTTGACGTGGAGAAGTGTCTTGACTGGGGAAGGAGAGTGATATAGGACACATAGCAAGGACAGCTACATCCTAACAGAGTGTGGGATGAAGGGGGGTGGAACTCAGCTGCAACCACTGAAAGAGGCAGGGAGCATGTTCCAGGCACAAGAAGCACCACACTCCAATGTCCACGGTGAGCTTGAGGAACTGGAAAGTTCAGGGTCTGCAGCACTGCATGTAAAGCAGTAGGAGTGGATGGGTTTGGAGACAGGTTAGGGTGAACCAAACCACTGAGCCCTGCAGGCCACGGGAGGAAGTTTGGGTGGCATCTTGCAGGAAACCATGGCAGGATGTACATTCTGGGAAGATCATTCTGACTGTAGAGTGGAGGGCTCATGAGTGGAGGTCTGGTGAAAGCCATGATCAAGGTCACTTCCTTTCTCAGAGAACTTTCAGACTCACACTTTCTTGGCATCTTCATCCCATTCCAGAGTGGACTTATCTCCACTTTCTAGATGGGAGGATGAAGACCCAAGCAGAGGGAGAGCATAGTGCCCACGACAAAGCTGAACCTCTCATCAGTGACTCCAGGCTCTCGATCTGGAGAGTTCATCATCGCAGTGAGTGAACCAGGGTCTCTCCCTGTGTTCCCTGAGGTGAGCCGATGGGTCTCAAACTCCAATGAAATAACAACCAGCAAACAATAAAAGAGCAAATTGGGACCAGGTGGGCAAGCAGGAGTAAGGATGGTGGTAAACTGGTGGCCAACAGGGAGGTGTGACCTGATCTATGACTTCTCAAGAGAAGGTGGAAGTTTTTTTTTTTTTTGGCTGCACTGCGAGGCATGTGGGATCTTAGTTCCCGAACCAGGGATCGAAGCCACGCCCCTGTAGCGGAAGCACAGAGTCCTAACCGCTGGACCACCAGGGAACTCCCGAAACACCCTTATTTCTGAAGCACTGTGCTGGCCAAACCAAAACATTTTATCCTACAGGTCACAAGTCTTCACTTCCTACATTAACTTTCCACAAAGTTCCCAGCTAGGATTGCCAGATTTAGCAAATAAAATATAAGATGCCCAGGTCAATTTTAATTTCAGATAAACAATGAATACTTTTTAGTGTAAGTATGTCCCAAATATTGGATGGGATATACTTATGCTAAAAATTGTGGGGTTTTAAATCTGAAATTCAAATTTAACTGGGATTAGGGTTAGGATTAAGGTTAGGGTTAAGGTTAAGGATAGGGTTAAGTTTAGCAATCTTATGCCCCAGCTGACCCAACACAGAGGAGATAAACTGGCTCCACATCCACCTCCTGGCTCATCTGGGGCCTGGGCTAATTCTGCATTTTCATCAATAATTCCTGGTGCTCAGCCCACATGTCTCCTGAAGACCCATGGTGTTACCTTCTCTTACTGCCCTTGATGAATGGGGACCTCAGAGTCTCATCAGGTGTAGCCAGAACAGCCCTGCCATGCAATCGCCACTCCCAGACTCCACGACACATGCCAATGCAACGAGTATCATCTGTCTTTTGATCCAATGAGAGGAGAGGAAATCCCCTTACCCCTCACAAAGCCAGGGGCTCCAGTTCTTTGGCACTGAATAGATTCCGGAACAGGCTCTTTGGGATCCCGCTTCCCCAGGCTGCAGATAAGATGATAACGTGTCATCTTACTTGGATTCATGGTTTGGGAGCGTACAAACAGCTGAATGCAGTTTTCTTCCTCTGCACACCAGGTATACACAGCCCTGGTTCAGAGAGTCTTTTGTGGACGGCTGGGTGACTGGGGTGTCCTGTTTCTCATTCTTTCTTCTAAATGTCCTCCGTGGATGCCTCTGAAAGCCCTGCCAATGAATGGCCCCACTGTCAGGCCCAGATGAGCAGATAGTGGGCAGTGATTCCCCCAACTCAATTCCCTTCCTTTGCCAGTCTGGGAGGCTCAGATACCGCTCACCTGTCCTTCCCATGCCTCCAGGGAGAAATTCAAATGTCCCTTTGCACTCAGGAAAAAATGGTCAGGACTCACCAAACTTCTTCTGCTATCGGGCCTCTGTTTGCTTCCTCTGCCCCCAGCCTGCTTCTCTGGCCTCACGAGTCTGCTGCTCTTTCACTACCAGAGTGACTCACCAGTTCCTAACGGGCCTCCCTGACGCTGTTTTTTTTCTGCCTTCAACCCAGACTCAGCCTTGGGTGAGCTTCTGAATAGGTCCTAAGGTGAGAAGCAGCAAGTTGTCCATAATCCCTTTTATAATTAGCAGTGGAGCCAAGCTCAAACTCACGCTCAGCCGACCCCAGAGCCTCACTTCTCTAGGGCTCCAGCAGAGTCCGGCAGGAGCCAGGGCCAAAAACCGTTGGATTATCCACATACCAGCTTCCAGAACCACGATTTAATTACAGCACCGATGCCAAGGGCTTTGAAAGCCCCAGGCTAGGTGTTGAAAACCCAGGAAGTAAGGGGGCTTTTGCTGTGCCTTGCTTTCCCTTCAAGGGTTGCTCCCGGGGACACATCAAATCCCCAACCCCCTTTCATCTTCCTTTTGCTTTTCCAGCTCTTTCGCTGTGGACTGTTTTTTTTTCCCTTCCAGATAATTATTTACACAGAAGGAGAATAATTAGCAGCCCAGGAAGCGCGTTTTTGTTCTCAGCTCCCTGCCCCCGCCTGCCTCTCTTGTCGGAAGTGGTGCACTTGGAAGAGGGACATCAAAGCTGCTGGGGAGGCTTTGCACCGAGAGGGATTTTCTTTGTCTGACTGAGAAGCAAAGAAAGACAATCTTGGCTTGCTCGTCTCTGCCCGCTGACTGCTGCCATTTCCCTGGGCCTGGGGACCCTCCAGTGACCAAGAAGAGGTGAGAATAACAGACTGCTTCCCAAGTACGGTGGGTGTTTTCCTCTTGGTTTCAATCTCTTTTCCTGGACCACGAAGGGTACATTCTGCCTTCTCAGAAAACGTTAGAGCCAGAAGAGTCTGTCTGGTCTGGAAAACACAAACTCAGATGCTTCTTGTGGTCACCAGGTCACAAGCTGAGGGAAGCAGACAAGTATACGACGATGGGGAGGGGTGGAGTCTGGGGTAACTCAGAGCAGACCTGCCCCTCTTAAAACCTGCCTGTTGTTGCTATGTGGCAATGGGGGCCCAGTGTGGGCTGACTCCCAATTTTTCTAGAGAAGCTGGATACATGAGTTTGCATCTGAAATTAAACTGTAAAATGCTGTGAAGGCCAAATGAAACACCAAAAGAAGGGCTGGCTATAGCCCACGACCACCAATTTGCAATGTCTCATCTGTTTCAACTCCCTCTTCTTGCCTATGAGGGAAACTGAGGCTCAGACAGTAGTAGTAACTTATCCAAGATCACATATAAGGGATGAAGCCAGGACTGGAACCCGAGCCTTCAAGTATATCATGGAATCCAAGCCTTCAAGTATATCATGGCTATTTCCAGGGCTTGAAATAACTTAAGATGCTTGGCACACAGAAGGTACTTAGATAGTTGTCAGCTAGATGATTAGCGACAACATTTAACTAGCATTGATCACGTATTATGTTTTAGCACTATGCTAGATGTTACATGTCTTAGACATATTCATCAGGACTCTTTTGGTTGCAAATGACAGAAACCCAACTCAAAATAGTTTAAACAAACAAAGATGCACTGGTTGCCATATATAAAGATGCGTGATCTGCAGGTGTGGCTGTACCTAGACGTTTACACCAATTGTCAGTTCATTTCGCTTTCCCAACATTCTCTTTTTCTCACTTCTGCTCTCCTGAAGGCAGTGTGCTGACTCCATTCCTAGATACATGCAAGATGGTAAAACTGGCCACAGACAGCTTGAAATTTGCGCCTTTCCAGCTAAAGACCCTAGAAGGCAAAAGAGCTCCCTATCCCAAGAGTGGAGCAAAAGCCCCAGGGCTAACTCTCATTGGACCAACTGAAGTCACTGCTCATCCCTAAATCAATCCTTATGGCCAAGAGAATGAAATGTTCTGATTAGCCATGTCTGGGTCATGTGACCACGCTTAGCACTTGAGTGGACCTGGTTTTAGGTCTTACATTTAAGTCTTTGATTCATTTTGAGTTTATTTATTTATTTATTTATTTATTTTTTTTTTTTGCGGTACGCAGGCCTCTCACTGTTGTGGCCTCTCCCGTTGTGGAGCACAGGCTCCGGACACGCAGGCTCAGCGGCCATGGCTCGCGGGCCCAGCTGCTCCGCGGCATGCGGGATCCTCCCGGACCGGGGCACGAACCCATGTCCCCTGCATCAGCAGGCGGACTCTCAACCACTGCGCCACCAGGGAAGCCCCTTGAGTGAATTTTTGTATGTTGTAGTAGGTAAGGGTATAGCTTCATTCTTTTGCATGTGAATACCCAATTTTATCAGCACCATTTCTTGAAAATACTGTACTTTCCTACTGAATGGTCTTGGCATCCTTACTGAAAATCATTGAACCATAAATGGGAGGATTTACTTCTGGACTCTCTATTCTATTCCATTGGTCCATATGTCTGTCACTAAGTCAGTACCACACTATTTTGAATAATGCAGATTTGTGGTCAAATTTGAAACCAGGAAGTGTGAATCCTTGAGCTTTGTTCTTCTTTTACAGGATTGTTTTGGCTACTTGGGGTCGTTTGAGATTCCACATGAATTTTAAGATGAGTTTTTCTATGCGTGCAAAAAAAAACATCAGTGAGATTTTGACAGGGATTGCATTACAACTGTAGATAGCGGGCTTCCCTGGTGGCGCAGTGGTTGAGAGGCTGCCTGCCGATGCAGGGGACACGGGTTCGTGCCTTGGCCCGGGAAGATCCCACATGCCGCGGAGCGGCTGGGCTCATGAGCCATGGCCACTGAGCCTGCGCGTCCGGAGGCTGTGCTCCGCAATGGGAGAGGCCACAACAGTGAGAGGCCTGCGTACCGCAAAAAACCAAAAAACAAAAAACAAAAAAACTGTAGATAGCTTTGGGTAGTATTGACGTCTTAACAAAATTAAGACTTTTAAAAATACATTTTATACATCTATATACAGATACATATGTGAGTGTGTGTTTGTGTGTGTATGTTTGTTTACATGTTTGAATGTCTGTGTGGTTTGCATATTGATTTATTCTAAAAAGTATAAGAAGTGGCTCTAAATCTAAGACACTCCTGGCCCACAGTAGGCGATCAATAACTACTTTGCTGAATGGTAGTGAATTACACTGAATGAACAGAGAACTTGTTATTGGTCATAAAGTTCAGAGGCTGACGTTTATCTAGGATCAGCCAATGAGTAAGTTGCATTTGTGCTGATTTAATTATCTTATCTTAATGGTTTGTTTATTCATTCAATCATTACATTATTTCTTAATATAAGCATTTACTATGCGCTCAACCCTCTACTACTACTGAGGATATACAGTGATGAACAAGACAGGCACAATTTCTCCTGGAGCTTATGACTGAGTTGGGGAGAAAAACACCGAAGAAAAGATAATTAATGTTTTAAATGATGGCTGCTGTCTTCACTGAGGTCTGTTAGCTCATCTTCATGGAGTTGGTTGGGTCTGTTAAGAATGATAAAATTTACTTATGTCCACCATGTTATCAAGGATTATCTTTGAAAGACTTTACTCTCCTTAAAAAAATGTATATTCTTTGATTTGTTAAGATGTCCCAAGAAGCCACTAAATCAAGAAAGGAATGATTGGGAAAAAGAAAATATTCGCCACAATACTCTTGCAGCCACACTACTCTCAGACTCTGACCCTTTATGGCTGGAGTTGGAATCTACAGTCACAGTTTTCACAGGTGGCGAATGGAAAGGCTAGTGGTGGAAAGAAAACACAGACGTTCTAGCAAAATGATGTTTACTGTTGGGGGGCAAATTTAGACCTTGGGGTGGGGATTAAGGGCAGAATCACTGTATGCACTGGCTGGAAAAAAGGGAAACAGAGCCCTGCACTGACCACGGACGGGAAGCAGCCAACACAGCCTTGCGGGTTTGTGTGTAAAGAGAGCTAGAACAGGGCCAGATATCCCACGTCAAGCCCTGACTGCCTCCCTCTGGCTATGTGACCTTGGGTAAGTCACTTCATAGTTTTGGCCACTTCAGTAATGTCTGCAAAATGAAACGCATCATCTTTGCCCGCTCAGAGGGTGGTCTGAGTATCAACAAGATTGTCTGTGGAAGCTCTGCTCTGACTCTGAGTGGCTGAGCTTGGAGGCTAATATTTCCATTGTTCTCTTCACACCTCTGATTCTTCTCATTTCTACCACCTGTTTACACCTGTATTCTTGGCACTTCTGCCATTCCATGTGAGCAGTTTCCAAATTAAAACTGCCACTCAGCGGGAAGGCCTTGAAGTCTCTTTTATTAATCTGAGTATCATTCAAGTCAACATATGTTGTTTTCTAGCTGCACCAAGTAAATTATTCCAGCATCAATGATCTGGAATCAATGATCTTTGGTGTTGGAACAGTGTAACAGCACAGAATGTAGACATTTAGAGCAAACACAGAATCACGGCATAATCCTAGGGGAGGCCCAGAGCTGCGTGACCATGTCCCTAAGAGCCTACCGAGTAGGTCTGCCTGTGACCAGCTCCCAGGATGCTAAGGCTGTGAGCTGGCACTGGAGAGATGAATTATGGGTGGAAGCTACACTTGCTCCATCTGCTGCTCCACATTCAAGCGCTCACTTCTATCCAGCCACCTCCCTTTGGGGAACCCGGATGGGTAGACCAGAACACCGGCTATGGAGCTTGACCTTGAGGGCTGCATCCCGAGGATTCAGGGACAGCAGGGGGATTCTGACCCAAGGTGGCAAGGCACATATATTGAACCAGAGGAGGCTGGGTTTGCTTCATCCATTAGTCAGGTGCATTTCATTTGTGAGAGGGAAAAAGTGAACTCAAACTAGCTTAAGCAAAAATAACATTTTAAAGGGGTGATGGGATTTATTAACTCATGGGATTAAGAAGTCAAAGAAATGGAACTAGCTTCAGACCAGGCTGAGCACAGAGGCTCAGGCAGTATTGTCAGGACTCTGCTCTCTCTCCATCTCTCAATTCTGCTGTCTTTCTTGGCTTGGGTTTCTACTCCAATAGAGAGAGTAGAAACCTACCTGACAGGCATTTGACCTGCTGGCCCACTACTATCCTAGCAACTCAACATCTCCAGTGGAAGAAAAAACAAGTCTTCCCTGAAACTCTTGACAGAAAAGACCTAGCAAGGACTCTGATTGGTCCAGCTTAGAACGCATTCTTATCCTCAGCCAAACCCTGAGAACAGAACTGGGTCCCATTCCCAATCTTGGTGCTGGAGATGGTGGCAAGGGTGTCCTTCCCACCTACCCTGGATGGAAAAGGTCTTTGACTGGAGAGAAGTATCCTGTCACCAGAAGGCAGTGGGTGGGAGAAGGATGGAAGTTAGACCAAAAAAAATGACCAAAATTTATAATATCAAATAATGCTTCATGCTTCCCAAGTCCCACAAGATAGTCCACACACACAGAGAAGAAGAGTTCCACGTTCGAGTTAGCTTTGAAAACACTACAAGCTCAATGGCTTTGTATTTTAAAGGTTCTGAGACACCCTGCAGCGAAGAGACCTCTTTAAATTTGTCTAAACCAGCATTTCCTGAAATGTTTGGACCACGGATTCTTTTTGTTTTTCAGAACCAATTTTTAAATCTGAAAAACAAAACAAAACAAAAAACAGATGGGCTACAGAGGGCCAAGATTCAAATGCCAAGAACACCAGGGCCAAACAACCTGAAGTTGGTGTTAACTGGACCAAGAGGCTGGAGCTGGGCAGAGGTGCATTAAGAGTGTGAACAATTCAGGAACAAGCTAAGAGCCGCAGATGGATGACCTTTCTTGGATGGTGGGGGCATAGTTTTTCTGGCCAGAAAAGCCAGAAACTGGGAACTCTAATAGTGCCACCTGTTCAGGGGCCCATCTCACCGTGGGCAGGAGAGCAGTATTGGAGGATGGAGATGGGTGCTCATGAGGCGAGGGGAGAGAAACCCAGGGTCCCAGCAAGGACTCCTTGGTGGACGGAGTGTCTGCTCCCAACACGTGGCAGAACAGAGGCCCCTGAGAATTCAGAGCCAAGCTCTAACAGCTCAATCAAGGTAGAAAACCAAATGCTGAGGAGGACTCAGGCTCTGGCCTAGGATTCAGAGTCAGGACTTGTATCTGTCAGGATCGAACAAGGAAAAGAGACAACTGTATGGATGAAGAATAGGGAATCTGAGACAGGGAACTGGTTATACACGTGATGGAAGGGCTGAGACATGAACACGCCCCAGTGAGAGGGCCCAGAGAGGAATCCCGCAGGAAACCCCTACCCCATCTTGGCTGTAGGTAAAAGGGGGAAGACAGTGTTACCCAGAGTCTGAGGTCCCCCAGTGGAAGCTGGCATCACAGTGGGCGAGTCCAACAGAATCTGGGGCCACAGCAGGAGACACGGTAGCCACTGGAGATGCTGACCAGATCGTGTGTGTGTGTAATTAACCATTTTCTCCCTCTCCAGTCTCCTGCCAGTACCAGCCAGTGCTGGACCCAGACAGAAGCCAGTGACCCAGGAGCCTCAAATGCACCGACAGGAGTCTGCTCCTTTGGCAATTCCCTGAGCAGAAAAAAAAAGGTGAGAGAGGTCCCGGACTAGCAAAGAACCTCAGCTTCAAATTACAAGATTACGTGGTTTCCCAGATTTTCCCCAAATCAGGAATCAGCAAACTCTTCCTGTGAAGAACCATTGCAATTCAGTCTCTAATGCAATGACTCAACTTTTCTGCTGTTTCCTGACAGTATACAAACAAATTTGCTGTGTTCTAATAAAACTTTATTTACACAAACAACAGTGGGCCAGATTTGGCCCGCCAGCATGTAGGAACCTGGCGACATACGAAAGACAGTTACCATCTTTGCACCTCATACCCAGGAGGTGACCTCTTTGCTTCTCTCCACAGGGCTGTACAAATCGCAAAGCTCATAAAAAATATATATATATTAAAAATATTCTTATGCTTAAAACCATTTCCCCCAGGATTCTGATGTGCAAAACCTTTCCTAGGCTGTCACAACAGTCTACTACATTGTCACCCCATGTGTCTTTCAGATGTGACAACATGTTGTAACCTGGCCCCACATGCCACATCCAACCTTCTCTAGGACAACATGTGATTTCTTCTTCCAAGAGCCCCAGGCACGACGGAAGCTTGAACAGCAAGGGGTTGATTTTGAATTGAACATAACGAACCACCAGTCAAGGGCTGCTCTCTCATTGGTTTAAAGAGGCTCATTCTGTCTCTGGAATTGTGAGAATAATTCTCGAAGACGCCCTCTTGGGGTTTAAGGGTGGATTTAGGCAGGCAGTGGCAATGTATTCAAGCTGGAATTGGTCCAAAATGGTGCAGAGAGCAGCTGCTGAGCACAGTGAGACGCTATCCCCTTCCCCAAGCTCTGGGTGCAGACAATGCCTGAGCTCCTCTTGCCGGGGAGAGGAGCTTGGTACGAAACTTTGACACATCCATGAAATAGAATTCTTCCCTCGAAGACACACTTCTTTAGAAAGCCCTTATTTCTTGGAATTCCAAATGGAAATGGAGCCACTCATTTCGGCATCCGCATGCGCCCTCTCTTCCCAGCCTTTAGACTTAGTGCCCCCACCATCTCCTTCACCCCACATTTTGGTCCTCCTCCCTTTGTTCTTTTCACCCCCTTCACTAATGCTCCCGTGATCCATCACCCCAGCAGCCACGGCCCTCAGGCAGGTGCAGTAACAACCCATTCGACACAGACTTTGGCTGGAAGAATCTTGACCAAATTTGCTGACCACACGGCATCCATCACTCAGGAAATGTCCTTGTCCAAGTCTACTTCAGAGAGGCCCCAAAGATTCTGTGAAGGCCAACATTCTATGACCCTCCTCTCTTAGTTCTATTACCCTTCCATTTATATGACCACCACATAAAAGAGGAGGGGGTGCAGGAGGGGAGGAGAAGAGCTCTCTTGTCTGGAGCTCCTGAATATGCATGTATTGCAGCTGTCAGTCTCAGCTTTCTCTTGTCAGGTTTTATACCCCCTGCCCTCAGCTTTGTGCACCTACACGTTGACCCCAGTCTTACCACTGTCTCACACTGACCGGCCCCTCAGCTAACAGCTCCTCCCACTGGCACCCAGCCCGCTCCTGGTGGTCCCCGTCCCCGCTCCCATATTGGCTTATCATGGCCTTGTGAGCAGAGTATGGGCATCAACTCATAACATTGCTTATCTGTCTCTAAAACTCACCAGCATTGAACTTGGTCTTTCCTAGTACTCTGAGAGAAGTGACCTTGGACTGATAAAATTTTCTGAAAGCAATAACAGTTTTGAAAGCAGATACTCATTTCGTACTTATTTTGTGTTGTCTGGAAGGCCTTGAACAGTGCTGTGCGTGGTGACAACAGTAAATAGGGTTTATCTCATTTCCCAAATCCAGTTGATCAGGAGTGCCTGCCTCAAACTACATCCAGGCTCAGCAGGAAGAGTTCCATAATTGATTAGTAATGTCTGCAGCAGATATAGGTTGGGAGGGTGATGACATACATGCTACTTATCTGCTGTCCCTTTGGTAGGTGGTCAACCAGTACCTGCTGAAGCTGGTGAGACAGGAAGAGCTCAGAACCAAGTTAGAAAAGACAGGATTTAAAATGAGCATTGCTGCTAATTAGCTGGGTTGATACTGAGCAAAATCCTTACTCCTCTGGGCCTCCACTGCCTTAACTATGCCTTAACTTAACGAGATCCAAACAAAAATATTTCACCTGGAACCTCCAACCTTGCAGAAGCTTACGAAACGAATGAACATTCCCCAAATGACTGTCCATATTGCAAAAAGACTAATGAAAAGGCGGCAGCATATGATGGTTAAGAGTGACTTTGCAGTCAGAACAACCCAAGTTTGGAGCCTGGTGGGCAAGTTCCAGAACTCCTTTGTACCTCAGTTTCCTCAACTGTGAAATGACCACTCATGACCACTTAGTAAAAACTAAGTAAGATAAGGTTTGTCAATCCCTGGGTGGGGGCCCAGGAGGCATCTAATACAGCCTATCATTACTGGTATCGTTATTATTTCAGATGGGATGGGCCACTTCTCTTTTAGAAGCAGCCTGTAAACCGAGTGATCTTTAGTTCCACAGATCCGTGGTTATTCTGTGGGGAAACACATCCTTTTCCAGATGATCAGAGCAGTTTAGTTTGCTGGCTGCATCCTTCAGAACATGAGGCCCACGGGAAGGGGGAGACATAGCAAAGAACCCTCTGATGTGGAAAAGGCCAGGGACCCCAGGGATGGTTGTCCTCCACAGCCCTTTCTTATGCCGAATGTCTGTGCTCCTCTAAATGCCAGCCACGTGTCTCTACAGGGCTCGGCACACAGGCAGCTCTCTCGGTGGGAGGCGATGCCATTCTGAGATCTTTCTCTACTATTCTGTGAGTCGGTGTACAGTTCGTGTCCCCTGTTGGGCCAATTACTGACTTAAAATGTTGTTAAGAAAAGGCAAGAACATTCATTATGTAGCAGCGAGCACTGAGGCTCCGTGGTTTTCTATTTATGCTGTTTGAAACAGCCACTCTTCTTTGGTCTCTGTGTGTGTGCGTGTCACCAAAAGGCCTCCGAACCACAGATTCTTCCCTGGTAGCTGTCCCTCTTCTCTCCCCACGCCCGTCTATCACCCTGGCTCGCTCAGCAGGGATCGGCCAGGACAGGAACCGCAGGCAACAAACAGCTGAGCAGGAACCGCAAGTTGCTGGGGACAGAGATGCTTAAGTACCGTACAAGCGCAGGGGATGAAGAAAAGGGAAGCAGGAGCTGATTTATCTGGTCCGCATTCTTGTGGCACAAGTGGAGATGAGATCACATGATGCCACAACCGTGAGTAAATTCCACGAAGACACTTGAAACCATGAAAAAACCCAACACTCTCCTGGTGTGAAAAACAAGACTAGGAGTGAGGAGACCTGGGTTCTAGTTAATGGCTTGTTTGACCTTGAACAAGGAATCGAACCTTTCTGGCTCCCAGACCATCCTTCCGCAAGTTGAAATTGGTGACATCATCATCATGTTTCCATTCAGCCCCTACGATCCATGGATATATGATTCCATGAGCCAAAGCCTGTGGGTGCACTGAGCTCTTTGGTAGATTCCTATTTCGGCTTCATAGAGACCCCGTCTCTGTACTTATAACCGACCCTCAAGCAACCACAGGGGAGGGTTCCCCAGATTTGGATACACTCTGGATCAATCCATATCCTTTAGAGTACAGAACTCAAATCTCCCGTGAGCTGGAATACTACTCATCTGATCAATCATTTTCATCCTATGATAAATACTTTATTGCAAGGAATGCATACCTAGGCACTTTTTAAATTAATCCAAGTCTGCAATCAGTCAGGGAACAGATTCACGCCTTCACTTTACTTTTCCTAAGCAAGCAAAATGAGCTCATCTCAGGCATAGGATTAGTTCCTCCAGGAGGGTGGAATCCTTTCTGTGTCTTCAAACCAGCCTGACATCCAAGCCCTCACCTCATCAGGAACCTGTTTATCCAACCCAGCTACAAAGAGGCGGGCACGTTCTCCCAAAGTGGCTCTCATGGTTTTGTTTTTCTTTATTTTCTCCTGCCTTTTTTTTTTTTTTTTTTAAATAGCTTGCTTTAAGTATAAGGCACAGGGTTTCCAGAGTAACCTTAGGGAGCCCAGAGTTCTCCATTGGCTAAAAGATGCCAATGGAGTTTCTCCATCTCCCATGACTCCTTTCTAGCCTCCGGACAAACAGAAAGATAGAGAATTGCAAAGTGATTTGATCCCCTCTGCCAACAGGATGGCAACAATCTGCACGACGGCCCTCCCCCTTCAACCTCAAAAGAGAAAACCTCTCCTCACTAGAGTCACGGACACCTCAGTGTTTACTGAGTTAAGATGACAATGGTCTCCTTAGCAACCTTGCTCTCACAGGATTGAAGGAGACAAGTCCTTCTTTAATGCTTCCCCAGCCTAGACCAGAACACAAGCTCTCTCCAACATCAGTAAACAGAATGTAATGAGGTTACAAAAAAAGCCAGTGATACAAGATAGCTTCTCCCTGAGTAGCTTAGCAGGCAGGGCTGTTCTGTTACACAGGGCTGCTCGGGAGCTAAGGACCTGGCACACGATGAGGTGGATGGAGCATTGTGTCAGTCTCATTCCTAAATGAACTTACTGTTCTACAGAGAAAAGAGGTTGGGCTAATATGATACTCACCTCTTAGCTTCTTACTGGGGCTCACATATTATAAATGAGAGCTCCTAGCGCGGAGCCTGACACGCACCAGGACAGAAAGCCTGATGGGGGTGAAGACCTTATGATCTACTAGACGGTCCGTTTATGAAGACAGAGTATCGATCTGCCCTCTTCAGTGATCAATGCTTAGTGGTGCCTGGCACATAACTGATGCTCAAAATTTGTGTTACTGAAATGCACTTTCTATGTGTTATTACATCATCAGATCCTTAAGATACCAGAGGAGGTGGGTAACACCATTATCTTACATTTTATAGATGAGAAAAATGAGACCCTGACGTCAAGTCTCTGGACTCAGGTCCCATGGTAAGTGACAGAGCCAGGCTCTGTCCCCATGTCCAGCTGACACTGGTGCCAAAGCTCTAGCCTTTACTACGCTGTCTCAACAAAGTTACTCTTTCTCTGGGCTCCGTGAAGAAAGAAGGCTCAGCTTCTCTCCCGTGCTCTCAGCCCTGTCTACCTGCCAACTTGGAAGAAGTGTGATGTGGAGATTACCCTCAAGGAACTTTAAGCATCCGTGGTGACTTGAAATTTCCTAACTCGGCCTGCCCGCCCCCTCCATCACCCCATGCCCCCTGGAAGCTGTCTCCAAATTTGAAGCTTGAGTGATCCAGTTTCAACGTGGCTCATTCTAATTCATCAAGGAGAGCTCACTCTCTGTTGCTTCTCCAACATATGTTGATCCAAATTCATCACAGGAATGGGGATTGCGTGTCCCTGGCATGGGGCTCTGATGCATGGGCAGATTTTCCTGGCAGGGAACCCAAGCACCCAGAACTCAGGAGTTGGATGGGCACGTAGCTAATTTTATTGAGCCCAGGTAAAGTTCTGATATCCCCTTTCCAGAGGCTAGAATTGTAGAATAAGAAGGAGGCAAAAACGTAGTTGTGAACATCTGGGTGAGGCAATGTAATTTACGATACAGGTTCATCAGCGGGAGACCCAGAGAGCAGGCGATGCTGCAGAACTGTCTCCTGGGGCTGCAGAACGTGTGTATGGTCCCGGGACTCCCTGCTCTGGGCTGATGCGCATCAGTGGCCTGGGGAAACAGCGCTCACGCAAACTAACAACCTCAGAGGCATCCTGGGACCCGCCCTTTTTCTCCACGCCTGCACTCGATTAGGTTTTAGTGTCACCTTTTGTGTCACCTCCTCTCTGAGTTCACCCAACATCATCTCTTACCTGGACCTTTGCAATAGCATCTCCGCTGTTCCCAGCCTCTCCTTCTGCCCCTCTGACGCATCACCTCCTTTGCAGCTGGAGTGATTTTCTTAGAAGGAAAATCTACTCAAAACCCTTCAAAGACTTCTCTTTTTTTTTTTTTTTTTTTGCGGTACGCGGGCCTCTCACTGTTGTGGCCTCTCCCGTTGCGGAGCACAGGCTCCGGATGCGCAGGCTCAGTGGCCACGGCTCATGGGCCCAGCCGCTCCGCGGCATGTGGGATCTTCCCGGACCGGGGCACGAACCTGCGTCCCCTGCATCGGCAGGCGGACTCTCAACCACTGCGCCACCAGGGAAGCCCAACTTCTCATGTTTTTATCACAAAGCCAAATCCATTAGCCTGGCATTCAAATCCCGTCATGAGCTGGCCCCTGTCTAATTCTGTGGTCTCATCTCTTTGCACCTGGATTCATCGTTTCTGAGCATCAGTCAACCTCCTCGCCTCTAGGTGGCTGCACTGCAATTTCTATTAACCACAAGTGCACTCCAGCCCTGGTGTCCTTTACGCAATTCTTAAGAGTTGAGGTTTCACTGTCTCCCAAGGGAGCTCTCCAGCTCCCCAGGAAAATTTTCAGTAACCATGAATTTGGGGTTCACTCCCAAGAGACTGAAAGGCATATTGTACCAACTGAGCACCTCCCTCGTCCCTGTATTTGCACAGATTACACTAATAAGACCAGGATGACAGGGGCTTAGAGTCTGGGCTTCTTGATCCTGACACACATGAGGCTGTGGGAAAAATGCTGAACCACATTTAGCCTGGGTTTCTTCCTCTGTAAAACAGGGGCAGCAATACTACCTACCTTATTGTTTAAAAAGAAAACGATGTAATATATATAAAAAAGAAAACTATCTAAAACACTGATGCTGTATCTTGTACACAGATGGGTTTAACAGATAGTAGTAATTAATGGTGATGAGAATGACTGACAATGTTGACAGCAATAATAGCATGACCCAAGTAAATCCTGGAGGACCATGTGGTCTGGTTTTGGAGTAGTCTGACATTCAGGGAAGCAGAGTCCAGCAACCAAAGAGTACTAAAAAGCAATTCCTTTACTTTTCTCTCTCAAGGAGACACCCAATTCATAAACTACAGCAACATGTTTAAAACTCCCTTCCCCAGTTACTCTTATCCTCCCATCTGGTAGCCGCCCCAAAGTGGTTTCCTTCTTACCCTTCCTACAAGTCTCAACTCTTATCCAAAAACTCAGCGCCCCATCTGTCAATCTTTCTTCTTCTCCCTTCTTCTTTGGCCCACTTTTTTTTTCCCTCCCAAATAAATCTCTCCAACACCACCTCTCAGTTCTCCCCCAAATGAGTTCTCCTTCTTTCTGCATAATCCATGTTTGAGGACCAGGGGAGGAAGGGTGAGAATGCTGGACAAATAACAGCAAAATTGTCCTTGGTCGGTGAGGGGAGGGAATGAAGCTGATAATATACATCCACGAGTCCCATCTTTCCTGTTAAAACAGCATCAGGGCAATATAGGACATGATAGACAATAAATTAGCGAACTGCCACCTCTATCCTTGGAAACCAGCCGTATCAACACAAGCGACATTTCTTATTCTGTAAGAAGATAATGTGTGAAATGATCAAAACCGTCTCAAAATACCCTGCAGCCAAGTTGGAAGGATTCCTAGCCCCCGAACCTATGCCTTTGACCCCTAACAAGCCAACCTCCAGCTTAGCCAGCCACAGAGAAGACAGCTCTAGAAGAGTGGGAAACCATACCAGTTTTAGATTTTACCAATACCTACTAAAATAGACCCAAAATGTACTTAATCTTTTGATTTAACCTTTAATGATTTATTCTACAAATGACTGCAAACATGTATTCAGAGATATAGTCAAGGATATTCATTACAAAATTATAGAAGCAAAAGACTGGAAAAAGTCTAAATGTCCACCAAGCAGGACTGGTTAAAAATTATTGTTGATTCATGCAGTGGCATATTCTGGGGGCCCTCTTTAGGCTGATACAGGACAATCTCCTGGGCATATTTTTAAGGGGCCAAAAAGTAAAGTGCGGAAACATTTATTAAACATGCTCTAGTTGTGTTTTTCTAATTATTTTAAAGCTTGTGTACTTTGCCTTTACACTTGTCTGGGCATAAAAATATCTCAGGAGAGGTTAACATAGATCATGAGGAGTTTTAACCTCTGGGGAACGGGCTCAGGGTCGAAGAAGGAAGGAAACATTTTTTATTGCATATTTTTGGGTACTTATTATTTTTTCCATAGGCAGGTCTTACTTTATAATGAAACTTTTTGGGAAGAAAATGGCACTCACTTATTAAAGATAGGCTTGGATTCAAATCCCATCTCTTCACTCATGAGCTATGTGACGTTCAGCCCTGTTTTCTCACCGTAAGATGGGAACAGGGATCTATATCTCGGCTGCTGTGAGAATCAAGTAACACTATGTACACAAAATACCCAGCATGCATCTGGAAGATAGGAGATGCTCAAGAAACCGTAGTCTTTTTGTTTCAGTCTGCTACCAAGCCTTCCTTGTCAATCACACAAGTCTAGAACACTCTTTGTTCCCTGAGCTTTCACCTTCACCTCCCTTTCTCAGAACTGTGCCTGCCCTGAACACTCTCTCCACAACACAGTTTGTAATTATTTCTGGCAACTTTTCTACCCAACCTCAGACCCTACCATGGAGTCCGCTAACTGTTGGACCTTCTCAGACCACCCCCTTCTTACTGCCCATGAACAAAAATATCTAATGTGTGCTGGGCATTTTCTATGAGCCTAGCACCGTTCTAACATTTCATTCATGTGAATACCCAAGGAACTAAGGCTTATTATGACTCTCATTGTAAAGACAAGGAAACTCAAGATGAGGCACAGTGAGAAACTTGCCAAGAACTGGAGAGTGCCAGAATCCCGCTGTTCGTCTGCCTGCCGTATTCATTCCTACTGTACCCCGTCCACAGAATTCAGATACAATAAGACGCGCAGCTCTCCACCCCATCATCACTTTTTTTTGTTTTAAATAAATTTATTTATTTATTTTTGGCTGCATCGGGTCTTCGTTGCTGCGCACAGGCTTTCTCTAGTTGCGGCGAGCGGGGGCTACTTTTTGTTGCGGTGCTCGGGCTTCTCATTGTGGTGGCTTCTTGTTGCAGAACACGGGCTCTAGGCGCACGGGCTTCAGTAATCGTGGCTCGTGTGCTCTAGAGCGCAGGCTCAGTAGTTGTGGCGCACGGGCTTAGCTGCTCTGCGGCATGTGAGATCTTCCTGGACCAGGGCTCAAACCCGTGTCCCCTGCATTGGCAGGCGGACTCTTAATCATTGTGCCAACAGGGAAGTCTCCCATCGCCACTATTTAAAAGTCTTTATCCATTCAAATAGATTTGCTATTCTCTTTCCCACTGTCCTTTCACCCAACACCTGCAGAGTAAGGGGCTGCAGAAGGGAGCCTTAAATAGCTTCTCCAGATGGCCTGTGGCCTGTATGAGCTCTGAGAACATGCCACATATCAAAACTCCCCAAGAGGCCACCTGGGGAGTTACGCCACAGCTCTGATGGGACCCTGGAGCCTGTACTGCATAACTGTGGTGTACAATGGTGACACCACAGGCACCTCTGTGAGTCCATCTCCAGCCATGGATAATGGCTCATGCTCCCCATGCTGCCGACTGTATTTCTGCAGCGGTTCTGTAGGAGGGACTGTGCATGTAACGGTGGCCCGTCATTTTCCACGCACCCATCTCTGTGGCCTGATGGGTGTGTTCACCCTTGTTTATTTGTTCTATAATTTAATTTCCCACCAGAGATTAACAGCGTTGCTTTTCTGAGGCCATTTCTTGTAAGAATTGATTCAGAATGGCTTTGCAAGGACACTGATTCAGAATGGCTTTGCAAGGACAGCTGCTCTTTCAATTTAGAAGCTCCAAGGTATGAAGTCTGGACTGTGGCTTTGCAATGCAAAAGGGGGTCTGCCACTCTTTTGCACTTGCTGCATACCAGCCGCTGTGCCTGGTATTTAACATGCATTTTCCTACTGAATCCTTGGGGCAGCTTTTTTTTTTTTAATCTTTATTGGAGTATAATTGCTTTACAATGGTGTGTTAGTTTCTGCTTTATAACAAAGTGAATCAGTTACACATATACATATGTTTCCATATCTCTTCCCTCTTGCGTCTCCCTCCCTCCCACCCTCCCTATCCCACCCCTCTAGGTGGTCACAAAGCACCGAGCTGATCTCCCTGCGCTATGCGGCTGCTTCCCACTAGCTATGTATTTTACGTTTGGTAGTGTATATATGTCCATGCCACTCTCTCGCTTTGTCACAGCTTACCCTTCCCCCTCCCCATGTCCTCAAGTCCATTCTCTAGTAGGTCTGTGTCTTTATTCCCGTCTTGCCCCTAGGTTCTTCATGACATTTTTATGAGGCCGCTTTATGGTTATCAGAGAGGTGAAGTGACTTGCCCAAGGCCGCATGGAGGTGTGGTCAGAACAGAGACACAGCCCTCTGGAACCCCTGTGATTATTGTTTCTCCAGCCAGTCGTTTGTCCTACAAGTTTGTATTAGTGTCTCCCAGAGCTGGGCACATGAGATTCAGCTTTGACCGAAATGGTCACAACTCTGCATTTATGAAACCTTTATTACGTTTTGTCAGGAAGAGCACATTACGCTTGCAAAATAACCACTGCCTTTTATTTGCCAAGCACTTTAAAGTTTACAAAATGTATCTGCACTCATTATCTCATCGTGAATAAATGTACTGTACTCCCCGATGCTTAAATAAATGGTAAAGGAGACCTGTGACTTTGGAGTGGCCTATCTTGAAAGTGCATCCTCTCTGCTCAATCTATCCAAATCCAGAGGCTGTGTTTACTATCCTCGAAGCAACTGCATTTAAATTAAATTACTGTCCCTCTTTCCCTCACTTCACTCTCTGCCTTCTGCTGCTCTTAAAATGCTTCTTTGGTCTCCAGATGGGTGACTTGCTTTCCATTGCCACTGCATTTGGATGAACACATAGTTCTCTGGGCTGGGGGCAAGGTGTCACCTTGGAGACTACGGGGTTTGACTAACAGTTGGGGACAGCCCCTGAGCGGTCAACTCCCTTATGAAGTCTGCTCTTCTCTTATCACATCTATCCATTCTTTTTCAAGTTTCCTTCTTCACAATGTGGGGAGATAACAAGCAAACACTCTAACAAACAACAGCACATCAACTGTGTGCTGATAGCCCTATAGATCATGATAAAGAATTGAGATTTCTTTTGCTCCCAGGGTGACAGGGAGCCACTGAATGATATGTCCCAGCTGTGAGAGAGTCTGTCAGTTTCTGCATTACCTTCCTTTCTGATGATGGAGAAAAATGCTGTAGGCAGATGACAAGAGTCCTCCTTTGTCCCTGAGAATTCCTGTGTCTTTAACCCCCAGCTAATGATGATAATAATAATAATATCACTACATGTAAATCTAAGCCTTAATTTTATGATCTGGGGGGTCCATCACACACTTATCTCATTGGTCTAGAGTCTGGGGGTTCTTCAGCCTGTGCCCCAAGTCCTTTCAGGGCATTCCTCTAACAATTATAGTTTGTATTCCTGTTTCAGGCCAGGAATGAGTTCCTGTCCTCGTGGGTTTTACTGCCTAGTGGGTGACACAGACAACACACAGCAGACCAGTAACTCAAGTACAACTTGTGATTCAGGCCATAAAGAAAACATATAGGGAGTAAGGTATAAAGTAACCAGAAGACACCTACTTAGACTCTGAGAAGAGAGGACATTTAAGCGTTGATCTGAGCGAGGAGACCAGAGCCAGACACGTGACCATCAAGGGGAAGCACATTCCGGGCACAAGGAACAGCATGAGGAGAGGATCAAAGATAGGAAAGGAACTGCCAGAAAGCCAGCGTCGCGGGGTTGGTGAATGAGAAAGTGGTAGGAGATGTCAGAGCCAGGTAGGGGCTGAAGCAGCACCGTGCAATAAAACGGAACACAAGCCACAAGTGTAATTTTAAAATTTCTAGATATTCAAAGGAGTGGAAGTAGGTTGGGACCAAGGTGGCTGGGTAGGAATATCTTGCGTCACCTCCTCTCAGGAGCACACCAAAATCACAACTATCTGCAGAACAACCATGGATGAGAAAGACCAGAACCTACCAGAAAAGATCTTCCGCCACTAAAGAAGGAACCACAGTGAGCCGGGCAGGAGGGGTAGACTCGTGATATAGCCAAATCCCATACCCCCAGGTGGCCGACCCACACACCGGAGAATAATTACTCCGCAGAGGTTCTCCCACAGGGGTGAGACCTCTGAGCCCCACGTCGGGCTCCCCAGCCCGGGGTCCTACACAGGGAAGACGAGCCCCCAGAGCATTTGGCTTTGAAGGCGGGTGGGCCTTCATTTCAGGAGTCCCAGGGCGCCGGGGGAAAGAGAGGCTTCACTCCTAAAGGGCTTAAAGGGCCCACACAAAATCTCACGCGCTCCAGGACACGGGGCAGAAGCGGTCATTTGATAGGAGCCTGGGCCAGACCTACCTGCAGGTCTTGGAAGGTCCCCGGGTGAGGTGGGGTCGGGGGGTGACTGCGGCTCACGCTGGGGACACAGGCACTGGTGGCAGCAATTCTTGGGAGCTCCTACCGCGTGGACGCTGATGTAGGTGGAAGCTCTTGCTGGCGGCCGCCATGGTGGGAGCCTCCCTCCAGCTCGTTAGCACGAACACCTGGCCCCATTCAGCAGCCTGTAGGCACCAGTGCTGGGACGCCTCAGGCCAAGTAACTAATTGGGCGGGGACACAGCCCCACCCACCAGCAGTCAGGCTGACCTAAGACCCCCTGAGCTGACAGACGGCCCTGGAAGCAGCCCCGCCAGAGGCCCCAAAACCCAGCTCCGCCCACAGTCCCAGAATCCCCTGCGCCTGGCCCCGCCCCGGGGAGCCTCTGGACCAGCCCCATCCACCTGGGGCGGACATAAGATGCAAGAAAACCGCAACCCCCCAGCCTGCGGACACAGCCAGCTGACAGCAAGCTAGACCCTGCCCTGGGACCAGCTGGGCCCCAGCCCTGCCCACTAGCAGGTCAACACAAACTTCAGGACACCCCAGACCCTGTACCCAACTGTGTCAGGAACTGCCCCCCTCACCTGTGAGCTGATACCAGCTCTGGGACCCCTGGGCCCTGCAGCCAGACTCCAGGACCCCGCTCTTTCTGCCAGTATCTGGCACTAGCCCCCCAGGACCTGGCTTCACCCACCAGTGGGGGGCAACAGCCCCAGAGTCTGCTAGACCCTGCGTCCGCCCACCAGTGAGCCAGCACTAGCCCCAGAGCCCTCTGGGGTTCCGCAGTTAGCTGCTTCGTGACCCGATCCCACCAACCAGTGGCTGGCAGCCTCCACACAAGGCAGGACCTGGCAACCAATTGGCCCAGGGGCCAGCCAAGCCTAGCAGACTGTCCACATAGTCAGCCCGCCACAACAGAAGGACCCACACAGCCCTCATAGGAGGAACCCCTAGAGTATATAGCTTGAGTGTAGAGGGGGGGTGCTGCTGGGACCTACAGGACGTCTCCTATAGAAGGTCACTTCTCCAAGGTCAGGAAACATAACTAACCTATCAGATACATAAAAATACCAACTGCGGGGCTTCCCTGGTGGCGCAGTGGTTGAGAGTCCGCCTGCCGATGCAGGGGACACGAGTTCACGCCCCGGTCTGGGAAGATCCCACATGCCGCGGAGCGGCTGGGCCCGTGAACCATGGCCGCTGAGCCTGCGCGTCCGGAGCCTGTGCTCCGCAACGGGAGAGGCCACGGCAGTGAGAGGCCCGCGTACCGCTAAATAAATACAATATAAAAAAAATTACCAACTGCGACTTAGGCAAAATGAGGCGACAGATGAAGACTACAATAACTGAAAGGAAAAATGCACTAGATGGAATCAACAGAAGACTGAATGACAGAGGAATGGATCAGTGAGCAGGAAGATAGAGAAGTGGAAATCATTGATGCTGAATGGATTAAAAAAAGAATGAAAAGGAATGAGGACAGAGACCTCTGGGACAACAGCAAGGGCACTAATATTTGCATCATAGGGGTCCCAGAAGGAGGGAAGAGAGAGAAAGGGCATGAGAACATATTTGTAGACACAAGAGCTGAAAACTTTCCTAACCTGGAGAAGGAAAACACTGTCCTGAGCAGACGACCTCATGACACTTTTGGCAATTTAAATGTAGTCATTTTAAAGCCTGAAAGCTGCATTATTTTCATCCTAACTCAGGATGTAGTTTAGTGACCAGAATAGAGAAGAATGTGCCAAATGAGCGTCAATCAGGTGGACTTGGGGCTATCACTGCAAAAATGGAATTTATAAATTTAGTATCCTCAGAGTAAAATTTTGTGCTTCGTAAGTTATTTTTTCTACATTAGAAAAAAGATACCACACAGGGAATTACATTCCAGATTTAAAGAATGAATGGAAAGGATCCAAAACATGAAAGTGTAGCAGGGTATTGGTCATACTTGTAAAGCACCTCATATCATTGAGAAAATAAAGGTGCCTTAAAAGACAGACTGAAAGGCAGACTGTAACTTAAAATGTTGGTGACTTGTTCTTTCACATTAATGGAGGGAAAGGTTGGTCTGAGGATATAACTGTTGATGTGAGCAGTAGTAAACCTGCTTTTAGATACCATACTGTTAGTATTTAATTGAAAACTTACCTATTTTATTTTAAGCCTGAGTAACTTAAAGGATGTTATACAAAGTCTAAAGCCTTCATCTATTGAACCTCCCAACATGTTGCTTATGGCTGTTAAAAAGTATAGAGATAAAGTTGATTTAATTATATTTTCCTTTGTACTTCAAAAATTATCCTAACACTGTTGTACCTTAAAAGGATTTCCACCAAGCTTTCTTGAAAAGTTACTTCTATAAGGCAAGAAAGTTGTTTTAGAATCAGGTACCAACTCTTTAAATGACAATCATTTTGAGACAGCAACTGTGAGCAGTGTAACTTCAGAAAAAATTTTAGTCGATCAGATTACTGTAGATTTTTAATGATGATTGCCCTGGATAAAATTGTACTTTTTCTGTCTCCTTTTCCATCCTTTCTTCTTCTTAGTTTCAATTCCTGTAGTATGATAAGCATGCATACTTTTATTTCTTTAGCTTCCTTAAGAAGCACTAGTTTTTTCAGGTTTAGAGAGATACTTCCTCCCTGCCTTTGACACATTGGATTAATTCAGAGGCTTAAATCAGTTTAAAATGAGCTTTTGCTTTTCTAGGTCATTAATGTTTGGGGGTTTTTTGCGGTACGCGGGCCTCTCACTGTTGTGGCCTCTCCCGTTGTGGAGCACAGGCTCCAGACGCGCAGGCTCAGCGGCCATGGCTCACGGGCCCAGCCGCTCCGCGGCATGTGGCATCTTCCCGGACTGAGGCACGAACCCGTGTCCCCTGCATCGGCAGGCGGACTCTCAACCACTGTGCCACCAGGGAAGCCCCATTAAGGTTTTTTGTTTAGTTTCTTTAGCCTATAGTGGCTGAGTTTAGCACTTGGTGTTCAAAATTTTAAATTAAGAAATGACAAGTTGCTTTGGTCCATTTCATAAGCCAAAATTCCTTACATTTACATAATTAAATGTTCTTAAAATGAAGATTTACTGTTTCTTCTTTACTTGCTGGTAGAGCTGAAGTTTGTTTTCCTTGTACATTTGTACATATACCTAATGTTCTCAAGTGCCTTAACTGTTTAAAATCTCTGGCTTCAAAGATTTGGGGGGAAAGGTAGGCTTACCTCACATTTTTGTTTCCCTCAGTAGTAATATTTTAGGTACCTCACAAAAAATTTTATTATGGTGCCATGGCTGTTAGTTTTTAGTGAGTGCTTTAAGATACACGATTCAGTTGAAAATATACAGAAGTTCCATTCTCCCAAAGTGGTAAAAATTGGCTACAATGGTATAATTGTCATTTACCTAGATAGGAATACTTTGCCATACATTAATGTTAACAGTATAGCTATTTTTGTGAAAATGGAGCTGATGAAGGCTCTCATCTTCTGTAATTTTGAATAATGCTCTAACAGAATCATAATATGGAATGAGATTTTACAAGAAGAGCTCTTACAACAGAACTCACAGTCTTTCCCCCTCTTCCTTTAGCAGTTTAGTATTTTGATCCATTAATAATTTTTGGGTTTTCTTAATCCAGAAGGTATATAGAAACCTTTTCAGATTTTTCATCTGATTTGTTCATGTAGATTGTAGTTTATTAAAATCCCTTATTTTACCTTATAGATATTTGTTGCACAGACACTGCTGTATTTAGAAAATTCTATTTCAGTTCATTAAAAACTGCAAAACCAATCTGTATCATGTACCAAACTGATTTAAAATAAATCTACATGTTTATTGGAAAAAAAAGTCACCGGAGTCCAGGAAGCTCAGAGAGCCCCATACAGTTCGGTCCCAAAGAGGAACATGCCAAGACACATTGTAACTAATATGGCAAAAACTAAAAAGAGACAACTTTAAAAGCAGCAAGGGCAAAGCAACAAATAACATACAAGGGAGCTCCCATAAGGCTATCAGCTGATTTTTCAGCAGAAATGCTGCAGGCCAGAAGGGAGTGGCATGATATATTTACAAGTGATGAAAGGGAAAAAACTACAACCAAGAATATACTCTACCCAGCAAGGCTCTCCTTCAGATTTGATGGACAGATCAAAAGCTTAACAGACCAGAAAGGGAACTTTCTGGGGTTTCATGAGGGAACTTTCTGGGGTGACTGTTTGACACCCCGCAAACTGAACAGCACACTTTATTTATTTATTTATTTGGGCTGCATTGGGTCTTTGTTGCTGCGCGTGGGCTTCCTCTAGTTGTGGAGAGCGGGGGCTACTCTTCGTTGCGGTGCGCGGGCTTCTCATTGCGGTGGCTTCTCTTGTTGTGGAGCACGGGCTTAGTTGCTCCGCAGCAAGTGTGATCTTCCCGGACCAGGGATCGAACCTGTGTCCCCCGCATTGGCAGGCGGATTCTTAACCAGCGCGTCACCAGGGAAGTCCGAACAGCATACTTTAGATCTGAGCATTTCACTGCGTGTAAAGTTGATGACAGTTAAAAAAGAAATATGAGCGGGCTTCCCTGGTGGCGCAGTGGTTGAGAGTCCGCCTGCCGATGCAGGGGACACGGGTTCGTGCTCCGGTCCGGGAAGATCCCACATGCCGCAGAGCGGCTGGGCCTGTGAGCCATGGCCGCTGAGCCTGCGCGTCCGGAGCCTGTGCTCCGCAACGGGAGAGGCCACAACAGTGAGAGGCCCGCGTACCGCAAAAAAAAAAAAAAAAAAAAAAAAAAGAAATATGAGCTATTGTTATTATTATTGTCATTTTAAAAAAATGCACCAAGCACTATGGTTGACACTTACGAGTCTTGTCTTGTAGTCACTGGACTGTAAGTGCTACGGAGGCAGGACCCAGCTCCCCTTGCTCCTGCCTGGTTTCCCAGTGCCCAGCACAGTGCCTGGCACATAACAGGTGCTCAGTAAGTGTTTGTTGCATGAATTTATGAATGAACAAAAGAGTGGGTGTTTGAAGAGGGAGACAGCAGGAGTGAAAGAAATTGCTGGCTGGGAGAAACGAAGTCCTGGTATTTACAGCCCTCAAACATTTCTGTTCTGGTTTGCTAGACAAATGGGGGCTCCGTTAACACTCGTATCTACGTATTTATAAGAGAGCCTGGAGGCTGCTTGGGAACTAATTCGGCATCTCAAGGAAATCATTTGCCTTTAGAAAAGATGTAAATATTCCCCACTCGGCTGAGCAGAATGGCCCCACTGGGCTCCTGGAAAAACAGTCCTTGAGAACATTCTTTAACTCACTCAGGAAGGCTTTGTATGGGGAGGCTGGGAGAAGGATCCAGGGAAAGAAAGAGAAACTGACATCATGGAGGGTCTACGATGAGTCAGGCCCCGCGCCCACCGCTTTCACGCACACTGTCTCCTTTATTCATGACGACGATGAAGCCGCCGGGTCACTGACTCTGTTTCACAGATGTGAAAATGGAGGCTCAGAAGTGCCCCAGGTGAATTACTCTCTCTGAATGGGTTGGCACTGAAACCCAGGCCTGCCTGACACCCAGTAGGGGGTGTTAACTCAGCCTGTTGTCACTTGCTGGGTGCCCAGGGGCATATTATTCTCTGAGTGTCAGTTTCCTTATCTGTAAACAAGGTGTCCATGCCTTGCCTTGTCTGCATCCCCAGTTCACGGCCATGATGACCGCATCGTGAAGGGTGCTCAGAAGGTTCAGATAGTCACTAGTTTTTCTGTCCCTTCCAACAAGGAAGAGGTGAGGCAGAGAGGCAGCCAAGGGAAGGCAGAGATCTCACCGAGGGCAGCTGGGTATGTCACCCACCAGGTTGTCAATACAGGGAACAGGTACTCATTTCTCCATCAAGCGTTCCCAGTTGGCTCTGCCTTCTAACTTGTCCTCTTCTCTCCACGTCCACGGTGACCACTCTGGTCTGAGCCACCTTCATCCCTCCCTTGGATTAGCGGCCCCAAGCTGATCTCGCTGATTCGGCTCTTGTCCCTTGGAATCTATTCTCCATCCAGCAACCGGCATGACCCTCATCAATTCCAGGTCAGATCGTGTCACAGCTCGGCTCCAAACCCTGCAATGGCTCTAGGGTGACTGCCTTGCCCTTGTTTGCCTGGGACTTCCCCGTTTTAGCATTGAAACTTCTGTGTCCTGGGAGCTCTCTAAGTCCCGGCAAACTGGGACGGTTGATCACCCTGAATGGCTCCCAAATCTGAGTTCAAGCCAACATCTTTACAAAGTGCCACATCGTCTGGCCCCCATCACCTCTCTGACCTCGTCCACCGCTCCTCGCCCCCTCACTCACCCCACTCCAGCTGTACTGGATTCCTTGCAGATGCTCAACCACATCATTCACCCTCCCACCCCAAGGCCTTCGCACTGGCTGTTCCCTCTGCCTAGAATGCTCTTCCCTAAGCTGCAGACATGGCTGCATCCCTCGCTCCCTTCAGATCTTTACTTAACGTCTCTTTTTCAAGAAGTCCTGCTCTACCCACTCCATCTAAAATATTCTCCACACGACTCTCAATGCCTCCTGGAGCCCTCTCCTGCTTCACCTTCTCCCCCACATGTTTCACCACCTAAAACATTGACTCTTTTACTTTCTCCTCTTGTCTACCATTTGCCCCTACCGCCAACTAGTATGTGGATTCCATGAGGGCACGAATGCTTGTCTGTTTCAGTCACTGCTCCGTCTCCGGCGCTAAAATAGGTCCAGTGCCTGACACATAGAAAGTGCTTTATAAATCCTGGTTGAGTGAATGCATTTCTTCAGCATCAACCACAGGTTGGGTCCTGCAGGGTTGCATGAGGGAAAGCAGTGGGTGAACAGAGGGCTTCATGCTGTGCTACATATATAATGATGGAGGGAGACACAGGTGGGGGGAGACTGTGGCAGAGCCCCCAACCCTACCCGGAAGTTAGGGATGACTGAGAACTGTAGGAGGAAGGGCGATTCATAAGGTGAGAAGACAGGTGAGATGAGATGTAAGTCTCAGACCAGGGACTGCATCTGGGTTGTTCAGGTTGTTGAGTGGATGCCCAATAAATCCATTTGAATGAATGAATGAATGAGCAAGCCAGGCACAGATGAAAGCATATGAGAAAGCCCAGAAGGGAGAAGGAACTGGGTGGGGTTGGGGCAGTGGCCAGGACAGGGGCAGGCAAAGCACTTGGGGACATCACTCAAGACTGATATGAACAGCATGTCAATCATGACGGCAGCTCAAGTCCATGAGTGATTGTAAAGTGCAGGAGAGGTTCCAGGTGCTTTTTCATGCATCCGTCTGTTGAATTCTCACAACCAACCTTTGCCCTAGTTTTAGTCTTAGCCCAGGCTCCCGACGAAATAAACCTGGGGCAAGGTTTAAACATTTGTTATGTTACTGGAAGGTACAATCTCAGGGCAGTGAGGCTGAAGGAGAGGGAAGGGAAGGCAGGAAAGATAAGCTACAAGGTCAGTCACACGTTCTGGCCACGGTGGTTGCTGGGCTCCATGGTCTGTCTCTGTTAGAATGCACAGGAAAACTGCCCGGCGTGGTCCAATAGAGGGAGGGGTGGAGAGGGAGCGTGTCCTCCAGTCCGTCACACCCCCTCTCACAGGTGAAAGTACTCTCCAGGGTAATCCCCTTCTGGAGTGGTAGGAGGAGCCATAGAGCATGGCGTTTGGCTCTCTGACCTGCATGTATGCTGCTGTAATAGTAACTGCAATTCAGACAGCAGCTGAGGGTCCAAGAGGTTGATGGGGCCAAGAGAACCAGAGAAAGCTCGGGAGATGGATCCAATCCGATCGCTGCTATCCTGCCTTTGTCGCTGGGAACTGAGGCATCAAGAGGCTAAAGAGCTCACCCCACCATGCCTCCAGCAGTCCCGACACACAGTGAGAAGAATGTGGACCCCTTGGGGCTGCAGAGAAAGCAAGCACGTGGACCTAAATCTCTGAGGCAAGAACGTGAAGATGCCATCAGGATTCTCTAGTATACTCTGGGTTATCCACAGTCAACCCAAAGGCTGAATTAGCCTTGAATCATTTCTCTCCGGCTCCAAGCAGCAGCAAGAAATGAAGGGAAAAACACTAGGTTCAGGTCTGCTCCCAATTTGCTGTGTGACTTTGGGCAATAGATGCTCGCTCTCTGGTCCTGTTTCTCCACATAAAAAATAATGTGCCAGTCCAATGCACTGGCACCAGCGAGGCCCCTCCAGCAGTGTCTGCTCCTCGGCTACAGAGAACATCTCTGCATGCCCCTCCCTGCTTGTCCCTGCCTTCCAAACCCACCTTAAAGATTCCCACGCACAGGTACAGTGGGCAACAGTCCGGGGACCATAAGCCATGGCACCCACCCAGCTCTGACTGAGATGCCCAATGAGCCCTGAGCAGCAAGAGTAAATTCAGTTACCTCTCTCTTTTCAGGAGACACAGTTAAATCTATCTGATGGCTTCCTGGGCCATGGCAATTAGGTATAAGTCAGTCACTCAACCCATCAGGCATGAAATTGGGTTCCTTCAAAGACAGGAGAGAGGCCGGGCACCCATGGAGCCAGCTACCCATCCCACCCCACCTTTGAGGGAGGTTGCTTGAGATCAGCGCTGGCAGCAGAGGTGATCGACTGCTAGGGCGGGGCCCTTGCTCAGTGTGTCCCTGCCTGTGACAGAGCTGGAACCCCCTTTCAGCCTTTCCCCAAACCAGCTAGACGACCAGGCCACAAGACTGGCAGGAGGCCACTGAACCTGAACCAGGAGTCAGGAACTCTGAACTCCAATCCCAGCTCCTTCACTGCTAACTTGGTCAGTCACTTGGTTTTGCAAAGCCTCCGTTTCCCCATCTGTAAAATGGGTGTACTAGCCCTTGTCCTCATGCTTCTGTGAGCCAGACAAGCTTTAAAAATGAGTGTCTCCTCTTCCAACCAAAGGAGTTTAGTAAACTGCTCGAGGTCACAGTTTAAAAAATGGCGAAGACGGGAATAAATCCAAGCCTGTTGCAGGAGTCTGGGCCCCATCACCTCCCAGGTGGAGCAGGCAGGGCCAGCTGAGTTCTGCCAGAGGGAGCTGGTGAAGGTGAAGCCATGTGACCCATAGACCTGTCCTACCAGTTGACCTTGTAGAAAAGCACTAGCTACCCTGCCAAGCTTGGCCCGTGGTATTATCATCAAGGATGCCTGGGTTTGGAGTCAGAGCTCTGGGTTCAAAGCCTAGCTCCCCTTGTCACCACTCACGTCCGCTCTGAGCCTCAACACCTGATTTTGGGTGGGGGAGCCCCTACCTTCTCCTCTCATTTCCACCTCCTGCCTGACCCCTTGTTTGTTTCCCTCTCCCCACATGCTGAGCAATGAAGAACTGCTGTTTATTGAATTGTTCAGAGTCAGCTGCCGTCACTGGACTCAGCTGACCGAGGGCGAGGCCACTGTACCTTAAAGGATCGCGTCCCCCAGCCTCCTTCCACCTCAGGCCAGAGACTACTCCCCAGGATCAGCTGGGGGCGGGGGCGGGGGCAGGGCCAGGGCAAGGGCTTTGGGCAAATGCAGCTGTGTCTCCCCCTCCCCTCTGCGCCAGCCTGAGCGGGAAGACCACAAACTTGAGATGATGGGGGGTGGGGGACGGAGAGGCTTCAATAAGCCACTGCCCTGAGCTCTGCATGCTGAAGGCATGTGCATAGCAGGATTTTGCCCGGGGCTACCGAGCCTTCGTGCAGCTACTTACAAAGCAGCGTTTCGAGTCATTTAAAATGTTTTCTTGCCGGTGTAGAACACATGGCGTGATTGACAGGGCCGAGACCCCCAACACCGCTTCTTAGCAGTGATGTTTGAGTACCACTCAGCACAGAGGCTGGCTCCTTACACACATACAAGGAGTGGGAGTGGCAATGGTTCTTAACAAAGGGTGACAAGGTCACCGCCTCACCTCATCACCAGGCCTGCTGCCTAGCATTTGTCCTTGAGCTCTGAAGGTTGCTGACAGGTAAATAAGCAATCGGTTCTGGTGGGAACCCAGCCGAGGCTGCCCATCACTCTTGGAAGACAACAGCGGGAGCTCCGCCAGGCCACTCGTCACATCTGGAGCTGCCGAGGCTACATCCAGCACCCTCCAGCACCCACGTCCCCCAGCCGCCACAGTCTTCCCTCGCCTGTTACAATCCTTGGGATTGGGAAAGGATGCAAAACCTCAGTTCCTCAGCCCTGAATGGTGCAGACAGCCAGGGGGCTTGGGACAGGGCTGGGTCTCCCCTGGCTTGGGGAGGGCACTGGGCAGGGCTGGGATGGGACGGACATGGGAGGGTGACCTGGTGCAGGTAGGCTACTGAAGGGCCACCAGGTGGGCGGGCCCAGCCGATGGATGTATCCCAGTTTACTGTCTCCTGCGGTCAGCCACAAGCCTCACAAAGGCAGGCCCTCTGGCCATCCTAGTCTCAGCTTTCTCTTCAGTGCCCTGGACATGGGGTGGTAGAAAGATTAATAAATATTGATTAAACCAGAAAATGTTAATTGAGTTCTGAACTCAGATCTACCTTTGTCTTGGGACAGGTCTTTTCCCTCTCTGAGCCTCCATTTCCTCACTTGTAAAACTACCTTGAGGCTTTCTTCCAGTCCTGAGACTCCAGGCTTGTTTCAAGACCAGGTCCTGCTGCTAAAAATGGCCCCGGGGCCCGGAAACAAGAGGAGACGTTTGGGGCAGCCACTCAGCCCACCTGGATGTGAGACCTGCAACACCCTCACCTTTGAAATAACTTTGGTTATGATGTCAGGGAAACCACACAGGGCACAGCTGTGCAGATGGAGCCTCTGAGTTGGGCGCCAGGGGAAAGTGTTTCTGAGCCCAAAGATCGATGGTGCCACTGTGGAGCGCGGGCTACGTGCCAGGCACTGTGCTAAGTGCGTCCTGAGCATTTGATTTTTCACGGGATGTTGGGAGGCTGGTACCAGTTCTAGACTCATTGCACAGATGAGTAAAGGAGGGCCCAGAAAGAGGTGAACTGACCGAGGTCATGCGCGGATGGAAAGGCAGAACCCAGGTCATGAGCCATTTAGTTACCCTGGGTAGCAGAAGTCGGAGAAGTGAAGGCTTGCACGGTGCTTACTGCACTGGGTCCTGGGCTGAGCTCAATGGGACACCAGGATCCACGCTAGAATTTCTGGAGTGAGCTTGCAGGGAGGAGGACTCAGCTGGGTCAGAATCTCCTGCATCAGGCTGTGTTGGGTTGGGGGATTCGAGAGGCAGGGGGACAGTGGTTATCTTCTAGAATGCTGAATTGATTTCTAACAGCATCTTCAGGATTTCTGTTTCCTGATGCACGATGAGCAAAGCTTTGCTGTTGTTATCTGGGTTTAATTGTTTTGAATGCATCACTCACACGACTGAAGAAAAATGATGGCTTTCTTCCTTTACCAAAAGGTACTCTGTAAAATAAATGTCCAGAAAAATTTTAACAGGAAACTTACGAGATAATTTCATCTTTATTTTCCTTTATACCACGTCTCACTCTCTGACAACATGTTTATTTTCTTGCTCATTGTCTGTCTCCCCGGCGAGGATGTTGCCTCCAGAAAAGCAGGGGGCGCTGCACCTGCCCTCCATGGATCCCCCGTGTGGGGAACAGTGCCTGGTGCCTAGCAGGTGCTCAACAAATATTGGCTGGGTAAGTAATCCTGCTGGCACAGGAGGAGAAGCACATGGAAACACACAGGTTCCAGGCCCTAAAAATGTCTGCAAAACTCCAGTGCCAGGAAGGCAGTGAGAATCTCTATTCCAGATTTCCACTATTGCTTTTGTTTGGGGACCAAGCTGGGAGTTTGGAACATATTTATCTGATCATTACATTAATAATAATGATCATTATTAATAAACTAACTGGTCACCTTCTCTGGCATAGCATGTGCTATGGGCTGAATTATGACCCCTATAAAATTCATATGTTGAAGTCCTAACACTCATAACCTCAGGTGACTGCATTTGGACATGGGCCTTTAGAGATGTGACTAAGTTCAAGTGAGGCCCCTGGGCTGGGCCCTAATCCACTCTGACTGGGCTCCTTTATAAGATGAGGGACCTGAACACAAAGAGAGACACCAGGGATGCATGGGCACAGAGGAATGACAACGTGAGGACACAGCAAGGAGGCGGCCGTCTGCAAGCCAAGGAGTGAGGCCTCAGAAGCCAGACCTGCCAACACCTTGTCTTGGATGCCAGCCTCCAAAACTGGGAGACAATAAATTCCTGTTGTTTAGGCACCACGCCCACCCCCAGCCTGTGGTATTTTGTTACAGCAGCTCTAGCAAACTAGTATAGCCTGCTATACTCTCCCATGCCCAAATCCCATTAGATTCTAATAACTAGTATTCCCACCGTTGAGATGAGGAATCTGAGGCCCAGTGAGGGAAGTGGCTTTTCCAAGGCTCCGTGGGTTCCACCGGAGGAAGACACAGGGCTGTGTCTGCTCCCACCCTTACCCCACAGCCAAACGTCGGCAAGCTTTTGAACAGCACCCTCTTCCTTGCCAGGACCTCTGATTCCCTGCAGAGATCTTGGATGTCCCCTCCACACGCCCCAGCTCTCTCCGGTGAGCTGAGGCCACTCCTGTGCATGGCAGGCTGGTGGGGGACGTTCCTTAAATACATATAAATATATGATGTATTTGTCTACAGACTCACCAAGCGGGACAACGCTCCTGCATCTGAGAAAACACAGTCCACTCTTCCACTGACTCTCTCCACCACAGAGACGGGCAGATGGTGAGGTCTTCCAGGGAGGGCATCCGGTGAATTTCCTTCCTGCCCCATCTCTCCTCCTCTTCCCAGTTCTACCCACAACCTCTGGCGAGGATGGTCAGAGCTGAGATCTCCCCTTCTTGGGGTAAGTGCCAACTGGTAAGTTGTTATGGCTTGAATTGTGTCCCCCACATGCTCCCAAGATACCTGGACCCCCAGGAGCTCAGAGTGTGACCTTATTTGGGGGTAAGGTCTATGCACAGGCAATCAAGTAGAGGTTAGGGTTGATTGACTGTGACTATGACTGTGTCCTCATAAAAGGAGGAAATTTGGACACAGAGACAGACATGCACAGGAGGAAGACGGCTACATATAAGAGAGAATCCCTTAAGATACTCCAAAGGAACCAACCCTGCCAACATCTTGATGTTTGAATTCTAGCCTCTAAAACTTCAAGATAGTCAGTTTCTGTTGTTTAGACCATGCAGTTTGTGGTGCTCTATTATAGCAGCCCTAGCAAATTAACTCACCGGTGATCCCAACAGGACTTTCCTTCCTGATGGCAGCTGTGACTGGCTGTACCAGAGGGGCCCTAGGAATAGAGGCACATGTGGGGTAGGACGTGTAGTCTGTGCCAGTGGGAACTTAAGGAGAAGCAGCATTGGCTACCTGAATGTGGGCATAAGCTAGTTCTGCCTTTGTAAATAGGAAAAAATAAGTGGCTCTATCTCTTGGGACTTTATAAAGCTGGAGTGAGATGCACTGTGTAAAATGCCTAGCACGGTGGTCAGTACACAGTATGTGATCAATATACATCAGCCTACAGTTTTAGGATTATTGACACTTCAAGGATGTTTGATAAAGCAGGTGTCCAGGCTATAAGTGTGCCATTGCGAGTGTAGTTTTTGGTACACGTGCATAGTTGTGTGTGCATGGTAGTCTGTGTATGTGAGGTGTACGGGGGACTGTGGGAACAGATGGTCACAAGTTCTTGAATGTTGCTGTGGGCGGACATTTGTAGAGATGCATATATGTCAGTGTGTCCCAGGTATTCAGGGTGTATGAGCCACTGACTTGTTCCGTGGTTCATTTGCTTGTTCAGTCACTCATTCATCAAAATTTCTTGAATGCCCGCACATCTACACACAATGTAGATATGTAAATAGACAAGGGAAATATGATAGAAGCATGGGAATTAAGGGAGAATAGAGAAAGAGCATTTATTTCAGCTTGATGTATCAGGGAAGACTTCCTGGAGGAGGTGACATTTGAGCAGAACTTGGCCAAGAGAACAAGGCCATTGCATGTAGACACACAGGGAAAGAAATAGCAGTGTGCACCCAAAACTACAAACAGTTTGCATTGGTCCCCTTCCTCAGAACCCTTCTACCCCAAGGTGTACACCATCAATCCTCCAGAGTCCTAGGTAACATGATCATAGAATAGAGAGAAAGCCCAGATGCCAAGAAGCCAACACTTTATTTGGTACAGACCTAGCATGCTGGGAGCCCCACGCCCCATGGGATGTGCCTCTGCTGGCCCCCCTGGCCTCTTGAGGGCGGCCACACTGGCTGTGGACTCGGGGCCCCTGGGGAGGCCTGGCTGGTCTTTGTCTCTCTCTCCAGAACGTCGTGGAGTCGGGAAGTCTTCAAGGAGGGCAATGTGTCGCAGGAGGCTGGAAACAAATGCAGGTCAGGGCTGAGAAATGGGGCCTGGGGTGTGTGTTTTGGTGGGTGGAAGCCCCTGGAGCCCATATTCCCAGGTGGCGTTACTGCAGCGATGTGCTGAGCGGAATGAGATAGGAGTGGGCAGAAGGGAAACGAGTGGAGGGAGCCTGAGAGACATCCTGAAGGGCCACCATTTCCAAGTGCAGGTACCTGACATGCACTGTGGCCGCTGGGGCAGTGCTCTGGGCTGGGGTCTCTGATTCACAGGCCGCTCACAATGCTACTTTGGGTAGTTGGCATTACTACCCCCATCTTCCAGCTGAGAACACAGATGCTCAGCAAGGTTGCATCGCTCGGCAGTTACAGGGAAGAACTGAGCTCTGGGGGCTTGAGTGGCTCCGAATCCCGCAACACATTTGTATCGTGGGCAATGGAGCTGTATTGTCGAGCTCAAGACTACAGCGTGCAAGTCAAAGGTGGAGGAGATTTTTAGGCAGGCGCTCCGTTATCACAGGGAGCGTTGCTGGGAGGGGGGAAGGGGAGCTGAGCTTTAAAAAAAAATGGCAGAGACAAGACGTTCTGTGACGACGTTTGCTAAGCACTGTTCCCCTTCGGGACGTGTGCCCTTTACTTGGCCTTTGAAACTGCGTTCTGTGTCCCCGAGAGCATAATAATGTAAATGAATATCAGATCTCTCCTCGGTAATTGAGAGCAGAGAGAAGGCCATGTTAAGTCAATTTAATTTGCTCTGATACGGTCCAAGCCCGTCTCCGTGGAAGGGGCAATGGCTTTTTGATGGGCTGAGGGTGACTCTCAAAGTGACAGGACGTGCGGCTTGTTTGGGTCCAGGAGGCCTCTGGAAGGAGGGCTGGCGGCTGAGCCAGGTGTGGGCTGAGCACGACCACTTGACCACCTGAGCCTTGAGCCGCTGCGAGTTCTGAGCTTCAGTGACGCGGAGATTTACGGACGGCGGGGTGGGGGACCTGCCACTGGGATGTGGGTTTGCATCGCATCTGAACCCGGAGGGAGGCTCTAACTCCCCCTCCGCTGCTTCCTGGCCTGCCTCAGAGGGGCTCTGCATTTCAGTCGGGAGCTGTGAAGTGGAAGACTCAGTGCCCTGGAGTCTGAAACATGCCCTACGAGGTGCAGTCAGGGGCCAGCCTGGCCTCAGGGCAAAGAGCACTGGACTGGGAGTCAGGGTGGCTGGGTTGGTGGCAGACTCACTGGGTGACCTTGATCTTGAGGTCCTCCTCACTTGCCCAAGAGTGAGGTTGGAGTCTGTGAGTTCCAACCCCCCCTTTAGATGTATGATTCTAAGCTCTGCCTCAGTTTGCCCTCCATAGAGGCAACCCCTTTAAAGACCCAGCTCCATCAGTGTGGCTCTGAGCTTACTCACAAAGAGGCCTGGGATACGTACCTAAGAAAAAGTGTCACCAACAAAAGTGTGGGGACTGTGGAGATTCGAATCCCCGTTCTGCCTGGGTGATTCTGTACAAGTGCCTTAACCTATATGATTCTCAGTTTGTCAACCTGTAGAATGGGAATAAAGCATACTCACCACCTCCTGGGGTAACTGTGGGCACCAAATGACTGCCTGATAAACATATTCCATCAACTGGAGCTGTTATTAGCAATGAATGTCTCTTCCCACCTTGACTGCACAGAAGTGCCAGGACCGGGACGGGAGGAGAAGGCAGAGGGAAGCACTGCCGCTCCCACGGTGGCGCGCTGGGACCTCTGTACTTGTCCCCTCCTCCCCCTTCTTGGGCCCCAGTTTCTCTTTACACATTTAATGCAAGAGTTGGACTTCACTAACGTCAAGGCCTCGTCTATGCTAGCCTGACCCTCCCCCCATCCACCCGGGCTCTCCCGTCACTGTGTGGACAGATGCCTCCATGGCTCCCCCAGCACCAGGTGAAAGGAGCGCTGGAAAGAGAACAGGACAAGGGTGGGAAAACTTTAAAAGCCCAGCGCCTCCTTCAGCACCCTCTCCCCCGCCCCCCACAGGACCTCACACTTTCTGATGGTCTGTATTTTCAAGAGCAGAGAAACCGGTGGCACCTAGTGAGGGCTTCTGATAAGTTTTCTATTTACCAGCAACACATTATTTGCATAAATAGCAACACATTATTTCAGTGAAAACCTAAAAGCAGTAGCAGCAACCGGTTGCCTCCAGGCTGCCAGACCTGGGTGGACCACCTCGTTTCATCCCCCCAGGAGGACAGGCCAGCCTGTCGCTGTTACCTGAGCTGGTTCCTACTTCTGTAGGTATTTCTTCATGATGCTCTCAACATCCTCCTCTTTCCTCCCTGTCCCCGGCTCTCTGATCTCGGGGGATGTTCTCTCACCACTGTCACCCTCCAGCCGTGGGATTCTTGGCCGACTCTTGATGCTGTCGGCGCTTTTGAAGGACACGATGGAGCTGGAGGAGGAGGAGGAGTCGGAGAGGTGAGCGGGGTCCTCCTTGGACTCCAGGCTCTTTTTCAAAACGGTGGTGATCCCTGAGACAAAGCCCCCGTCGGCCTCTTCCATCTCAAAGTGGACGCTTGGACGCTGTGAACTGTCTTGCCCATCTTTGGCCGCTCGGGCCAAAGACGTAGGCGTCTCCGGCTTCCGGATGGCTGGGAGGAAGTCATCGAAACCCACTTGGGTCTTGCGTTCATAGGTGATGCTCGGGACCTTCCAGCTGAATGGGTCGCTGCCCAGGGGGTCCCCCATCAGGTGTGCAAACTGGCGGTTCTGGAAGACGAGCGGCTCCTTCCCAAGGTCCGGACAGCCCGCATCTTCCAGCGAGGACTCCAGACAGCGCCTCCGCGGGCGCAGCGTGGGCGACAAGAACGAGCGCCTAAGCGCCGTCGGGGAGCTCGGGGTCCTCCTCGAGCCGGGCCCCGATTCCAGGAGGGACTCGCAGGAACTGAAGCGGGTCTTCAGCTTCTCGGGTGGCGGGCTGGGGCCCCCCACGCTCTTCGAGGAGATGCACTTCAGGCTGGTGGACCGCAGGAGCCCGGCCGACGTGTCCAGGGGTGACTCGGCCCCGGCCCTCAGAGCCAGAGCGCCCTCGTCACTGCCGGTCCTGGCCCTCCGCAGCGTGGACGCCCCGGTGGTCTGGTAGATGGGGAGGGTGGGCCAGTCCTCCAGGCCCAGCGGCGACCCCCGGCCCCTCTGCACTCTCTTCCTCCGGAGCCCTTCCACGAACTCTGACAGGGCAGCCGACGGGCTGGGCAGCTTGTCCCTGGGCCGCGGGGACACGTCTCCACTCCAGGAAGATGGGGAGGAGGACAGCACGCCCGACCTCTCCGGGGGCTTTCTCTGGACGCCACACTCTTCGCCGTCCCCCAAGTGGCCGTAATTTCCTCGGCGGAGGGAGAGCGGGGACGCGGCCTTGTCCCCCCAGGTCCTGCTGTGGGTGTCCCGGGCCCCATCACTGGCCGCCTCCTGGATCCTGTGCCAAGAAGAAACCCGCCGTCAGCGGACACCATGCCGTCTCCACAGTTGGCGCGACACTAATACTATTTTTCTTTGGAAATGCTGACCCCACCTGCACCCTCCAACGAACCGTACGATTGAATGCGCAGACTCAAGCCGCGCAAATGATTTCTTGTCGCTTTCTGAAATGCAATTTCTGTCTATAATTAAACCTGACTAAGTGCGTTTGAGTAGGTTAAAACTGCACCTCTGAGAGATGACTCAGTTTTACGAGGCATCATCTCTGACATGATAGGACCTATCGCCACACAGCCTGCTGTGAAATAGGTAATTTCCTTCTTGAAGACTCAGGGGCACCTACGGGAGGTTATTTATTTATTTATTTAGGGCCAAGCCCGGAGGACAGCCCCACCAAGCAGAGCCTGCTGGAGCCAGTGACCCAAACATGCGCCTGAACGAGATGCTCCGTGACACCCGATTGTTTCATGGGATGCGGGTGGGATTAAAAACAAACAAACAACAACAAAAAAAACGGTCCTTCAAAAGGGAAACAGCTCCATCAAATCAACTTGAAACCGAGACTATACACAAGAGGACAGACGCTTTCTATTCTGGGACCGCCAGGCAGAGGCATTTTGCAGCAGCTGAGCCAAAACCACTGCCTCTGAAGAGTGGGAATCTCGCAGTGGGGCAAAATTATAGGCTGTAAGACGAAAAGCAGGGCTTAGAGGAGAGAGACTGGAATCCATCCACTGTTCTTTAAAAAAATAAAATCTATTTGTCCTCCCTCTAAGACAAGCGACCTCCTTCCCAGACAACAGCAAAGCTGTAATTTACAAAAAAGCGCCAAATGTCAGAGTTTGGGCGTGGCAGCTGGGGCCAGGGCTCAGCCTGAAGGAGGTGGGAGCGATGGTGATGCAGGTTCCCGTCGTCGGCCCCTGCCTGCTGCTCTGTCACGACAGGAAGGATTACAGGAGCCAGCCTCCTACACATAAAGGTTGGAATGCTGGCACGAGACCGAGGAAGGTGTCCTGCTCACCACACTCTGATTATCACCATTTCCATCCCCTGACCATGTAGGATAGTTTAAAGGGAAAAGAGCTGACCACAGTGACCCAAAGGGCTTTTCAGTCTCAGAAGGAGCCAAGCCCACGGCCCCTGGAGGTGATGTCAGGAGAGGAGAGTACAGATAGGGTAGGGGATTGGGATCTTTTTCAGGGACCCGGGTAGGGACCTAGGCACTGCCTTCCTGAGCTCCCACCATCCCAGAAGCCTCTCTCTTCTGATGCTAGCAGGAGCCTCCCCTGACCCAGGACCCTGGCGATGATACTCTGTGAAAAGGTTCCCTGAGTGACAGGCACAGGACTGGCTGCGCTCATCTGTCCCTCCTCATGCCCTAGGTCTGCTAGGTGGAGAGGACCAATGTCACAGTCTGGGGGCGGTGAGGAGACCACGAGATGGACCCCAAGGTAGGCGTGTCGACGCGCTGCCTCCATCACGCACTGTCCTCACTATCCTTAGTCTTCCAGGGGCTCAGGCTCCCGACCCCCTCCCCGACCTCCTGTCTTGTGAGTTAGCCCCTGGCTCACTCTGCTGCAGCCACATGGGTCTCCTGGGACACGCCACGCTCTTCCTGCCTCCGGGGTTTGCATTTGCTGTTCCCTTCGTTGGATGCACTCCTTCCCCCTCCTCCTAGCCCAGGTCACTGTCCTGATCTCACAGGGAGATCAAGGGGAGGGAAGAAAAGCCCTGGGCCCCATGCCGGGCACGTAGCTCCTCAAATAATGGTTAACAGTTATGATTAATAATAATCGATAATGAATGGCTATTAACCATCACTAATTAGTCGTTAGGGCTCGTTACGATTACTACTAACAACCTCTGGGTCTCTGGAGCCTAACCCACCACTGGGCTCCACGAAAGCCTCACGTGACGTCCCAAGAGGAGTGGGCAGGAGAATGAACGGGCAGGTGACCCTGCGTCCCATCACTCCCGGCAAAGGCTGGCCCCCATGTGCTCAAACAAAAGCCTCGCAATTTGCCCAGAGCAGCTGCTCCCTTCCTATTTCTTGCCTGTCACCTTCCATCTCCGTCACAGCTGGACGCAGGCTGGGAAGGGAGCTGCAGAGCTCCTGTGTGATTACCTGAAGGGGTGTTTGTCAACATCATCACTTTAGAATCGCTCCCCTAACACATGGCAAGATGGCATTCACATGCCTTTCTTTCTCTTCTTCGTCTTTTTTTTTTTTTAATAAACAGCTTGGAGCTGCCAGGGGCACTGGGCTGCCGCAGAGCTGACAAAAGTCATTTCCGTCCTGTCTTGGCCCTGAAAGGAGGCGGACGTGATGAATGTGTCTTGGGCGCTCAGTCTCCTCCATCATCTGTCACGTGGGGATGGCAGCACCCAGGGCTCCTGTTGCCGGGCCTCCTGGGACTCTGCCATCCCACTCGCCCCAGCTCCCCTCTGGCTGCAGAGGCGGAGACAAGGAGGGAAGAGAAGCTACAGGAAGGGGGCAGGGGAGGAGAGGAAGCAGCGGAAAAGGGCAGAAGGAGAGGAGGGTGGGAGAACCCCAGCTCTCCAGCCTGTGCTGTCGAGACCCTGCCGAGTCTATCTCTACACCCTGACTCGGCACTGTGCCCAGCACACAGTAGGTGCTCAGGAAGCGTTGTCGAACTGAGTCAAGTCTACCTTGGAAATCAAGTCTCCGAGGAAGAGAAAGTAGGTAGGATGAGGAAAGTGGAGGAGGGGCAAAGAGAAGTGGGGAGAAGTAGAAGCAAGACCAACAAGAGGGAAGGTGAAGTGAGAACGGATGAGGGAATGGAGAGGAAGAGACCGGTGGCGATGGAGTGGTGAAGGAAGAGGGAGGCTGAGGGCAAGGCCAGGGGGACAGAGGGGAGGGCCGCAGGTGGGGTGTGGGCTGGCAGCTGAGGGCCGGCCTTCCTCATCTCTGACCACAAGGTGGGACAGGCCGGGGCACACGAAATCGTCAGCAGCCCAGCAGTGGGGTCTGGAGGTCGCAGCCCATGTGTGCTGCTGTCCAGGCGCCGAGGACACAGGCTCGCTGGGCTGGAGCCGTGGGGGACCTCGGCTGGGCCAGAGCAGTGGAGATGTGCCCGCCTTCCCCAAGGCCCACAAGGAGCAGCATCTTCCAGAAGGGACACCCGCTCAGGGCCCCCCTGGCTGCCCCCAAGTACTGACCACGGAGCCCTGCTGGGGGCCCATGTGTGGATGTCATGGGGTGGAGCGGTCTGGTCGGTGCCTTCAGAGCCTCAGCTGGGGGGCTGGAAACCAGAACCCAGTCCCAGCAGTGTAGACTCAGTGGCGGAGGGCAGAGTGAGGAGGGAGGGAGGGGAGATGGGGACGCGGTGGGGGAGAAGGAGAGAGAGAGAAGCCTCGGCTTGGCTGAGCGCTGCCTCCTGGGTTTACCACCCAGACTCCACCCACGCCTCTGCAGCATCTTCTTCTATTTCCTGTCTGCTCCACCACTCCAAGGGAGAAGTTTGCTGCATCCACTCCTTTCTGTGTGGAGACCGCAGAACTGAATCTGAATGCAGACGCCCTCTTGCAAGCTTCAGGGTGTGGGTTCTAGCTCTGCTGTCTGGGTCACGGTGATCCTCTCCGTTTCTGCCCTGGCTCTGGACACTTCAAGCACATTCCCCCGTCTTCCTCCAGGGGCCTGGGAAGACTCATTTTTTTCCCCAGCTGTCCTCATGGGACAGCTCAGCTCAGGTGGAACTCCCTTCCATTGGCATCGTGTGACGGATGGGTGGTGGCTAATCAAGACGTTGCTGTGCCTGCCTCATCCAGGGAGAGATGTGATGCACAGGACGTACTCCGAGCCTCTGGGAGACGGGTGCAGACACGAGCTAGGCGGGGGCACTGTGATCCTCTGAGGAGGGACTCCAGAAACATCTTGGGACCTTCTGCACCTGCCCCTCAGTCTACCCCAACAGGAAGAGGCTTGTAGCATACCTGCCTGACAAGGAGCCAGTGGCATTCCTGGGCATCCAGCCACACAGGCTCCAGTCTGGGTCCGAAGGAGTTACCCCTGGCTGAGCACCTACTATGTGCTGGGCGCCATGGATACAGGGGAGAACAAGCGGGTGGGCCACCTGCCTGCATGGAGCTGACTGCCACGTCCATTTATAACCTCGACGGCCACCCTGGGGGTTAGGAGTTGTGAGCTCCGGGCACAGTGAGGAGGGGTGGCACACACAGTTGGGAGTAGCAGAGGTGGGGTTCCAACCCCACAGCCAGCAGCACCCTTCTCTGGAAACTTCCTCCAAACTCTGTGATGAGACACAGGGTTAACAAGTGTCTCCGATGTCACCTTACCAGGTAACATCTGTCCCTTGGAGTCTAGTCTGATTCTGCCACTCACTAGCCACTCACTTGCCTTGGGATAGGCACCTAACTTCTCTAGGCCTCAGTTTCTTCAGCTGTACAATGGGGGGAAACCAGGTCAACCCTGCAATGTTGCGGAGATAAGAGAGAGCTCCAGGAGGGCAAGAGTTTTTGTCTGTTGCATTCACTGCTCTATTCCTGTGCCTAGAACAGTATCTGAGCACACAGCAGGCATTCAGTAAACATCTGCTGAGTGAATGAGTGGAGTGCCAGAGCCCTAGCACATAGTAGGTACTCACTAAATACGTGTTGGACGAATGAGTGGACCTTGAGTCCTCTGGCGCATAGTAGGCATCTGATAAATGTCCATTAAGTGAATTGATGAACAAAAGAATATATACAAATACTGTAGCTTTGTGGTATAGTCTGAAGTCAGGGAGCCTGATTCCTCCAGCTCCGTCTTTCTTTCTCTAGATTGCTTTGGCTATTTGGGGTCTTTTGTGTTTCCATATAAATTAAAAATTTTTTTGCTCTAGTTCTGTGACAAATGCCATTGATAGTTTAATAGGGATTGCACTGAATCTGTAGATTGCCTTGGTATTACAGTCTTTTTGACAATATTGACTCTTCCAATCCAAGAACATGATATATCTGTCCATCTGTTTGTGTTGTCTTCCATTTCTTTCATCAGCATCTTATAGTTTTCAGGGTAGAGGTCTTTTGTCTCCTTAGGTAGGTTTATTCCTAGGTATTTTATTCTTCTTGAGGCGATGGTAAATGGGATTGTTTCCTTAATTTCTCTTTCTGATCTTTCATTGTCAGTGTATAGGAATGCAAGAGATTTCTGTGTATTAATTTTGTATCCTGCAACTTTACTGAATTCATTGATTAGCTCTAGTAGTTTTCTGGTAGCGTCTTTAGGATTTTCTATGTATAGTATCATGTCATCTGCAAACAGTGACGGTTTCACTTCTTTTCCAATTTGGATTCCTTTTATTTCTTTTTCTCTAAGTATTGGTGGCTCACATGTATGAAGGCTTATTAGATAAATCAGGATATGATCATGCAGAAATGCTGCAATTTTTACTCTTTCTAACCTGCAAGGCTAAGAATCTGGGCTTCAGGAAGCAGACAGGCCTGGGTTCAAATCCTAGCTCTGTCCCTTACTAGCCAGGTACCTTGTGAAGCCTCGCTGTGCCAGTGGGAACAGTAACTCCCAACCTCACAGAGACGACGTACGTCATCGGGACAGTCAGTACACATGAGCGTAGTGGCCCACGTACACCTCCACCTGCCCCCAGCTCTTCATGCCAGGTGGATTCTGGTGCAGTTGAACTTGCATATATATTACTTATTCATTTCAAAACATTACTACTAATAAATATATGTTTAAAATCTTAATGATTGTTTTTCAATTAACGGCCCCTCCCATCAGGTTAGATTAGATTGAGGATCGAGGGCAGATGTTCAAGAATAAACAATTCCTAGGTCCGAGCCTGCTCTGAGCAGCACAGAAAAGGGGTGAGGATACCCAAGTGGTCTGTTCAGCCCCAGAGCAAGCCAGATGCTGACACACGTGTCTCCAAGTCGGGCCACACCCCCTCCCCTGACAGGCCATCCTGTGAATGCAGCTCCATCGTCTTCTCTCTAGTGCCTACCACAGCAGGAGACATTCCACGAACACTGGGTGAAGGAAAAATGCAGGTACTTTGTATGTATCATCTCATCAGGATGTGGATGGTCACCCCATCTTGCAGATGAGGAAACTGAGGCTCACCAGTGAGAAGCCATCTGCTCGAGGCTCACACTGCTCAGTGGCAGGGCCTGGATCTGAAGCCGTTGCTTTGCCCTTCCACAACATCACACGCCCCCCAGGTAGAAAGCTAAGAGGAAACCTCAACCACTGGAACTCATGTCTACACACATACATTGTTCAAAATCGACTGAGACACAATGAGTAAAACATAGAGAGGCTCAAGTCAGGGAGACACTGGCTTCACTGGTATTAGTCACAATCACACAGTAAAAACCAGAATTCCCAGGTCTGAGTCTGCGCAGAGCCTGAGCCAACGGTAACTACAGGAAACTCGATGCAGATTTTTTTTTTTTTTTTTTTGCGGTACGCGGGCCTCTCACTGTTGTGGCCTCTCCCGTTGCGGAGCACAGGCTCCAGTCACGCAGGCTCAGCGGCCATGGCCCACGGGCCCAGCCGCTCCGCGGCATGTGGGATCTTCCCGGACCGGGGCACGAACACGTGTCCCCTGCATCGGCAGGCGGCCTCTCAACCACTGCGCCACCAGGGAAGCCCTCGATGCAGATTCAATGACGCCATGAATCATCCCCAAAGACACGCTATCACCCCCCCCATTCTTCATCAACACCCTGAAATTAAAGAGGAAATTAAAAATGTATCGATGTTCTTTAACATCGAGGTCTGGATGGGAAACCAGATGTCCTTTGAAGATGGCCTGAAGGTACTGTAACCGAGTCCAACACAGCAGTTGATGGTCTATGATAGAAGCTGACATGGTGCCCAACACTGTGCCTGATGCGGTAGGAAACACGAGACATGTATTAAATCCCTAGAGCGTGCAGGTGAATTCTGCATCATGAGAGCCACCGTATATTGCGCCTTTAGGCTCTGCAGACGTTACTCAGTTTTATCTTCACGACGGTCCTCTAAGTCAGCAACTCCTATAATCTTCCTATTTCACAAATGAGGCTCAGGAAGGATAAGTAATTTGTCATGGAATAAAGGGGAGAAACATGAATTTAAACTAAGGAATCCAGCTTCAGGATTCACGTGTCCTGACCACTCTACTCTGCTGCCAGCTATTGCCTTTGACTGTTCCACTTTACAGAGTTAGAAACGGAGGCTCAGAGGGCAGATGGAGAGGAAGGAGCAGAGCCGAGGCTCTCACCTCGGCCTCAATGAGTATGCATCAATACGATGCTCAGCTAGGTCCCTCACAGGAGAAGACGGGCTGCCTCAGCCTTTCGGAGGGCACACTGTGGGTGTGGACACAGGATCAACCCACGCAGGAGGGTCAGCAGTGCGAGCAGCTCCAGGTACACTGGGAACCGTGGACTGTAAAACGCGGCAGGAGGCTGGCAAGGGAGAGGCGAGGGGCTGGGGCCTGGGGGCACAGCCTTTCTGAAGGCGGCGGGGCGCAGTCAGGCTTTCGGAAGAGGGGTAGGAGGAAGACACCCCAAGTAGAAGAGCCCTCCTACCAGCTGTTAGCTTATTCAGTGGTTTCTGCAAAACCCTGGACCGGCAAGGGCCTACATTTCACAGGCAGAGACACTAGGGCTTAGAAAGGCCACTCGGCTGAAGGGAAAGACTCGAAGCAAGGAGGGGGCCACGGGGGTGCGATGCCCAGGGAGGCCCTGCTTGATGGCAAGCAGGAAAGTTGTGGAATAAGCAGCAGAGAGGCCCTCCGCCTGGCTATTTCTGGCCTGAAGATGCAGAGACTTGAGTCAGGAAGCAGACTCTGTAAATCCCCTATATCCCTTATAGTATAATGTTTTTATGAGGCAAGATAACTCTTAAGCCTTGCTTGCTGTTTTCTCTGATCTTAAGCAGGTGCTGAGTCCTTGACACTTAAAAAAAAATGACCCATTAGCTGCCCTCAGTGGACACCTGCCCACGTATCTCCTGTGGGTCACCAGAATTTGCCTTGTCTCACCCACACATTCTTACTGGTCACCAGGTACTAGGACCAGTGGGTTTTGAACAGAGTTGCCATCAGAATCATGCCTGAAACTCTACCAAAAAAATCAGTTTCAATGGGGGCGGGGAGGTAAGGGGACCATTCTAGTTTAAAAGAGACTAAGGACTAATGGAAGGTGTTAATAAGAGGGGAAACTGAGGGTAGGAAGACACAGACGGGGGAATATGGGCGCTCTGTTCTTTCAGCTCAATTTTCCTGTAAGTCTAAACGTTCTCTAAAAAAAGTCTATTTACTTTTTTTTTTAAGAGACAGACCCAAAGAAACAAAACAACGAGATGCAATGAGTGCCCTTAATAGGGTTCTTCTTTCAAAAAGTACGGTGACACAACTTCAGAACAGTTGGGTTAATATGAATGTTGGTATCTTGGATGAAACAGTGGATTTCTTCATTTTTTTAGCTGCAATGATGGTGCAAATAGTTAGGAAAAGTCCTTCTTCGCAGGATAAAGATGTGAAATTATCTTAAGGAGAGCTGCCATGATGTTTTCAACTTACTTTCACGTTGTTGGGCATAAAAAAAATGTGTTTAGATATAGACAGAAGTAGAGACGAAGGTAAAGATAGAAATAAAGTCAATATGAAAAAAAAAACCATTGTCAAATTAAGGTGGAGGCTAGCAGAGTTGATGGTGCCCAGACACCTTCATTGTTTAAAAAAAAAAGAAGAAGAAGAAGAAGGAGAAAGGAGGAGAGAGAGAGGGAAAGGGGAAGGAAAGGACACTTTACGGGTGATTCTATTGACTGATAAAAAAAAAAAGAAAAGAAAACATTTTTACTCGCCCTTCAATGTTCAGCCCCACCGCAGCCACTTCCAGAAGCCTTCGCCCACCTCCCAGGCTGGGCTAGGGGTCTCCTCTGGTCCTACAGCCCCTGTGCTCCCCCAGCCTCTATCCTATAATTGTTTGCTTGCTTGTTTTTAACTCCCAACAAGACTGTTAATTCTGAACTAGACTGTATTTTTCTTCTGTGAATTCCCAGGATCTAGAAGAGTCCCTTAAGGGAAGTTCGTGGAGTGGAAACAGTGAAGGAATGGAGGAAAAGAAAGATGAGGGATTGTGGGAATGAAGAAAGAGGGGAAAAAAGGCTCCATCTGCCTCATCTGGCTGCTTCATTCAGACCCCAGCAGCCCCACTTATGGGTCAGCCAAACCCACTTCTCTGAGATTAAAACCAAGAGATTCAAAACCAACTTCCAGTACACAACCTAGAGGGGATTCCTCCTATGTCGGAACCCAACCCAAAGCCTGGTTTTATTTCTAGAGAATTTTATCAACTTCAGAATTGAGAGGGAGCTGGAACCACATCTGGTTTGAACCCCTCCCTCATCGTCTCCCTGGAAAAGCAGAGAAGGAGAGAGCCTCCGGGGTTCACAATCTGATGAGACGGGACAGTACTGGCTCTCAGACTTGAGCCTGCCCTCTGATACAACCTCCACAATGTCCTGAAAGAACAAACTGGGTATGTAAAGTAATCCAATCGGATTAGAGATTCAACTTGGGTTCAACAGATTTTAAATAAATTTTCAACGCTTTCTTTCACTTTCTATGTGTAGACATTAGCTCAGCTGAGTACTGTACAATGGCAATAACCACATAAAATCTCTGACTTCTTCATAACAGCACCCAGTTCAGCATAAAAATGCATCTTTAGGCGAGTGGAAGTTACCCATCCATCCACTCCTCCTTTTAGCCATTCAGGATCATTTGTTGAGTGCCATGACGCCAGTTGCTGCTGACACTGAGGTGAATAAACCTTGCATTCAGGAAGCTTATAGTCTAGAGGGGAAGGCAGTTCACCAACGTATGACTGGAGGGAAGTACGAGTGACCCTGCATGTCCTCCTGGGCATGGAAACTAAGGAAGAAATGTTTACTGAGCAAAAGGAGTAGGAAAGTCTCACTCAGCATCCAGCTTGATAGTCTAGTTTGTATCAGAGAAAACTGCTACTTAGGAACAACAGAAAAGCTAAATTTAAACTTAAAGGCATTGGAGAGTTCAAAAAATAGGCTTATCTAAATTCAGAGCAGAAATTAGGATGGTGGTTACCTTTGAGTAAGGAGGAGGTCACGACTGGACCAGATACAAGAAGGTGTTAGGGGGCTAGCAACGGTCTGGTTTCAATTTTCGTAGTTATTACAAAGGTATGACCAATTTTTGAAAACTTCAAAAGATGCAGTTTCCAGTATGTATGTTTTGATAAGTATACTTAACGAAAGTTTAGCTCAGTTAGAGAACCAAGACACTACAAGAACGTTCTGAACTATCAGTGATTAATCCAAATGGTTTTACGCAAACTTGCGTCTAACTTAGGTGAGCCTCAACATTCCTGAAAGATTTGCAGATCTATCGTATAAGACCTGGAGCTCTGGATAGAAAACAGCCCCCCTTCCCATGGAAGCCTGTCCAAGAGTGATGCTGGCTCCAAAGATAAACCCCGGACAGAGCCAGGCTTCTCCGGCTCCTCACTGGCTCAGGCCTTGGGTCCACGGTTAGTATGTTTGCATTGAAAATTTCCATGCTTCCAGTTTCCACATCTTGCCCACTAATCTTCTTAATACTGATAAAACTGAAAAGAACCCTTTTGTCCTGGAAGACATAAAACCAGTTTCATGAGAGGCTCATTCATTAAGTACATTCAGGATGGATTAAAATGATCCTGAGCTTGGGACTTCCCTGGTGGTGCAGCGGTTGAGAGTCCGCCTGCCGATGCAGGGGACGCGGGCTCGTGCCCCGGTCCAGGAAGATCCCACATGCTGCGGAGCGGCTGGACCCGTGAGCCATGGCCGCTGGGACTGCGCGTCCGGAGCCTGTGCTCCGCAACGGGAGAGACCACAGCGGTGAGAGGACTGCGCACCGCAAAAAAAAAAAAGATCCTGAGCTCTGGTTCTAAGAATGCAGAGATGAGTAAATAAATGTGCTATTGAAATAAGATTAGCAGTTGATGCTTAACCTACTTTGAGAACAAGCTGTTTTTAATGCCAAATATCATCCATTCACATTTACATAATTAATGAACTAATTACAAACGAGTCTTATCTAATCATTTAAGCAGGTCTCACATGACCCATCCTTGCCCCCACTTCTGCAGTAGAGTAACTGAACTTCCTTGAAAGCAATACAACTTTATTTGAAAGACAATACCTTAGGGCTTCCCAGGTGGCTCAGTGGTTAAGAATCCACCTGCCAATGCAGGGGACACAGGTTCGAGCCCTGGTCTGGGAAGATCCCACATGCTGCAGAGCAACTAAGCCTGCGTGCCACAACTAATGAGCCTGCACTCTAGACCCCGCGAGCCACAACTACTGAGCCCACGTGCCACAACTACTGAAGCCCTTGCACCTAGAGCCCGTGCTCTGCAACAAGAGAAGCCACCGCAATGAGAAGCCCGCGCACCGCAACAAAGAGTAGCCCCGCTCACAGCGACTAGAGAAAGTCCGCACACAGCAACAAAGACCCAACGCAGCCAAAAAAAGACAAAAAAACAAACGAAAAACCCCCTATAGTTTAGACTTTTTACTGATTCAAGCCCTCCTTATCCTACATAAAAATCCACGGGGGTTGATCAAAGGAGGATGGTGGTGTCTAAATCTTTTGCTTTTTTAAAAAATTTATTTATATGGTTGAGCTGGTGCGGGGTCTTGGCTGTGGCTTGGGTGCCTTAGTTGGGGTACTCGAACTCTCAGTTGCGGCATACACGTGGGATCTAGTTCCCTGACCAGGGATCGAACCCCGGCCCCCTGCATTGGGAGCACGGAGTCCTATCCCCTGTGCCACCAGGGAAGTCCCTCTTTTGCTTTTAAACTAAGAACCACAAGCCAAGAGTATGGGGCTGCAAATGTTTACAGAAAGCAAATTTTTCCCTGAAAAAGGAAAAGTTGTAATGCCGTCTTTTAGCCAAATGAAAAAGCAGTTGTGTTAAATCAGTACCAAAGCAAATGATACGTACAACAGTAATTAGCGAAGATTACACAGTAATTAAAATCACGATGATTATGTGAGTGAGAATAATTTATACAATAATCTCCACGCTCACACTGCAATATGGTACAAGTCCAATAGCAACAGTGCAGAGCCATGTTTGGTAATAAATTCAAATCACAGCATCTCTAATTATGTGGTGACAGATCGGTCATTGAAACTGAGGGATAAATAAAGTCTCTGACCAGGATACACACAATTTTATTTGGACTTCCCAAGGCTACCAAATGGGGATCCCAAACACTCGAACACTCCCCATCCCTCCCCCAACAGAGGGAGCCCCAGACCATCAGGTTCCCCCACTATATTCCAAAAATTCTTGTTCTGTGCTGCTAGCAACTTGCTCTGTGATACAAGACAGTTACCCTGTCTGGCAAAGCCACACTTGGCTCTTCATATCAGCATCATCCTTCTAATCATCCTGTCGGAGTGATTAGAGAGGCCATCTAACTTCCATCCACTGGTCATTTATTTGCTCAATGCATGTTTATTGAGCACCTAATATGTGCTAGACACCGTGGTGGGTGCTGAGGTAAGAAGGAAAAGAGAAAGCTTATGTCCTTAAACGGTTCAGAGCCTAATGAGGGAGACAGACACCCGAACATATGATCCTAACATATTATGGAAAGTGCTATGGGAGAGGGAATCGTGAGGTCTGCAGAACCACGGCAGAGGGGCACGTGACCCAGCCAGGAAGTCAACGAAGTCTCCTGAGGCAGGTGACACTTGAGCTGAGTCACAAATAAGAGTTCATGGGCTCCCCTGGTGGCGCAGTGGTTGAGAGTCTGCCTGTCGATGCAGGGGACACGGGTTCAAGCCCTGGTCTGGGAGGATCCCACATGCTGCGGAGCAACTGGGCCCGTGAGCCACAACTACTGAGCCTGTGCGTCTGGAGCCTGTGCTCCGCAACGAGAGGTCGCAATAGTGAGAGGCCCGTGCACCGCGATGAAGAGTGGCCCCCGCTCACCGCAACTGGAGAAAGCCCTCGCACAGAAACGAAGACCCAACACAGCCAAAAATTAATTAATTTAAAAAAACAAAACAAAAAACAAATAAGAGTTCATGAGGTTAAGAAACATGGGAAGGGGGTCCAGTCAGAGCGAAAACCATGGACACAGGACCAAGGGTGGGAAACAGCACAGCGTCTGAGGGAGCAGCATAAACCGTTCGGGGCACAAAGCATGAAGAAGAGATACAGGGAAATGAGACCAAAGAAGCAGAAAAGACCCAGGTCACAGAGGGCACGGGAAGCCCACTAAGGTGCCTGAATTCCATCCTGTTCTATCCTGTAAGGCAGAGGTCACAAAAGGTTTTCTATGAAGGACAGACAGCATATATTTTTGGCTTTGGGGCCATACGATCTCTGTTGCAACTACTCAATTTTGCCATCATAATGCAAAGGCAGTCATAAAGAACATGTAAAATTAAAAAAAAAAAAAAAACGAGCATGGCTGTTGGTCCAATAAAACTTCATTTACAAAAGCAGGTCAAGGGCCATAGTTTGCCTGTGAGTGGTGGCTGGCTGACTCCTGCCGTAGGTGACGGGAAGCCACCGAAAGCAGCTTTTCATTTGAGACAGATCATCCTGGCTGAAGCTCAGAGGATGGACTAGAGGAGGGTGGGGTCGGAAGGTCTTTGTCAGAGTCTAGACCAGAAATGATGGTAGCCTGACTTCAAGGTGCTGACAGTGAGGATGGAGAGAAGTAAACAGGGTCAAGAGTATTTGCTTGGCCACTTACCTGGTGGTCCAGAGGTTAGGACTCCATGCTTCCACTAGAGGGGACGTGGGTTCGATCCCAGGTTGGGGAAGTAAGATCCCACATGCCGTGCAGCCCAGCCCCCAAAAAAGCATTTGCTTAAAGGGGGGAGGGGCAGAGTAAACAAGATTTAGGGATCAGCTGACTGGGGATGAGGGAGAGGGATGAGAGCCTCAGATGAGTCAAGGGGGCCAGCTTGGGTGGCTCTGTGGATGACAGAACCACCAAATGATACTGATGACATTGGTGGGGGAAAGGGAGGAGTCTCCCCTTGGATACGCTGGGTTCAGACACCAGGGCGACATCCAGGTGGCGAGCTTCTAAAGGTAGGCGATTAGATGTGATATACGCGTTTGAAACCTGGGAGAATGTAAGAGCTGGAGGGCTAGATCTGGGGGTCATCCACTTACGGTGAGGGAGTTAAAATCACAACAGGATTGCCTGGGACCAGGTGGAGAGAAAAACAGCGGGTGAGAGCAGCATCCCGTGATCCCCAGCACTGGCGGGGCTGGGGAGCAGTTTGGGCAGCTCCAAGGAGCAGCAACAGCTACAAGGCCGGGCAGGCAGGGAGTTCTGAGAAGTGTCTGACAGAGACCAGCGCAGGAGGGAAGTCCAGAAAAAGATCAAGACTGGAGAACGTCCCCTGGTGTGTCCCTTTGGGAGCCGCTGACACGGTGAGAAAAGTTTCAGTGCAGTGGTGGGGGCAGGCTCAGGGCTGGAGGAAAGTGAGGCAGAAACGTGAGGTGAGTGAAGACGGTGCATGTGGGCCTTGCTTTGAAGAAGCTTGCCTCCAAAGGGAAGGGAAAGGTGATAGGTGAGGACACAGTTACAACGGGGAGGACCCGAAGGTGCTTATAACCTGTGGAGGAAGGACAACCAGAAAGGCAGAAGCTGAGGATGCAGGAGAGAGAGGGGATGCTGGGCACACTGCAGGGGAGAAGGGGCAGCGGGATACGGATTCGACTTGAACAGGACTGGATCTTATCTTCTGAGACCGGAGGGTAGACGAGGGCAGAGAGAGATGGATTTATAGACACCACAGAAGTTCAGGCCATGATTTTGTTTTCTTTGAATGAACCAGGAGTTTAGGGTGTCTCCTTGGAGTGAGGAATCAGGGCTGGAGGAAAGTCAGGATGGTTTGGAATAACTGTCCAGTAAAATGAAAGAAACAACGGACCAGTGATAAGACATCAGCATCTGAACAGCTGGTTCAATTAATGCCCATCAGTGCGTGGACCCTGCAGAACTGTGTGAGTGACCAAGGCTGGGGTTCTGTGGGACGTGGGGATGGGGCTCTAGACAGAAATGGGGCTTGGACCTGCCTTGGAAAGCCTGAGGTGCTGTGAGGCCCAGAGGGGAGAGGAGAGAAGCCTTTCCTGGAGCACTCTTCCAGCAGGGCAATGGCCTGGAGGGCAGGAGGGAGAGGCCAGGCACCCTGCAGGGCCGGGGAGAGCATACCAGCCCTGGACGCCCTGGTACCACCCGCAGTCAGCCGTCGAGAGAGACTCCTGAGCCGAGCGTGGCTGCCACCACCAAGCCCGTGAACTCCCTCCCCCGGGGCCACGGAGGTAACTTAGCGTCTCCATCGCCAGTAGCTCTTGCATTTGTCAGCGGCAGCTGCATGATTCCTGGGCTGGAAATCATAAAGCTTTAGGTGTATCTCTCTTGAGCTGACATCCCCTTATAAATAATACAAGGAACGCTTTTATTTTTTTGGCAGAAGACTGCTTTCTCTCTCTCTTCTCTTTTTAGAGTGACCTTCTTTCTCAGTCAAGTTTGGGAATGCCCAAGGGACTCATATCTTGAGCCCTGTGATGGGCCAGGGAATATGGGGGGTGCGGGAGCACACAGGAGCCTTGTATGCTATCCCGCCTCCTCGCACAAACAACGCCCGGATGATCTGGGAGCATCTAGTCAAGTTTAAAACGCAAATTCCCTTTGACCCAGAGAATCATTTGCCCGTGTGCATAAGGACGTGCGCTTTTTTTTTTAAAAAAGGCTTACAGGTTAATAGCAAATATCCTGAACTCAACTAAAAGTGAAACAAGAAGACTGCAGTTTAGCAAACCCATGGCATCATTTAAAGTTCTTCTGCAGGAATGTAAAAGAATGAGATAGACTTATGTGGACTGACAGGGAAAGATCTCCATGGTATATTGTTGAGGGAAAGAAGCACTTCGTAAGAATTTAGAGCATGATATACATAAAATAACATCATACCGTTTATGTGTTTTAAAAGCCCACAAAAATGCTATGTATTTGCTACAAGTACATGTATGTTTATAAATACACAGAGAAAGATGTGGAAGGATGCACACCAAACTGAAGACGATGGATACCTTCGGGAAGGGAACTGAGGTTAGGGTGGTAGCCAGGAGGACTGTACCCTTCTCAGATATATTCTAAGTTCTTAAAAGGGAGAAGGATTTACAGATTATAAAGCTGGAGGTCAAGGAACCTGAACTCTGGGTTAGTCCTTACTATAAGCTTAGGTAAGATATTTCCTTCTGCAGACCTCAGTTTTTCCCATTTATATAATGAGAGAATTGGACTAAATAATCCGGTGGTCCCTTCGAACTCACAAGTTCTAGAACCTTTAAATTGTAAACGTATTGCAAGGACAGGGCTTAAAATTTTCAGGGCTTAATGCCATGGAATCTGGCACTCAGTAGGCACTTAATAAACATCTTTTGAATGGATGTTGAATGTTGAATAAGGATCCTTATACAGTTTTAATATTAGTAACAGGCCAGCTCTTTGCCAGTAAACTCTGCCAGGTGAGCGATCCACCTCCTGGATAAAAGTCAGAGTCATGGCAGTGTGGCAAACACAAATACAGGCTTCGGACGCGTTCAAACCTGGGTTCAAATCCTGCCTCTTTCTCTTACTTGCTGAATGACACGGAGCAAATTTCTGACCCTGAGTCACAGTCAATGATGAGCTGTGACCAAGTACAGTTAGTATTTCTGCTCAAGTGTTGATGTTATGGTCAGCTATTCATTCAACAAACATTTATAGAGCACCATCTGTGTGCCAGCCCAAGGGACACCAACATGAAGAAAACTGACAAGGAGCTTATGGTCTCTTCTTGCCTCCTGCCCCACTGCTGCCCTTGGTGCAGGCCCCTCTGCTCTGAACTGCAGCTGGACAAGCCTGAGGACTTGGAGGGGGAGCAGGCAGGAAAAGGGGTACTAGGCTCTAGAGAGGGCTGCCTGGAGGCGCTGCCCGAGGTGCAGCTACAGGAACTGGGGTGTGGCCGTCTTTGCCTCAATCAGTTGTTCCCTAACCTCTCGGCCTCAGGTCCCTCTTGTGCGGCATGGGGGTAATGACATCAGTCTCCTGGGGTTACTCTGGGCATCAGCTAGACACCAACACTAATAAGGCAGCTAATTTTCTTGAGCTCTTTCTAGGGCTATGAGTGCATCCTCTCGTTAACCCTGACAATGATCTACTCACAAGGAAACACGAACAGAGAAGTTAAGCAACTCGCCCCAAACTTACGGTTACCAGGGGGGAATGGTGTTGGGGGGGAGGGATAAATTGGGAGATTGGGACTGACATATCCACACTACTATATATAAAATAGATGACTAATAAGGACCTGTTGTATAACACAGGGAACTCTACTCAGTACTCTGTGATGGCCTATGTGGGAAAAGAACCCAAAAAAGAGTGGATACATGTATATGTATAACGGATTCACTTTGCTGTCCATCTGAAACTAACACAACATTGTGAATCAACTATACTCCAATAAAAATTATTAAAAAAACACAAAAATTTGCCCCAAATCTCACAGCTTCAGAGGAGCAAATGTGGGATTGGAGGCCAGATGCTGTGACTTCAGTCCGTGTACTGAGACCACTGCGGCCTCCCACCTCCCGCTCACGCGGGTGCCAAGCAACTCAGGGCATAATTCCTTACCGTGCAGCCTAATATAATTATACTTGTGCAACTTGGGTACTATGCTAATGAGCTCTCACGTTCCTCCAGTTCTGCTTCTGCTGCCTTATACATTGGCTGATGGGGAAAAACAGAGGTATTCAGTTATCAGGAGAGAAAAAGTCCTCATCATTTGCGTTCATAGAGGACATGACTCTTTCTCCACACAGGTCTTTGTTTTTAATTAAGAGCAGTAATCAGATAAGCTTGCTTTAATTAACTCCCCCAATGCACCCCATTCTCAGAGCCTCCCTTTGATATTTTCGACATCAAACCTTTCAGCCTAAGATTATCAGCAGACATGTGTCAGATATTTGCCATTTCCTGAACATGCCCGAAAGCTTGGAGTGAACTTCCACCCCTTTCTTTTTGTAGAGACAACGCCCTGCTTCAGAGCAAACACGTTTCGAGTCAGGAAGGGGTTGTCTGGGTTTGCGCCATTAGTTTGTGATTTTTCTTTCTATCTTATCACATTGGTTCCTCTGTTATCACACAAGCATTTGTGTGCATTTCATCTTAACTACGCATCTGCTTAAGCCATAATTTCTGATTTATGGCCATTAGCTCCTAATTACAAGAGGGCTGCCCTTGAAAAGGAAAACCACACGAGCTGAGCGGAATGGAGTTGAAAAGCAAGAGGAAAGATGGATTGAAGTCCTACAGCGAAGGCTGAGCCCTGGGGCCCATCTGTTGGAGCAACATTGTTGCCAGTCCTATAGATTTGTGAGGGTCCCATCTCAGGCTGTGGCTGAATGTGTCTCCTTCTATGGTAGGAAAAAAATATAAAATTCTGACATTCAAACAAAGCTGAAATTTCTGAGGAGGAAATCATCCAGCCTAACAGTTTTTATATGGACTCCCCATTAAAAATAAAAAACCAAAAAACTTTAAGTAAATATGTTTATAGAGAAAACTTTAAATCCAAAACGATCTATAAGTGGAAAACTAGTGGGATTTGCCTTAGCTAGAAAACAACTATAATAAATCCACAGCTATTTTTAAAAATGTTCACCCCCTGCTATTTAAAAGCATCTGGAAAACTGTGCTTTAGGGACGGCTGTATTAGATTCCCATCACTTCACCTGTTTGGAGCAGCAAACACAATGTTATTTCCTGTTTTACAGGTGAGGAAGTGAAGGCTCAGAGAGGGTAACTGGTCTGCCTAAAGTCACACGGCTAGGAAGTGGCAGGGTCATACCTCAAACTGGACCATGCTTGTCCTTGGCTAGGACAGAGGAAATGGAAGACTTGAACAGCAACCGTCAAAGCCTGAGATTCTTTCAGCTATTGGTCATCCAGAGGCAGCAGGGAGATACTCTTACCTAGGGCTGAGGATACAGCTGCTGATGGCTGACTGTCGAGAGGGGGTCCTCACCGTGTCTGTGGCCAGGGACAGAGTACAACTCAACCAGGACTGCAGACTGCCCTCTGGCTGGGAGCTGAGGATGGAGACGTTATCTCTAGAAGCAGAATGCAAGATATTGTCAACATGATGACAACTACAGTAACAGCAATAACTAGATGGTCACCCCTTAGCATGAGCCAGGCATTGTGCTAAGTGCTGACATGCGTAACTTTAATCAGTGCTCACAATACCGTCCCTGAGCGGTGGGAGCCAGTGCTGCACCTCTTACACAGATGACAGTAACGGGATTTGGGGAGGTCAGCTTGGGTCTTGACTAAGGTCACCCAATTCCAACGCCCATGCTGATAACCACTGCTCTTCCTTGGGAAGATAAACACTCTAATATAGATGCTGAGGTATCTCTAATTTTGGAGTAAAGTTTGGCACTGAATTGCATACCAAATGATATGGTCATGGAATATGGCAAGTGTGAAGGCCTTAACTCCTTGCCTACCTAAGCTGGAATGTCTTTGGGGACAGAGACTTAATTGTAGGCCCCCTATTACTGAAAGCAGCACAGGGAGAGGCCTGGGTGGGCCTCTCATTGCTCTGGGTATTCAACGATTATTTTCTGGTTGATATATTCACTCAAATATATATTATATATAATATATAATAAATTTATATATTGATATATACACAAATTTGTTTGTTTGTTTATAGAGCACTCTATGCCAGGCACCATGGGAAGGAACTATAAACATGAACCCAACAATGACCCTGCCCTCAAGACCCCATTATAGCAGAGTAGACATCTATATAAATAACCATAAAAGAAAATTATCAATGCTGTAGATAAAGACAAGATAGGTTCTAAGGAGGACAAGGAGGGAGCCTTGATTTGCTTCTTGGAGGCATAAAGGAAGGAATCAAGTAGTGGCAGTTGAGCTACATCTTGTTTGAAGGTTAGGGCTTGGCTACACAGGCCTGGAAGGAACAGCACACACATAGGTACATAAGGCACGGATGATATGGAAAGCAGGAGCCCCAGGTGGAGGGGGAAGTAAGGGTCAGAATGTGCAGGGCTCAAATGTCAGTCTAAAAAGTCTCTTCTGAGGCAACGGGGAGCGACTGACGGTGTCTGAGAACGGTGGTATGGTAAGTCATGGGCTTCTCTTTGTCTGCGAGAAGTTGGACGGTTCAGTACACCCCCGGGGCTATATGTTATGACCATGGAGTAAGAGCTCTCGTGGGCACTGCGGATAACTCTCCAGGTGGGTGTGGATGTTTCTTCTGCAAACTGGACACAGAGGGCCAGGGGCTCGTCTTGGGCTTTGGTGTAATTGGCTCAGTTCTACTCAGGGTTAACTTACGTCTCTTTTCTGCCACTGCCGCTACAATCCACTGCTGTCTGGACACTAGAAGAAGGCACAAGAAAGAGTCTGTTATCCTTGTGCTGCCAGGGGCTGGGGAAGAACCCAGTCTTTGACGTTAAATAAACTTGGGTTTGAGTCCCACCTCCAACCTTTGCCACTGTGTGATCTTAGGCAAGTCACTTGTCTTCTCTGAGCCTCCTGTGGTCTTTTGTAAAATGTAGCTAATAATCGCCTTCTCCCCCAGAGCTGTGGAGCAGACTGAGATAACCCTTATAAAGATCTCAGCATGGCTCTTGGCAAACAAGCAATGTTAATTAAAGGGTAGCAACCATTACCACTCCTCTTGTTTTAGTACAACTAGTACTGCTATTAATAGCATCATAATTGTCAATGAGCGTTTGCTCTATATTCTTTGCGAGTGCTTGCGAATCAGACACGGGGATGCGGTGGTCGGCTTTCCCAGTGCATTCTGGGAAACTCTGAGCTAATTACAATAGTAGCTATTGTCTTGGGAGCATCCCTTGATTCAACAAATACGCATTACACACGATCCCACTAACCACCTTGCCAGTCTCCCTCCTGGAGTTGAGGAAGCTGACACCCTTGTCCAAGGTCACGCAGCTTTGAATCCCCCAGGTCTGTAAGAGCTACTCAGCTCATGCTCTTAACCAGAGTGCAACCACCCAGTGTACGGGTGTAGACACCCAAACCACAAACCTCAGACACCTGAGCCATCATTTTAATCCTGGTTCCTCAGGCCGGGACCTCCCAGCTTTATTTTTCAGTGAAATCTGGGCAATTCCTTCCCAGAAACCCTGGTCACTTCCTCTGAAGGATGCACCTGCAGCTCCTTGGTCCCTACCCTCAAGGGCCAGTCACTCTCGGGGTCTCTACTAACACCTATTCATCCCCACCAGACTGAAAGAGTCCCTCACAGGCCAAGAACACATCATATTTGTCCCTTTAGCCCCAGGGCAAAGGCTAGAACAGAAGTTCTCTCAGAGAATGCCTGGTGAATCCAATAGAAGAGGGGTCTGTAAATGACGGCCATGGGCCAAATCTAACCTACACATCTGCTCCTATAAATAAAGTTTTATTGGAACACAGCCACCCCCACTCATTTGCATTCTGTCCACTACTGCTTTTGCTCCACGGTGGCAGAGCAGAGTAGTTGCAACAGAGACCACATTGTCTGAAAAGCCTGAAATATTTACTATCTGGCCTTTTAAAGAAAAATTTGTCGACCTCTCCAGTATTAACAAAAAGCATCTTTTGTGAACGACCTCTTGAGAGGCAGAATAATGACCCCACAGATGTCAACATCCTAATCCCTAATCCCAAGAACCTATGACTGTGTTTCCTGACATGTTAAAAAGGGCTGTGCAGATGTGGTTAAGGTTAAGGATCTTGAGACAGGGAGGTTATCCTGGATTATTGGGGTGGGCCCAGTCTAATGACTCCAATCCTTAAAAGCAGAGACCTTTTCCCAGATGTGGTCAGAGGGACACGTGGCTATGGAAGAAGAGTCAGAGATGCAACATTTCTGGCTTTCAGGATGGAAGGGGCCACAAGCCAAGGAATGTGGGTAAACTCTAGAAGCTGGAAAAGGCAAGGAAATGGATTCTCCTCTAGAGTTTCCAGAGGAACACAGCTCTGCTGACACCTTGATTTTAGCCCAGGGAGATTAGACTGGATTTCTAATGAACAGAACTGTAAGTTAATAAGCCATAAAATTTGAGCTAATTTGCTATGACAGCAATAGAAAACCCCTGCAATAGAATAAAAGTATCTTTGTGAGTGACCCTAAATCTTCTTGAGGATCTATATAAATTTTTTCTGATTCGGCTTTTAAACAAACTATTTAAAAATACTTAAAAACTTTAACTGAAGTGGACAGTGTGAGTAGAAGCAGCTTTATTCCTGCTGGTGGCCTGAGTCTCTTCTAAGGCTCTATGCACTGGGGCTGCAGAAGGAACACCAGCCTGGGAGGAAAGGCAACTGAATCCTCGTGTTCTCACTGTGTGGCCTTGGCCTCCTCTCTTCCCTGTTCGGGGTGTCCGGTGTGTGAAATGAGGCGTTTGAGCCAAGATGCTTGGATGCTTAAAAATTATGTGCAATGGAGAGGATGCACTTAGGCCCCCAGAGCAGGAGTCCTTGGCCTTTTATGAGCATTTTTAAAAAAGATTTATTTTTATTTACTTATTTAGGCTGCACCAGGACTTAGCTGCAGCAGGCGGGATCTTCTTTTTCAGTTGTGGCATGTGGACTGTTAGCTGCAGCATGCGTGCACAGAGTCCTACTCACTGGACCACCAGGGAAGTCCCTACGAGCATCTTTTATGAAGACCATGGAACTTCCATTTGCCCAAACGCACAAACACAGACCCAAATTTTAGTGCAGTATCTGAGGGTTCAGAGTATAATCTCTAGAACTCATGTGTGGACACCCCCTCCCTCGACCTACTAGTTCACAGACCCCAGTTAAGGACACTGGTTCCAGCTGACCAACGAAGCTAAAATGTGGTAGGCAAGGGTCCTGGGAAGCGGAGGGAGGGGTTTGCGTGAACAGGGCTACATCTTCTGAAACGCTCATAGAAAGACAAAAGAACTGAAGGGTCTTGCGGCCCAAGCTGTAGCGTTCAAAACAGTGTGGCATGCGCCTTAAAAACAGAGAGGGTGAGTTGTACCTGGAACAAGGTTTCTCGTGCCCGCAAGCAGGGAGGAAGGACAAACATGGGCCGCAGTGGGGGTGGGACTTGAGGCATGATGATAGAGAGGGAGGGGCTTCAGGCCCATTTCCCACCCCAGGAGTCCATGACCCTGATTACAAGAGGGTGTGCCCAGAGATCCTGGTGGGTGCCTGGGCAAGCTAATGTCTCCATAATCCTAAGGCAACTGGCCTTGAACTCTGTAGGAGACAAGGTCTGGGCAGCTGGCCATACTTCCTCACCCACTTCATTGGTTCAATCTTTAATTGAACCCGGCACAGGAATGTCTGCAGAGCACAATGCAACTAACCAAGGTGCAGGCTGGTGTTAATTCAACTGGCACAACTGGACATCTCAAAGTAAATGAGTCTCTAGTCTGGGGGGAAAGAGCCCTTTCAGAAGGGAGCAAATTCAAACACTGAGTCCACCCATGGGGAAACGTCCTCTCTCACTCCGATCAGAGGACGGCTGTACTTCAACCTAAGCTAGAATTTTCTACAGGAGTTTGCTTTGGTGTAAAAGAGGGGATTCTTCTTAAAGGACTTTAAAACCCACTGACCCTTCCACCACAAGAAAGAGTCTCTGGACTTCAAGCTCCATGAGGCAGATCCGCGTTTGCCTGTTCGCGACCATACCTCCTGCCCTAGCACGGGAGGTTCTCATCGATGATGATGATGATGGTGATGATGATGATGTTGTTTATCTGTTGGGTGGGCAAGCAGAGGCCCAGGAAGGGCAGGTGACCTGTCCATGGTCCTGATCTCCTTGGCAGTGCAGCCAGCACTGGAACATGATATGTGGTGCCTGGTTTTCCCCTCATTTCCTGACACGTGGTCAGTGGTTCTTTCTCTTGCCTTGGTGCATGTGACTTTTCAAGAGGAAGTTGGGCCAGGCACTTGTGGACAGGGGGATTGCTGATGAGCAAGAGAAGTAATTAAATGTCTTCTGTTGTATTCCTTTCAGGGGAGTCTTCGCTAGACAACTCCAGCCTGAATGCAAACGTTGCCTGGGAAGTAACACATGAATGCACTGGTACCACATCACAGTGACAGACACAAGTTCACCAGAATGACAGGCCAGTTCCTTGGCAGAGAACAAAGACCTTGACAACAGAAAGGGGAAAGATGGGGTACGTCTGACATGACAGCAGAGCTTAGTCACTGGAGGTGTGGGTGATGGGGTCAACCTGGAAATCAAATCCCGGCCCCATCACTTACTGTGTGAGCTGGGGCCAGTTTCTTGACCTCTCTAAGCTCCAGTTTCCTCTTCTGTAAACCGGGGGTGATAATGGTTACCAACCTCAGAGAGTTGCTGTGAGAACTATGTACGTGAGACAGGTAGGCTGCATGGCCTGGCACAAAGTAAGTCCTCAGGAAAGACTATTAGCACAATGATCACGATGCCCTGTAATGCCAGAGTGGATAAAGCAGGTTGGAGCCCTCGTTCCCCACGAACCCCACTAGCTGGGTATCCAGGCCTTCCAAGCTAGAAAGATGCTTAGAAAGACAGGTGTCCTCTGTGGCATCACTTAAATGTGCTGTTCTGCATGAGGGCCCTGTGATGTAGCTTGGATGTCTTAGAATAATGGAGAAGTGCTTTAAGCTCTTCCTTCTAAGCAAAATTAGGAGGTAAGAGAGTTGTGGGAAAAGAGACGCGGGCAGTCCCAGAGCCCGTCCTACTTCGTAGCAGGGACCGTTACAGTCTGACCAGAGCCTGGGCCCACTGATGAGTAAGTTAACTCAGAATTATGCCCTCAGTGGCAGCGGCAATCTTTGGTTAGACCCAGATCTTTCTACTTGTCGCACCGCAGCCTTGTTTTAGCCAAGTTAAAAGGATGTATGTTGGAAAATGTACAACTTACACTCAACACAGCAACAGAGGACTCCTTTCCAGGGCCTTCATCTCAGATGGGGCCAGCTGGCGTGGAGACACTCTTGGCTGACCCAGGAGTCAGGGGTCATCCACTGACCTCTCGACACTCCCCCCTCCCAACCCAAACTCCCAGCCTAGGTGATGACAGGGCAGCTGCAGACCCTGGGCCAGGAACAGATGGGGCTGTCAGCTGCCGCACCCCTCCCTCCACGAGTAATGAGCAGGTTCCAGGCCCGGGGGAACAGCGGAAAGCATTTCTCCATTAATCTAAGGAGGTTGACGCCACAGTCTAAGTTACTCCGCCAGGGCCCTGGTGTAGGCGGGTACACGTTTAAATGCTGCCGCGCTGGCCACCTGGCTTTCTGAGCACGTAGCCACGTTTCCAGCCTGGAAGGCCCGTTACACTTGGATCTAATACCCAACATGGGGAAATGCGACTTTTCATAATTTGAACAAGTCTCCCAAAGAAATTCACCTCCAGCTGAAGCACCAATCGCTCTCTCTCCCAGGGTGGGTTTGAATCCTAATTGAGAGCTCAGTTTGGAGACAGACCTTGGCCCAATCCCTCAGGCTCCAATCCAACCCTCTTTCCCCAGGTGATGAGGCAATGAAGAGGGGAGTGCAGGGCTGAGCTGTCAGGACGGGCAGGAGCTCGGGCTGGCCCTGGGGCAGGAACTGGGGCTCTGCTCTGCACGGGCTCTAGAACCCAGTGGCGTGCTGTGTTTCTTTGCATTGTTGATAACCAATGTAGCTGTGCTGCGGCCAGACAGCATGGTTTGCATGACACTAATCCTCTGAAATTGAGACTTGAGAAGTGCTGAGGCTTCTCTGTGGCCACTTTTCCCCAGTCTTCCCCCACTCCTATGCTATTATTGAAACCCACGCTCTGTGGAAGTTCCAAGTCTAAGTTACAAGACAGCGAGTCAGGACCGAGGCCTACTGGGCATTAGGAGATGCTTCCCGAAAACCACCCTGGGCTCAGGGCCGGCTTCACAGGCTTCCAGCCCGTGCCCAGAGGGGCCTGTGCTTGGTGTGACACTCTGCTGTGACTGCCTGGAATTCCGAACCGATTCTGAACAAGAAGCCCCACGTTCTCCTTCCACGGTGGACCCACAGATGGTGCCCGTCAGTCCTGCCTGGGGTTCGGGGGCGCTTCATGGGGACACGGTGGGCTTCCATGGGCCACTTCGAAAGGGGAAGACAGGTGCGAGAGAGGGAAGGAGCAAGAGGAAGAGAGCCTTTCTTTCCCACTGATCTCACTCGGGCACACTGGTCAACCCTCACTTCCTAGAACATTCCTCATTTGCCCTGACTCACTTTTCTCCAGAGCTCCTGCATCTGGCTCCTTCTTCTTTTTTTTTTTTTTTTTTGCGGTACGCAGGCCTCTCACTGTTGTGGCCTCTCCCGTTGCGGAGCACAGGCTCCGGACGCGCAGGCTCAGTGACCATGGCTCACGGGCCCAGCTGTTCCGCGGCATGTGGGATCTTCCCTGACCGGGGCACAAACCCGTGTGCCCTGCATCGGCAGGCGGACTCTCAACCACTGTGCCACTAGGGAAGCCCTGGCTCCTTCTTTTAATCCAGGTTTCAGTTCAGTTCTTCCTCTCAGAGAGGCCATGTCTACCTCCCGTGTTATTCATCAGAGCTCTGCGTTCTCTGTCTTTGTAATTCCTACTGTATCCCAGCATTTTATTCATCAGTCTGTCCACTGTATTCGTGGGCGGGGACACATACACACACACACACACACGCGCGCTCGCTCATCACAATGTGGGTTCCACGAAGGCAGAGACCATATCTGTGCTCTCCTCCCTCACTACTCCCTCAGGAATTTAACTTCCGCCTGACCTCGGGCAAGTTATTCAATCTCCCTGCATCGCTAAGATGGAGAAACATGATGACAAGAAGCGTGGAATAAGACAGACACTCGGCGCAGTGTCTGGTGTGGACCACGCAGAATCAATCACATGAATGAATGAATGGAGCTGATGACGGCTGAGCCCCTGCCAGGTGAAAGGCACTAAACCTGGGTCCGATTCTTTCACTTACTTCTTATTATCAACCCGTCTTACAAATGAAGGGACTGAGGCTCAGAGAGGTTGAATAACTCACAGAAGGTCATGCAGACATGAACCGCTGGATCCCTGACTGGAAATGAGGCTGGCTGAAATGCAGCGCCTGCGCCCTCCCCAAGCTGCCTCCACTTCCAGTTGCAAGAACCCCATGCATCGCCTGGGCTCTTCCAGGTACAAGATGCATTGCTTCACACCTGGGGTTCTATGATCATTTCACCCCTCGCACAACCCTGAGACGCAGGTGAGGGCCCCTCCAGTGTCGGGAAGCATGAGTCAGGTACTGGGCGGACACTGGAGATTCGGACAAGGAAAAGGCACCAGACGTCCAGGCGAGACGAAGATGTAAAGCCCCAGAGACAAAAGATCATGAAAATGCAGACAGAAAGCTAGGGTTCAGATTGGATTCCTGGGGGCCCAGGGACTAGAGCTCAGAAAAGCTGGATGGGAACCAGGGGTGAGCACGAGGCTTGTCACCTGAGCAAAGACAGATAAAAATATCTCCTATTAGGAGGAGGGTGCAGGCAGGGTCCCTTTAAGGCCTGAGGGGATCCCCTATAAACAGAGACCAGAGCGATGTCTGTAACCACCTGTGACCTCACTGCCAGGACCTCATGCGACAGGTGAGAACCTGCTCCTTGTTCTTTGTCACACCTTCTGTCCAGCGTGTCCCTGCACCTCCAAGCCCAGACTCTCTGCCTCTTTCCAATCTTGTTATTTTTAGAATTTTTACTGTTTATTAGAAAAGCAATCTATTGCTATGCAAGTAAAAATGGTTTAAAAGTTTTGCTCATTCACACACACACAAAAGAACACAGAATACTAGTATATACAGCCATTAATTCCCATTATGATTAATGCAAAAGTCCTAGCATTTCTATTAACGGAGAGGCCAGCCAAGCATCGAGCGGGTAATACTGACGCCAGGGGTTTGTAATTACAGATGTTAGTTCTGTTATGACACTAATAAAACTGGAGGAGGGGAGGCGGAGGGGGTTCTTGAACGTGACCCTGAGCTGGAAGCAGCTGCAGCATCAGGATTAGCCGTTTCACCAGCAATTTGGCAGCTGTGGAAACTTGCAGGGCGTGGCAGAAATCCTTACAATGTTTGTGTGGGAGCCATTTTTGCACAAACTGAGGACGTTTGAGATAAAGCCCTTGATTTAGAGGCTAGAACATGGCAAGTCCACTGGGTCTCTGTCACACTGATGCTGAGAATGAACATCTTCATGGGAAAGTCGGAGGCTACACGCTGCTGAGCAGCTGTCACCAGCCCAGGACTGCATCAAGGAGAGAATGTGCTCACGGCCTCCTATCGAGGTTTAAAGTACATGACTTATACGAGCAAAATCTCCCAAAGAGGACGCGAGTACAGCTAGGGACGTGTGTGCATGCTCGTTGCAGAAATTTGAGAAAATCTACATAAGCCTGAAAAAAATAAAAATTTAGGTCACCAGTAATGCCTTCCCAATGTATTAGAACGTTGGTGTGTTTCCTTCCAGTCTTTTTTCTGGACTGGGCGTGGTCAGCTCTAACACAGATGCCTGGTTCTTCCCACGGGCTGGACCACAGCCCACACACAACTCTCTCTCCTTCCCTGCTGCCCGGCTCACCCACACCTCCCGCCACTCGGCAGCTGGCCCTGCCCACACCCCAGTAAGAGGTGGCTGGCTGGTCCCGGGAGGAACCACACCTGACGGGTAACTCAGGGCATCCCGCCCCTGACTGTCTCATTGTCTGCACAAAGAAAACGTCTCTCCCTGTCGCCCAGGCTTTGCTGCAGAGGCTGACATGGAGGTGGACACGCCACAGCAAGATGGGCAGCTATGATTTCCAGACACATAACGTGTCAAGGCTACAGAGGGAGCTCAGGGCGACAGGACGCCACGGGCCATCCGCAGGGTGACAGCCAGGGCTGTGTGCCCGCCGGGACACCTCCAACCACTCCCAGCGGGGCAGCCCACTCGTGGCCTGTGCAGCCTGGGACTTGGCTGGAGTCGGCGGGAGGCGGCCTGTCTGTCTTCTTAGGGAGGAGAGAAGCCCTGACATTGAAGCTGAGGGCCAACGCTCTAATCTTGCACCCTTGACCAGCTGCTGCCTCTGTGAAATAACACTCATTATCCTGTGCAGACACAGCCCACACTCCTGCAGCACTTACATGCCCCGACGCTGGTCACCTAGTGACTCACTCCACCCTCACTCACAAGCTACGAGGTGGGGAGTGAGCGGAGTATACGGAACGTCCCCTCTGTAGGTCAACAGGGGTCAACTCTTGGCCATTTCATGTGGTTTGCCCGGTAGTGCTATGTCCACTTTACAGATGAGGGAATTAGGCCCAGACTGGATGTGTGACCTGCCCGAGATCACACACTGGAGGACACTTTGCAGCCATTCCTCCAGACTGTCTCCTCAAACGCTCGGCGAACCGGGCTCTAGGCGTTTGGCAGTAACACGGAGACGTCACCACCAGCGGGGAAGCATCCTGCCTCTGCTCGCCTGAGGCGGCCAGTTATTCCTCCCATGCCCTGGCGCGCCTGAGTCCCCAGACCCCCAGACCTGAGAGGGGCAGCACTGCCCACCGGAAGCTGCAGAGCTCCCCAGGGTGCAGCCCACCTGCCACGCCCAGCCCCAGCCGCCTCCTGGTAGCTTACCTCTCTGTGTCGCTGTCGCTGGATACCACCTCTTCCAAGGCTGCCTGCAGGTCGGCGATCCGCCGGATGGACGTCTCCAGGTCTGTCTGGAGGGTCTGTCTCACTGCAGCGAGCTCCTCCACGTACTTCTCCTGGAGACAGAGACCACAGCACACGCTGGCCTTGGGCAAGACCCCCACCCGCCTACGAGAGCTCTGGGGAGGAGCCTAGAGCTCACTGGGACCCTGCGATGTGGCGCGTGCCCACGAGGGGCTCTCTCTATGGACAGGCTCGTGGACCCTCAGATGCTCTGGATTTTATAGAGGAGGAAGTGGATGCCTGGGGGCTCCAGGGCACGGCCCCGCACAGAGCTCACTCACCCACACGGGGGGTGCCGGCCCCAAGTGGACACCCTGGATAGATGGGTCAATGGATAAGTCAATGTATGTTTCCCAGGAGAGTTGCGGAGGCTGGTTCTAGAAGCGGAGTCTCTGTCCCAGGGATGGATGTGGAGTGGGAGATTGGGGGGAGGGCAGAACAAGAACGGGTCCCTCACAGCTCTGTCACCTAGACCCCCCCCAACGTTCCATCCTCAAAGGCAGCAAAAGGCAAAGATGGAAACCCCAGTGGGGGTCCCCGCGGAGCCGGCCGGCACCGCTGGCGCTCACTGAGGCTCCCCGCGGAGCCGGCCAGTACCGCTGGCGCTCATTGAGACCTTTCCACGCCCAGCATTGTGCTCAGCGTTTCACGCTCCTGGCCTCACTCACTCCTCACAAGTCTGGCACGTGGCTCTTATTACTGATCCCATTTCACAGATGAGGAAATGAGGCCTGGGGGGCCGCAAGCTTGAACTGGAACTCGAGCTGGAACCCAAGCTTGGTGCACCTGACTCTCCATGCTCATCCCGTTACTTTCTGCCCTGACTGGATTTTTGTCCAGACTCTCTGGAAAATCTCTGACTTTCATTTGTAACGTTATTCCCACACGCCTCCCCTTTAACACAATGACTGTCAACTGAGGGTGAATTTGCCCTCCAGGGGACATCAGACGACGTCCAGAGGCGTTTCTGGTTGTCACACTTGGGAGTCTGACGGCATCTAGCAGAGTAGAGGCCAAGGGCGCTGCCCAGCATCTTACAACGCACAAGGCAACCTCCACCATGAAGGATTACTTCACACAAATGTCAACAGTGTCCAGCCTCAGAAACCCTGGGTTAAACCCAGAAACCCACCTTCTGGGGATTAATCCCATGGGGTGTAAACTAAAACACAGAGCAAGGTTCTGTAACCAAGGATGCCTGGGGCTGTGCTACTGATGACACAAGAGGCTGAGAGCCACCTTGTCACCCAGCAACGGGGACTGGTTACGGAAATCACAGCGCGTCACTTTGATTCTATTAGGCAGACGTCAACGTTAGAAATAAGGATGGTGGCGGTGTGGAACGCCTTCTGTGAAATACCATTAAGCAAGCAGAAGAGAACAGAGAATATCGTGCCCAAGTCTACGTGCGAATAGCACACATGCAGTTGGGAAAACACTTGGAGAGCTGAGAATATTTATGGATGGGAGCAAAGAGGGGTTATGGATAGGATTTTTCTTTTGAGCTGCTCTAATGATGTCAAGTTTCTTTTTTGACTGCTGTCTTTTAAGAAACATGTATATACCAACCGATGAGAGCATGAAGGGGTGAAAACTAAGAATTGAGGGTCAATCTAAGTACAATTCCCAGCTCCCCACGCAACCCACTAGCTGTGGGACGTGAACGGTTCACAGTCCCTCTCTGAGCCTGGGATTGTTTTTCTTTATTTTGTAGATGAGGAAATCGAGGCCACTGAAGTCACTCAAGGCTGCAAGGAGGGGAACCCCGGTCTGCCCCACTCCCAGGCCAGTGATCTTTCTGGGGCTCTGTTTGCCCGCCCCAGTGAAAGCCAGCGGGGACCAGGGCTGCTCCCTGTCACAGGGACACGCTCAGCTCTGCATACGTAGCAGACCAGCTTGTCCATTCACGGTATTGTAAATCTGTGTCTTTACACTGATTTTGAGTCTTCTCCAATTTGAGAGAGAGAGCGAGCAAAGACCAAGAAAGCCAAAGAAGCAAGCCCAGCTGACGAGGGAAGGGGCGGCGTGGAGAGGTGGGGGAGTGGTGCCCTGGGTTGAAACAGCCAGCTGTGAAATCCCCATCTTGGTGCTGACAAGGTGAGAAACGGTCTGAGGCAGGGCCCCAGACAGGAGGTCGGTGGACTGTCAGAGGAAATAACATACCGTGGGACGGCGAGGGGGGTGTTCGTCCAGGATGCGAGCTCGTCAGCTCATAAAGACACCTAGGAAAATGGCTGGGCACATGATCCCAGGAGATTACAGAAGCGTCACCCGAGCGCTGCTTCTTGCTAGTGGGCCGGGATGACAGCGTCCCTGGGAGGCGAGGGGCCGAGGCACCTGTGTATCTGTGAGACATGGAGATGCTACCCACGTCCATGTCTGGGCCATTCCAGGCACGTGGTGAACGTTTCTTTTAGAAATGAGGAAACTCATCTCTCACCAGAACAGCAAAAAGACCCACCCAAGGTCATGTAGCTGGGAGACCACAAAACTAGACAGCCAAGCCTTGGGTTCTCAGGTGAGGCCCTTAGGCCCTCACACGAGCTGAGAGAGAGAAGCCCAGATGTCCCCTCCTGGCTGTGCCTGGGTGACCTTGGCCCATGTCAACGTCACACGGAGGGAGCAACGAGGTCTTACAGTCTCGATCCGCGAGAAGCCTCCTGGCGGACAGAGGACAGGGAAAGGAAGGATGCTGGGTCTCCGGGACAGGTGGCTCTGAGCCAGGACCAAGCAGGTGAGCAGAGGAAATAGGGACCTGAGATGCATCAGATCCATAATATCATGAAAGTGAAAGTAGGCTCTGGAGCCAGGATGCCTGCGTTCAAATCCCAGCTCTACCACTCACTGGCTGTGTGACTTTCAGCAAGTTATTCAACCTCTCTGACCCCCACGGGTAAAATGGGGGCAGCCGTAGTCCCCTTCCCAGGGCTGTTGTGAGGATCGAATGAGCTTGGCAGAGAGGAAAGGCTTGGCCAGTGGTGGCATCGCTACGTCTTAACGCTCAGAGAACGACGAGCAACTGTGTGGGTGTCCCCACGTCACCGGCTGGGGGGGGCGGTTTGCCAAGGTCACGCAGAGAATAAGGAGGCTGGCATGCAGGGCTCTGAAAGCTTTCTCACCATCTGCAGAGGAAAGACGGGGGTGGAAAGCAAGGGCAGCTTAGAGGATGAGTTAGCTAGACAGGGCGAGGACAGCTGAGAGCAAGAAAACCATCCACAGACAGGTGAGGCCTGTGCTGCCGGGGACCTGCCGCTACTGCCTCCCTCCACTGTGCCCCTTGCCCTCCGCGCCCCACCCCCATCTGCCTGGGGTCACGCCTCAGGCTCAGCAGGAACCTCCCAGGGAGACGGATTTGGGAAATTCAGTCTGTGTAATCAGCAAACCTTTCCTGTTTCAACTTGAAAACCAACTAGTTTGCTGATTGCCGAGACCAAGTCGTTAGGCGAAATGGATGCGGTGCCCACACTAGTCTCCTGGGGGCAGACAAAACAAGGCCTAAGCCAGAGACGGCTCGAGAGACATGGAGGGGAGGGTGGTGCACCAGGAGAAGGGGGCACAGGGGAGGCCCCTTCTGGGGCCTTCTTCCACCTCCATGAGCAGCAGCGCTCAGGATCGTGTCAGGACTGCTATGCAAATGGGACTGTGCTTTGAGGCCAAGTACGAGCTCGGTCTTCTCTGTTTTACTCTGTCTTTGCGGGCTTGGAGCAGGAAGAAGTTGTGGGGGGGAAATTAGGGAACAAAAGTATTTAGACAGTAAGATGTGTACAACAGAAACCTACTAATAAACATACCATGTGTCCATATTACTCCACAGCTACCATGTAGTGATATACATTGTAATAGACACACAACATGCTAACGTAGATTATTATATATTCATTATATATATATACACACACACTGTCATACCATTCATTCAATAAGCATCTACTGAGCATGAACTATGTACCAGCAGCACCGATCTAGGCACAGGCTGTGCAGATAAAATCCTAACTTCCATGAGCATCATTCTTTCAGGGCCCTGATCTTTCTGTATTGCTGCCATCTAGAACAGAGCAGGCACCCAATATGTCTTGGGATTGAGTGAATGGCGTTACCGCATGACTGTAAGAGCTGAATGAAGGAGGGACACACACTAAGGCGCACATACTACACACCACGCACACAGAGATCAACACAAGACTACGACGTATGTGTACGCACCAGCCTCCCCTGCATCGCATGAGAGAGTCATCAACCCTTGTTAAACTCCCAAGCTGCTCCCCCTGGAACGTGCTGTGTGGAGTTGCCCGTGTTGGGAGCAGTTTGTACGATAATCAGTGGCTGCAATGAAAATCATCTCCTCTTGTAAGTTCCATTAGAGGCTAATATTTAAAACTGTTGTCTGGGATCTCTGCCCCGGGCACCTCAATCTTCAGAGGACCCTCTCCTGCCTGCAGATGCACGGGACTCTCCTATGTCACTTTCTGCGGCTCTGGAGGTTGCCTCTCTCAACTTTGGAGGTGTCCCGCAAGGCCTCCCAAAGTTAATTTCACCTAATTTATATTATAGATCAGACTATCTCAAAACATCCTCAAAACGTGATGAAAATTCACCTTGTTATTCTTTTCTGATGTGCTAATGACAAATAGAAACTTCATGTTACAGAGCCTGGTGTTAAGAAAAAATTATACGCACCTGCATATGCTGTGTAACTGTGTATAAATGTACGTTTATATAAAGTATACATGTAGTATATAGAAATGTAAATGTATAAATGTAAATACATAAATATGTATACGTGTGAATGTGTGTTCTCATGTGTATTTACAGATTCACACACAAATATTCCCAGTCTGACACACAGCACATACTTAATAAGTATTTGTGAATAGTTCATAAATGAACGTATTTATTTCTATTTCTCACGTGGGCAGGCGTGCTACTAAATGTTTGAAAAAAAACCTTATCTCACGCAATCTTTATAAAAACCCTCAGAATCACATACAATATAAACACATAAAAAGTAACGTGAGAACACTGCAACAAACTCGTTGCAGAGCTATTATCTCTGTGCAGTGAGATATCAGGTGACTTCCCCCCCCTTATACTTCTCCCGATATTCTGCAAAGAATATGATTTACTTTTATTATCAGAAAATTAAAAATCTAGGACTTCATTTCTCTCTGCACTGCAATCACCAATCCCCTGGTCCACCTGCTCAATGCCTCGCATGGCAGCCTCATCATCCCCATTCTACAGATGAGCAGGCTGAGCCTCAGGAAGGTTAAGTCACTTGCCCAGGGACACGCACCCAAGACATGACAGGCTAGAGTGGACCCAGGTCTCCTGACCCCAGCCCACAGCTATTTTCCCCTTTGCTTCTATTTGCTCCTGCTTCATCCAAGGATGACTGTGTCTCCAGAGCTGGGGGGAGTCTTCCCAGAAAGCAAGGTTATGAGGAACTGCCATTGTTTCATTCAAATTGTCCAAGGGTCACTTGCCTGGGAGAAAGGAGGCTATGGGGGAAAGTAAAGGCCCCGTGCATTGTGTCCTGGCAAGAGCTCTGAGGCCATATTGGCATGGAGTGAGCATGAGCAGGAAGCGTTCAGTCCCATTTTGGGAAAGAGTTGGGGCACCCCTTAGAAAACCCCAAGTGGCACATCAGATTCTCTTATTTAAGACTGAAAAAGAGCCCAACCTCCAGCTGTAAGGGGACTAAGGAGAAGGTAGTTGTCACTAGACAATGTCCTTTCTTCATAATCATCCTGCAAAGTGTTTTATTTTAATGATGTGGTGACAGACACAGAGAGACTCATCAAAGATCCCAAAGTCACCCAGCTAGACAGTGACACGTAGGTTCAAGCTCAGGCCTGCCTGTTTCCAAAGGGTCAGGAAACACCTCATGACTCCTCCTGTCCTTTTCTTTGCCTGTGGCAGGCATGCCTAATCGATCACTGCACAGACCCAGGCAATGTGGGGCCTGAGTCCTTTCTCTGAACCACCAAGCTAAGTGCTTCACCCCAGTACTGCCCTGTGCTCCATCCACCAGCATCTACTGGAACTCCCAACTCTGCCACACTTCAAATGATCTCAATCCTCCTGGAAATGCCTCCTGAATCCGCAGAGAAGACACTTACATAAGTTGGTTGCAGGTGTGGGGGGGCTGGTATTTCTGGTATTTCTCCTTGAATACTGATGAGTGCTCTATGAAACCGAGGGAAGCTGAAGCCCAACCACACTTAGGGAGGGACCCTGGCTGGTAGGGAGGGACCCTGGCTGGTGGGGAGGGGGAGATGCAAACTACCAACAACATGGGAGCAGCAGGAAAAGCTCTGGCTTTAGGATGAGATGAACCCTGAGGCACTATGTGAATTTTGAAGAATTACTGACCCTTCCTTACTTTTAGTTCCTCATCTGTTAAAATGACAGTGTTATTCTGCAACAAACAGTATTGCAAGGAACAAGTGAAATAATGTAAAACTGCGTATATCTGGTATACCTAATACTGTGGCACGTACTTGATACATAACAAAGGTTCCCATTTCCTTCTTTCAGAGTAAAGACTCCGAAAACATGAAACCTGCAGGGACTGTATAGTGAGGATAGCCTCATTTCTCAGAAAATGAATTCTATGAACCTGATACTTTTCTGTTGAAGCCAGAAGGATTTAATGCAATACCTCCAAGGAGCCTGTATCAGTCAGGAAAATAGAAATCACTCTAGATCATTCAGCCAAAGGAATTTAATATAGGGAATTGGTTTTTCAGGTGATGGAAAAGATGAGAAGCCAGAAGAGATTAACAGCTACAGGAAGGCACTGCCAACCTAGGGCTGGAAGGAAAAGCCAAAAAGTTGGGCCATCCAATGGGCAACAGCAGGGCTGCCCAATGGGAGCTGCAGTCAGGGAGGAGGGTCCCAAATGGGATCCGGAATTACAGAGGCTGGGCTGCAGTCAGGGATGCCCCCCACCCCCGACCCCAAGGCAGTGCGAGAGAGGGAGAAATACACTGGTTCTTGCACTCCTCCTGTCTTTCAACTGTCCCTCACTGCCGTTCACTTCGCTGAACCTACCAGAAGGTAAGCTCTTAAAACTGTTTAGAGCACAGCAGAGAAACGGTGGGAGCCAATCTGAGAGCAAACAGGAGAATTACTGGTACAGAGCACAGAGGCATCTGGGCTATAGCCAGGCTTCGTTATTAAAAACAGATGAGGGTGTTTTCAGTCTGTAAAAATTCATCCAACTGGACACTTCTAAGATTTGCACACTCTTCTAGTTGTATATTTCAAGGAAAACATTACAATAAATCCAGAATTAACGACTGTCAAGTGTCACAACCAAATGCTGGATTACAACCACCAGTCTGGATTAGTTATTTATTGCTACGTAACAAATTGCCTCAACAGCCAGTCACTTTGAAATATCAAATGTCCTTCTCGCTCATGGTTTTCTGTGGGTCAGGAATTCAGAGGCGGCTTATCTGTGTGGTTCTGGCTCATGGTCTATGGTAGGATGAATAAGGCCCCCAAAGATGTCCACGTCCTAATCCCCGGAACATGTTCACTTAGATGGCAAAAGGAATTTTGCAGATGTGACTAAATTAAAAATCTTAAGATGAGCGTTTATCCTGGAGTATGTGGATAAGCTGGGTGGCCCCTAAGTGTAATCGTAAGGGTCCTTATAAAAGGGAGGTGAGAGGGTCAGTGGGGAAGAAAACAGTGCTGTGATGATGGAATCATGGATAGGAGTGATGCAGCCAGGAGCCAAGAAATGCCGGCTGCCTCTAGAAGCTGGACGATGCAAGGAATGGATCACCCCCTGGGGCCTCCAGAAGGAGCCAGCCATCCTTCCACCTTGATTTTAACCCCTTAAGACTCATTTTGGACTTCCGACCTTCATAACTATCAGAGAATAAACTGTGTGATTTTAAAGTTACTATGTTTGTGGTAATTTGCTGCAACAGCAATGGGAAACCTACACAGGATTTGTCATGATGTCACAGTGAAGATGTCAGCCAGGGCCATGGTTGTCTAAAGGCCGCCCTGAAGCTGGAGAGTCCTTTTTAGAAAGCTCACCGACATGGCTATCGGCTGGAGGCCTTAGTTCCCTGCCATGAGGGCCGCCACTGAGCTGCTTGAGTGTCCTCATGACATGGTGGCTGGCTTTACCAGAGCAAGTGATCCAAGGGAGAGCAAGGCAAATGCCAAAGACCTTTTATAACCTAGCCTCCAAATGACATACCACTGCTCCTGACCATCTATTGGTCACACAGACCAACTCCGATACAGTACGGAGGAGGCTACAGAGGGGTGTGAAGGCAGAGATGGGGACCGCTGAGAACCATCTTGGAGGCTGGCCCCCACAGTAACACTGACACTTCTTCACCCACAGGCCCCAGCTCCAGTGACTCCCTCACCCACAAAGGAAAACCCTGTAGGAACCCTGAGCTGCTTCTTGTTTCTTGGAGCACATCTGTTTATAGGTTGTACAATGTCCCCCCCAAAGATATGTTGAAATCCTAATCCCCAGCAGTTCAGAATGCAACTGTATTTGGAGTCAGGGTCTTTACAGAGGCAATCAAGTTAAAACAAGGTCATGAGAGAGGGACCTAATCCAACATGACCGGTGCTCTTATGAGAAGAGGGAAATTTGGAAATGACGACAGTCATGCACAGAGGGAAGATGATGCGAAGCCATAGAGGGAGAGCGCCGCGTGGAGACGAAAGATGCACGAGTTGCACCTATAATCTAAAGAACGTCAAAGATTGCCGGCAAACCACCAGGAGAGAGGCATGGGACAGTTTCTTCTCTAGCGCCTTCAGGGGAGCGAGGCCCTGCGGACGACATCTTGATTTCAGATTTCTAGTCTCCAGGATGTGAGACAATGCGTTGCTGTTTTACCGAGCTACCCGGTTTGTGGTGCTTGGTTACAGCAGCCCGAGCAAACTAATATAACACCGTGTCATCTTTTATTTTTCTTTTATACATCATTACCTTTCTTTTCTGGTTCTAATAGGGTTCATTACACAGAATTTAGAAAATAGAGTTGCCAAAGGAAAAAAAACATTAAAAATTGCCCTTCAGTCTGTTACCTCGGGGACAGCCCCTCTTGATGACTATGTTGGTGTGTCTCCATCCTGTGTTCACTTCTTCATGTGTGTATAGACACATCTATTGGACATGCACTGGGGCAAAAGAGTTTTATAGGAAAGGCAGAATGGAGTTAGCCAGGCGGACAAGCAGGGGACCGTGGCGCCCCTGCCCTGCCAGGACTCTCCGGTATCTCCAGGCAGAAGAACGCGTGGGGCTCCAGGCGCCTGCTTGCTATCTTTCATTTCCCTTCTCATTTTTTCAAGCTGATTGTTTTTAAATGCCCCCAGCTACTACCTGAGGGCCTTTATCGCTTTCTGGAAAGTTAATATTTTAGGTAACTTGGGCTGTTCTAGATGATAAAGAGCCGGCCTGCAGAAAGTCTCAGATATATTTGCTATGCACGTCCACGCATCACGTAAACATCTGTGGACACACATACCATATACCAGGGGCCCAAAGTGAGGCTCAGGGCAGGAAGCCACCTGGCCAAGGTTGCTGGGGCCACTGGGTGGCAGAAGCAGAACTGGAGTCTTTCCTACCCAGCTCATCTCTCTGTCAGCAAGTGTGTGCCTCTCTCCTTTCTCTGTTCTCACACTTCGGATGAGCCATTTTTGCCTAAACCCTGGCTCCAGCTACTCAAGTCATAACAGTGCCACGGGCTGGGGCTACAGTTATGAGAAGGGGGCTCTGAACTTGATTCTTGTGGTCCCAAGAATTTCTCCTGATGAGTGGCGAGTGGCAGAAGGCACAGCCTCCTTGGAAGGGCATGAGACCCTCAAACACAGAAGGGGAATGTGGCTGAGGGTTTGCAAATAAAACTTTAAAAAAACCTCTCTAAGGTTCCTTACAGCTCTAACTACTCAGAGCTTGTAGCCCTCCCAGCCCTAGAACCGCCCCAACCTGTGACTACTGCTGCAGCATCTTCAGAAAGGGACAAAGAACTGTCACCGGAGTGCAACTCTCTCAAGGTTGGCACCCGCAGGGCCCTCACAAAACCTCCAGCTGCAGAAAGACATCCTGACCTGGCGTGAATCCAAACACCCCACTCCCCACTTCCCAGAGCTGCCCACCCAACTGCTTCCTACAAAAAGGAAAAAAGGCATTTCATTTTTTTCTGCTCCAGTGCAAATATGACATATCTGTGCCACCTGATTTTCCTGACAAATAATTATATCAACGTAATTAAGCCTCAAATGTGGAAATTCTCTGTACCATGTACACCGACACCACACTTCCCTCATCAGAGGGCCGTTGCTCCAGGCAGTAATTATCAAGCCACCTTTGACATGTCTTATTTCAATTTAAATGGAAATGAAGCTCATAGATCTTCCCAGCCCACGATCCCACATGACTGCAGAAATAGAGACACTATTGAAACTCTGAACTTTGAATTACTGAACTTTTGAACCGGACTCTGAAACTTCTCAAGGGGCCTCAGGTTTTGCATCCAAAGAAGTTAAAGTGAGAGAACAACTTATTCCTATGTACCCCTGGTCCCTTCTCTGATCCTCAAGTACAGTATCTCATATCAACACAGTGGGCTTATCTCTTGCCTCTTTCCCCAGCTCTCCATCCCCTGTAAATTTAGTCTTCATCACCAGCTCCTGAGGGTTCTCATCGTCTTGGTCCTCCTCTTCAATCCAGCCCCCTCTCCAATCCACCTTCCATACAGCATCCAAGGGAGAATCTTTTTAATCCAACTGAGTCCTCTCCTGCTTAAGAGACTTCAGTGCCTCTTCACCTCACCAAGTCCAGACTGTGCAGTTGAGCCTATCAAGGCTTTCACAGTCTTTCTTCCAACTCACCTTCCAAGGTTCCTCTCCTTCCATGGCCAACAGTGCACCCACACATCAGTACTTCCCACAGTGCTCAAACATGCCATGTCCTTTCATGCCTCTGTGCCTTTGGACCTACCATTCCTCCACCTGGAGTGCTCTTCTCTACTCTGACAAGTGAACTCCTATTCATCCCTCAAGACCCATTCCACAGCCAACTCTTCTGGGATGGCCTCTCTGGCTCCCCTGGGTAGAATCAGCCACTTTCATCTCTGTGTTTTGGGACAAGTCACTGAGTTAAGCATACATGTCCATCAGACTGTAATTAATTTCCAATTTCTAATTTCCTGCTATACTGAGCTCCTTATGAGTAGGGTTATACTCAGCCTAATATCCCCAATGCCTAATGCAGTAGCTAGAACTTAGAAGTCACCCCATAAATACTCAGCTTTCAATTCTCCCAGCTCTACATTCACGGTGGGGGCCGTAGGCAGCGGGTCTGACCACCACAGGTCTTCAACTCACACAGACATGGGCTTGCAACCCAGCTCCACCACTTGCGGCATGACTGTGAGCAAGCCTGTCACCCACCTCCCTGACCCTCAGTCTCCTCACCTGTAAAGTGGGAGTACTGACAGCATCATTGTGCTGTGGGACTAGCTGAGGATTCATGGGTGGAAGGCGCTTGAAATGTCGGATAAAACACAGCAAGTTTCATGCTCGATAAACATCAGCGCTCTTTCCTGCTCTCAGAACTACTGGGTGACACCTTGTGAAACACAGCAAGCTTGGGGGGTTCTCTTCTCCCCCATTCCATTTCTCCTGGCCCTCCCACACGCCTCATTTAGGCATCTGGTGACCTCAGTCTCACACCCCACTGGCCACACCATTTTAATGCCCCAAACATGGTCCCCCACATCCTTCCAGTCCCCTCTCCACCAGAACACGTTCATATTTTGTACCACTCCACCACTGCCAGGTCCCAAGTCACGCAAACATGCCCCCACATCAGATAAAATCCTGACTGCCAATGTGCCGACCCCCCAGGGCAGGTTAGGTCTCATCCCTGCCAGCATCCGTATGTGTCCAGAGCGTCCCAGGAGAGACGTGGCAAGAGACTGCAGACACTGCCCACAGATACAGGAGTCGGAAAACGGGCCCCGAATAAAGTCACCCAAGCCAGCAGGGACCAAAGTGACCACATCCCAGCAGCTATGCCAGGTAGGCACAGCCAGCGCGAGTCAGCACAGGGGTGAGGTGGAGACCCACACCAGACTCAAGACCTGGCAACGAGCCCCACATCCGCACTGGCTTCCCAGGCACCAACGCGCACACCCTCGAGTCTGTCCCCTCAACTCCATCAATATCAGTTCCCTCCCGATCTTCAACACAGAATACTGTGAGGCTCGAGTCACATTCAGGTGCTTTGTAAACTGACGAGCTGAGCGCACGTGAGACATTATTTATCACACTGCTTCTTCCCTCTTCACATCTTCTTTTTTCAGACACATCTGATGGCCTCATCACAACTAAAGCCCTGGCCGGCGTTCTCAACAAACCAAAGTACCATCACGGATGAACTCGGGTGAGCGGGGAAAGCAATCCCTCCCAGGTAAACCAACCCCCATTAACGGTCTTGTATTATTAGATACGTTCCCCGCAAGAACTGATCAGGGAGAACAAGGACCAGAGAGAGATTGGTATTGGCGATCAAGGCCATCCTGGCTTTCCTTGTGCTTGGACCAGAGACAATGCCGTCTCGCTGAGAAACAGGTGAAGGAGCTACTGTCAGAGAAACCGGTGCGTGCGACACAAACAGCAAAAGACGCTGATAAGCAGCGGGTGGCCAGGCATGATAACGACCAGAGATGAAGACAGTGACCTCTAGACTTGATTGGCTTCCATCTGTAGAGGCAAGAGGATGTTACAGAGACATGAACACCCTGGCCGCGTTTCAGACTTGGGGAAATCTCCACCCATCCATTGGGAAATGGACATTTTTGCTAGTTATGATTCTCACTTATTCATGCCACTTTTGTGGGACGGTTTCAAATGCTAACTCCTCTAATTCATGGGCACTATGTGGCCTCTGGAGAGGGGTTCTGGATGGATTTTGATTTTCTGGACTGAAGAAGGCTGAGCTAAAAGGCAGGGTTTCTCAACTTCAGCATTACTGCCATTGGGGCCGCATGAATCTTTGCTGGCGGGGGGAAGGGAGTGGTCCTGGGTGTTTCAGATGCTTAGCAGCAACCCCGGCCTCTAACCCACTAGGTATCAGCACCACCCCGTCCCTAAGGTGTGCCAACCAAAAATGTCTCCAGATATTGTAAGATATGATTACTTGAGTGGCAAAATCGACCCCAGGTAGGAGCCAAGCTAAAGGCATAATGGTAGGTGGGAGACATTAATTTAGAAGACACAGACTCTGGATCACACCGATATGAATCTGAATCCTGAATGAGCCACTTCCTGCTGTGTGACCTCATCTTACAAAACATAAACCTCCCCTTCGCGTGACTTCAGAGGCTCTGGAATAAGGAGAGGGTATCATGTAGGGCCAGCCACTCCCAGGGAGGTCCGTGTGCCAGCATCGCCAGGACGCTGGTCACAAACGCGGGCTCTCCGGCCCTGTCCCAGCCCTGCGGACTCAGCTTCTGCCTTTGAACATCCCCGGGTGATCTGTATGCACTGATGCTTGAGAAACACTGGCACTGCGATTAAGAGCATAGGTTTTAGTGTCATGAGACTGATTCCATATCCCGGTGCCAATCTTTCTTAGCTATCCAGCCTTGGGCAAGTCACTTCACCTCTATGTAAGCCTCTTTAAAATGTGTAAAACAGAGATAAAAATACCACCTCGCTCCAAGGATTGGAAGTGCCCATTTAATGAGATGGGGCACGAGGTGGGCCACAGCACGGACAGGCAGTACGTGTCAGCTCCCGGGCTCCCAGCAGGAAGACTCAGAGATGCTGAAGGAAGCTCCCGCGGTGCACTTTTTTGATCTTCCCTTTGATGGAGTCTAGAATTACAACAGCCACGTGGCTGCTCGTGGTCCATTTAGTCCTTTACGGATCCAGCAGGAAGGAAAAGCAACCCCCAAGTGCTGCGCGCTCTCTCCCCAGCACATCTCAAGGTTACGGCCTGGTGGCACGTGCCTCGGGGAGGGACAGCCTCATCACATCCGCCCCGCAGCTGGGCCCAGGGCTCTCCTGGGTCTGTCCGTCCTGCCCTCGCAGCCGCTCAGGGTCACCTCCTGATTCTCACCCAGAGGCTTGGCTCTGGGGAAGGCAGGCCTGGTTCCAATGGCTTCTCACTGGTTTCCCTCCGTTCAGAGACAGGCTCTCTGGCTTTCTCCCAGCGCCAGGGAGCAAGTCAGCCACAGCCCCTCGAAGCTCTTTCCTCCCCTCATTCCCTCCCTGGAGGCCAGATGCTGTCCTGGGAGAGACATGGTCTGAACTAGGCAAAACCATCCTCAAAACAGCCCCATGTCCGAGTGGGGCCCCAGGAACCTCTAAAGTCGGTCTGTGAGTTTACAACGCAAATCCCAGCACCTGAGGAAATCCTGTCAACTTTTATGTTCCAAACAAGGCGCAAACTCTGGCTCCTGGGATCATATCTGGCCTGTGCCTGTTTTTGTAAATAAAGTTTTATTGGAACACAACTACACTCGTTTGTCTTGTCTACAGCTGCTTTCAGAGTTCAGAGGTTGAGACAGAGGGACTCTGTGGTCCACAAAGCTGAAAGTTTTTACTACCTGGGCCCTGTTCTAAAATCCTGAGGTTCAGACTCCTCTGGTGGCGCAGTGGTTAAGAATCCGCCTGCCAATGCAGAGGACACGGGTTCGAGCACTGGTCCGGGAAGATCCCATGTGCCTTGGAGCAACTACGCCCGTGTGCCACAACTACTGAGCCTGCACTCTAGAGCCTGTGAGCCACAACTACTGAGCCCGTGTGCCACAACTACTGAAGCCCACGCACCACAATTACTGAAGCCTGTGTGGCTAGAGCTCGTGCTCCGCAACAAGAGAAGCCACCGCAGTGAGAAGCCCGCGCACCGCAACAAAGAGTAACCTCGCTCGCCACTGCTAGAGAAAGCCCGCAGGCAACAAGGAAGACCCAACGCAGCCAAAAAACAAAACCAAAAAATAGCAGGTTCTCAGTTTTTTTGCATATGCAAATGTCTCACCGCAGTAGATAGCTGAACCCTTCCTGGGTGTGTGGTTAACTTTTGGGCCCCGCCCTGGAAGGGTTAAGAAGAAAGTGATTCTTCTTAAAGAATCAGAAGAAAGGAAGAAGAAGAAAAAAGGAAGTAGACGGTGTCACTGGGGGAAAAAGACACAGAAGCAAAACCACCAAATCACTGATACAAAGGCAGGGACCCTAAGCTAAACTGGGCAGCGGACGGTGTGATTAGGGTCTGGATGGGAGGAGCCCTGTGTCTCCCTTCTCGGCCTCCTGCTCCTCACCTGAAACAGAGTCAGGGTGAAGCGCCTACATCAGGGCTCTTCCTGTCTGTGTGGGTCACCTGAGGGTCTTGTTAAAATGCAGATCATGGGGCTTCCCTGGTGGCGCAGCGGTTGAGAGTCCGCCTGACGATGCAGGGGACACAGGTTCGTGCCCCGGTCCGGGAAGATCCCACATGCCGCAGAGCGGCTGGGCCCGTGAGCCATGGCCGCTGAGCCTGCGCGTCCGGAGCCTGTGCTCCGCAACGGGAGAGGCCACAACAGTGAGAGGCCCGCGTAACGCAAAAAAAAAAAAAAAAAAAAAAATGCAGATCATGACTCAAAGGTGTGGGATGGGGCCTGAGGTCCTACAGCCAAGGCTGCTGGTCTGAGAATGACATTTTGATTTGGAGGTAGGTCACGGGGACTTTGGGAGAAGTAAATGGCAGAATGTACAAACCACGTTTAGGCCTGGCACAAATGGTAGGCTGTTATAGAAATAATAATCATAACAGCCACAACAATGACAACAGTAATAAGTAAATACAAACTATACATAACCCAACTTAAAATCAACCTCCAGCTGACGTCCATAACAGAAACAATAAACATGTAAATCCACGGAGTCGCAAAGCAGGGCTGTGTTTACCCTTCTCCTACAAAGAGCAACCTCCCCCACCCCACCCCGGTCAAGTGGGTCTTAACTATTAGCATCATCACGCAAACGTCAGAACTATCCTGAAGACCTTGTCTAAAAATCGCAGTTAAAACACAGAGATAATATTAGCTTTGAAACACAGTGTCCTTGACCTGCAGACACAGTCTTCAATGTTGGCCTCACGTTAAACTACCCTCATTAGCTACTCATTCTAACAAGAGACGTGTGTACACAGAAACTTGATTTGTGTCCTTGTGATGGAGATGGGTGGGCTGAGCCAGGGGCAGCATCCTGGCGTGGGAGGGCCCTGGTAGAAACAGACAACAGAAGGACCATCCTTGGGAAACTCAGAGCCGCTAGAACTTCAAATGAGCTACAGAAATAGTGGCATCACCAATCCTGTCCCCATAGAAGGTGCCAACAGGAAGGCTTCAGGCAGCCGTCTTTCATCAGGTTTACTCCCTCGTGATTTTTAGCAGGGGTGAGGAGGTGGGTACTAGGCAGAGTTACACTTCATTGACATTTAATATGTGCAAGACACTCCTCTAATATCCAGGTTACCTTACAGCCCATTTTACAGATGAGGAAACTGAGACTCAAAGAAAGCAGGTGACTTGCCCTGTACACACAGTCTGGAAGGGCTAGAGCCATGATTTAAATCTAGTTCTGCTATGCATTCCCTACTCCGCTTTTCCTTCCAAAGGAGCTTAGAGCAGCAGCTGGCAAACCACAGCCTAGGGGCCAAATCTGGCCCACTGCCAGTCTGTCTTTGTAAATAAAGGTTTATTGGAACACACATGCTCATTCATTGAGGTACGGTCTCTGGCTGCTTTTGTGCTACAGCAAAGTTGAGTAGTTGCGACAGACACAGTACGGCCTGCAAAGTCTAAACTATATTTACTACCGGTCCTTCACATAAAACATTTGCTGATTCCTGGCACAGCACATTTCATTGCTACTGCGTACAACCTCGTGCGGTTTGGCCACCCTCTCAGAAGAAGTGAAAACCATCTTATTTCCCGAGTTCTTTTCCTTTTGTTTGCTGAGAAGTCATATCAGTCGTCTTTTTTCCCCCACCTGCAATTAGCTCATAAAGGCTAGAGCCTGAAGGATTCCTCCTGGGTGTTTGCTTATAAGCCTCCTTCCAGCAGGACGCTGCATATCTAAACCACTGCCGAACTTTAATAACAGCATCGACTGCATCACCTCCCACCAAAAGCGAACAGGAAGCCTGGCTCGGCTGCCCAGCTGGGTGGATGTCAGTTGCGGACAGCTGCAAATTGCCTGAACAAGGACAGATGTAGCTTGTCTCTGCCTTTCTTCTTCCATGTGAAAACTTTTCGGGGTGAAGATTAGACTGCTCTTAGGGAAATGAATGTGTTGATTCTAATTATGTGAGCCGGCAGGCGGCAGAGGTGACATGCAGCAGGATGGGCGCCAGGTCATCTACCTGGAATGCAGCCAAGGCAAGACTGGACGAAGAACAGAATTCCAGTGAAGCTGGTGCCCAGGACACTGAGCACAAAAGGAGGCACCTATGAACCTATGGGTCACAGGGGTGGGGGGACAGCACGTGGGGGACAGAATTCCCAGAACTGTCCAACTGGAAATGATTTAACCACTGCCTAGGCTTATATCTCTGCTCTAAAGCTCAGAGCTTGCCTGTTCTCGAGGGGGGCTCTTCTGTACTCTCTGCTCTGGGTCTCACTCTCATGGTGATGCTGGTGGTGACGATGATGGTAGTGATGAGAATGAGGATGGTGATGATGGTGATGGTGAGTGATGATGGTGATGGTGAGTGATGATGGCAATGGTGGTAGTGGTGATGATGGAGGTGACGGTGATGATGACTGCTTGGTCTGAACGTTGGCCCTCCACTCCATTCATACTTTGAAATCCTAACCTCCAAGGGGATGGTATTAGTAGGTGGGGCCTCTGGAAGTGACCAGGTCATGAGGATAGTGCCCTCATGAATGGGATTAGAAGGCAGAGACAGTCCTAGACCCTTCCAGTATGTGAGGACACAGCAAGAAGGCACCAGCTATGAACCAGGCAGAGAACCCTCGCCAAAATGCGACCATGCTGGTGCCGTGACCTTGGACTTCCCAACCTCCAGAACTGTGAGTGGTAAATTTCTGTTGTTTGTAAGCCACCCGGTCTATGGTGTTTTGTTATGGCAGCCTGAACGAATTAAGGCAGTGGTAACGATGAGGATGTGACAGTGAGTTTGCTTTATGTCCTGTGATAAGCATTTAAATGCATTATTTCATTAAACCCGCCTTGAAATGATGTGATGGAGTTGCAATGACTATCCCTATTTTATAAGATAACAGAGACACAGAAGGTGAGCATCTTGACCAAAGGCGCACAGTAGGGAAGTGCCGGCACTGAGATTTGCACCTCGTCTCCTGACTCCTAGTCCTCTGACACTTCTGTCAAGCTCCTACTTCGTTTGGCGTGCATTTTTTATGCCTCCTATGTGCCAAACAATGTTTGAGGGCAAAAGTAAGCAAATTTTTTTTTTCTGATAAACTCCGTTTGCTTAAGCCAGTTCGAGGTTTGTCACTTACAACCAAAGGAGCTGTAATTTAGACCACTTCACTCATCCATTTCTATTTCTACATGCTTGCAATTCCAAATCAGCCAATTCTCCCCCAAAAAACATTTTCTTTACCATTGCTTGGTCTGTCCTCAAGTTCTGAGGTCTCCATCTACTTTCTCATTGTTTAAGTTCAGCCACAAAAGACAAAAAAAAAAAAAAAAAAAAGAAAAAGGGGGCTTCCCTGGTGGCGCAGTGGTTGGGAGTCCATCTGCCGATGCAGGGGACACGGGTTCGTGCCCCGATCTGGGAAGGTCCCACATGCCGCGGAGCGGCTGGGCCTGTGAGCCATGGCTGATGAGCCTGCACGTCCGGAGCCTGTGCTCCGCAGCGGGAGAGGCCACAGCAGTGAGGGGCCCGCGTACTGCAAAAAAAAAAAAAAAAAAAAAAAGAAAAAGGGCACCAGAAAGAGATGAATTGTTTTTCAAACCAAATTATAGTCTGGAAATGAATTTAAAACATTAAGAGTCTGATCTGGGGCTCCCTGGGACCACTATCGCCTGAAGATGTCCAACTGGGACAATGATTGTGCTTTCAGTTGTGAAGATTAACCTTCCCAAGCCTCTCTGATATGCAGTTAAGTGTGGCTTAATCTCATCTAAACAATTCCAATTGGATTTATTTTAATAATTTAATGTACACCTGCACCGCTCAATGTCTCCTCCCACTTTTTTTTTTTTTTTAAGTAACTTTGGGAGGTTAAGTTACTCTGATTTCCACAAGTCTAAGGTGACGAAAGTTCAACTGATGAAGTCTCTGGGGACAAGACTGGTATTTGCTCTTCTGTTTGCCACCTCCAGACTCCACCCGCTATTTGTAATTGGTATTAGCAACTTTCAATTCTGATTAATTACTGGAGCGTCTGTTTCCATTTGTGGCGCTTTCACTTGTGGCAGAAACAAAGCCACAAGTCAGGGAGTAATAGACCCAATTATTCCTAGGTAGGCTTCTGTTAATAGATTTTATTATCTAGATATCTCATCTCAGAGGCAGACGCAAAGAAACTCATTTCGTTAGATGATAACACCTCTTGAATTGAGACAAGCACATTCACCACCTGGGATCAGGAGACCTTGGAAAAATTCCGTTTCAGAAATATGTGTGGGGCTGGCAACACCCGGTTCTAAGTCCCTTTTAGGACCAAGTTTCTTTTGTATGGAAACCTTTGTGGGGAGACAAGCAGAGGAGCCCACAGTGCCTGGAAGTGGGGATGATACAAAGGCCCACGTTCTCCCCTGCCAGCTGAGAGCACAGGAGGCCGTGACTAGTGGGGAGGGAAGCAGTGTGTGAACCGGGAGTTTATAAACGCGTTGGGCCATTTTGGATCACACTGAGATAACGGGACAGTAATTAGGAGAGCTATCTCCCTGTCAAGAGAGCTATAAAAGGTGTTATTTATACCCTGCTCATGGCCCCAAATGCCCTCCACATGGAATGCCTTTTTAAATACTTCAGTTCTCAGCCAAATTACTTCATCTTTATGCTCTGAAGTTAAAAGACACTGGCGGGAGAAAAACACTGAGAGCTTTTTAAAATGAAACCCTTAATTCTGGGTTTGGTGGACATACCTCCGGGGGGGGGGCAGGTGGTGGGAGGGGTCTGTGTTCTGACCTAGAGTTTGAAAACATGGGTCTTTGGGCGGCCAAAAAACAAAACAAACCAAAAGCGAAAACAAACACGAAAACTAAACAGAATCTGGCTTTGGGCTTCCTGAAGCCCTTACCAGCTATGGCCAGATTCTCGGAAGACAGGAGAAAGAGAACCAGAGGGGAAGACGCAGCAGCCCGCACGCCTGCAGGGACAGTTATGTGACAGGCAGAGCGAGACGCATGGTGTGGATTACTCGCTTCAGTCTCTCTAAGTAGATCTGATCACACCCATTTCATACATGAGGTGAAAGAACGTCCTCCTCAAGAGGACAGAGTTCTCATAGTGAAGTAATCTGGCTTAAAAAGAGACAATCAGTGAGCGATGAGATTGGATGTGAGAGCCTTCGGACTCCACGCTTCTGCTGCTTCTACTCCGAACCAGGGCAGGGCGACCCCACCCCAAGGAGACTCCCACACACTGGCAACAGCTGAGTGCTGCGTTTTCAGGAATTTTGCGAGCCAGCTGTTACACAGATACGTATTATTAAAAATTGAATGTCAACTTACAATTAAATAAATCACATTAAAGACAAAGGTAACACATACTCAAAACACACTGCTTCCTAATTTTACTAACATTCTGCCCATGCTTTTGAAGTTGGTTTTGTCCATCATGTCTGTCCAGTGGAGATGCCATGTAACAGTACTGCTGGGCGTGGCTTCCCAACATCGTTAGCTGGAAACCAGCCCCGGGGGGAAGATTTACACCACAGAGACTGGAAAACACTACAGACCAACTGGGATTCCACCTAGGCTGGAGAGCCGGTCGTTAACCCTCTGCCAGAACACCGCCGCCCCAAGCTCTTCTCCTGGCGATCTAGCAGAGTCTTCCCAGATCCCAGTTCAAGGTGAACCTCTCCATTGCATCCATGGGAGGCTTTCTCCTCACAGGAAAATTCACCAACACAGAAGGGAGACATCCCCTCATCTCTTTTAGGCCTCACATTGTTTTCATTTTTCCCCCCGAAAGTGGAAAATATACCCCAGAGTAACACCAAATAAATAATTCATGAACCATATATAATTGATGCTAGGTTTAAAAGAAGTAGAGCCGTGAGTGGTTGTCTATTAACTATTTATGACTGCTCGGGCTGCTGACAAGCCAGGCTTGGAGCCCAGGTCTCACGCATGCTCCCATGTTTTATTTAAACATTATTAAAAGCACACAGCCTGCAGCGAGGCCTTCCGTTCCACTGAGAATTAGACTCTGCTGCGAAGTCACCTCTGGGTCTCGGAAAGGTTAGGACTGGCTTTCGCTGGAACGGCTACTGTCTTTTTCCTTCATGTGGAGGGTGTTAGGCTGCCTCTTCCGCCCACCCTTGAATTTTTCTCTTTTGATGTGACCCCCACTCCAGTTTTTCTGTGACCTGGGGCACATCACATCACCCCTCTGCCCTGAGTCTCAGTTTGACCATCCGTAAAATGGGGAGTATCAAAGGCGTTTACCTTAAGGGTTACTGTGAGGATGAGATCAGAGCAGTGATTATTAATAGGGTGGCTTTGCTCCCCAGGGTATATCTGGCAAGGTCTGAAGGTTTTTTTTTTTTTTTTTTTTGGTCACACATCTGCCTTTATTGTGAGCAGCCGATGGGACACTTCCGGCATAGTAAAAAAAAAAATCAATTTACAAAAGCAGGGATTCAGTGAAGCCGCTTGGTTGGAAGCCTTGGGAGCTCATACGCAGATGCAGACCCAGAGCAGCAGGAAGAGACTCCAAAGCCCATGAAGAGTGAGGCCACTAAGGCGATGAGGAGCTCTTTGTGGATACCCCGAGTGGGCGTGGTGGAGGTGACCTCCTAAGGGAAGGACCAGGCGGTGAAGAACAGGCTAATGGCCAACAGCACCACGGTCAGATGCGGACAGACAGCCGGGTTCACTGGGCTGCTGTATCTGCTCATGTCCCCAAGCTCCGTTCTGCCGGGCCCAGGGTAACCCACCACTCCGCCACCGGGGGAGATAGTTTTGATTGTGAAGACTTGGGTGGGGAGCTACTGCATCTGGTGCGTAGAGGCCAGAGATGTTGCTAAATATCCAACACGGCACAGGACAGCCCCACGTCAGACAATCATTCAGCCCAAAGTCAACAATGCCGAGACTGAGAAGCCCACGGCACAGGACAGCCCCACGTCAGACAGTCATTCAGCCCAGAGGTCAACAATGCCGAGACTAAGAAGCCCACGGCACAGGACAGCCCCACGTCAGACAGTTATTCAGTCCAAAGGTCAACAGTGCCAAAACTGAGAAGCCCTAGATTACAGCATCAAAGGCAGCATTAATTTTTATGACTCATTTTTAAAAAAGGTACTTGAATGAGGAAATACCGCGTGTCTAAATCTTCTGAGGGAGAGAATGGGCTGGAGCTGGTGAGACCTTGGTCCAGATTCTAACTCAGCCCCTTAACTGGGATTGTGACTTTGGAGAAGTTGCTTCAGTTCTCTGATCTCAGTTTCTTTATTGGTGAAACAGGGATAGTTACCTCAGACAGAGAGGCTTAAAGGAGAGATCTCATGTAAAGTCCTTAACCCAACGCCCAGCACACAGTCAGCGGTAAAGCACTAGCTCTCATCAACTCTGCCCCAGCCATCGTGCGTGCGGGACGGGATGCGGCCGCAGAGCTGGCAGACTTGTGACGAAGTCTGAGTGGACCAAGAAAGAGTCATGGGAGGAGTGAAAAGAAAGGGGAAAGAAAACAAGGGAGCATCTATTAAGTGCCTACTGTGTGCTATCATCGGGCACTTTCACCTACACCATTTCATTTACTCCTAACGGCCTCCCAATGAGATCGGTTGTATTTTGCTCCCAATTTACCGATGGGGAAACTGAGGTTCTGCAGTGTTAACTTAGCCGCCCGAGGTCTCATACTTCAAGTCCAATGCTCTTTCCACCAGCCTGCAGTGAGCTGAGGTGTCCTCCCCAAAATCATATCCACTTGGAGCCTCAGAATGTGACCTTTTTGGAAATAGGGTCTTTGCAGATGTAGTTAGTTAAGATGAGGTAATACTGGATTAGGGGAGCTTTAAATCCAAGGCCTGGTGTTCTTATGAGAAGAGAGGACACAGAGACAGGGCAGAGAAGAAGCCCATGTGAAGACGGAGGCAGAGATTAAAGTTATGTGGCCGTAGCCAAGGAACGCCCGGAGTCCCCAGAAGCTGGCAGAAGGAGGAAGGAGTCTCCCTTAGAGCCTTCCGAGGGAGTGGCCCCGCTGACACCCTGACTTCAGACTTCTGGCGCCCAGAACTGTGAGACAACACCCCTCTACTGTTTTAAGACAACCAGCTTTCGGCAATCTGTTACAGCAGCCCTGAGAAGCTAATACACACCCTCCTTCTCCCCAAGAGGAGCCAGAACGACTGTGTGAGGAAATGAGAGAGAAAGAGAGAGAGAAACCACATGTCCACACCCAGTCAAGTGAGAACCTGTCCAGCAAGAGAAGCAGCGGGAGAGAGCAGGTGGCGGTGGGGGGAGGGAGGGGTTTTGTAGCTGGCGGCCAGTGGGGGAGCTGCAAGGAGAAAGAAGGAAGAGAAGTAAGAAAGGCGGAGGTGAAGAGTCTGTGTTTACATCCCGATATGTGGGTTTATCTCTGCCTTTCTGGAGATCTGGACATGGCCCACCACACGGCAGGTGTGCCCTAGACGTTTGCTGAATGCAGGTCAGAGACGATGACGAGGCTGAGACGACCACGATCAGACGGCTGCTTGCGCAAAGCTGCTGGCCAACACTGCACCCTCCATGCAATCTTCTCCATGTCTCCCGGTTCTACCAAACCACCTTTGCTCGCACATCCCATCCTGTACCAGAAGTATTTAGAGACACATGCATCTCCTCCTCTGGAACTTGAGGTCTCCAGACACACAGTCCCTGGTCCATTCACGTCTGCATCTCCCATAACATCAGGCACAGGGATGGGTACATGGTAGGACGCAAAGTAAAGTGTGTTGATCTGAAAGTTCCAATTTTTAAGATAATTTCTGAGCTGTTCTCTCAAAAGGTAAAACTTCAAAATGCTGTGGAAACTATTCATTCAGCAATTTCTGAGAATCTACCTGTGCCTAACCCTGAACTGGACACCAAAAGTCAAATAAAACCCACACCCCTCTCTCAGGTGCTCCCTGTCTAGGAAGACAAGAACACAAGCAATGACAATAACCCGTATGAATGGGGTGAGCACAAGGCGATGTGGGAACACAGAGGAGGTACGTGACTTAGTGACAGGTGGGGGTAACAGGGAGGGCTTCCTGGAGGTGAGCGCTGACCTGTTCCAGGCTGAGCAGGCGGGCAGAGGGATGCAGGAGAACAAAGGTGATGAGCCCAGAAATGACCTGGCGCTGGGGCCTGACACCTTTGTGCTTGAGTAGATCACGCGAGGTGACGAGAGGCAGACAAGCAAAGGCAGAGGAGGCTACAGAGGCTAGATTTCTGCGAAGAAGCTGAGGCTCTGCTCTGGAGGCAGTGGAGAGCCATGGAAGATTTCTTAGCAGAAGAGCAACACAGTAAGATGTGTCCCTTCTAGAATGACCTTTGGCAGGAAGGAGCCAGAGTGGAGGAACAGTGGGGAGCCAAGATACAAGGTAACTGTACAGGCCCAGACCAGAGGGGCTACAGATTAAAACAGAGACAGAGGACGCGGGGCTGGGACTGGAAAGGATGGATTTGAAAAATACCTCAGTAGGATAAAATCAGCAGGTGTGGCCATTAATCTGTATGCCTCAGAGACAGATGGGCCACCGTGATTTCTAGCTTGGGTCACTGGGTGCTGAGCTAAGAGTGAGCAGAGGCACCATCTAAGGTTTTCAGGGGAAAGTTAAGACTACAGAGAGTCAGGCCAAGGTGCTGAAGGGTAACCCGACAGGTGCAGCCGCCAAAGCCAGTGCATCTGGCTGAAAGCCGGCAGAGGGCAGGCCTTCCTGCCACCCTCAGCTCTAACTCTCCCAACTGTCCTTGACCGCCCTTGGTCACCCTGACCTGGGGCTGAGGTGGTTTCCCCTGAGCTCTGTTAACTATTGAAAAACAACAGGATATAAACCCACGGATAAGCTGTCTTGCCACCCCAGTGGAAAAAGGACTTGAATGACTTAGAGCCAGAATATTCTTTTCTCCATAATGGTTCCTGGAGTCGCCAGGAACAGTGCATTTACGAAAATTAATGGCAAAACCTCATTTTTCTGCTTTCTGGAAAGAGAAGTTCCATCGGCGGGTAACTGATCCTGATCTGGACACGCCGGTCTGCCAGCCCGCGGTATAAACCATTCACACGGAACAACCCGCGGCCCTTTAAACCAACACCAACAGTGACAGATGGGACAGGGTGGGACAGGCGGAAAGGAACACTGAGGGGAGATCCATCAATATCCTTCCCGCTTCTCACCAGGGCCCAGAGTGTGGAATCCTTTTTGGGGTCTCCACAGCAGAGCCATTTTTCGGCAGGGTTGGGTTGGGAGGGCAACGTGGTGTCCCAGTGAAAGCTTTAGCACTGCACACGCAGGGAAGCCGATCCCAGCTCCGCCACTCCTGACTCTGCAGCCCTGGGCCAGGCACCCCTTGCGTCCATACCTGCTGGGGCGACGTGAGTGTGAAAGAAGATGACATCTGCAAACAGCCTAAGCCCAGAGCAACTCAGTCAATGTTTGTCCAAGGAATGAAGGAAGGAAGGAAGGTATGCTTGGCCCAGGGAGCTCAGAAATTCACTATCACTCCCAGAGAGATGTGAGCTTTAAAAATAGAAGATGAAATGGGCAATGGTTTACTCAAAGGAGTGATTTGTGGTGATGACCGGGAGCATGATGCCAACTGGTCTTCTAGGAACCCTCCAAATCCCAGCACACAGACCCTTGTTTTGCCTGTGAAATCTCTGAGCGACCACTGCAGAGAAACATATAAAATACACAAGCGATGGCCTTGGCAATATCTCTCCCTTCAGCACGCGCTCCTCAAGGGTGAGGGTGTGTCTTGTTCCCTGTTGGTCCCCAACACCCAGCACTGGGTTTGGCCCAGAGTAAAACCTAGGGATAAAACCAATCGCATGAACGAAAGAACCAGAACCCTGACTGACTGCCTTGCAGGTGAAGTTTATCGAGAACACAAGGCACAGAGAAGCTCCCCCCTTCCCTTACAGGGGTAGGGTGGAGGAAGGGAGATTGGTGGCACAGACATGAACCTGAGAGGTGAGATGTCACCTCCTGGGATGCCTGGAAAAGTGCCAGGATGCCACGTAACGGGAGGGGCCTCACCAACAGCGTTCCTCTGAAAATGACAGTGTTCACTGAACTCTCCCACTGAGCAGCATTCTGTCCACACTGTGAGTGTGTAAAAATCAGGGACCTTATGATTCCCCGCCCCTCCCCTCCAATGCCCATCCCCGTGCCAGGCCCAGAGTTGGTGTTGAATGAATAAATGGATAAATGAGAAAGTAAGAAAATATGATATCCTCTCCTCCCCCAGAGGAAATATCCCAGGGCTCAAAGGCAAGGGGCCTACTTGAGGGCAAGTAGGGCCTACTTGGTGAGCTCGGGACATCCCCTATTAGGACAGGTCTGCCAGCCTAACACTGTCCCCGTGAGCCCTGCCCATGCACGGAATCACTGCAGAAACAACCGGCTGTGGAAGAACACGCCCTCCCTCCGGAGTGGGCCGAAGGGTGGCCCCCAAAAGTTACGTCCTCCCAGAACCTGTCAACATGGCCTTATCCAGAAAAAGGGTGTTTATGAATGAAATTAAAGTAAGCGCCCTGAGATGAAATCAACTTGGATTTAGAGTGGGCCCTAAATCCAATTACAGGTGGCCTTAGAAGGCAGATGGGTATCTGAGACATACACGCACAGGATGAGGAACCATGTGAAGACAGTGGCAGAGACTGGAGTGACCCGGCCACAAGCCAAGGAACACCCGGAACCACCAGAATTTGGAAGAGCACAGAATTCTGGCCTGGACCCATCAAAGGGAGCATAGACCTGCCAATACTCTGATTTCTGACTTTTGGCCTTCGCAACCGTGAGAGAATAAAATTCTCTTGTTTTAAACCACCCACTTTGTTTTAAACCACCCACTTTGGAGTAAATTTCTAAGACAGCCCTGGAAACTGATACACTGCCCAACCCCAAACACACCAAAATAAAAAGAATAGTTCAGCCTCGGTAAGCTTACCCAGAATCTTACGATGAGAAAACAGAGAAAGATGCAAGTCCCATTTTAGCATACACATAAGCTTGCTTCGCAGTTTTGACCCATATATGGGGGTTGCATTATAATCTTTTCCAGATTTTAGGGCCTTTAAAGATCCGAACATGTCCCTGGGAATGGGGGTAGGGACAGGAAAGTGGGAAGAAAGGGGAGGAGGGGAGAGGAGAGGAGGGAGAGGGAGAGCGAGGAAAAGAGCAGAGGGGAGAGGAGGAAAACCACTATCTGATGTGATGGGAAAGCCTGGTGTCCGGCCAGTTGAAGAAGACATCGGAGGAGGAGTGCTGGGGATGTTCTCTCGCTGCAGCCAGAGATGGCAGGAGGGGACACAGCTGCAAGAGCAGCAGGGCCGGTTAATGAGGAAGTTAGCCCGGCAGTTGGAAGAAAGAGCCTTTCCCTCTCCCAGGGCCAAGGCGGGTGGAGGCGCTGCCAGTCACGGAGCTTGGATCTGTCTGGGAACCTGGGTCTCTGTGCGGAGCCTCACCTCATCCCGACATGACAGCCGGGCTGCTGGCTTGTCAGGGGCAGAGCTATGGGGATGACACTGGCCGCGGGAGGCAGTGGCCCGGGAAACATACTTGCTGCAGGAGGACAAGGTGGTGAGACCTGTCACAAAACCAGAGTGGACAGGGCAGGGAGGAGATGACGACGGTGACTTAAAGCCCTCTGGGCTGAACGGCAGCACGTTCTGGGTTGTCTCAGAGAAGGCTCTATGGTGGAGGGCAAAGGGGGTGCCAGATGCCCCCCAGGCTGCAGAAGCAGAAACCTAGAGGCTCGGGGATATCTGGGCTCGCAGGGAAAAGGAGGAGTGGGCACTCTCAGACGCTCTGTGATCCCCACAGGAAACTGTTCTCAGAAAAATACAGTGAACACTGGAGAAACCTTCCCATTGGGAAGGAAACAAATTTTAAAATGCACCTTGGGCCACACCAGGGGACAGGCATGGCTTAGTGAATAAAAGTAGAGACTACAGAGTTGGGCAGACCTGGGTTCCAAGTCTTACTTGCACGTGGCCTCAGGCAGGTGAATGTACCACTCTGGGCCTCAATCTGGCACGTGTGTCCCCATGCCTCAGTTTTCCCATCTACTTCACAGTACTGACAGGAAGATTTAAACAAGAAAGGTTTAACTCAGAACCTGGCACATAGCCAGTGCTTAATAAATGGTGGGTTTAGCATGATCTTTTTTATCTTTTATCTTTGTGGTTGCTGTTAACAGCCCAGAAAGACCTCTGACATTTACAAGGTATGACCTTGACTAATTATCTCAGCTCTGTCAAGCCTCAGTTTCCTCATCTGTAAAATGGGATAATAATACTGACTTCACAGGGTTATTATGACGCTTACACGGCATTATGGGTGCTAAGACTCCATGCAAGGGAGACATTTAATAAACATTGGTTCTCTCCTCTTTGCACGAGGCCGCCCTGCCTCTGGAGGAGAATGTGTGAGGCAGGAAGAGAAAGTCCGGAGTCTGAGACACAAACGTAGCTGGAAGTCATCCTGCAGGAGTGAATGCCACTGGCTCACTTTGGACCTGCCCCTGGCCGTTAGCAGCCCACGGCAGTGTCGGCTCACAGTCCATCCCCTTCCGGTTTCTTCCCTGCTTCCGGTCTACCCCCAAAGGCCCCAGGGACCAGGCCCTGAGGCTCCCATTCAGAAGGAAGGAGGGCTCCCCTCCTGAACCCTCCATCACAGGACCACACTCACCAGCTCCATGCACCGCCGGCTGGCCTCGACCTCCCGCTGCACCAGCTCTTCCATGTCCGCCTTCAGCTCCTCCAGGCGCCGCTGGTAATACTGGCTGTTCTCCCTCTGCTGGGACTCGGCCGTGGCTGCCTGTGAGAGCTCCTCACCCATCTTCATCAGGCTGTCCCGAAGCCGGACCACCAGGACCTGCAGCCCGGGCAGAGAGCACACGCCCACCCTGGAGTTAGAAGCCTGGGGCCCGACACAGGATGCTCCAGAAAGAAATCTTTTACTGAGTCTCTGTGCGTTTTTATAAAGTAATCAGGGTAATAATCCTGATTTCTGGTACAAGAATGAAGGAAACATAGAAAATGATAGCTGCTATTCTGAAAGGCAGTGCAGCTTAGTGACAGATGCTGAATTCATGTTCTGGGTTCAAATCCTACCTCTACCTCTTCCTGGCTGTGTGACCTTGGGCGGGTTATTAACCTCTCTGAGAGACAGGATGATGTCCGGGATGCTGTCAGGGTTGAACATGTTAAGTTACGCGGAAGGCTTAGCTTGGTGCCTGGCACACAGGATGGGCTGGGTAAGGGCTGGGAATTAAGATTGATAGCGACCTTCATTCAGCCCAAGGTTTGTGTGGTGGAGTGGCACGGTGGAAAGGACACTATGCCGGCGGTTCCAAATCCCTTCCCCAACATGGATTCTGGTTTCCCGATTTGTAAAATGAGGAAGTTTGAGCAAATAATCTCCCATAAGCCTGAGCTCTAATATTTCATGACATTTTTCTGTGTGTGTGTGTCGGGGGGGGGGGGTAGAAATGCACAAGGACACAATGAAACTATGAATAGAGAGAAAAGACCCGTGAGCATCACCAGTGCTACAGAAAACCAACCCAAGGGCTGTTTTGCAGAATTCATTAGTTGGCCAACAAGTCTGGAACCAATCGATTCTGATGGGTAAATATTCGAGTGATGACATAAAACGCAGCCCACATGAATATTTTAGGTCCCTGCTAAGGACTCTGAGACCCTTTCTGGATCAGAGACTGAATAATGGCCTAAAAGAAAAGCTTTATGATTTGTTTCCTCTTTCCCCTTTCAACTGGAGTTTAGCAACGGTTTCAAAGGGCAACAGGAGGGTCATAAGAAGAGTGGTCCTCCAAGTGTGTCCCCAAGGTACCCCATCTCAAGGACCTGGGATTCTACTAAAATCCAATAATGATGGCAGAGGGAAAAGCGAATTTGGAGACAGAATCTGCCATTTAAAGTTACTCTACAGTTGTTTTCTTCTCTGCTATCACTTGACCATGCTAGAATCAAGCAAAAAATGATATGTGATATAGCTCAAATTATGTATTTAGTCATTTAAAATATAGGAGATCAAAGTTTCATGGTGATCTGCAGAGACGATTATGCCTTGAGGGACCCCTTGAGCAATTCCGAGAAGCACTGAGGACCAATGCAAAGAATTTTTCTCTGGTCTTCATCCAGAGCAGCCTTCTTAGAGACCAAAAGCCCAACAGGGAAATGGGAGTAAATGTTTCAGAATGAGAAGAGCAGCCTCCCATCGCTCAGACATACCGTCGCCCCCTGGCTGCAGGGAGATTAGAACCTGAGACCAGGATGGAGCGAAGGTCAAGAGTCAATCTCCTCCCGTCACTGACACTACCTGGCTTTATCTTGAATAGCTCGCCTGACCTCTCTGGGGCCATCTTCTCATTCTATCCTGCATGCCCCATGGGGCTGTGATGAACATCATGTGGAATAGCTGATGTGGAAGGTTTTGGCAATGGTGATCTCCTCGGTAAATGTCCCATGCCATTGGTGTACAGAGCTAAATGCAAATACAGTCACTGAACTCCACCCCAGCCCATCCAAGTCTTACCTGTCCTTCAAGGTCCAGCATCAAAGCCACCTCCTCCTGTAAGCCTCCCTGATTCCCCAGCCTGAAAGGACCTCCATCCTCCAAACCTCACAGCCCTCTCCTACTTAGTATGGGTGTTTATATACATATCTTACCCACATCTCCTACAAAGCTCTATGCTTCTGGAAAGCAGAATCTATTTAATACGTCCATCTTCCACACACCCAACACAAAGCCTAACACACACTAGGGGCAAAATAAATTTCTGTTCAAAACAAGTGTCGGGTGCATACGCGGATGAGTGAGTGGATGGAGATGGGCAGAACTGGATCAATGGATAAAAACATGGACTGACAGAAGGGTCAAGGTCTGAAGGAAGAAAAAGAATAGAGGAAGAGAAGAATAAATAGAGAAAGGAAGAAGAACAAATGGAAAAGGGGGATGATGGATGGACCAATGATGGTTGATGGAGATGGAGACAGAGGAGGTGACTAGGCTGAGTGAATGGGGAGCCTGTGGGACAGGAAGGAGGGATGGAGGAAGGGAACTCAGGAGATGGATGAGTGATACAGATCCAGACAAAGGCATATGAGTGGGCAGGTGGATGGAGTTTACGTGAAAGCCCTCATAGCTCTAGGCCTGAGCAATATTTACACGCCAACAAGTACCTCAAATCTCTTGATCTGCACTTTCTGGAACCCCGTCTTGTTCTCCAGGTCACAGATGACCGCCTCCTGCCTGCTGACGATGGCTCGGTCCACGGTGGACTGCTCCAGGTACTCAATGCGCATCTGGGCCACCTGCAGCTGGGGACACACCCAAGAAGGCCACTGACCACGTGGCAGCCCCGAGTCCCAGAATCGGGGGTCCCAGCAAGACCCGGGCCCATCCACGCTGCTCCTTCCCCGCTCAGGTGCACAAGCGCGAACTGCTGGATCCCAGCTGAGGACCCCACACGGGGCGCTGCCCCTTCCTGTGCCTTCAGCTTCCAACAGGCCTTCCACTCAGTGCCTCTCTTACCTCTTCCTCCTGCCTGATGAAACACCAAGCCAGTCAGTGGACAGCGAGCTTTAGCATCGAGAACACAACCAAGAGCAGGTGTGGGAGCCAAGCACATATTTCGGGGTTCCAAACCTGGCTCCCCACTTTCTAGCTGGGTGTGTCGGGCAAGTCAGTGTCTTCCCTTGAGGCTTGTTTCTTCGTTTTTGTGTGTGAAGGAGATCAGTGCCTGGTACACAGCAAGCACCCAGCAAGTGGCCACTCCTGCTGTCACTTTTGTTCCGCTTGCTGTCACTCTGTGCCCAAAGATACTGCTGGAGACTAGGTCACTCTGACAGCCACGCTAAGTGGGCACACGCAATGGTTCTAGAAGAGCTTTGAGAATTTCATGGATGATAGCAACCCACTAGGTAATGAGGGAAATTTAGGGGTGTTTGGAGGAACCATGACTTCAAAGGAAGATGTCACAAAGGATGACCAGACCCTTCTCCTTGGAGCCATTTCTCAGGGGTAGACATCCTGCATGGAATCCCTGATGAGCCTCACTGCGTGGGGCATCTATGGACCCTGAACAAGCATGGGTAGGAGTGTGTGTGTGTGTGTGTGTGTGTGTGTGTGTGTGTGTGTGTGTGTCCCCTCTCTCCCCCTCCCCTCCCTCTCCTGTCTCCCCCCGGCTTGGGATTGTCCTCAATCCATCTGTCATGCAACTGACGCTGAGTGAATGAATGAATGACAGTTCCCAGGATCCTCCCCCACAACACGGCGACTCTGAGCATGTACTTGTTCTTGAAGCTTCTGCTTCTCCTTCTTGGCTTCCTCTAGCTGCAGCTGCAGTTCCTGGATCTGCCCAATGTCGGCAGCAGACTGGTAAGACAAAAAATGTCACATTGAGACCACAGGCTTTGCTGGAAGTCCCTTCTCCCCCTGCCCACAGATGTCTACGTGTCACAGAGCATGACAACAGCTGGTTCTAAAGGGCACCTCACATTCTCCCCAGTATCCCTCATCTCGGTGTGCACCCAGTCACTCCCACCACACAGGCCCATAGCTTCGGTCAACTGTCCAGCGCTTTACTGTACACCCTCGAGAGCCCAGACAGAATGAGCTGGCTGCGGCACCAGGACCAGAATTCTGAGGGAAGAGAACTATACTAGGTCAGGTAACTGGGATTCTAGACCTGGATACCAGCCTTGGCAAGCCACAGAACCACTCTGCACCTCAGTATCCCCATCTGTAAACTGGGCTGATAGTCTCTGCTGAGACCCTCTACATAGGGTTTGTCCACAGATTAAAATGAGGCAATGGAGAGTAAAAGTCCTTTAAAAATGAGTTGAACCAAACTGTTGAACGCGACTATCCCCAAAGAAAAGAATTCCAGAGGATAGGAGGGCCCCTAGCTTTCTATTTTCCACAGGTATTTATTATTTAAATTATTTATAATGGGCATATGAATCTACTGCTTCTGTAAATGAACAAATAAACTTCCATTCTGAATGAAAGTAAGTGTGATTCACAGTTGCTATTTACCTGTGTAGCACTTATCCCTCCAAGGTCCTAGCACCAGGGAGTGGCCCGACAACAGCACCTTCTCACTGTCCCCACCTACCCCCCCAAGGCCACCAAGCCTTCTTGCAGCGGCAGCCACTACCTGAGCAATGAGGTCCTTGTGCTTCTGCATGAGGTCATTCAGGTCATCCTGATCCTCCTCGATGTGCTTCAGGAGGTCCGCCCTCTCAAACTGCAGCTGGTACAGCTGCTGGTCCACCTGCAGCGGCAGGACGATGGTGGGTGAGAGAAAGGGGGGTAAAGGGGGATACAGGGGGCTGATGAAGAGCAAAGGCGGGGCTGGACTTCCCTAGCGGTCCAGCGGTTAAGACTCTCCGCCTCCAACACAGGTGGCGTGGGTTCAATCCCTGGTCGGGGAACTAAGATCCCACGTGCCATGCAGCCAAACAATTTTTTTAAAAATTTAAAAAAAAAATAAAAAAAAGAACAAAGGGGGACTTGCCTGTGGGTGTGTCAGGTGAGTGACACAGGCAGACCATGGCTGTGTCAATGAATGCTGTGTGTGTGTGCGTGTGTGTGCGTGTGTGTGTGTGTGTGTGTGCTGGGCCTGCCTGCGACTGCGTGAATACAGCATGTGTGTACGTGAATGGATATATGACCGTGTAAGCCTACCTGGGAACCTACATACATAGAGTTTAAGTGTGCATGGTGCATGTGTGTCAGTGATCTCAATAAATATGGCTAAAGTTAAATGTATATCTTACCTATGAGGGCGTTTATTTTATGTGTGTGTCTGGTGATTCTGTATGTGCGTGTGTACATTCATCCCTGCGTGCGCATGTGTGTGATGTTTGTGGGCAAGTTCCCCTTGATCTAGCACAAATAAAATCTGGGACAAAAGGGCCAATGGGGATCTTGAGAAAAGCTTTTGCCAATAAATCTCTAGCTCTGTCTAAACTTCGGATCTCACATGTTGCGTATAAATTTGAGCCAACCCTGTACATCCAGACGGGGCACTTAGAAACCCACACCCAATCTTCACCAACATAACAGATCCATAGTATATGTTCATTTGTTCCTGTTCAGTGCTGAGCACACAGCAGGCCCATTACAGATGGCTGGGTCTCTCTTAGGAGTGAGCCCAAGTGGGCCCACAGGACTACCCTTGGCTCTTAGAAGAAAGGATGTGAAGAAGTAGCCCAACAATGGTGACCAAGTGCTCTCGGGGGTGGGGTGTGTGTGTGTGTGTGTGTGTGTGTGTGTGTGTGTGTGTGTGTGTGTGTGTGTGTGTGTGTGTGTGTGTGTGTGTGTGTACGTACAGTAGGTCTACAATAGATGGCTGGGAGCTGCTTCCAGTGGTGGGCACAGTGTGGGCTCACAATAGATAGCTGTGCTCCCACGTCAGGTGCTGAGCGAACAACAGGCGCGTACTGGAAGCATCCCCGTGGGGCTGAGCACACACTGGGTCCACAGCAGGGCTCCTGGCCTCCCTTCGCACAGGTGAGCACCAGCTGACCCCACGTGTGCCCTTACACCTCTGTAACGCTCAGCTCTGAGTAGGCTGCCTGTGCTCTCGGAGCGTCCAGCACCCAGTAGGTCTACAATGGATGTCTGTACCTCCAAGTACAGTACAGTGAGTGCCCCGGCCCCTCCTCTAATGCTGCGCACACAGTCGGCCCCCCACCCCAGGAGGGACCGGTACCAGGCTCTTGCTGCGGGTCATGCTCTCCAGCTCGCTGTGCATGTTCTCCAGGTCGGCCGTCAGCGCCTTCTGGGTCTTCAAGGCATCCTCACACTTGGCTTCACTCTGCTGCAGCTGGACCAGGCAGGAGGGGGAGGGGAAAGGGAGAGAGGCCTTGTGACACTGTCTCCTGGAACGTCCCTCCCCTCCAGCCCAGCCCGGCCCCTCCCAGGCAGAAGAGTACTTTACAGGCGACGCCCCCCTCTTCACGGGTGTTCATCAACCCACAGAGGGGGAAGCAGAGGTGTTTGCAGTAGGGGTAGCTGGGTTCTGAGCCCACTCAAAACTGAACTAGCACTGCCCCACGAAGTAAAGCCAGGCCACCCCCAATTCAGGGCCAGGAGCGAGTCCCCAGTTCCATTCAGCAGATATTCGCGCCGCCCCTCAGTGCCAGACATGGGGCTTGCACAGAACAGTCAAGGTGGCCCCTGCCCTCCCGTGGGGGAGACAGGCAGGGACCGGGAGTGACAGCGCCTCTGAGGGCACCAGGAAGGGGAGGGTATGGGGACCCCGGAACACAGGATGGGGGTTGGGAAGCCTTCCTGGAGAAGGTGCGCACAGTTCGTTCAGTGGGGACTTGCCAAGTAGACATTTTTAACCAGAGTTGTGAACCCCTTTTAAATGGTAGGCAAAATATTGTGTGTGTGAGCATTTCCTGGTACATGACTTTCACTAGATTCTCGATGGTTAAGAGCCACTGACTCAAAGCTTCTCCTCCTCACTCTCTTTCTCTTCCTTCCGTCCACATGTACACAGCAGGCCTCCTATCCTAGCAAAGTGGGGCCATGGAGATAGGTACAATGACCTGTGTGGCCCCAGAGACAGACATTCTCCCCCGGAGAGAACACATTCACGCACGATCCCTAAGTTCGTTCTGTGATTGAGTTTCCCCCTGATTTCTGAACTCTAGAATCTCCAAGCAGAAAACCACCTCATAAATCACTGAAGGCAAACACTTGAGGTTCAGAGACGGGTGGCATCTTGTCTGAAGTCACAGAGCTACAGGAGCAAAGACACCACTTGTATCGTCCAGACCAGCTCGCTTTCTCAACTGCCAGGCCACTGTCCCTCCCAAACAGTAAATGACATTAAGGCTGGTGCTAACAGGGGAAAGAGAAAAGCCAACTAGACCCCTACTGAAAGGACATGCACGCAATCTGATCCCCGAGGCCACCCAGTGAAGGGGGGCGCACTGATTTATGAAAGGAAAATGAGGGGGCCAGGGCAAAGGATGCCCCAAGGACAGCTGGCCAAGGCGGGGCTCTGTGGGGAGAGTCCGCCTGGGACCATTTTCATCTTCCAAACTGGGCAGAGAACATCTTCCTCGGAATTGTCCAGGAGCTCACCCCAGATGCCAGAAGAAGAGTAACGACACGGGAGGTGGGGAGCAGGCAGGCTGCCGTTCGTTCCAATATCACCTGTCAGTCCTCCTGGCAGATCTGGGAGGTGTGCACTGCTAATACCCCCATTACGCGGGCTGGGAAACCGAGGCCCCAGCCTCCTCCCGCAGCTTCCCCACACGGCACCCTAATCCCAGCCCCACCCCACTGCCAGCAGCCTCAGCCCACAAAAGCCCCATCTTCAAGGCGCCAAGGAAAGCGTATTTCTGCAGCTGGGCTCCGTGCTGGGCCTGGGAGGAGGGCTCGGTGGCCCGTTTCCCTCAGCGACTGGAAGGGATCAAGACACACTGAGAAAAATGATGTGGAGCAAGGGAGGTGACTGGCGTTGTTAGAGCATAATCGACAGAGGAAATGAGAAGTCAGGCGCAGTCTCATCTTCCCCGCAGGCGACTCCAGGGCCTCTGGGAAGGCCGGGGGCGGTGGGGGGTGGGGTGGGCTGGGGATGGAGGGCTGCCCAAAGCCAGCCCTGGATTCACGCATAAGTCAGAGGCCTTGCTAAGGAGAGGCATTTAAACTAAGACCTAAATGATGCAAAGGAGACAGCCAGGTAGAGCTTTAAGTGGAAAGGTGCCCTGAGTGGAGGCAACAGCAAGTGCAAAGGTCCTGAGACAGGAACAGGAAGGAACTCGGTGCTGCAGAACAGAAAGACAGCCAGTGGAGCTGGCCAGCTACACAGAGGCGGCCAGGAGGAGGCGATGCTGAGGAAGCGGATGGGGATCACATGAGCCAGGACGCAAAGCTTAGCTTTGTCTTTAGTCTGTAGGAGAACCACAGCTGCTCTCTGGGGACCGAGGAGGAGGGTGGCATGATCTCCCTCTGGCTGCTGCGGGGACGAGGGGCTTTGGCGGACAAGAGTAGCAACAGGGCAGCCAGAGAGGATGCTGCTGTGGTCTTCCAGGAAGAGGGTGGCGGAGGTGCTCCAGTCGGAGAGGAAGGAGAGGAAGCGGAGAGAAATGGAAGGGTCTGCACAGGGCGGTGTGCAAGGAACAAAAGAAATGGGCAGGCAGGAGCAGATGGGCCAGCGTGGGAGAGGATGTCAGATAACTCGTAGTGGAAGGGAGGTGTCTGGCGGGGCCCCGCTGCCAGGCCAAGTTGCTCGGCCCAGGGCCAGGAGGCAGGCGAGAGCCATTGTGAGTAGCTCGACAGGGCAGAGCCGACAGACAACAGCAGTTCCCATCTGCCGAGCGCCCCCTTCAGCTGAAGGAGGGTTTCATCAACATGATGCCGCTGGATCTGAGCCTCTGGGGAAAGAAGGCTCTATTTTTATTCCCATTTTACGATGGTACACCTAGACATGCTCCTTCCTTTCCCCAGTCTCCCTGGAGCAAGCAGGGAGAGGGACGATTTATCCCCAGGCAGAAAGGAGCGCAGAGACAGCATGCAGGCAGTGGAGGGCCTGCCGGCATTAGTCCTAGCTCCCACCGGGCTGGGGAGAGGACTATCTCGGCCCTGATGGTTTGGGCGTGAGTGGCCACACTGGCTACTGTTGCTTGGGAACCATTTCCAGGGCACTCGGCTCTAGCTGCCTTGCTTCACAATAGTGCCACAACACCTCTAGGAGAAAGGTGCCACCGTGGGGACCAACTGAGCTCGGAGGAAACTGAGGCTCACTCAGGGGAAGCAACTTGCTCACAGGCACACGGCCGGCAGCAGAGGAGCCTGGATGTTCCAACTCCAGAGCCCAAACCTTAACCACTGGGCTCCGCTGCCCCCCATGGAAAGCCACTCTCTGGAAAGAGTAACATGGATTAAAATAAAGAGAGAATTCCAACTGCGGAGAAAACAGCCCAGTGGCTTGGTGCTACCATGGAAGCCACTCAAGCCGTGTCACAGTGACCTGAGCCAGGCGGGGACTGTAGAATGAGAGGTAGACACATCAGGAAGAACGGACAGAACTTGGAGTCTGAACCCACATGGCGGCGCAGAGGAAACACATCGTGACCGGAGCCTTCCAGGGATGCGTGAGTTCATCCCAAAGGGAAGAGGCAGGAAAGCAACCCGTGTGGCAGCTGCTAAGCACCAGGTGCACCACGAGCGGGGCCAGAGCGTGGGCACTGGGGCCGGACCTGGGGGGGCTGCCTCTCGAGCCAGTCACTGAACTCACCACGCCTCCGTTTCCTCATCTGTAGAGTGGGGACGGTCACATCCTACCACCCGTGCGGGATAAACCAGTGAAAACGTGAGCGTGCTTCGCACAGCACCTGGCACTGAGAAAACGCCAAAAAAAGCAACGGTGGATTTCGCTGTTGTTTGTCTCCTTCAGCCCTTAACAGCCTGAGAAGTGGGGACTTTTAACCCCGTGTTAGAGGTGAAAGTACCAGAGGCCAAGTGAGCTGTCAAGGTCACAGGGCCAGGGGGAGGCAGGGCCTGGACCACAATCCCAGGGAGGGCTTTTAGGCTTCCTGGCAGACTGGGATGTATGCAGGGAGGGTGCCAACCCCAGAGGCACACAAGTCAAGCAGGCCCAGGTTTTTGCTGGACCTGGGGCTATTGCAGCAACACTAGGAATCCCCCAGCCCGTGGCCTCCGCCGGGCAGGCCCGGGATTGCTGCTGGCGAGCCGTCCTAATGCTGAGCTTTAAAAATTTCCATTTATTACACTTCAGGGAGCAGGAAGAAATACAGGCCATCTCGGGCTGATCTTCCATTATGGTTGACGTGGCGTAAGAATAACTCACTGCACATTATTTCCATATTGGGGCTGTTTGACGTTTTTATGAAGTCAGGTGGCAAATGGTGTCAGGGCTGAGATCAGATCCCTCAGTGGTGCGATGCTGCCGCCGCTGCTCTAACAGTGTCTTCCCGGGAGGAGGTCCGCTGGAGCAGTCAGAGAGCAGCCAGCTGACAAGTGACTCCCCAGGAAGGGTTCTTGGGGTCCCACCTCCAGCCCCGGCAGCCAGCCTGGCTATGAGGATCCCACACCCCTTTCAGCTCCAAGTCACCACCCAGTCCCCATGGACAAGCCCTCCCAGGTTCCAAGCAGACCTCCACAGCATGGGGTGGGGAGTGCTGGGGGAGACAAAGGTCCCCCGGGATCTCCATCCCTCTCCAGACCCAGCGTGGGGCGGGACCCACACGGGCTCTCAGTGACACAACTGATTTGATTTTCGTACAAGTTCACGTTTTTCTTTCCTTCCGTATCTTGTTTCTTGCAAAATCAATACAATAACTTGCAAAGTATGTGGGTACAAAGCACCAAAATGCCTTTAACAGCCAGAAACTCATCTCCCCCTCGCACACGTCCGGTCACGCTATCATTCACTCACTAGATCAGCCACCCTTCCCCAGGGGCTGCTGAAAGGCAGGGTGTCATTTCCTCCCCAGCCCCTGAGCCAGGAGCCCTCTACCAAATGGACACCTTTGCGCATGCGCGAGGGGTGTTGAAGCTCTGGGGACATGTGGCCTGGGGACATGTGGTGAGGTCCTGACTCTGGGACCAGTGTGGGAGGACACTGAGGGTCCTCAAAGCCTGAGCTCTGGGGGGCAAGACGAGACGAGCGGCATCCAGGCTCGAAGCGCTGCAGCGGCCCGGGGGGCTGCCGTGCACATGGGTTAGGAGCCTGCGCTCTGACACGGTGCCAGGCGTGGCTCTGCCGTCACTCATTTAACCCTGACGACAACATGTGGAACTAGGGTCAATGGCCATTCTTGTTGCTACTGTTGAGGAAACTGAGGGGTAGAGGGGTGAAGTGACTTACCTCAGGTCACCCCGGTACTACGAGGCAGAGCTGGCAAATGGAACCAGGCAGCCTGGCCGCCAGGCTGTTATGCTGCACTTCCATGACAGCAGTACCCACCACACGTGTTCCAGAGGGAAAGTCTGGTGATGTGACTGCACACGCCTGCTCTCATTTCTTTTGACAGCAGCATCCTATCTTCTCTGCAAAGAATGTCCACCCCCCAAATGTCCACGATGGGGCCAACCCTCCTCCCTGAAGCCCAGAGAAGATGCATGCAACTCAGCCTAGCCAGGCAGAGCACCACCTCCTGCTGGCCATAGTAGTTGGTCGTGGGACAACAGCACGACTGACACCAGGATTTTGTCTGCGACTACGGACACAAGATTGGCTCTTTCTGATGCAGGATATAAGCTTGGAGTGTCTGGGGGCCCTCCTGCCACCAAGAAGGAAGAGATTGCCTAAGAATACAAGGTGACATCAAGGTCCTTGAGGCAAGAGACACATTCTTGATGACATGGTTGGAGCACCTAGATCCAGCCAAGCCTGAAGGCAATCACAGCCTCAGAACTTTTGGCCAATAACGTCCCTTTTTCTGCTTGAGCAAATTTGAGCTGGGTTGCTGTTACCCAGAACCCAGATACAGGCTGAGTGAACAAGTGAGACGAGCTGATACACACACAGGGTCAGCCACAGAGTAAACAGTCAGAACTGCGGTGAGGGTGCTTGCTGATGCTCTTCCGTCACAGGCTGGATCAAATCTCCCTCCAAAACCCTGTGACAGAATAACAAACATCTGTTTAGCTATTCTGTGTATGGATCCCTCCTCAGAGGGGGATAAACAGTCCCCCTTCTGGACTGTTCAATGGGGAGCAGAAGGAGGAATGGACTTCTTCAGCACCAACCGTATCAGGCACGGTATAGGTCTTGATGCTTATTATGACCATAGCCCACAACAGCCCTGCAAGGGAGGAATCAGCCTGGGCAGGGGAGTGACCTGCCCAAGGTCAGAGTCAAGTCCATGAGACACTAAACCCAGGCTGTTTCTGGGCCACCACCAGCCCCCTCTGCACACAGTCTTTTTCTATTGCTGAATTCATCTCAGGCGTTCTCTCCCCAGCACCCACCCCCTCTCATTCAGTGGGAGGGCGATTGAGATTCCCAGCACACAGACAGCAACTACAAACCAATGAATAGCATTACTCTCCTATGCAATGCCATCTGCCCGCTTTAAATACCTGGGTAAAATGTTTGCTCTGGACTTATTAAGCTACGAGATGAGTAGGCTCGACACACGGAATGAGGTGGGGAAAGAGGGAAAATTCTGATATTTCAGCAGAGCGGTTAGAACCTGGATTTCTGGGTCTGATTGAACAACTCCGAAGATTTAAAAATACCACATTGCAAACGCCACAGGGAAGTGCTCTAAGAAATGGTGGCTTTGGCAGGCTGATCTCAACACATCCCAGGCCTCGACATCCCATCAGTGCACTTGGAAGAGTCAACCTTCAGTAGAAGGCTTTCCCTGAAGGGAATCACCAATATCTCAAACTACAGACAGCCCTGATAGGGAACAGATTTAGTAAATGCAACATATTAAAAATGTCAGGTCAGGCCCACCAATGGTCTCTCCAACTCAGAAGTTTGATGACAGTGGCCTCAAGGGAAAATGCCTCAGACCATATGGTGATTACTCTCTGTGTCCTTGATCTCCAACTATTTGGGCATATACTAAACATTCCATGATTTTCCTTACGTTGTGCTAGACAACCGTCGCTTATGGATGCCCTGAAATGCCTTCTGAGGATTTACCGTTTCTATCATCTTCATCTTCAGAGCAACAATCATCATGATGAGCAGTGGAAGAATAACTGCTTTCTGTGGATGCTGACCACGTGTCTGTTCACTTGCAACATGTACCGCGTCTATGAAGTACACAGTTTCATCTTCATTTTATCGATGAGGAAACGGAGGCTCAGAGAGGTCAGTTAATTTGTCAAGGTCACACAGCTATTAAACGGTGACCGGAGCCAGGACACGAACTGAGGTCTCTTTTAAATGCATGGCTTTTCCTTGTAAGCCCTGTGGCATGTGCTTACCACCTGCTGAGTAAAGCAGGTCTCCTTTTACTTGTTTTAAGTCTGTTTCTTTGAGGGTTTAGGAGTCCTTTCTAATTTTGTATCATAGGATCTAAGGACGGCACAGGTCCTACATGATAGAACAGACTTCAAGAATTTCCTTCCTGACTTCCCTCTGGTGACAATGGATTTGTAACACACAGGTGCTCTCCAAAGAGAGAAAGAAAAAAAAAAAACAAAACACCTGGAAAAGCAGGATAAAATACTCAAAAAAGGTTCTCCCTGCCCCCATCCTATTCACGGCCCCCTCCTTTTAAAATTATATTCCAGCTCTCCTCTAAATAATTAGTACAACGTCTGAGGGTCTCCACGTCTGTCTTCCCGCTGGACAGCGGGCTCTGGAGGGCCACTGGGTCTTGCTCACCTCTGCGGGCCCACACAGTAGGGACGCCACACCCACGTGCTGAGGCAAGGCCGCGAGGGCAGCTCAGCGCATCACTGAGCTGGCCCCTGTCAGCGGGGCTGCCCACCACCCACGGCAGCTCACAGGAGCCCCGAATGCCCCTCGGGAGGCCACCCACTGCCTGGCTGCCCCCGGCTCCTCCCAAGCACAGATCTCTGACCCCGATGCCAGCAGGTGTCCAGAGAGAGGCTCCATGGGAAGGACAAGGGGCGGGGGCAGGACCCTGCCTGTAGGAGCAGATGAGCTGGATGGGGAGAGCAACCACAGACACGTTCAGCAAACCCCGGGGCCCCGAGCAGGGCCCTTTCTGTAAAGCTGGAAGGAAGTCTGTCCAGGTTACACGGGGGCAACCCAGTCAAGGCCCAGCTTCCGGGTGGGCAGGGCAGAGGGTGTTCTCATGAGACTTCCCTTTAATAAAAGGGTTCTTTTGCACACACAAAAATACACACATACTTGAAAAGCACCAGGAGAGATTAAGTCTTCCTTCCTCACTTTACAAAAGAAAGCTCTGAAGCCACCCACCCTCCCCACCTGCTTGAGGCAGTGCACACTGGGGAGGGGCTGGATGGCCTCCAGGGGTACACGCTACGGAAATGCACACACATGTGCCTCCCCCATGTAAGAGAGCGTGGGGAAACGTTCATAGCAGCTCTATTCCTAACAACCAAAATCTAGATGACTTATTTGTCCGTCAATAGCAAAGTGGCTAAACTGTGATACAGTCTCATACACCAGCAAGGAGAATGAAGCAGCTACGACATATGGTAACATCAGCAGGTCTCGTCTATATCAATGGAACAAAGAAAACTAGACACAACGCGAGAACAGGCGGAGGATGGGAACTCAGCCAAGGGGTAACATGAGCGGATGAGTGACCGAGGAACAGCTTTTAAATGCGCATCTGGTTCACTGGCTTCTCCCCTAAGCCTATGGGTACCTTTCGACAACAGGTCTTACGGAGAGGCCCAAACTACTTAGGGCTTGAGGCGCTGGCTCTACGGTGACCAGCTCACCCGTTTGCCTGGGACTTTTTTGGTTTTAAAATCAGAAGTCCCGTGTCCCGGGAACACGCTCAGACCCACACAAATCCAAATGGCTCTGAAGTGAAAAACACGTAGCTTCAGATTCCAGGGCACCCAGATGGAGGAACCTTCCAGCACACAGCTGGCCTGAACTCTCCCAAAATGCCAGCGTCATAAAATACAAAGCCAGACTGAGGCTCTATGGACGGTATCACGAAACTGAGCACAGGCTGTTAACACGTTCTAGGTTGGATCCTGAACAGGGAGAAAAACTGTTACAAAGAACATCAGTAAAACAACAGGCAGAATTGGAATAGTCAGCAGATAAGGTCAGGGGTCAGCAAACTTCTCCTTCAAGGACAAGCCAGACAATATTTTAGGCCGTGCAGGCCGAGAGGCGAAACTGAAGTATACGTGCAGGTACTTATCTAACTGTAAATGTAGCCGTTTGAAAACGAAAACCATTCTTAGTTCTCAGGCTGTAATAAGAAAAACAAAAACAAGACAACAAAGAAAAAACGGGCAGCCTGGGCTGGATTTGGCCTGTGAGCCATAGTTCACTAACCCCTGCATTAGAAAACAGTATTTTATCAATGTTAAAATTTCCGATTTTGATTAGGTAAAGGGACCTCATGTCTGTAACTTGTTTTCAAATAATTCAGAGAACGTGATTTAGTGAGAAAATGATAAAGCAAATGTGGCAAAATGTTAAAAAGTGAGGGCTCTGGGTGAAGGATCCAGAGAAGTCCTTTGAATTATTTTTGTCATTTTTTGGTAAATTTGAAATTCTTTCAAAGCACATTATTTAAAATACATCCCAGTTGCCCCCCAAACTCTGTGACTTTGGGCAGGATTCTCACACGCTGAGCTTCCTCCCACATAAAATGGGCCTAATACCAGCTGCCTCCTAGGGAGACTCACCCCAGCCCATGGGGCCCTATTCGCGCACAGAGCACTGCTGTGTGCAGACACGCTTCTGCACTCTGGCCCCAGAGAGGAAAGGCCCCTCTACTCATGGAGCTCACTGCATTCAAGTGGGCTGGGGGCATCACATTCGGTCATGACCTCTAAGTGCTTGGCCCTGTGCCGGGCACGGTGTAGGCCACGGATGCTTGCCATCCATGTTCCCGTGGTTATGACTACCCTGGTGGGTGGCCAGGCTGCTCTGGGGGCCTGGCACTCCACAGCTAAATAGTACCAGGCCCTCTGGGAGAGACGCATAGACGGTGCTCCCCGTCTGCAACGAAAGCAGCCTTTCCCCACATCATTCATCACAGCCTTGGAAATGTCAGCGTTTGTGGGGTGAACAGGCTCCTGATAATCATGTTTTTAACCAATTACAATTTGGACTTTATCTCCTCTGACAGGAGGTTACGTTAATATTGAATCAATTCACTCCAACACAATCTTTTGTTAGAAAAGTCTCTTCAAATAAAACATCCAGGCCACCTGTTCTGTGGTTCCGGGCTGGAGAGAAGTGTTCCCTAAGCGCTCGCTCACACGAAAGACTCCTGTCAGGATCGTCCTCCCAGAGCTTGCTGGTTACCTTCAACGTCTCATGGAAGCGCGGGTGACACCTGGTGACCACCATCCTGATTAAGGGCACTGGGGATCCTCAGTCGTCTGCGCGCTAGCAGGGACCACTGGGGGTTCACTGTGTGAATATGCACCAGGCCTAACGGCCCACCTGAGGGACACGGAAGCCGAGCTGGAATCCCCCAGTGGAGGGGCCTACAGGAACACTGGGGCTTCCAGACGGGCTGGGAGAGCCCAGAGTGGGCAGCAGGCCAACAGGAGGTAAACTGGTAGTTCGGGGTGCTGGTTATCATACTGCCAGGGGTTGAAGTCAGACTCTGCAGGTTCCAGTCCCACCTCAATCTCTTCTCACCTTTCTGTGACTCAAGCAAAGAGGTAACTGTGACAGAATGATCTGGACTGTCCTGGGGGAAGCCCAGGAGCTCGTGAGAGAAAGGAGCTGGGCCCCTCCCCCAGACCCTGGAGGTCAGAGATGGCTCCTAGAGACGAGGCCCAAACCCAAGTTCGGAGGATGACTAGATGCCCGTCAGGCAAAGAGGTTTCAGCGGGAGAAGCGAGTGTCCGGCAGAAGGCATGGCTTGGTGTGGGGACCCCAAGACGGTCTAAGCTGCTGGTCAGAGGTGACGGGAAGGTAGGAGCTGGACTGTGCATCTTTAAAGGTCACGTTGAGGCTCGTGGACTGTACTCTGAGGGCAATGGGGAGCCGCTAGTGGATCCCGAATGCAAAGAACCATGACTGTATTTATATTTTAAAAATCTCTCTCCAAAGATCAGGGGGCAGAAAGATTGCTCGGACAAGGCCAAGGCCAGCAGACCTGAGAGAGTTCCAAATGAGAGGTGCAGGTGGTGTGTGATGAGAGGGGAGGAGCGAGGAGGGGCTAGATCCCAGAGCTCTTCAGGGGGACAATGGCCGAGACTCAGCAACGGCTCTGTCCTCAGGAGGAAGGGGGAACACGGCCCCCTGGCATGAATTAAGTAAACAACTGAAGAGCTCAGTGCAAACTCTTCTCCATTTAACAAAACAAAACAAAAAAAGCAAATAACATAGTTCCTTTTGGGAGGAGGCAAAGGTCAAGGCGTGAATCAAATTTAAACAAAAAGCCGTCACTGCCCGGGAGCAGACACAACCTTCCACTTTCTCCTGGGAGCCAGGTGCAGGCATCTGCTGCTCACAGATGTTATTTATGCACAGCGATTATCTCAATGATATATCTTGCTTCTGTCTCCAGATTAGTCTGTTTCCAGTGGAAGCATTCCACGGGAATTAATTAGTACTTGCTCCTGAAGAACAGGTGTCATTAGACCCACCCCACACATGGCCTCGTCTACCTGTCCACGAGGTCTTGTGAAATCCTGGGCCCAGGATCCAAAGTCTTCCACCAGCTGACTCCGGGGGGTGGGACGCAGGGGCCAGCTCTACATTTAAAAATCATTGTCTTGTAGTTTTCAATTTAGAGAATTCCTTTGAATCCAGGGTCTAGGGTTCTTTATACCAGCCCGATAGCTGAGAATATCAGGCTCTTTTTTTTTAGGTAAGAAAAAGGAGCCTCTGAAAGGCAGGGTGACTTGCTCAGAATCGTACAACTAATTAAGTAGCAGAGGCAGGATCTGAACTCACAAGGTGTGTGTCTTTCCTCCAGGAGTCTTCCACGTTTTATCCCATAGTCTTTAGCCTCAGGTGTTAGCTGAGACGGAGTCAAGTCTCCCAATGGAGGGAAACTGGGCAGAAAGGGCCAAATAATCTTGTTGGGATTCTAGACGGTAGGGCAATGGGCAGAGGGGAATGCCTGTCCACCCGGGAGGAAGGCAGGGGCTCTGGGAGATGCTCTGCCTGGGGGGACCCTCCCATGCCTCTGCTTGAGCCCGGCATGCCACACATCACTGCTTCAGTTGGGCCTAGAATCCTGCTGGGTTTTTTTGTTTGTTTTGTGGTATGCGGGCCTCTCACTGTCGTGGCCTCTCCCGTTGCGGAGCACAGGCTCCGGACGCGCAGGCTCAGCGGCCATGGCTCACGGGCCCAGCCGCTCCGCGGCATGTGGGATCTTCCCGGACCGGGGCATGAACCCGTGTCCCCTGCACCGGCAGGCAGACTCTCAACCACTGCGACACCAGGGGAGCCCCTGATGTTTTTTTTTTACAAGCACTTCTGACCGTGCCCTTCCCTGCTCTGTAGCTCTCTATGGCTCCCTATCACCTTTGGGATAAAACCCAAACTCCTTAGTTGGGCTCACTAAACCGTTCATGAGCTGACTCTAGCCTCGCTGACCGACATTACCCTCCCTGCCCTTCCTCGGGGAACGCTGCACACCAGCCACACTAGGCCAAGCGTTAGATGCTCCCTGTCTCCTCCCGCCCCCGCCCTGGTGCTCCCTCCCACAATGCCCATGTCCATCTCACCCAGCCAGCCATTCGTTCCCACCTGTAAGCAGACAGCTGAAGCCACCAGCTCCTCTCCCACAGCTAAATCAAGGGCATCCCCTTCACCTAAACCCCAACATTCCCCCAGGAAAGATCTCATCACCCTGCTGGCCACTGTCTGCTCCTAGGTCGGCCTCTTGCCTAGACTGGGAGCCCCTCTCGGGAAGGGTTCTTCCTTATCCCCGCAGCCTGGCCTCGAATTTGTCCCGAGTGGACACCTTATCAGGATCTGCTGAACGCACACAGTTCACTAACAGGTGCTTTCAAACGCATTCCCTCATCTTTGCCCTCAGAGAGAAAACCTTTCTCTAGGTTACCCGGCACCACGATTAGCGAGCTGTAGAGGCTGCAGAGGGTGTTCAAGCTTCTCAAGCCTTTGGGGGCTAGACCTCATCGCCCCCGACCCCCACAGGCGCCTGGGACACGAGGCGATGACGACGCTCCGCTTCGGGACAAGGGCTCACGGAAGTCCTGTCACACGGCGAAGGTCACGACATTAGCAAGTGCAGGATCCAGTTCTCCTGACTCAATATTTAATGAATTGTAAAACTGGTTGAACTAGGCTCTGTCATACTAATATAACCTCACCATCAGTTTTCTCATCTGCAAAATGGGCCTATGCCATGGAACTTGAAAGTGTGTTTTGAGGGGTAAACGAGGCCCATGATTCCCAGATGGTGGTCCTAAGACCAGCACTGGAATCCCCTCATGCGACTGTTGAAAATGTAGGTCCTGGGTTTTCCCTGGTGGCGCAGTGGTTAAGAATTTGCCTGCTGATGCAGGGAACACGGGTTCAAGCCTTGGTCTGGGAAGATCCCACATGCTGCGGAGCAACTAAGCCCGTGCGCTACAGCTAATGAGCCTGTGCTCTAGAGCCTGCAAGCCGCAACTACGGAGCCCACGTGCCATAACTATTAAAACCCGCGCTCCGCAACAAGAGAAGCCACCGCAATGAGAAGCCCATGCACCGCAACGAAGAGTAGCCCCTGCTCGCCGCAACTAGAGAAAGCCCACACGCAGCCATGAAGACCCAACACAGCCAAAATTTAATTAATTAATTAAAAAAAAAATGTAGATCCTGGGCCTCAATGGGAAGAAAAAACGAGGAGGGGGGCCTGTAAATCTGTGATTTTTAAACAGTACTTAAGTTATCGGATGTGCAGCCAAGTTTGGGGACCCCAAGAATTCCAAGGAAAAGCCCAATACATAGTAGGTGGTTGAAAAATGTTAACATCATGGGTACAGAACTGGCAGCGCTGGCGGCATTAAGACATACGCTGCTGTGTGCTGTTGGGTAAATTACTCAACCTCTCAGAGCCTGTTTCCTTATTAGTAAAATGGGTCAAAAATAGCAATGGCCGCCTCCTAGGGTTCTGGTGAGGATGATCTAAGTCACGCACTTCCAGCCGCCACACCGACCAGCTAGCAGTCCTGTCAGCTCCAAGCCAGCCCCCACTTTGCCTCCTCTCACCATCCCCACAACCATTTAACCCAGGAGACCCTCTCCTCCAGCCTAGAGGGGTATCTAGCCTCCTAACGGCATGCACTCATCCCTCCTCAATCCCTTCCCCACACAGAGGAGTGATCCTCTGAATCCGATTATGTCACGCTCTGCTCAAAACGTCCCGACGGCTTCTCATCACCCCGGGAATAAAATCCAAACCTCCCAGGCCCCGCACGTTCTGGTCTCTGCCTGCTTCTCCTTCTCCCAGGGGAGTTTAGCTGATCACCCAAGCTAAACGAGACCCCTTGCAATTCCCTATTCCCTTTATTATTTATAATAACCCCACTTATTTCCTTTACTACCTGAATTAAGGTGTGGGATATTTCTGTTTATTTGTATCATTGTTTGCTTGTCCTCTTTTCCAGCAGACGTCAGTTTCAAAGGGAGAGGACCATGTCTGTCTTACTAACCGTAATATACTTAGACCTAGCACATCGCCTGACACTCAGTAGGTGCTGCATAAATACTGAATGAAGGAATGAATGGAATAGTCCAGCACCATACCCAGCAATGAAGACACAGCCAGCAGCAAAGTTAGCTCCCTCTCCCTTCCCCCCTCCTGGCTGCTCTCCCTGCCTCTGTCCCTGGAGGCTTCAGGTAAAGGACAAATACCGTACATGGGAGAGGAGAGACAGCAATGCCCAATGTCATCGCTACTTTATTTGATTAGCTCTGACTCTGGCAGGCGGGACACGTGTGCTGGGAGCCAAAGCAACTGTACCCTGACCTCTGGTCCACACGATCCCATCCTTATAACAATTTCCATGACAACAGCAACAGAAAGCCAAGGCTGTGAATTCTCTTTGATAGGAACCGGATGCAGAGATGGGGAAGAAGGACTTTCAAAAGAATGAAGCTCTTTGATTCAGCTCAAGGCGCCTTCACTAAATACCACTATTTTCCAAGAACACACACTTTAACCCTGCAGAGGGAGATTTCTCATGAATAATAAAAAAAGAAAAATGAAAAGAGGAACAAACAAAACCACTGTGGTTCCTTTTCAAGAACATTCACCTACGGAGAGAGGGGGACTTGGATGGCATCAGGAATATTTTGATGAAAGACAGGCAGAATACAGGGCCTCCTGCCAAGGGGGCCGCATGAACCCAAGATGCCTGAGTGGTGGCTGAGTGCTCAGACATCCTGACTGCCTGACAGAGGAGGCTCAGGGTTCTCCATCCACCTGGTCGGTCAGACAGACAGGAAGACGCAGGGTAAGGCAAAAGAGCTCCCAGATTCTGCAGTTAGAATCACGAGCCCTGGATTTGAATCCCAACCCTGCCACCTACCTGCCGTGTTACCTTGGTTGCATTGCTTCCCACCTGTGGACAGAACTTTCCCATCTGTTAAATGGGCACAATATCATTTGCTCTCCCCCAGGGGTACCACGAGAACTGAGGGATGGGACACATTCAAGCACAAGTGATTCTAATGTTCTGACATGGCCATGAAATGAGTGACCAACTGTCCTGGTGTCCCTGGGGCTGAGGGCTTGCCCGGGACATGGGACTTTTAGCACTAAACCAGGACGATCTGAGCCCATCATGTCTCCTGAGGTGCTCAGCTCCCTCCTGGCCTCACCTCTCATCCGCCTCCCGTTCTTCTCTGAGGCAGCCAGGGATGGTGGGGCCTGAAGACCTGGGTTTGAATCCCGACTCTGCCACCCTCTAGCTGTGGGACCCTGGGTGAGTCACCTCTCTCGTCAATGGAGATGCTGATCCTCATGTAGGATCTGCACTATCAGCACTATCTGTTTCATATCCAGCCCCGCTGGTCACCACGCACGCACACACGCACACAGGCACGCAGGTGTGCTGCACTCAGCCATTCTGCACCAGGGCCCTGATCTGCCCAAGGACTCAAACTCACTCTGCCTCAGCCCTAAAGAAGGGAACAGTACTCCTAAGTCATTTATAAACCCCCTTCCTCATCTACCATATCCATGTGACCCATCCAGCCCCGCAATGCCCTCCACCTCCCCTCAGGTCTGTGAAAGTCAGACATCCGGGCTGTGGCCACGCCCATCTGGGTGGGAGAACCATTCTCCCCCTGCTGGCCGCAGCATTCTCCCCCTGCTGGCCGCAGCATCCTCCCCATGGGGTTCTGAGAGGACCCCGTGACACGCACCTGGCTTTGCACTTTCTCCAGCTCCTCCTTGCTGACTGATGTCTTGCTGTCCTCCATGGTCCCCAGCAGGAGCTGCACGTCTGACAATAGTGCATGAGTCCTTCTGAGGTCCCTCCGAAGACGCTTCTCCACATCAAAGTCCCGATGGCCGATCTGGAAGCCAAGGGAAGGCTCTCGTGAACTAAGATGACAAAGTAGTGGCCAGGGTCCAAGTTCTCTGGAACCTGGCTCCCTGAGTTCAAATCGTGCCTCCACCACTCACACTGTGTGACCTTGGACAAGACCTTTCTCCTCCCCAAGGCTCAGCCTCCTCGTTGGCAAAACAAGAATGGCAGCATTATCTTTGATAAAGGAGGCAAGAATATACAGTGGAGAAGAGACAGCCTCTTCAATAAGTGGTGCTGGGAAAACTGGACAGCTACATGTAAAAGAATGAAACTAGAGCACTCCCTAACACCATACACAAAAATAAACTCACAATGGATTAGAGACCTAAATGTAAGGCCAGACAGTATCAAACTCTTAGAGGAAAACATAGGCAGAACACTCTATGACATAAATCACAGCAAGATCCTTTTTGACCCACCTCCTAGGGAAACGGAAATAAAAACAAAAATAAACAAATGGGCCCTAATGAAACTTAAAAGCTTTTGCACAGCGAAGGAAACCATAAACAAGACCAAAAGACAACCCTCAGAATGGGAGAAAATATTTGCAAATGAAGCAGCTGACAAAGGATTAATCTCCAAAATTTACAAGCAACTCATGCAGCTCAATATCAAAAAAACAAACAACCCAATCCAAAAATGGGCAGAAGACCTAAATAGACATTTCTCCAAAGAAGATATACAGATTGCCAACAAACACATGAAAGGATGCTCAACATCATTAATCATTAGAGAAATGCAAATCAAAACTACAGTGAGGTATCATCTCACACCAGTCAGAATGGCCATCATCAAAAAATCTAGAAACAATAAATGCTGGAGAGGGTGTGGAGAAAAGGGAACCCTCTTGCACTGTTGGTGGGAATGTAAATTGATACAGCCACTACGGAGAACAGTATGGAGGTTCCTCAAAAAAACAAAAATAGAACTACCATACGACCCAGCAATCCCACTACTGGGCATATACCCTGAGAAAACCATAATTCAAAAAGATTCATGTACCAAAGTGTTCATTGCAGCTCTATTTACAATAGCCAGGACATGGAAGCAACCTAAGTGTCCATCAACAGATGAATGGATAAAGAAGATGTGGCACATATATACAATGGAATATTACTCAGCCATAAAAAGAAACGAAACTGAGTTATTTGTAGTGAGGTGGATGGACCTGGAGTCTGTCATACAGAGTGAAGTAAGTCAGAGGGAGAAAAACAAATACCGTATGCTAACACATATATATGGAATCTAAAAAAATGGTCATGAAGAACGTAGGGGCAAGACGGGAATAAAGACACAGACCTACTAGAGAATGGACTTGAGGATACAGGGAGGGGGAAGGGTAAGCTGAGACAAAGTGAGAGAGTGGCATGGACATATATACACTACCAAACGTAAAATAGCTAGCTAGTGGGAAGCAGCCGCATAGCACAGGGAGATCAGCTCCGTGGTGCTTTGTGACCACCTAGAGGGGTGGGATAGGGAGGGTGGGAGGGAGGGAGACGCAAGAGGGAAGAGATATGGGAACATATGTATAGCTGATTCACTTTGTTATACAGCAGAAACTAACACACCATTGTAAAGCAATTATACTCCAATAAAGACGTTAAAAAAAAAAAGAAGGCAGCAACCACACCGGGCTGCTGTGGGAATTGAACAGGTGCTTAGCCCACAGCATGACTCGTAGTAAAGGCACAACAAATCTGCGCCGCTGTCGTGACTGTCATCACAGCCTGTAAGGACGCAGTCATTCTGTCTCATAGTCTGTACCACAGCCATCACCTTGCAAGAGCTTACACGTCAGGCGAGGCCCTCTGCTGACAGAAGTCAGGACAGCAGTTACCCTGGAGGGGCAGTGACTGGGTAATACAGGAGGGGGGGCTTGTTTGTGGTGTTAATCTGGGTGCCGGCTTTAAGAGCTGATGCAAATTCAATGAGCAGTACAGGTGGGATAAGGTGTGCTTCCCTGCATGTATGTTACACATCAGTAAATGGTATTAGAAATACCTGTGCTGCTTTGGAAGGTCTAAATCAAGCGTTTCTGTCCCTTGAGCAGGTCTCTTTCGCTAGTATAAAGACAGGCCATTTTCTGCAGAGGGACCTTGCCCAGAGGTCCCTCCCCCAGGATCCTGTCCTCCAAGACAGTAGTCACGTGGCTCCTGAAGAAGCCGCAGCCTGGACTTGGCGCGGGGAGGGCGAGTTAGATTCGTTAACAACCCCCAGTGGCCAACAGCACAGGCTGGGACAAACCAAGGGAGGTGCAGAATCAGGTAGGGGCCCGATGAAACCCTGACAGCCCATGGTCTCCCCTGGAAACAGAACACCTACTTCAAAAGCACTGGGGTTAATGTCTCTGAAAGAAACTAACAGCCCCTTCCTCTGGCACCACTCGTCAGATGGGGAGTTTTCAAGAAAATGGGGTGCAGGTGTGTCTTCCATGGAACCCAGTTTCTACACCCCTGGACATCTGTGCCTCCACACCAAGTGCAACCAATTCCTGGATGCTCAGAATACCCTGGAATATTCTAGAAAGAACTTGGAATTTAGAATGAGGTGGCCCAGGCTTGAAACCCTGGCTCACCACTTGCTGGTGGTGGGACTGAGGCTGAGTCATGCCACCTCTCATAACCTGAGTTTCCTCGTCTATAAAGGAAGAGGTTAAAAAAAAAAAAAAAAAAAATCCCTAACTTCCATGTTGAGATAAGACAAGGATCAGATGTGATAATGGATCGAAAAGTACTTTGTATGCTGTCAAATGCTTTCCAAATATAAAAGATTATGAGTACTGTCTGATGACCTGGAATGTATTCCTGTAGATTTTGTGTTATTATTCTACTGCCAGTTCTGAATTCTTTGAAAAATGAGTTGGTTCTTAGAATATAGCCTCTTAGTTCTCAGATTTATTGCTTTGTTAAGTTTAAAATGCTGAGGTGTTGTGTGTGTGTATATATCTCCTCCTGAGCTGAGGAGCTGAGGACTGGGCATGGTGCCAGTCCCTTTGTCACATATTACTGCATTTTACTCCCGTGGTAGTCTCTTTTAAAATGCCATTATTATTATTGCCTTTATTAAAATAGTAATAGCTTACACTTTGGGTTTGCTAAGTGTCAGACACTGTTCTAAACGCTTTACGGGTATGAACACATGGAGTCCGCACGGTGAATCTATGGGGTGTGAAGTATTATGATTCCCATTTTATGGATGATGAAACTGAGGCTTACAACAGTGAAGCAGTTTGCCCAAGATCACACAGCTAATCCTAAGTGGCAGAGTTAGGATATGAACCCAACTTTTCTGACTGCAAAGAGGTAATTTTAGCAAAATATACAATAAAAGAGGTTAAGTTTTGCTCTTCAATTAAAAAAAAAAAAAAGGGTGTTATGAAGGCACAGAGGAGCATCCCATCCAAGGCTGGGATGGGACCAGACACAGTCTCAAGTAAGCAGGAGCTAGTTAGGTGAGGTGCAGGAAGGGACACAGCTGAGAAACCATCTTGAATATGCGGTTCTGGGTGATTAGCATGAGGGTATAAAACACAGGGATGGGGCAAGTCACAGAATGAGAGAAGTTCCCTGGGGCCAGCTCACATCTTGTGAGCTGTGTGGAGCTCTTCAGTATGTACTGTCATAGGGAAATGGAGGCACAACCGATAAAACAGAGAGGGTGAGTGATCAGTTCAAGGCCACACTGCTCCTAAGTGGCTACCCAGGGACTGGAACCCAGGCAGCTCAGTATTAGAATTCAAGTCTCTAACCACTGCACCAGAGTGCCTGGTGAAACGTGAGCCGGGACATCTTAACTCGAGAGCCCGGATTCTTTGCCGTGACTACACTCAAGCAACATGCTTTTGCACCTTCCTCATTTTTGTATCTGCTCATGCTCTGCACACATCCTAAGGAGCCTTTAATTCTCCTGTGGGGCAGGTCAGCATCAGGGACATTCAGGATGACCCCATCCTTGCTGCCAGAAAGACCCTGAAAGTGCTGGCACCATCGCCTTTCCAGAGGGATCACCGCAAACAAATTCACAACAAAACCTCAGACCAAGTCACCCTCCCCTTCATAATAAATTGCTACGCAAGAGGAGGGGGAAAAAACACCCCAAAACTCATTAGGTTAATGGGAAATAAATGTCATTCTGCAAGTTGACATTTTGCAGCACAAAGATTCAAATTTAGATCAAGCTGGTGAATAATTAATCAATAAAACTAAATGATGTTTAGTGTTGTTGTGGGAAACTCTGTTCCAACCTGGATTGTTTCACCATTTATCATTAAGGGTAAATTGTTTGGGGCAGTAGTTCAATGTCTGTCATCAAAGAACTCTCTAAGCACTTTTAACAAATGATCTAAAAATGTTATTGGGGTAATCAAGCCACTTTACAGATGGGGAAATTGAGGCTTAGAGAGAGAACATTATGTAGCTGAAGGTTGCACAGCAAATTAATGGCAGATCTGGATTGCCTGATAACGTTAGGAAAAAAGATGGTCCAGAAAAGGATAATTCTAGTTAACTAAACCTTAATCACTTTTTAAGCAGCATGGTGTTAGATTTAATTTTAAAAAATACAGGTTTTCAAATAATATATGGATAGACCTCACTTCGAATTCACGTAGGCCACTAAAAACCTATATGATCTTGGGCGATGTGCTTTACCTTTTGAGCCTCACTTGTTTCATTTATATGAAGGAACTGATAGTATCTAATAGAACAAAAGAGATCATAGGAGACATTATCAATCTACCCCAAAGCAGGAAAGGAATAAAGGAAGAAGCAAAGAAAGGGGGCAATAAACCAACAAAATTAAACACAAAAGAATAGAAATAATTTCAAATATATCAGTCATTATATAAATGTAAATGAACTAAATTCTCCAATGAAAAGTAAGAGACTAAAATTTGGCATTAAAAATTATCCATCTGTTTAAGGGACATACACACAGAGAAAGGTTAAAAACAAAGAGATAAAAAAGGTCTTGTGGGCAAACTAAAAGAAATCGCACAAAATAAAATAAGGCAAAAATAATTCACAGAGAAAAAAGGGACACCATACAACAATTAGAAAAGAACAATGTACAATGTGCCAAGGAAACAAAACAATAATAAACTTAAATGCACCTAAAAAAATAACCTCTAAATATATAAGAGAAAACTATAACACAATTATAAGCAAAGTATATCCCCATGTACCACTATAATTAATAGAAGTATACAAAAATATTCTATTTATAAGAGCCATAGAAACTACAAGATTCCTAGAAATAAATCTAACAGAAAAGCTCAAGACTTATATGGAAAAAAATAATAAAATATACAATAAAATAAATATTTTGTATTATTATAAGGTATTAATTTATAATAAAAATAAAATATATTTATGAAAGCCATAGATATATGAAGAAACACAGCATGCTCATGATTGCAATACTTCAATACTAAAAAAATATGTCACTTGTTCCCAACTAACTTACAAACCAATGCATTTGAAAATCCCCACCAGGCTTTGTTATGGAATCTCAATAAGAAGATTAAAGGATCGAAAATAGATAAGACAATTTTAGAGATGAGAAAGATAAGCTGTTTATAAGTTATCAAGCCCAGCCATTAAGACCACATGGTGCAGGAACTGAAGAATAAACCAATTAAACAGAATGGGTAGCCCCAAAACACAGCCATACATATATGGAAATTGTAGAAAAAATTACTCATGAGATAAAACAAAGGTGGTCTATATCGGGAAAATATAGATTCCTACCTCACACACACCAAAATAAAATCTAGGTGGGACTTCCTTGGTGGCACAGTGGTTGGGGGTCCGCCTGCCAGTGCAGGGGACACGGGTTCGAGCCCTGGTCCAGGAAGATCCCACATGACACGGAGCAACTAAGCCCGTGAGCCACAACTACTGAGACTGCACTCTAGAGCCCGTGTGCCTGGAGTCCATGCTCCGCAACAAGAGAAGCCACCACAATGAGAAGCCCGCGCACCGCAACGAAAAGTAGCCCCCGCTCGCCGCAACTAGTGAAAGCCTGCGCGCAGCAACGAAGACCCAACGCAGCCAAAAATAAATAAATTAATTAATTAAAAAATAAAACAAAATAAAATCCAGGTGGGTTAAAGGCCTAAAAATGCTCAAAACTTTAGAAATTTTCAGAAATATGGTGAAATATCTTTATGAACTCTGTTAAGGAAAGAAATCTTAAAAGAATCAACCATAACTGATGAATATGACTATATAAAAAACACTTTTTATTAAGTAAAAAACATTATAAACAAAGTGAAACGATTATCCATAGAGTAGGAGATATTTGCAAAATATACAACCAAAAGTGGATTAGCATCTTGGATAAGGATCGGGAATAATGAATAGAAAAAAAAGGTGAAGACAAAACACTATAAACAGGCAACGCACATAAGAGAAAACTGTAATAAACGTGAAAAATGCACAACTTCACTAGTCATGAGGGACAAGCAGTACAACTTAACACTCAGTAACCGGTAAAGATCTTTAAATGTCTGACAGTGCCACGTGTCGGGGGGGGGGGGGGGGATGTGTGGTAGCAAAGAAAAAACTGCTGGTGACAATATAAACCACCACAATCACTTTGAGGAACAATCTGGGCAACATCTAATAATTCCAAAATGGTACATTCCTAACAGCCAGCAATTCCTCTTCTAGATTCATACCCTGGAGAATCTCTTTCCCACGTGCACAGGGAGACATGTATAAGAATATGCACTGTAGCTCTGCGTCCTAGAATGGAAACAGCTAAATATCCAACAGAAGAGTAGGATTAAAGAAAATGAATACTGTGTAGCAGTTAAAAAAGAACGGATTAGAGCTACACGTATTATCATGGAGGAATCTCAAAAACAGCAAAAACAGAGTACAGAAGGGGAGCAGTAGAAGTAAAGGCAGAATCGCACGTACTGTATACAGTTGAAGTTCAAATACACACGCAGGGGAATTAAAGCCTCCAACCTCAGGAGAACGGTCCCCTCTGGGAGCGAAGGACGAAAAGATGGAAGGATAAAGGGATGGGAGATGAGGAACAGAAACCAAGGGGCCACCAACTGTTTTTGAAATGCTTTGCTTCCTTAAAAACTTCTGAATCTGATGCGGCAAAATGTTAATTTATGTGAACCCTGTTCTCTTGATGCACAAGCATCAATTACACTGTCTGTTCTACTTTCCCATGTGTTTGGCAAATGTCTTACTAAAACATCTAAAAGTATCCAGTGTGACGTTATTCAAAGGCTCCAGCTTGGTGACTAACACAAAATTAGCTTCTCATTCACTTAAAGTTACCTTCTCCTTGCATGTGAAACTTAAAATTTTAGCAATATTTATAAAAACCTTTCTTTACTGGATTAATTCCTTTGTTTTCTTAAACAGACCATGCTGGATAGAAGGCAACCTTCTCCCAACGATTTCCAAGTATCATTCTAGAATCAAATCCTGGGGTGTTCTCTCTCGTGCTGATGCCAAAGGGAGAGGAGCCTCAGTGGCTCTGCACTCAGTGGCCCCAGTTTGCTTGGCTGAAAATCCAGAAAACGCAAAGGAAGATCATGTAGTTCTCCCACCAATGTCCTCAGCTTCCGACTCTCACTCGCACGGCTGTAGGGGTTCCGCTCTAGAATTCACTCATTTACTCAATTTAAAAAAACAAAACAAAACATAGTGAGCACCTATTTGTTCGAAGCCTGGCTGCCCTGGATGACCATTGGGAGGGGGCCCACATTCCTCTGTGAACAAGAGGAATGACTGCGGGAAGGTTATTGACAGCAAGATCGTTACTAATTAAAAGATAATGAACACAAGTTAAGCAGATACATTAAAAAACACTCTTACGATATTTAAAAAGAAACCATGGAAGCCACCAGCACTCCTCTCCAATGTCGGGGTTTCATGGAGGAGGAGCTGGCTCTGGGCGCTGCTGGTTGCTTCCTTCACAGCAGTGGTTCCCTGTAAAGAGGGAGGTTGACTGTGTCCTGGAGGAACATGTGGTAACGTCCGTAGACACTGCTGGTTGTTACAACTGAGGGAGATGCTTCTGGCATTTAGGAGGTGGAGGCCAGGGATGCCGCTCAACAGCCTACAATGAGACAGCGCCACCTCCCCACAGCACCCCGCCCCCCCCAACCCCGGCCGCCAACAACAAAGAATGATGCAGCTCAAAACGTCTGCAGTGCTGCAGCTGACAACCCTGGTCTACGGCGACGACGGCAAAACCCCACAAGGCTCTGCTCTCCAGCAGCTCAGAGCAGTTCGTTAGATCACGCAAAGCCAAGGAGACAGAAGTGGCCCAGCTAAGGGTCTAAAGCGTCACTGGCCTGGCTCTGCCTTCAGCAAAGTCTGTTCTCACGAGGCCAGCTCTGAGCACAGCAGCCATTCAGTCACCCCGTCAAAGCAAAGGCTGCCTATACTCTCACCCCGACAGCGGCTGAAGGCAAGGCGACCTCGTCTGTCACGTGTGGCTGGGCCCACTCTCTTTACTCTCAAGGGTCCTTCCAAGAACCCTGCTGTATGAAGACTCCCCCCACGGAAGGTCCCCTCTGAAGAGGCAGTGAGTGAGGGCAGAGACAGAACTGGTGGAGAAGACGGCGCCTGGGAGGAGCAGGTGGAGGCCAGCTGAAAGGTCTACCTGGGCTGGTCCTAAGACCCCTCCAGCGGGTCTCCCCACGAATCAGCTCTCTAACAGGGCCCCCAGAGGCAGGGAATGCGCTTCCCAAATGCCTGCTGGTGTCTCCCTCTTACCTGATCGCAGAGGGTTCCGATCAAGCCTTCTAAGTCCTGCTTCTCATGGAGGACCATCTGCTTCTCCTCATATTCTTGCTCCAGCTGCATTTCCAGTTGGTGGAGCTGTGGGCACAAAGGGCAGATGCAGGCATAGGATACAAGAGCTCTACCCGACAAACCCCATGAGGCAGGGACCCTCTGGAGGATGAGGTGGGGGAGGTGGAGTTCATGGCCCCTCGCCCAGTTCCACAACGGCTCACCTAGCAGTTAGGAGGGGGTGTCTCTGTCAGAGAACTTGGGAACCTAAAAGCTCAGGAGCTGGACAACTATGGGGAGAGCTGGCCAATTACGGGGAGCCCCCTGCCATTCACTGTGAAGTCCCCGTCCCCAGTTCCCTTCCCATTTCCTAACACATGTCTCCTTCCTCTGCCACGACCCAGCTTGAATAGTTACAAGTCTTGGCACTCTAACTTTTTAAGACTCTGCACAACATTGTATCCAGCACAATAAGGTGCATTCACCTCGCTTATTAAATACACTGTGATGCAGCAAAAAAAAAAAAAATGTTGCATTTGAGATTATGTGGTGTTTGGACTGCACGTTTGTGTCTCCCAAAATTCCTAATCCCAATGCAGTATTATTTGCCGATGGGGCCTTTGGGAGATAGTGAGGTTTAGATGAGGTCATGAGGGTGGAGTCCCCATGCTGGGATTAGTGCCCTTATAAGAAGAGACACCAGGGACCTTGCTTCCTCTCTCTCTCCACTGTGTGAGGACACAGTGAGAAGGCAGCCGTCTATCTCAAGCCAGGAGCAGGGCCCTCACCCCACACCAAATCTGCCAGCACCTCGATCTTGGACTTTCCAGCCTCCAGAACTGTGAGAAATATATGTTTGTTGTTTAAGCTCCCCCCACCCCAAGACCCCAGTCTATGATATTCTGTTATAGCAGCCCAAACTGACTAAGACCTTTGGCTACAAGCAGCTCATTTAGTTTACAATTGGCTCTGATTTCTCGGTAATCACCCAGCAATGGCAGGCACTCCCTGCTAAAGTGGACACCCCACTATAACGGTGCTTTGCACGTCCTCTTCTGCACCAGACTCTCTCATGTGTGTTGTCTCACCCCTTCCTCCTTTCTCCATCCTGTGCTCTCAATGACTTCTTTCACAGACGGGAAAACTGAGTCAGAGAGCGGTCCTGAAGCATAGACTCCTACATCAACTGCTGCTGAGAACAGTCAGCATTCTGTCTCCTGGCCCCAGCTCTTGTGCCACACCAGACAGCCATCAGCATTCCCACCCAGGTCTCTAACGATTGATTTCCTGCCATGGTGAGAGACAGACTGAGCAGAGCAGTCACTAGATGTGCAGTTAATGTTAGTATCTGTCATAGGAGAAAAACACCTTTCTCTGACCTCCCCCTCCCCCTTTATAAATCTGTCCATGGAAAAGCCTCAGGAGGGTCTGTCTGGGTCACATCTCCAACTCATCAGGGTCCTGGCTCAGGGCACTCATGATGCTCTGAGGCACTCTTGGAATGCACTAGAAATTGTGCTCCTTTCACCTGAGGGCACACGGGCAGGGACTGGGGGCTTCCATCTCCTGACCCACGTAGAGAAAAAAAGTACTGATGGATGGTCATTTCAGAAGAAAGTTCGTTTCAAAATTTTCTTTTAAGAGTGAGAGACACAAAGCACTCTGCTCACACCTGCTTAAAATGAAGACTGCAAAAGTGAAACTCGTTTTGGAAAGTATACAGTAAAAATTATGCATTAAGCAAGGCAAAGTTTTCTGGAGTGTGTTCTGTAGAACATTTCCACATAGCGTTCACACGTATACTGTGTGTGTGTGGTGGGAAGGGAGGGAAGTCCATGCTAGAATAAGTGTGGGAGCCACTGAGTTAATAGGGCCTTCCATGCAGTACTTATCAGAGCCTTTGGTGAGTTCATGTGCGGGAAGTGCTAAAGGATGCAGCACTGCCCAAGGCTGACTTCTATCAAGTGCTTTCTAAATGGCCTTCCATAGTCCAAACATTTGCAAAATTAAAAAACTTTTTTTTTTTTTTTTTTGCTGTACGCCGGCCTCTCACTGCTGTGGCCTCTCCCGTTGTGGAGCACAGGCTCCGGACGCGCAGGCTCAGCGGCCGTGGCTCACGGGCCCAGCCGCTCCGCAGCATGTGGGATCCTCCCGGACCGGGGCACGAACCCGTGTCCCCTGCATCAGCAGGCGGGCTCTCAACCACTGCGCCACCAGGGAAGCCCCTAAAAAAAAACTTTTAAAATCTAGTTATTTTGGTTAAGAGATTGGGCTTTGGAGTCAGACAGACCTAAGCTCAAGTCCGAGCTCGTTTACTTCCCAGTGAGGTAACCCTGGGGAAGACCCTTCACCTTTGGGACTCTAGTTTCCTCATCTGTAGAACCAGGACTATAAACCTTACAGAGTGCTTATGAGAATTAAATAAGTTGACAGACGTAAAGAACCCAGCCTGAAACATGGTGCCCACTGGGTATTCAAAGAATCTCATTCATTTCTCCCACTGGGTATTCAAAGAATCTCATTCATTTCTCCCAATGGAAAATAAGCAGAAATTCGCCCCTCCATGATAACTCCCAGCACTTTACAGTTTATAAGGCATCTGCCATTCTTTCATCTTATTCTCACAACAGCGTAGGTAAGGTAGAACATTTTCTCTTATTGCTCCCATTTTGTAGATGAGAAAACTGAGTCTTAGGGAAGTTACAAGACTTACTCAAGGGCACACAGGTCTGGTTGAACCTAAAATCTATGACTCTTCTTTTCCAACTCTGGGGAGTTCTGGGGGGAATGCACTTGGCCCCTCGGGATGATCCATGTAAACCCCCAGAGGGGCCCCAAAAGGAGTATTTGAGGAGCAGGAAGGGCAGCAGATGCAGCAGCACCAACCACTGGGAGTGGAGAGGGGCTCAGTTCTTACTTACTCCCCTCCCCGCCCGGGGCGATGACAGGGTGCCGAGGAGACCCCATCTGCCCAGGACTTCCTCACTAGAGTCCCGTCTCCGCCGAGGTCCTGACCCCACTGAGGCCTCCTCCAGCCCCGCCCAGGAGGATGCTCTTGGGGGGATCTGCAGAGCACCAAGTGTCTGAACCCTCCTTCTCTTGGATGGATTAGTCACACCCAAGAGCAAGGCAACCACCAGGTTTGTTCCCTGGTTCCTCTGGAAGGATCAGCTACCTGAAAATCCACACACACACGGTATTGCTCGTAAGTTTCCAACCATCAAGGGTTACATTACAAAACTCTGTTCAATAGTTCCACATCTGTGACCTCCTTGAATCTTCCCTGTTACCCTGCAGGGGGCCATCATTATCCTATTTTACGGATGAGAGAAGTGAGGCTTATTAGCAAGGTTACGTGATTTCTCCAACGCCCCACAGCTGATAGCTGATGGAGTTGGGAGCAGGAAGGGCAAAGATTCAAACCAAGAGTCTATGAGTTCCAGCACCCATGCTCTCAGGCCCTGCAGTTTGGAGGTCTCTGTAGAGACTCTGCTTAGGGAACTAATAATCAGAGTCAACCTTGGGAAATGCTACTCGGCCCCTTCTTGGAGATTCACAATGTACCCGAGGCTATGAAAGGCCCACAGAAACCCTACCCAGACAAAACCTGTCAAATGAGGCGTAACCCAAAGCTTCTCAGCAATTGCATTTTAAAGATTCATCTCACACTCACATCAGTGCATGCGTCTGTAAGGAGGTCTGTCTCAGCACTGGCCATAAAAACAGAAAACCCTAAATGTCCAATGACAAGAGAATTAATGAGAGCACACGCCTAAGGTGGAATACTTTTATAAGCCATTAAACATGTACATTAGATCTGCATTTACTGACATGAGAGGAGGCCCAGGACAAACTTCGAGTGAAAACAGCAGCATGACCCCATTTAGGTAAAACGATCTCTCTACAAATATGCATGTGTGGGTACAATGAAAGAGAGAAAGAACATTTAAAAATAGTAATAATGATGGTGCCTTGGTGGTAAGATTTCAAGGGTTTACTGCCTTCTTACACACTGTCTGAAATGTCTGCAAAGAGCTTGGATAAAATGTAAGAAATGATTTGCCAGGCAAATAGCCAGAAGGGACTGGTCCCTTTCTTGAAACATATAAATCCTTACCCAAAGCATCAGTCACATGGCACTGTGGGCTCTTGGGAGAAATCTTGGGGTGATGATGCTAGACAGTTTCCGAGGATCGTAGTTAGGACAGGTACGTCTGCTCCAGCACCCTTGAAAGCACTGGGGAAGCTAAGGTCTCAGGTGGTTGAAGGGACTGTCCCCAGGCCCTGGGATTCCCCTCACTCTAAGGATGACGCACCCAGGCTGACCCTGCCGGGACCCCAGGACACAGCTGTGCTCGTGGCTCACATACCCGCTTCTGGCAGGACTGGCGGATGTCCTCCATCTCCTCCTCCGTGTCCTCTCGGTCCTTCTGGTGCATCTGCTTCATCCGCTCAATCTCCAGCTCAAACCGCTGGCGGAGCTGGGGGCGGCAAGGACAGCGCGTGAGGGTGGCCCACACCATCCACGTCGTCCTTAGCATTTCAGCTGCATTTTTCATTTGGGGACCGCATGGATGAGAGTCAAGTCATCCCCCCCACCTCGCCCCAGGCACCCAGGGAGGTCAGAAATGGTAGGTAAATAGCCCAAACACTGCCTCTATCCCTTCTGTGGTCATAACGTCACTAATCAATCATACTCTTTGCCACTGCGTTTAGATATCATTTTGGAATCCTTCTCAACACTCTCAGGATGAAACAAATTTGTCATCCCTGGAGCAGGCATCAGGGAAGTTCTTCTAGATGGGCGGATAGGTGGGTGAATGGATGGTAGAATAAAAGTTTACTTATGGGGCTTCCCTGGTGGCGCAGTGGTTGAGAGTCCGCCTGCCGATGCAGGGGACACGGGTTCGTGCCCCGGTCCGGGAAGATCCCACATGGCACGGAGCGGCTGGGCCCATGAGCCATGGCCACTGAGCCTGCGCGTCCGGAGCCTGTGCTCCGCAACGGGAGAGGCCACAACAGTGAGAGGCCCGCGTACCGCAAAAAAAAAATTAAAAAAAAGTTTACTTATGAAGACAGGAAACCCTGGAGAGGGAGATGACTTGCCCAAGATGCTACCTTGACAATTCACTTTGCCTCTGATTAGTTACCTTGCTCTGTGGAAAACAGCCTTCTTAAGATACATTTGTGATAGTTAGATGAGATGACATATAAAACACGTAGCGCAACGCCTGGCACAAAAAGATTACGTTTTCTTTCCCCATTATTTTGAAAACAGAGTAAGGATTGGCCCCTCCCTTCCCAGAAGCCTGACATAACCAAGAACTGTGTTCCCATTAAGGAGATGAGGCTTTTCAGTGAGAGCCTCCACCACCTGCTCAGGGCAGGAGAAGAGCTGCGTGTGATGTTTACGCCGTGCCACCTTACATAAAGGCTCTAGAACTGGACGCAGAAGGCATGGGACCCAATTCTAGTTCAAGAGTTTACTTTCTTGATTTGCATAATTCAGAGACTGATCCAAGCTCTTGCGTGTCAAGTTTTGTGGCATATTAGAATTACCTGGTGCCTTTTTTAAAAAAAATGTCAATTCCAGGGCTTCACTCTAGACCTATTGGGTCAGAATCTCCAGGATACGGGCCTCAGGAACCTATACTGTCAAGCTTTCATTGATCTATCCTCTTCAATGCTGTTGGTCATGGAGCAGCATGGAACCCACCAGTGCAGAGGGGCAGACTGTAGAAACTACAACGTCCTGACCATTTGCTACTCTGCCCTGGCACCTCACAGCAAGCTTTCATGAGGCTACAATTGTTGCCTCTCTAACATGGACATGCAGTCGAAAAAAGACAACTGTGGTCTTTCCCAACATTGATATTCTCTACTACATAGGACTGTGGGGAAGAGGAAGAAGAATGGTGTGCATCAGAGCCCCTATTGTAGTTCCCGGCAGAAAGCAGGCTCGCTTTAAATGCCAACGTCCTTCCCTGCCTCCTTTAAAATGACAGAGGTCATGGGAAGGTCATCCAAAATGAGGAGCATTTAAAGCAGGTAAACGTAATATTTCTTTTTCATTTTTTTCCTAGCCTCTTGGACACTCCTGACATCTGCAATACCATTTATGTCAAGCTTATATGAGTTAACATAAAATTTCCTGGAAAAAGTGCTATGTTGTAATCAATAAATATCTCCTGGATGTCTACAATAGCCCAGTGCAGCGTGAGGTGATGGGTGAAGCTGAAGACGGATGAAAGGGTTGAGTCAGCTTCGCCTCCTGTGTAAGCTGACGGGGGGTACTGGGAAGCTGCATTCAGCCTCGGGTCCCTGAGGTCACCGTAGCACATTTCTGCTTCCGAGCACCGAGTGGTCCCCTGGTGGCATTTTCAAGAGGTAACACAACTTTCCAAAGTGCTCACTCTACTCTTGACTCTGGGTTGCTTTGTGACACTGTTCCACCCTCTACGTCCCAGAACAACCTGCACAGATATCCCACCTCCTTCACGAACCTTCACAGATTCACAGCTGGGGTTGGGGGGAGGCTAGGGGGCTGACAAGGCTCCGACTTCATTGTACAGATGAGGAGACTAAAATCTAGAGAAAACAGGGGGCTCGCCTAACACCACACAGACCCCATCTGCATGTGATCATCTCGCAGTTCCTTAAATGCCACGTGACTCCCCTGCCTCGAGGCCTTTGCAGTGGCTGTTCCCCCTGCCTGGAACTCTCCTCGTCAGCCAACTCAGACTCATCCTTCAGCTTTCAGCTTCAGTAAATATCACTTCCTCCAGGAAGTCTTCCCTGACTGTTCCAAACCTGCTCCCCAAACCAGATTCTGCAAGTTAAACCTTCCCATAACACTCAGCATAACTATAACCTTCAGCAGAGTGGAGACCACATTCGTCTTGCTTACAGCTGCGTCCCTAGCATCCACCCTGTGCCTGGCACACAGTAGGTGCTTAATAAATATGGGTTTGACTGAGTAAAGATGCTGTTTTCTGAACCACTCCAGACTGTCCCTCCACGCCTGCCACATGCACGTCTCAATACTCAGCAGACTCCATCCCAATGGAGGGGGGATAAGTGAGAAGCAAGGGCCAGCACCCCAGCCTCCCCCCGACCGCCCCCACTCCCTCACCCCACTTCACCAGAGCAGCTCAGTTTATTTGCTTTTACGTATTCATGCTGCCTGGTCAGATGTTCTTGAAAAAGGAGTTCCAACCTTAAAACCATTTCAACATAATTACCCCTTATGAAATCTCACATGAGAAATTTTTTTAGAACTAAGCATCAAGAAAAGCCTTGCTTCCCCTTGAAAGCCTAGCTTGTTTTTATCTTGGGGATGATAAAAAAAGCATGGAACTCACATTTCCTTTTTCTCTCTGGCCACCAGGAATTTTAGAGCTAAACCTATTAAGTGTGTAAGATCGTATGTTCTGCGTGTCTGCTTATTAATTCACCACCCCACCGTTCCTTAGCACCGGTTTTAATTTGTGTTTTTCTGGTTTGGCTTGTTTTATTTATTTTTCTGTTTTATTATGCATACATCTTATAAGCTGCCTCGAATTCTTTGGGGAATGAGTTGGCATATAAACAAACAAGCCGACAAAATATTCCTCAGGTGCTTCGTTGAGGGGGCTGGTACAAGAGAATTGGATTCCTGCCTTATTCCCCTCAGTTATTTTGCATTTTCCAAAGATCGGGGCTCCCACCTCCCTGGAGGCTGTGCACAGCACAGGTAGCCGAGGCGCTGTGGAGTCAGATGGCGCAGGCTCCAAATCCCGTCCCTGAGCCTCAGTTTCCACATCCATAAAGTAGGGTAATACTAATATCTCAGCATATAAATTTCTTGTGGAGATTGATGAGGTGAGATGTGAGGAGAGCTTAGGGCTGAGTCTGGTACACAGACAGCGCTCAATAAACACCAGATATTGGGTCAACAGTTATTTAATGAGTACCAACTATGCACCGGCCTCATTCCAGGCTCTGGGGATGCCCTGATAAGCAAGATCAACCAAAACGTCCTCCTGTTTCCCTGAAGCTTATATCCTAATGGGGGAGAGAAGCACTGAGCACACTTTTTAAAGCACTATGGCATATGATGGCAGGTGCTATGAAGGAGAACCAAATGGCTAAGGAGCGGCGTGGAGGTGGGGTTGTTTGCAAGAAGGAGGCCAGGGCAAGCTTCTCGGAGGAGCTGACACTGACGCTTGCAGGATGGCAGGAGGGGGGCTACATCATGAAAGGTCTGAACGTCAGACCTAGGGGGCTGAGGTGCTCTGGGGTACTAGGGAGCCACAGAAGGATGATGAGCAGTTGAGTGAGGCGCTTATGTCGTATTTTGACAACAGCCTTCTGCACTGGAGTCAGCATGGGGCAGGGCATCGCCCTGGACAGGACCTTCCTACCTGCTCCAGCTGCTTGATGGTGTTTTCCTGCTGGGTGTGGATTTTCTCTTGCTCGAGGGCGCTGGATTCCAGCTTCCAGAGCCTCTCCTTCAAGCCCGCAATGCAATTCTCCGCCAGAGAGGGTGACCCCAGCAGCTCCTGCTTCTGGGCCTGCAGCATCTCCACCTCCTGCTTCAGCTGCAAGGTTTCTTGCTCCTTTCCCTACAGAGACAAGGTGGGCAGAGATCCGAAGTCACGTGACCATACTCCTGCTCCCCCTGGGACACCTCTACAACCTGCGGGAGGGCGCTTTCCACTGTTCAGTGCATGTCATCTCCACTGCCATCTCCACCTGGATCTCGCGGCCCCCCGCCGCGCCCCCTGTAGGACACCAAGGGCCCCTCCCTGGGACAGCTCAGACAGGCTGGGGTGGGGAGTTTGTGGGAAGCAGCGCCCTTGCCCCTAGAGCTAGACCTCAAAGCACAAACAGGAGCTGTTTGCCCCATTTGAAAGCTGTGTACCTGCCAAGGGTGGGCCTGAGATGTTGGAGCAGGGAAGCCAAGTGGCCAGGCATGACTCTTCCAGGTTAGAAAGTCAGCTCCAGGGTGAAAGAAGTTTGGGCTACAACATGAAGGAGCTGCCCGCCAGGCTAAGAGGTGCAGAGGTTCTCCCAGAGTAACAGGGAGCCACAGCAGGCCTTGAGGAGCAGCTGAGGGAGGTGCCTGTGTCATATTTTAATCAAATCCCTCTGCACTGGCACCTGCAGGGGACAGGGCACTGCCCCTAGCTGGGTCTAGAGCTAACTCATCCTGAGCACGCCTCTCCCCGCTCCCAGGTGGGCAGCTCGGAAGGCAGGCAGGTGACTGGAGCAAGATCCCGAGGGACGTGGAGCTAGGGAGGCCTGCTTATCCATCACCTGCCACCCACGCTTTGCTGATTCAGGCGCGCTGGGCTCCAGTGACGCCGCCGGCACTGGCCGACCAGGACGGCCACACGCAGAGCTCTCGCCCCGCACCATCTGCTGCAGGCGTGCGAGGGAGGGGTTTCCTGAGACCCAGCAACCAAGAGCCAGGGGGCGCTGTGCCCCCGCCCCTCACCTTCAGCTGCTGCTGAAGCTTGCCCAGCTCGCACCGGACGCTGGTGTTCTCCTGGGCGACTTTCTCTCGGAGGCCCTTCTCAAACACGGACTCTCCCAGGGCCTGGGCCAGCTGCGTGTCAAACCTGTCAGAGCAGAACGTGTGTCACGGCCCCGAGGCGGGTGTGCCTGGGCCGGGGGTGGGGGAGGGAAGGCGGGTGCTGGAGGGAGGCAGTTAGCTTGCTGAGAACCGCTAGGGACAGAAAGAGAATTAAATGATAGAGGGTTTGTGGATGTGGGGTAGGAATCCTGAACACCAGAGGGCAACGCTGAGGGTTTATAGTTTCCACAAAAATACCGGACACTTATTTAAAATGTGATAAAAACATATACACAAAAATAAAAATAGAATAAAACTATACAAATAGAGAATAAGAACAAAAAACATATAGATATACAGAAAAAACTAACCTATCAGGTTTGCTGACATACGCCAAGGACCTTTAATTCTACAAGGCCCAGGTTTGGCATCTAATATCCATTGATTGGTACATGAATGTACTTATCAGCACAAACAAGGGATATTCAGCATTTCATATTGTGCATGATACTGTGGGGCTCGTGCACTCATTAGCCATATTAGAGCACGGTTATTACTGATAGAACGCTGGAAGTTATACATACCATCTTGTCTTCATTTGGTTCCTAAGCAGAACACACAGAGACTGGACAGTCCTATGGGGGCCGTTGGGGAATCAGGAAGTACCTACTTTGGAGCGCACCTGCCCCTCCACGATGGTGACCGCTAGGTGGGAAGCGCTTCCTGGACTGGACATCATTCCACTCATCAGCCTCTGTCCCTATCACAGGCGAGGAAACTGGCAGAGGCTCTGATAAGCCTCAATAAGATGTGACTTTGGTCACTTGCCCTCAGCCCACACAGAAAGGCCACGAGCTCCAGGGAACTGGGTGTGGCCAGAATGGCTGAACTGGGCATGGGATTTTGTCCTTGGTGAGAAGAAGATCTCCCTTGTTACAAGATTATCCAATGCCCCTTGGATGGTCATTCAAAGCCTCAAGACTCCTGAAAGAGCCAACTACAGGTCATATGAGGGGGGCCTACTGTTGGAAGGGCCCAGAGGCTTTCTGACTGGCTGTTGGTGACATCATTCAAGAGGCACTATCGGCTGCCTCTGAAATGGCCACACTGTGATGATGATAATGGTCCAGCAGTTCCAAAGGGCCAGGCTCTGAGCTGGGATCCATGGGGTCCTTATAACAATTCAGTAAGAAACACATTATAACCATTTCATACAAGAGAAAGCTGAAGTTCAGAGAGGTGAGTGATTCAGCCACAATCCCAAGTGGGTTTGAGCCAGCTTCTCTGCTGATGTAGCTCGTCCCCCATCTACCTGTTCACGCCCTGGAACAGGAAGGAAAGACACTGGGGGCCAGACAGTGATGGATGTCTTAAAGGAGTCCTTACTGGGCCACCTGATGCCTAAGAAGGCCTCCAACAGACCCTAACTTTTGGAACGCACTGACCGACGAACTGCCTGAGGCCAGAGGGACTCACACCCTTCACCCCACTAGGAGCGGGCTGGGGGTCCAACCTCCCGTGGCTCCAGCACAGGCCTTTTCCCTGTGGAAGCAGCCGGGAGCTCCATCAGCCCTCGGAACTGAGCTCTGTGACCCATGAGTAACCATGGCAACAAGAAGCCGAACTCAAATGGAGCCGTTCTGGGCCACTCTGAACTTAGAAGCCAAGGTGGGGCAGGGAACTCTATCAGCACGGAGACATCACTGCCTCCAGAGCCCAGCAAACTAAGGAGGCAGCTGCATCTACACTTCGATCAAGCTTAAAGAGGTGGGAGAGAGTAACACTAGCTTCTAGATCTCTCCCTCACTATAGGCATTCTGCCTGAATCTCCACCGTTAGACAGAGACCTCTACTCCCTTATGGGCTCCCTGCTAAAGTGCCAGCCCACCTAGAAAGGTAATGGCTGCTATTTGCAATGAGCATCAAAACATAAATTAACTTCTGCTGAGATATGGTAACGGAGTACAGAGCATGACAGGGCAGGTAAGTCTTAAGAAGAAGAAACGTAAGTATGATGAAATGGCGACTTTCCCGGTGGCCATCACGGGGAGGTTCTTGAGGACCTGGAATGAAGGATTCTGTCCAAGGGGGTCGATCACAGGGAAGACCAGAGAGATGGAATTTTCTGGCTGCATAAACTCCAAGGGCAGAACCCTGGCCCCTGCCACCCATCAGAAATCTGAAACCCCCTCATAAGGCCTCTCGGAAGTGGAACCCACAGATAAGGGCCAGAACTGTCACAGCTGGCAGAAACCTGAGGGGTGATGGAGTCTCACTTCTCAATTTACAGATGGGGGTCTCTCAGAGCCACTCTTCAGCACCAGGTGGCCTGCTGAAGTCCAAGGACGGCTCTGAAACATCAGTCACTGTCTGGCCCACACAGGTAGTGTCACTTGACAAGGTCACCCAGGAAATGACCAAGGTGGGACTAAGCCATTCTCCCCACTGCAAGGACAGGGTTTAGCCAGAGCATCCATGGGAAGGTGGAGAAGGAAACAGAGTCAGCTACCAGCAAGAGGAGAAGAAACTTCTCTCATTCTGGGGGGGGCACTAATAACACCCCAAAGAGCTTCTTTTTTTCCCCCCCCAAATGAAGGAGCCAGCTCAGGAAAGCTCAAAGGTGAATGAGAGAAACAATATTTAATGCAGATCGAGTTCAAGACCTGTGCCAGTCGCATGGAAATATAACTCAGCTTGCTACCTGGTGGAAATAGGCAACCTCGGCAAAACCACATCCTGGCACACATAGCAAGGTTTTTCTGTATTTTTATCCTGGACCTTCTCAAAGAGGCTGTATTTCATCTATTTGCCTCCTAGGAAGTTTCCATTAGGGCTTATCTGGCTCAGAACAAGACCCCTGCACACCTTTACCCTCACCAGGTGAGCTGAAGAACTTTGGACACAGCCAAGGAGTCCAGGGATGAAGCTGAGGTTGCACGTAAGGAGGCCTGTGAGTGTAAACCCGGGCTCCTGGTCTAGGCTCCACCCACCTAGACCAGGAAAGCAAGCACGGGAACCAGTGTGCAGATTCAAGACTGGCATCTTGTTTGTGCACAAAGCCCAGTCCCTGCCAGAACTGCTCGCGTGAGCTGAGAGTCTAAACTTCAAATGAAAAGGGCACTGACTGAAGTTTTTGGCCTCCTCACCATTTTCAACAGTGAGAACAGGAACCAGACCCTAGTCCTGCGGGATCTACCAACTGTTATCATCTAGTCTTCACCACAAGGGAGGCGCTCCACCTAAGGAGAAGAATCAGGCTGAGAAGGGTTGAATGACTTGTCCAAGGTCACACAACTAGCAAGAGGCCCAGCTGGGACTTGAACCAGCACTTGCACCCCTAACCACCAGGCCAGGCTGTCTTTGCCCTCCACAATGAACTCTACACTTGATAAGTGGGGATGCGGAGGCCCAGAGGGGCCAAGAAAGTTCCCCAAGCTCACATGGTCAGTTGGTAATAGAGCTGAGACTGGGTAACAGAAAGGAATTATTTCTTGCTAGATTCTTGGGAGAACCATATAGGAATGTGTGAGGGGAGAGAGAGGAAAATTAGAGCAGAACAAGGATGGTAGGCTCCATGGATGAAGAGCCCTGACTGAAGTGGAGGGGTCTGGAAGAATCCGGAGACCCCAGAAGACCCCAGCACCCAGGTGATGACGTGGAACGCGACTCACTTCTTCTGCTTCTTCTCTAGCTCGTGGTTTCGGCTCTGCTGGTTCTCCAGCAGGAAGTGGGTGTCCTGCAGGTCGGAGGTCAGATGGTAGCACTTCCTCTTCAGCTGCTGGGCCATCCTCCTGGCCCCCTCGTAAGCACTCTGCAGCTCCCCAAGCTGTGGGAGGAGCAGAACGAATCAGCCACCTCTGTCAGCACCGAACTGCCCCCTACTTCCTCGGTCAAGTAGCTGCTGTTTCCAGTGTGAGCGTAATGGGAAGAGAATAGGCACGGGGGCTGGAACGACCCTGTCCTGACCACTTTCCACCTGTGCCACCGTGAGGAAGCTACTTCTCTGAGCTTCAGTTTGCTCAGGGATAAAATGGGGGGCGGGAGTGTCTATCATTCTCTTAGGGTTTTTAATTTTCCTCAATAATCCTCCTGCCAGTGTGCCCACAGATCCTTTACGTGCCCTGCCTCAACTTGACAGCCCCTTAAGGACTATGCATAATTGATAACCACATCAGTGGGCATAATCCGGCGAGACGCATGCGCATCAGCCATGAAGCAGCCCAAACGGCACATGGAGAAAATGTGACCAGGAAACCCCTGAGACAGGCTCCAAAGGTCAGGGCGGTAACTGGCGCTTGAGATGGGCTGACTTCCACGGGGACACGCGCTGCTGGAAACAAACAGGAAAGCCACGGCACTTGCATCTCCTCCAGGAAACACCCTCCCAAATGTCCTAGTTTAGATCTGGGAGAGAGGGCAACTCAGCACACTCGCTTTGAAGAAATGGCCTCATTAAAGAATTGCTTTAAATAAGCAAAACGCTGAGTTAATGAAGCCTGTAATTCTAAATTCAGTATTTGAAGGCAAATGGGATGTTTTCATATATTCTGCTGCTCAGAAAAAGGTTGCACTTCTATTACTTTTTAATGTAGCATGAGTACCCCTCCTTCCTTGGGGAGGCTGACCCGACTTCATAATTTGTTATAGAAAGAACTGGGCTGTTCCCCTGTGGCTGCCCCTCACTGGTTATCTATGTCTTCTGAGCATCATGATACAATGTCCAGCTTGGAAGTGACCCCTAAAACCATCTCCAGAGAGCCTCACTTCCACTGTGTATAAAATCCCGTGTGATCTCATCCTGGCCCACCTCTGCAAGTTGATTCCATGATACTTTGCTCTCACAATGAGGAAATATATATCTATATATACATAAAATAGCAGGACAGGAAATATGACAACTCTTATTGTGCTAATCTCTAATGGGGACACCAGGAAGTACGCAGATAATCACAACACGGCATGATGAGGCTTACATCGGAAAAATAATTCAGGGGCACCCAACCCAATGTGTCAGGGAAGGCTTTCTGGAGGGAAGGACATTTAAGCTGAGATCTTAAGGTTAGTTGGAGATATCTAGGTAGGGAAAGAAAGTGTTCTAGGAAAAGGAAACAGCATATGCAAAGGCCCAGAGGTGAGAAAGAATAAGGCTTTTTGGAAGGAGGGGGGGAGAAAAAGGGAATGGAACAGAATAGAGAGTCCAGAAAAAGACCCAAAGAAATACAGTCAGTCAATCTTTTACAAAGAGGCAAATGCTATACAGTGAAGCAAAGACAATCTTTTCGACAAATGGTGCTGAAACAAGTGGTCATCCACGTGCCAAAAAAAATGAATCTAGACACAGATTTTACACAAAAATGAACTTAAAATGGATCACAGACGTAAATGTAAAATGCAAAACTATAAAGCTCCTGGAAGATAACATAGGAGAAAACCTTGATGACCTTGGATTTGGCAAATGACTTTTTAGATATGACACCAAAGGCACAACCCATGAAAGAAAGAATTTATAAGCTGGACTTTATTAAAACTAAAAATTTCTGCTCGGCAAAAGACATTATCAAGAGAATGGAAAACCACTGACAGGAAGAAAATATTTGCAAAAGACATATCTGATAAAGAACTTACCCAAAATATACAAGGAACTCTTAAAATCCAATGATTACAAAACAAACAACTCAAATAAAAAACAGGCCAAAGACCTTAACAGACACTTCACCAAAGAAGGTTACTGATGGCAAATAAGAATATGAAAATATGTTCCACACCTTATGTCATCAGGGAAATTAAAACAAGATACTACCACACACCTATTAGAATGACTAGAATACAGAACACTGACAACACCAAATGCTGACGAGGATGTGGAGCAACAGGAATCCTTACACATTGCTGATGGGAATGCAAAATGGTGCAGCCACTTTGGAAGACAGCATGATGGTTTCTTACAAAACTCAACATACTCTTACCATATGATCCAGAAACCATGTACTTTGGTATTCACCCAAAGGCACTGAAAGCTTACATCCACATAAACACCTGCACATGGATATTTACTGACAAAACATGGAAGCAACTGAGATGTCCTTCAGTAGGTGAATTGATAAATGAACTGTGATACGTCCAGATGATGGAATATTATTCAGAGCTAAAGAGAAATGAGTTATCAAGCTATAAATGAAAAGATGTGGAGGAACCTCAAATGCATACTCCTCAGTGAAAGAAGCCAATCTCAAAGGGCTCCATATGGTATGATTCCAACTATATGACATTCTGGAAAAGGTGAAGCTATGGGGACAGTAAAAAACATCAGTGCTTGCCAGAGGTTGGGGGCGAGGGTAAACCGATGGAGCACAGAGGATTTTTAGGGCACTGAATCTATATGTATGAAACTATAACATGGATACATGTCATGACACATTTGTCCAAACCCACAGAATACATGACAGTAGGGTAAACCCTAATGTAAACTACAGCAAACTACAGCCTTTAGTGATGGGTCAATGAATGTTCATTGACTGTAACAAAGGTCCCACTCTGGTGGAGGATGTTGATAATGGGGGAGGCTATGCAAGTGTAGGGATAGGGGGTAGATGGGAAACCTCTGTACCTTCCTCTCAATTTTCCTGTGAGCCTTAAACAACTGAGTTGGTTGGACGCAGTGGTGTGCCGGAGCTGTCTCGTACCAACTTAAAACTGATTCTGCACATCTCTTCCCAGTTCCACATCCAGTGACATCGCAATGGTAGCCTGACACTGGCCATGGTGGGAACATTTACACCACGGAAATCGGCAACTGGCAAACATTACATATCAGGGTCTGTTTTTAGAGCGACAGGTTATCAGCACACCACAGGCTGAAGTGTAGACTGGGGAGAACGCAGACTAGCGGTGGCTGGAGACAATGCGAAACAGAGGCCACACCACTTTCATCTAGATACGCCAGACAAGGTTACATTATATTTGTAATGCCCAGCTGCACTTTCAAGGAAAAAAGGGAAATTGTAGGATGTCAGAAATGCAGCGGACACAAAACAAGAACACTCATGGTAGATGCTGACACTATGGCAGCCAAGGTGGGGGACAAGAAGAGCAGCAGAAAGATCCAGAAATATCCCTAACGATAGAGGCTGTGTTCAAACGCCCAGAGGGAGACGGGAGACAAGGCCTCGGGGCCACGGAAGGTGGGAGCTTGGAAGGAAAACCCTTGCACTAAGCCAGGACCCTGAAGAGCTGCACCTATGTGACAGGGGGCAAGGAAAGCTCCACCCATGGCCTGGAAGGTGGTAAGAATGCTTGCCGCCACTCTGGCTCCCGGTCAGGGAGAAAGGATTCCCGTGAGAAATCAAAACCCCAGGTCTGTGCCTCGTGTGGGTTCAAAGCTCAGCCTGACACTTTGGACATGCTGCAAAAATCTGAAATGCAGAATTTATTTAGCATAACCTCGGGGGCTGCTGCAGAAGAAAAAGTGCAAAAGTGCTTCTTCTAAGAGGAACACATCCAAAAACATAAGACTCCAGTTAAAATCAATAAAAAGGTTTTTAAAATTTTTAAAATAAGATAGACTCAATAAAAAAAAAAAAGCTAAAGACACATAAAATCTCACCACGAGAGTCAGAAGGGAAAAAAGGAACATCTACAATGCAGACCACGTGGGGCTGGTGTGTGAGAGGCGCCTGTGGAAGATGTACTCACAATCAAAATTTACAGAACACACAGGCAAACAATTCCCAGCGATAGTCAGTCTAACTTGCGATAACAGAACGACCTGAAAGAGATGCTGAAAGATCCCTTGGCTGCTGTGTGGTTGAGGGGAGAGGCTGGAAGCAATGAGACCAGTTAGGAGGCTGTTGCTCTGATCTAGACGAGAGATAGAGGTGGCAGGTTAGGCTAGAGGCAATGGGGGCTGATATCATTTGACTATTTTAAGAGCACATTACAATCATTTTACAGATGAGAAACCTGAGACCCAAAAGGTAAAAGTGCCTTCCACAAGGTCAGAGCAGAAAGGGAACTGGAACTCAGGGATCCCAAGCTCACTTTCATGTTCTTTAGTCCACAGTGTCGAACACTCGCATGTAGAGAAACTATCACCCATATCCCATAGAGACCTGCATGTGTAACATCAGTGGAGGTGGAGAAGCACAGAACAGGGGATGTCCTCTCTCCCTTCCTGGGTTCAGCCAACACTCTGAAGAGGGAGGTGAGACCCTGCCCAATCGCTGCCATTTTTGCAACCCAGACTATCTCCCTACTGCCTTACCTTCTGCTCCAGCTCGTTCCTAGACGCCAGCTCCGAGTCCAGCCTCTCCTCGGACTGCTGGAGACGCTTCCTGAGGAACTCGTTCTCCATCTGAGCACAGTCAAAGCGCATCTGCCACTCATCCGCTGTTTAACAGAGTCAGAGAGGCCAGGACGGGAGGCTCAGTGAACGAGGGTGGTTCTCTCCCACGGTCTTAGCTCTTTGTGCACAATTTCACAGTGTTAATAGAATTCCTGAGGCTCGACCTCAGGCTTCAGATTAGGAAATCCCACTTTAAGTCCAAGCTTTAAAAACCACTTCCTCCAGGCAGCCTGCCCTGACTACCTCCAGGTGTCTAACGTTATTGACCACTCACTATTTTAAGCTTGGTCGTTTTACACTGTTCAATTTCTCTACAAGTGTGCAAAGACGTTTTTTTTCCTCAAGGGAAGTCCATAATTTTTGAGGGTAGGGGAGCTGTTTTAGTCATTTGCGGGTTTCTCCACACCCTCTAGAAGAGTTCCCCCCACACAGCCGTTCCCCCCCACATGGTAACACAAGTTCACCAACTGGAGTCATCCTACTGGCCTACCACACTGGGTGACAAGAGTATAAAATCAGCGACTGTTGGTTGAATTACTTAACAAATAAATCAATGAGCAATAATTAAAGTGTCTATTAAATGAAGAGCATTTGCAAGTTTCTTGAGAGCAGGGCCCAACTAAAATTCTTCTATAAACTACCCACCGACACACAACAGGGTCTGGCTCAGTGCTGGACGCATACCGTAAAAGGTTCTCTTTAAATACTTAACCATGTATAGTGGGAAAACATATATCTTTAGTAATTTCAACTCCACCTTGATTCACAGAAGAGGCTGTGGTGCCACTGCAGTGGTGTGATTAAAGTGTTTTATTGCTTCTTTCAACTTCCCTGTATTTTTGAAATTTTCTGTAATGAGTATGTATTACTTTCATAATGAAAAACAAAAGATTTGTGGATTAGCTTCCTGGAATAAGCATCCCGAGCTGAAAGCCTGCACAGCTAATGCGCTCATGAGCTAAGCGCATTTCCCCCATCGTCCGACTCCCATATCTTTGCACAGGAAAGCAAATGGCCGGGGAGTATCATTCAGACATAAATCACAGTCGGGGTGGACCTGGGGCTGATGTTCTCCTGGGGAAATTGTGCCGGTTCTGGGCCAACACGTTCCCCACTCCCTGCGTGGACCCTGCCTTGTTGGGTCTCAGGTATGTGAGAACCTCAGACTCCTGTGGATTAACCTCCCTGGAAAACGCCTGCCCTGGGGGCAGCCAGGAGGAGAGGATAACGAGAGGAGAGCAGGAAGCAAGTGTGCCCTGCCTCTCCTCCACCACCTCCGACCTTGGCTCCTCTGAGTGTCCCTGATGTTTCTAGGGCATTGATTCTCTGGGGGCACTGAAGGAATGGTATCAATGTTTCATAAAGGCTGACAGGCACGCTGGGAATCCTCCTCAGCTGACTCATTTAGACTGGGGAGAGGAGGTGACAAAGATGTCATCCTGCCCATCCAGCCGTGAGAGGCGAGTCCCCAGGTTACCGTCTAAGGCGGGCACCACCAGGAACCCCTGGCTCCTCCGAACATACCTCTCGTTGGGCAATTCAGGGGTCCTCTCACCCTCTCTCCATTCATTCAGTAACTGCTAAGTGCCTGACATCACTTTTTTTTTTTTTTTGCGGTACGCAGGCCTCTCACTGCTGTGGCCTCTCCCAGACCGGGGCACGAACCCGTGGCCCCCGCGTCGGCAGGCGGACTCTCAACCACTGCGCCACCAGGGAAGCCCAGAACCAGTATATTTTTAAATCATTCTTTGCATTATTACTAAACAGCACCTGCCACACTGATAATTTATTACTTGGGATATTGCTGGACTATCTGTTTAATGCCTGTGTCTTCCACTGGGCTGAGAAGGCAAGGACTGTTCCTTTCTCTCCGCCAACGTCTCAGCCCCTAATGCAGCGCCTAGAGCATCATGATCGCAGTACATGTGAATGAATGGAATAAAAGAACAGCTTTTCCACCAGCGTCTAATCCCGTGGGTCCCAGTGGCTCACCTCCTCCAGTGCGACTCCTTTCCAAATCATTCAAGCGAATTTTCTGCTGGGCTTCTTCCAACTGCTTCTCCACTTCTCCCAAATTCTTCTGGACTTGCTCATACTTGCTCTGGAAGAGAGGCCTCAAGGTTTCAAACTGGAGCTAGACAGAGGCCATCTCACCTAAGGTGCCCCCAAACCAGTACTGGCCACCTACCCCCTGCACAGTCTTCACCCAGGACACCTGCAAGGCCAAGACTTAGGAAGACTCAAATGTCCTCCAGGACTCCGAGTGTGGGAGTCGGTAAGCCTGTGCATCCCAGATGTGAGCACGGGGCGGTGGGGGTTCGGGGGGGGAGGCCCGCCTCTCCCAGCCACTCTGCTCAGCCACTCCCACCCCCGGCACTCCCGACCACTCGCCTTTAGCTCCTGAACTTCCCGGGAGGCCCGCAGCCGCTCTGCCCGCTCACTCTCCAGCACGTGGCAGGCCACGTCCCCTTTGAAGCGCTCCTCGGCCAGCTCTGCGGTCAACTCCGCAATCTGGGAGGGGGAGGGGGAAGGCAGGGTTACTTGCGGGCGCTGCGCACCCTTCCGCCTCCACACACACTCCACAGGACCACCCTTGGACTAATCACTGGGTCTTCTCGCAAGGCAACCCTTCAGCATAAGGTGGCTAAGAGCACGGGTGCTGGAATTTTACTGGTCCAGGTGTGTTAGAATCCCTGGCTCAACACTCTGAACCAGGCAGGACGCCTCTCGGACACTCAGTTCTCTCGGCTTTAGCGGGGGGTGGATAACTGAGAGAATTGTCGTGAGGATTGAGATGACCCACGTAAAGCTTAGCATGGGGCCCAGCACACAGTAAGCATTCAATTAAAAACCACTTGTTCTGGTAGAAACTCTCCTTAGCCGTCCTTCAGGGAGCCATCTCACTGGGCCAACCAACAGGCTCCCTCAGTAAGACACGCTCACGGGTGCCCACCCCCCAGGGATGCCCTCAGCCAGGAAACACCTGCACGGTTCCCCAGGGTCCACCTGCCCCTACCAGGTGACAGCCACGCTCACCCGGTATCGACTGTGTGTGCTCCCAACCTGCTTATGTCTCATACACTTTTACCGCCATTACCTATCCTATTAGCTATTACATAAACCTGTAAAATGGGACCGGGCAGAGTTTCCATGAAAACTAGGTTGAATGCTTTGGAGGTAACAAATACAAGTGAGTTGCTTCTTAAAATTCTGTCAAACAGGTGTAGGTGCAAAAACTATAAAGAAAAAACCAGAAGTAAAAAATTTAGGCTTTTGCATTCAGATTTCTTTGCCATTTGCTCTGCTTTAAAGAAATCAAAACTGGAAATCATGTAGCTGTGTGCTAGGGGTGTGGTCCATAAAAGAAGCAGATCTGGGGTCAGACGCTTATCCTCAAAGGGCTCTGATCCTACCTCAGTGAGTTGAGGTAGACACGTTTAAAGTTAAAAATAAAAATGTTTATTTTTAAATGAATTCCCACTTGCACTGACTTTTTTTTTCCCCCCCAAAATAACCGACCAACAACAAACACCAAACGGGTCAGCGCTTCTGTGGTCTTATTGTTCCAAAATACAGCCTTCTGGGTTAAAGGATATGCCGAAAAAAGTGAGGAGAGAAACATATGAGTGGACAGTTTAGACCAAGAGGCACAGAATTGACCTTGAACAGAAGAGGAGTCCTCATGAAACTGAGGCTACCCCTTGTGTGAGGCAGTGGCTCAAGTCCAGAGGGAGAGAACGAAAAGAAAAAAAAATAGAGGTAAGAACCCTGTACAGGGTTCAAGTTCAGACACAACCACCAACATATTGCGTGACCCTGGACAAGTTTCTTCCTCTCTGGGGCTGTGGTCACCCGAGCTACAAAATGCACTAAATTAGGTGATGTCTCCTGTCCTCTGGCAATCCCATTCTATGCCATAGATCTTGCATATAAAGATGTCAAAACACCACAGTTTCCCATCAGACCCTGCGTGTGGTACCGAGGAGCGGCCGTGTGGTGCTCTCACACAGAGTCGAGGTGGCCCTTCTGGTGTGGAATCCAGGCCCCGTCAAAACTATCAGTTCACACGTGGCCTCAAAAACCACTCAGCTGCCCCATGAAGAAGGAGGATGCAGATCTGTATGTTCTGCCATTAAAAAAAAAAAAAAAACCCAAGTCATACTGTCAAGGGGAAAAAAAAAAATAGAACGTTTGGCATGTTTCCATTTTTGTCTGTACTTGCACAGAAAAAGGCACTACCAAGCTGTGAATGGGGATTCCCCGCCACAGACCCCCGAACGATGGACTCACAGAGGACTCCAATTTCCTTGTGATGCATTTCTGTACTGGTGATTTTTTAAACCGCTTTTGTAATCAGAAAAACACAAACCAAAAATATCTTTTTTAAATAGCCTAAACCATAAATTGAGCTGGGGCTGCCCTGTCCATTCTATGCCCCCCACCTTTCTTTCTCCTCCAGCCCATCGGCTTCCCTCCCATCTTGCTGACCATACCAGTGACAGCTCAGGCCAAAATGCCAATTTCAATAAACAGACAAAAAAAAACAAGGCTTAAGGGGAGTGTTCGGAAGTCACACAACAAGTGAGCAGCACAGCGTGGAAGCGGACCCAGGTCCCTCACATCCAAGTACTGAACGCCAGTTAAAGGGGAAAGGGCTCTCTGGCCGTGTTCCTGGCTGCCTTTGGGGTGGGGCTTCCTTTGCCATTCCTCGCACTGTCGTCTCTACAGTATTCATTGCAATGACCTTGGACGGTTGTTTAAATACAAATCTCAGGATCCTCAGATCCCCCAAACCCAAGTCTCTGAGGTGGGACCCAGGAATGTGAATTTCCACACACTCCAGGGTGATTCTTCAGCACCACGAAGTTGAAGAGTTACTGCCGTAGAAATAGCTAGGATCGCCTCCTAACCTTGGCCTCACCTGGCTTCAGATGGGTTAGATCTGCCTATGGATGTGCAAAGGCGTTCAAGCTGGAAAAATGCTTACTTGCAGTGGGTGCCGACTACAGGCCAGTGCAATCCAGGAGCGCCCCAGATCACACCCCTAAACATGCCCCGCATCCCCGAGATCAGCACTGATCCCATACACAACTGTGTTCCCTCTGCCTTAGCCAATCAGTATGAAATTTAATTTGTGCTAATGGGCCTGAGCAAAGGGAGCACAAAATTAATTTAATGCATTAATTCTGAGTTCCACAGACCCCAAGTCTGGAAACAAAAGAACAATTAGTCCTTTCAACCTGGGGAAACGACAGCCGCTCTTAATAGAGACAGTAGCCCCTGACCTCCCCCTGTCCCCACAAAGCCCTCTCCCTTCACACATTTTGGGGTCTGGGGGCTCCGTCCGTGAGGTGAGGGGTAGGCACCACACCCAGAGCTATTAGGTGAGTGCAAAATGAAGGCCAAGTTAATGAGGGGAGAGGCTGGTCTGCAAAGCCAGAAGGGTCCTCTGCGGATTGCTCCAGGACCAGTTAACCAGCAATTATTCTGGAAGCCTCCCTGGGTCCATCACTTGGCCAAGTCATCAGAAACCCTCTTTCTACTTAGGGACAACGACCCCAAGGGCCTGCCAGAGAGGGAGGGACAGAAATGAATTAATCTGCTGGACATTTTGCACAAACAAATAATATATCCTGCACGCTGACACCATGCGCAGTTTGGGGCAACAGTGGGTAACGGGGATTTGAAGGATGTTAAGTGCCGAGCACACGTGGGGTCCCGTGGGCTGTCACTGTCACCTGCCCTTCATGATACAAGCACCCTGCCCTCAAAGACTCCACTGTCGAGTTGGGGAGAGAAGAAAACCACATGTGAGGCGCCCACGTGTCTTGCCTCAACCCTGCCCTGGGCTCTTATACTCAAGGGCCCTCTGACCCCAAGTCACCTTTCCCGTCGAGAGCAAACAGCACCCTTTCCCTCTCCTCCTGTACTTTTCAGTTTAACCGAAAGGATTTGTTCATAATAAGCCCTTGAATGAGAAGCAGCTCACTCATCCACCACTGAGGACAGACATAAGCTTACTGAGCACTGGGCACAGACGCCTTATGAGGAGGGTCTTTGCACAGGACAAGAAACAGGCACTGAGAGGTGAAACGATGTGCTCAAATCAGAGATGATGAGTGTCAGAGGGAGTCCGCCGGGGCGGTCTCACTCCCGGGTCCTGGCTGGACCTCTGTCCAGACGGTCCTCTGTCCCGCATCCACTGTCCAACTCAGTCCCCTGCCCCTGGGCCCCTGGGGGCAGCAGAGCAGGAATCGTCGTCCTCCTGGAGCAGACGTGGAACAGCCGGCGAGTGCAGGTCAACGGCCTGATAAGACCTGGACCCCAACCACTCCACGGGGCCACGGCCAAAGGGAGCCTTGTGGACCCCCCGTGGAAGGGAAGCCCCCATCCCCATCAACCTGAGTGGCTAAAACAGAAAATGGAAAAAAAATCAGAAGAGAGAAAAGAGAGAGAGGCGAGAAAATGAATCGACAGGTGAAGGGCAGCCTGACGGCAAGGCCAGCGGCGGGGGGCGGGGGGCCGCTGTCTGCTGGTCAAGGAGATTAAGCAGGTCTCACGGTACCTGCCCCTAAAGCTGCCCCAGGCATCACGGACGACTCAGGACAAGTCTCCGGGGGCCCCAGAGACACAGGCAGACACCAGTGCAGGCACCACTGTATTTCTTTTCCCAGCTGGGGCCGCCACCTGCTCGTAAGTAACAGTAATTGTGACAGTAACAGTAATACCTCAGTCACAATCGCCACCACAGACAGCGCTGACGGCGCGCCCAGCACAGGCTAACCCACAGAACCCTCACGGCAACGCAGACAGGCAGGCACTGATGGCTCCAGACTGCAGATGAGGCACCAGGGTGCAGACGGCCAAGGACACCCAGCCAGCCAGGGGCAGAGCTGGGCTATGAATTACGGCAGCCTGGCTCCTGAGCCTTCACTTCTAACCACACCGTCAAACTGCCTCTTGGGGGCTCAAAGAACATGTGCTGAGTGAACGAATAAATGTGCGTAAACCAAGGAGCGGATTTCGGTGGAGACGGGCCGCTGCTTTAAGAGTGCCGAGAGGAGGGGCATCTCCTGAGCGGGACGTGGGGATGGACACATCGCCGACTGGCCGTGGGGGCAGAAGGGACAGTTACGGGCTTTCACGAGCTTTAGAAAGGGTCTTCAAGGAACCCTAGCACCCCCCAAAAGGATAATAACCCCTCAGGTGCTGTCACCCACACATCCCATCCTGAGAATGTTCTTTGGTCCGGCCCCGACCTTCAGGATGGAGTTCAACCCTCTAACATGCTTCTCACAGCCCCTGTGACCCGGCCCAGCTTCATGGCCTGACCCCCACGCCATAATCACCCTCGCTCCAGGAGACACTCCAACCGCCAGGACTGCAGGTGCCAGATCAGGTCCCTGCTCTCTGCCTCTGCCCTTGCTCTGCCCTCCACCTGGAATGCCTCCCCACCCCATGGCCTGGCCGGGCCTGCTCAGCCTTCAAGACCCCTCCTCCGAGAAGCCCTCCCTGAGCCCACTCCCAGTCTGGGTAGATGCTCCTCCTGGATCCCAGACAGACCTGGGTTCCAATTCCAGCTCTGCTAGTCACGGGCTGTGTGATGTCCGACAAATCACTTCCCCTCTACGACCTTCACTTTCCTCATCTAGAACGCGGGGTACTAACACCTCCCTCACAGTGTGATTTGAAGGTAAAATGAGATGATGCAGGTAAAGTATTTATCCCAGCACCTGGCACGGACACACTGCTCGTTAACTGTTACTTTAATTCCTAACTTCGGCACTATTCCGTTCATTCATTCAATGCCCACGGAATGCTTGGAGGGTGCAGTATTATAGCTAAGGTGTATCATTGTCTTTGAGGAACTCAGTTTGCTGGGGGGAAGGTAAAAAATATCAACTGTGTATTAGTCAGAGTGGGGCTGCGTCAGAGGGAGTGTGACGGCTGCTTTACAGACACCTCCTCACACAGCCCTACACGGAGGAATGCGTAATATCACTGTCACCGTCTTACTCATGGTGACGCAAGGGCTCAGAGTCTTGAGGAATTTGCCTATAATCCCGCAGCAATGAGGGCACAAGGTCAGCTGTCCTGATGGACCCTCTGCTCCTGTCCCAGAGCACCAGAGCAGGTCATTGTCATCATCCCCGCCTCGTACAGCCCCCGCTTCTGCATTTACGTTGCAAGGCAGCTAGGGAGGAGATGATGGGCCCCATTTTCACCTGGGGAAGCAGAGGCACGCAGAATGGACTTTCCAGCCGAGCCCTCCTCTGTGGGGCTTTGGCTCACCCCACTGAGGCCATCTTTAAACATGCTCACCCGGTGTCGGCAGAGCCTCTGCAGCTGGCTGTCCGCCGGGAGGATGCCCTCCCCGGCATGTGCCCACAGTGAAGGCCCGAGAGACCCTAACATCTTGAGCCAGGTAGGAAATCAGGCTGTTTTATTCTCCTGGGGACGAGGGGCTACCACGTCCCGTCCCCACCGAGGCAGAGCGCTGTGCCAGAGCACGGAACCAGGCGTCAGGAGAGCTGGGTTGAGGTCAAGGCCCGTGACCCCCAGCAAGTCATTTCCTGTCCCCTCCTGGAGGTCAGCTGCTGCTGGACATCACGGCCATCACAGCCACCTCCCTCGGGGCTATGCTAACGCACTTCTGCCCTAAGTGTCCAGTCCCCGCTGCATCCTGGTGATTCTCTCGGCAATTCCTCACCCAGAAGTGAAACTTCCTGGGCTAATGAGGCCAGACATCGGAGCGCATGGGCCTCCGTCTTCTGCCGTAAATAAGGTCCTGGATATATTCCAGAGAGAGAAGAGACCGCCCCTCTCTCACGCACCGCCACGTGCTCCCGCAGCCTGCCAAGGGCTCCCTACCAGACTGGCTGCTTCCTTGTGAAAATAAAAAACCCCACTTGGCATGCAGGCCGATTTTGCACGCTTGAAGAAGATTTACAGCCAGCGACTCAGAGGTTCCTCGTCTCTCTTCTGCTCTTTCGCAAATGAAGCACTCAAATGATTTTGCCATAATGTTGTCTTTTGACTAAGCCCCGTCAAATGGGAGTTCCCACTGATGAGGCAACACCATGTTTCAGCCACGGTCCTGCGGCTGTTTCCCCCTGCTGAGACGAGGGTGGGGTGCAGACGCTGTGAAGGGGGCTGGGGGTCTTCAGGAGGCACAGCCCTGAAGGAGTGTCTGCTCCCCAACTGTCAACAGGAACTCGCTTCCAAGAAAGGAGAACCGCGTGGAAGGAGATGTGGGAAGAGACACTTCGTATTAATGTTTCTCAAAGTGTGATCCCTGGACCAGCAGGTTCAACATCACCTGAGAACTTACTAGAAACACAGAAGCTCCAGGGCCACCCCAAGCCACCGACTCAGAACCTCGAAGGCCGGGATCCAGCGATCTACATCCTGACACGTCCTCTCGGGGATTCTGACACACATTCACCACTGCTCTAACACAGCACAACCCTCCCGCATCAGAGTCACCTCAAGGCTTGGTGAAGAAGCACTGAAGGACCTCCACCTCCAAGATTCCCTCCTGGGTCAAAGCCTTGAGAGATGGGACCAGGGAAGCTACAGGGTTAACAGCTCTTCTGGATCATTCCGACGCTCTTTAAAGTGCAAAAGCAAGAACACAAATCAACAGTAGCTTTGCCCAGGTCGTGGGTGGGAGGTGGTGGGAAGGGAAGGGAAATAGAGCCCCTTCCTCGAAAGGAATCTTACTTGGGCCCCAACATGCTACATTTCACCAAATCTGAGCTGCCATTGATTGTAAGATGCATCCTGAGTCCAGAGGTGTACAAAGGGAGAAAATAATGTGCATCTGAGAATCGATAAAAACAGAATGAAACCAAAAAAGTGCATATACTGTAATGGATGCAGGTTTGGGAGTCCTGGAGCCCTCTGACCTCCTCCTCGCCCTCTGGTGGGTCTGAAGAGACGCAGGCCTTCAGAAAACACTTCAAATTACTGCATCAGAGAAGGCAAGCCACAGGGTGGAAGGCATGTGTACTACTTACATTGAGCAACTGACCTTATATCCACGGCATATAAAGAACTGCTACAAATTAACAAGAAAAGCAACAGAAAAGACGTGAAAGACCACTTTGCCAAAGAGGATAACCAAATAGCCAAAAACATGTGAAGAGGTGCAAATTAAAATCACAATGTTGTACAAGTGCACACCCACCACAATCGCTAAATGAAAAAGGCAGATAAGGCCCAGTGCAGGTAAGGACGTGGAGCAGGCAGAATGCTCACCTGTGGCCACGTGCAAGTGCAAACCGACACAAACATGGTAGCAAGCTGTTGGGCAGCATCTACGAAAACTGAACACAGAAACAACTTAAAACCCAGCCATTCCATCCCTAGGTGTATTCCTAACAGAAGTGTATGACCTGTGCACCAAAAGACACGTGTGAGGATGTTCACAGCAGGCTTGCTCTTTATAGTTGAAAAAGAGAAACAACTGAATGTTCCTTTAGAGTAGAAGGGATAGAGAGCGGTCTCTGTGCATAATGGACTACTCTACAGCAAAGGGAGGGAGTGATCCACCATCACCCATGACAAGGTGGATGAATGTCACAAATGATGTCAAATGAAAGAAACCAGACACAAATGAGTAGGCATCTTTGATGAATTTAGGTAAAGTGCAGAAACAGGGAGAAAACTAATCTCTAGCGTCAGAAGTCAGTTTGGTGGTTACGGGTGGAGGGTAGTGGCTGAAAGGGGGCACCGGGGGGGAAGCTGAGGGAAGCTGGGAGTGACCTGTGTCACACTCTGGGTGCTGGCTGCATTGGTGTGTCCACTTTGTGAAAATTCATTAAGCTGTACACTTAAGATGTGGGCACTTTTTTGTATGGTGGACCTTAACCTAAGTCTAAAAGGCAGGAGGAAAGGAGAAACAGGAGGAAGAAGAGGCGGCAGAAAGGGGGGTTTGAGAAGGAAGAGGAAGAAATCCTAACACTCAGTCATCTAAATGTGCTTCCTGGATAAAGCGCTGCTTTGACTCCTGGCTGAATTCTCTTTATGGCACTGGCATCACACCCTTGGCTTGCATTGCAAGGAGATGCTACCAAAAGCATTCCTACAGACCCCTCTTGTATTTACGGTGTGAATAGTGCCCTTGGTGCCCTTTTAATGAGGATTCATGAGAGAAACTTCTCTAACATCTAGATTATCTCAATACCCTGAAAAGTTACTTTTTTCTCAAGCAACAGGTGTGTGTGTGTGTGTGTGTGTGTGTGTGTGTGTTTAACCTAGGCACAACATGTCTATGGAATATCCTGTTTTCCTCTTTGCTTTGGTTGCTAGGAAGCTCAGTGTCAAAATTTCGGCCCACTTTGAATGGTTCCACTCACCCATCCTGTGTCTATTCTGTACCTGGGGCCGGGCTGACGTGATGAGCAAGACACATCCCTGCCCTTGGGTTCTCCCAGTCTAGCTGGGACACAGGAGGTGATTAGGTTGCACCGATCAACGCTGTGAGGGGAAGGAAGCACAGGGCCAGGGGTAGAATATAGTGGGGGCCTAACCCACCCTTAGAGGGTCAAGGAAGGCTTCTTGGAGGAAGCACCACCTGAACTCAGTAAGAAGGGATGACCAGACATTTACCAGGTGAAGAGGGTGGAGAGGAATGCTCCAGGCAGAGGGAACAGCACAGGCAAAGGCTGTGAGGTGAGAGTGAGTCTGGGGCCAATGGTAAACGTCTATATTCGAACTCTTTCCCTGGTTTTGTATACTCCTCAGCTCTTAGTTCCCTTTGCTCTGATTTTCTTAGCTTTAAATTTTTATCTTATTTTTTCAAGGCCCCATGCATTCAACCGTGTGTGATACAAAGACAAAAAGAGCCTGGACAGAATATTCTGTAGGTGCTGACATGTCTATGCTTGGTTCCGGTCTCAGAAGCCTGGCTCCCTCCCTCTCTCCTCCCAGTGTCCTGTAAGCTGGAGCTCTAGATGCTAAAGATGCTCACCACATCCCTCTCTCCAAGTCTCCCCCAGCAGCTGACACATCGCAAACTCCCAAGTCCAACCTGACAGCTCGAGATGAATTACTGCATCAAGTGTCAGATCGGCGGGAAGGAATTTCTACCGGGAAGTCACCGATATTCCCCACCAGCCCACAGAGCTCCGATTTTTTGCTTCTGCTGCTCTACTCATGGCTACTTCCGGCAAGAGAGGTCAGGCCACTGGCCCTCTGGAGCCTCGATGGAGAACGTAAGGCGCTCTCAGTTGTCATTTCGTCTCCGCCTCACAGTCTCGTCCACGAGAGGGGCACCGGCTCATGGCGCAGCAGCCCCGCCCGCCCAGCTTCTCCTAACTCTGCGTGCAGACGTGACTCTCCCTTCCAGGGGCCCCTGCCTCTTGCCTGACAATGGGAGTGGGTGTGGATTGAGCAGACAGAGGACCCTTGGTGGGGAGAGTGGACACAATCACGGGGAGGATGAGAAGGGTGGAAAAGAGACAGCCCCCCCACCCCAACTTCATTCCATGCCCCACGTGAGCCAGCGAGGCTCAACTCAGGCTGCGAACGTAGAGCGAAGGTTGAGTTATGTTGGCTTGATGGTGAATCTAATTTCAGTCCCCATTAGCCATCAACCAAACCAAGCAATATTACCAGTAATGACAACATCACAGCCTCGCCGGCAGAGAACGCTCTAGCTTTGCTCTGGACTGAGCTTTATCTCATGTTGCTTCAGGACCTTTGCACTTGCTGTTTCTACCCTTCCTCCAGATCTGCACAGAAACGGGTACAGCAAATCGTTCAGATCTACATTCAAATATCTCAGTCCACAGAAGTCTTCCCTGACCACTCAGGAAATACTGGCCCCCACTCGACCTCCCTCCACTGTCACCTCGCTCTGCTTAATACCTGCAGCACTCCACGATCTGAAATTAGTTTGCGTGTTTATTTACTTGTGATCTGTCTCCCTCTATTGGCCTGGAGACTTTGTGAGGACAGGGACTTTGCTTTGTCCCTGGCTGTATCCAAGGGGTCGGTCCAGTTGAATGTCTGCCACACGGGAGATGCTCACAGCATGTGATGAACATGGGAATAAATCAGCTCCACCTGAACTCCACCAGAAGCCTGTGAGGTACCCAGGGCTTCCTGAAGAAAGGCAGCGGAGCGTGCAACTAGGGTGCAAAACTGAAGGGAGCACCGAAAACCTCAGAAAGCAACATAAATTAAAAATGTTAATGCAATCTTTAAGAAAATCAAAATTAATGCCAAAAACCTGTGATGACTAAAATATCAAACTTTTAAATAAAGAATCAAGACAGGATCCCACTGTGCAGAGTTCGTCACTTGCCTCACCCTAATCTTGGCCCGTAAACCCTGCATTTATTTAAAATTCTGATATTCTGCTCATCCTGGATTTTTCTTTCTTTCTTTTTTTTTTTTTTTTCAGTACGCAGGCCTCTCACTGTTGTGGTCTCTCCCGTTGCGGAGCACAGGCTCCGGACGCGCAGGCTCAGCGGCCATGGCTCACGGGCCCAGCCGCTCCGCGGCATGCGGGATCTTCCCAGACCGGGGCACAAACCCACGTCCCCTGCATCGGCAGGCGGACTCTCAACCACTGCGCCACCAGGGGAGCCCAATCCTGGATTTTTTGCATTCAATTTACCTCTTAAAAGATGCTGCATTAAATACTACTTATCTCGCTGAGTTTTTTGGTGCCCCTTTTAATTCTGTGCCTCAGACACATGCCTTCCTCTCCTCACCCTCATCCGGCCCCGAGAGCTGAATGGGATGGCAAGTTTTCCTTGGAGAGCTCTTTCCTGGTCTCCCCACAGCTCACTGACCGCGCCCCCACATTATACAGAATGAAGACGAAGACGTGTAGGGGTCTGTAATCTGAGATCGTCTCCTTGGGGGCAGGGCCATCCGGTTCACGTCTTCATCCCCAGCCCACGAACTCGATCCCCAGCCAAAGAGAGAAAACCCCGGCCTGCAGTCACACACACCCCAGCCCAACCTTCCCCAGTCACGTGTCCCTTCCATCCCCCAGAGTCGGCCACTATGCAGAATCTGGCATTATTATTCCCATGAATACCTTTACACCATAACTACTTAGCTATATTCCCCAATCACTGTATGGTATTGTTGTGCACATTTTAAAAACTGATATGTACTGTAACACATTTTAGGCATTCTTTTGTAAATTAATCCTTTTCCTTCAGCATTTTGTTTTCGAGGGCAATCCATGTTGGTTTATGTATCTCTGTTGAAGGGTCACGAAACGTCTTCTATAAAGAGCCAGATAGTAAATATTTTTAATCTCTGCAGGTCATACAGTCTGTCACAACTGCTCAACTCTGCCTTTGTAGCACGAAAGCAGCCAGACTAGGCACAGATGAATGGGCGTGGCCGTGTGCCCATAAAACTACAAAGAACAGGTGGTGACATGGATTTGCCCTGCGGGCCATAGTTTGCTGCCTCTTTATCCATTTTCACTTTGGTAACTGAGTTTTTAGTGTAACAAAATGTGTTCATCCATTCTGTCAACAGACTCCCTTTTGGGTGTTCACATTTCTTCAACACGACAAATGTTGCTGCTATAAGCTTCTTGTCTTTTCATTTAGGTGAGAGAGCTTCTCCTGCATGTGCACCTAGAAGTGGAATTGCTGGGCCACAGGGTACAGGCAGCTTCATCTTTCAGAGATAATGCTAGATTGTTCAAGAGCCATGAGATCAATTTACTCTCCCACCAGCAGCATGAGCTCCTGCCGCTACGCCCCTGCCAGCACTTGGCTACATCAGACCTCTGGATTTTGCCCATCTGAAGCGTGAAATGACACCTATTGTGTTAATTCCCATTTCCTGATTGCTAGCTAGTTGCTCATCTTTTCATGAGTTTATTGGCCATCTGAATTCCTGATCATCAGAACTCTTGCTCCTGGGAACTGCCAATTCCTAATTTTTGCCCATTTTTTAAACTGGAGTGTTTGCCTTTTTTCCAGTTGATTTGAGGAAATTCTTTACATATCCTGGTTACTCTTTATCAATTATATGTGTTGCAAATTTCATCTCCCAGTATGTGGTGTGTCTCCATTTTATGCTCTGACGATCAGAAGTTGATTACTTTACTGGGGTCACAGTGATCATTTTCCCCCTGTGATTTGTGCTTTTGTGACTTATTGAAGAAATTCTTCCCTTTGGAGCCAAATGACATGGGTTTGAATCTCAGCTCTATACTTGCTGGTGTGTGGCCTGGGGAAGGTACCTAATATCCCAGAGCCTCAGTTTCGTCCTCTGTAAAACGAGGACAGTAACAGCATGCACTTCACGGGGTTACTCTGAGGAGGCCCGAAGGCACTTAGCACAACGCCAGGCTCATCCTCATCACCTTCTCCATCAGCAGACCTCCCCCCGCACGGGGACCCCACACAGGAGGGATGGGGCTACCTTGCTCTCCAGAAGGTCTGTGTTCTGCCGCAGATCATTCCGAGACCTCTCTGACTTTTCTAGCTTCTGTTTCAGTGCTGTAAGCTCCGCCTACAAAAGCAAACACCTTAACAGAAGCCATTCTGCACTGGAGGTATAGGTTCCACATACATAAAGAGTGGCCAGGGAACGAAGTAGGCAATTCAGCAGCCTATCTGTGATGACACCCAGATGCCAAGTTCCTGCGAGGGATGTTTTCTTTAACCATTTCTGAATATCAATGGCTCTGCTCACGCAAGTCTGGTCTATACCAGCCCAGTCTAGGGGCTGAATGCAAATACTCAGAACAGGACCGCCGCTTATCCTGAGACTGGGCACGCCCGAGTGAGACGGGTGCTCAGCTCTTCGTCTTCCCTAATTATCACTTTTTGGCCAGTGGGTCAGCACGAGGTTTACAATACCACCATCAGGAGCAACTGAAATGCCCACGCACTGAAGGCTGGTGGAGTGAACCATGAAACACACACACCAAGGAGGCCTATGTGGCCATGAAACGAGAACAAGGAAGACTTCTTTAAAAATGGGAACCATGGGACGATATATAAATGTATCACATTAACATGTTGCACAGCTTCAATTCACAATGTTGCAGGTCCAATATACTTCAGTTAAAACATTTTTTAAAAGAAAATCCAAAACAATAGACATGCCATGATTCTTAAAATATATTTTGAAGTGAAAAATGCAAGTTGCAGAAGAAAACATAGTATGCTACCTTTTGTGTAAAAAAGAAAGGAACCATTAGTTTAGAGTGTGTATGTGTGTGCGTGTGTGTGTGTGTGTACAGGCATACTTTGTTTCATTGAGCTGGGCTTTATTGCACTTTGCAGACATTGCATTTTTTTACAAATTGAAGGTTGGTGGCAACCCTGTGTTGAGCAAGTCTATTGGTGCATTTTTTCCAATAGCATTATTTTTCAATTAAGGTACGTACACTGTTTTTTAGACAGAATGCTACTGCACACTTAATAGACTAAAGTATAGTGTCAACTTTTGTAGGCTCTGGGAAGCCACCAAATTCACGTGACTCACTTTACTGTGATACCCACTTTATCTCGGTGGTCTGGAACTGAACCTGCACTATCTCTGAGAAATGCCTGTATTTGCTAATTTTTGCAAAAAGGACCAACAGGCAGGATAAACCAGAAACCAATCAGAGCAGTTATCTATAACAGGTGGGTGCTAATAGGGTAGAAGGGAGAGTAAGGGGAGTGCCCCCTGAGAGATAAGAAGATAAAGGACTCAAAAACTCTCCCCTTGAGTCTCCCGGATGAGCAGTAAGCGAGCGTTTGCACGCCCCCGGGGCAGTGATGGCGCCTCTGACCAGCACCCACTAGCCCACAGAGGAGCTGGCCACATGGTGGAGGGAGGTCTGTGTCGAAGGGAGCAGAGGGATACCTGCAAGGGGGCAGCGAGGGCTGTTGGCGGAGCATTCCCAGATGAAGAATTTCAAGGGGTGGGGCACCAGGTCTGGATGCAAACACTAAGGGGCGGGGCGGAGGGAGGCGCCCTGCCTGCCCCGTGCACCCACCTCCTTGGCACGGAGCTGCTCCTCCCCGATGGTGGCACTCAGCAGGGGCCGAAGGGAACCCAGGAGCTGCCACCACGGCCAGTCCTTGACCGCCAGGAACACAGCCACATTCTTCTGGATGCACTGGGCAGCCAGCCGGTGAATCTGCAGGGGAGGGAGAATGGAAACTGAAGGGCCTTTTCCAGCCCAGTTGAAGGAGGCAGAGGGTGGCAAAGGGGGTACAGGAAATGGGTTTATCCTAGTGGAAGGGATTGGGTAAACTTAAAAAAAAAAACAACCTTCCTTTCATGGAGTCAGGCTCCTGGCATCAATATTAGGCCACAGTTTAATCTTGCATAACCTAATAATAATAATAATAGGACAAGGAGTAGTAAATATTATATAAAACAACAGGGTCACCTCTTACATGGGGATCAGGCTCAAAAGTCACTGTGCAAGGCAAAAACTATCCTCAAAAATCCCTGACACTGCCCGCGAGAAACAGTGGCCACCATTATGTCACTAGTTGATATTTAAGGAAGGGATATTATTTTAAGCGCATTTAAACACAAATTCCATGCTTCCCACTCTTCAGTGTGCATCGTAATCTCCTGGAATGCTTGTTAAAACACAGACGGCTGGGCTCTACCCCAGAGGGTCGGATTCAGTGAGTCTGGGGTGGGGCCCGAGAACCTGCATTACTCACAATGCAGGTCTGGGCACCACACTTTGAGAACCGCTGACCTAGTGCATTCTTACCATAGGTGGGAATCAAGCTAAGAAGCCAGAGGTCCTTTCCCTTTGCCACCATCACAACAGCCAAGGCTCGTACAGCTGGCACAGCGCCTGCTACGGGCCATACACTGCCCAGAGCATCTTACACGCACCAGCTTAGCCCTCACTACAGCCCTGTGAAAGTAGGTGGTGTTATTATCTCCATTTTAGATGGGAAAACTGAGGCACAGAGAGGTACAGTCACGTGCCCAGTGCCACACAGCTTCTCAGTGGCAGTGTTAGGATATGAACCCCTGCAGTCTGGCTGCAGACACAGCCCCGGCGCTTAATTAACCTCTATTTCAAATCATCCCAAGGCATAAACTACCTGAGTGCAGTGCACTGGTAAAACTGCCTACAGTATTTTCACTATTAATGTTCTTGCCTTTTTCTGTTCTTACCAAGTACGTACAAGGGAATTTACCAACTGACATGAGCTGGAGGCATGTGCGCTGAGACTCATTCTGGTGGCAGTAATTAACGACGACAACACTAAGGCAATGACAGCTGGTATTTACCGAGCAGTAACGATGAGCCACGTACTGTACCACGTGCACATTATCTCATGTCACCGCCACTCAGGTACCACGTGGTACAGATGGGATTCGAACACGCTTCCTGTTTGTCTCCAGAGCCGTGCTGCCTTTCTCCATCATGCAGGCTACAGAAAGGAGACTCAGTCTCCGGATATGTCTGAGGATGGTGGCCCAGGGTGGTTCAGGACTGAGGACTCTGACCTTGCCCTTTGGTCCCAAAGGCCTCTGTGGCCAGGTCCTGCCCACGTGCTCTCTGCTGACCCATGAAAGCCAAGTTCTCCAGAGATGGGACCGGTTGAAACCATTTCCAACCCAGGAGGGCTTGGACAACCTCGTGGATATCCTGACCAAGGCTAACATCGGTGGTGATTTGATGTCAGTGTCCTAGAACAATCATATCATCTTACAAAGTGTCTATTAAAGTCTGACCACTCGGGGTGGGTCTGTGGACCAGCCGCACTGGCACCATCATGGGAGACGGGCAGACCCCGTGCTCGCCCCAGACCCACTGGACCAGAATCCACACGTTAACATCCCACTGGAGATTCGTGCACAAGAGGAAGCGAGAGAAGCAGGGATTACAGCCCCCAGACCAGCACAGATGGTGCTTTTCCCCGATCCCGCGCCCCTGCCAGGTTCACAAGGCACTTGGGCCCCCGCACCTTCAGCTTCTTGAACTCCTGGCGAGACAGAAAGCCCTTGCAAGCCGCCTGCAACAAGATGATGCTGTGAGACACCAGCTTCTCCCGCTGCTTCTCCAGCCTGGAGACCACGCCCGCCTTGAGGAAGACCTGGAAGGAGAGAAGGCTGCAGGTGACTTCGCTGCCACCGAATCAGACCGCCTCAAGTGGGAGGGGCTGCCGCTCAGACCCCAGCTCTCCTAGACCTACCCGAAGTATCTGTCAGTAGCGGCCCTTGACTGGGGGTCTAAATGGTCAGAGCATCTTGTCTCCTGATGCCTCCTCTTTCCCTTCTTCTGGCCCCTGGATGCTCAGAGTGTGGTCCATGCACCTTAGCATGGTCATTGTCACCTCCTGGGAGTTTGTTAGAAATGCAGCATCTCAGGCCCCACCCCAGAGCTGCGGAGTCAGAACTGGCATTTTCATTTAATCCCCAGGGGATTCATGCACACGCTCATTTGAGAACCACTGGTAGGACAGACCTGCCTAAGCGTCTCTGTGCACCGGAATCACCCAGGGAAGGCGGTCAATGCGCATTCCCAGGCCCCACCCCAGGACATGCAGAATCATGGGCTTGGTGTCAGTCCTGGGTGTGCGTTCTTTTCTGATAAGTGCTGTTGGCCCTGAGACAAGCGCCACCCCAGAAATACTTGGTCCTGCCTTATAAGGAGGGGCAGAGAATGCGGGGGAAGTGAGGGCAGCCCTCCTTGGTCAGGAGGGGATGGGGCCTGGCGGTGCCACCAGCGGGAGGTGCAGACACTGAGCAGAACACAGCGGAAAACACAGTTTCCAGGCCCTGGTGCACCAACAGTGGATGAGGGCCCCTGCAGCAAAGTGATCACTGCCTCCCCGGCACCCTCGTGGCTGCCCCCAAGAGACTGCAGGGAACACGGGAGGGTTTTCAGAGGGAACCAGCAGCTCTGGGGCCAGGCCTGCTCCGGCCAACGCGGTGGGGTCATTAAAGCTGGTGTCGCCTCCCCAGAGGCAAAGGAAAGACGCTCTGCTGCTGGGATATGTATGAGTCGGTGACGGGAGGGTTACGTTTCAGACGCCTTGGTGCCGCTTACTTCTAAGCACAGTCCTGTGCGTTTCTTTGCCAGATGTGGCTTGTAGCCCCAAAGGTGTTCAGTTTCTCTGGAGCCACTGGTGAGCTCCACCTTGATCAGTGACATTGTCAAGTAATCCATGACATTATCAATCAACGGTTAACACTGATGGAGCCCTCCTGTGTTCTGGATCTGAACTAACCATTTGGTATGCAGGCAAAGCACTTTACACGCAGAATCTTACATGGTAGTTACAACAATCCCCCCATTTCACGGAGGGAGAAACTAAGGCTAAAAAAGGCATGTGCCAACAACCCTCCGCCAGCAGGTGGTAACACCGGGATTTATTTCCCTCTCTCTGACTCCAGACGAGACTACAATTGTCACTGAATGTAATTAACATTTGCATGGCATCTAAATTTTTCAAAGCTCTTTCTCCTATGTCCCATTTTAATATGCAGAACAGTCCCACGAGGAATCTGTCAGCTCAAGGAAGCTGTGTCACTGACTCAAGTTCACATAGCTGGTGGGCAGCAAAGCTGAGACTCGAACCCAGAACCTCAAGTCCACACCCTGTACCCGTTCTCAACATCGGCAAGAAGCTTCACTTCCTCGCTCACATGATCCAAACACCGGGAGTTTGAGGCTGAAATGCAATTTGATTCCAGGTGGAACAAAGGGTCTCAATCGATTCTCCATTCCCTTAAACCTATTTTCTGTAATGAAGACCACTCTGCTAATCCCACAGCAGCCAATCGGTGCTAACTCTGTTTCGCAACCCTCCATCGCTTTACAGAACACTATCAGCCAGGACCACCAAGACAATTAGCCTCATTGATATAAACACACGATTGACTCATTACCTATCAGATTGCTTCAATAATGACTGCATTAATTTCACAAGCTAGTGAGTCCCAAAAGCTGCTATAAAAAAAAATCAATGATCAAAGTGATGACAGCGCTAGTCCATACATTACAAAAGGCAGCGAGTGCTGCCAAAACTGTTATTGATTAAGTATGAGGCTTTCATTAAAAAGATAATTGGAAACGACCATACGCAGAGTGGGAGTAAGTCATCGCCGCTGCAGAATCTTAGCTTGATTTTTTTTCTTTTAAGAGCATACTCCGACCAGAAGGCCGACGGCATGTGGAATCCCACCTTTTTCATAAATGTCATGGCCCTCGGCTCAGGCTTCGATAAGGTACCGGGGGCTGAGAATCACAAAGAAAAATCTAAATTATTCACTTTTCAGGGGTCCAGCTGCTTATCGGGCCCACGCAGAGTGTAACATCCCAACATCCCTATCTTTAAGGGATCTCTGGAAGCCAGTTAGGCAAGCCAAGGTTTAAAAATCTAATATGGCAACCACTCTCCTTTTTGGTATTGCTGAGGAATTAGCTACCCGTCTCTTAGTAATTTTCCAGATTAGAGGAGTTTAATTCTTTAAACATTAAAACGCTCTCCTGTTTGACAAGCATCCTGACCCCGTTGGCAAATGCCTGCCACAAATGATGACAGCCAGCCCCTGTTAAGGGACAATTTACTGAGTCTCACAGCCAGCTTGGGAGGTAGAGAGCAGTGGGTCCATTTTACAGATGCGGGAACTGAGGCTCAGAGAGGCTAAATCGCTTACTCAAGATTCACACAGTTAGGCAGTGGTGGGGCCTGGGTGTGGACCAGGTCAGCCTGTTCTCTTCCCCTATTCACAGCCTTCCCACCTATTAAGTGCCGAACCCTGCAAAGCATGAGAGTTGCATCTGCCCTTAAAGATCTCAGTCTATTGCCTTGCCTGGCTTCCCAAAGGGCACAGTGACCTTGATTTGCTCTGGACAGTTTCTTAGTGAATGCCAAGTATTAATAATAATAATGTTTTATTACGGGGATGTTTTTGGCTGGTAGACATCTTGCCTCGCCACTGTGAGACTTTGTATAGTGACTTTTCATCTTGCTGTTTTCTTCCCTGCTCTGCAATAGTTGATGGGATCACAGGGACTGATTTTGAAATTCATGAAATAACTAAGTAATTTATCTAAACAGTAGTTCTCAAACTTGAGCATGTACTGGAATCCCCTACAGGGCATGTTACAACCGAGACTGCAGGGTTCCATCCCCAGAGTTTCCGAATCAGTAGGTCTGGGGTGGCACCTGAGAGTTCTGTTTCCGGGGAGCTCTCGGGTGATGCTGCCGCAGCCGGTCTAGGGACCACACTTTGAGAACCACTGGTCTAGAAGGATGAAGTTCTTGGAGCTGAAGAAGAATTCCTCTGATTCAAGACCATAAACATCTGTGTGTCAAGAATTTGCTGTATATTTCCATTAAGAAACAATAGAACCCACAGCGTATTGAAGAGAACTTGGGGGTTGGACCAGTACAGATTTCCATGGGAGCTGTGCTCCTGGCTCCCTAGAGGACCTGGAAAAGGGGCTGACTTCCCAGAGGTACATTTTCCTCATCTGTGAAGAAGGGATACTGTAATTATCTCAAGAGAGACTGTGAGGGAAAAGAGGAATAATATATGAATTTGCCTAGCATAGCACCAGGCTTGTGGTGGGAGCCCAGTAACCCAGGGGTTTATCTCCTCTACTGGAAATGTCCACAGAGTTGCTGCCAGCTCCCAGCAGGATCAATCAGGTTGGAACCACGCAGACTAACAGCTTCAACCACAGGCTGTAGAAGGACCAGGAAGCCTGCGGGGAGAGGCTCGCGTGTCCAGGGGGCAATGACCAGCGTGAATGACTGTGAGCTCTCCGAGGAAAGAGGTGTGATGGGGCAGCACACTTCACTTTGCAAGAGGTACTAATGGCCAATAATGCCACCAACACTTTACAGGGTACCTGAACGTGGAAGGCAATTAACTGACAAAGGTTTCCTGGGTGCCATTAATCAATCAGTAGATAACCAAGTGGGGAGGTGGTCCCTTGGTCTCTTCTCTCTCCAGTTTGTATTTCTAAACGTTGTCCCTACTGCCCTGCCCTCCTCCTGGTCCTTGAGTTTCCAACCTCTGTTCCCCACTCCCCACACCATGACCCAGGGAACGCTAGTTCTGGGAGGTGGTCATGCATCTTCCACAAAAACAAAAGGGTGAGGGTTCCAGGGGCAGATCATCTGGGGAGCCCTAAACACTGTCTTTTCCCTCTTGAAAACTTACAAGCTGCAATGAGCATATTAGGGCTCCATGGAATTCTTCTCTAAACGTTTCAACTTTTCTGGAAGGGTTTCTGGCTCAACACCAGCTTGGAGAAATCTACGCCGCTCAGCCCTAAAATCACGTAGCTTCTTCTCATGCCCTCTCCTTTCACTTACTGCTGCTAATCCGCTAGGACGGCTGTTGTCTTACAGTTGGTTGCAAAGCAAAAGTTACAAGGCTCGGAGTGAAGATGGGTGTTTCTGAGGTTCCAAAAGTCCTACCTGAAGTCCAGATGTTAATTCTCCAGGCCACTGAGGTCCCTGGGAGTGTTACCTCTAATAAATGATATTCCCCAATGTTATTTCCTCCCACATTATAATATTTTGTCTTAAGAGCCTTGTTACATAACAAGGGCAGAGATCACTTAGCCCTGTGTTCAGCCCTGTCTGGTGGAAAGGAGACACACAGAAGTAGTGGATGCTGAGGAAGGACAAGACTCAGGTCTCACGTGCGTCCCTGATGTCATGGGTAGAACGGCAAAAGGAAGAATCTCTACTCACCTGGCTGTGCCCCACGGCCACTGTCTTCTTCTCCAGATCCAGGGTCTGCAGGAGCTCTGCCACAGCCTGGGAAAAAGAGGAGAGTTAGAGAGGAAGACAGGCTGAGGGCAGGAGACTCCCAAAGTGGAAGGCCAGCTGGCTGCATGGCTGAGGGATACACAGGGAGAGAGAGGGTGACCCCACGTGTCTGTGAGCTAACAGAGCTCCACCTCCCCAGGTAAGTGCAGAGGATGAGCACGTACTGGGCACCTACTGTGTGCCGTCCACTCTGCTGGGACCTTCACAGACACCACCTCATTTCAGCCTCACAGCAACCCTAGGTAGGTCGTCATACTACCATGCCCATTTCACAGAGGAGAAAACCACAGATGCAAAACTAAATGGAGGATGTGTCTGCTACGGAAAACACTATGGCAGTTCCTCGAAAAATTAAACATGCAGTTACTATATGATCTAGAAATTCCACTTCTGGATATATACCCAAAAAAGTGAAAGCAGGGACCTGAACAGATACTCGCACGCACTCATATTCATGCCAGTATCATTCACAGTAGCCAAAAGGTAGAAGTAACCCAAGTGTCCATCAACAGATGGATGGATAAAGAGAATGTGGTGTATACGCCCAACGGAATATTAATCAGCTTTGAAAGGGAAGGAAATTCTGACACATGCTACAATATGGATGAACCCTGAGGACATTATGCTAAGTACAATAAGCCGAACACAAAAGGACAAATACTGTGATTCCACTTACATAAGGTCCGTAGAGCAGCCAAATTCATAGAGACAGAAAGTAGAATGGCGGCTGCCAGGGGCTTTGGGGAGGGGGAGGGGAGTTAGTGTTTACTCGGTACAGAGTTTCAGTTTTACAAGACGAAGGAATTCAGGAGGTGGATGGTGGTGTCGGCTGCACAGCAGTGTGAATACACTTAACACCACTGAACTGCACGCTTAAAAATGGCTAAAATGGCAAATTTTATGTTACCTATGTTTTACCACCATTTTAAAAACACAGAATGAAAGCATTTCCCCAAGGTTATAAGTTACACATGGGCCGAACCAGACCCGAACCAAGGTGTGTTGGGCCACACTGCAACACCTATGTCTCGACTGCTTCCCAGGCCCAAGACAGCTGCAGAGGGCCCTAGGCTACTGGGGAGTTTACCTGCTGTGTCCCCCGTGACAGCCTCCCCAGCACCCTGTCCTTCTCATCACATGTGCCAGAGACGGCCTCACTCTCCCAAACGTGTGAATAAATGGCGTGGCCTTTAACCCTGTGTTCCTGACCTAGGTTAGGGAGGGAGAACCTGTGTTTAATTCACCTGTTTCCTCCACTGTACCTGGTACTGTTCTATGCATACAGTAGGAGCTCAATAATTATGACGACTGAATGAGGGAACGCCCAGCAAGAGAGACCCAGTGAGGGTAGAAGCGGGGCAGGGTTGGGGGGAGTGTGGAGAAAGGCCACCCCCTCCAGGAGAAACAAATTCACTCAGAGATCCCTGGATGCAGCCTTAGCCAAACCACCAGCCATTGAATGGAATTTTCCTCTTGTCGTCTAGGCCTGCAGGCTCTGAAACAAGCCTGCCAGAGATCCGTACCCTCAGATGAATGCAGGTCGTGCCTGGCTCCCTGGTGACTGCCAATTCTCCTCCCGCTGCACCCTCACACCACCCCCTCACGGACCTTCCATTCACCGGAAATCACAAAGTCTATCTTCAGAATAGGCTGTCAGAAAAGTAACTGCGACACTCAAAGAAGCAAAAGGTGTTATGAGACAGAGTAATCTGGTAGATGAGTTTCAATTCCATGGGTCATCGGCATCACAGAAAACTTCCTAAGATACAAAAAAAAAATGCTTATTAAAAGCCTACTCGGAGGCTGTAATCTGGGGGGAAGTTTCCTCCTCTGACCTCTGAGAGGAACATTCCATAGCGCCCCCTCCAAAAATTCAGTGGTTTCACTTAGTACATTTTAGCCAAAAATGTTCCAAGGGAGCTATAGGCAGCAGAATGCATAAAACCAACATATCCAGACTACAACATTTGTTTTCTCTCTGCACAAGAAGAAAACAAAATAAACGTTGGCTGAAAACAAGATGGACGGGTGGAAAAGAAATGAAGCCTACAGCTGGTGACAATTTTCTAACCTACTTTCGAGTTAACGCCCAGAGCGCACGTGTGGGAGGAAAAAATCAGGATGTGGAGTTAGAGCCACCTGGACTGAGATTCTCGTTTAACCACTCACGAACTGTGTGACCCTGGACAAGCATTTTACTCTGAGCTGCAGGCTCCTCTTCAGAAAAATGGGGGGAAATAATGGCAGCTATGATGGAAGACTCTGTGGCTGTGCTTGTGGAGGGCTTCACAAAATAGCTGCATACAGTAGGCACTGAGTAAACATCCTGAGCCTGTCCTGATGTCCCGGAGCTGGTCCTATCGGCCTCTCTCTTGGATAAGATGGCGGTGGTGCTGCAGAATGTGGACTAAGCTTCCATGTCTCAGGTGTACCCCAAACACGGCCAAAATACACAACCGTCCCCACAAGATCCAGGGATTCTTCTCCGTCTCCCTGCTTTCTTAGAGCCCTTTAGATGTCTGTGTAGCCAAGCACATTAGGCCTCACGGAGATATTCTGTCCTGTTGACCTCACTGTACAGATAAGGACGCTTAGGTCCAAGGGACAGAGTGAACAGGTGGCTGCGGGCACTGAACTGTGCTTCTGACCCTCATTTTCCTCACCTGCAAGATGATGCTAACATTCCCTGCCTAGACGGTACAGGGGCTGGGACAATTAACTGAGGATATGTACATGAAAAGGACTTTGTCAGTGACTCTGTACTCAGCTGCTCTCATTATCAACATTAATATTACTCTTAGATCGAGCCATATGAAATTGTCACTTGCTTAGGTGAAATACCAGTGATTTCATTTGTTTCTACCTAATATAATCACTGCCCAACAGCCAGTTGGTGGATGACAGGGCAAAAATCCAGGTGACTGTAAGAAATTTCTTCCTTGTTCCGCATCTTTATGGAATCAGCTAACCCATCTGAATTGTCCCAACAGTTGAGGTAAAACCTCTCGGCATGGAAGGCTGAGTAAAATGTTGGCCATTTTGCTTCCAAAAAAAGAGTTTTCCCTTGTGTTTTGGGGTCTGAGCACTGCTCTGAGTGCTTTACCCATAACTCATCTAATTTTCAAACCTCTGTGACTATCTCAGGAAGTTTTATGCCCATTTTATAGAGAAAGAAAGTGAGGTCAAGTGCAATGAAAGGACTTGTCAAACATCACATGACACAACCCCAGGGAATCAGAGAACTCAGCCTGTTCTCTGCCCTCGGACGCTGCGATCCAGGACAGCTCCAGCTTTCGCTAGCTGTGGGACCCTGAGCACACCGCTCCTCCTCTCGGGTCCTCTTGGTGCCCTATTCGAGAATAGGAGTAGTCACGCCTATGCTACAAGGATGTGGGGGCGGTTTAATGAGACCACGAAAGCAGTGTGTAGGAGTGAGACTTCCAGAATGTCAGTACAAGGAGCTTGACAAATCCTCTCCCCGCAAAACAATGACAGAAATGGATACAGTTTTCAAAAACAACAACTTTGATACTCTGGAAATTGAGCAAGGGGATGCAGCAAATTGAGAAACATTTATTCAAGAGAAACTACTGGGCCTTTAAGAAGAGTGGGAGTTTATGGCAATCATGGCCAAGACCCTTCCACTCCCCACTAAGCTCTGTCACTGCAGAGGTCCTACCAGGGCGAGGCAAGCTGTGAAAACCATCCACTTTGCTGCCAGAAGGGGTTCACTTACAAGGATCAAAGTAAGGGGAAATCCCACACCCAGGAACACTGTCAGAAGCAGTAGTGCTCCTGGCAGCAAACAAATGGAGAAAGTCAATGGCACAGCCAGCCTAAGACTGTTACCCTGAGAGGGGCAAGCAATGGGCCAGTGACTAGCCAGGTCCCTATAACAAGGAGCTATAGGGAATAGGACAGTCATAGTGGGCCTTGAGCACCTCCCATAGACTCCTGGCAATCTGGAAGGCTACACGCATGCACGGGAGGGACTGAGAGAGCCTTAGGCATGTATATAACCCTACCTAAATATAAGGCCACGTGCACAGGCAGAAAACATGGGAAAGAGCCACACAGAAAGCAAAGTCTGTGGCGCACTGTAAGTGCCTGAATGTCGGATCCATTTTCCAACCCACACAGAGGACCGCAAGGATTAGATAAAAGCTTCACAGATTCAGAATGTTTGACCACAACCTCTCCTGACCACTAAGCTGTGCTGACGCAGGGGCAGCTCTTGAGAAACCACAATGTATAATAAAAACAAGAGTGAAACAAACTGAAAGGAGATGGCAGCAGTCTCACAACGTGGGGGAGCCAGACTCCATAACCCTAGTTCAGATAAGTTACCAAGTAACTGGGAGAAGAGCAGAATTTAGAGGCAGTTTTATATTACTGAAAATGGCCAGCTTTCAACAAAAAATTACGAGGCACACAAAGAAATTGGAAAGTGTGACCTATACCCAAGAAAAGCAAAAAGCAGTCAACAGAAACCCTCTGTGGGCTCGGATGCTGGACTTAAAGACTTCCAAGCAGCTCTTACGATGCACATAATGTACTTAATATCACGCCTGGCACATGCTAAGTTTCAATAAGTACTAATAACTGGTAGAGGTTCTGAGGTTATAAGCCCCTCTGGCACTGTGGAGTGATGACACACCCTTCACCTTTACCATTCTAGGCTCAAATTACGAGCCCTTCAATGTACCTGGGAGAAACCCAATTCATGCCTCCACCTGCAGAATCCTTTTGTGTCCTGGAATTTTGCACAGAGTTTTCTCTCCAATGTTCAATAAAAAGCACACAGTCTGACATCTCACGTTAAGCTGAACATGCCAGACAAGCAGCGGAAGACTCCAGGAACCACAAAGAGCCATGGCTGGGAAGAGCTTCCCCAGCTCAATCCTCAGCAGGTAGTGTGCTGCAGGGAACCCACGTCTGTGGAGACAGATGCTCTCCTAGTACACCATTTGGCTGCTGTCAGTACAGCACCTTCTCCAGGAAACCCACACCATGACCCAACGGCTACCATGTGTTTGGGCACCTACTATGTGCCAGGCACTTTGTTATGCCCTATCACATGATGTCCCTGGTCACACAGCTATCAAGCATCATGAGGCACGGATGAATGGAAAGAGAGATGGCAGATACCAGGATGTGAACCCAAGTCTGTCTGACTCTAGACCACATGCTTTTAACCACTGAAAACTCTCACTTACACACTGATCAAATCATTCCATAAGGGTGGGGACTCTATCTCTGTTCTTTAACTCTATAGGCTCAAGACTGTAAATAGAATGTCTGGCACAAAGCATAAACTATATGGACGAACGTATAAATAACACACACACATATTTATATAACTGGGTTGGTTAACACAGAATGGAAAACATGTAAAGTTATTAAAACAGTAGACCCAAACTGGAGGAGGACAGCAAGGTGAGAAAGAGAAGGATGATGAATAAATTCCAGAGGGCTAAGGCTATGGAAAGCCCTGTAAAAATCGTTTAGCATCATGAGAACGGACAGCTCCCTCTCTCCCTCCCCCCAGCCCTCTGCCCCAGTCACGCGCTCACAGGGGCCTCTTCCCAGCAGAAAAGGACTCTGAGACAAATTCAGAGGAAATCGGGAGTGTCTACCAGGGTCTAAGACAGAAGAAGAGTGGCTGCCTTTGAGAAGACAGACTGGCATGCCTTAGGTGTGTTCAGATCAAGTCCCCAGGGACACAGATTTGGTTGGCTAAAATCAATCATCACTGTAGACTCAGGGGAAGACGGTGGGCCCAGGGCTTTCCTATCATGGGATCAGGGAGACTTAGCGATTCCTGCCTCAGCAGCAGAGAGACTGAAGGGACCAGAATCTGGGACACTGCCAAGGTGAACCGAATGAGCTCTTCCAGGAACCTGCCTGAGGTCACTCTGGGAGGGCTTCAGTGTGGGTTAAGGCATAATCTTAACCAGATGGGATAACCTGGGAGAGAGGAACGGGACCCACGATGGTTAGAGAGAGGAGACAGGGTCATTTTGGAGACCGGAGCAGGTGCCTGGGTGTCTAGAAGAGATGGGCATCCTCAACGGCTGGAAGTCAGCGTGAGAACACTGCTCCCTATAGAGGGCCAAGGAATGGCCAGAGTGGACTTGACTCCCTTCATAGTTTTGCTTAAGCCAGTTCAAATAATAACGATCTGGTCTTCAAAGCTGTGCTCCTGCTGGTAACCCTTTGGTCAACCATCACCGACCACCTGATAAAGCCCAGACTCTATCTCTGCTAACAGTGACTGTGGTCTGGCCCCTGCCAACAACCTCAGACCCTTTTCTTGACACTTGGCAGCATTTATGCTCCAGCCACACTAGATTAGCCACGTAACCTCGTGACTCTGGATCTCTGTACATGCTGTTCCCGATGTGGCTTGCCCTGTACTTTCTCTTACTTGATTCCTCGAAATTGTCCCAGAAAGCTCAACTCAATCATCATCTGCTCTGAGGTGTCTTCCCTGAATGTCCCACCCTCACCCCTGCTGCAAAAATCCGAAGTTTTAGATGTGTTTCCTGGGGCATCCCAAAACTATCCCTCTGTCTGGAAATTACTCATTTTCATCTTTCTTCCCCACGAAGCTGTGTTCTGTTCATTCCTGTCTCTCTGGCAGCTAGCACAGGGCCTGGTGCAAAGGAGGCACCTGGTTACAGCTGGATGGGATCAATAATAATTACTTTAAATTAACATCACAGATAGCACATTCTATACAAAACTTCACCAAATACTCTGTCTTCAAAAGGCTCCCGTTCAGAAGTCCTGTATGAACATGAAGAGATGCTCACCAGCCCTGACCATCAGAGGACTGCAAGTCAAAACCACAGTGAGATACCACCTCCCACCCATTACGATAACTAATGCAAAACAAACAGAAAACCCAGTAAATAACAAACGTTGGCAAAGATGTGGAGAAACTGGAACCCTCGTTGGGGGGAATATAAAATGATGCAGCCATTACGGAAAACAGTTTGGAGGTTCCTCAAAAAATTAAACATAGGATTACCATATGATCCAGCAATTCCACTTTGGGTATATACCCAAAAGAATCAAAAACAGGGTCTCAAAGAGATATTTGTACACTGTGTTCATAGCAGGGTCATTCAGAATAGCCAAAAGGTGGAAGCAGTCCAAGTGTCCACTGAGAGAGGATGGATAAACAAAATGCTGTACTACATAAACACAATGGAACAGTATTCAGCCTTAAAAGAAAGAAATTCTTCTTTTAAGAATGTGCTGCAACATGTGCTACAACATGGGTGAACCTTGAGGACATCACACTGCGTGCAATAAGCCAGTTACAAAAGGACAAATACTAGGGCTTCCCTGGTGGCGCAGTGGCTGAGAGTCCGCCTGCCGATGCAGGGGACATGGGTTCGTGCCCTGGTCCGGGAAGATCCCACATGCCCCAGGGCGGCTGGGCCCGTGAGCCATGGTCGCTGAGCCTGCGCACCCGGAGCCTGTGCTCCGCAACGGGAGAGGCCACAACAGTGAGAGTCCCGTGTACCGCAAAAAAAAAAAGGACAAATACTAGATAATTCCCCTTATATGAGGTCCCTAGAGCAGTCAAATTCATAGAGACAGAAAGCAGAATGGTGGTTGCCAAGGGCTGGTTGGGGGGCGGGGGATGGGGAGTTAGTGTTTAATGAGGACAGCCTCAGTTTTGGAAAATGAAGAGTTCTGGAGATGGGTGGATGGGTCCACGGATGGATGGATGGCAGTGGTGGCTTCACAACAATACAAATGTACTTAAGGCCACCATGCTTAAAAATGGTTAAGTATGCTTGAAAATGGTTAAGATGGTAAATTTTATGTTATATCTATTTTACCACAATAAACAGTAAAAAGCCCTATGTGAGGAATTTGAGAGCCTGAGTTCAAATCCCAGCTCTACCACTGCCCCACTGCCCAGCTGGGGGGGGGGGGTGGTGACAGCCTCATCTGCCTCTGCTGTAAAGTGGGGATAATTCCCAGAGCAGGGAGGCTTTATCTACTGAGGGCCGTAACCTTTTCACATTACGCCTGATATTTCGTGATGAGGGTCTGTGCATCTGTGGTAAGAGGCACACACTATTTTTGTTTCGGGAGCACAACATATCCATCAGGGCCCCTCCAAATGAGAGTACTTCACTGGGAAAGAGCCTTGTTTGAGCACCACGTGCGTGTTGGGCACACAAGGGATGCACCGAGGCCCATTTCACACCCTGACAATGAATTCCCTCTGCTGCTGTCTAGTGTCTAATGATAATATTGACCTTTTCTAGCTGTCAAACTTGTCTTATTAAATCCTGAGGTCTTAAATGCTTTGCACACAGAGGCTGACAGTTTGCCCACCCGAGCACGTGTTCATGTATAATTCATGGCATATCATGTTGCCTGGCAAATGAATATTTATCAGCTTTTTCATAAGAGGCAGGATGGCGTTTCCTTTTGTTGCTACCAAAATCCTATGCTGCAGCAAATGAAATTTGTGAGCAAATAAAAAGAGAATAAGAAGCAGCAAAAACTCCCAAGTCCATTCCACTTGTAATTTTCCACTTTCCGAGGCCTCCAGCGAGTGTATGGAGGTGGCTTCGGTTTGGCTACAAGAGAGAACTGCTGAGTCGTCCAGAATAGAAATGCCTCCATATGCTACCCCCACTGCCCCCGCAGACAGCTCCCCCACGCCCCACTTCTGTGCTGTTTTCAACTGCAGAGGAGCCCAAGCCCCTTTCAATGGTTCCATTCCAGATGCTCTGAACGGAGATTAAGACTGGGGGGGGGACCTAGGATAAAGAACCCCAATGAAGCTTGGTACAGAGTGGCTGGTGGCACCCAGCCAGGCAGAGTTTCATGGTTTCCAAGATGGGTCGGCAGGGATAGCCTTGTTCCACACCAGCGTGGGTCTGAGGTCCCCTCTCCACGGTGACTCGGGAGGGCCACAGAGAAATGCCGCCTTGTCTGCAGGAGGTGGCCTGTGCCCTGGCCCTTGCTGCAGAAACGAGCCCAGAGAGGACTTAAGAATTGTGACTCTTTTCACTCTTCTTGCCTCACGACTCAGTGAGCTCAGGCATGCACGGGCACACTCACTTGGAGGGGGAGTCTCAACACGGTTGTGAATATCCAGCCTGTGTGGCTTGGCTGCCATCACTCTGGCCTTGAAAGATGATGATGGTGGTGCTGATGCTGCTGACAGCAGTTCATATATAATGAGCCCTTACTACATGCCGGGCCCTACGTCAAGCACATCAATTACACTATTACATACAATCCTCCAGACGCCCCGCTGGAGTTGGTATTATTGTTGTTCCTATTTTACAGATGAGGAAACTGAGGCAGAAAGATGGATTCACTCGTTTAAGTTCACACAGCCCCAGCTGGGAGTCAACTGCAGGTCTGTTTGACTCTGGAGCCCAGGCTTTCCCAAAGGCACTCCCTGGAATCAAGAAATTTGGGTTCAAGGACAAAACCCATGAATGCTCGGCTGTGTGGCCTCACGGGAATCAGCCATCTCCATGAGCCCACGTCTCCTCATTTATAAAAGAGATGTAACAGCTCTTGTTTTGCAGGGCTGTTGTGAGGATGCACTAGCGCTTTGCAAATTCTGAAGAGCTCTATCATTGATTAGCCGGTGGCCATTCTCAATAGAAACATTTACCGAGGCTTTGGCACTAGGGGTGAAGACTTCCGGCTCCAGAAGTTTACAGTAGAGATGGAGAAAGGAGATACCCAGGGGCAGAAATAACAAGGTTAGGTACACGTAGTCATTCATTCATCCAACGGGAAATTTATCGAACACTTGCTGTGAGCTAGAGAACACACAGGCAATCGGTGTATAATTTCAGATAAGGATAAGTGCTATGCAACTATTAAAACAAGATGATGTGATGGAGAAGAGCATCTGAGCCAAGATCTGAATAGCAAGATGACAATGACACTGGCCAGGCAAGGACTGGGGAGAAAAGCGCTCCAGGCAGAGGGGACAGTTAGTGCAAAGACCCTGAGGGGGGTGTTTGGGACCACAGAGTCCTCTTTTCATAGACTATATCTCAGGGTGCTGGTGCCGAGGGGAACACTCCTATGGGTGGGAATGACGACTTTTCATCTTGCTAGGAGCCCCCCTGGCTGGGACTTGCTCTTTTCGTGGCTCTAATTCTTTCCCTGCACTTCCTCATGCAGGGTTTCAGAAGGACCATTCTGCGGTAGGCAGTGTCCTAAGTGACATGGCAGCGGGCGAAGTCTGGAGCAGGGGTCTGAGTCAAAGCTCATGCCACCGTCACCTTAGCCCCCAAGGCCCAGCTCTCGGATCCCGGCTGCCCCAGCTGCCCCCGGGGCCATCCCTACAGAACAGAAGCACTGGGGCCTCCACCCCCATCACCTGGCTCCACATACCTTCTTCTCATCCACTCTCTCGGGGGCCGACTTGAGCTTCTTCATGAGCAGAGGGTCCAGCACCTGAAATCTTCGGCGGAACTGAGTGAGCCCCATGTGGTCAGCGTAGCCTGCGGTGGGGGGAGCAGAAGAACAAAGAATCCAAGTGAGAAGCCCAGCCCAGGGGTCCAGGGGTCTGCTCCCAGCCTTGCTACTCACTGTGTGCCCTCACGTCTTAGGGCCTCAGTCTCCCCATTTGCTAATTTAAGAAATTGGGTTCAATCAGCATTTCCCAACTGCATTCCCCAGAACAAGGACCCTATAAAAGGCTCCAATGAAAGTTTGAAAAAGCTGCCCCCTCATCTGCTTCTCCGAAGGTCACAATCTGTGTGAGCACTGACGTCAAAGGCTCCAGACCCTCTGCAGGGAATTTGCCCTGATTAGCTTCGCTTAACCCAGGGTTCTCTAAACCTGCTGGACCATGGAAAAAAAATTTTTTTTGGTTTAATACTTTTTACCGCCCCACAGACCGCATGTGGGAAATGCTGCATCAGACGGTATCTACATGTTAAATCTAACATGTAGGATGGACACAGCTGCACCCTTCTGTGTGGGAAGTGGCATCTGAAAAGCTACTGAGAGAAGGTGACGTCTGAGCCGGCCTTTGAAGGGCCGTGAGAGTGTGCCAGGGGATTTGGTGTGGAAGGAAGTCCAGGCAGAGGAGCCACAGCAGGAAGATACAAGGCTTGTTTCACAGTCATCGCAAAAGCAGTTACTGAGCTTTTATGTGTGCAAGACACTAGGATAACAACTTCCTTGTGTTACAGACACTCTGGGGACTGTATTATTACACCCATTATATAGATTGGAAATTGAGGCCCAGAGAGTTCAAGTCACGTAGCCCAAAGTGAAGTCAACCCTAACTCTCCCAGATGGGATCCAAACCCAGACAGAGATGATAACGAATCCAGTGAGAGTAACCAACAATGAGGTGAAAGACAAGCAGGGACTGGGTCCCCAAGGAACTTGATATCAAATTCCAGACCTCGAAGCTTGGACTTCACCCTGGATACAAGGGGCGTGGTAGATCCTCAGTTGCCTTAAAAAGACCCCTCAAGTGGCTGGATGGGAGAAGGTCTGGTGAAATCTCACTCCATTTTGAGACTTCACTTTACAACAAGCCAAATGAATGAACCATGAGGAAGAGTCATGGTGGGTACATGTGGCAAATCCATGAAGCCTTCCTGGGGGAAGAGGAGGGTTTCAGGCCAGGTTGGAAGGATGCTAACCGCACAGAGACCTGGAGGCTGGGAGGTTACAGGCCTGTCCTTTTGAGTCAGACTTACTTGGGTTCGTATCTCCCATCTGCCCTGATTAGCCCTCTGACCAGCGACAAATGCCCCTATTTCTTTGAGATTCAAGTTCTTCACTTGTCAGATGAGAGTAATAAGATCTCCTGTCACACAGTCACGATGAGGATTAAATCCAATAATGACTGTAATATTGGGCTGGCCAAAAAGTTCGCTCGGGTTTTGCTGTGCCACCCCGAACGAACTTTCTGGTTAACCCAATAAAGGAGGCTAATGTGTTTTGAGCACTTTCCCAGGTCCAGGCACTTTTCTGTTATTCCCTTATTAATTCATCAACCCACTCGACAGCTCTCTGAGACCTGAGCTATCACAGGAGATAAAAGGCAGGCACGATCTAGGGACCTGCCAGTGTCAGCCACAGTCAAGCCCAGGCCAACGGGCTCCAGAGTCCGACCTGTGCCCACCAGTCTGCCCCACATGTAACGTTTGCTGGGCATTTACTCTCCTCCAGGCATTGTGCTAAGGGCTCTGTGAGAACAACATCAATTAGTGTGCGTAACCGCAGTGCCCAGCACATCGTAGGTACCTGAGAAACAGCATATGTATGTATGCATCATGCGTGCATGTGTGTATGAATTCAGGCACACCTGACATGTTGCGGGTTCAGTTCCAGACCACTGCAGCAAATCAAACATCGCAATAAAGCATCCCCAAAACTTTCTGGTTTCCCAGTACGTATAAAAGTTATCTTTAGACTATACCATATTCCTTTTTTTCAATGTTAAACTCATCTTTTTTTAATATTTATTTATCTATTTATTTTGGCTGCGCCGGGTCTTAGTTGCAGCACACGGGATCTTTGTTGCGGCATGCGAACTCTTAGTTGCGGCATACGCGCAGGATCTAGTTCCCTGACCCAGGATCAAACCCGGGCCCCCTGCACTGGGAGCGTGGAGTTTTACCCACTGCACCACCAGGGAAGTCCCTAGACTATTCTATTAAGCATGCAATACCACTACATCTAAAAAACAATGTACATACTTTAATTAAAAAATACTTTATTACTAGTATTTTCCTGTTGAATTTTATAATTATTTTTACTAAAGGGTATTAATTAAATAAGTAAATTGATACACTATAATTCTGTGTTTTTATAAAAATAAATTAATAATTTAAAAAAATACTTTATTACTAAAAAACGTAACCGTCATCTCAGCCCTCAGCGAGTTGTAAATTTTTGCTGGTGGTGGGTTGGAAACATTGCAAGAATTACCAAAATGTGACACAAAGTGAGCAAATGCTGTAGGAAAAAGCGGTGACAACAGACTGGCTTGACACAGGGTTACCACAAACCTTTGATTTGTAAAAAAGTGCACTCTCTGTGAAGCGCGATAAAGCAAAGCACAATAAAACAACATCTGCTCGTGCATACATTACATGTGCACAGATTCCAAATCATAAATATGTGACACATGTGTATGGATCTTTGTATGCTTGTAAATACTGCTTGTATGGTGTGAGACAGAAGTGACTCAGAGCAGAAAACAATGAGGAGGACTCCCCTGGTGGCGCAGTGGTTAAGAATCCACCTGCCAATGCAGGGTACATGGGGTGAGCCCTGGTCCGGGAAGATCCCACATGCCGCGGAGCAACTAAGCCCGTGCGCCACAACTACAGAGCCTGCGCTCTAGAGTCCGTGAGCCACAACTACTGAGCCCATGTGCCTAGAGCCTGTGCTCCACAACAAGAGAAGCCACCGCAATGAGAAGCCCGTGCACCGCAACGAAGAGTAGCCCCCGCTCGCCACAACTAGAGAAAGCCTGCACAGCAATGAAGACCCAATGCAGCCAGAAATAAATTAATTTAAAAAAAAACAACAAGAAAACAATGAGGAAATGAACCAGGTCTGGGAGACAGAAATTTGGGAAGTTATACCACAAGACTTCAACCCTTCACTGAGCTGGAAGCTCCCTCCAAGTCGGGCGGTGCTGAGAACGCAGAGGGCGGACCCGCAGGGAGGAAGGGAACGCTGACCCATGCCTGCACGCAGGGACTCTAACCCACGGGCCAGGATGCCTCCGGCCGGCGGGGCACAGTCGATCAGCCACGGGCTGTGACCACCTCGCTCTTCCCGTGCAACAGTATCTGTCTTCTTGTGCCTGTGGTTGCGTGGACCGGTGGGAAAATCAATGTGATGCTGAAGGGAGCAAGGGGCTCATCTTGGCTTCCAGCTGCTCCCGGCTTCTCCGTCAACTACCTCACGCCCAGGGTTCCGTATTAACGCGGTGGGAGGACACGGGGGCAGCGACCACAAGCTGAGGCGTCAGTGACCACAGGAATATTAAACAAATGGGTGCCCACCCAGACTCCCCGCCAGCCCTGCCGCCCCATCTGCTGACTTCGCCTGAGCTGTTTCTGGCTGGGAGGGGAATCCAAGGGGTGGCCTATGGGGTCTCAGAGGCAGAAGAGAATGGGAAAATTTCAGATCAAACTCAACTCATAAGATGAGCTAATGGGGGAACCCTGGTGCATGCTTGCTTTCTCGAATACAGGCCTGACACTTCGTTCCTTTGGCTGAAACCCCTTATTCCCCTATCACTCCATCACCTCCTCAGCTGGACCTGGGAAAGCCAAACTTCCAAAGACAGCATTCACAGGCTGTGTCTCCTGGTGGATCCGCCCCTCATCTCCCACAAACCCCCACTCATTCTGAACCCGATTCCCTGAAAACCAAGGCTCCTCCATGCCTCCCTGCCTTTGCATACGGTGATCCCTCAGCCAAGCTCTTCCTCTCCCTGCACCAGCCAGAGGTGAGCTACCTGCTTCTTTCCAAGACTCAAATAAGACGTTATCTCCTCCAGGAGGTCTTTCCAGTCTCCCTGCTTCCTCCTCTGGGCATCCCCATGTGACACATGCCCTGGTCCCATCATGGACCAAGCTTGTTTCCACACGGATCTCCCAAACCAGGCTGAATGTCTTGAAGACCAAATATTAATCGTTGTGGAAATTTCACCCTCTACTCCAAGGCAAATGCCCCTGAGATGTTTGTTGTTGAAAGGAAGATGAGTAAGACACACCCGTGGCCTTCCAGGAGTTCACAACTAAGTCAGGAAATAAGATGGGCTTTGGACTCAAAGAGACCTCCGCATAAACCTAGGCTCTGCCGCATCCCGCTGTGTGACCCTAAGCAAGTCCCTTCTCCTCTCTGAGCCTCAGTTTCTTCATCTGTAAAATGGGGTAATCATAGCTCCCCCCTCACAGGGCTGCTGGGCAGTTTCGACGGGATGCTGCATGGAAAGCTCCTGGCACACAGCTGATGCTCCTGTCCCTCGGCAGTCACTGGTCCAGGAGCGTGTCCCAGGAGTCAGAGACAAGGTGCTCGCTCCCAGGCTGCCTCTTACCTGCCCTGTGCAGGCGCAGCGCCTCCAGGATGTAGGACCCTGCAAGCTGCACCCTCAGTGCCGGGATGTCCAAGGGCAGGGACCCGCCTGCCCCGGGCTTGTCTCTACCAGGCTGCGGTGGAGTCAGAGACCCCTGCCCGCCTCTGCTCTCCACCACTGGGCTCGGCACCAGGCAGTGGATGAAGTGTAACTGAGACCGTCTGATCACGCTGATCAATGCATCCTAGGACAGAGAGGAGACGGGGCTGTGGTCAGGGCCAGGGTGAGACAGACAGGGGTCTGAACATTCCCCAAATGTATATGCAGTCTGACCTGGGCATCTCTGTGGGGGCCCTATGTCCTACACCAAGGACCTCCTATCCATGGCCTGATTTGTACTAATGAGAAATAAAGGACCTTTATAACAACCCTTATTATAACAGATGGAGAAATTGGGACATGGAGAGGACAAGCGAGCGGCCTAAGGCTGCATGGACCACTCGCCGAAAAGGAAGACTAGAACCCAGGACCTGGTCTGTGGGCTTTTCCAGTATAATATGCTATGAGTCATTTCTTCAAACCAATCCTTCCCACATCCCACCCTCCTGAGCTCAGCCTGACCACTTGTTTTTGGATCAAGGTGTCCAGGTGACATCTTTACAGCCAGTGCTGGATCCTGCCGCCTCCCCTACGGAGAGCCTAGAGGTAAACATGCAGGCCTGCGAGGTGAGGAAGGCAGGCGGGGCTGGTCTGGCCGTGACATTTGTCACCTTGGTCAGGAGGGCAACTGCGGTTCCTGCAAACTTCCTGAAGCGGCTTAAGTTAAACCAAGGAGCTGAGGCTTTGGCCTCAGACTGGGACGGATCACTTTCCACCAAATTTCTTTGCTTCCCTGAGCCTCGGTCTCTTCCTTGGTGAAACGTGGGCGTTGCCCGCCCCTTCAGGCTCGCTGGGGAGCTCAGAGATGATGTGGGTGGGTAAGCCACCCTGGAGGCGGGCAGTGAGGCCACGACTCCACGGGGACAGGGCCCCCACTCACCATCTGAAGCTTGATCTGGGAGCACGGGGCCTTCCTCTTCACCGCGGCCAAGCTGCTGGCAAACGCCCTCCTCACCGTGCTGCTCCTCTGCTGGGCCTGCTGGGAGGTGCCCTCCAGGCCGGCCACGGCCCGGCACACAGGGGACAGCTTGGCCCGGGACTGGAACAGGCCCCTCAGCTCCTCCCTGGCAGGTAGGAGGGGAAAGAGAGAGGTGCTTCAGGGGACTCACAGGGTGGAGCAAAGGGGACCCCCCTTGCCTCCTGCTAATCTGCCTCCTGAACCCTCCCCTCGAATCATACCCTAACTGCCTACTCTGTTCATGGTCCCTTCTGCCACACAAGCCTTTGCTCGGTGACAAATGTCAGCCCCTTCCTCCATGCCTCTCTCCCTCCCCTGACCTCAGAGCAGCTTTCCTTCTACTGGACATTTCCGTCACCTATGTACCTGCAGGAATTCTACCCCGCCTGCACTTCCTTAGAGGCAAAATCATCTCGGTTATCCCGAGAACAGGTCCAGTACACAGCAGGTGCTTACTGTGCTTGTTGTCGAACAGACAGCCTGAGCACCAGGCAGACCCTACTGCGCCCTAGGAGGAAGCGGGGGCCCAGAGGAGGACCCGTGCCTCTCTGGTTGCACCAGCCCATCCCCTCCAGTGGACACCTGCAGGCACCTTCCATCGCTCCCTGCAAGTCTGGGCCCCACCCCGGTCCCAGCCCTCAAGACCCATTATCCACCCGCCTCTACGCCTACTCGACTGTCCAATATTAAGGAAATGAGTCTTGCCAGCTGCACCAAGGGTGCTGAGAGAGGTTAGCTGCATGGCAGAGCGCACAGCCTAACATGGCTTGAATACACTCACGCTGAAATAAAAATCTGGGGAGGGAGCAGTGGGGGGCGTGAAGCCCCTGGAAGCAGCAGCCCTGAGAGCGAAGGATGTCGGCACCAAGCCCTGGTACAGGGAGAGAAGGTCGGGCCCACAGCCCTGACCCCTGCACGAGGACTGCCCCAACTGTGGGGTTGGGAGACCTGACTTCTGGTCTCCAATTCACTTTGTGCCTTGGGCAGTCACGTGTCCTCTTTGGACCTCCACTCCGTATATATAAAGCGAAAGCTGAGTGGGCATGAGAACCTCCTGGGAAGCCCCACCTGAGAGACTAGATGGGCCCAGGAATGAGAAAGCGACACCAGCAGTCCTGGTGCATCAGCGACCTTGGTTGCAGAACCGCATGCTAAGAAAAAGCACCGTTTGCTCTCAAAATCACCAACGCTTGGCTCTCAAGCCTGCAAGACACCCTGCTGGGATTTATCTCCAACCTGCCGTGCTCTCTCACCTCCAAGCACACGCTGCTCCTTTTCCCCAGAACGTCCCCCACTCACCAGGCCATCTGATCAACCAAGGTGTGCCGCCCTTCCCTAACCCTACACCCCTCACTCAGCGTGAGCCATGGGATTTTAGAGCAGAAGGGAAATTTACAAGGCCACAAGACGTGTGCTGAGGGCCAGCTATGAACCAGGCTCCTTAACAAGCCATCTGTTACGTTACATCACCAAAGCCTGACAGCACACGTGTAAGCTTGGCGGCATCATTCCCATTTCTCAGATTGTGAAACTGTGACCCAGCTCACGCAGTTTGAAAAAGGGAAAAGCAGCATTTGTACATTTGCCTGACTCCAGAGCTGTGGCCTTGCCCGACAAACCCTTATGTCATGATGGAAAAAGCGAGAAACCCAGAGGAGGGAAAGGGACTGCCCACAGTCACCCAGGTGACACGGGGCAGGGATGGGACTTGACCCAGGTCTGCTGGCTCCCCACACAGCCCTCCATGTGCTCTTTACCCTTCCTTCTGCCCCATCCCTTGACTTGATCTCTCTCCAGGAGCTGTGCGCCCCTGAGCCCCCCCAGACACAGGCTTTCCAAACAACTCTGACCACCTAGACCCAAATCGTATCCCGGCTCTGCCACTTTTTTCTTTTGCTATGTGATCAAAGGCGAACCACTTGGCCTCCTGGGGCCTCAATTTTCTCATCTATAAAATGGGCCCAGGGATACAGTTGTTGTAAGAATTTTAAAAATGCTTATAAAGCATTCACCCTGATGCCAGGTGCATAGCAGGCGGTTAGTAAATGTTGTGGTCTGAGCTTCACTCGCGCGCGTGCACACGCGCACACGCACACACACACGCACACACACACACACACACACAACAAGCATTTCCCAATAGCTCTTTGAAGTCAAAGCAGCCCTCTGCTAGCACTTCTGAGCAGAGCAGTCAAGAAATGCAGTGAGCTTTTTTTAATGCTACAAAACACTATCACTTTGGTTTTACGACCCCCTAGTTTGAAGATGTCCATAGAAGTCCTTCCAGTCACATCATCTACCAGATACTTGATGAAAGGTCAGAAGCCAAAATAAGAAGTCACAGCTTCCTAGCTTTTGTTCCACTTCCCCAGAAGGCCAGCTTTTCTCCTCAGCTGGACTCAGGCTGGCCCTGGGAGACACTGAACTGCTCCTATTTGAGTCCGGGTCTTTGCGACATTAGGGAGGGGTTCCTGTACTGCTCTCCATCACTGCGTTGCTGTGACTTCACGGCCCCAGCACCTCGAATGCCCCAGCCCGTCCCAAGCCCTGGCCAGGCTCACCTCTTCGACTGCTGCAGGATCTGGGGGGCGTCCAGGGCCGAAAGATTAGGCTTGGCCCTGTGGAGCCAGCCCGTGAGGTCATAGCGCACGGGGTCGTGTCCCAGCTGGTGGGCGATCTCGCACTGCAGGGGCTGCTCACAGGTCCGGAGGGCAGAGGTCCCTGAAAGCAGATACAGGGCATGAGTCTTGGGACCTGGTGGGGACACTCTGTCATCACTTGGCATCACTGAGAACACGCTTTTCCCATTTTAATATGTTCCAACCTAGCTGAAGCTACCAGTTCCGGGCACCCGTATTTCCCCTGCTTTGTGCATTTATGGGCATTACATCCAACCTCGATTCTGTTCCTCCTTGCTTTCTTAAACCCAGGATACCTGTTTTTCCCAACTACCATCAGCACACACACAATCTCCATGATTTTTACCATATCCATGTTATCACCTGGGCTATCATTTACTTAATGTTTTCTTTCAATCGACTCACATTTTTACCGGTAAAATGTATTTATACAGAAGCATTATACGGCAGATTTGGTGTGCCAGCCATATTTATTTTCTAATATTTGTGGAAATAAATACGAATTATTAAATATTTTGAAAATATGTGTGTGTACCTCCTGAAATTGTCTTGAATACCAGCTACCAAATGAATGCACAGCATATACTTGGGAGATGCTGGCAGACACCTGGTTCCAAGGGACAGAGCGGGAGAAACAAATGGGCTTGGAGTTGAGAAGACCTGTGTTCCAATCCTGACTTGACCGTTTATCACAGTGGGACAGGGGCCAAGCCACCTACATTTCTGAGCCTCAGTCTCCTCCTCTCCAAAATGTGGATTAGATAACACATGTCTCCCAGGGCGGCATAAGGTCTGAAGGAGATAAGGGGTGTGGAGTACTTTGGTGGGGCGCCAGAGCAGTCTCTCAGGAAGCAGCACTTAGTGGGCGTCGCTGCCATTTCCTGCATTGAAACCTTTGCTGATGTTCTGGAATCACAAAAGGTTGACCTTCACGTCCCCAGAGCCCAGCGTCATGGCTGGCACATGACTGGAGTCTGGAAGTGCTTGTGGAAGGAATGACTGAATGGATGGATGAACGAATGAATTCCTGATCATTTTTCATATCACTCTCATTGCAGTGATGCTCTCAGGCTGAGTAATGGCTCCAGACCAATTATTATCAGAAGGTGTAGTACCATCTCGGTTCTCGTATCTACTCTGAATGATCTTCCTACATTTTCTCATCCCGTGATTGTCAATGGGCCAACATGTATCCAGGATCTCGACTGCCTCCCTTAAGTCTTAGTTTGCTTCCTCTACACTTCACTGAGCTAAGAAACGAAGGACCTGCGTTTCTTAGAACTCTGCACAAAATAAACAAAGTCCGAGAGTCTTCAGGTTCTGCTAAGGGGCATGGATTCTGCCGTCTGTTTGGCTGCTTGGAAATCCTTTGTGCTCACTTCCTGGACCTCCTCTACGTTCTGGATCATTAAAGTTACCAGAAAGGCACACTTCTGGTTAAGTGAAGTATCACTGCGTCAAGAGTGACCCATGAGCCCTTCAGAGCCGTGCAGTCCCTGCCCTTCCATTGAGAGAAGAGCAAGGGACTTCCCTGGCAGTCCAGTGGCTAAGACTCCGTGCTTCCAATGCAGGGGACCCGGGTTCAATCCCTGGTTGGGGAACTATGATCCCACATGGCACGCAGTGCAGCCAAAAGATTAAAGAATGAGAGAGAGAAGAGCAAGGGACAGAGCAGACACTCGGCCCTGGGACATACGTCCCCGACTCCCTGCAACGCTGCAGGTGTCTGTTTGCAAGGCTGCCTCCCTGCCCTGGACCAGAAGCAACGTGAGGGCAGGGGTCATGTCCATTCAGCATGATGTCCAGCAGCTAGCACAGAGTTTGCTTCGAATGATGACCCCAAGGGCATCTGGGGAGGGGGAGGAGGCCCAGAGTGAAGAAAGGCTGCTCATGTGTGCTAAGCCCTGGCCACCCTCCATCACTCAGTCCTCGCTCTGGTCTGTGATGTAAGCGTCACTGGCGCCCAGCATGCACCTTAGGTGAGAGACAACATACAGCGAGCTGGGTCAGCCAGAAAGCCCCATGTGTTCTGCTTGAGTGAACGTTCCCATTAAACGTTGGGACGATGATAAGAGCTAATCAGAAAGCCCTAGAGGCAAAATATATATATATATTTTTAATACTGAAATGTCTGAGTTAATGTGTCTATCTCAGTCGGTCCAGACAAGATCTCTCCCCCGGGAACCGAGAGCCTTGCAGCGTCCTGCTCGGGGTGTCCGGGACCGGCATGGTCAGGCCTTGCAGGGAAAGGACAGGGGCCGAGGGTCCTGCCCCAGCCACACCCTACACGACACTTTCCACTTCTGACCCTACTCTCTGTGTCTTTAGCTGAAACATCAGGACGAAAACATTCCATTCGAGAACTCCATTTCATTCGATTCTGGATCACCAGTGTGACTGGAGCAGAGCAAGCGAGGGGTGGGGAAGAGAAGATGGCAGGTATCCACGGGGGCCCTGCTATGCTCCAGGCACTGGGGAGACAGCAGAGAACAAGACAGGGGCACCCCGCACCCTCGGGGCGTACTGGGTGGTCGGGGGATTGACGAGAAGCAAGCAAACGGGTCACCAAACGTCGCAGAGCCCAAAAGGGGCCCTGAAGGAAACAAGCAGGGCGTCTTGTGATGGGACAACGTGGCTGAAGAGGGGACAGCTACAGACAGGGGTCAGGGAGGCCTCTGAGGAGAGCCCTCGCGCAGGGAGCTGAGGGAGCATGTACAAACGCTTCTAGGCGCACACAAGCTCCTCCGTGCTCACACCGGCCCCCAGGGTTATCACCATCTTACAGACGGGAGAGGGAGGCGATTTCCCAGAACTCACACTCATTGCAACTAACTAGTGGAGCAGGGATGCAATCCAGGTCTCTGGGGTCCAAAGCCTGGGTGGGCTTTTAACAGACCTGCCTCCTGGCTTCCTGTGGGTCTACTGCCCCCCAGAAAAATAAAAACCATTCCAGAACCCTGGAGACATCTCCTGCAGACAGAGGCTCCTTTCATAACCTGGAGAAGGGTCAGGGGTCCGGCTGGCTCTCTGAGTGAGGCCTCCCGGGCGCAGCGCCAGCTCCGTTCTCTGTGCCTATGGGGCCCCGGTCAGCCACATGGCTTCTCCAAGGCCCCAGATGCCCCCGGGAGGTGGGGCGTGGTGGAGCACACAATGCCCAGCTCAGACTAAGGGCTCCACAAATGGCAGTTTCATCTGCCCCTCCATCCCCGTTCACTGGCTGGCAGAGGCGGACGTACCTCAGAAAACAGAGGTGACCTTCAGGAACAGAGATGACCGCTGGCAGCATCACATGGAGCACTAGGGCCCCCTCCGCAGCCCCGGCGGAGGCAGTCCAGGGCTGCGCTATGACTGCCCCGGGCCCCGGGCACTTTGCTTTCATGAGCCCCTTCCTCGCTCTATTTCCATATATATAGATATAGATATAGATATAGAGAGATATGTATTGTGTGTGTGTATACATGTGTGTATACATATACATATACATACACACAAAATTACATTTCACGACTGTTGGTATAAAAGCAAATAGATTAATATTAGTAATATATAAGTGTATTATATTAGCTTACTACAGCTGCCATAACAAAGTACCACAGACTGGGTGGCTTAAACAACAGAAGTTAATTTTCCCACACTTCTGGAGGCTGGAGGCTGGAGGCTGGAAGCCCAAGATCAAGGGGTCGTCAGCAGGGCTGGTTTCATTGAGGCCTCTCTCCTTGGCTTGGAGATGGCTGCCTTCTCCCTGCATCTTTCCTCTGTGCATGTCTGTGTCCTAATCTCTTCTCCTGAGGACCAGTCATATGAAATCAGGACCCACCTCAATGACCTTATTTAACCGTTATTACCTCTTTGAAGACCCTGTATCTATATAAAGTCACATTCCGGGGTGCTAGGGGTTAGGAATTCAATATGTAAATTTTTTTGCAGGGAGAATACAATTCAGTCCATAACATGTACTTAACCTAAACGTTCATTTTTTCTTTTTTTTTTTTTTTTTTTGCGGTACGCAGGCCTCTCACTGCCGTGGCCTCTCCCGTTGCAGAGCACGGGCTCCGGACGCGCAGGCTCAGCGTCCATGGCTCACGGGCCCAGCCGCTCTGCGGCATGTGGGATGTTCCCGGACCGGGGCACGAACCAGTGTCCCCTGTATCGGCAGGCGGACTCTCAACCACTGCGCCACCAGGGAAGCCCCTTTTCTTCTACTTTTAACAGAAATCAAAAGACTTTCACGGGCCGCTAAGAGTACCACGGGCCCCAGGCACTGCCCCTCTTGCCTGGGGGAGGAGTCGGCCCTGGGCAAGTCGCCGCAGACCCAAGCTCTCCAGGAGCCATTGGGGTATTAACGCTCTGGGCACGGTCCAGGGAGAGCGGCTGGAGCCAGCAGGTGGTACTGCTGTTTCTGCTGCTGTCAGCAAATCCAGCGCAGGAGTGCTGGCGGTGTATCCCGGACAGAGGCCCCAGCCCAGCGGCACTGAGAGCTGTCACACGTCTTTCTCCAACTCTTCCTCCCAATTTCTCATAAGCCACTCCAGTCAGACGGTCACCCGCAACGCTCCCATTGGAGTCGTACTTGTCTTGGTGGTCAGTGACCTCCACGCAGGCTAAGTCAGTGCAACTCCTCAGCCATGCCTCACTCGATCTTTCAGGAGCATTCAACTCGGTTGGTCCGTCCCTCCTCCTGCGGCTTCCAGAGTGCCACATCCTCCCACTCCCCTCCTCCAGCCCCGGCCACTCCTCCCCGGCCACCTTTGCTGGACACAAGCTTTGTCCCTGGCCCCTTGACTTTGGAACGTCTCAGGGCTGAATCCCTGGCCATTTTCACTGCCAACCCTCATTCCTTTAGTGATCTAAACCAGAACTGTGGTCCTCAACATCTTACAGGTTTTTTTTTTTTTTTTTTTTTTGCTTTATCATACATCTCCTCTGCTAGAATGTCAGTTCCTTGGGGTGGAGATTTTTGTTTTGTTCACAGATGTACTTCCTGGCCTAGGGCAGTGGCCACATTTTAGGTGCTCCTGAAATATCTGTTGAATGAACCAGTGAATGAATGACCCCACATCCTGACCACCATGTCACTTAGGACCTAAAAGACCTCAGAGTGTATTTGTCTTCTTACATGCCTGGGGCTCCCCAGGTGAGGGGGGCTCACAGAGATTTAGATCCAGACAAGGCTTGTGTCGAATCTGCCTTCTGACACTCACCCTCTGCGTGATGTCAGACAAGCGTCTCTACAAGCCTCTCTCTGGAGCTCACTTTCCTCATCCTGGGGGGTAAGAATATCGACCTCCCAATACGTGAGAGAATTCTACCAGACGCTGCACAGAGCTCAGAGCACGGGCCCCCCGTGGAGCGCGGACAGCATTCCTCCAGCTCGTGCATCCACAGGGATGATCTTCTTCGCATCAATAGCCTCGGCCTCATCAATGACGTCACACCTGGCCGCTGATGACGAAGCTCCTCAGGTACATCCTCTCACCCAGTCACAGCACTGGAAATTCTGGTGAAAGGGAGGCCAGGGCGAGCTCCAACCCCATTGCTCAAGACTACATGAGATCTGCTCGGTGCCACGTTGGTGAAAGTACGAATAGCCGGACTTGAACTTGAGGCTGACACGTGCCAAACCCTGTGGTCTCTGATTTCGCTGTCCCAGCTCGAAGTGTCCATCTCGCCTCACACTTTTCCTCCTGCCAGTCCAGCCCATCACCCAGTGCTGGGGACACTGCCTGCTCGGTACCTCCATAGTCTGCCCACCTCCCCGGGGCAGGCAGCTCCGCTCTCACCTCCCTGGCCTCCTTCCTATCGTGTCTCCACACTGCAGTCTGGGTGAACTTCCTAGAACATGAATCTGACCATACCCGCCACTGCCTAGAATCCTTCATGGCTTCTCATTGCTCTTGGGTTAAGACCAACGTTTTCTGTGAGGCCTGCAAGGGCTTGAGGTCTGAGCCCAGATGACATCTCCTGCCTTGTTCTGTACTGCGCTCCCTGCCCTCTGTCAGATTTACCTGCACACCTCCCCCCCGAGGGCCCCCGGCTCCCAGAGAAATGAGGTCTGCCTGCTGCCCACCACCAAACCCCAGCCTGCCATCTCAGGCTCAGCGGCCACACACGTGCTTATGTGTTAGGCTGTCATCTCCCCCTGTCCCCGACTCCCCCCAGCAAGGACACGGAGCCCATCAGTGCATTTGTTGCCATATAGAATGGTACCCAGCACACGGTAGCTGCTCAGGACACTTGAGGAATACATGCACGAATGAACACACAGATGAACGAAAGCACACCCAGGCACGTGCACGGACGTTCCTGCACTCAGACTCCCCACCCTGCCGTGCAGGCCTCGTCGGGGCGTTGACAAAGACAGATCCTAACCCCAGGCTGGACTCGGCACCCCGCCCCGACTCGCTCCCTCACCTTCAGCGCCTTTCTTCTCAAAGGCGGCACAGAGGCGCTCGAGCACCACGCTGTCCCCGGAGCCCTCCACCCGGACCTCCTCATCCAGGAGCCAGAAGAGGCCCCTGGCGTCCTCAGCACCTCCTCCGGCTGGCAAGCGGACCTGGCAGATCAGGATACACTGAGGAGTCCTGATCCCCTGACGGAGGCCAGGCCCGGGTTTCCCTTCCCACCCGTGGGAGTCGGGGGCACCTGCCTCCCAGGCATCACAGGCCTAGATCCACACTCCCACTCACTGCAAGACCCTCAGTGTCGAAGCCACAAAACTAACAGCCTCTTGGTTACAAGGGGTCCAGATCCTGCCTGTCTTCATTGCCAGGGTGACCTTGGGCAACTTAACTGCACCTCTCTGAGCCTCATTTTTCCTCTTTTGCAAGATGGAGAGTGGTAATACTTTCCTCCGAGGGCTGTCGTGAGGGTTTAATAAGGGCGAGCACTCTATAAACTACACATCTCTGGCTCCACACAGGCAGCTGGTCTATTCGTGCACAGCCAAACATGAAAGGATTAATCCCATCTGCATCACTTCCTCTTAGAAGTCTTTGTACTTTTTTAAACTAAAATCTTGAGGGGCAAAAAAAAGTTCCCAAAGCATGTCTTACAGAAGGTGAAGTTGGTTCAGGGGCACAGACGCGGAATTCTAAATCTAGCTCCCAGCGTCAGAGACCATCCAGGCGACCCTGAAGCTTTGCATACGGGAAACTGAAAGAGGCCTGGAGAGTCTGCGGGACTCATCTGAGGGCCCACAGCGGGCAGACACATCTGAAAATGGTGCCAAGTGGTTAAAGTGGGAATGTGATGCATATGATGGCCAACGGTCCCAGTGTGCCTGGGGCCAGGGGCTTCCCAGGACGTAAGGATTTCAGTGCTGAGGCCAGCAAAGTCCCTGGCAAATCAGCACAGCTGGTCACCCTAATTCAGGAATATTAGTCCACACCCCGCTGAGAGGGGTCCAGAGAGGGGAAGGGACACGTCCAGGGTCACATGGAGAGGCCCAGGGGCAGAAGTGGACCTGGATCCCAGGTATCCTGAATCTTCACCTTGGCCTTATTTGCTGGGGTTGAAACCTACAGTCAGCCCATCCCCAGAAGGCAGCTGTTCCAGCCACTGCCCAGGGGGCCCAGGGATGCCATGGTCCTTCCCTCCTTGCACTGCCCGGGTGGTCCCTTCAGGCCTGCCCCTCCCAGGTGAGGAAGCAGGACGGGGACGGGGAACCAGCCGAGAGGTGCCAGCAGGAAGTAGCAGCAGGCGTGAGGGGCCGGCTGGGCGCACAGACTGAGAGCGCTTTGCAGGGGCAGGCACAGCCTGCTGCGAGCCCAGAGAAGCCAAGGGACCAGGACAAGGTGTCCAAGTGCAGGAGAGACGCAACCTGTGGGACACCTACTGTGTGCCACACACCCTGCAGGGGCTTTACGTGCCAGATACCACGGGCGTTCACGACAACCCAGGGGACACCATCTATCGTTCCCACTTGGGTGATGAGGAAGCTGAGGCTTGGAGAGGTTAAGTGACGTGCCCAAGATCACCAAGATCGGACCGGAGCCCAGCAAGTTCCATGGCCCAAGCACTTTCACACCAAGATGAGCAATGGCCGAGGGCAGCTCTGGGAGACGGTTGAGCATAGGTGCAGATCTGGGGTCAGCACAGTGGGTTCTGGGGCTGGGGAAAGGGAGGTAACGACTCAGGTCTCCCCCAAACTAAAGCCTGTCTGCCTCCAAGAAGCTCAAGGGCCTGGATCCACCATCGCCCCCGCTCTCCATCCCCCAGGGGCCCCTACGGTCCCAGTCTCTGCTGGGCACAGCACCTTCCGCTGAACACCCAAACTTTCCAGGTGACAGGGCTGGAGACCACTGGGCACCGGCCCTGGACTCCCCTCAGCTCAGACCACAGTCCAGGTGTGGGTGCGTTCTAAGATGCAGACTCAGATTCTCAACCTGCTGGGATTTAAATATTCTTTGCCCAGGCCACACCCCCCAGACCAATCAACGCAGAATCAGGGAGTGGGTCCCAGCCGTCTGTGTTTTTAACGATTCCTGGGTCATGCCAGGTGCAGGCAGTTTTGAGATCTAGTAGCTCAAAGGCTCAAATCTGCCAGGATTTCTAAAGGCCGTGCGACACCTGAGAGGCCGTGTTACCTGCAAAGGACTCTGATCGACAGCGGCCACCGTGGTCCCCAGGGATGGCTCCGGGAGCTCAAACTGCACAGGGACATCCTCCTAGAGAGTCACAGAAGTTCAGCATTAGCTCCTTCCACGAGCTGAAGGGGAAGAAACTTCTGAAGGAGCAAAGAAAAGTGAGGACTTCCATCGTCACACCTTGGCCATTTTTTTTGTGTGTGTGTGGTACGCGGGTCTCTCACTGCTGTGGCCTCTCCCGCTGCAGAGCACAGGCTCCGGACGTGCAGGCTCAGCGGCCATGGCTCACGGGCCCAGCCGCTCCGCAGCATGTGGGATCTTCCCGGACCGGGGCACAAACCCGTGTCCCCTGCATCGGCAGGCAGACTCTCAACCACTGCACCACCAGGGAAGCCCCAAGGCCATTTTTTATTATTTGTTTTTAATCGTGGTAAGAGTAGACATGGCATAAAATTTAACATTTAAATCATTTTTAAGTGCACGGTTCATTGGTGTAAAGTACATTCACACTGTTGTGTAACTGTCACCACCATCCATCTCCAAAACGTTTCTTACCTTGCAAAACCGAAACTCTGCACCCATTAAACACCAACTCCCCATTTCCCTCTCCCTATTTCTGTGTCTATGAATCTGACTCCTACAAATACCTCGTATGAAGAAAATCGTACAGGATTTGTCCTTTTGTGACTGGATTATTGCACACTTAGCACAATGTCCTCAAGGTTCATCCAGTCGTAGCATGTGTCAGAATTTCCTTCCTTTTTATGGTTGAATAATAGCCCCTTGTGTGAAGAGATCACATTTCTTTATCCATTCATCCACTGATGGACACTCGGGTTGCTTCTACCTTTGGGCTGTTACAAACGATACTGCTGTGAACATAGGTATACAAATATCTCTTCGAGACCTTGCCTGAAATTCTTCTGGGTAGATACCCAGAAGTGGAATTGCTGGATCAAATGATAGTTCTATTTTTAATTTTCTGAGAAAACACCATACTGTATTCCACAGCAGCTGCACCATTTTTATTGTGCACAAGGGTTCCAGCTTCTCTACATCCTCCCCAACACTTCTTACTCTTTTTAGTCTAGTGGGTGTGAAATGGTATCTCAATGTGGTTTTGATTTGCATTTCCCTGAACTAGTGATGCGGAACATCTTTTCGTGTGTTTATGGACCATCTGTATATCTTCTTTGGAGAAATATCTATTCAACTCCTTTGCCCATTTTTAATTGGGTTCTTTTTGTTTTCTATCATCACCCCTTAGCCTTTGTGTGAGAAGAAAGGATATAGACCAGCATCCCAATAACATCCTAATACTGTTCATCCTCAGGGTGGCCAGCAATCATGGTGAGAGCTTTATCAGGAACTGATAATTCAGGGCAAACTTTTCTAATATTTACTGAGTACCTAATAAGCGCTGGGCTGAGTGCTGGGTGCTGGATGGAGCAAAAAAACTATGGATAATAAGAGTTGGCATATAAAAGTAACCAGAAATATCCAGATAATGCTATGCTCAAAGATGTTCATCACAACGCTGTTTATAACACCATAAACATGGAAATAACTCAGATGGCCAAAAGAGAGTTCAGACAGAATCAGACATAACCACAAACATGCATCCTTACTAAGAGCTGTGAATGGAGTGAGGAAATGTGAATAACATAATGCTGAGGAAAAAGACTATAAACTCGTGTGTACAGATGGATGGGAAATCTGTAGGGAAGACCATATATGGAAAAATGGCTGGTGTAAGATACAGACAGGGCAGTGGTAACAGTGGCTGCCTCTGGGTGGTGGGGCTAAAAGAGATTGTGTTTTCTGCTTCTTGACACTTATATGCACTTTCCAGTTTTTAAATAAAAAACATGTTTTACTCTGATCATCAGAAATAAGTGAAATATTATGGGACAAAAAAATATGATGGCTGCTACTATATGTGGAATGCCTAATACACATTATGCATTTCTCTATCCCACTTCATCAAATGCTCCAAACAGCCCCTTTAGGCAGTACGGTAAAAATGACTGTGAAAATAACCGCCACCTCTCCCCTTCCCCGTATCCACACTCTCGGTACAGATACGGAAGTTTCTCCCATCAAGAAGTGGATGCCATTTCCCCACCCCGTGAGTCAGGGCTCAGCCTTGGACTTGCTGTGATCAACTGATTACAGCAGAGGTGACGTTGCCAGTTTCAAGTCTTGGTCCCAAGGGGCCCTGAGCACTCCTGCTCACTCTCTTGGACCCCTGCCCAGCGCCATGAGAACAGCCTGAGCTAACCTGCTGGAGGACAGGGCACTCCTGGAGCACAGGTGAGTCATCCTAGCCAAACGGCTGCCTGGATCAGCTCATGGCCAGCTGACCTCCAGACACAGGGGAGAGCCAGCCAAGAGCCATCTACCCAACCTGCCTCTGACCACAGGCACATGCTCTCCCAGCCAAGACCAGAATAGCTACCTAGGCAATCCACAGACCTGCGAGCAATAACAAAAGGTTATTATTTAAGCTACTATGTGTTGGGACAGTTTATTATGCAGAATTATTGCGGGAAATGGTAACTGATACAGGAGTATTGCTATTTCTATTTTACATGTGATAAAATTGAGGTTCAGAGAGGGTGAGTGACTTTCCAAAGGCCACACAGCCAATAAGTGACAGAGTTAAGGTGAGACCCCAGGTCTCAGCAATGCCATGTGTTTAAGATTTATTCATATTGACGTTTTCATGTTTATTGCTGTCTGGGCTCCAACCAAAGAAATGACCATAATTTTAATACCCATTATCCTACTAATAAACAATATGATCATTTCTCATATTTTGCCATTAGCACTTGCTGGAGCCAAAGGGGTCCCCTTCAGGGAGGAAGGAGGGAGCAGATGCTAGGGGGCGTCTGGGGTGCTGGCGATGTTCTCTCCTTTTATCCTGGGTGGTAGCTGCAATGAGTGTGCATGGTTGGACAAATTCACTAAGCTGTACACTTCTGATTCAGGCACTTATTTGTGTAAATGTTATAGTTCAAAAAAATTTTTTTAAGTATAAGTAAAGGAGGGCAGGCAGGGACATGCCTGTACAGGTTTCCTGGTTCACATATACAGAGTCTCTCCGGGGGGCCTCCTAGAAAGGGAAGTGCATTTTCACCTTTCCTAGATGCTCCCACATTATGATCCAAAAGGTGTGCAAACCCACTATTTTTACCCACAACCGGGCACGAAGGGCCTTCCACAGGGAAGATGCAAACTAACTGTTGGAGGAGGATTCAGCTTGGGTAGGTGGGCGAGGAGGAAGAGGTCAGTGTAAACAAGGGACAGCGGTGGGAGTGAGGCCTGGGGAACCCCAAGTTCTGGACTGTAAGGTGCGGGGACCGTGGCTGGAGACTGGGCTGTAGAGGGAGACAGGGGAGCAGCAGAGGCCCAGGAGCCAGGCCTGGAGTTTGGGTTTTAATCATCGAGGGACCAGACAGGATGAAACTAAAGCCTACTGGAGGACCAGACGACCACGCCCTCCCCTGTCCCGCCCAGCCTCACGCCCTCACTGAGCCACTGCGAAGGCCCCGCCCCAGACCAGTCATACCTCCCGGAATCGCTCCAGCGTTGAGACAAAGGTCCGCTGGTAGAAAAGCAGCTGCAAGCGCTCGTGAGCATAATTGTGGCACAGCTCCTCAAAGGTGGCGGCCCGGTCTTTGCCCTGGTGCCGGGGGTTCTGAAAGCCTGGAGAGTCCACCACCATGATGGAGGCCATGGAGAGGTGGTGGGAGGAGAAGGATCTGGGGGGGAAAGGAGAGGGGCCCCGAGAGGACAAGGACTCTTAAAACCCCGTTGGTCCAAGCCTCCCACACCCCTGCATCACAGAGATGGAGAAACCAGAGCAGCATGCTGGGCGGGTCTGCAGATCCAGCAGATCTCACCACTTGCAGGCTGTGTGACCGTGGGAAATTTACTTAACCTCTCTGAGCATGGGTTTCCCCCACTGTTAAATGCTGGTAGGGATGAGTAGGATGACCCCAGGGGCTGCAGTAAGAAGAGAAGGAGTTAAAGTATGGAAAGTGCCTCCCATGGACACCGCAGGCCTTCAGGAAACGTACTCTCTCTACCAGGCCCAGAGTGGAGAAATGACTTGCTTAAGGTCGCACCACAAATTGGCTATAAAGTTAGGACTAAAGTCTCCTTTTCTTGCTTAGTGACATGCTGCTATAGAAAAACAATTTTGTTCAGTGCCTGTCTCAGTTTACAAAGATCTCTCAAGCCATCACCTCCTTGGAGCCTCTTGAAAAATCTATCAGGGGGACAGAGAAGGGATTATTCACATCAAAAAGCAGGAGTTAAGAGACTCTGGAGAAAGTCACACGTGGGCTCCAACCCTCGCCCAGCCACGGAGGGGCTGTGTGTCTTGGGAGAGTTGCCTGACCTCTCTGAAACTCAGCTGTGAAAGGGCTAATGATGGAGATGAACTTAGAAGGCTGTTGGGAGGGTTGGATGTGATAAGACATCCACGGCTCTGAATGTGGTAAAGTGGTCAGTGTGTTTTCTGTTATTATTATCATTAGCGTGCCCAGCTATACACTTCGGAGGGCCCTTAGTTTAAACCTGAGCTCTTTGCTGTTATTTGCTGAGGTTTTCCATTTGTAAAATGGGGCCAATAAGATCAGCCACCACATAGACATGCATGAAGATTAAATCAGTTAATGTTCAGAAAGCCAGACACCTTCTAGGTGCTCATAAACGTAAGGGTAGTGGGTATCGTTATCACCAATACACCCATTTTATGGAGGCAGGCTCCCAGAACCAACCAGGAAGCAGCCACCCTCTGCAGGCTGAAGCAGCCGCCCTCCACTGGCAGTTCACCAATAAATACTTCTTCCCCTGAGCACGCATGATCCCCCTGGTTTCTAGATAATGTGTCTGTGGTCTCAGAGGGTAATTACTCCAGCAGCACGAGAGGGGGCCAATTCTGTGTCTGTGGAGAACCCCACCTGCACTGTTGCTACACACCAGCCTCATCCCCTTAACAGGATGTCAGAAGCCTAGTTACGCCTCCTGCTTTCACAGAGGAGGGAGGGAAGCCCTTGCCCCAGCTCTGGTTTGGCCACACTGGAACTGCTTAAAGATTTCCCGGGGCTCACAGCAGCACTCACCACGGTAGAAGACAGAGGCTCCCGGCAGTACTACCTGCAGATACCTGCAGTATTTTATGATCACGATTAGGAAGAGCTGTTTACAGACACTATTTCTTTTTTACTTTATTGTTTAATTTTTTATTGATTTCTTTTAATCCTTACAGTGACCCTGAAGGAAAGAGCCATTTTTACAGATGCAGAAGGAGAGGTCAGAGAGGTGAAGTGATTCACCGAAGTCACACAGCCCACAGGTGGCCAAGGTGGAATTTAAACCCAGCACCATAAGACACGGCTCAACAAGCCCCTCTCCAGCTCAACAAAACCCCACTCTGCTAAACTCCCCAGACTCCCCGGGTTTGGGCTCGTTCATACACTACAAACAGGCCGCCTCTGTAACCAGGAGAAGGTTGCCATTACCTGTTGACGAGCGAGACCACGGCGGCAAAGACCTCTTGGTACAGGCCCGAGGCCATGCCCTCCACACACTCCACTCCTGTCATCTTGAGCCCTACAGTGGGGAAGAGGGGCGGGTTGACATCCCGTGGTCAGGACCTTGCCTGGGGCCGAGGTTGTCGCTCCAGTGCCATCACTACTGGCCTCAGTGCATCGTCCCCCACCGCACACACACACACGTCCCCCTACTGCTGAAATTACTTACGATCTTAGGACCAAGTTCAAGTGTCCTACCAAGTCTTCCAGGGTCCTGTGTGACCTGGCCCTACCTCCCTAACCTCCACTGTGATCTCCTGCTCAACCCTCAGGGCTCAACCCAACGTCATCTCCTCAGGGAAGCCTGCCTTGACCACCACCACCACCCCATTAAGCCAATTCCCAGGTCTACCCTGCTTTTTTGAAAATTTTATTTATTTTTCACACTGAAGTCATGATTGACATACCAAAAGACCTGTACATTTTTTTTTTTTTTTTTCGGTATGCGGGCCTCTCACTGCTGTGGCCTCTCCCGTTGCGGAGCACAGGCTCCGGACGCGCAGGCTCAGCGGCCATGGCTCACGGGCCCAGCCGCTCCGCGGCATGTGGGATCTTCCCGGACCGGGGCACGAACCCGTGTCCCCTGCATCGGCAGTCGGACTCTCAACCACTGCGCCACCAGGGAAGCCCAAGACCTGTACATTTTTAATGTATACATCCTGATGAGTTTGAAGTATACACCCATGACACCATCACCATAAACACACCACAAACATAACCATCACCTCTAAAAGTTTCTTCCCTCCCTCTTTGTGTGTGTGTGTGTGTGCGCGCACGCACGTGCGAGATAGGAACTTTTAACATAAGATTAACAAATTTTTAAGTATAGAATATGGTATTGTTAATTATAGGGACTTTGCTGTACGGTGGAGGTATTCATCTAGTGATCATTTCGTTCATCTGCCCTCTAGGGTTATTCATCTTGCATAAATAAAACTATGTGCCCTTTGATCAAAATGTCCCATCTCCCCCTCCCTCCACCGCCCTGGTAACCACCATTCTACTCTCTGCCTCTATGAGTTTGACTTTTTGAGATTTCTGACGTGAGTAGTATATTATTCAACGGTAAAAAAAAAAAAAAAGAAAAAGAAAGAAAAAAAAAGGAAGGAAATGCTGCCATTTGCTACAACACGGATGAACTTGGAGGATGTCATGCTAAGTGAAGTAAACCGGACACAGGAGGACAGATCTACCCTGATTTTACAGCACTGCCCACAGCACACCTGCACTTTGTGGTTATTTCGTTAACCTGCATCTCCCCCGCCCCGCCACCCAGGCAGGGAGCGCCCTGAGGGTGAGGGCTACCTCTGGGTTTGCTGGCTCCAAATCCCCAATTCCTGACACGTAGTAGTTACTCAGTAAATATCTGTTGTTCCCTCTTTCTAGAGGGAAATTTGGCAATTTTACAGGAGAAGCCATAACATGTTCATATACTTGGACTTAACTTCACTCTTAGGATTTTATTCTAATGAAATAATTCAGAGCAACAAAGATTTCTAAGTATGTATGTTCTCCCAATTGTTGCTTAAATTGGCAAAATAAAATCGCTTTTTTGAGACAACCTGAACATCCAACAATAGGAAACAGGTTAGATAATTTGTAGTCCATCCATACAAAGGAATACTTAAACTCAGGTCTAGAAGAATACTGAATGAGATGGAAAAGTGCCTGCCCATAGCGTTAGGAGGAATAAAGAAAGCTTAGAAAATTATTATAATGGCAGCCCCAATTTTGTATAAATACACACACTGGTCCCATTAGAACAGCCAGCCTTGATTAGGGGTCACTGAGCATAGCGGGATAAGGAGTGGAGGCCTCAGATCACAAATATTGACCCTTAGGTTTTGCTTCCATCCACAGAATTGGAAACACAATTTCCAAATCTGCACACACTAGTGTCTAGAGAAACATTTCTGCTTGTACATTCCAGGCAGCCCACTGCAACCCCAAAGCATTTCCCGTCCCTGCTTTAACTCTGCCCCCAACCTGGGTCGTTGCTAGGCAACCCACAGCCTCCCAGCATCTCTCATAAGCTTGCCGGTCCCCTGCCTGCTTAACGTCCACCCTTGAGGCCTCAGCCTGAGAGGGTGACTCAGCTTCACCAAGCAGCGTGTGCACGCATCTGTGCTTCTATGTGTGTGTGCACATATGTGCATTGTGTGCATGTGTGCGCATGCCTGTGCATGGTATGTGTGTGTGCCTGTATGTGTGTGCCTGTGTCCGAGAGGAGGTGTAACCATTAAGCAGACCCCAGCTGACACCAGAGCACAGACCTGGAAGGCAGTGGAGTCTCGGTGACATCAGCCATCGAGCTGAAGTCCCTGGCAGGTAGAGCAGCCACGGGGATCCGAGGGGCCTCTAAGAGAAGGACCCCAAACCACAGTTCCAAACAGTGCTACCCACTAAGCCCAGACTGCGGTCTCCGGGAGAGCTTCTCTTGAGAGAGTTTGCAGCGAGCCCTGGGGCTCCAAGGGATCCCTCTGCCCTCACCTTCCGCAGCCACAGCGTCTGGCTGCAGAGGCTGCAGACCTGGGACTCAGCACACCTCACTCTAGCAGGTGCAGTTCAAAGCTCCTGCTTTTCCCCCAGGTCTTTTCAAGCACCCCCATTCCTCCTGCTGCTCGGGCGAAAGTCCTAGAAGGTGTCCTGGCCCCCTGCTTCCACCTAGGGCCCATGCCATCAGCTCTAACTGTAAACTAGACCTTGAACTGGTCCACCGCATCCCATCTGCTCCCACCTCCATCACCTCACCAAGGTGACTTGTACCCATTCCCACTCATTCCCTGATCTTCCTCCAGGCTGAGCTTCATGAATACAACAAATCATGCCATTTCCCTGCCTGTGTCCCTCCATGGCTTCCCTTGGTCTGAGCAGAAAACCCCTAGTTTACAGACTATTGTGTCAGCTGACTCCACTGAGCTCTCCAACCTTATCTACTGTCCTCCCAGCGGGGCCAACCATCCTGGCCTTATTTCTGTTCCTCAAACTGAGAGGTGAGTCTTCTGCCTACAGCGTAGGGGCTCAGCAAATACAACATCCACTGGAAGTGCGTTGGTCCCTTGGCACCATCCACAGCATCCCCTCTTTGCAGCACAGGGCCCCCTCCTGGGTTTCAGCAGCCTTTGACCCCTGGGCAGAGCTAACTAGCTGACCATAAGCACGGCGTCAGAAGGGGCCAAATCCATTTCCAGGGGAGTGGTTTCCCCTACTCCTAGAAGGTCTGCACACCGTAGACCCTCAGGAAATCCTCAATGGACAGTGAAAGGGTGCTGGTGTGTCCCCAGGGGCCGGCCCCGCAGGGACGCAGCCCACCCAGAGAGGCAGCAGCGCGGTACCTGAGCTGGCCCCCTCATCCTCCTGACCCCGGCGGCTCGGCCCAGACGTCATGCGCTCGATGATCTGCCGCAGGTGGTGCTTGAAGGTGGCCGTGTTCAGCTCCTCGTACTCGCAGCCCAGGGCCTCTGCCGCGTGGCTGGCCGACTCGAAGTGCATGAACTGCTTCCGGCCCACTGTGCAGGGGACAGAGCAGGAGGAGGGTGGTGAGGTCCTGGGTGGGTGGTGGGCGGGCGTCCAAGAACACCTCGGAGAATCTCGCCACCTCCCACCCTCAGCAAGAGCCTGAACGACTGCCCAGGCCTGGGCCCCCAGCTGATGGCCCTGGGCAGGAGACGCTTTCCCGAGACATGTTTGTCCCATTTCCCTGTCATCTGCATTGCTCACTTTCCCAAAGCAATTAAAAATACCATGGGGAACACTCTAAACATGGAACTGGGGAATGGTAAGACTTACCCACCCACATATCCACTTACCTATCCATCCACCACCGCTGCCACCCGCTGACCTAGCCACTCAGCTACCCACCCAGCCACATATCCAACCATCTAACCACCCTCCCCTTTATTCAATACATATTTCTGGAGCTGTTACTATGGGACAGGCACTGTGTCAGCCTCTGGGAAATCGGTGATGAGCAAGACAGACAAAGTGTCTGCCCTCACGGAGCTTACAGTCTTTTAAGAGAGAGAGACAATAAACAAGTAAGCAAATAAATAAATATTTCAGGTGATGAAATTATAAAGTTATTTTTTCCCTCTAAGGAGAAAATAAAACAGGGTGATGGGGTCAAGAGAAACTGAGGAGTGGCTACGGATGCGTGGTGGTCAGAGGCGGCTCTGTATGAGGATGTGACAGGTGGACTGGGGGTATGAAAGATGAGAAGGAGCTGGCCACACAAAGAACCAGGGAAGCGCTTTAGAGGCAGAAGGAGGAGGTGATGCAAAGGCCCTGAGGCAGGAATGTGCATGATGTGTTAGGGAAGTGCCAAGAAGGTCAGCGTGGCTGGGATGTAAGCAGGGAGGGGAGTAACCAGACGAGGCTGGAGAAGCAGTGGGGAACCTCTCTATGGACTATTATAACGCCACTTAGTATCAGCCACAAAGACCGTACAACATGGTCAATTCTTATTTTCAAAATGTTAAATGAAATGGACTAGAAAATCACGCCACAGTATGACATCAATTGTGTAAATCACTCTAAACTGCTATAAAGACAAATAACGAAAAGGAAATATATCCAAATACGAACAATCAGAGGGTAGGGGAACTTTTTATTTTTCAAACTTTCTGCAGTGGTTCTGCACTAACTTTGTAATCCAAATTTTAAAAAATAATGACTTATTAAAGCAAACACTAGTTCCATCCTTAAGTAATTTCCTCCCAACTCCAATCTTCCCATAAATGTGCTTCCTTCTTTGAAATAAGAATCACAGCTGCCAACAGAGATTTCTCAATCCATCAGAAAGAGATCTTAAGGGCCCAATTCTTCAAACAGACATCTTAAAGAATCTAGACACCTGGTTTAAGAAAAATGTGGAAATTTGGAAAAAGGCTTTATCTGGGGCCTTGACAATACCCAGGACGAAGGAGCTCTGGCCACTGCTTATTGAGGTCCTCCTACATGCCAGTTATTCTGCACTGATTATCTCAAGAACAGCATTTTATTACGTCCATTTTAGAGACTGAATCTCAGCTTTACCAGAGAGGTTACATGGCTAGTAAAAAAGTCCTGCCACTTTAATTTTTTTTTAATTTTTTTTTCTTTTTTGGCTGCATTGGGTCTTTGTTGCTGCGCGCGGGCTTTCTCTAGTTGCGGTGAGCGGGGCCTACTCTTCATTGCGGTGCTCGGACTTCTCATTGCAGTGGCTTCTCTCGTTGCGGAGCACGGGCTCTAGGCGCATGGGCTTCAGGAGTTGCAGCGTGTGGGTTTGGTAGTTGTGGCACACGGGCCCTAGAGCATGCAGGCTTCAGTAGTTGTGGCGCGTGTGCTCAGCAGTTGCAGCACGTGGGCCCTAGAGTGCATGGGCTTCAGTAGTTGTGGCTCACAGGCTCAGTAGTTGTGGCTCGCGGGCTCTAGAGCGCAGGCTCAGTAGTTGTGGCACATGGGCTTAGTTGCTCTGCGGCATGTGGGATCCTCCCGGACCAGGGATCGAACCCATGTCCCCCGCATTGGCAGGCGGATTCTTAACCACTGAGCCACCAGCAAAGTCCCTGCCACTTTAAAAAATGGTGAAGAAGGTAACAACGATGGTGGTGATGACGTGGTGATGATGGTGGAGGTGATGGTGGAGATAAGATGATGGTGATGATGACAGTGGTGATGGTGATGATAGCAGTTACCACTCAGTGACCCCATTTTATTCAACATGTCATCTTTGTTCAGCTCATGGCTTTTGGAGTCAGAAAGTCTGTCTTGGAGTTCCAGGGGTGACACAGAAAAAAACTCAATACGTGCAAGTTGTAATTACTTATTATTATTATTACTATTATTGAATCTTCACAAAAGTCCTCAAAAGCAGTATTATTCCCATTTTACAGATGAGAAAACTGATTCGGAAAAGTCACCAGAAATCAGGCTAAGTGGAAGAACTATCTCCCCAAAATCAATCCTTGCAATGTCACCTTTAGGAAATCCGTCAAATCCTTGCGTCCCTGAATAGGACGTTCTTTTAAATGGACTCACTGATCTTTTTCACGGACATAAATACCTTGTGAAAGGAAATGTTATAGCTCTAACTTAAACAAGAATCCATTTGTTGAAGGAGGTCATTGAGAGGATATGACCACCAGGTGACCTGCGAGCCGGCCCCGGGCAACTGGAAGCTCCTCAGCCCTTCCCCTGCCCTTGGAATATACCTCCAGCCCCTCCCCCACTCCCACGGTGGCAGCTGTTACAAGGACACAGCCTTGAGAAAGCGGGGTGTTACTGAGACCATCCAGAAGGTCTCCGTGACTGAGCCCAGTTCCGGCCTCTATAAACTTTAAGACTCTGGCGGGCGGGGGTGGAGACCTACCCTTCTTGCAGCATCCAAGACAAGCCTTGTGTGTCAGTTCCCTTGCATATTACACCTGCCACCCACCAATCTGGAGTGGCTGCCTCTTTCTTCAGTCTCTCCCTGCCCTCCACCACAGTGGGGGCCAGTTTCTGAACCAACACTGTGATCACTTGTCACAGATAGAAAACAGAAATAAATACAATACGTGTACAGAAATACCATTAGATTCTAATTAGATACAGTTTACCTGGGAGTCCGAGGTCTGCTTTCTCTTTGTTGAAAAAGGGAGATTAGCAAGTATTACAGAGAGGAGTTAAAGGCTACTAGCCCTGAATGAGATTTCCTTCTTCCTGTGATGGGGTTGAAAGTGAATTAAACAGGAGATGACTGTCTAGGTGGGCAACGTCCTGCCCCTCTCCTGCCCCATCACCTCCACTGCCACTCTCTGAAACAGTCTCCCACACTCTGCCCACAGTGACCTATAGCCTCACTGAGCTGGGGAGAGCTCATGAAGGGGCTCAGCAATGGTTGTTTCTGAAAAGAGGAGCAGGAAATGGACTGGGCAGGCCTCTCTAGGTCCCGCCTGACTTAAGGGGCATATTTCCAAGTGTGCTGAGCAGCATCCCGCTGGTGAAACCCAGGAGGCACATGGGAGCTCTGCCGGGAAAATGTATTTCTGCTTCCAGCTCCCGAAGGCTGGCCAGGCACCAAATCCAACCCCATGGGCCCCTCTGTCTTCGTCCAGACCTGGGTGGAGGCCACACCTTCTCAGTGGAGGCTGAGAACCCTGGGGCAGCACCTGCGGTGAGGAGAAAGGGGACTGGACAGGAACACAGGCACCAGAGCAGACAGGGTCTGGGTCCCATTCCCGTCATTCCCAGCTGTCAGCCCTTGGACCAGTCTCACAGCCTTTTTGAGCCTCAGTTTCTTCATCTGCAAAATGGAGTCATAAAACCTCAAACACCTCTTCGCTGGGCTGCAAGGACTGGGCGAGATGGTGGCACGTGAGGCTCTGAGCAGAGCACCTGGCCCTGAGAAGGTGCTGGACAAATTTGAATTCCCTCCTCCACCTGCAAAACCAAAGAGGGCACCATTCACCCCAACCCGGATTGCCCCGTCCTGGGGCTGCAGGGACTCCTCCACAAGATCTGTCTGGTGCTTCACCGAGAGCATGTGTGGAAGGGATAGTGAACTGGTGAACTCCGGATGCCGGGCACGCCCAGGGACTCTGAGTCCACCGAGGTCGTTTCTCCTCCAAGGAAAGGCGGACACACGCTGGTTTCTTTCCACCAACCTACCCAAAGCCGGGGACAGAGCTATCCTCGGAATGCCACCGAGGTTGGAGATGCCAGTATACAGAGGGCTCCAGCCCCCGCGAAGCCATCACCAAACGAGCGAGGACAGCCACCAAGCAGGGAGCGTGTGCCGTGTGCCAGGCACTGTGCTAGCACTTCCCCCGCCTCATCGCTTTCCTCTTCTAAGCCCCTGAGATCATTCAGATATGGAACGGAGTAGGTCAGGTCTCGTTTCCTGTCCAAGGTGGTTCCAGGAGTGAGGGGCAGAGGGGGATTCCCACCCTCCCGTGCTGATGTCACACCGTGTGCAGCCGCCTGCTGTTCTGTGCCAGCAGAAGTCTGTGTGGTCACTGCTCTGGCCTACGAGAGCTGGCACGAGGAAGCGTTCAATAAACATTAATATGGTGAGTGATGAAATGAAACAAGGAGTCAACGATGAAATGAACATTTCTCACTGCTGGCCAGCCCTGCCCAAAGTGGCAGATCTCCAAGACTGTGTTTCCCTCTCCCCCCCAAACCAGCCCATCTGAACCTCAGAGCTGCCTTCTCTAACAGGAAAGATCAAACAGAAGAGAAAACAAAAGGGGGAGAGGCAGAGAGACACAGAGAGGGAGAGGCAAGGAGCCAGAGATGGAAACAGACAGACAGGACCAAAAAAATCTTGGAGGGGAGGGTCTGTGGATTTTTCCCCGCCTCGTAGCCCACCCCGTAGGGGATTCACACACTCTATCGGGATGCTTTCCTGCCGTACAGCAGGAGGCGAGGAGGCTGTGCCCAGAATGATCCCAACGCCAAATGCAGAGATCACTTCAGGCATGTGCGTTTGGCTGCAGCCATTCTGCCGGTCACGGGTGGGAAACAGGACCCCGTGGCAGGCGGGCCCGGGGTTCGGCTCTGCGATGGCGATGGGCTTTCATGCACACCATCTAGGAATCCTCTGCCTCTTCTTCTGCAAACATCACACAGGACATGTGACGGTGACGCGCAGGAAATGCTCCCTCGTGCCCCACCCGTCACCCACCCTCTGTCTCACCCATCCAAGCAAAAGAATCGGAATGCAAACGCCCAACAGTGTTACAAAGGCGGCCCTAACATCACAGCATCACACAGCAGCACCTACAGTACCCCTTCCCAGGGCCAGGCACTGGGCTTGAGCACTGGACACCGCTGCCTCATTTAACCCTCCCTGCAGCCCTACGAGGTCAACGCTAGTATCGCCCCTTGACTTATGAGAACACTGAGCCGCAGAGGGGGTGACCTTCCAAGGTCATGCACCTGGTAAGTGGCAGAGGCAGCATCTGAACTCAAGCCTTCTCACTCCAGCTCTCAATATGCTAACCGTGGGCCCGTGCAGAGGCGCTTTCTCTCCTAAGGGGGTACTGTTCTGAAACCAGAGTCTAAGGTGAAATATCAAGTACCCTGAAAATTACCCTTGAGGATCTCCTGAATTGCCCATAACGTACAGTACTGTAGCATGTTTCCCTAAGTCCAGCACTGCCGGCTTCCCCTCCAGTGGAACACCAAAGGAAATGGGTCGCTTGCCTTTAGGGCCCGGGACATATGAAAAAATATGTATCTGTAACCACTGGCCTCACATTTGCCTTTGCATGGCTGGATTTACATAAATACAATGCATGTCTGGTAGGACCGCCCACCCTGAAACAGTTCTATATTAAAGAACTACTTGCAAGTACCAGCTCTATTACTGTGCTCAGTGGCAAATGGCCCGCGCATCTCGCCACGGCCTGGAGGATGCACACCTGGACACGTCTACACGGGGCGGGAGGACGCTTGTATGACCCTGGCTGATCTCCCAACTGCCTTGCGAGGCCTGCAGGCTGAAGACTGTTAGGCCTGATTTATAGTAGAGGCCACCAAGACCCAGCAAGGGATACCGCCCTGCCCTGAGTCACACAGCTGGTAAACGGCTGAGCGAGAACCTGAGCCTAGGTCCCCAGACCCCCAGGTCACGGCATGGGGTTAAGGGCGGCTCTGATACTCCCAACAACCCATGTTAGACCTAGGTTGCACGTACACGTGGGCTGTAGGTCAGGTCAAAAGGAAACGGGGGCAGACTTCAGAAGGCAACATGGTAGGTGGACCAGAGCAGAGCTGTTGCTGCCCCACAGTGTCCCCCTGGGGCTTCCTGTACTCCCTACAGCTGAGGGCCTTCTCTCGCACTGGCATTTGCTGAAGCACAGGGCATGGGCGGATGTGGCACGGAATTAACATTCCCAGCCTTCAAGCAGTGACAAAGATAAGGCCCTCTGAGTGCGATAACTCGGGTGCGCGCTCTACGCTGGCCCCCAGAGGTCCCTAGTGGGAGGAGCCCCAGTTGCCCACAGCCTGGTTTTGGTGACACTCATTTTTTTTTTTTTTTTTTTGCAGTACGCGGGCCTCTCACTGTTGTGGCCTCTCCCGTTGCGGAGCACAGGCTCCAGACGCGCAGGCTCAGCGGCCATGGCTCATGGGCCCAGTCGCTCCGCGGCATGTGGGATCTTCCCGGACCGGGGCACGAACCCGTGTCCCCTGCATCGGCAGGCGGACTCTCAACCACTGCGCCACCAGGGAAGCCCCAGTGACACTCTTTTTGGCTGCCTTCCTTCCCTCCTTCCCTTCCTCACGCCCCTCCCAGTGCTTCCTGGGATCTCCTCCCACATTCAAGTCCACCCCTTGAACCCTTGTCTCAGCAGCTGCACCCATTTAAAGTGCCAAGGCTCAGAGAGGGCCTCAGAAGGTTCTCTGAAAGGGAGCCAAGTTCTTGGCACGCTGCTCTGTTGTGTGTGCGCCTTTGTCTATCATTCAGAAGCCATCTGCACATCTGAGGTGAGGCCTGGCCCCAGCCAATGTGCTACCAAGGGCAGGGCTGAGTCAGAAACTCCCCAGGTGGCCAAAGGGATATGGAGCGGGGCACAGAAGCCACACGGCTGGGGCTCAGAGTTTCCCAAAGGGGCTCCTCATAGCGGTTGTGCCATGGAATGTTCATCAGTGTCACCGGGGAAAAATGAATTCTGTATTATACCAATTTGGTCATTGCTTTGGTGAAACAAGTTTCTTAACTTTGGGCCATCTCAGAGCCTTTAAAGTGTATCATATGAAGCTCCAAGAAGGGGATGTTCTGTTCAGACTTACTTGGCCTTGGAATGCTTTTATAGAGTATCTTGATCTAATGTCCCAGGAGACACCGGTTTAGGAAATACTGGCTTAGCTGAGAGAGCCCTCGATTAACCAGGTGACTGCGGGCAAACTGCTTTACCTGAGTCACTTGCCCAAGATCACTCTGTGGTAACAGGCAGGAGGGGATTTGAAAAGAAGAATGAATAAAGGAGAAACGAGAAAAAGAAAAAAGAAGAAAAGGAAGGAGTAAGGGAAAGTTATGGAACTGTAGTTTCTGAGCTGCTCAGATCCGCCTGCAAAGGCAGGTTTTTCCCTTTATGCTCAATACAAAAAAAAAACGAGAAAGAGGAAAAAATAACATGACCGTTCTCCCCTCATGCACCGTGAGTTCAACTGCTATCAATTACTATGACCTCCTGCATTTATTAATAACCAAGTTACTTCTCCTTCCAACAATAGCCATGCTGCTGCTGAACTACTGAATGTTATGTGACTTATTTATAACGCCGGCACACCCGGTTCACATTTCCTCACACAGAGGTTTACAGTTCGGAGGCCTGTGAAGGAGGAGGCCACCTGCAGGGAACAGATAAGCCTAAAAGGCTGTGGGTGCTACGAGAAAAGGCAGCGCTCCAGAAACAGACTGCGCAGGTTCAAATCCCACCTCCGCTGCCAAAAGCCACGTGATGTTGGGGAAACCGTGTCACCTCTTTGAGCCTCAGTTTCCTCCCCTGTAAAATGGGACTCTACCCCATGGAGTCCTTGTGAAGCGTCAGCGTGGTTCCAGGTGCAGATCGCTTAGCACAGGATCTGCTGGATAAATGTCTAGAATTATGATCACACTCTCAGAATTCTGCTCAGGGACGTCTGGTCAAGTTCAATTGTTGGGATCCTGGAAAATGGGACTGTCTTAAAGGCCAAAACTTTGAGTCTCTTCCTGCATCTTAGGGCTCCTGGCTGTTCCTGCTGTTCCCGGGTGCCACGCAGCCCTGCAAACCTGGACAGACCTTAGAGAAAGTCACCTGTCCATCTGCAGTCAGCACACCCCGTAAGGCCTGGCCAACAAGCCGTCAATAAATCGCTGCTCAGTCACTCATAATCCAACATAAATCACTGCTCACGCCCTAATCAACTGGAAAGACAACACGTGGACCAGCCCTGATGCTCTAGCATTCTGGATAAAGAGGGCTTGCTGGACGAATCAGCTGGGGCAGCATCCAGTTAAACCAACCAAAATGGGCTGCTTCCCTGCAGGCTGCTCTAATCTTGAGTATGCCAATGTGCATCGGGAGTTGACAGGAGAAGGGGAGCATGGGTAGGGGTCTCCTGGACTAATCTGATCAAGAGGCTTAAGGGGAAAGGCGTGGCACCTTTGGGATGTTGGGCAGTTGTGGAAAGAACCAGAGGCTGGGCATCCAAAGGCAGTTTCCACCTGGCTGCAAGATCTCAAACAGGAAATCTCACCTCTCTGAGCCTCAGTTTCCACATCTGTACAATGGGATGGCTCCTCTCCCAATGGGTCATTATTAGGATGAAACAAGACACTGGGTGTGAAACTGCCTGGGAGTGTCCCCAGAGCAGGTAATCCGACCTGAGAAGCAGAGTCACCAGGGAGACCTCAGTCGAAGGCGTCACTCATCACCTGGGGGTACTGCAGGAGCCAAGGCTCAGGGGTGGGACCAACAGCCGGTGAGTGACCTGTGTGAGGTCACACAGCTAGTGAGGCAGAAGCCAGGATTAAACCCGGCTCTGGCTGGCCCCCAGTCCAACGCTCTTTCCATATTCAAGGGTCCCTCACCAAGGCAGACTGAGCAGGGGTCCCCCTCAACTTATCACACTGTCTCCTTTGAAGCTGGGGCCCAAGGGAAGCCCACGAACAATAGCTGGTGTCTCCGGAGTACTCATCACATGCCTGGCCCTGTGCTAAGCACTTAATCTCATCAGTGCAAGAACCATATGAAAAGGTATGATTACTAATTCCCCATTTATTTATGACAACTGTGGACCATCCGGCAGAACGTGGCATGAAGAACAGGAAGAAAGGCTTCAAAGACAGAACTCCTCGGTCCCAAATTGAGCTCCTCCCCTTCCTGAGTCCAGGACCTTAGATAACTGCCTTTATCTCTCTGAGCCTCCACTGACTCACCCACAAGATGGGTATAACCCACCATATAGGGTTACAAGGATTAAATGGAATAACCATGCACAGCACTTAAATCACGCCTGGCAGAGAGCAGATCCTCAGTAAACAGTAACAGTTACTAACCCCATCGTTAAGATCATCATCACTGCCGTCAGCAGTATTGTTATGCTCTGTCACTGAAGGGTGAGACATGCACGTACGGTGAGGTCCTCACTGAGCCACAGCCTCCTGGAGTCTATGATAAGCAAGGCTAAAAGAGACGCCAGAGAGTGTCCATCCATCCCCACTGGGCAAGTCCTTTCCCCTCTCTGAGCCTCAGTTTCCTCATCTGTAAAACGGGGTAATGGTGCCTACTCCAGGGGATCACCGAGATGGCCAAAGCTCTTAGAATAGTACCTGCACCTTGTAAGCACTGGATAAATGTCAGCTGCTGTTATTACTTATGGGAAACAGAGGCCAGAAGGAGGGGAGGGGCTTTTGCAGGGCCACCCAGCAAGAGTGGCTAAGCCAACCTGAAGTCGGGTCTCTCGGGGGTTCCATCCTCCTCCCCCTGCCCTCCTGAAGCCCGGGGCTGCCGGCAGGGAAGCCTTCTAGCATCAGCCACTTCAGGGGTTTGTGGCTTTTTTTTTGTTTTTTGTTTTTTTTGCGGTACGTGGGCCTCTCACTGTTGTGGCCTCTCCTGCTGCGGAGCACAGGCTCCGGACACGCAGGCTCCGCGGCCATGGCTCACGGGCCTACCCCCTCCGCGGCATGTGGGATCTTCCCGGACCAGGGCACGAACCCGTGTCCCCTGCATCGGCAGGCGGACTCCCAACCACCGCGCCACCAGGGAAGCCCGGTTTATGGCTTTTATAATATAAATGTTTACATCCCACAGCCGCCATTCCAGCTTAACAAATGAATTCAATATGCTTAGAAAATGCAGAATCAATCCTTGCCTGTGGCCCAGAATAGGCCCGGCTGTGGCAGCTGTCAGGCAGGGAGCCAAGCCACCAGCTGGGGGCCTGTGGGCATGGAAAGGCAGGCGGAGGACAGGGCCCAGGCGGGGACCAGCTTCGGGGGGGCGGGGTCTGCTCTAGGGACACATGGTAAGCCTCTCTCAATCCCGCAGCACCGGTGCCAGGGACTGGCGCCTCGCAGACGGGGACACGGAGGCCCCAGGCCTTGCTCGGGCTACCACACCTCTGCTCACCGAGGCTCTTCTGTCTGGAGCATCCTCCCTGATTTCCGCTGTTTGAGAGATTCGGTTCAAGGGTCCCAGGCCCTAGGACCCCTTGGGTGGGGCTGACCCCTCTGAACTTTGGATGTCTCCTGCCTAGAATTTTCTCCTGGCGTCTCCAACGGGCCTGTCTGGGTCTCCCTCCCTTGATCAGATGGAAATCTCATCTTGGAATGTAAGAATGGCGTTGCTGAGGGCCTACCACCCAATAGGCATAGAGGAGAAGAAGAAAAGGAAGAAAGGAGGGAGAGGAGACAGAGGAAGGAGAGCAGTAAGGGGGGAGCGGAGGGGGAAGAGGGCGAGTGGGGGAGGAGGAAAAGGATGAAGAAAAGGAGGCCACGGGGGTGGGGGGCGGGGGGGATGGAGCAGCATGAATGCAGCCATGGCCCAGGTGTTCAGAGACCCAGCCTCCAGTCCCACATGTCCCCGGGCTTGTGAGGCTGCAGTGAGCCGACCCTTGTGAATACAGGCAGGGGAATCGAGCCGCGTCCATGGAAATGTTCAACCTCAAACATGCCCCGTGGTCCAGCAGGCCCAGGCCACCACGGCTCCAGCACGCTCACCCCTGCACCGCCTCTACATACAGGAACATATGCCCACGTGGCGCTGTTTAGAACCCCCCAAAGCAGCAGGAGACTGCCCAAACGCTCATCAGCCGGAGAAGTGCGACATCGACTGAGGCCCCCTCGCCAGGCAAGCCCTGCAGTTAGGGGAGAGAACAGGGGCGCTGCTGTGAGCCACGGGCAGAGAGGCCCTGGCACGCGGAGAAGCAGAGCACGTGGAAATGGAGCCGGTGTGAACCTGTTTATATTATAACAGCGACAGCCAGCCACCCCCGTAGTTGTCATGTGCACAGGTGTAGCTCGTGCTCAGTCTAAAAGGCCTGAGGGTGAGGCCTACACCGGGGACACAGTGACACAGCCACGGCCACTCTCTGCTTTTGAGAGGGACTGCAGCCACGTCTGCAGCCACAACTGGGGGAAGGGGCCAGGGACTCGATGTGTTACTGTTCCAGCTACTTATGAATCTATGATGATTCCAAATTAAAAAGTTTAAGAGAAAAAAAAAAAAAGCCAGCCTGTTAGGGCAGTGGAACTAGCCTGGACCACACGGTCATGGTGAACACACGACATGACATGACACACCTGTCAAATCCCAGAGAATGCACAACACCAAGGGTGAACCCCAAGGTAAACTGAGGACTTCGGTTAATAACTGTGTATCAGTATTGGCTCATCAGTTGTAATAAATGTCACCTTTGCACCTTAACAACGGTCACCTTTAAGGTCAGGAGGATCAAGGGAGTGGGGGGGGACCTGCTTTCGACATTCTGTGTTCGTCTGTATTGTTTCCATTTTTCATAGGAAGACACTTTGCAGTATTATTTGTGCAGTTGTTCTAAAACAATAAAAAGAGTAAAACACTTCGCCAAGTGCTTGAATATATGGTGACTGCTTTGCTTTGACAGCATCACTGTTACACTCTCCGTGGCCTTCCGTGCTCAGCGTCTTATCCGGGCTTGGGAAGCATCAGGCCACCTCCTCCTATCCTTGGACGGACTCCCCTGGCTGCTAGATGTCGGGCGGGGTCCCAGCAGAAGATAGGGGGCTGGGTCCCTGTCATCATTACCATCGTCTCTTCTTCCTGCAGGCCCCTCGGCGCTCCCCGAGTTACGGTCCCATCCATTCAGGGACTGATGTCTTTATAAGGACAGGCGCGGAGTGGTGGCCGACTGGCAGCCTCCCTCTATCACTCCATTACAGGGCCCCCCTGGGTTATACATGGGCCCGACTGCATAATATATTAGGCAATGGGGTCAGCAACAAGTAGACTGGCAAATTTAGTAACAGACAAATAATTAAACCTCCCATCAGCCTTCAGAGCCAAAGGAGAGCGAAGCAACTGGGCCCTCAAGGCAGATAACACATCCTTGTGATTTGGGTTCTGAACAGCACTGTCATCTTTACGGAGTAATGAGGGACAGCAGGCAGAGTGACAAAGGGGCTCAGACTTTCTAGGGAGGGTGTACATCCCTTACAGCTACGGGACCACAGGGACTGGAGAGGATTAAAGACCAGCCCGAGTCACCTTTGTAGACTCAAGCTTTGCCGGGCAAATGCCTGGATGGTGGGCAGGTTTTCCATTAACAATAATAATAGCAATAACAACAAGGGTGGCCGGGCTTTACACATTCAAACTGAATAACTTAAGCCTCCCAAGGACTGTTATCCCCATTCTACAGATGAGGACACTGAGCCTCAGAGGTGGAGAGAGTCACAGATCACGCAGGAGAACTAGGGTGAAACACAGGTCTGCCTGGTCCCAGAGCCCATGCTGTTAGCCTCGATTCCGAGCTCTCCTGCCTCGGTTCTGCTTAGCGGATGCCCTTCCAGGTGAGGGAACGGAGACTGGAGACTGGGGCGGAGCTGAGAAGCTGCTCTTAGAGGGGAGGTGGAGGTCCGAGCACCCAAAATGCACCCAAGGACTGGGCCAGATGAGTGGCCTCATAGAGGAGAAGGACACTAGCTTTGGAGGCAGACAGGCACTGATTCTAACCTTGTCCACCACGTGGTGCTGTTTGGCCTCGGCAATGTTACATAACCTCTCTGAGCCTCAGCAGCCTGAACTGCCAAGTGGGAATTCCCTCCCTACCTACCTGTCATGGTTGCCGTGGGAATTAAAGGAGAGAACACAGGTAAGTGACTCCCAGCCTTGGGCTGACGTGCAGGACAGCAAGACCACGGGAGCATTTTGTTCAGGGAACATTCCTGAGAAGAGGGTCGTGACTGGTTTTAATCTCACACAGCCAAGAGGTCCTGAGACAGAGAATTGTTTCTTGCTGCAAAAAGGGCTCCTAGGGCTTCCCTGGTGGCTCAGTGGTTGAGAATCTGCCTGCCAATGCAGGAGACACGGGTTCGAGCCCTGGTCTGGGAAGATCCCACATGCCGCTGAGCAACTAGGCCCGTGCGCCACAACTACTGAGCTTGCGCGTCTGGAGCCTGTGCTCTGCAACAAGAGAGGCCACGATAGTGAGAGGCCCGCGCACCGTGATGAAGAGTGGCCCCCGCTTGCCGCAACTAGAGAAAGCCCTCGCACAGAAACGAAGACTCAACACAGCCATAAATAAATAAATAAATTTTAAAATTAAAAAAAAAAAAAAAGGGCTCCGAGTTCCTCCTTGCTTTACTCTCCTGTGGGAAAAGGGTCTTTAGGGGCATCAGAGGATACTGGGGGGCACTGGTAATAAGTAGGGAGCAGACATCCCAGGAGCATCCTCCTGCCAGGAGGGAGCCGGGAAGTATCTCCAAGCTTTGTGATGCCCTGATTCACAACAGCAGCTCTGACAAGTGCCTGGCACTGAGCTCAGCCCTTGACATACATTTCACTTCACAGCAGACCTGTGAAGTCACTACTGTTTTCAATCCCATCTTACAGGTCGGACAACTGAGTCTCAGAAAGCTTAAGTTCCTTTCTCAACCAACATATCGCCACACCAGTATCTCTCACCTCGTCACTCCCCCATCCAGGGCTGGAGTCTAGACTGCCTGGCCCTTGAAGCTGTGACATAGAGCATGGCAGCAGTGACACTGCATGATAGCTGAGGCCAGCTCAGAAGAGGTGATGCAGTTTCCATGCTGCTCTCTGGAAGCTTCCTTGGAGCCCCGAAGCCGCCAGGCCACAAGGAAGCCCAAACAGGCCCATGCTGGGGACCCAAGATCTGAGGCTCGGAGAGACGGAGGTGCCTGGCTAGTCCCGGCGACTCCAGCCCCACTGTTTCTGGGTCAGCCACCCTCTGACCGCAGCCCAGCCAAGCCCTTCCAAACTGCAGACCCCCAGGAGCTTGGGGAGATAATAAAATGATCATTGTTCAAGCCACGGAACAACATGGGGCTGATTTGTTATGCAGCAAGGTCACGTGACCAGCCCCAAAGCTAGCAAGTGCTGGAATCCTCACTTCCACTTGAGCACAAGACTGTGTCACTCCTGACTGCTCTGACCACTACCCCACACTCTCCCTGGCCCTCAGAACCTTCCTTGAAGCTGTGGAAAGAGCACTGGACTGAGAGTCTGGAACTGGACCCCGGTTCTGAAGCTGCCGATCACTAGCACAGAGGTTTCACCATGTGCCCTTAAGCAAGGAGCTGCATTCCCTGGGGGCTTGAGTTCTCCACCCCGACCCGGCCCACGTCAGGGCGGGCTTTGATGCCAACAGATGACAAAAAGCACTTTGCAAAGAGAAGGGAGTCAGGGCTTGCTGAACCCCGCCTATGTGCCAGGTGGGCGGGATGCAGCCATTACCTGACTAACGATGCAGAAGGTAGACAGGGTTTTACCATTTTACAGGCACGGAAGCTGCGGTCCAGAGAGGTAAAATCTCTTGCACAGGTTAAATCACACAGCCAGGAGGTGGAGAAGCCTGAACTCACGGCCGGCCCCGCCCACGGCAGGGCCCAGCATGTCCCTCCTCCCCCCCCTCCTTGTAAAGTGAGCTCCAGAGAACATCTGTTTGCTGCCATTCAAAACACATGGGTGCCAGCTGATTGTTCCATGGGCCACATTTTGCCAAAGGAAAGAAACACGAGGCTGGATAAGTGGTTCCCTGATGGCTCCTGAGGGACAGCCCAGGCCATGAGTCTTGGTTCACAGCAAACCACCCCGCGTCAAATCACCCAGGGGTTTCTGCCTGCCATACCGAGGCAGCCCCCAGGGCCCCCTCCCACGGCCTTCCCAAGGGACCCAGCAGGGACAGTGAGCCTGAGAAACAGAAAGGAGGTGGAGACAGTGCAGAGAGAGGGAAGGACACGGCCTCTTTATGATGACTGGCCAAGCCAGGAGCCACCGGGCCTGCCCAGAGCGAGAGCATTACTCGCACCGCAGCCGTGTGTGAGACCCCAGACGGTTCTCTGCCGCCCTTTCTCCCTCTTCCAGAGGAGGCTCGGGCGAGCCCCAGAACTTGGCCGAGGTCACACACAGTTAAGTAAGAGCCCAAGCTGAGCCCTGAACCCAGGACTAGCTGACCTCGAGACGCCCGTGTCGCTGCTCTGCCACATTCTGGGTGGGGGGGGGGGGGTGCCCTCTCTGACTCTGACGCTGCCCGGGGCACTGCTGATGACAGGGTGATCCAGAGCCCCACAGGCAGCCAGACTCCTGGGGTCAAGAACACCAAGTCATACGGGCTGGAGGGACCCAGAAGGTGGTGGGGGAAGGTCACGGTGGCAGCGCCCTGCAGGAACTCAGGGGTCAGTGGGGGCCTAATGCCACTCTCCCAAGAGAGGAGACTCAGGAGCCCCCAGGAGTGTGCTGGGGCTGTGATCGATTAAAATGATTTAATCAATCATGCCTGTGTAATGAAACCTCCAAAAACCCCGAACGATGGGGCTCAGAGAGCTTCCAGGTCGCTGAACACACTGAGGTGCCGGGGGGTCACACGGTGAAGGCAGGGAAGTCCCTTGCTCTATAACTTGCCCTGCACATCTCTTCTGTTTGGCTGTTCCTGAGTTGTATGCCTTACGATAAACAGGCACTGGTAAGTAAAAGCCCTCCTAAGTTCTGTGAGCCATTCTAGCAAATTATCAAACCAAGGAGGGGTCTGTGGGAGCCCAACTGTATAGCTGGTCCATCAGAAGTACAGGTGGCCCAAACTTATGAACAATGTCTGAAGTGGTACAGTCTTGTGGGCCTGAGCCCGTAACCTGCACTAACTCCAAGTAGTAACAGGAGTGGACTAAATTGTAGGACACCCAATTGGTGTCCAGAGAATCAGAGGACTGGTTGGTGTAAGGAAAGCCCCACACATTTGGTGTCAGAAGTGTCATGAGTAAAAACAGGGCACCCCAGTGAAAAAGTGACATCACCAGCCCTTGGAGCCTGTGAGGCCAGAAGCAGTGGGACACAGGGCCAGGGAGACCAGAGGTGTCGTCTCAGAGGTTAGGCTCAGTGCCTGGGCAGACCTGGGTCCACATCCCACCTCTGTATTTAGCGGTGTGCCCTTGGGGATGAGGATGAACCTCTCTGGCAGGCCTCAGTCTCCTCATCTGTAAAATGGGCATCTAATAGTTCTCGCTCCTCCTGGGCTAGTCTAAGGCTGTGCAGTGACATCACGTCTATAAGCACTCAGCACAGGGCCCAGGAAAACAGGTCAATTCTCCCGCAAGGAATGACCCTAACAGCCCTCTGCAAAGTCTAGGGAAGGGGAGTGGTCTTTGCAGGGAGACCGGCTGTGGTTCCAAACCTCACTCTGGAACATACTAGCTGTGCAACATCAGGTAAACCGCATTCCTCCTCTTATAAAACCGTGAGCCAAGTCCTGTGCTCCACGCGTTTGGCACTGACTCATTTAATCCTCATGACAAGCCTACAAAGTGGGTGCCATCATTAGCCCCATTTTACAGAGGAGGAAACTGAGGTTCAGAGAAGCCAAGCCAGGAGGCTGACTCTTGCCCATGGCACTATCCTTCCTCACCAGGTTATTGTATGAATCCAATCAGATCAAAAGGCACAAGAGAGGTACAAGTGCTTCTGAAACCATCAAACGCTAAACCAATATTAGTGGTGGTTGTCGTTACTGCTGAAACAGTTCAAACATCCTAAGTCCAGTTATAAGGCCTGAAATCTACCCACAGGAACTGATATTGGCTTTTAAAAACAGGATCAGGACTTTCAAAATAAGTTAAGGAAGCTGGGTGCGCTGCGAGGAGAGCATCGTATTAATGAAAAACAAAACCTGATTAACGGAAATGATTCTTAATATATTTCGAAATGATCTGTTATGACACAAAGCAAAGACATTTATATATGACTTTGAAATTCTTAATAGCTGATTTTAGAGCAACCTATTATTAAATCTTCCAAAGCAGAATATATAGTAAGTAAATCATGAAGCAGGCCTCTCAGGCAGACTGACAGCAGCTCCTCTTAAAATAATTTATAAGGTGGGGTGGGGGGAGGCTGGGAGGAATTACTGCCATAATCATGTATTAATAAAATATTTATAAATGTGCCTTTCTCTTTTATCGTTACAGGCAGCCACAGGTATGAGTCCCGAGCCCACATAGAGGGGGTGCCCCATGAGCCTCAGGAGAAGAAAGTCAGGCATCAAACTTCTCTGGTGACAGGTCAATAGACTGGGGGCTCCCTTAGCCTCCGTTTTGTCACATCAGAGGCAGAGAGGTTTCAAGCGTGACAATGGAAATCGGAAGGTAGGTCCCAACCGCCTTGCTCTCTCCCTACGCTTTGCTAAGTGCCGGGAGGGAGCAAGCCTATTTGAGTTGAGCAAAGCAGAGAGGCATGTGGCTGCGACACCCTGGGAGAGTCACCTAACCCAGGCTCAACAACACAGTCTACTGAGGGACTGCCTTGAGCTAGAAGCACGGATGACCTGTCCACCACCCCTCACCCTGGCCATTCCGTACATACCACGCCACACGTGTCCCTGGCCTGTCACTACAGGTACCTGTCTGCGCCTCTCTGCTTTCCTGGCTGCCGGAACATGCTCAGCTCATGCATGGGGCAGCCTGGAAGGGCAGGGGGGAATGCTCCCCAGGAGCAACCTTCAACCAGGGAGAAGCAGGAGGCGGTATAGACCAATATCCCGGCTCCCTCGCCCCTCGGGTAATACTCGATGAGGAGACATGTTCTTCAGAGTCTCCCAGAGGTCCCGAGAGATACTGGCCCCCCACTTCCCAGAGCTAATCCACTCCTTAAGGCTCCAGCATCACCTGCCTTTCTTCCCTCACTTCCCTATTGGTTCCTCCTGATACCCCCTCCCCCAAAGCCTACATGCAATTTTTGTCTCAGGGTGTGCCTCCGGGGAAAGCAGCTTAATTCAGCTTTCTCTTCTTTACTCCATTTAATCCTCACACCAACCCCAGTCTTGGCCCAATGAAAGAGAAGGCCTCTCTGAAACTCAGAGAAGTTTGGTTTTGAACTCAAATCTGCCTCCCTCAAGTGCCCACAGCCTGGAGTTTTTTGGAGGGGGCTGTGTTGGGTCTTCGTTGCTGCGCGGGCTTTTCTCCAGTTGCGGGGAGCAGGGGCTACTCTTCGTTGCGGTGCACAGGCTTCTCACTGTGGTGGCTTCTCCTGTTGCGGAACACAGGCTCTAGAGCGCAGGCTCAGTAGTTGTGGTGCACGGGCTTAGCTGCTCCGTGGCATGTGGAATCTTCCCGGACCAGGGCTCGAACCTGTGTCCCCTGCATTGGCAGGCAGATTCTTAACCACTGCATCATCAGGGAGTCCCCAGCCTGGAGTTCACTGCACCTAGACCTTCTGAGCCTCAGTTTTCTATTCTGTAAAATAGGTTTGCTTCCTTCCACACATCCCCAATCTATAGATGCCTGTGCCCCAACTCTAAACCTTCCAACAGCTTTTCTGATCTGAACTGTGCAATGACATCCCCAATCCCAGTCCATTTACAAAGCTGGCTGATTTCCAAATGGTCAGGGCGTTGAGCATGGCCCACGGCTGATTTTTGGAAAAGGCAAGTGGCATTTGATTTTTCCATGTTTGCCCAGTTAAGTATGTCTGCCCTTGGCTTGGACCAACTGTGGACCCCCTACCCTACCTATTTCTGACTCAGCATAACTTCTAGAAATGTCCAAAATCAAATCAGTGGACCAATGCAGCTCAAGTGTATGAAAATCAAAAGAACAGGCCACAAGGCCCACGGGTATGGGAATGGCAGGAATAACATGCCAGCATATTCCAAAGAAGTCTGCTGCCCCACAGAGGAGTAGCCCAGAATGGCAGCCAGAGTCAACACACAGCTCCAGAGGACAGACCTCCATGCCCACATGTATCCATTCAAACAGCAAATTCCAACTCTATGTTCTGGGCCCAAAGGAAGCCACTCTCTAAAGGAAACAGCGAGACAAAGACACAATCACAGTATAAGGTACCACAAGCCCCACTGCTCTTGACAGTGACCGTCTCCCCGGGACCTTTCGTAGTGCCAAACACAACGGCACGGGAGTCTGGTTAGGGAAGTGAGGAGCCTTGAATGCCAAGTCAAGGAATTTTACTTGATGTAGCGGACAAGAGACAGCCTCGGGAGAAGTGTAAGCAGGGAATGGCACAACAGGTCTACGTTTTAGAAAGGAGCCCAGTGGCCACAATGAGGGTGGAGCCAAGCCATATGCAACGACGCTACCTCAATAGTCCAAGCAAAAAAGGGACTAGCAAATACTTAGTCTAAGGTGATAACAGTAAGAATAGAAAAGTCAGGACAGAAATGCTGTCACAGAAAGTATCTACAGGGCAAGGTCAACGACTGGATAGGGATGGGGGAGGGAGACCAACTTGAAGTAGGGACAGTAAGCAAACAGACAGTTAAGGCTGGGGAGCAGGTTTGGGAGGAGAAGGAGAGCGGGGTGAGCTTCAGCGCACATGGTGTGAGCATCTCCAAGATGTCTAGACAGGTAAACATCACCTTCAGCGCGTGGACCCAGCCTCCTCTCACCCGTTTCAGGGTGTCTCTTCTCAGCACAGTAACCATTAGCTACATGTGGCTATTTAAATGTATGTTAATTAGAATTTAACGCAATGACAAATTCAACGCCTCGGTTGCACCAGCTGCATGTTAAAAGCTCGACAGCCACGTACAGCTAGCGGCCACCCTACTGGACAGAGAACCTCCCCCTATCATCACAGAAAGTTCCACTGGACAGTGCTGGGTTACGCGGTTGCTTGAAACACCCAGCCCACTGCCTTCTCGGCATGCCTGGTTCGGCAGCCTCCCCGAGAGCAGTCCCAGAGACGTGGAAGGTGACAGGCTGACTCTGTCCCACCTCACGGAAAGAAGGGCCTTGTCAGGCACCTGCTGGTGGAGACAGCCGGCAGCCCAGGTGAGCCCGGCGGCAAGCACGTACCTTTGCAGGCCCCCGCCGCACCCAGGTGGTAGATGGCTGCCAACACCCGCCAAATGGCCCTCTGCTCGCTCTCCAAAATGCCCAGCGTCTCCATGGCGCCCTGGAGCTGGGCGAAGGCAGCCGCCGCCCTCTGCTTGTCTTCAGGCTGAGAGCAAGGGGAGAGAGGAGGACAAACAGGCCGTCACGGTGGAGGAAATGCAAACTTGCAAGTGGAAGCAGGGCTCGGTCTGAGGGGAATGTGTGGTCATTTTACGACCATGGTAAATCACCCATGATTAAGCTGGGGAGGACTGACACACAGAACTCAGGCTGCTGGGAAAGTTATAAAAATCATTTCCATCTGACTTTGGAAGGCGACATGATTTTTATTCACTCGTGTGTTCATTCAACAGATTTACTGAGGCTCTGCACCATGCTGGGCTCTGGAGAGACAGAGATGAGCGAAATCCAGAACTTGACTTTGAGGACCTCTCAAGCTAGGAGTGGAAAGAGACTTAAAAACAACTAAGTGCGAAACAGGCTAAGTGGGGGACTGTGGGATCTCAGAGGAGGGCCTGGCCAATTAATCCCACTCGAGAGAGTCAAAGAGAACGTCGCAGAAGATGAGACAAGATTGTGATTGAAGTCTGAAAGACAAATAGGTAGAGCTGACCAACTGGATGGGATAGAAGACCTGGCGGGCAGAGGGGACAACGGGAACAAAGGACATCTTTGGAGACAACAGGTGTTCAACTGAACGTGGACAGAGAAGCAGGTATTTTTGGAGGTGGGGCAGACAGAGTTGGGGAGGAAATAAGCACGAGAAGCTGGCCGGTGCCATGCAGAAGGCCTCAAACACAGTATGAAAGGGCATAGGCTTAAAACTCCAGCCACAATGGACAAACACGCATCCCTATTTACACTCCTGGACCCGGGGCAGACACCACCAATCGAGGAAGACCCCACAGCAAACCAGCGAGTCCAGATCCTTTTCGGGATGTCCCCCCTTGCAGCCCCACCCAATGGTCTGCCTCAGCAACTGAAACAGACCCTGTCTGCCACCCCCAGGGCACGCAGAGGGAAACTGCCGAAGATTTTTAAGCAGGAAAGAGAAAATAGCACGAGCAGATGTTTATGGGTTGTAGGGTGTCACTTTTCCTTTTTCAGATTTATGATCCCCATTATGTTTGCTTTTTTTAAAAAATAAATTTATATATTTATTTATCTATTTATTTTGGGCTGCCTTGGGTCTTCATTGCTGTGCACAGGCCTCCTCTAGTTGCGGCGAGCAGGGGCTATTCTTCGTTGTAGTGCGCGGGCTTCTCATTGCGGTGGCCTCTTTTGTTGCAGAGCACGGGCTCTAGGCGCGTGGGCTTCAGTAGTTGTGGCACGTAGGCTCTGTAGTTGTGGCTCATGGGCTCTAGAGCACCGGCTCAGTAGTTATGGCGCACGGGCTTAGTTGCTCTGCGACATGTGGGATCTTCCTGGACCAGGGCTCGAACCCGTGTCCCCTGCACTGGCAGGCGGATTCTCAACCACTGTGCCACCAGGGAAGTTCCCCCAATTATGTCTGATTGAATATTAAAATTAGTCTGAAACTCCTAACTCCACACACGCCATCTGGCCAAGGAGACGCGACCCAGAAGCCTGCTGGGTTGAGAGGAAGTGAGCTGGGGATGAGAATTCTTTTGTCAATAATCCTCCAACAGATAATGAGGACCTGATTTGCACTTGGCCTGTTGACAGAGCTTGGGTGATGAACTGTAAGCTGTCAAAGCTGGAAGGTCCTTGAATTTTATGAAGTCCAATGCTTAGAGTGGGGACAACGCTTGCCCAAGGTCACAGGGCAAGTTAGTATCAGATACAGGATTAGAATCAGGCTTTCCGCCCCCCCCAGGCCCAGCACTCACCCCGTGCAGGCCACTTGTCCCCTCCACTCAAGCCACTTCTTCTAACTGCGAAAGAAACCTGCAAGGATCATTGACCTATTGGGACACTGTCAAAGCACGCAGTGACATTGAGAGATTCGCTGTGGAAACATTTCAATTAATAGCAAAAGCATGTTCCACTGATCCATCGTATTTCTGGGGCACCACGGACCACAAAAACCCTAGCAACGAGGAGCTCAACCTAGCAACTGCAGCTGCTCCGCTGGAGCAAACGGAGGAGAGGAAGGCATCTTACCAACATGCTCTTGGTTATTTATGAGATTTCAACGTAGCAGAGAAAGGACACCAAAAGGACAGTGGCAACACGTTTATTATGGCTCCCACTGTCAGCCATGAGCATTTGACTTTAAATTACAGGCAGACTCCATCATCTGCCACTTCGCTCATACGAACAGGAGAATTAGAAAACTTCCACTAAAGCTTCTTTGCTTCTTTTTCTCTCCTCCCCACCTCCCCCAGTCTCTGCTGCAACAGAAGACATGGAGGGATGAATATATATGTTTCTGATCTAAAGCAATCAGAATCACGAGGATGTTTACAGTTCCCCAAAGTTCTAGGGAGCCAGACACCTCTGCATAATGTCCTGACAAAAGCCAGTCCCTGCCTCAAAATCACGAAAACAGAAATCAGATCAGTGGGATAAATCAACTCACGGCCAAAATGTCTACCAAGAAGAAAATGGATAAACAGTGGGTGGTCCAGCCAGGGCACAGTGATGGGGTACCACGCAGCAATGAAAAAGATCACGTCACTGATCATGCAAGCACGTGTATGAACCCCACAGATTCCACGTGAGACAAAGGAGCCATGTACAAAAGAACACGCACTGTGGATTCTGGTTACATGAAGTCCAGATGTGGCAAAACCACCCTATGGGAAGAGAAGTTCGGATGATAACTCAGGCGGGAGGGATGCCTCTGATGGGGTGGGGACTCAAGGGAGCCTTTACTGGAACGAGGAAAGTTCTAGATGTTGAGCTGGTGTGGGGTCGCAGGTGCGTGTAAGAATAGAATCATCACTGAGTTGTACACTTAAAATTAGTGCTTTCATAAACATCTGACTGTATGTCTCAACTGAATTGAAAAAAAGAAGTGAAAAAGTAACAGCTGGCTCAGAAGATGCCCAGGCTTCGTCTGGTGCAATTAAAGACTCAAGGTTACCCCAAGAGGGCAGGTGATTTAGTGCAAAAACTAAAATCCAAAATGTTCTCTCCACATTCAGCTGGGCTGCACTTAGAGCACGCAGGAGATCCCGACAATGCAGAGAGGGGCCAGGTTTGGATTTGGAGGCAGACGAACTGCGTGTTCTCTCGGCTCTGCGTCCCTGCGGTGTGACGGCACAAATCTCTTGCCCTTGCGCTGGAGGCTCAGTTTCCACGACTGTAGAATGAAAATAACAGCCAAACCTCCTCCCAGGCCACCGTGAGGATTAAATGAGTTGAAGTGTGTAAAGCACCAGCACAGTGCCCAGCACACAGTGGCACTCAGTTAATGCTGGGCTCGACCCCATGCCTTTGCCCAGGCTGTCAGGCCTTCCAGGGACACCTTCCCTGCTGCTGCACAGCAGTCCCTGGCAAGTGAATCAGGCGTGGCCCGTCCTTGAGGGGCTCCCAGTCCAATAAGGGGGACAGATGTGCAGACAGACACTGACAGCACGAGGTGAGTGCTGCGCCTGGGGGGGGCGGTAAGGAGGCGACTTCTGGGAAGAAGCACTGTATGAAGCCACCAGCACGAGCAGGAGAAGCGGGCGCTGGGCAGGCAGGCAGGCAGGGTCCCCTAGCAGAAGGGCGCGGGGCTGGAAGACATATGGTGCGTTAGGTGCCAAGCCCCCTGAGGGGGCACGTGCAGGTCTCTCTCACAGGGTGCAGGGCCGCAGAGAGCCACGGTCTGCAGCTGGGCGCTGCTCTCTGGTGGAGGGCGCGGCACCAGGGGCCTCCCTGGCCGAGGGAACCGGCCCCTGGAGTTCTGCCCCTGGCTATAAGCACAGTTCGGGCCCGGGGTCGCACTCTGCTTCACGGGGATGTAGACCACACCCCCTCCTCCAGAGCCAGGGTGGGCTCCCCTGTGTCTCTACAACCAACCAACCCAGGGCTGGAAGGATTCCCACGGTTCCAGCCCCTGGCCCTGCTCCAGCTGACAGCCCCCCCGGGCCCACACCCTCGCCCTGTGCTCTGCAACCACTGCACTGCTGGCTCTCCCCTGGCGTTGCCCCTGCATCAGGAGCTCGGTGCAACAGGAAGGCTGGCCTCACTGCACCTGCCTAACTTCTCTCACAGTCCAAGACCAGCTTGTACTCACCTCCTCCAGGTAGCCCTCTCTGATACAACTTCAACCCTCCAGGCCTGCCCGTATAATATTTGGGACACACTTAAGTTAAAAAAAAAATATTTGATGTTTATGTGAAACTCGAATTTAACCGGGCATCATGTACTTTTTCCAGCTTTACTGAATTATAATTGACAAATAAAAATTGTATATTTTTAGGTGTGCAACGTGAGGATTTGATACACATAAACGTTGTAAAATTATTACCGCAATGAAGTTAACTAATACACCCATCACCTCACATAGTTACCGTTTCTTGGTGTGTGGTAAGAACACGTAAGTTCTACTCTCCCAGGATATTTCAAATGTACAGTAAGTCCAGTATTATTAACTACAGTCACCGTGCTGTTAGATCAGTTACAAGATGAATATGGTCTAGGTATCCCATATTTTCATTTGCTGACTCTGGCGACTTCGGGGGCTTGTACTTAGCAACTCTCATTCTTGGGTGATTTCCTGACCACCAAATTCCTTCACTGAGCCAGTACCTGATGGCCCAATCCCAGAAAACTAGCCCAGGCTTGTACCAAAGACTGACGAATTTCCAGCTTGTAATTTTGCTCTTAGAGAAGAAAGAAGACACTCTCCAGACCTGCCAGGTAGCAGGGTGAGAACAAAGAAATACCTACCAGTTCCCACAGATCAACTGGTCTAAAAAACAGCCCCCAGAAACACACAAAAAAAGAAAGCCACTTCAAACACCTCCTTGACTGGGTCCACACTGTGCCCCATTCCTGTATGCAAACTGTGAACAAACATGTCAGGCTGAGATGCTCACGAGGGCCTGGCTGGAGCCCTTCACCTCCTCAAAACCAAGAAAACGAACAACAATGCTCTTGCTGATTCAAATGGATACATGGGGCCCAACCTCATTAAAGAAAACCCAGCACTGGGATAGCCTCGCATCCCCTGCTGTCCTGGGGCCAGTCTGGGCTCCTAGCGGCCGGAAACCAGGGGGAGAAGAGGCATGAGAGAAGAACATACTGCAAGTCCCCCAGGTGGAGGGGGGTGTCAGGCAGGTGAAGCCGGGGGAGCCGCATCACCTCACTTCATCCCACTCCACTCACTGTCGAAACACTCACCAACAGTGGTTCTCAAAGCGGGGTCCCTGGACCCACAGCCTCAGCATCACCTGGGGACTTGTGAGAAATCAGATTCTCAGGCCCTAGCCCAGACCTACTTAATCAGCAACTCTGTGGATAGTACCCAGCAGAGAGAGAGAGAGAGAGAGAGAGAGAGTGAGACAGCCTTACTGAGGTGTATTGGCAAAAATAAACCACTCATCTTTAACAAGTACACTGTGATAGGCTCTGACATATACACCCGTGAAAGCGTCAGCACTCAAGACAATGGACACATCCATCACCTGCAAAAGTTCCCTTTCATGATCCTCTCTCCCCTCCTCCCGCAACCAAAACCCTGGGCAACCACTGACCTGTCTGCTGTCACAGCGGATTCATTTGCATTTTCTAGAGTTTCAAGTACACGGGGTTATATGGTTGTACTCTTTCATCTGAGATTTTTCACTCAGCACAATTATTTTGAAAGCCATCATGTTCTTGGGTTTATCAGCAGTTCATCGTTATTACTGAGTAGTATACTACCTTTATGGTTTTCTACAATGAATTCATCCATTCACCTGTTAATAGACATTCTGGGTAGTTTCTAGGTTTGGGCTCTTACACATAAAACTGCTAATGAACTTTCATGTAAAATAAATTTTGCACGGATGTACACTTCCATTCTCCTGCATAAATACCTAGGAGTAGACTAGCGTGCCACATGGGAGGTGTATGTTTAACTTTGTAAGAGACCGTTTTCCAACATGGTGCACTATTTTCCACTCCCATCAGCAGGGTATGAGAGTTCCAGTTACCCCACATTCTCACCAGCATTGGTATGATCCATCTTTTCAAGTGTAGACACTCCAGTAATTGTGTAGTAGTATTTCATCGTGGTTCGAGTTTCAATTTCTTTAATGACTAAGGAGGTTTAATATACTTTCACATGCCATCTAAGTACCTTCTTTGGGGAAGTCTATGTTGAAATCTTTTGTCCATCTTTTTTGTTGGGTTATTTATGAGTTCTGAAAGTCATTTATAAATTCTGGATTCAAAGACATTATCAGATATGTGATTTGCAAGTATTTTCTCCCGGTCTGTGGCTTGTATTTTCATATTAATTGTGACACTCAAAGAGCAGAAGTTCTTAATTTCAACAAAGTGCAATTCATCAATTTGTTCTCTCATGGACTGTGCTTTTGGGGTCATATCTATGAAGCCTTTGCCCGATCCAAAGTTACAGACATTTTCCTCCTATCTTCTTCTAGAAATTTTATGATTTTAAGTTTTACATTAAGGTCTATGATCCCTTTTATTTGGTCAATTTTTGTACATGGTGAGAATTTGTGGACTGAAATTCTTTTTTTTTGCATGACGATACCAAATTATTCCAGCACCATTTGTTTCCCCGACATGTATGTTTGGAAAAGTGCTTCAGAGTAGAAATGATTCACTCCCTTCTGCCTGGTAAACTCCTACTCATCCTTCAAAACCCAGGTCAGATGTCCCCTTGGCTAAGAAGCCTTCCCTGACTGAGGCCAAGTAGCTTTCATCTATTCTCTGGTGTACAGAATGTTGTACAAACTCTGGCATTTCTCTTATCCCACATGATTGCATTAATTCCCAAGTCTTTCTCTCTTGATAGGGTGAAAATTCAGGGATGAGGATCATAATCCCAACACTCAGCACAGGCCTGGCACAGAGGGTGATGGTAGGAGTGGAGGTGGGGGTGGGTGACTCAAAACAATTTTTAAAATATAAAAAAATAAATAAAAGAATAAACAAGTGAACAATGTGCTTTTTTAAACAACTGAATACCACCTCTCAAGGCCCTACTCACAGGGCCCATCTTCCAGGAAGCCACATTAATCATCAACAATATTTCCTAAGAAAAGTGCCACTGACTGATGTAATCCAAGCCCAGTGCTAGCTGCTTTCTGCACATCGTCTCATTTAATCCTGACAACAGGTCCATGAGGCAGATGCCGCTACTACTGTTATTTTACCAAAGATAACACAGACATTCAGAAAGGCTAGGGTCCATGCCTGAGGTCTCATATCTAGCAAGTGTCAGAGCCGGGGTTAGAACCCAGACAGCCTGTCCCGGAGACCGCGCCCTTACCTCTACACAAACCACCTCCTGGTTCCCTTTATTCGCACAAGACTCATTTCCCTGACAAGCCCAGGCCCCATAAAGGCAACCCTGCCTCCCCCACATGACCAGTCCTTGCCAACTACTCACCCCAGTGGCAGAGGGACGAGTCACACAGGGGACCCTCCCATCTTGGCCACGGGGACACAGACACTCACTCACACCCAGAAGGACCTCCTCTTTACCTTAGGCCACACGCCCATGCCGAAGGAGCTGCTGTCTGCCAGCTGGTGCAGGTACAGTTCTGTCCTGGAAACAGAGAACGGACCAGAAGTAAGGGAGGACCCACCCACCCCAGTGGCCTGGAGGGCAGGTGGTCACCATGGCATGGGGCTCCACACAGCGCCCCAGGCGGCCCCAGCGTCTGCCTCAGGCCCTGGCCCTACCTCCCGAATATTCCTCACTTGCTGCCCTCACTGGGCCCTTCTTAAGTGAAGGCCTTCCAAAAGCTTCCTTACTCCTGTTACCCTGCTCTGAAAACTGGGAGTTTCCTCTCTAATCTGCCCTCTCTCCAAAGGGTAAGGTGCCCCTCTGGCCTTAGCCAGGAGGCTCAGGACAGGTTGGGCCTGCCCTTCAGATGGGGGTGGAAGGCAGGAGACAAATGATGGGGGACGCAGAGGGAAATTGAAAATTATCCCCCCTCGCCTGGGGTGAGCACTCCCTGGAGCTTCACTAAATAGAACCTTACTCATTCATTCGACAGATGACGAAACCAAGGCTCAGAGACAGGGAGCCACATGTCCAAGAATTCCCAGGAGTCAGCGAGGGGCAGAGATGACTCCCTGGGCCACCTCCCCCAGAAGGCCCTCCCAGATGAGTCTTCTGGCTTCTCTGCTGTTCCACCTGCTGCCTCCTCGCCCTGAGCTACCTCAGGTGCACCCAAGGCTCTCACAGAGTTTAGGAGCTTCTGGAAGATTTGGGGTCTGCTGTTCCTTGCCCACCTCCCACGCTGCTGTCAGAACCTGTACCGAAATGTCACCGTCACAGCAGACAGCCTCCACCACCCCCCAGCGTGTATAAAGAACCATATGTGAATTATCTCACTTAATCCCGTAAGGTCAGTCAAGGGACTATTCCCACGGAGGTTCAGAGCAGGTGACACCTGGCCAGGTTCACCCAGCCCAGGAGCAGTACCAGGCAGCTGGAATCAGAAGCCAGATTCCTAACCACTGGGCTCTACTACCTCTCAGCTCTAGGCAGAGGTAGGGCTGGGGCCTTGGAGAGCGGGGGCCCTCTGTCTCACTGCCCTCGGCCGTCCCTGCTCAGCCCAGTCGCTCACCTGAGATCCAGGTCCAATCCGGCTAGCATCTGGGAGAAAACCTCGAAATTGCCTTCCCCTTCCAGCTGCCGGGCCACGTGGCTCTTCTCCAACAGCATCGTCTGCCAGGGGAGAGGACAGGCACCCGGTCAGCACGAGGCCGCGCTAGGCTGCCTGCACACCCCCACCAACCCCCAGGCCCACTCTTCAAGGCAGCACCTAAGGCCCCAACTTGGCTGGACACCTCCAAATCAAAACATGCCAGGCCTTTGTCTCACTGATTCAGAGTCCAGGCAGGGAATCAACGCATGCAACAGGCTCATTCCGATGAAGAAATCCAAGGGTACTAACAATTAGCCCACAGCCGCCCTCCAACACACTCGTGTGCAACCGAAGTCCTTAATAACTTGACGCACACGGTGATGCACGGTAGACTTCCAGGGCCGGGACAGAAAGGGATTTATCGGGCACCAGCGAGTCTGGATATTCTCCCAGCTCCACATACAAACAACCCTTCTAATAACCTAATCCTATTTTCTGTTCAAACAGAATGTTTGCGGGGGGGAAGGGGAGGGGCCGGGTGATTTCAGAAAGAGGAACGAACAGGCCATGTGCCTGTCACACACGGGCTGCCGCAGCAGGCCAGCAAGCGTCTGTTTAATTTCGGCTTACGCTTTTAAGACCCAGCTAATAAGTGACTGAATTATGTATCTACTCATGAATATTTCACCCCTGTGATACTCTGAGGCACAGACGAGCCGGCATGCTCGGGGAGGAGATGCCTGGGCACTGAGCGAAGTGGGGAGGAGCTGGCTTTGGCCTGGGGAGCGATGACCATTTAGACATTCCAGGGTTCCAGCTGGAGGCGTGGGCCCTGCTGAGTGGGGCTGAGGCTACTGCAGCCCCTTAGAACCCCCTCTCCCTCCCACCCAGAAGCCTCACCTGGAGCTGGGCGGCTGTGACTCGGCCTGTGGCGTTGAAGTCCAGTGACATCACCATGGAGAACCGGGTGGCACAGCGGCTATGGCCGGTGGACACAGAGCCAAAGGCCCGGAGGACAGTGAAGGTGGCTCGAATCTTCTCCACTGGTGGGGCACGGACAGGGCATCAGCCGTGGCCCGGGTGCTGCCATCCTCCCCTCTCACAGGACCCCAAGCCGGCCCCAGGCCCCAGCGGGGCCCCCTCCACTCCCCCAACTCAGCTCTAAGCCACACCTCTTCCACTGCTGGGCTGGCCCTGTGTGCAAGTAGGGGCACGGGGGGAGCAAGAGTGAGCCCAGAAGGGGAGATACACACACCTAGGATTGGTACGATCTGAGTGATAAGGGCTGCCCTAGGGCCTCCTGGGCCTGGTGGACTCTAGGAGGAGGGCAGGGTATTAACATTCCTGGACCTGCTCTCAGGGAACACTCCATCACAGCAGGCTCAAAAAGCCCTGCAGTCCCCACACACGAGCACCCACTATGTGCTAGGCACCTGGATACAGCCTAGCCTGACTTCCACTCCCCCAACACACACTTTCAGCAGAACTACATTCTGGGAGGGCCAAGACTGGTGCCTCTCCCTGCTGTATCCCCAGTTCCTAACAGGGCTCTAACCTGGGCCAGGTGCAGAACAGGTGATCAGTAAAGCATTGGAATAACCCCAGTGGAGAAGCAGGATAGTACAATGGTTAAACAAGCTTGAATATGGCCTCTCCCCGTTGTTAGTCACCTGATTTGTAGTGAATTAATTAACCTCCCTGTGCCTCGGAAACCCCATCTATAAGATGGGGGTAATAATAGTACTTACCTACCTCACGTGGTTGCAACAAAGACTAAAAGATTTAATAATGTAAAGTGCTCAGAACATGCTCCAAATGTGGTGGTGTTATTATTATGTTTGTTATTATTAGAAAAGCAATACTGCCTGGGCCATATATTCCCAGCAGGGGGAATACTGCCCCCAAGAGGGCAGAAACTGATTCCTGAGGATGGGGGCAGTTTTCCTTTCTTATGTATAGAATAGGGCACAGATATATGTACGTCTGTGTCTGTATATATATACACACATACACACACACTGCATAAACAGTGTGAACCTATGGCATTAAATTTTCATGGTGGGAGACGATTAGGAGAAAGAACAATTAAAAAGGCTCCTCAGAGGGGCAACAATACATTGAGAACACTGGCCCAGGGGTAACAGCTCTGGAGCCAAACTGTCTGTGTTTGAATCTCGGTGCTAGGATGTATGAGCTGTGTGGCCTTGGGCAAGCTGGTTAACCTCCCTGCGTTTTAATAGCCTCATCTATAAAATTCAAATAATAATAATGTCTAACTTATAGGGGTGTTTTAAATAATAAGTAAGTTGACCTGCTTGGAATAGAGCCTGGCACAAGCATTTACCACGATCACCATCAATACTGTAACTATCATCATCGACACTCTTTTTTACTGAAGTATAGTTGATTTACAATGTTGACACTCTTTCTTTAATGCCCAGCTCAAACATCATTTCCTCGAGGAAGGCCCCCAGCCCCTCCTCTGCGCTCCCTCCGCCTCTCCCCTCCCCAGCTCGGCCAGCAAGTGGTGCAGAGCGTTGGAGTCTGGCACAGATGTGCAGCCGAGTCTCCCTTCCGGCCGTCAGCGCCTCCTTGCCTTTGTTTTTTACTTATCGGGTCCTCCACACAGTCCAGTGGGCTGTGCGCTGCACAAGGACGCCACACCTAAGGGCACAGCATTTCTATCAGATGGCCATAGGCCTGTATGCTTATTAGGATGATGGCTCAGAACGTGGCGGTCAAGCGTTTGGTTCTAACAATGTCAATGCGTGATGACTTTTCCACATATGGCAGTGAGTGTCTTAGGCAAGGAGTAGCTGTTTCTAATTCACACAAAAGTACCCAACAGACTAGGGGTGGCCCTGCCCAGAAGCCAGCACAGGGTCTGCACACAGGCGCTCAGGGAACGCTAGCTGAGCGGATATAAGAAAGAGCTGCCCAGCACCCCCTCCGACTCTCCCTTCCCTTCCCCCACGCCACTGCCCCCGCCACGTCCCAGCTGCACGTCACCTGGAGACCACTGTACCTGAGACCCTGCCATCCACACTGCCTGCCATCCCCACCAGGTGCTCCAGGACCTGCTCGCAGCAGGTGGTCTTGCCAGCACCGCTGCGGCCCAGGGCCACGATGCTCTGGTCCCTCTGCTGGCTCAGCAGAGCCCAGTACGCCCGCTGGGCCAGGGAGACAACGTGGGTGGGTAGGCCATCCTGGCAGCTCCTGGGCACCTGCAGGAAGATCGCCGGCATCAGCTTTCCCACCCAGCTGGGGCCCAGGGAGCACTCCAGAGCTCCAACCCGGCCTCAAGCCCAGATCCACGTCCACGCCTCCCATCCTACTCCAGCCTTGTCAGAGACGTCGTGCATTTCTCTGGGGAGAGCCCAGCCTGGAGATCTAGTCCTGCCACAGGCTCGCTGGGAGCTCTTGGGCAGCCTCGGACCCTGCTCTGAGCCTGGCCTCTTCTTTCGCCAATGAGAGGCTTGAACTAGAGCTGCATTCGCTCATGGGGCTCATCTCACTTGCTGCACAAAGGACTGGATCGTACCTGTCTGAAATGAAGCAGGTGGATAAAATGGCTCAACTGATGAGCGGCGTCTGCCACGGAAACAGAACAGGGCATGGGGGAACTGGCAGTACGTGTGCTATGTATTTGCTGTAGCAGACTTAGATGCCGGAAGCCCCTTTGACTTCATTCATTCATCCATCCGCACATTCATTCACTCAGGAAAAAATATATTCATTGAGTGTCTACTACGTAGCAGGCACTATCCCAGGCACTGGGGACACAACACTACTCAAGGCGAATAAAGGAAGTCTCTGCCAACCGTGAGGAGATATTATTATACACCTATTAAGATGGCTAAAAAACCTGTTTTTAATTCTTTTGACACCCTACCAAGTTCTGGTTAAGATGCAGAGCAAGTGGAATTCTCCCACAATGCTACACAACACAGCCACTCTGGAGAAGAGCTTGGCAGCCTCTTTTACAGTGATACGTGCACTCGTCACACAACTGAGCAATCCCACTCCTAGCTATTTACCCAAGAGAAATGAACATTTGTGTTCACCAAAAACCCTCTCTGTCACTGGTTACATTGAGTATGTATTCAAAATCATCAACAAACTAGAAACAACCCAAATGTCCCTCAACTAAAGAACTAAGATAACCAACCACCCCGGTTTTAGCACCGAAAGTCCCTTGTCCCAGAAAAACCATTCCCTCCCACGGAAACCAGGACAACTGGTCCCCCTCTGAACAGATAAACAAAGCTGTGCGATAAAATACAATAGAATAAAAGAGCTAACGGCTCACAGCTGCAACAATACGGGTGAATCTCAATGCGCTGTGCATTGTGATACGTGGAAGAAGCCGATCCCAAAGGTTACACGCTGTACAATTCCATTTATATGACTTTTCAGAAAAGGCAAAACTAGGGAAAAGGGACAAAGGAACAGATTAGTGGCTGCCAAGGGCGGGACATGGGGGAGGGGTTGGCCACAAGGGTATGGAGAACTTTTGAGGGTGATGGGAACTGTCCTGTAATTGATGGCGGAGACAGTTTCACAACTATACGTGTCTGTCAAAAACTTACAGAAGTGAACACTAAAAAAAGTGACATTGGGCTTCCCTGGTGGCGCAGTGGTTGAGAGTCTACCTGCCGACGCAAGGGACACGGGTTCATGCCCCGGTCCGGGGGGATCCCACATGCCGCGGAGCGGCTGGGCCCATGAGCCATGGCCGCTGAGCCCGCGAGTCCGGAGCCTGTGCTCCGCAATGGGAGAGGCCACAGCGGTGAGAGGCCCGCAAAAAAAAAAAAAAAAAAAAGCGACATTAACTGTATGTAAATTATACCTTAATAAACCTGACTTAAGACAAAAAAGCCCTGCCTGTAGAGCTTGCTTTCATTTGGGAGAAGACAGATGATAAAAAACCAACTAATTAAATTATACTGAACGGGAGTCATTTTAAAGCCATGAGCTTGGATGAGATCACCAAGGAAGTGGGCGTTTAAAGAGGGAGGGAGAAGAGGTGTAGGGACGGGGCACCCTGACTTGGAGCGATCAGGGACCAGCAAAGGAGGCTGAGAGGGAGGGCCAGCAGGACAGAAGGAAAACCAGGAGAGCGGAATCCCGGAGCTAAGGAAGGGAGTGATGGCAGGAGGAGGGCAAGACCAGCCCCTGAAGTGCTGCTGAGGGTCAAGTCAGAGGAGACCAGAGAATTGTCCACTGGGCTTGGCAGCATGGAGGTCACTGTGACCTTGACAACTGTCTGCTTAGCGTGGTTTTCAGGGAGAACGGAAGAGGGCGGTGGAGGTAGTGAGGGCAGTGGAAAGGCACCAAAGGGAGCAGGGAAACGGGCCTGGCTGGAGGAGGACCTTGGAAGCCCAGGATGCTAAGTGGGTGACAAGTGGGCTAACGTCCGCCCTCCCAGTGGCTTGGCAGGACCAGGGGCACAAACTCCGGTGTGGCAGCCCTCCCCTCCCCGAACCCCAGCCTGGGCTAAGGAGCACCCCCAGTGCACTGTTGGCCTTTCCTACCCTGAGACCCCCAGGAAAAGCAATGAACACCCATCCTGACACAAATCAAAAGGCTCAGCAGGACCCCAAAGCCTCCACACTGGCGGGACACAGCCTGAGGGAACACAGCAGGCAGAGGGGCCTGAGGTCTGAGCCTCGGAGCCACCTCCCGCTTTGGAAACGTAAAGTTCAAGGGCCAGGCTATCCCAATCGTCAGCCTTCTCAGGCCTACAGGGGAACAGGGAGGATTCTGCAGACCCAGGCCCCGCAGTCACACACAGCTACCCCTGCATGCTTGCACACGGGCACACTCAAGGGCACACACACCCAACAAACAGCTGCAGAGGCCTCTGCATACAGGTGTGCCCATCTACACCCCACGCAGTCACAGCACACTCACCCCAAAAGAGGCCAGCCCCAGGCGCGCACCCAGCTCCCAGCCACCCGGCCGGCCCAGACCCCCACTGAGAGGCCCCCAGCCCTGCCTGGACCGCTCCTAGCCCATCTTCAAGGTGGCCTCAGTCCCAGCCTCACCGCAGGTCTCTGCTCCCACCTGGTGGCCATCTGAGGAACTAGAGGAGACTCAGCCAAAGACAGAAGGCAGCTGTGGCTGTGGGAGGCAGCGTGACTTGGGGGGGGGGACCCACGCCCACCGCAGGGTTACAGGGGCTCAGGGGGATCACGGGACTCAAGTTCCTCCTACCAGGGTGGGTCCCAATCCCCGCACTTTTAGGCTCTCTGACCCAGGCCGTGTAGCAGACGCCGCAATCAGGACGGTCACGGTCGTGAGAAGTGGGCTTGTGGACAGACCTGTGACAGACACCCCTCCCAGGGGCCCCTAAGGAACCAGAGCAGGCTCTTGGGCTGCAGTAACAGAAGCACAGCCTGCCTGGCAAGGGAGGGGAGAGTGCAGCGTCGCCCTTCCAAGCCCCTGGCCAGAACAGCCAGGCTGGGGAGGGGCCTGGAGGGCGACCTAAGGGTGGGTGGGGGGGGCGTCCAGGAGAAGAGAAGCCCCGGGGAGGGGGTGCAGGGCCACTGTCCCCTCTTTAATGGACTTAGCATCATTCGGGGGCTAGGAATGGCTTTGTCCCACAGGACGCCAAACGGTAAGGTGCAGCTTTTCATCCTCCATTGACAGATGAGAGCACCCAGGCCAGAGAGGTGTCTTGATCTCCCCAAGGTACCTGCGGCGTGTTGAACCTTCCCACCAACAAACCCTCAGAATGGAGCACAGATAAGACTTTTGACCTCCAGGGGGTCTCCCTGCCTCCACTTTTGTCCGCCTCTATCTAACCTCCACTGAACAGCCAGGAGGGTCCTTTTACAGCGTCAGACCACATCACTGCTCTGCTGAAAATCTCCGTCATGCTCAGAGTAGAAGCGGAGTCACTATGACCGCGCGTGAGGCCTGGCGCAACCCGTCCCCGCTCTTCCTGACCTCCACCTTGCTGTCTCCTCCACACGTTTCTCTTTGTCACGTGGGGCCCGTCTTCCCCCAAGGGGATGAAAGCTCCACGAAGGCAGATTTATCTGCCCACCTTCTTCCCTGTTCCTCCCTCCAAGCCTGGCATACGGGACCCTCAATCGATACCTCAATCAGGAGCCACTGAGTGAATGGAGGGGATGGGGTGCAAATGACTCGGCTGTAGCTGCAGACCTCTCCACGAGGTGGCGCTGACAGGTTTTCTTTGCTTTGACTGTCGTCTTAACAAAAAACAGGCCATTTTACACTCCACAGGGAAAAGTAAATAAAGGCGGAACCGAGGCTTGTTTCCCCGTTCACATGGGTGTCTGGGACTCCCGCGGGTCCAGCATGGGGCTCAGAGCACAGAGGGGCCGACAGCGTGGGTTTCACCCCAGCTCGTCTGGCAGCTGGCCCAGCCTCTCGTCCATGGAACGGGGCTGGTCGTGGTCCCTGTCCTGTCAGGTGGGCCTGAGAATTGACGGAGATGCACACGAAGGTGCTTGCAGCAGTGCCTGCTGACAGTCGATACGTTCTCTCTTGTTATTACTGTCTTTCACACTCCTGTTGCTGTTCCTATCGGTTACTCATCCTTCCCCTCTAAAGAGGGGGTTCATGTGGTCCCCAAGGCTACCCAATGCCCACGGCGGCCCAGAATCCACGTCTGCAGGATGCTGCCCTGCTCTCCCAAGATGCAGAGGGACCCCTCCACCCCACCCCTCCTGCGCAGTCCCCAGCCCTGGCCCCATGGGGCCCCCTCACCTTGGCTGCAGAGGGCGCCGTGGGTCCCTGGGGCTGAAGGACGATCAGGTCGGGCCCAGCGCAGGTGTGCAGCAGCCGAGCCCGGTGGCGGTGCAGAAGCGTGTTCAGCACACTGGACTCGTTGACACTGACCAGGGAGGCCAGGTCCTCGGCCTGGTCCAGCTCGGGCGGATTGGCCTGTGAACCATCACACAGTGTCCTCTGGCCTCCTGGGCACCCCCCCAAACACACACACACAGCCCTGGTGACCCTGTCCCTGGAGAGCTCTGTGCCAAAGACCAGAACAGAACACAAGGACTCTGGAGAGAGTGAGGAAACCCTACAAATGAAACAAGGGCACCTCTTCTCCTTTGCTCTTTGTGCAGCCCCCCCCTCCCCGCACGGTCCTTCCTCCCTGTGCTCGTGGCACTGGGAGGGGGGATGCTCTCAGGACGACACAGCAAGACTCCAGCACCTTCTGTCTCTCAAACACGAAAGACGGGTGGTGCTCTAGAGGAAGTGTCCTCTGCTGTTTCCTCCTCTTCCGGGTCTTGTCAGGGAGCTCTGCATGTGCTCTGTGACACTGAGGCTGGAGGCCAATGCCCTAACCGCCCCATTTCTGATAGCCCATCATACACTGATCACTTGGAAATATGCCCAAACCCTTCTAGAAGCAAGGGATGACTGCAGCTCTCCTTAGGGCATCCACTCTAAAAACCTTCCTACCATTCTTTCCAGCTTCAGGGAGTTTTTTGGGCCTAATGCTCTGGCGTTTGGGTCAACCCTCAGCTCTTTCATGAGTCAGTTTTTCTTCTGAGGACACTGGCCTTCTGCAAACTCCCAGCACTGGTGGGAGCAGACGCCCTGGGGTGGGCAGAGAAGGAGCAAAGAGGGAAGAAGATGAACGAGGCCCACATGGAACTCCTGGAGGAAACTCCTTCTCAATTAGTAGGCTGTGAGGGATGGAAAAGGATCAGGATAGGACCTTTTACTTCTATCACTAGACTCCGACTTATCCGCAGATAGATTCATGGTGTAGTGCAAAAATTATGCAAAACAACCAAAAAAACAAAAGGTTGATGCCCAAAAGGTAGGCCACTGGCACCTATGCTATGGTTAATGGCAAACTGCTCATCCGGCTGTGAATTCCCTGGCAGCCAGGGTGAAAAAGGAAGCATGCTTTGTAGCATGATTTGCAATGTCCATAAAAAGGAAAACAATCACTTTCTCAGATCAAGCAGAACTCCCAGTCCCAATACCTGACAAACACATCCCTTAACGTGTCCTCATAAAGGGGACACCATGGGACAGAGTAATGAGCCCTTAGCAATATACCTCCAGCAGAGTAATGGCTTCAATGGTGATCTTCCCTATAACTCCCCCCAGGGCATCAAGCTGAAGTATTATGTGCAGTCCAGCACAAGGAAATCTCTCCCGGGGTGGGGAAGGAGGGTACAGAGCAGGCCGGGAGGGGGCAGGGGGCTCACCCGATGGACGTGATCCTCGTCCACCTCAGTGATGCTTTTGTCCGCGTCAATGCACAGTCGTACCCTTCCTGCCGGCAGGTCGGCTGTTCCCTCGTCTGGCTTCAGCACCGTTGCTGGTAGACACCCCAGTGGGAGAGAGAAGGAGAGGGCGGGGGCGGGGGAGAGAAAAAGAGGAGCAGGGAAGGAGGGGAGGGTAGAAGACGGGGGCAGGTGGGGAGGATATGAAAAGATTCTGAGTTGTGAGCCAGGCCAAGGGGCTGGAGAGTCTGAGACATGTCAGAAATGGGCTAGCATCACCGCCCCTTGCAGCCTATTTACAGGGAGGGTTCTGAATCGTGACCCCAAACTCTTGGAGGAGAGAGGCTGGGTCTGACTCATTTGGGGCTTTTATCAGCTGGCACAATGCCAGGCACCCAGATGGCTGGGTGCACTGACCCAATGCATATATAGACCTGGGACAGCAGCTAATGGCATACAGGCTGCCTTTTTTCTTTCCAGGGCCCATGACAGACATCACTAATCACTCTTCCCAGCCGTGTTCTGAATGGGACTCAGAGTAACTTCTCCGTAGCGTTTCGTCACTAGCCCCAAATCACCAGCAAAAGATGAAATGAAAAAAAAAAAAAAAAAAGATGAAATGAAATGAAATCCACTGAGATGAAATCCATTTGGCCACTTGCACTAGACTCCAAGTTCCTTGAGCAACACTGTAGGAACCAAACAATGCTTGCTGCTTTAATGAATTAGTTAAACTAATTAATCACCAAGGAACAAATGCCTTTGAAAACAGACCAGTTGCCAAGGGTGAAATGACATCCGCCTATTCCCACCCCAAAGCCACATATCCCCATTCCAGTCCCAGCTGCCCCTTCCACCTTCCCCTCCCTCACTCCGCAGACTGTGTTCAGGACCTGGCAGCAGGGGGGGCTGTAAGAGGGAGAGGATTAGCCCCCAGATGTGCTAACACCCCTAATTACCAAGAGTAAATCCATCCTTCTGAACCAGCCAGACTTTCTCCGCCTCATACCATCGGTCCTCAGGAGCCTGAGGGCAAAGATCGCATAGATTAGACCAAGATGACGCTGCCCTCCCCCAACCCCCGTGCGAGGGGCAGACCCCTTACGTGGGCACTTCTCACAGTGCCTCTGGGACCAGCGAAATCAGAATCTCCCGGTGCCGGTGCGGGTGCTCATTTCAATGCAGAAGCCACAGCCCCGCCCCAGCTTTCTGAATGGTAAGCTCCAAGGCGGGGACCGGGAATCTGCACTTCGAGCCACCTGCTGTTTACCCAGCACGAAGAACTGTTGTGTGACAACTTCAAGCTCAGGCTCGAGAGGTGTGGTTGGGACGTTCCCTCATCCTGCGGAGAATCTCACTCCGGGACAGGTGCTGCGGGGTCCTCAAGACCCCCGCTTGTGGTCGGGGGAGTGCCTGTTCCCTTCTCTAGGCTGGCCATGCCCTCCACTCCCGGTCCATCTCCTGTCCCTGCCTTTCCCACCCCTCCTCCTCTGGCCTGCCCCTCCCCGCCCCCGGGGCCGCAGCCCCCTCACCTGGCCTGAGACTCCGCTCTGGCCTCCTCTGCTCCCCTCCTGCAGGGCTGGCCCCTCTTGGCTCTCCTGACTCTGAGGCCTTTCCACACGGTTCTCCAGGGCAGGCTGTCCGGGTCCTTGCGGCTCCACCTCCAGGGCCCCAGCCCCATCACTGGCTCTAGCGCAGGCGTCCTCTGCTTTCCGCCCTCTGCGCTCAGGCTGGTCCTCCTTCCCAGCTGTAACTGGGGTCTCTCCACGTGCATCCACCTCCTTGGGGGCTTCAGAGTCCTTCTCTGTCTTACTCCCGGCTTTACCTGCCTCCCCAGACTCGCTCTGAGGTTGTCCCACCGGTTTCATCTTCCCCTGGGGCTCACCTGCCTTTCCAGCCATGCTCCGAGGCTCGCCTGCTTTCTCCATCACTCCAGGAGCTTCCCCCACATCCCCCTGCACCGTGCCCGGCTTCTCCACCTCTGTCTGAGGTCCGTCTGTCTTGTCCGCCTTACTTAGGAGCACACCTTCTTTGTCCTTCTTACTCTGGGGACCGTCCCACTTGCTCCTTCTGCCCAGGGAACCTCCCCACTTTCTCACCTGGGCTTGGGCCCCAGCCCACTTCCCTTCACCTGCTGCAACCTTAGAGAAATTCCACTTTGCCCCCTTTTTGGGGGGGTCCCCTCTCCCTTTCTCCGCTGCCCCCAGCTGCCCCCCCTCACCCAGCCCCTCCCTGCCCTGGGGCTCACCCCCTTTCGTCCCTTTGGTCTGGGGGGCCCCGCCCCCTTTCCCCATTGTGCCTTGATCCTTCTCGCCTTTGGTCAGTAGCACAGTTCCTGGGTTCCCAAGATCCCCAGTCTGGGTCAACTCAGCCTTCAGAGCTGCATCCTGGGTGCCGGCCTGGGGACCACAAGGAGTCCCTGGGGTCTCCTGCTCTTTTTCCCCTCCGGGGTCTGTGGCTGGGGTCTTGCAAGCGGGGCCGTCCCGGGGCTGGGTCCTCTGCTCTGGCTTGGCTGAGTCCGGGTCCAGCTTGGCCACCATCAGCAGCACATCGCCCCCCCTTATCCCTCTCTTGAAGGGCAGGCTTTTTCTGGCTGGTGTCACACTGGGGCCCGACTCCTGGGGCTTCTCGCCATTGATACTGGTCATCAGCTCCGGGTCCATGGTGCCGGCCCCCTCACTCTTCTTGCCCAGAATGTCTGAGCTCTGAGGAGAGCTCGACTGGTTGTCCTGGGAGATGTGCTGGCTTCCAGATTTGGTGCCACTGTTGGGTTGGCTGGTGGAAATCTCTGGGGTCTAGAAGAGACACCACAACCATACTTAGCTGCTTGCTGACCAGACAGCTTTGTCATTCACTCATTCATTCACTCATTTGTTCAGCCAGCCATTAATTCATCCAAAGACCCTCAAGCATGTACGGGCAATGGGCCAAACCCCAGCACCCTACACCCTAGGCTTTGGCTCAGAACCTCAAGGCCAAGTGACATTATGAAAGGAGAGTGGACTTTGGAGCCCAACAGACCCAAATTCACTTCCGAACTCTGCCACTCACTAGCTGTGTGGCCTTAGATAAATTACTTCCCCTCGGGACTTCCCTGGTGGTCCAGTGGTTAAGACTCCGCACTTCCACTGCTGGGGACACAGGTTCAATCCCTGGTCGGGGAACTAAGATCCCACATGCCGTGCAGCACAGCCAAAACAAAACAAACCACACAAAAAAACTTCCCCTCTCTGAGTCAGTTTCCTTACCAATAAAATGAGAAGCATAATGTCCTACCTCACCAGGTGGGCGTGAGGCTTCCCAGTAGCATATGGAAGCTGAGCCCAGCACCTGGTACGTCCTCAGTAACAGGAGCTATTGCTGCTGCTGTCACTGGTGCTGTTGTCACTGTTCTATTATTTATGCCTGATTCTTCCCGCTGGGCCAGGAAGGGATGGGGAAAGGACATGGAGCCTGTCATCGGAGGACCTGTTCTAGTCTTGGCTCTGATGCTTTCCAGCTCGGTGACCTTGGACGACATCACCTATCCTCTCTGAGCTTTGGTTTTCCCTCAGTGCAGGCAGATACCAGCTGACCATCCAGACGTTTTTGTAGGCTGAGATGTGGAAATTGCAGAGAACTGAACAAAGTGATCTGCTGCTACTTTCGCTATCCTGGTCCCCAGAACACACCTGCACACCAGGTGAGGGCTCTGGATCTGCCCTGAGGTCTTCCACTTTTGCTTGGCCGAGACATCTGGGTACCCGACACTCAGGGGTCTCCACTGCCTGTTCCTCTCCCATGTCTTTCTACTGCCTTGTGATGTCGGCCCCGCCCTGCCCTCCATCCTTAAACCAGCCTGGCTGTGGCCTGAACTGCTCACAGAGCCAGCTTTGCCTCTGCCTCTGCAGAAGGAGACCACGGGGGGAGTTCTACCCTGATGCCTGGCTGCACCATCTGTCCTAGTCTGGGTTCTGCCACTTTGGACCCTGCTAACACCAGCCTCCCACACACCTGTGCCTGAGCATCTGGGGTTCTCATCCTTTTGCATCCAGAACAGTCCCAGGACTGCGTTGATTCCACCTACAAAGCTTCACACCTGAGTCTCCTTTCCCAAACCCAGGTCCACTCTCTCTCACCTGGGCCACGGCCACAGCCGCTGAGCTAATGTCCTGTCAATTTGCTGCCAGTCATTTAAAACCTCATCAAAAGATTCTGGAAGCTGCCCAGAGCCTCCAGGAAAGCCATTCAACACAGCCACCTGCCATTCAAAGTTCTTGAAGAGGAGCCCCCACCTCCATCTGGTCTCACTGTCCCTGCTCGTCTCCATGCTTCAGCCACGCCTGGCATCTCCTGCCACACCTGACGCTTCCCAGCTTCCACGCTTTTGTTCACGTTGAGCTTGCTGCCCGGAACGCCCTTGCCCTCTCCACTCGTCCACATTCTACTCGTATTTCTATACCCAGCTCAAACGCCCCCTCCTCCACAAACCTGTGCCTGAAGACCTCAATCAGAAACTGCCTCATAGACCCACAGAGTCCCAGAGCCCTGTCTGTCGTGCACCATCTGCACCATGACCACGTGCTGCCTCCCGTTCTAGCTCTGATTTGTGTTGCTCTCCTGTTTTAGGTGATGGATGCCTCCAGAGCACAGTCTCGATCTTCATCTTTGTAAAAATGACAATAATAATAATAATAATAATGGCTATCATTTATAGATCTTGCAATGGGCCCTCCATCGCCATAATGCAATATCCTTCTTAACCTAATAAAAAACCCAATGAAGTAGGTTCTGAACTTCTCCCCATTCTACAGATAAGGGAGCAAACACAGAGATGTAGGGGGCCCAAGAGACAAACCCAGAATGGAAAGTCACACAGGCCTCTCTTGAGTCTGAAGCCAGTGCCCTTAACTGTTGAGTACTGACAGCGTTGCTTGTCTTCCTGGGACTCGCTGGAATCTCCTGGGAGCTTTAAAAAATTCTATCGCTTCGGCTCCACTCCCAGAGAGTCTGATGCAGCTGGTCTGGGTGGTGGCCCCCCAGGTGACTGCAACATGCAACTGGGGCTGAGAACGCCAGAGCCCGGCAGCTCAGTCTGACCTCCTGGGACCAGGCAGGACACTGCCTTCGAAAGGGAATTGGCTGCAGCTGGCAAATCTCACCACTGTCCACACCATTTTGAACAGTGAGTCAGTGCCTTATTTTTAACCAAACCCCCGTAGAGGAGACAGTAACACAGGGGTGGGCCAAGCAAGACAACCCATCCCAACCTCCCTCCCCTCTACTATGTGTACTCTCTTCCTTCAGATTTTCTCAGTCACCAAAACCCTCAGATCCCACCTGCAGCCTTCTCAGTACAAGGGGGAAGAAGAGCATCTAGAATCACTGGGGCTGAGAGGAAACTCACAGCCCAGCCATTTTACAGATGCACAAACTAAGGCCAAGAGAGGGGATGGGATTTGGCCTGGAACACACACAGTGGTGGGGCCAGAGCTAGAACCCAGTTCTCCTGACATCCGATATGGATCTCTTTCTGTCCCTATGTTATTCCAGTCTCTCCCCATCCCTCACTGGCTGGGTGGCCTTAGGAAAACCAAGTCACTCCCAGAGCCTCGTTTTCCACTCCTGCAAAATGGTGATGGATTCTAATGGCTCCCTGCAAGGATTATATGAGGCTCCAATGAAATGGCTGTGTTGGGGTGAGGAAAGAGAGGCCAAAGTTATTTAGTGATCGGGGCAAGAAAATTAAACTGCCAGGACCCAGCAAGGGCTTGCTGCCTCGCAGGAGCATGTCCTGAGGCTGCCCTGCTCCAGCCCTGGGAACATCTTGGCCCATGGTCCAGACACCTGTTGTTGTCTGAGGCCTGTCCATCATACTCAGAGTCTCCATCCATGCCCTGCAGGGACAGCTCATCCCTGTCCTCCGCTTAGCTCTGCTTCTCAACTTGTGCGCAGCAAGCCAGTGCAGCCTGCAGGCTCCTCGGACCCTTTCCTCCCCAGGCCTCTGTGGCTGCCACACCAGCACCTCACTCCCCAGACTGGCCCTTTCCCAGGCAGCTTGCCAGAGCAGAGGACACACAGCCTCCGGCCCTGGTCTGCCTCTATCTGGCCTCATGACCTTGAGCAAGTGCCTTGACCTCTCTGAATCTCAGCCTCCACCTCTGCTAAGTGGGTATAATCCCATCCACCCCCTTGCTGTACAGGGTATCAAATGAGCCCCTGAGCAGACAGTGAATCTTGTCGAGTGATAAACGGCACACGGTAACACTGCATCACGACCTAACAGCAGTCTGTGGGGGTGGACTTTGGCCCCCACTTAAGCTGCGTCAGCCAGGGCTGGGGACAGAGCCTGCCCTCCCTGTCACCACCCCCACGAAGGCTCAGCAGCAGGGTTTCAGCAGCTGCTGCCGTTCAGTTGCTAGAGGACTTCGCTGATGCATCAGAGTCACTGTGACTGGACAGGTGCAGGCACGTGGGGGACCAGCCAGGCAAACAACAGCTGAAGGGGCATGGGAGGCAAAGCCAGGGTGGCCACTGGGCTCCAGCCAACTCCAGGCCCTGAGGCCACCAGATTTCTCAGTCCAATCACTGCAACATCCACCCACCCTCAAGAGGGCGTAGCAGAGATGCAAGGAGATACCCTTTCTGCTAAAACTGTGATATGCCCAAGGTGCAAGCACCCCAAGCCTGCCTCCCTGGTGTCCAGCCTCATCATCCTGCCTCCCTGGTGTCCAGCCTCATCACCCTGCCAGGGTTCCCGGGCTGAAGAGCTGGGGGACAGGAGGGAGGCAGCACTGGCCACCATCAGGGATCAATCTGCAGGTCCTTAAAGCACAGGGACTGCACCTTGTCCACCTACTGCTTCCAGCCAGCAGTGCTGTTCAGAGCATGTAAGTGGACACCGACCAGTCAGAAGGGACGCCAGCTGGAGCAGGGCCCTGAGGTCCCTTCTGGGCCAAGCAGTGAGCCTTTAATCATTGGCTGTGGCCACTCTGAGGGACTCAGGAAAGGGGCCCAGGTGAGCATGGCAGCTGGGGGGCACTTGGAGTACTTGGGGCCATGGCCATTTACCACCTGCTGTGGAAGGCTTTCAGAATTTTAACAACCAATACAGCAATAATCAGAGAATACCACCTGAACATCTTTTCTGCTTAAATGAAAGCAAACTATCTATACATCCTCAGTTAATATTTAGGTTTCCCTTTCTACGGAAATAGTGGCAAAATGATCCCCTCGTACATCAACTGTTACCATGCATTCACTCAGTGAACAAAAATTTCTGAGCGTTCACTACGGGTCAAGTTCCATGAGAGCTGCTCAAGATACAGAGTCGAATGAGAGGGAGAGGTGTTGCTCTTAAGGAATGCCTAGTCAAATAAGGCACGTGAGCCACCAATTACTATGCTGACCACAATTAAGACAGGCATAGAGGGTGGAGTGGGAGTTCAAGGAAGGCAATGGGAGAGCTTTCCAGAGATGTACCATTTGAGTTGGGTTTTGACAGAGGTGTAGGAGTTTAACAGATCAAGCTGAAGTGGGGACTGCAGGAACAAAGGCTGGCAAGTGACTCAAAGGATGCTCACAGGACAGGATGGTGGGTATTTTTTAAATTATTTATTTAGGCTGTGGCAGGTCTTCATTGCAGCATGTGGGATCTTTAGTTGCAGCATGCACATGTGATCTAGCTCCCTGACCAGGGATTGAACCCGGGCCCCCCTGCAGTGCGAGTGCAGAGTCTTAGCCACCGGACCACCAGGGAAGTTCCCAGAATGGTAGGTATTGAAAGTCGCCTGGTCCCCTTCCTGTGGGGCCACTTACCTCTTGTTCCGGGGAGGCAAGCACTGCCTGTTTCCTCCGTCTTGCTTCCTTCGACTCTTTCTCAGTCTCCCGGACCAGTTGCCTAATGAAGCCCCCTGGGATGACAGAGAAAAGGGGAGGAGGCGAGGATGGTGGAGGGCTCCTGTCCTCTTCCCGAATCTGTTTTCCAGAAGCAAGGAAGGAGAAAGCTCAGTGAATGAACCAGTGGAGGCAAGCCGCCCTTTAAAGAATCTGCGACAGAGCCAGGGAGACGCCCAAAGAGGACATATACGACCAAGCTCATGTACAAGAGGCCACTGCAAAGCAGGAGAGGCCCGGCGAGGCTCTGGGAAGCCTCGAGACAGCGCATGAAAACGGAATGCACGAGCTTCAGAGGTTACTCCAGTTGGTGCGATCTCTGCCTGGACCCAGTTTCCTCATAATACGAATTTGCATGAACAAGGCCACTGGTTCCCTTCCCTGGTGTGGGACAGACCCATCTCTGGGAAGACCTGTTTCAGAAGGAGCTTTTCCAGGTTTCCAGAAGGGGATGGATCACAGGGAACCATCCACACTCCCCTGTCCCATCTCAGCTTGTAGTTAATAGATTAAGCAATTAATTCATCACTTTAATCACTTTCTGTGCCAGGAGCACGGTAAGAGAGGGAAGGGCGGGAAGCCATGGTTTATATAAGGATCCAGCCCTATGGCTATAGCCCGCTCCGCTGACCCAGTGCCATGACTTCTTGATGGTCCTTAAGCCAGAATCTGGACAGCCAGGGGCTCCCCAATACTGGGCTCTAAAGCCTGCATTTTACCCCAGAAATGTGGGCTAAGCCAGCTAGCCGGACTTGGATTGCGGCTGAGACTCGTCACAGAGACCTTGGAGGCTGAGACGGGGGCCTGGCTGTGACCGACTGGGGTGCGTCTCTAACCAGCATCACCGTGGCTGCTCGTGAGTTTAAAAAAGACAAAAATCTCCAGCACTTCTCGTGGCAGAGCTACACACTGGTTTAAAATAAGCTCCTTATCAAGGTCCTCTTCAAGAGGGTGGCAGAGACTTGATCTCTGCAGCCCTGCTGATAAAAGGGAATCTAAAGGAGACAGGAAAGGCCAGGAGACAAAGCAGAGGCCAGGAGATAAGGCAGACTTCTGCCTAGGAAGAGAGAAGCCAGAGACACACGGAGAGTGGGCTCACGTTTATGCCACGCTCACGTGGACTGAAACCTGAGAGTGAAAGGCACACTCAGGAGGCGTCAACCTCCACTCCCTCCAGCACTGTTCTATGCTACACCCAGATCAGTCTGGGAGGGGCATTGGCAGCCAGAAAGAAGCTTCTCGACCACCCCACCCTAATTCATTACACTCTGTCCACAGGGTGGGATGAGGTGAGCAGGAGATAACAAGCATCAAAGAAAGAGGCGGCCTTTCATGGAATCTTATGAGAAACACAAAAGGGAAAAGCAGAATCACTGGGAAGAAGGGCCCGTTTCCAGTTCTCCATGGTGACAGAAGGCAGGGACCTCAGAAACCCATCCCCATGGCATAAACCTGGCAGCCAACAGCCCTGCCTCTGCCCCCTCACCCCCCGCTTCCCCACCCATACTTCTCCCACACAACCCTCATGCTCATCAGAGCTGCCATGAGGACGGAGACTGGACAGCTGGTCCACCCTTGTTCCCCCACCACCTACTGCGGAACAGACGGAGACCAGGCAGCCATGGGAGGAGTCAAGCGCATGGTCACTAATGCCTGGCTGGGTTGGAGAGGCCATGGCTAACCGAGGCAGAAGACCGAAGGGGGACTGGACATGCCCCAGGGAGGCTCTGAATGTCAGGATCCCTGCCCCAGGTGGGAGGGGGCAGCCTGGGCCACCGGGGCCATGACTTGTCCTTGGAGGGTCCAGTTGGCCCATGTGGCTGCAGCCCGAGCCCTGACCATTACTTTCCTTCTGCTCCCACAGGGCAAGGCGTGATGAGATGGCCATGCTGAGGCAGTGCCAGGACCGTGAGATGAGACGAGGTGAGATGAGATGAGATGAGATGGGATGGGATGAAGCTCTCTGCTGGGCAGCACGGAATACGGCTTTATGGACACACGCAGTGCATGAGGTGATGGACACGAGACTGACCCACGGAGACACAGAGGGGAGAGAAGAGAGGGACAGGTTAGCTCCTGGGTACTGCCCAGATCTAACCCCCACCAACGCCACGAACCAAGACCACAAAGCCGGGCACAACTCACTGTCAGTTACATCTGGGAGGAATGCGGTCAGCAGGAAGCTGCTGGCCATGGAGTGGACAGTGCCCTGATATCCTTGCCCCCTGACCCCGTACTTTAACGTTCTCTTGATGTACACAGTCAGAAAAGTATATACTAGTAAGTGTATAGCTCAGTGGCTCTCACATAAAGAACACAACTATATAACTAGCACCCTGACCAAATTAAAACTATTAAACTTTTAAAATAAAAACATGATTTTATTTAAAAGTATACTGAATTTAATTTAATTATTGATTAAAATTTTAATCTTAATTAAAATTATAACAATTTTAATTAAAATTATTAAAAGTACATTTGAATTTAATTTGAAATATTTTACTTATGAATATTATAGTATATAAATATTGTAAACATATTATATAAATACATAAATATTATAATAATAAACAGGCTAATCTAATCTAATCTATAGTGATGGAGGTGGGAGCACCACGAGTGGAAATTTCTAAGGCAATGGAAATGTCCCGAATCTTGATGCGAGTTGTGAAATGTGAAATAAAATGGAGTCACTTATGTCAGGGGTTTTACAATGGGGCCGGCAGGCCATCAAGGAGGGGGACCTTACACACATCCTCCCCTGGTGCAACCCCGAACTTCGGAACTGGTCCAAACCACAAAGATTCCAAGGACTCTGCAAGAACACCTGAGATTTGTCCCAGTGAGGAACTTATACTTCCCTCTAGTGATAGCCTTAGCGCTCAGTCACGTTAATCGAAGGCCAACTTCGACCTCCAACTCCAATTAAAATTCTTTGTAATGCAAACCTCCCCCCCATTTGCCTTTAAAAGCCTCTGAATTTGACTCCCTAGCAGGACACTGTTTGCGTTGCTACCAAAATCTGTGTGCCCGAATTACAATTCTTTAATCCCAAATAAAATTTGTGTTGGATTACTGCCTTCTAAGTTTATTTAGGTTGACAGAGTGCTGGTTATGCTAGTATAGCACGTGTAAAAATTCATCCAGCTGTACAATTAAGCTTGAAAATTTTACTGTATTAAATCTATCTCAATTCAAAAAATAGAACATTACCAGCCCCTTGACCATCCCTCATGCCCCCTTCTCGTAACTATTCCCCTGAGGACAGCCACTCTCCTGATTTCTAAAACCACAGAAGCGCGTGTGTTTCTTTTGTGAGGTAGCAGTTGGCTCCACGGTTTGACCGTGAAAATGAGGAAAGGGTAGGACACCTTGACTGTTAATTGACCCAGAGCTTTGGGGAAAAGATTAAGCATTTTTAGCATCATTTTGAAAGCCTTAACAAACATACATAACTTTTGACCTAGAAAGCCCTCTTCTGGAAAACAAATTTGAGGAAGTGATCCTCAACCAGAAAACGTCACCACTGTGTTGCTTGTACGACTAAAAAACCTAAGTCTCCGATAACTAGAGAAGTTGAATAAATTAGAGCACATCGGACTTAAAGCAATAGTATGAACCCACTGAAAAGGACGCTTAGCAAACATTTTAAAACAGCTTTATTCATCCCACGTCAGATCTTCTAGAAGGCCAGTGTCTGTACAAACCTGCTCAAGAGAGTTTTCTGGTCTCCTTTATTCGCGTACTATAAATAGAAATGTTGGGGGGGAGTGTAAATTAGCAAGCCCGAAGTGGAAAAAACCTGTCAGCCTCATATCCAGGTGTCAGTAATAAAAGATGAAATTGTTAAAGTAAAAATAAAAAACTGCTTTCTCTGAGGTATAATTTCTATGCCAGCCGTAAGGTTCACCCATCGTGAGCATACACTTTGATGCTTTTTGATAAATTTACAGTTTTTAAAATAAATTTATAGAGTTTTGCAACCCTCACCAGAATCCCATCACTCCCAAAAGGCCCTTCATGCCTATTTGCCTCGCTAGCTGTTCCCACCCTCAGCCCCAGGCAACCACTAATTTACTTTCTAACTTCTATAAACTGCCTTTTCTGGGCTTTTGATATAAATGGAATCCTAGAGAATGCACTCGTTTACGTGTGTCCTCTTTCATTTTGCATAACATTTTTGAGGTTTTTCTGCATCGTTGCGTCTATCAGCGTTCCACTGTATGGATAAACCACATCCTCTTTAACCATTTACCAGCTGACGGACATTTGGGTTGTTTCCACTTTGGGCCCTGATGAATAATACTGCTATGAATAGTCCTGTAAGCCTTGGTGTGCCCATGTGTTTTCACTTCTCTCAGGGAGATTCACAGGAGGTCGCACTGCTGGGCTGTCTGCTAACTTTATGTTTGACTGTTTTAAGAACTGGCCCAACTGGCTTCCAAAGTGGTTGCAGTCATTTCCCATTCTGCCTGCAGTGTCTCAGGCCCATTTGGGAAGCATTTGCAATCACACTGGAAGGTGCTCCAATTGGCTTGTGAGGTAAAGGAGGCAGAGGGCAACACGGCACATGCGCGCGCACACAAACACAGTAACTATCCAAAATGGGCAATTAACAAAGCACCCCACAGAAAATGAAGAGCCCTCCTGTATGCCCAGGTTCTGCATCTGCGAATTCAACTAAGCGTGAATCGAAAAACCTTGGGGAAAAAAAATTCCAGAAAGTTCCAAAAAGCAAAACTTGAATTTGCTGTGCCCTGCCAACTATTTACGTTGTATTTACATTTACACTGTTTTTACATAGCATTTACATTGTATTTATAACTGCTAACATAGCATTTAAAGTGCATTAGAGATGATTTAAAGTATATGAAGGAGGCTGTGCTGGGTTATATGCAAATATTACACCATTTTATGTAAGAGACAAAATCCATTCATGGATTTTGGTATCTGTGGAGGGTTCTTGGAACCAATTCCCCAGAGATACCGAGGGACGACTATACAGCAAGATCTTAGTGAAGGGGGTCAAGAGGGGAGGAAGGAGCCTCTTTCTTCCCCCTTCGGCTTTTCTTCTATCTCTGAGCAGGATCCCTCACTGACCCCTCCCAGCCCCCTCCTGGAAGATAACCCCATCCTCAACACTCAGAGTTACCATGGTTCACGAGTTTTCGGAGGTCCCCTTGGCCTGTAAAGAGCTGCTTTCAGGGACTTATCCATAGAAGACGGCTTGGGCAGCGTTCCCGGAAACCCTGCCCTACGCAGACACAACTACACATCCCGGAAGCTGATAAGACAAACCTCACGGGGTGGCGCTGAGCCGAACCCATCTCGCCAGACACCACCACGGCCCTCGTTTTCCAACTCCGCGTGGAGCGAGGTCAAGCCACTCCCATCATCTCGCGAGAGCCCACTGTGGCCCTCACTTCCCAGCTCCGCATGGGGCAATGTCGCCCGCTCCCATCATCTCGCGAGATCCCACCGTGACTTCGCTTTTCAACCCCCACGTGAGGTGATGTCAAGTCACTCTCATCATGTCGCGAGAGCCCACTGTGGCCCTCGCTTTCCAACTCCACATGGGGTGCTGTCACATGATAGTTTGAAATCAGCGAAGGGAGTGTTTACACCACAGAAACTGGCAAATACCACAAAGCAGGGCTTTTGCTCCCGGAGCCGGGCGTTAAACACTAACCAGCACAGCACTGGCTGACACTGCAGCGCTCCTGCAGGGCCTGGCAACGATGAAATCACAAGATCGGAAGACCCAAGAAGGGATATTTTAGCTCTGATGAGGTCACGTGCCCACAGGAGACCCTTAAAACATGTTCAAGTGAAAACAGCCAAGTCTTTGCTTTAAGAAGAAGGCCCCATAGTGTGGGCTTTCCAGGTTGCAGAGGCACAAGAGGTAAAGCTGGAGAACAAGCAGGAGGCCAGATCTCTGGGGAGAGGGGCTGAGGGAGAGAAGCGGACAGAAGCCCCCTCCCCGCTCATCCCCTTAGGAGACACTGGAGAGGACCGGAGTGACTCACAGCCAGAATTCGCTCTGCTACACGCCTGGGCAGAGAAGCCCCGGTTATGAATAGGCCTGACCTGAGGTTGCTGCCCTGGCCACTGCCCTCCCCGCAACACTTCCCATCTGGCTCAGGCCCGCCCAGGTCAGTGGCTGCTTCCCAAGAATCGCCCTCAGCTTCAAGGCTCTAGGGGGGATCCTGGCTGACGGTCTGGGTTGTCCTCAACCGGGCTGCTGGCAGGCCCAGGGGTCCAGAGCACATGGGGGAAACGAGAGAGCTCAGTCTCGGGCCTTTCCTCCTCCTGTCTTGCCCCTCAAGGGCACTAGGCCAGCCCCACTGACCCAGGGCCAGGAGCCAATCCTACTGGGGTGGCTTTGTCAAGCCTTAATTTAAGCAAGTGTTCTTATCACCACATTCTCATCCCGGCCTGAAACTCACACCTGCCTCATCAGCTGCTGTTTTGAGCCCGTGAGGAGGCCCCAGATGCTCCGAATTCGTGGGACAAAGTCTCAAGTCTCCCCTCGGAGGTGAGGGAGGCCGGCGAAAGGAAAAGTAACCCCCAAAGCCAGGGATGGTTTGAAACAGTTTTCCATGTAGACATGCTGGTCTGAGTGGCCCCACGGGGTCCTCAAGGCTTTCCCTCTCACATCTCAATGTCCAGCCCTAACCCAGCAACTAATCCTCCGATGACTTCACCTGTCTCAGAGAACAAACTCGCAAGTCTTTATAGTGGCCTACAGGGCCCACGTGGTCCCTGTCCTAACGCCTCTCCCCCTTGCTCCTCCACTTCAGTGAGGAGTGACCTGGATGCACCCTTCCACGTGCTGTTCCCTCTGGTGCACACGCTTTTCCTTCTGCATGGCTCACATCTTCAGCTCTTTTAAGTCTTTGCTCAGAGTCACCTTCTCAGTGATCCTGCCTTCACCATCCCATTTAAATTGCTGCATAGCTCCATTCCACCTCACCCCACCCTATCCCAGCACTGCCCATCATCTGATCTTACTCTTTCCCCCGCATAGCACTTGATCACTTTCCACCATGCTGTGTGTTCTTTGTTTAGTTTCTGACTCCCCATGCAGAACATGGCCCCTAAGAGGTTCAGCATTTCCATCTGTCTGGTCAGCTTATGTGGCCCCAGAGCCTAGGACAGTGCCTGGCACACACGTCTTTCTCAATACGTATTTGTTGAGTGACTGAATGGATGAATGATTAGGAGCGTGGCTGGGGAGGGGCAGCGCAGGCCGTTGCCAGCAAGTCTGCAGCGGGGATTGCTGACGTCCCCCCGAGCTGTCTGCATCTACATCTGTTATCATGGCCCACGTTCGTGTCCTGCCACCACTATTCCCTGGTGGGCGCCCAGGAAGTTCTCTGAGACTGTTTTCTCAGCTGTAAAATGGGAAGAGGACGGCCACATAGCCACATGCTTAATCACTGGTAACTGCTTTCAATCTTTTCATTTTCTTTCGACTCCATGGCCAAAGCCGGCCTGGAGGCCCCAGCCCAGGACTCAGAACGGGATGATTCACCAACATTTAGGGAGAACCTACACTGTGCTGAGCACTGAGATAGAAACCTTACACCTAAACTGCCCCTGGCCCCCTTAAATTCCTATGGGACCTGAAATTCAATTATCTTGAAATCCATTATCACATTTCATTCCCAAGACAGCAACCACATGGTTGGCGTCACTCCCATAGAGCAGACAAGAGTCTCAGAGAGGTTGAAGCAGTTGGCTGAGGTCACCCGGCGAGAAGGTCAAGCTGTTTCCTATCAGGATAGGGGGCAAGTAGGTTTCAACTCACATATCAACTCTGATAGATGCCTGGTTGTGTCTGGAGCGTTACACAGGAAGGACTCTGAGCTTCTGTCTGAGTGACAGATAAGGCATCCCATGTGACACCTATGGGGTGCACCCTCTATTTTCTTGTCTGGAGCCTTCAACCATTTGCCAGGTGAGCAATTTCTCATAGCTCCCAGATTCTTCAGAACACGGGCCACTGTCCCCTGGGAGTGTCCTCCTAGACTGCTCTCTGCAGCACAAGGGGACACTTCCCTCCACAAGAGGCTGACCACGGTGAGCGCAGCAGGCTTATGCCCTTCAGGGAGCAGACGTCAGTCCTGGAGCCCTCACATCTGAGCTTGGGCCCCATGCCGCCTGTTGCCAAACCTCTCTGGGCCTCAACTCTCCCATCTGTCAAACGGGAGCTCCAGTCTTTCTTGTCCACTTCCGGGGGGTTGGGGATGGGGGTGACACTAGCCCTCTGTACACCTGTGAGCCGTTACTGACTTTATTATGATGGCCTTCTGCAGCAGCCCTGTCGCCTATTGATTGACTGAGGTTGAGTCCCAGTCTTTTAAGTTCCTGGACCCAATTCCAACGTGTGTGTGCCAGGGTGTACGTGGGGGCAGGTCAACTCAGTTCTCACACTATCTCCCTGGACATAAGATTAGATTCCATGAGTAAAGGGCTCAGTCCCATGAGACTGCCCTCCCCCCGCCCCCACTTCAGCCACCAATCCCAAGCTCTGACTGTTACCTGTGCTTCTGACCAACTGGCTATAAATCAGAGGTTCCCACGAGCCCCTCCTTGGGTTAGATCAGTTTGCAGAGTGGCTAACAGAACTCAAAGAAACATTTTACTTACTAGATCACCGGTTTATTATAAAAGGATATAACTCAGGAACAGCCAGATGGAAGAGATGCACAGGGCGAGGTAGGGGGGAAGGGGCTCGAAGCTTCAACGTTCTCTACACGCACCTCTCACCCCCAGTCTCCACGTGTTCACCAACCCAGAAGCACTGCAAACCCCATCTATATATTTGGGACTCACAGCTTTCAAAACTCTTGGAATTTCCTAAGTGTGGAGAGTGATAAAGTTGTCATATATACACTACCATGTATAAAATAGATAACTAATGAGAACCTACTGTATAGCACAGGGAACTCTACTCAGTGATCTGTGGTGACCTAAATGGGAAGGAAATCCAAAAAAGAGGGGATATATGTATATGTATAGCCGATTCACTTTGCTGTACAGCAGAAACTAACACAACAGTGCAAAGTAACTATGCTCGAATAAAAATTAATTTTTTAAACGTGCCTTTTGTTATGTTAATGAGGTGACTTTTGGAAAGCCAAATATATATGAGATGACCAAAAATATATATATATATATATTTTTTTTTTTTTTTCCTTACTAGATTACCAGTTTATTATAAAAGGATCTAACTCAGGAACAACCATATGGAAGAGATGCATAGGGCAAGGTATGGGGAAAGGGGTGCAAAGCTTCCATGCTGTCCCACCCGGCACCTCCCTGTGTACACCAATCCAGAAGCTCTCCAAACCCCATTCTTTTAATTTCACTGAAGCTTCGTTATGTAGACAGGATTAATTGATTCAACCTCAAGGCCCTCTCCCCTTCAAGGGGGTGGGGGGAGGGTGGAAGACACTGAAAGTCCCAATCCTCTAATTCTGGTTGGTTCCCCTGGCAACCAGCCCCTTCCTTAGAGGCTTTCCAAAAGTCACCTCATTAACACAAATTCAGGTGTGGTTGAAAGGGTTTTGTTATGAATATCAAAAGACACTCCTATCTGGAAATTCCACAGGTTTTAGAAGTTTTGTGCCAGGAATGAGAGACAAAGACCAAATATATATTTTATTACACCTATTCCCTAATACTAAATCTTACTGCTAATAAGGTAAGTACAAGTACAATTTTAAGGTAAGTACAAGTACAATTATAAAAATGGTAGTGCAATACCATTTTCACCTATCAAATTGGCCACATGGAAAGTCTGATATTACTCTGTGTTGGTGACGATACTGGGGAACAGGCAATCTCATACACTGCTAGTGCAAGTATGAAGGGCAGCATCTACTGAAATTTTCAATGTATATTTCCTTTGATCCAGCAAGTCCACTTCTGTGGGCAATTCAGAACCCTCTCTAGAATAAGGGTCAGCAAATTATTTACTTTTTTCCCAAAAAGGGAGAAAATAGTTTAAGCTTTGGGCCATGTGGGAGATGACCAAATATATATTTTTGGTCTGAATGACCAAATACGTATTTTTCTTCGTAAGTCGCAATATTGCACCCAGCTCAATAAAAATCTCCAAATGCTTTGCACATCAGCTGGCTTTGACAGGTCTTCACCTCTCCCCCCACTTGCTTCCTCTCTCCCTAAATCACGCTCTGAGTGTTTCTTGAAGAAACAGAAAAATCTTGGCTCCTCCAGCACATCGCCTCTCCGCTGTCCATATCTGTGGTTGCCTCACTGACCCAGGTTGGCCACATGTCCCTTGCCAGCCACCTTACAGCCTGGTGAGATCCTGGCCCTTCCAGATGGGCCTCTGGCCTAGGGATGAGCAATAATATTTCTCTCAAAAGCTAGCATCTACTGATCTGTAGTTGGGGGCTGCCTGGAGTGTTGTATTGAGAAGGATCCTGAGCTATGGCTGAACTAGCAAGAAAGTGTGTGGTGATCGACTAGCAATGTCTGCCATTGGCGCAGGAATGGTTAGGAGTGGTGCCTGTGCCAAGTATTTGCCGTTTCCAGCCTGGTGCTTCGCCTGCCACAGTGAGGCAAGAGGCTGGTCAGGCTTTTGCTGGGAGGCTCCCCTGATTGCTCCATCACAGGGCTGTCTTTCTACCCCTGCTCCCTTGCTACCTGGAGTTTTGCTGTCTAACACAGCAGCCACTAGCCACATGGGGCTATTTAAATTTAAATTAGCTAAAATTAAATGAAAACTTCAGGGGCTTCCCTGGTGGCACAGTGGTTAAGGATCCACCTGCCAAGGCAGGGGACACAGGTTTAAGCCCTGGTCCGGGAAGATCCCACGTGCCTCGGAGCAACTAAGCCCATGCACTACAACTACTGAGCCTGTGCGCTAGAGCTGGTGAGCCACAACTACTGAAGCCCGCGTGCCACAACTACTGAAGCCCGCACACCTAGAGCCGGTGCTCCCAACAAGAGAAGCCACCACAATGAGAAGCCCGTGCACCACAATGAAGAGTAGCCCCCGCTCACCGCAACTAGAGAAAGCCCACACGCAGCAACAGAGACCCAATGTGGCCAAAAATTAAAAAATAAATAAATTTATTAAAAACCAAACCAAACAAAAAAACCTTCAGCTTTTCAGTTGCACCGGGCACTTTCACATATTCCACACATGGCTAGTGGCTACCATACTGGACAGCAGAGATACAGAACATTTCCATTATCGAAGAAATTTCTGTTGGACAGAGCTAGACTAGATCAGGGTTTTCAGTAGGCGGTGACTGTGCTCACCCATGGACATTGCGCAATGCCTGAAGGCATTTTTGGTTGTCACAGCTGGAGACGGGCTGCTACTGGTATCTAGCAGGTAGAGGCCAGGGACGCTGCTAAACATCCTACAATGCTCTGGACAGTCCTCCCACCACAAAGAATTACTCAGTCCCAAATGTCAATAGTGGTGAGGTCAAGAAACCCTGGTCTAGAAGAATCATGTCAAGTAGAGAGGAGCGTTAAGGGGAAAAAAGGGCAAAATAATCTTGCTTCAAACAATAAATAGATGTGATATAGAAAGAATTGAGAAAATGAGTCAACCCACTGTTGACAGAAGAATAAGAGAAGTCATTCCTGGACCCATCGCCACTTAGTGGCTCTGTGACCCCAGGCAAGTCACTAACCCTCTCTGATTCTCTTTTCTCCTGGAGAAAACTGGAACAGTATGATGCCCCCTCCTGGACTGTCAATGGATTAAATGAGATAATTAGTTTGAATAGGCTTTGTTATCTGTCCCCGTGGAACAGTGTTGCATAATTGGTTATCTTAGCTCACGTTGTTTATTAGACCAGACTAAATAAACAAGTCTCTGGCAGCAAGGCACCTAGTCCCACTTTCATTTCACGCTGCATGACCTTGGGTCACTTAAGCCTCTGAACCTCACTTCCTGATCTGTAAAATGGGACTAATCACTCATGCCCAAGCTTACAGCAATATCCAGTGTGAAGCAGACATTTAATCCCAGTAAGCAACCATCTCTCCCTCTCAACTCGACAGCTAATCTGGTTGCCCTCCATGAAACTGAAACTCAAACCCCAGCTGGTACCCAAGAAACAGCTGAAAATGCACGCACACAATCTTTTATGGGCAGAGATGAATTCCCCTGGGACCCCGGACCTTGAAATCCCTGACTCCCTGAGCGTGAGTGCTGGCCGAGTATCTGGTAAATCCACCTCACCGATTCTCTAAGATCTTTCCTTTACTGCCAGAAACTGTACTTCTTCAAAGTATTTAAGTATCAGGGAGAAGCACAGTGTAGAACAGGAAAGGAAAATTACGGAGCTGGGTCAGTCATGACGGGGCCGGGGGAGGTGATTCAGGTGAAGCTGATGTTGGCTCTGGGTCCTTTAGAATGACTGGTGTACGCATGCGCGCGTGTGTGTGTGCGTGCATGTGTGTGTGCATGCGTGTGTGTGTGTGTGTGTGTGAGAGAGAGAGAGAGAGAGAGAGAGAGAGAGAGAGCGCGCGAGAGCGAGCGCGAAGGGAAGGGGAGAGACTGACTTCTGCCTTGATGGTTATGAGATATCGCAGCAGCTCTCATCCCAATGAGCTTGTTTGTGTAATAAAGTTCATTTTTGTTGAAACTAGAGCTGAGATTTAATCCTTTCGTTTGAGGCTTGGAGGATGATGGTGGAGAAGGTTTTGGGGGTGGGGGTAATAGGAAAAATTGGGTTATCATTCCTAAAATGGGGAGCCCCAGGCTGTCTCCTGAATGCCAAACTGGAAGGCAGGGGCTGTTCTAAGCCCAATGCCGTCACTGCAAATCTGTGTGTCCTTGGGCAAGTTGCTAACCCTCTCTGTGCCTCAGCTGCCCAATCTGTGAACGGGTGAGGCTGGATTTGACAGCACCCGGGGGGGGGGGCCTCCACTTGCCGACTTTCTCCATTTTTCAAATAATTAAATTTCACATAGCTTAAATATTAAGGATACCGTGAAAAGACATGGAGGAAACTTAAATGCATGTTACTAAATGAAAGGACCCATCTGTAAAGAGTATGTACTGTAGACTCCAACTATATAGCATTCTGGAAAAGGCAATACTGTGGAGACAGTAAAACAATCAGTGATTGCCGGGGGGTTGGGGGGAGAAGGGGATGAACAGGCAGAGCACAGAGGGTTTTTAGAGCAGTGAAACTACTCTATAGGATACCATAGTGATGGATACGTATCGTTATGCATTTTCCAAATCCACAGAATATACACCACCAAGAGTGAACCATCACAGGCACTATGCATTTGGTGATAATTACGTGTCAGTAAAGGTTCATCAGTTGTAATAAACATCCCACGCTGGTGGGGAATGTCACCACGGGGGAGGCTGTGAACGTGGGGACGGGGGTGTATGGGAATCTCTATACCTTCCCCTCAATTTTGCTGTGAATCTAAAACTGCTCTAAAAAATAAAAGTTATTAGTTAAAAACATTCAAGGATATGCCATATACCACAGTCGCCATACAGCGACTAACCACCTGCTTAAACCAGCCCATTCAGACGGTCGTTTGTATCTCCTACGTAAACCAGGAGCCGCTGAAGGGCTGTGTCAACAAGGCCTAGAAGGAACCTAGCCAGAGTTCCCAACCTTTTGGCCGTGCCGGGAGGTTCTCTCCTTTACTGCCAGAAACTGCACAGTAAAGTTTCTGTACAGCTGGGGGCTTCTCATCTCATCTCACAAAGCCCCCAGAAGCGCTTGGTCTTGCCCCTGGCTGAACACGGGCCTCATGAAATTTCGCAATAATCAGACCCTAACAGAGGACAGTGCGTGTTTTCCACGTCTGTGAGACCATGAGTTTTGACAAGGTGGGTGCTAAGCAGCGGCCCCCTGGGGGTTTGTCAGCTCCCACAGAGGAAAGGCGTTTCTCCAGCTTTGGTGGCCACCAGACGTGCCCATCAGGTTTGAAACCTGTGAATTTCCGGGCCCCTTCCCCCCAGGACCGTTCAGGAGTTCTGAGATGGTCCCGGGAATCTTCATGTTTAACACCCCCCTCCCCACCCCACCCCCGTGAGGCCGTTGGAGGTAGTCAACGACCCATCCTTGGAGAAACGCTGCCCTGGATGTTGAATCCTGGTTGCCATCTCCAGGATGGTCTCACCAAGGCCCTCAGGGTTTCGAAGGCGAAACTAAAGCTTAGATCCCGGAAGGGACTGCTCCGAGGTCGCAGAGTCAGCAGAGCCCAAACTTGGCTATTCAAGGTGACCGGGCCTATGTGCAGGTGCCACCAGACATCTGCGCTGGTGACACGCAGCCCCTCCAAAGTCAGGAGACCCTCCTCCTCCTCCTCCTCTGTCTCTCTCTGTGTGTCATTATTTTCTAGAACTCATCCACAGCCTAAACTACACAGCCCACCCTGGACGTCTCACCCAGATACAGGAGAGCCTGAGTCAGTAGCAAAGACAACCCTGAGGGAACCACGGTCCTGTCAGACACAGGAAGCCCCAGCGGGCCCCTCGGCCCCCCTGAGCTGGTTCACTGAGCGGGCCAGGCATCTGCTCGGCCGGCCGCAGAGTGAAAGCGGCAGTGCAGTTCTCCCGGCCCGGTGGCTCGAGGCCAGACTGGAACCGACTGGACTTTCCCCTCCCGGCCACCTCTACGGAGAAGCCTCACCGAGGCCGTGGCCCTGAGGCCTAACTCCAGGGAGGGAGCTCCATGTGAAGACACAGCCCCTCCCCACTGTGCCCACTGCCCACACCACTCACCGAGGCCTGTGCCACTTCTCCATTCAAAGAAATGCCCACAACGGGCGAGCCACAGAAAACACCTCCTCTCGGACAGAGGATCCCTGTGAATTCACTGGGCCACGTGAAACTCAAACCTCCGTCCACCAGCCCCTTCCCTGCCCCCCATGCTTATTTGGAATAAATGGAATAAAAAACCATTACAATCAAGGCTTAGACTCAACAGCGTTGGAAACGTGAAAGCGGAAGCGTTTGGCTTCCTCACCATCAACTGACACCCAGTTAAGCAGAAACCACTGGTAGCTGAGGGAAAATACGAACCCCTGCCGTCTGGCGGCTGAGATTCCAAAATGAAGGTTATCTCATGACTCTAAATATATTTAATAATTAGCAAACAGCTGGGGCCTGACCAGGGTGATCTTTAAAAGTATCCCCTCACCCCAGCGTTTGGTCATAAAATCCTTCCATGAAACACTCTTGTTTTCTAAGCAGGCAACCAGCCAAAGGGAAGAGGGCTCAGAGGCCGAAAGGCCCGAAATAGATGGCAAGACCAGCCCCCGAAGTACATTCTGGAAAATTATGCCTATCCGCTCACAAGGCGCACACCGTCAAACCCAGCCCGACGGTACCTCCTCCAGCCGGGGCTGAGGTCACAGGATCCACTCCCGTCCGAGGGGTCTCCCCAGGTCCCAGCGCAGGGACCCACCAGGCCAGGAGAGCAGGGACAGAGGAGAAATGGCAGCAGCTCCCCGCCCGACGCCGGCACTCATATCCCCTTCCCCGCCTGCACCTCCCCGCCCTCCCCCACGCCAATGTGATAGCAGCAGCTGAGTGGGCAAGTCATTTCTAAAATTAGCCGCTGAGCTCCAGGTCTGGACAGGAGGCAGCCGCCTGGGGTGGCCGCTGACCAGGCAGTCGGAGCGCATGGACGTATTTGGTGGTGCGGGACAGGGGCGGGGACAGCTCCCGACGCCGGCGCCTTCTCCCCCGCCCCCCACCCCGACCCCACCCCCACCCCGACCCCGGCCGGCGGCACAGCCATACTCCCGGCCCTGCTCCACGCTCCACGCAGATAACCGGAGGCCACAGCAGCTGGGTGCCCGGCTCCATGTCCCGGCTGGTCCCGGGAAGGAAATAGCTCGACCGAATGCCGGTGTCTCTCGGGGTAGGGAAGATGCAGCCGCTGTCGCTCACCCGGACACCAGCCTGAGGTCTTTAATGAACTCATGTCCTATTCTCGACAACCCTAGGAGATAGGGTTTTCCCCATTCCCATGTCGCAGATGGGGAAACGGCGGCACAGAAGAATGAACCGACTTACCCAAAGCAGTGGAGAGCCAGGAATTGAACCCACGTAGTTCTGACCCCAGAGGGCACAGTCTTAAACAGCAAACAGGTTGCTCTAAAAGAGTGCTCTGTCCACTGCCTGCGTTACCGACTTGGCTCCTTGGACTCTTTCATCAATAGGACCTGGTAAGAGGCCAGATGAGAGATTCAGGCAAGGCTTTATTGGGGCTTATGCTGCAGCACAAGGGAGAGGGAATAAGAAACAGGTGCATTTGCTCGCTCCCCAAGGAGGGCGGGCTGATTCCTTAAATGAGGTGAGGGTAGGGACAGATCAGTGGGTCGGGCAGGAGACGTAGCTTAGCTGCACTGCCCACCCGCTCGTGGTGCCGTGCCGTGTGCAGGGATCATGCGCGCTGCCGGCTTCTGCTCCCGGCACCTTAGAAATAGCAGTTGGTTTGCGGCCTTTCTGTATCTTATTGTTCCTAATTACGCCAACTGCGCATGCTTGCAGTTAAGGTTAGTCCCTTATAGTTCCTCTGTATTCTGTTGCTGCAGAAGACGTTTGTCCGGGTGCAAACACTCTGGTAAAGGGCCCCAGGTCTCGGCCAATCTCACCCGGAAGGAGAGAAGTAGGGGCTTCCATAGATTAAGTATATCGTGCAGGTCCACACAGCTAGCAAGGGGTAGAGTCAGGACTCAAATCCAGGTCCTCCTGACTCTGAAGCCCACGGTCATCAGAACATGACATGCTGCTTCTCTGAAGAATCATTTCAACCATCAGTACCTGTTGTAACTCTGCTGTCCCCATGGCTGACTGAGCAATAGTTTTCCAAAGGAAACTATTATTTTCTTCTGGCTGTTGACAATTAGCGTTTGACAGAAGTTCACAGAAACACAAAGTAAAGCCAGCTTTGGAAATGGCTGTCTATACAATCAACATGAGATGGAGGAGGGGCCCCAGGGGTCCCATGAAGGGTGGTGTGGGACATCTTAGGCTGCACCACTCAAAGAGCTTGAAGATGACAAGTCCCCTTGACCTATCTTCTCCATGTCATGCTGGATTATCTAACATTGAACCATGAACCCACCTCGTGCCACGTCCTGAAACTCATTTCATGGTGTTTTTCTGCCTCTTGTATGTTTTCATGGCTGTTGGTTTTAAATGGTGGGGTGGATCTCTGGGCCAGGGGCTGGGGGTCTTCATAAGCTGAGACCTACAGGGATGGTTAAGTTAACTTGGATCTGTCTGCCCTGAGGGCCCCTGGCAAGTCTGCTTTATTCCCCTGGTACCCGTGGTGATAGATTTTCACCACCCAGGACAGTCAAGTATTGCTCTGACTGTGCTGATTTAGGGAAGCCTCGTAAGCAACATTTTGTCACCTGGCTGAGCATTTATCTTTCTGTCTTGAGGGTCTGTTCCCTAGGTGTGGCAGGAAAGGACTAGAAAGTGAACTGGCCCTTCTGGTGCTTCCGGTGCAATGAGCATGGCATCATTGGTGCTATTCTTCTGGGTGTCCAGGTGGTCTAAGTGGCTGTAGGTCATCTTGGGCAAAGACTAAGGGAATTGTTACTGATCACATCTGCCCTGGGGTTGCTAGTCCTTCGTCCTGGACACCTGACCTCTCCTTCCTCAGGTAGTGAGTTCTGGGTCCACAAAATGGCCAAGGGATTGTGACGATTTATTGGGACAATTGACTTCAGTCACTTGATTATCCTTAATTTTCTTTTCTGAGTGGGACCCTTGTTGGCAGCTCAATGTCTTTTGCCCCTTGGGGTGCTATTCATCATCTCCATCTGTCCTTTGAGCTAGGAGCCCCCCGCGGCTCCCTGGACCTCACCACACACTAGGATGACTGCTTCCACCCAGCATCTGATGGTTAAGTGCTGTCATCAGCCTCTTTCATTTTGAGGCTCCTACCATCCTCACTGCCATCAGAGAGCTGTGTGTGTGTGTGATGATAAACTGGAGAATGGTCTCGTGTGTGTCTGTCCATTTGACAATCATGAGAATCCTCTCACGTGACCACTGCGGGGACCAGCGTTGTATGTCACGGTCCCCTCAGGGATAAAGGGGAACTGTCTGTCTCTTTAAGTGTCTGGTACACAGTAAGTGCTCAAAAAATACATACACAATGAATAATCAAATGCATGGAAACTGAGCTGGAGCAGGTGTCCCAGGATCTGGTCTCACATCATGCTTTCTCTAGATGTCTGTCCATCTCCCACCAGTCTGTGGTCTCCCATTCACCCAGCACAGGGCCAGGCACTGAGTAGGTGCTCATGGGATCTCTGGAGAACAAAGTAACCAATGAATAAAAGACTAGCCTGCGGTGCAGAAGTGGGAGAGACTCCTGTAGAGGAAACCCCCCGACACTTGCCCTCTGACTGAGGTACAGAGATAACATGTCAGCACAGAGCCTGGCTCAATCCTGACCCCGGGAAGGTGGCCTCACCTCATTGGGCCTCCAGACTCCCCTCTGTAAAATGGGGATCCTGATCCCACTGAACATTCCAGAGTGTGTGGCCCATGCTAGATACTCAGTGGATGTTTGTTGAGTGACTAAATGACCAAATGGAGATCTGTAAAAGCTTTTCCTACCATCGGAGCTGCCAGCAGAGGAGAGCCGCCCCTGAGCTTCTCAGTGGGCCTGATACGGGAGGAAAGGGATCATACCCAGTAGGTATCCAGAGTTTAGCGAACAGATGTTTTAAATTAAGGAGTGCCCTTGGCATCAACACCTATGGAAGAATAGAGCACTCTTCTTTCACTCAGTGTTACCTTTTGACATTGGTGCATGTAAATGTGGTTTATTTGGGTTTTTTATTTTGTGTGTGTTTTTTGTTTTTATTTTTAATGTGACTGTATCAAATATATATTACATGTAACCCATGCATATAAACTTAATCACTGAGCCTAACTAAAGTAGCACTTGTTTTTTATTGAAGTATTGTTGACTTACAATAGTATCTTAGTTTCAAGTGTACAACATAGTAATTCCAAGTCTTTATAGATTATACTCCATTTAAAGTTATACTGCAAAAGGTAAGCTTTTTCGATGGCAACTACAAAGGGCAAACGTATTTGCTAAGCTTCTGTAGCTAAGCCTCTGACTGTATGACCTTATTTTACATTGAGGGACCAAAATTTACACAAACAAATAGAATGTTCATAATTCTGTTCCTTTCTTTTTCCATTCCTCCTTGGTCATTTCAAGACAGAGAAGTGAAACCATCAAATCTGTTACATAGAAACAATGAGGCAGAAGTTAGGTTTAAAACAGGATCAAGCTAGTAGCCCCTGATGCATCTTCTTCCATCTTTCACTAATATACACATAAGAGGCAGAAAATTTTGAAAATTCCCAATGCAGAAAACTATGACTGACAGTCAGGTAGAGACATATTTTACTGGCTATCAAATCACCTGAAGACCTGGGCATTTTACCCACATACCAAAGTTAAAGAATAAGAATAAAAATGTAAAAAACATTCACTTGGGATATCCATAAGTTAGACAAAATGTCTCCTTGCCATGATTATCTGCTCTGTCTCCCATTTTGCCCGTTAGGGATCCATTAGTATGAGCCACTAAGTCAATTTCCCCTCATGGGCTTTATCGATTACGTGCCATGTCCAAAGCTGCCCACGTGAGCACAGAGTGAAGCTTCAGTGTTTTATCTGGTTAATCCGATCCCGGGAGATGACCAGCCTGAACAATTTGGACTGAAAACGTTTTTTCAATCTCCGGTACCCAACATGGTCAGAAAGTGGCCAGGAAAAGAAAGCCTCTTCTTCAGTTCAACACCTGGTTTCCACCCAGGTAAACCAGCAGGGGCTCCAGGGTTCAGGAAGGCACGGTTTAAGGGGGAGAGTGACACAGCAGTGATCCTTAAGGCAACGTGGGAGGAGCCCTGGGATGTGCGGGAGAGCATTTCCTTTTCACTCTACAAGTACAGCCAAAGTCCCTCACATTTACCCTTCATCGGAAACTTGGGTGTTTTCGGCTAGAATGATCCTTTAAGATCATCTAATTCAACTCCCTTAATTTAGGGATGAGAAAACAGAAAACCAAAGAAGTTGCCCAGTGACCTTGCTCGAAGCAGGGTCCCCAGGCTGCTCTCTCTCCTCCTGGGTGCCAAGGGGTGACTGGATTTCTGCAGCTCTCAGGAGTGATCCTTGGTTACGTATGGCATCAGACCAAGGGCCCTATCACGCGGCTGACCTCTGCCTACGATGCTGACTACGTGCTCCATAGCTGGGGCTCCTGTCAACTATTTTGTTAAGAGCTTTTCAAGTCGGCAAACACAAATACATTCCAGGGAAACTGGATGGCTCCGTGGACCGTGGACCAATCGTGATGTCCTTCTTTCCTGAACCAGCAAGGGACAGGAGGTGTTTCCACCTCAAGGACAGAGGTACCTACCCTACCCTCGACCTGTGGACCTACAAGCAGACAGTCCTGCCCAGGTAGCTGTGGCCCTGGGGCCACCACTTCCTTGGATTTCTGGTTTAAAGTGACATGTACCATGGGGTCTCTCCTGAAGTCTTCGTGGGAGTAGGGATGGAGAGTGAGAGGCCTTAACTTCTGGGAGGGATGCCAAAGTCACCCAGGGAGTACATGGGGGAGCCTGGCACAGCTCCTAGAAAAACTGGAGACGAGATGGACCTCCCGGCTTTCCCAGACTCTTTTCTGGCACCGTGTCTTCCACAAGCAGGTAGTCTCCCAAACCCTGAGGCTGAAGTTGGCTGTGCTCCAAGAATCCATGAAATCAGCAGAAATGCTTGTTGGCAGTTCCCTTCCTTTTTTCAAAAAAATAAATAAAATCAGCCTCTGCATGAATTTCTTCCGAAGTTAGGATTCTTACAAATGAGTCACCTCCTGATGACCTAACAGCTTGATAAAGAAATGTAGTTTTTAGCTGGGGGGGGGCGGGGAATAACACAGCAAAGTATGTCTCTTTGTACAGATCCTTTTTATTGAGGTTTACATAAGCCATTTATCAACACAGAAAACCAGCCCGACTGCCCCCCAAATAACCGTGAAAGATGGCGAAACTAACCGACGGTGACACACCACACACAGGGCAGGTGACCGCGGACTTGAACCAGCATCTTACGTGGGATACGATTTCAAACGTGCACTAGTAAACGCATACTAAGAGGCGACCGTAAACCTCCACTGGCAAAATCGATGGGAAAAGAGATAAAAACAGATGGTAATTTAATAGGTACAATATCTAGACTTACAATATCGAATTCACTGGCTTCACTTGCTATAGCAATGCATGAGAGAAAACAGATTTATTTCTTCAAGGGCATTACACTTGCCATGAACAGAGCAAATATGTGACTACGTGGATGGCTGCGCAGCTAGGGCAACAGGGAGAGAAAAACATCAACATGTGAGGAGGGACCCCCTCTCACAGGGACCAGTCTTCACTCTGTTTCACGGGGACCCTTTTAACCACAGACAAGCCCATTTCCCAAACCATTTTGAAACGGCAAGGGGGGAAGAGTCACATTCGAATGTGCTGCTCCCGCAAGTGCTGTTTTAAAACCCAGCGGGGCCATTTCTAAAGAATGTGGAGGAAGCAGCTTCCATTTAGTAGTTGATGAATCAGGCGCAACAGTCAAATCTAGAGGCAATGGCGAGACCGACTGGGGGGACTTGGCACGAGAAGAATCAGAAATGATGCTCTGCAGGTGAACTGCAGCTCCCGAAGGCTGACCACACAGAAACGATCGTATCTACCTGCCCCGCTCGCTGGGGCCCCTACACGACACGGTGAAATCTACTTCACGAGGGAAGGACGGCTATACACTTCCCTGAAATCCTTTTACGATGGAGCCAGGGTAGAATCAGGCATTCAAGGAACCTGTCAACAAGCAGGGGGCCTTCGGAAGAGGTAGATGAAAGCAGTTATTTCACCACAAGTTCACTGTCAGATGTTACCCCAAGAAGTGCGCTGGCCTCTCAGCACAGATCAGAGGGTTAAGCTATTGTTGAAAACAGTCCATGGCCGTGAGAAAGGATGTCCACCCCACATTGCTATATGCTTTGTCTCAATTTTATTTTGTGGAAAAAAAAAAAAAACCAGAAACAGAAAGGACTGCATTTCCTTAAATAACAAACTATACAAATAAAAAGGGGCAGAAGCGGTAAGCAACGTTTCTAATGAGAACTGAAGGATTCAATAAATAATATAAAAAGCTATTGTGCTAAAATAGAACTCTTGTTATATATATATATATATATATATATATATATATGTAGTTTGGCAATCTTTATGCTACCCAGAAAAAAGCCAAATCTATTATAATTTGTTAAAACATAACAATTTAACAATAGAACTAAAAAAAAAAAAAAAGGCCAGTGCTTAGCTTATAAACCACATAGAATATGTACATCATGGAATATAATCAACTAAGAAACAAGAAGTTGAATTTCAAGTCCTTTGGAATATGAATACACAATTAGAAATATTTCTCCATTCCCTACCCCTTACATGAGAGACATTTTATATTAGGACAAAATTAAAATCGGAAGCATAGTTACCAGTTTTTCAGAGATGATTCTGAGATTTGTTAGGTATAAGAGAGTTTACTATAAGAACGTGAGTCATTTAACTCTAAAATGCAGGGTTTTCCTATATGGTTTTGATGGAATGATACGTTAATCCATTTTCTGTAGTGTGTGCGTGCTTTTTTAAATAAAGGCAATTTAAAATTTGGGGTGCTACATTTATCAGTAAGTGCTAACCCAGCCAGGCCAGCGAAGTGGCCGGTCACTCACGCCTCCAGGCCTTTGAACGCTGCCAGAGCTGGGCATCCCTGTTACTCGGCTGTCAGAGAACAGCTCTCTTAGTCTTTGAGGATGAAGAAAATCTAAAGGCCATTATGACTCGAGGAAGCCAAGAAGTATCATTTTAGACTTCAACTTTCATTCTTCCCACAGTAAATTTTTCAAAATGTGGCCGGGATACAAAAAATTCATATTAACATGAATTTAAGTGATTAATTAATTAAAGCTTCTCAAGTTAACCTGATGTGGAAGGGAAAATCATGTTAGAGCTTTAGGAAGAAAAAATGTTTTGAAAAGTAAAGCTCACTCTGCTTGGCTCAAGCAGCAAGCCCAGTCCTGTTACTGTAGGGGAATTACGGTACCTTCAGTGGGTGTGCAGCAATGTCCCCACCTGACTGACAGGGTGACAGCAGCCCACACCCCACCTCTGGCCTTCTCCCCCTCCCCTGATTGGCTGCAAGGCACACACACCAAGATGGAGCATCAGCTCTGGGTCCCCTGTGCCTTCCCCAAGGGTGCCGGATGACAAGCAGGGACAACCAGCAACATCATTTCTACAGAAAGTCCTGGCGGAAAGCAAACAGCCTCTTACAAGTCCAGCAGCTCCATATTCAAAACTAAAACTAAAGTCTTAAAATAGTTACTATTCAACTCTTCTTGTTATAAGGGGAAAACCACCCCAAAGCACCAAGTTCAACTGGAATTTCCCTGGTGCTTTATGGTGTAAGGAGATTGGCTTTTCCCAGCGAATTAACTCCTTTTTTCCTTTGCCCCATCTCTACCAGGATCCTGCCTTCTGTGACACCCACTCCATCCACCTCCCAGCATTTGTCACAGATCCCAGTGAAGCCCAACTCCTCTCCGGGTACAAACAGCGCATCCATTCCCTGGGAGGGGAGGAGTTCCTTCCCCAAGCATCTCTGAACGACACAGATATGAGTCCCTGAATGAAACTGAGAAAAATTACATATAAATTAAATCACACAAGATAAGCCTTATCTTACACCAGCACACTGCAAATTTTTTAACATATTTACATCAAGCAAAAAAAGTCCAACTTTGAGAATTTTCTTTTCTTCTTGATAGGTTAACATTTTGAAACATCAGAAAAATCAATTCCACTGAAAAGTCAAATGTATTATTCGATTGGCCCAACTATAAATTCTGAATGAAATAAAAAATCATCAGAAAAAAACACACTTTGATCTTCTTGAGAGTTAAACCACATTGTCAATTGGTCAATGATATTTTTTAATGGCCAGTGTGAGCCTTCAAACAATTGTTTTTAGTATAGGTACAGCATATTTCAAAGCGCAAATCAAAGCTAACTCTTGCTTTGAACAGATGGTTGGTTGTGGTCATCGCTCTGTCTATTTGCTTTTCCAGCTTTGTTGCTTTCTTGAGCAGAACGCTTCCTTTCTTCAGCGAGCCTGGACATTTGCCCCTTCTCTTTACATATAGAATTTGAAATTGTCATGTCCGTGAATTGACCAATCAGAGGCACAGGAAGTGAAACATTCACATTAGCAGTGAAACAACAGCTGATTTCTAGCAGTTTTGCTGAAAAATTGTACTTAAACATGATAGAGAAGGAAAAACCATGAGCCCCCATGACATAAGGGAATAAATGCACCAAAGAGAATGTTTTAGGTTAAAAAAAATAACCTTGGATTCCCAAAAGTTTTAAATTCATTCCATATATGGTGTAGAGCAGCTTAATCTATTATTTTTAGGCTTTGCTTTAATGATTCCTTTGAATCATGAAATCAAGACACTACTAACATAATTTTACAAAAATATCAACTTCAGTGATTTTTTCTGACAATGTGAAAATATCCCAACCAAATAAATCTAAAATAATGATAATACTTGTGCTCAATTTTGCCCTTTTAACACTCCAAATGTAGGTAGGGTCAAATATTAAGACCTAAAACAGCCACGTATACCAAGACTTCTAAACCAACCGACTTCTTTGGCCACGGGAGCACCAGGTGCCGGCACAGAAGGGTTCCGGAAGCGCCTTCCATCTGGCAGCAGAAACACCCCCTCAGAAGGGCTGCAGGCACGAGTTCAGGAGGAAGACTGGCCTCTCCAGGGCTGCCAAACCCCAAACACACACAGGGACCTCCCCCTAAAAAGCCACTCCTCCTAAGTTCACAGAGCACTTTTAATAAATCACATCCACGTAATGCTCTTCTCAGCCCTGTCGTGACCCATCAAACGTGAGGGAGTGTAAACGTTCACTTGGAATAAATTTGAGGCGAGGCGAAAGGGCTCTCGGAATATTTCCAATTCATTTTTCTTTTGCGAAGAAAAGACAACCTTATGTTCTACTTCAGAGCTTAAATGATATTTTTCAGAGATGCGAATCGGCGTAGCTGGTGCCCTGGGTATGGAACGTGAGACGCTAAGCCCGGACCCTCAAGGAGTTCATGCACCTTCTCCACGTGAGGCTACATCTCTACCCTGTCCAGCAGAGGCAGGAGGCTCAGCGATTTCTAAACTGTAATTACCCATCTCTGAACCACAGGTGCTGAGCACATGTGATGCTGCGATGGAGCCAGTAACTAACTACAGTGGTGACAGTGACAGTCAACCACACCTGGGGAGATGCTCACTTGCCATGAACAGCTTTTCCATCTCTGGCGGCTTTTTTTTTACTTTTTTTTTTTAAAACACAATTTGAATACTGTTCTTCCCTTTTAAATCAGGAGAATCCATGCACATAGTAGCCCCCAGCTTCTATACTGGAAACAGCAGATAGTAGAACATGTATGCTAAATTCCAACTAGTAGTTGAGATAAATAGTGAACCTCAAAGTTTCTCTTCCAAGGTAACTCCTATGAAATAAAAGGCTCTTTCGGTAATTATCCTCCAAACTCTCAAGATATGGTTTCATTAAAAAGGACTCACTTTCCCAGTGAGTGCGGCACACAAATATAAACACAAAGATTCGGAACCACTAAAAATACTGAGGACAGGATGCAGATGATTACGATGTCAAGCTATTTATATTGTTAGTAGTCGACTCAGAACAATAAAATTGCACTAAGAAAGGACAAATATGTGGACTCTGAAAATTACTGTTATTATTTTTAGTCTGATGACACGGAGGACTTGGCTGGGAAACACACTGGTTCTTATAAACCAGCACTTATTTGGGACATGAAACGAACCACGGGGAGAGGAGGCCACTGGGATCAGGCCGTCGCTGTCACAGAACCCGCCAGGGCAGAGAATTATTCGCTAATGACAGGTGAACGACAATGCAAGTCAATATACACAGTTAACCCATTCTGACACATTCATCTTCAGCATTCTTTTTTCAATAAAATTCATTTTTAAATTATACTAAAAGGTAAAACAGAGTTTCCTTCCTTGACACATCCGTTACCCAGATGCTTCCTGAGGTCAGCCAGAGGGAACCAGAGTTGCTGTGTCTCACGACCGCTTCCAGTCCAAGCCCGAGACGGGCGCCCGCAGGCGGTCCTGTGCACCCAGGGGAAGTGCACCGACTTGATGGTTTGAAAATGGCTGTGTCACCGTGAGATGCAAACGCCACTGCCTCTCCTGCAGAGCCACCGTGAGCCTCCAACCATCTACCATCTGATGCCTTCGATGTTGAGTGGCTCCCACGCCCTTGGTCCCAGCTGCCTAAGCTCCCGGTCAGAGGCAGGCTGGTACCCGTGGGTGCGGCACCCACAGGGAGGGCCCAGATGCAGCCCTTTCAGAAAACCTCTGCAGCTTTCAAGCCCCGAGACAACGAGAGGCTGGTTCTCAAGGGCACAGAGGACACCCAGCTGGTCTGCCATCCTGCCAGGACTATGGAGCAAAGACATCTAAACCCAGCCCGGGCTGATTATGGACAGAGCGTGGCAACGGTGGGGCGACCTGAACGGCAGACTGTTCGATCTCATCTTGGCAAGCCTGAGATACATTTGATATCGGATGCAAAAAGTGACACAATCAGTAGGAATCATTTCAAGTTCTAGGTTCATCTGTAACCAAAAGAAGTGTGTGGCAAAGAAAGAGAACTTCGTTTCTTCAGTAGTTTCGAGGGCGGATGGATGCGATCGTGGCGGGAGACCCTCGGGAGGGGAGGAGGCGCCCCCAAGCCTGAGGGTGGTTGCCACTCCTAGTAGGAGCATCTCAGAGTCCTGGGCCCCCCCAGCCACGGAGCACCCCGGAGGTGAGCGACTCCATCTCTCATCCTCACACTTCTCCCAAAGGCTCCACTTTGCGGGTCGAGCAGCCCACGTGGACTTCCCGGAGGAGGTGCCGTCTCGTGGGACCCTCCTGTGCCAGGGGTCAGAGGCCATTGCTGTTCCTGTGGCAGAGGGGCGGCTTCGAGAGCTCCACGACGGCCGAGCGGGATTTGTTGAGGAACTTGGGGGCTCGACGTAACAGCCGCTGGGCCTCGGTGAATGTCTCCGTCAGCTCTTTCTTCCACTGCAAAAACTCTGGGTCACTCTGAAGGCAAACAGAAGAGGCGGAGGAGTTGGGATAGTGTCACTGGATTCGCCGACACACATGGATACCTCTGGCCAGTCCTTGGAACCCCCTTCCCCCCAGAGAAAGCACACCCCATGTCCCACCCCGCGGCCAGTGAGTAATGGGGGGCGGGTCACGCAGGAACTTCCTCCAGGGGCCCCTTGCCCAGAAGAGGGACCAAGCCCTTCAGAAGAGCCTCCTACAACCCCACAGGAGAAGTGCTGCCTTGACTTTGTTGAAAGATCACCTTTGATCTCTGATGTCTAAAATAACTCGAGTCTAGAAAATAATACACGAGGAGTTTTGACAAATTTCAGAAGCGTCTTCACATGTGCAATGACGTCATGAAGTAATTAATGTTTTTCCATCAACTACTAGTTTATCTCTCTAAATATGCTCTTTACAAGCACGTATACACACACACACACACACACACACACACACAGTAGAAAAGTGTTGAAGTCGTGAAGCAAACACGTCTTTGTATTTACTACTGCTTTATCTCTCTAAATACGCTCTTTTCTCATCCCCCCACCAAACATCCCCCCACACCCCAGGAGAAGTGTTCAGGAATTAAGCTCGGGGTACAATAGAACTTTGGGGAGAGAAAGATGGCATTTCCCCTGTTAAGAGTTACTTGGGGATCTTATGTTTATTTCAACACACAAACCTCAGCTTCAAACATGCTGAAAGATCAGATCAGATCTGGAAAATTGTGGAACAAATAAAATTCAAGGCTCCTATTAAATACTGGATGGTTTCCAGATAGGGTAATCACGTTATTTCCTGTCCTTCCTCCTGCCATTTTCTAAGAGACACTTCTTTTAAAATAACTGTTAATTTGCTGAGATCCTTGTATCTTCCAACTTTCTTGCTAAGTTCGTGAGTGATAAAGCATGGAGTAAGAAAATGTTTGATAACCAGGCAGGCACCTTTGTTGAATGTTTATATAATTGTTCTAACTTTCACCTCTGGAAAAAATACAAATAAACACTCACCTCACACTGCAAGACAAATTGCTTCCCTCCTTTTATCCTCAACAAAATGCACTTTTTGTCTTTAATCTGAGTTTCTTCCACAGACACGATCTGTTCCATTGTCAGTAAATTTTGCTGACCGTAAAAATAAAAGATGATAAGTTACTTCACATTATTGCATGACTTTTTAAATTAAGTTAATAAATAATACTGAACACTACCAGCTTAGAAAAAGTAAAGAAAAAATATCAGCATCTTTCTTTCTTTGATGATATTCTAGAAGTGGGGGGAAATGACTACAAAAGAAATGTACAAAAATTCAAAATGTAACATCTCAAAGAAAGCTGCAAAGAAAGGAACGTCTCTATAAGGCAGAAAGCAAGGCTGTTCCCTCGGCACAGTACTAACGTGGGGATGAGTGTGAATCACACGTACCGCTCCTGCATCACACACTTGCCTAGACATGATCAATCCTGCTATGAGGGAACAATGACGCCGCTACCTACAATCTACATGAGCGAGAGGTGTGTCGCTGGCTTTGAACCCAGCAGCCCAGTAAAAGTTCGGTCACGCTAGCTTGTAAGCAACTGATATTTTGATCACGTCGAAATGATGTTGTAAACACAGATGACGTCCTTAAACGACTGTCCTGCTGGGTCTACAGCATCACTGCTTCCGGTGAATGCTACCGTGTCTCTGAGCACCTTACCATTTTATGTTTTTTGGGATAAATACTCCAGGAATCCTAAATGAAAAACAACACCATCATAAACCCACGTTTTCTTTTTCCCTTACTTAAACTTACGAATCTACCCAGGCACGTTACGTAGCTTCGTGAATCACCGCTAAATGCTGACTCTCTTAAAACCAAGATAATTTATCATATCCAATGGTAAGCAAAAGAAGATTCTAGTTTTCAAATATCCTGAAAAGCGAGACAATTTCCTTTCAAAGTGTGCAACAGTGACTGACCAGTAGATAGCACAGTAAACGCATACTACGCCCAGGGCCACTCATCATCTGGAAATAAACGTTATATAATGATGTATGTATGAATTATAACTCAGGTGCTAGTAAGTATACGATAATGTAAAAAATACATATGTAATATTATACAAAATATAATTATCTTGTATTTATGTATCATCATATACACATGTTCTATGTAATATGTATATTTTATATTATACAATACTTAGCAGTACCTGAGTTATAATTCAGGACCCCCATAGAGTCTTATTAATCATAACTCAGATCCTAGATGTATGAATTTTTAGAAAATGACTTCTACGGCACTAGCAATAGTGAGAAGATCATGGTCATTTAGGAAGAATGTGGTCACACACAGTAGCAATCACTTGTAATTAAATGGCATCTTCACCAACAAGGATTTGCAAAACACATTCCAAAGTCAAACACACCAGATTTGGGCTCACCATTTTCCATGCTCTGGCCAGTAGAGAGCTATATTCTGATACAGGGGCCATATTCCAATACACCAACTATGTTTTTCACAGTTGGGACCACTGTCCTGCTTATGATGACCAACCATTCCCTCCCCAAGAGAACTCCTTCCACGGAGACAAGCCCTGGGCGCTCCACACAGCAGACGCTTAATAAATGCTGCCCCACTTGCTACGAGGGATGGTGCAGATGGGAAATTTCTCTTTTCTTGTTCACTAACATTAGCTCTCGAAAGGACCTTACAGGGTGGCTGTATCTTCCCATCTAATGCGATAAAGCCCACTTCCGATTTTCCAGCAAGGTGGAGACAACAGGAGGGGGGTCAGGTGCCCTGGCCTGGGTGCCAAGCTTCGCAGCCTGCACCGCAGATCTCGTCTTACTCAACTCTGACTCAGGGAGGCCTCGTAACGGAGACACGGGGCACAGGCAGACCCCAGTCGGAATCACTCCTCACCCACATCTGTCACTGGTGCCAGACCTTCCCTCTCTAAGCCCTGGTTCTCTCTTTATAATATAAGGCTTGGACCTCAAAGGTGGCTAAACAAATTAAAAGTGTGTGTGTGTGTGTGTGTGTGTGTGTGTGTGTGTGTGTGTGTGTGTCTGTGTGTGTGTCTGTGTGTGTGTCTGTGTGTCTACAGCACCAGGCCCGAGATAAATCTGCAACAATTGTAGTAGTCGTTATCATTTCTTCTTCTCCCATTTTATAGATGAGGAAACTGAGGCTCAGTCGACATAATGTGCTCCAAGTCCCAGAGACACAGAGCAGTGGATTTAAACACCTCTGACTCCAAAGTCCCAGTTTTTTCCCCTTCTTTGATCCACCTACCGCTCTCCAGCCCTCCTCAGACCTGCCTACTTCGACCTCCCTGGAAGGCACCTTCTGTTTTCAGGTAGCACCAAATCCTTCCTTGACTCAGAAGTTTAAAAGTTAATGTCTGAACAGGAAAATCTCATGTATACATGTTAAAAGAGATATGGGAGCTGGAGGGAGATTTGAGAAAACATGCAGGCAACGTGAAATCACCACGGAAACGAGTGCTCGGGAAGATGCCACAGACTTACTCGTGACTCGCCCTCTCCTCTCCATTCAAGTCTGTTTGGAAAGAGGTAAAAATATCGACGCTGCCACTGAGTCAGGAATGGGTTTCCCAGCTTCAGCATGTACCCGTGCATGATGCAGTCTCTTCCCAGAGCGTAATCTGAGGCACGGAACACAACGGTGAAATTTAGCACGGTCTGAAACAGAATGCCTATATGCTTCTCAGAAAAAAAGAATGACACACTTTTTAGAAAAAGAGCAAGTTTCTATAAAGACAGCACACTATAGAAATCATTATTTTAGTTTTAAACACATTAAAGAACAGGTCTCTTCATCTCTCTACTAACATATTAAATGGCTGTTTCTCAATATTCTGATAAACTCATGATGTTCCTCTGTTGCTTTGAGAGGGTCAAAGTTTGTTTGCTAAATATTTTTTCATTATGTAGGGTGATAACTGAGGAATAGAGAGTGATTAAACTCAAGCTATGCCCAAAGTACCTTTGCCTTTATATGGAATTGGGCTTCTCCCTTTAATGTTATTTTAAAAAAATAACAAGAGAGGGGATTTTCTTGTCCAAAGAAGCCAAAGTAACACAAGGGTCAAAAACTGGTCTTTCCTCCACTTAAGGTTATAATTATCCTTCATATATATGGTTATGTAGGGAGGCCAAGCTAATTCACATGCATGCTGAGTTCTGATTACATTTTTACAGCAAAGTATTGTCTCAAAAAACAAAAAAGGTCAATTTTAAGTGGCTTACTTTGCCTTCCTTAGAGGATTTGGTGATTTGCTAAAATCATTCATTCACTCACTCACTCATTCATTCAACTATGAAGAGAATGAATGCCTAGGTGCTGGGCATGTGCTAGGCATTCTGGACACAGCAGTGGATAAAAGAGACAAAAGTCCTCGCCTTCAGGGAGATTACATTCTAGTGGGAGATTCAGGTAATAAATAAGCAAAACCCATGTTGTGTCACTCGGACACAAGCAGGAAGGAAAAGAATGAAGGAGGGAGGGGCCTCGGGAGGGTCCGTGGTGATGGAGTGTGGTTCATGGAGTTGCCATTTTAATGGAAAAGGTGTCTGCATTTGTCAGGTACATTTAAAGTATACGTCTTATATTTTTACTTCTTCTGAGATCTTCAACCAAGATCTAGTTATTCCTAAATTACTTAATTACATGTGAGAATAATTCATTAATTTGCTAGATGTTCTAATTACAGCTCTAATTAAAAGCCTACATTTCAACAAGGTCATTAACATACATATTTTTTTCTGGGTCCAATTTGTCAAGATTCTAGTGACATCGTGGCTCTTCCTTGAGCAAACTACCGAGGCTATAATTCCTGTGTAAAATCTGTAACAGCAAACGTGGTCCAGAGTGATCTCAGTGGACCCGTTCTCTCAAGAACGGCTTAGAAATAAAGCCCCTTTCCCTGCAGAATGGAGGTGAACACAGTTAAAGGGCTGTCACGTTCCCTTGGTGCACTCAGGCGACTTTTAGGTAAGGAGTCATTCATCCAGGATGGTGGACACTTTTCTAAGCAAATGATAAATGCTACTGGGGGATGGTCGACAAGACCCAGGAATCCTGCACCAAGATACCCCCACCAAAGCAAATTGTTCACAGACTGAAATTGTTTCCGGTCATTCTTATTATACGTTAACCTCAGAAAGGTCTTTGCTTAGAAGTAAAACAAAAAGCTACCTTCATCACTAACCACAATAAGTTTAAATATCAAAAAGCCATAAAGTCTTAGAAAAATCAAGAGTGGCAATATCTGGTGAATCAAAGATGACTGATTTATTTAATACTGGATGTTATGTATTCTCCTTTGGAAATCCTAACAGGGCACTCAAATATGGCAAATGAAAATATGGCTTGGTGACTCTTTTTCTTTTTTTGGGGGGGAGGGATATTTGCTATATGGTAATGCAGGATTTTACTTATTCTGTCCATTAGTAACTACTATTTGATAACTTTTTTTTTTTGCGGTACGCGGGCCTCTCACTGTTGTGGCCTCTCCCATCGCGGAGCACAGGCTCCAGACGCGCAGGCTCAGTGGTCAGGGCTCACGGGCCCAGCCGCTCCGCGGCATGTGGGATCTCCCCAGACCGGGGCACGAACCCGTGTCCCCTGCATCGGCAGGCGGACTCTCAACCACTGCGCCACCAGGGAAGCCCCTTGATAACATTTATAATATTAATAGAACTTAATCTAAGAGAAGTTCAACTTCTTTTTTTTTTTTTTACATTTCAATACTGGATATTAATCAGAAAGATAGTCAAAATTACTATGGTCGAAATTTTTACATCAAAAATTTGTAATAAGCGTTTGGTATTAGTCTACGTACAGTTCAGTTTTTGGTGTAAAGTTCTTTGGCTGCAAGAAAGAACATTTGGTTTACTTCACTAATAGGAATATCTCTTAATGCTGGCACGGCTCCTTCTTGGTATTTCTTCTGCTGTTGGTTTTTGGCACAGTTATCTGTGATCGTATGAATGGAGTTGAGTGGAGAGGCACTCGTCATGTTTATTCCAAATGAGAGCACGTAACCAGTCACTACAGTAATGAGGAGGTACACAGGCAGTGCAACTAACTGCCCAGTATTTTTGAGGCCAATAGGTTAAGCCTAAGGAGTTTAGCCAAAATTCAGGAATAAAAGCCCACACAAGATACAGTATGAAGCCAAATTGGGAACTTAAGAAAAGAAGAAAGCCATAAGTCGCTCTTTCTGGCAATGGCGATGGTGAATTTTCCACCATTTTCCCCGTGGCTTTAGATAATCTCGGGTCCTTGACGCGCCCACTCGGCCCCTCCCCACAGTTCGGCCCTGGTGACTCTTTCATGCTGTTTATAATATAAATGTATGTATATACACTTATGTCTCTTGACAAGTAAACATGTAATACTAAGTTCCTCACCATACTTTGCGGGGCCCCGTGGAAAATGAAAATGCAGGCCGCTTGTTAAAAAATTATTAAGAATGTCAAGATGGTACCAGCAGAGCATTAACCTGGGTCGGCGGCCTGATGACACCACACAGGCCGGACACCCAGGAAGCTGGCCCTGTTGCTGACACCGCGATACTTAATCTTTAAGGAAGAAAACTTCCAAACTGGCCCCCAAACTCCAAGATAAGAAGGTGTATTGACAAAATACTGCTGACGACCTCCATACATATTATTTATATGTGGACTAAAGACTTTGAATTATCAAGTATATATTTATATATATGTAAAACAGAATCGCTTTGCTGTACACTTGAAACTAACACAACGTTGTAAATCAACTAAATTTCAATAAAAACTTTAAAAAAAATTAAAGACTTTGAAATATCATTTCACACAGATCTTTCCCAAGCCAGGTAAAACGAAAACAATTTATGGCATTTCCCCCACTCTACTGGAAAGTACTTTATGACCCAGATACTATTTTCAGCTTTACAAGAGATCTTGAAAATTCATTGCTTTAGAAACATCTTCAGACACACCAGCTATTTTACCTTCTTCGTGGCCAAGCTGCTTATTTTTAGCTCTCTTCCTGGCCTCGATTTTATCCGTGTCTGCATTTACTGCTTCATAAACAGTTTCCGCCACTTCCTGCTGCCAGCGCTCAGAGATCACCAGAGGGAAGTTCTTGTAGAGGTCTTGGTCGCAATCAAGAAGCTTATCATTTTAAGGAATCAAGATATGTATGATTTAACATGCTTACAAAGGCAACAGATTCAACAGTACCATAACTGCGTGTAGGAAGATACCTAGACAACAGCCTGTAACCATTAAGAGATATGTATGATTTAACATGCTTACAAAGGCAACAGATTCAACAGTACCATAACTGCGTGTAGGAAGATAACTAGACAACAGCCTGTAACCATTAAGAGACAATTTGTTACTTGTCATAAACCTCCACCAATGACAACCGAGTGACCAAGGCATATACTGTACAACACGGGGAAGATAGCCAGTATCTTACAATGACTGTAAATGGAGTATAACCTTTAAAAGTTGTTAATCACTATATTGTACACCTGTAAGTTATATAATATTGTACATCAGCTATACTTCAATAAAATCTTTTAAAAAGAAAGACACTCTAACAACCGGGACCCACACACGGCGATGTATTACGGGCACCTCACTCCCACCCCTGGGTCAGTCAGATGCAGCCCAATCTTCTACAGCATCTTCATGGCATTTTTGCCAATGAAAACTAACATATATAGGGTTTTCTTTAAAGGATGACAAGAATCTGGCAACAAAATAATTTCAATTATAGTGAGGATATTTTATCTGTGAAAACAGATCCCTATGGTTTTAGATACAGTTACAAGGGAGAAGCCAGGAGGGCTTTCTAACCACCCCCCCATTATTCTGTAAAGTGAGAAAAACTAAAAGGTCCACTAGGCCAAATTTACCATTTAGCCCATGAGCCTTCCAATGAGTCCCAGTTGAACAGTATGATCGTAAGTCTCGAGATACACGGAGACTTCAGGCAATGTGGCCTTTCAGAGGTGCTATAAGAAAAATTACACTTAACGATAGCATTTCTCTTCCAAACTATTACTCAAAATTCTTCATTCTTCTCCCTAAGTGAGCCTGTACTCTGAAAGCAAGCTAAGAAAATGGTTTTACAGATTTGAGTTACAGTTCTGTGGCAGAAAGACAAGCGATCCTACTGATAGGAAAAAATAGCCCTGTCTTTCAAAAGCAGGGACCTCTCTAGAAGCTTGACTCGTTCACTCCCTTGCCTGAGAGATAAGTACGGGAGAGAGGCAAGTTATTTAGAAGGAAAAGGGAGAAAGACCAAGGGTGAGGCTCCTGCCCACAGGCCTTGAGTGAGTCACTGAACCACTGGAGGAACCTGCATCCTGGTCCCAATCAGGATGCTCTCCACCCACCCTTACTGACTTGTTATCCTAACGTGCTGATTCTGAGATCAAAATGTGTACTGTGTTTCCCCTTTCAGCTTTCTTCAGACGCCCAAACCAAGCCTGGAGCTGAAACCTTTGTGTGTCCTGAGTGTGAACACGCTCATGCGTGTGTGTGTGTGTGTGTGTGTGTGTGTGTGTGTGTGCGGTGCAGTGCTAGAGCATCAAGGCCAGGAGAGCACCCTGCGATGAGGGACACTGGGGCAGATTCTGCAGAGTTGGGCAAAAGTGAAAACACCCTCCTTTCCAAAGTGGTTGCTCTGAAATGGACAACTCTGCTTTATACACAAATGGTTCCATCTCCTGTAAGGTCAGAGAGCCTTGGTCTTTATGACTCGGCCTATGTGAAAAATGAATAAAAGAAAGCTCTACATGAAGTGAGCTTTTTTTTTTTTCTCCTTAAAGAACAATGTATTATTTGGGCTGCATTTTAAGAGACACAGTCTTCTCAGCTCTGGTTCCGGAAGAAGCAAAACCACCACAACAGAAACTCCTAGTGTACGTGCCAGGAGGCTGACACAGGTGACCCACCCACAGAGAAGGCCTGGCAACGAAACCACTCACTTCACAGGCAAGCAAACCAATGCTCCTGAGGTTCCCTAAATGGCCCTGATTCCCTTAGGTAATAAGTGCAGATCTGAGGCCAGTGTGTCTGACTCCAAAGCCCAGAATACAGCTGACAAAATTGAAAGCGTGAAGACTCTCTTTTGAACAACAAAATTTTCACAGGCTCCCACGTGATATTCGTTTTCCTTTTAGTGCCCTTTGCTGGAGAGAGGTATGTCTGATGACAAAATTCTACTGTGACAGCAGTGATCCTTTTAGGTAACTCTGTAAAAGGACTATTCCCGAAGCTATAAGGTGGTCCTGTCTGTCCAGGCCACAGAAGATGCCGAGCGTCTGCACAGTGGTCACGCTGCTGTCCCCAGGGGAGCCACGGCTCAGACCAGGCCCTCTCCGCTGTGCTTCACCTGACCTTCCCCGCCACCCCCCATCCTGCCATCCTGGGAAACTGGCCACGTGAGCACCCCAATCACCTTTACAGCTGCCTGGTAGGAAAGACCAGGGGGGCTGACACAAGGCCATAAATGCAGGCAGCTGAGAAGACGCGGGCAGGGGAGCCTCTCAGAGGGAGAAGCCGAGAAAGTGGGGGCAGTGAGAACTTGACACGTAGTGACACGCTCTGACTGGGCATCCAAAAGAGGGTGACTTTCTCCCATGACTCACCACCTCTAATTATGCCCTGTCTACTTGGAAAATAATGATAGGCACCAAAGTCTGAAAAATGCAGAAGATGCTATATATATTAAAAAAAAAAACCAAACAAACGTGATTATTTCACTTTTGACTGACAAATGCAAAATGATTCACGCTGTTTGCTCTTTTCATCCTGACACAGAGAAACCAGGGTATTTGGGAGAACTAAGATGACTGGCTGTCTGGCATGAGGCCAAGTACGTTTGCCATCACCCGGCTGTATTTCCCTGCTTCATAACACGTCTGAGTTTTCTATCAACCACCAATCTATCCAAATCAATAAGAATGTGACCATTTTGCAGTTTATCAAACGTAAAATAGGTAGTCCAAAGAAAGCTGTCGTGGTCTCTAATTCAGGTCTTGACCTCTTCTACATTCGTAAAATATATGGCTATTCATCTGTAAGTTACAGTCCACAAACAGGCCAGTACTAAGTCAATCATGAAGCCTGATTTCCAATTAAAAAATCCCCCACCCTCCAGAAAAAAACAAAACAAAACCTGAAAGCAAGCATCGCCGGTGTACCTTGATGCCTTTGGTATCCTCTTCATCAAATGAGCCGATGTCAAAGGCGTCGGCTGCATTGACTTCCCCCCGGGGAGGGATCAAGGGTGGAGGGTACTGGAAGAGCCAGAGAAGAAAGGTTCAGCTACTAGGTGACTCAGGGCCCGGTCCCAACCTGCTATTCTATAAAGAGATCTCAGTGCGACACATCAAGGTGTCACAGTCCGTGCAGGGCTCATTCAAGCTCACACGAACCACAGTGCACAGTTCACAATGCCCCCAAAGGAGATGCAGCCCCACGACCCAGTTTGCTAGAAGCTTAACGCCTGCAATGGGGCAGGGTGGGGTGCCCCGCACCCACAAACGTCCCGAGGCCAATGCTGGCTGAACCAGAGCCCGAACTCTATTCCTAATTAGGCAGGACTAACAGAGCATCATCCCTCAACGGTCTGAGCTGATGCAAAGATGAGTCCAAAGATGATCATCAACACTGAGAAAAAACAACAACTTGAATTTGGGGTGTTTTCCTGAATCAATGAGAATATTAAAAAGTAGCTTAAAATAAGCCAAGGGGATTATGCTACTATACAATCATGCTAATTCTTAAATTATGTGGTGCTGGGCTCAAAAGTATCTAAGTGTATGACAAACGTTTCTCGTACATTTTTACATATAAACAAAGAGGGAGAAGTTGTTCCAAAGGGAATGAGCCACAAGGCAGCACGTGGATAGGAGAGCAAGAAGCAGGGCTGTGGATGGAGAGCTGGGGCGGACCCGGGAGACAGAGCCAGGACGTAGAGATGCATACAGAGATGCAGATGGAGAGCACAGTCGGGGTGGTACCCGGGGTGGGGTCCCAGCAGGAGTACCTTCTGCAGGTAGACTTGCTGCCAGTCGATGCCTCTGAAGAAGCTGTGCGTTTTTAGCTCCTGTGCACTGCGGGAGACAGGGAGTCACAGCAGTGGTAAGTAAATATGCAGTCGGAAATCTAAGAAGCGCTTTGCAAACATTATCTCCTATTGCAGAGCACACAGGGACAACTGTTTCCAGCTCTTTAAGAAGCAAGTAAAATATGCTTTCTTCGAAGCAATCCAAGAAACACTGTGATGTTTAGAAATACTGCCCACTGAGCCTAGGATTATGGTCCATGGGATACTTCACTGGGGACGCTTATCCCAGCCTGAGATAACCTAGGGGTTTTCACAGATTATATCTATATCTGATTCTGTAATCATGAGAACAAATTTAACTAAGAACTAAATTAGAGATCCACACATTAAAGAGATTGACAGCAAATGTCTACACGTCCTCACAGATCAGATGGCAGGGATATGAAGCACCAAATATTAATTTTGAGGCAAACTAGAAATCTAGCAGAACAGTGCATGCCAAACCCCTCCCTAAACTGAAGAAACAGTCTTTCCCAAAGATCCCTGCTACAGTTCAGTTCACATGGAACAGAAGAAGTTGCAGACTCTGAGGGAAACACGTGGGTCAATATACATATAGTTCCCATGTGATTCCCTCCGACCCCCTCTAACGGAAATGGAAGATTCTCAATGTATTGAAAGGAACTGTTCTGCTTTCCAGGTGAAGACGCTGAAAGGCAGAAGCAACGGCCTACCCGCGTCCGTGGCAGCCGAGTCGCTTACTAACGTCTCGCTGGAGCAAGCTTTCCAGAAGGGACTTCAGCTCAGGGGAGAAGATGTCTGGAAGTTCCACATTCTGGGGGTGGGGGGCGGGGGGAGAATATGATCTCAAAAATGCATCCAGGGAAACAGTGCCCTCACCCCCGACCAGATTTGAAGGCCATTTCTTGCATAAGGATAGTGTTACCAAAAAAAAAAATTGCAGATTCATTGCCAACTAACATTGACCCTAAAGAAACACAGAACAGTTGCTCATCTTCAGAGTCAATCGACAGGCTGGAGCCAGAAGAATCAGGTCTCCTCGCTCTTCTGCATCCCAGTCATTTTTCCTTTCGTTTGATTTCTTTGGTTTTGTTCTTGCTTTTCTACATCTTGCTCTTACTGATTGTTAGCAAAGCCTGATATCTGCCTTAGCATCTATTTCCAGTGTTTTAAGAAAGCTTTTTTTTTTTTTATACTGGTTGTGATGGAATGAAACATGAAAATTATAATGCAAAAAAAAAATAGTTTTTGACCTCCTTACCATGGTGAGTGTCATTCGGTCTATCTCATGCTTATCTTTGGTTTTATGTTGTCTGAAAGGGCTGTGACTGTAGAAATAAAGAAAATTCCATCACTAGATGGTTTCAGGTTAACAGCAAACATTGTTGACTAATATTTGGGCAAGGTATTACGTTCTGTCACTGCTCATTTGAAACTGCAGAAATACAAAAGCCATAAACATATAAGCATTTCCAGAGAAAAACTGATGATCAATTGACAATCAGATATATTAGGTCCTGAAGGAGCAAAGGCTTATGTTTACTTCAACTCCTGAGCTTCACGTCAATGCAGTCATGGTATCAAAATATACTTTAGCAAATATATTCCAAGTGCTAATTTAAAATATCACTTGGGAAAAAAATTAGCAAACAGGTATTTATGAAAATGAAAGTCACACACATGGCATTTGTCACATTACTGTTTGAGATAATGGTAACTTTCATACTTTTTTTTTTTTTTTTTAGAATGGGTATTAGTTCCTCGTACAATGCAAAGAACTGCAGTCAAATCAAAACACGTCCAAGATGAACACACTTCCCCCCTAGAATCCAGTAATTTTAAGCACTACATTCCTTTGAGGATAAGAGATATAAACTAACCCTGTGCTCCCAGACCCACCAGAGTTCTGAGAACTGCTCCCTCATGTCCTACTTACAAACAGCCCCAGACTTAAGAGTCAGAAACCCTGGGTTCACGCTGTGACTTGGCTGTTTGCCGGCTGTGAACCAGTCATGGAAACCACCAGTCTCAGTCTCTCTTCATCTGCAAACGGCATAATGCAATATCCGTCACCAAAACGGTGACGGGAACGAATAAAATAATGTACATGCTAGTAGCCGAGACAATGGCAGTATACGGTGGGTATCTGATACACATCTGTGAAATTAATAAGGATGAGTCTAACTTCACAAAATGAATGTCTGCTTGATCAACTATGTAAAGAAATTATTCTTACTCTTGATTACATTTTTAAAATGCTGAATGAGCTGGCTTTTAAAGTTAACCTTAGATATCACTTATATATGGAATCTAAAATATGACACAAATGAACTTATCTACGAAACAAAAACAGACTTACAGACATAGAGAACAGATTAGTGGTTGTCAATGGCGGGGGTGGGGGTGAGGAATGGATTGGGAGTTTGGGATTCGCAGATGCAAACTATTATATACAGGATGGATAAACAACAGGTTCCTACTGTATAGCACAGGGAATTATAGTCAATATCCTATGATAAACCATAATGGAATAGAATGTGAAGAAGATGTATATATATATATATCTATATATACATACATATATATATAACTGAATCACTTGGCTGTACACTAAAAACACAACATTGTAAATCAACTATATTTCAATAAAATAAATTTAAAAAAACAAAGATACTCTTAGCATTAAAAGAGACTAGTAAACATGCAAACTAGAAAACCCTGGCCTTATTTATTTTGAAAATTAAAGAAGCGATATGATTGAGATTTCTGATGGTAAGACATGCCTGTAAAATGATCAACTCTGTAGATTTAATTATAAGGCATATATAACATAATCTGAGGCAAGATATTATATAAAATAGTTAACTCTATAAAATGGATAAGGATGTTGAGCACATAAATCAATGTGATTTAGAAAAAAGAGCTAAAACGTCCACCCACTCTTGCTACTGAATAAGTTAAACTATGATGATGATTCCACTTCAGAGTATTTATTTAAATATTTCAATTTTCACTTTGCACAAGAGAGGGCACTCTAACGCTTGCTTTCTTTCATATGCAGTGAAAAACACAGTAATTTCCATCTCTTGAAAGCATTAATTTGGAAAAAAAAATCTAAACAAGGTAAATTAGTACCAAGCAAACATACGCCAATCTTTAAAACAGATTTTGATTGGAAATAGTCTTTGCATCCTAATTGTTTCCAAGGAGAAAAATGTAAAATTACTGCATTTAAAAAGCAAATGGGATAGAATAACAAACTATATCTGTTGTTTATGAGATACTATAATTTTTAAAAACTTGACTTGGATCATTCTGTATGCAAAATACACAGAGATATTAACATGTTCATGGTTCAAGAGAAAAGGAATATAGGTTTATTAAATCTTACTACAACTTCAGTCTCTCTTCATGACACAACTGCTCCTACCCCCCAGAGTTCCTTAACGTATAAAAGGGGATTGTGTGAAGGTCTCCTGTGTTTCGGCAAATCCATCTGCTTTGGCTCCTGTGTGCAAAGCCGGAGGACCCCTTCCTGCTCTCAACCCTCATGTGCTTGCCTGCATCTGATGCTGGAAGCAGAGGGCTGTGCCCAGACACTTGGAGAGAAGGACGACTGTGTTCTGACAGAGATGCTCCGTGCTAAATTTAAAAACTCTTTCATGTGACCAGAGGGAGGGCTTTGCGAGGGGACGGGAGTTAAAGTTAGCGGTGCCAAAAACATTACCGGCACACGGGCCCGATCGTTACAAATCCCATTTGATAAATATAGCTCTGCCACGTCTGACTCAATAAGAAACAATCGGAAATGCTTGTCGGATCTTCGGTTCTGGACTGTTGTGCTGAGAAAGTCTGGTCTTTCAAGCCCTGAGGCGCATCTGTTTCCAATGTCTTCTTGATTATTCTTTGTGAACAAAACCCAAGATTCTGTTTCTATTTTGGAAAATGTTAAAGAAAACCTCCTATAGTAATGATCTCCATTCTGAGGGAGGCACGTGGTGCTCGCAGATCCTGTGTGATCACAGCTGCTCCCCGACGCAGCCGCTTTAAATAGGAGACAGTAACGGGCCTGTCAACAACTTATGACGTGGGCCAAGCTCTTCCAACAGCACATGCAACACTCCGGCTGCATCGGGGAACGTTATGGGAATAGAATTCACATGTACAGTGGTCAGATGTGGCTTTTGAATAACAGAGAGAGTGGGAGAGCCGAAAATTTCCCCCCAAACGAGTTGGGAAATCGTTCAAGTCATGCTAAATGATGGGGAAACACACACACACACACACACACACACACACACACACACACACGCACGATACATCATTCACAGTGAAAAGATGAGCTCAGAAACAATCCATTTATAAATACAAGTGACTACAAATCTTTACGTCAAAAATTAATTTTAGGGCTTCCCTGGTGGCGCAGTGGTTGAGAGTCCACCTGCCGATGCAGGGGACACGGGTTCGTGTCCCGGTCCGGGAAGATCCCACATGCCGCGGAGCAGCTGGGCCCGTGAGCCATGGCTGCTGAGCCTGCATGTCTGGAGCCTGTGCTCCACAGCGGGAGAGGCCATAGCGGTGACAGGCCCGCGTTATCGCAAAAAAAAAAAAAAAAAAAAAAAAAATTTAGAATACCAAAAAGATTGCATGTCACATCAAATGTGAGTTTTGAACCTAAGTCAATAGCTACCGAAGTATTTATAAACATTCCTGTTTTTCCCTATGGGAACCAACTCAGCAACCTCAGGCAGAGCTCAGTTCTCGCCAGACCACCACCTGGGCTCTGTCCTTGTGTCTGACAATCAATGGCTACAAGTTTAAGATCAAGGCTACTGTCACGTCAATTCTTTCCCTTCACAGAGAGCTGAACTCTAGATTGAGGATCATGACGGTGACTCCGCACATGTGCAATATGGACACCTCTTTATACACAGATGCTCTTCAGGGTCTGACAGTCAGCTGAAGTGGAAGCAGTGACCCCCACCCAACATACAGCCCTGAGCGGATGGGTCCATCACTGAGTCCAGGGATGCAAACACGTTCTCGGGCCTCGACAGCTTCCTTACATCCAGGTTCCTGTCCCTTGCACCCTGTGGGATCCTTCTAGGGTGTCACAACAGAACTAGGGGTTCAGACAAGTGTTTCAGCGGAAGCAATGGGGCACACTGGTCAGTGTGAGCAGTATCTGATCAGAGAAAACAGAAGCGAAAAAAAGACCCTTGGTGACCACTGGTCACCCTCACTGCGCAGATGTGGGGAGGAGGGGAAGAGACTTGCTCTGGAGCAGTTTCTCATCCTCAGCTGTGTGATCCTTTGTTGGAGCAGCGGGGGCCGCCCTGTGCACTGTACGATGCTTAGCGGCAACCCTGGCCTCGACCCGCTAGATGCCAAGTTGTGACAACCAAAAATGTCCCCGGGCATTGCCAAGCACTCCTGGGGTTGAGGACGAGCGCTGGGGAGTGGCTGGCATGGAGTCTGGTTCATCCCATGAGGACTGATGCCGCGGCCGCCCCATGAGAGCACCAGGATACCGGGGGACAGACTGCCTGTGAAGCCCGCACCCGGGAGGCTGCGTTGGCCGCGCTCTCCTCCCACCCCCTCCTGAGTTACCTGTTTCAGTTCCTTAGGCCCCTCGTGTCTGAGAAAAGACAGCTACTCGGGCTCCCTCTGTACAGTGTGTAAGAACTGAATAGGATGCTTCTGTACGCCTGGATGGAACCTTCTTACCCCTCGTTTAAGCTGAGGGGACGAAGGCTCCATCGCCTCCAGATCTCACCATGATGCTTTGCTCCTGAAGGGCCCTCAATAAACATCAGCTTAATATGAACCACTGATACTTTATACCCATTGACGCTGGTAGTGATATGACCATCCTCCCAATCACCTTGAATCTAAACTCCTCTCTGTCCATAGCCAAGCATCCACTGAAAAAACAAAAACCACTACGGACTGTAAGAACGATATTGTTAAGTCATTTGTGGCCTTTCTGATCCCAGTACCACAGCACTACTCAAGCCTTTGCCTGGGTTCTCAGACATGCCTCCCACCAGCATCCTCTTACTGAAGAGCAACCCAACCTTTGCTTAAAAGATGCTTCCTTTCTCTGTCCCTCCTTTGCTTAAAAGCCCTCAGTCTCTGGGGCCTTAAGAACAAAGCCCCACCTGCACAGCATGGAATTCTAGGTGGACCCCGGCCCTGCCCCAATTTTCTCCATCTTCTCACTCAGCACACCTTCCCCACGACCAACAGCTGACCCCCCCACCTCACTCACAGGCTGTTGATGGGGAAAGACCACCTGCACCTGCTCCATACCGTCCCCTCCCCGTCGTCTGCTTCCGCTCCAGGTCTTCATCCTGTCATCCTGTCTGTGAGAGAACACTTCCCATACCAACTCTTACGTGAAGTTGTCAAGTCAGCCCTATGCTTCCAGGTTAGACCTGGTGATCCCATTTCTGCTCTCCCAGCACAGCCCATACAGCTCACGATTTTGTATGTGTGTGTACCTATCTACTCTCCTCCGAGTTCCTCCAGGACTGTGTGTGGCTCCCTCCCTCCCTCCCTCCCTCCCCCACAGCATCAAGCACAGGCTCTTGTATACTGCAGGTACTCAATAAATGCTCACCGAATGGTATTTAAATCACTTAAGTGAAAAATTGTTTCCCTGCTCTTTGGTTTCAGTGCTCTCTCCATTCCTGGGATTGCCTTTTGAACAGGTATTAGAAAGAATGGCAGACGATCATGCATCTTTGTAGGGAAGATTCGTCTATTCTCTTTGTCAGGCATTGGAAGGATTCTTGCCATTTTCAGGCTCAGCGGATGGTCACCAGGCAGTGACGGGGAGCTGGCTATCTGTGAGGCGGGACAGGCCTTCACAGGGCAGCTCAAATGCTGAACGGACATTCTTGCGTCAAACTGAAGTCTTTTCTCTCCTGAAAATGCTCACTGTCTAGAGCTGTGCAGATGAGTATGCCTCCTTCAATGAGATGGGCCTTCCGACAGCTGGAGCCAACAGGATGGCTGCCTGAAGCACCGTACCCAGCTCTCTGAACCTGTCCATATGAGCCACGATTTCTAGCTGTCACCATTCTCATCTCTTCTTATCCATCCATCCCATCCCATCCCCATGACCATCCTCTGGATGTCTTCCTGTTGGCCAAGATTCCTCTCAATAGGGGTCACATCAAACATAATGCTTCAATCAAGCCTGATCAAGGATGTCATAAAAGAAGTACCACCTTCCAATGCAGTCCTCCAAACCTGAACCATGACCAAGTAAGACGGAACTGGCTTTATCAGCTACAAATCACACTGCTGGCATAGAGACAACGATCAAGCCAATTTTCAGATAAAATAGTGGTATATGCCAGATGATCCCTAGACTACACAGATGGACATTATCATAAACAGACAGAATAACAATATTAAACAAAAATCAATAAACAAAGCCCTAAATGCAAGACTTTGCAAGTTTCCCTGCCACATTCTACAACTGACTTTTGAATCTTGAGTTAATGCATTCAGCTTTTGCTGTTGTGCAGAGTTTTTCTTAAATCATCTCGTGACTCTCTAAGTGTGGATTCTAATCTCCGACCCCTTCTTCAGCGGAGACCTCAGTGAATGAAGATGGTGTGTCCGGATGCACTTACCATGCATGCAGGGACTCCCGCTGGCTGGAGAAACATCTCGGGTGGGAAGTGGTTTTCTCTGATTTGCTTTGCAGAAACTCTCTAATTAGGTCAGCTAGTCTGATGACATGAATTAAGGCCATCCAGGCTCCACAAACATGATAATTCAATTAAGGACCAACAGGACCTGACTCTGAGCAATAATACAATTTTAGTTCCCAAGTGAATGCGATGAGCAGAGAACAACTAGATTATCCAGGTCCTGGGGAAGCAGCCGGGGTGCTTGGAACCTAGTTTGGGGGGAAGACAGGGAATCCAGCCTCTTTTCAGATTGTGCTAAAGGTAATAAGAAGATGCAGCGATGCTCAATAAGGCTTTCTGAGGGAAACATGGCAAGTTTAGCAAACTACCAGGCCTGTGTGTTCATAGAAGCAACGTTACAGGGAGAACCCTGACTAGGAAATTTTAATGTAAACTACTTTTTGTATCTCTGTGAATGGAGAATAATCAAAAACATATCTTAAACAATTCAGCGCTCTGTTAAAATTGGCTAAAGACTCTTAAAATTAATGGAAATATTAACATAATTTGTAAACATTCAATATGAGAACATATTTGGAGAGCGCTTTCATTCCATCCTTTCCGCTTGTATTTCATCGTCCCTGGTAGATTAGAACTAAGGGTCAAGTATAACAAATGAAAAACAGAGAATTACACAATTTCATTTTTGTGTTTTTTGAAACCTACAAATTCCAGCATGTTCACAGATGCACACTTTTAAAACAGATTCTCTTGGGTGTTCATCCTTTTGTGTAAAAAATGCTTTAACCTCACAAGACAGTCATGAGTAATTAATTCCAGGGAAAAGAAATGCTCCTACCCTCTTCGATTACCTACATTTAAAAATAACACTTATTCCCAAAATAAGACATCAATGGAAATATTCCAACAAAGTCTTGTTTCAGGTCTAAACGTGTTGGCATACCTTCCTGGTATGGAACAAAAATACCAAAAGCTTATGGGAAAGAAACTCTCACTTTTACGGGCAGAAAGAGCTGTGGGCATCGCCTGGATCAGTGTGTGGCTTAAAGATCACTGTGTGATCTAAAACGATATCAGCACCTAATAACATGTAAATATTTTGGATTTTGATCCAAGTGCATGCCATGGTGATGGTACTAAGAGGACACATTTCACTCACCCTCTCAGAAGTTTGAAAAGCATACAACCCAGGGAGAACCAGTCAGCACTGCTGTCGTACGCAGTCCCTTTCTGCAGGACCTCGGGAGCCATGTACCCGTGGGTGCCCCTAGGGAGAAGAAAGGGTATGTGCGGTTATCAGTGCTTGCAGACCTTATAAAATATTCCCAGCTCATCAAGAGGTCTGAGCATCATTCATCAATGTCGGCAACTATGAACAAGGGGGAGGGGACGACAGTGCTTCCACCAAATATGATTCAGCAAACACCCAGTGGGAAAACGACCTTTCCTGTCTTCATTAGGATAGAACTGAATACAAATAAACTACCATATGAAATGAATGTGAACAGTGCGCGCACTCCACGGTCTCGGCGGTGAACTGTGAATCTCGGGAGTCCTTCCTCACTACAGCCAGGAGAAGCCAAGGGCAGGCCCGTTTGAGGGCTCTCCTGAGGAGATGTGTGGGGCCGGGGAAGGGAGCGGGGGGAGGGGGTGGTGAACAGTGACCACACCGTAGCGCTAGAGACCTGGAAGGGATGGGCACGGGCGTCCCCGTGTGGCGCCACCCTCCCGTGCTGAGGACCAGGGCTCGCACACATGCCCATCGTATCTCCCACCCTTCCACGGTCACGATGGTCTCCAAGGCAGGGCGGGCGTGGGGGGACAAGCCGACAGGTGCAGAGACGGAGAAATCAAGTATCCGGTTTAAAGAGCTGCTGACAGCCCAAAGGACTCAGCCAAGCAAATGTGCAGGCGACTTGCAGGAAGCTGAGAAAAATCACCTGGGAGGACAACCATTTATATATAATATGTGTCATCTGCGACTCAAAGTCCTTTCCCATTCTGCGACTCCCCACCCCTCCTTAAAGATCTGAGCACGCACTGTTCCAAGCGTGCAAGAGAGGGCTCGTGGGGAACTTTCAAAGACGTGGCCTGAAAGGGCCCCGAAAAAGCCTTTAACTGTAGCTCTGTTCCCATCCTCCATTGATTTTCTTCACTGATAGAATGGGTGATAAAATGACACCTTCATCCCACAGGGGTGCCGTGAGGATCACACGTATGTAATGGGCTTAGGGTAGTGCTGGCTCTTAAAAAGAACTCAACTTACGTTAGGGATTTTATTCTCTATCCTTATGTTATTATAATCCTTTTTAACTTATGCTCGGAAACAGTGAGAATCTGCTCCGAGAAGTGATCCTGGCTCAGCACTGGGCCCGATACCCTCTCTGCCTCCGAGTTCTATCTTGAAAGACTTTTCTCCAACAGTGAAAACGGGCACTGGTCCATCCCTCAGCAAAGCTCCGCCATCCAGAAACCAAAGTCTGACAGCGTGAGGTCAGCAAGCCACGCTGTGAGAGTCAGGGATTTCCTCAAGGGGCCTCCAAGCCATTTTCTGGGGAGGTTTAACTTTGCTGTTGCTGGGAAAACCTCTGTGGTGACCTTTTTTTTTTTTTTTTTTGTGGTGACCTTTTTAACCTGCGATTCTCGGGATCAAAACCCAGTTCTGGGATGGGAAGATCTCAACGAGGATAAATGCATGGGGTTAACGCAGATCACGTCTCTGAGTGGACGCTGGACACAGCAGAGCGCTGGCCCTGCCCACCTCCACGGTTTTCAGCTCCTGCCTACACGGCAGCACCTAGCGCTCCCTGCCGCTTCCCACTGACGATCTGTGCTGTTCATGCTGAAAGAACACTTGAGCGTTTGAAGACACGGTGACAGGGGACTGAGCTTTGTGGTCCTGGATGAAATAAGCTGGGACTCGATGAGTCACTGACGATCTGTTTCGTTCCAAAAACAAAGTGTTTCTGTGTCATTTGGTGGCTGCTCCGTGGTTCACTTTCAGTTTGTCAGAATTTGATTCCATCATTAGAGGGACTGAGTCTAAACCTAGTTGGAGAACCACAACCCTGCTGTGCAGACGGGCCAGCGTCTGACGAAGTCCTGGCATCATACCTACGGCTTTGAGAAGACCAGAGAAGCCCAGTCTAGGGTGAAATTCTGGCCACAAATCTTTAGTCTCGTACCAAGTCGATCCTCTCAAAGCCTCACGGGGTTCAGACAGAGTGTAAGGAACACAAGCTTTCGAGTCGGACAGAACTGCATCTTAAGTCTAGCCCCACGATGCGCCAGGCATGTGACTCTGTTCAAGTTCCTTAGTTTCTCTGAACCTCAGTTTCCAGCCCATAGAAGTAGATGATTATAACCCATGCCCTGTGGGTCCTCTGTGAAGATAACAACATATTCAGAGCAGCCGGCCACACGTGCCTGGGACAGCCGACGTTCAACTCATGGCAAGAGTGCTGTCCCTCAGACCAGTCACTTCCTGGACAGCCCCCGGGCTGCTGGTTCCAGGAGGTCAGGGAGCTCTTCTGCCTCAGTCCCCGCTGCATCGCCAGCACCTGGCACACAGCCAATGTGAAGTAAATACTTATTACACGAAGGAGTTGACTTCACCCTCACAAGTGTCACGTGAAGTAAGCAGCATTGTTACTACCTCTTTATAGAGGAGAAGAATGAGGCTGGTGCCACGTGGAAGGAGGATTCAAACCCACATCTGCTGACTCAGAAGCCTTTGCTCTCAGCCATGATATGCCTCCTCTACTCAAAAATACAAAATTTTGTTGTGCGTTTATCCTTTTTAAGTTGTGGCCTCACTATCATCGTTTAAACATGAAAATCAACCTTCCCGATCCCATCCCTTTACAGATGCTGTTCAGCTATGGACAAAAGCCCGTCTTTCAGAGCTGACATGTGAATTACACTAAGAAGAGGGGGAGGTCCTATAAGGGAATAAGTAGCTCTGCATCTGAAAGTTAATTCCTTTGGGAGATGAACTCTTCTGAGCTCTCGGATTCATATTCAGTTGTGACTATACTAAATTGAAGAAATTAGCATACCAAATAGCCGTGGCATTAAAAATTCAAATGATTCTCTTAAAAATGTCTGATGAACTCCCTGGGAGAGGCTTATACAACCCCAGGTTCTGGCCTCATAATTGTCAAGTGCTGGCAAAATGCTAAGGCTTTTATCACCATATCCCAGATTCTGTAGGAAGAGAGAAACATGGTTACAGACACGGTGCTAATTGCTATTAACATCTGATCAGGGCTTTAAATGGCAATTCTGATTTAACGTAGCCCCTCATAAAGTACTGCAGTTTTAGAACCACTTTATTTTTAGTCCCACACACACACACAAACAGGATTTATAGTTTATTTTCTGCACGGATGCATGAAATGAGACTCCTGAGAGTTACTTCAAGACCACTCAACACAGTAATGATGCACAATGAAATGGAATTTTAAGAGCTTCACTGCTAAGACTGATATATTGAAAAAGAAAAATCAAGCAAAAGTCACCTGTTTTTCCACAAACTGCACATACTGTCCACATCTTCCACCCAGATAAACTGATACTAAAGAAATAGGAATAAAAACCAGTACGTATTCCGTTCTGCTTCTCCTGAGCCCCGGGGCATCTACTTCATACTCCTGTTGTCATTTTAACAATCTCAGGTTCAGGGAAGTCCTTGGGCCAGTGTCAACACTTGCAGAACAAGCATGGCCACTGCTGGAAGCAGCTTAGGGTCCCCTGAGAGGGGACAGGTGCTGGCTGACGGCCAGGGCGTCAGGGAGCTTCCTCTGCATGGTTGTGTAGAGGACGAATGTAATATTCAGATCTAACAATATGACCTGCATTAAAAGCTTGAACTGCAAGGAGATGATTTTTTAAATTAAAAAAAGAACTCTAATTTCTTTTTAGCAAAAAAACCCCAAACTTTTGAAAAAGAAGGAAAAAGTAGATGGAGAGAGAAACCTGACCTCTGGGCCTTCCTTGGAAAGTTCTATGCAATTGCCTGTGCACCTTCTTTGGCATATAAGCTTTCAGGGGTCTATTACTACCTCTACCCTATAGATAAAGAGACTGAGGGTCAAGCAGGTGAGCTGACTGCCTCAGGGTCACACAGTCAGCACGGATTTGGGTCTGCTGCTGAGGCCCCTATCTTTCCCTTAGACCACCCTGCCCCCGGGCAGCTACACTGTGGGTCCCTGCACGTTCCCCCAAATGGTGACAGCGAGCACACCACCACCCTTATCTCCTCTTCCACAGCCTGGGATACGGGACCTTCCCCTGACCCGGCACTGCCACATGCTGAAAATCGCTATTGGCAAGAAAAAAATGGGGGAACAAATGACCACGTCGGGGTCTGAGTGAATAGGCAAGTTGAGTTAGGAAACGACAGTGACAGAGGTGCTATACTACTCACACACTCGCGTGCGGCTTCTTTTTGGAAAAATCGCAGGCAAGACCAAGGTCTGATATCCTAACGTGTCCGTGTTCATCCAAGAGGATATTTGCGGGCTAAAATGAAAGAGAAGGTGATCTTCAAGAGTCCCCAAGATGTCCCAGGGGCTAATTTCTAAAACTATTGGCACTTGATATCTCATTATTTTATCACAGTTCATTCCTACACATGAATCCTAGCATTAATTATATCATCACATCCAAATGGGGCACAATACTGACAATGACATGTTTCGTGTTAATTTCAGCAGGAAAGTGGTAATGACAGATGGGAAGGATTCTACTCATTTGATGATGGAACACAGGGCAGGTAAGACTGGAGGGTTACAACCACAGTCTATGGGAGTTAAAGTATTTCTTTTTCACAGCAAGAAGTGCAATCCAGCCAGAATGGTGAGTCTCTCCACAAAGCGAGTGAGTCCACAGGCTCCTTGGCCTCTGGAACTACTAGGACTTCAGAGAATGAAGCCACGAAGCACAGCACAGAAAGGAATCTTGTAAAAATACACAAATAGTGACCAAAGAAATCAAAATATTCCACGGTGCCACATTAATCCCGATAAACGTCATTTCTGTTTATTAGTACAGAGTCAACAGAGGGCCCTACCAAATGACCAAATATGATTTTGACCACAACTCTGATGAGATGTATCCATTAAGATTAGATTTACTCAGCATAATCGTGGAAGACAAAGCTCCTCTCCCTAATACACACTGAATTACAGTCATCTTGATATTTTTCTGCTGGAGATCAGCTATTGATTTGATTGAAATAAAAATAATGGCATGCCATCATAAACCTGAAGCGTGAATAGTCACGAATGACTAGAATTAAGTCTGACTAGAAATTACATAATACCATTGACTACTAAATAGCTTAGAAGACAAAAATACTGCATCAAGATGACTAGAAACCAGTTATAGATTTCAATTAAAATGTATTACAATGGCGCTCCATGGGCCTTCGGCGTGTATTTCATTCTTCTGCAAAACTCACCATGAGGAAATAGAATGTCATGTGCCAACCAGTGTCTAATTATTTCTAATGTGATGAAAATACTTCTTTTCTTCTTTATGTTCATATGAAGAAGGCTAAGGGAGTAATTCTTTAACCTTGCAGGAGGCTTTAGAAGTTACAAAGTCCCTTGTGAAAAACATAATATGCCCAACACTAAAATACACCATTTTAGATTCTTAGGAGGTAACCTTTAAAAGCTAATCAAAACACGTGAGCAAAGGAACATCATGTGTACATTTTAGCTGGTTAACCTGGGTTCAGGTTAAGAAGGAAGCAGAGAGGAGGCAAACCCACTCTCCTCCCAACCTCCTTGGGAAGTTGCCATGGCTATCATTTTTCTTCTCACCATTATTTACACCTTTATATATCTGCGCGATCATTTCTATATAGTTTGTCAAGGTCCCATTTATCTCCTCCCCCATCTTCATGCGGCTGGCTAGACGAATAGCACCGCGGATGTACCAAGCAAACTCCCAACTCCCTCCTTAACGCAGAACCTGGGACCAAGCATCATGGTCTGGAATGGAAAAACTCAGAACGCACTTATTTCCTTTTTTTCAAGTCCAGTAAGATTTTAAAGAGAACCACAGTGAAGAAGCCCAAGCATGCAAGACTGGGGCTATGTAGTTCAGGGATTTGAAAATCCGTTAGTGATTTTTTAAGGCAAATTCAAAACAATCTGAGGCTCAGAGAGTGCCCTTTGGGGGAAATTCTCCACGCTGTCAGCCACTCTGCCCTGACCGGATCAGGCTTGCCTCAAATGAGTTATAACTCAGCCCTTCGACGTGTTAGTTCACAGGTAGATACTTCCCGTAAGACATATATGTTCTCTGCTAGTTCACCTTTGTACACCTCCTGGTCTCACACTAGGCCAGAGCCAGTTGCTTAGTGAACATTAATGGAATTACAATCAATTGTAAAATGGGCAACAACAAAACACCCCTACCCTGCTTTTCACTAATTAACCAATTAAAGTTTTTGAGTTGGCATATGTGCTGCACCAGGCACGGAGGTAAAAGGGACAAGTAGGATGGAGTCCTTAGAACAGAGTTCAGAGTCCGGAGGAGACCGACATCACAAAGGTGATGCCTTTATCGGGGCTGAGACGAGGAAAATGACAGGATACCATGAAAGAGGTGGAAACGCCTGTTAGACCACAACTGCAATACAACACCTATTGCACAGGTCTGGTAAACGGAAGGAGTCTGTCCAATGGCCTTACCTTCAAATCTCTGTAAACGACAAACCGATTGTGCATGTGTTCCAGCCCCAGGATGACTTCTGTGGCGTAAAACCGCATCTCCTTCTCAGAAAACACCCCGTGCTGTGAAAGGTGATAGTGCAAGTCGCCCCCTGGAATCAGAGACGTGGAATTTAAATTCAGTGCATTAATTTCAAGGGAACAAAAACCACTGTCATCCTGCATAGTTATGATACAGTCGAAAAAGGTAAACTATGCTTCTGCTTTGTCTCTCTCTCTCTCTCTCTCTCTCTCTCTCTATATATATATATATATGTATGTCATCGATTTCTGTAATTTGACCAAATGCTTTAAAAATTCTAGAGAAAACTAAAACATTGAGAAGACTTAGATGTGACAATGGCCAGGACGATATGAAACAAAGCCACCGTTCTCTGACAGGTATCACAGCTCCCAGAAGTACCATCAAGGGGGAGGGAGGATTAGCTAATCTGCTTTGATTACTTGTGTTCTGGCTAATAACTGAATCAACCCATGTAGTGATCCAGTAGGTGGCTTAGCAACTCATTCTGTGGACAATAAATAGTAAGGAAACAAAACAAACACATTGATCATATTGATAGATATATGAGAAAGCAAATACAGCAAAATTTTAACTGGTAAAACCCAGGTGGTGTGTATTTGGGTGTCCCCAGTAAAATTCTTTCAATTTTGCCATATGCTTAGTTTTCATAATAAAATGTTGGAAAAGGTAAATCATCATCTGGCCTCAAGTTACAGAGACACAGAAGGCCACAACCAGGGGAAGGGAACGTTCTTATGAAGTATAAAAGAAGAGCCTCAATTGATCTACAAAAGTTCATGTGTGTCCAACTTCATTGCCCTTGATTTTGTAAGTACCTTCCTGTTCACACACACGTACTCCTGTGTAACCACTACCAGATCAAGGTGTAGAAGATGTCCAGCATTGCTGAAGGCTTCCCATGCCCATCCCAGGCAGTATATCAGCTCACAGCCCCTAATTAAAGCCAGTCGGACTCTATTGCAACCTCTCCCCCCATAAATTAGTTTTGCCAGTTCTGATGGTCACATAAATAGACTCACACAGGGGACATGCTGCTGTGTCCGGCTGTGTCTGCTCATTATAATGTGTGTGGAAATTCCTTCACGCTGTTGGGTAGGTCTGATTTTAAATCAAACACTCAAAATGTAATGAGGGGCTTCCCTGGTGGCGCAGTGGTTGGGAGTCCGCCTGCCAATGCAGGGGACGCGGGTTCGTGCCCCGGTCCGGGAAGATCCCACATGCCGCGGAGCGGCTGGGCCCGTGAGCCATGGCCGCTGAGCCTGCGTGTCCGGAGCCTGTGCTCCGCGACAGGAGAGGCCACAACAGTGAGAGGCCCGCGTACCGGAAAAAAAAAAAAATGTAATGAACCTTCAAGTGAATCTCAAAAAAGGTATTTCATTTGTCGAACTGTACATCTTAATTTCAGCTCTCGTTACTAAAAATGCTTTGAGCATATATCATGTCACTTTCTAGTATTAAAAAACTACTTTTCTAGCTAAAACTCTTTCATCATTCTCTGGGTCATCAGTCACAGTTTAAAAGATCAATGTACAGTGGAACTGGGCTAACGCATAGAAGACTGGGCTAAAATCTGTCCTGGCTCAAAGTCAGTCCTTCAAAGTTGGTTTTTAAATACATTTCTATCTTCAGCCTATGTATCTTTAGGAGGCATTTCATTCCTAAAAGTTGAGGGCCAGGAACACGCAAACTAAACATCCAGGCCAGTTGCATTCCAGAAAATCAAGTTTCACTGTATTTTAACTATTTTACGAAAATCTTTTCTAGAAAATGCAACTTCCTGGGGAGAGACTGGGAGGGCCAGAGGGCAATGGCAGTCAACATTTTTAAATGAAGTTGAACTGAAAATTGAAGAATAAAAGGTTTCCTTAAACTCCAGGAGGAATTTAGTTACCTGAAAGACCCAAATGGCCAGTCTGTCGGGAGCAACGCAGGCTAAGATAAAACATCATGAAAACACAAACAAACAACACCATGGCAAAGTCTTGCAGTGTATTCAGACTTCCCAAGGCTTGCTCACCGTTCATCAGATCCAAGATGAAGCAGAGTTTATCTGGCGTATGGAAGGCATAGGTCATACAGACAATGAAAGGACAATCCTGGAGTGAAAAATACATATATAAGAAAAGCAAAAGCTGCCCTGGAAAGCGCATCTACTGCCAAACACCATCTACATTTTTTTTTTTATCCACGCCACTGCCCCGTGCATGAAACACAGACACCTACCTGGTACGTTTAACAGACCCAGGAAAGTGGGTCTGGTTCCGTGGAAAAATGCACAGAGACGCAACACTGCTAATTAGAGATGAACTCAAAGGTGCTCCGTCACTCTGGTTCAATCATGACTCCTCTACCTACATCTTCAAAAGACTCAGATTCTACAGAAAAATATTACTGCCTTACTAGTCTTTCTGCTGGTCTACATTTCAGTTCTGGCTAGTCAAGTATCCATTTCAATCTCTGATTCTGAGGTTGGAAGAACCATACCATGGGGGGAAATGTTATCTATAATTACTGTTTTGAAGCACTGAGAATAAAAATGAAATTAAATTAGCTTTTGAAAGTGGAAAAATGTACCAGAGCCGAGGACAGAAAAACTCAATTGTAAAGATGCCAATTTTCCCTCAGATTAATCTCTAGATTCCATGCACTCTTAATTAAAATGAAAATTGACAAACTAATCCCAAAATTTATATGGAAATGTAAACGGCCAAGAAAAGTTCAGATACACTTGAAGAAAAATAAAGCTGGAAAACTCATAGTGCTAGATATCAAGACTTATGGTAAAGCAACAGTAATTTGGTATGGAACTAGCCCAAGGACAGACAAATCGACCAGTAGAACAGAACAGAATCCTGAAGTAGACCCACATGTAAATGCTCATTCGACTTGTAATAAAGTGACCCAGCAGGGTGGGGGGAAAGCATGGCCTTTTCAATCAGTGGTGCCGGAGCAACAGGCTATCTGTACAGTCAGCTGTCGACATTCACCCCTACCTCACACCACACACTAACTTCAACCCCAGGTGGATATAGACCTCAAGGTAAAACAATAAAGCTTCTAGGAGAAAACCAAAGAGAACAACTTCAGGACCTTAGGGTGAAGTAAAGAATTCTTAAACAGGCCACAAAAAGCACTAACAATAAAAATATTGGTAAGCTAAACTAAAATAAAAGTAAGAACTTCTGTTCTTCAGAAGACACCAGTAAGAGAGTAAAAAGGTGAGTCACAGAATGGTAGAAGATATTTGCAATCCACATATACCTTGAATATATAAAGAACTCTCAACAATCAATAAAGAAAAAGCAAACAACCCAGCAGAAAAATGGCAAAAGAGAAACAACAACAACAATAAAAATAATAATGTAGGCACTTCACACAAGAGAGTATCAAACGGCCCACAAGCCTATAAACAGATGCTAGGCCTCAGTTTTCCCTAAAGAAACGCAAATTGAAGATCACAACGTGTCATCACTAAAACCCATGAGAATGGCTAACGTTAAATAGACTGACAATGCCAAGTGTTGCAAAGGTATGGAGTTAATGGAACTTCCAGTATGGCGCTGGGAAGGCAGAATGGTACTACCACTTTCACAAGATGTTCAGTGGGATCTGCTGAAGTTGATCACTACCTGCAAAGCCTATGAGCCAGCATTTCTACCCCGGGGTATTTACCCAACAGCAATCTGGACTCATGTGCACCAAGGACATGAGAATGGTCCTCATGGCACTATTCAAAATAGCCCCAAACCAGGAAATAACCCCAATGTCTACCAACAGGAGGATGGATACACGAATTGTGGCACATTTATATGATGGAATACTATAGAACAGGGGCCACCAAACATTTTCTGCAAAGGGCTGCACAGTAAATATTTTAAGCTTTGCAGGCTTCATCCAGTCTCTATCACATATTCTTCTTTGTTTTTCTTTACAATGCTTTAAAAAGGAAAAAACCATTCTTAGTTCATGGGCTGTGAACACAAGCCAGATTTGGTCCCTGGGCCACACACATAGCCTGGTGACCCCTGCTATTTAGCTACAGAAGGCGCTGTTGCTAAGAGCAACGACTCAGATGCATCTCGCAAGCAACACTGAGTGAGAGAAGCCAGACACAGAAAGAGTACATTTATATGAAGTTTCAACACGGGCAAAGGTAAATTACAGTTTTAGACATCTGGGTAGTAGTTAGCTTGGGCGTGGGGTGAGTGGCTGGGAGGGACACAGGGAGACTTCTGGAACACCGGTAACTTTTTATCTCTTGACATGGGTGCTGGATACACACACGTGTTCCCTGGAGAGAATCCATCAGTGCCCCACTAGATCTAGAACTAGGTCCATTGAGATAAATATACAGTGTACACTTGCCACTCAACTGATTCAGATAACAAATGGCATGAAATATCTATAACCACTTTCTTAACAGAAGCAAAGAATTATTAAATTCCACAGAAAGTATTCAAATTTTAACAGAATAATCTGAAACAGAATTCACAGTGTTCATACCTGTCGATCAAGGGCATACAGATAAATCTGTCTTAACACATTCCTATGTGCTCAAGATTCATGAACTTGAACTCAATTTCCACAAATCTTCTGGAGGAAGTTACTCCAGAATGAATGACAAAATTCATTTTGTGGTTACCTAGTTTTCCTTAGAGGTCTGTTGAGAGGTGTTAGTGTTTACTAATGTTAAGATATATTTTGCGTTATAGGTAAAATAAGGGTGTTACCCTTTATCTGTTAAAAGCCATGTGGTTCTCGGTGGGTGGGGACCCTCCTACTTGCCATCCCACCAGTGTTTCACCAGACCTTTCCATAGTCTGCTGGCGATGGCTCATTCTGCTCCAAATATCATGCTTCTTCCTTAATGGGGTTCCCCACATACTCTGGTTCCCGATCTGATGAACAATTCATCTCTAGAGCAGAGAAGCGGGTGGACCAGGAACTTAGTAAAGCCCGGGTCTTTCCCAGCTTGAGAGAGCAACTCCACTCACTTCACCCAGAGGACAAATAGAGCCCGGGAAGGGGGGTATTTCTGAACATGACAGTGTATGATCATTCTAACGACAGCCCTGAGAACACTGCAAAAGGTCAAAGTATAGTTAAGATGCTACGTTATTAAGATGGGACATGAATTGGAGATTTAGAATCATAGGCCACCGGAGTAGAAAAGGCTCTTAAGAAAGAAAGAAAAAAAATCACGTGGTCCGATTTCTTTATTTTAAAGACAAGGAAACTAAACTCCCCACCCACTAAAAGGGAAATGTCTTGCCTGAGGTCACAAAGGAATTTGGTAGCCAGCCAAGATTCAAACCCCAGCTCTCTGACCCTGGACTCTTGGCAGAGCTGTCCTACGTTACCCTACTTACGAAGGCAAAAGTTTCCATAGCAACATGAAATAAAAGCTCCGCTAAAGGGATTTGACTTGGTTACCTCTACAGAATTTGCTGACCATGATCCCTCATCTCTCAGGCCCTGAGCAGATACCATCTTGAGTCTCAGGTGGGGTCCGAGACACAAAGAACTGAACACTGACCCAAGTGGACAAACAGGCAGCGGTTTAATGATGGTGTTGGTACGGTTTCAAAGATAATTGTGGTTAAGATGTTCTGCCTTGATTACAAATTCAAGGTAAATAAGAACTACGGGGTTTTTTACAGGTGGATACTTAAATAAAAGCTCTTCAGCAAGGAACTGTCTTCTTTGATTTCCTACCTAGTGAGCAAAATAGACTGCATTTTGCAGGAACTTAAAAGTGTGATAAAATAGACCGCAAAGTAATCCTACAGAACATTTCTCTACACTGCAGTCAGAGGAACCTTTTCAGACTTGCAAGGCTTCTCATGTTATCTTCCTACTTCAAACACTTTGTTTCCAACGGCTCTTAAGATTTTTAAAACTCCTCAGTACTGGCCCAGAAAACTCTTTCTGGTCTGGTCTGGCCTCTGCTTGCCTCTCTCCCTTACAGCTTCATCTTGTGGTCCTTACCCTGTCACTTCTGACCCCACCTCTGCCGACCTTCTGTGACTCCCCAGAACTTCCGTGCTCGGGACCCACACGTGCCCCGGCACCTCCTCTGACTTCAGAGGAGCATTTGTGGACAATACTCCCGCCCTGCTAAATGCCTTCTGGGCACCGTGGACCTGTCTTTCCTACCTCTTGCCACGTGTTCCAATGATCAACGCATTTGTGAGACTGTCTGCATCACTCTACGCAGCTCTATAAGAACAAGGACCAAACTAGGGTTTCAGGACCCCCGTCTCGTAGCGGAGGGCCCGGCACAATCTAGGTCTCAAGTATGGCTCAAGGAATGAATGAGCAATGCTTCTCATGAACAACACTTGACGTAATTAATGAAAGTGCTGACGGCTCCCCCCAGTCATGGACATACATGTCCTTGATTCCCTTTTTGCTACCCGAAAGTTACAGAATAAAACTGGGAACAGTGCTTCCTACTATCTCTTTGGGGGATGAGAAGTAGGAATCCTCAATTTGAGAGTGAAAGAGAAAAACAACTTTCTAGTAAATAGAAAACTCTGCTGGGTGACTCTGGCTCATTTTCATGCCAACACCTTAGGAAATCATACTGATACAGGCCGATCTAAAGCATCCCCTAAGAAGGCAATTTTAAACTAAAGATTACTTAAATCCTATAAACCGTGGCCTTTCATTAGCAAAAACAATTCCAAACAACTTTATTACAATTCTTTCAATTCTTTACTACAATTCTTTAAATTATATACTTATACATGTTTAAAATGCTAAGCAGTTTTGATATTTGAATAAAAAATATAAACAAGCCTTTTAAATTAGCTCAAAGCAGTAGCTCAATATAACCCCCATTTTTTATTTATTCCCTTACGGGTGGACCAGTGAGGAGCTCGACAACTACTTAACGACTCTCCCTCACCTGAGTAAAACAAAAATGCTACATGAAAATTAAAATTGTACGTATATTTTTCCAACACCAAAAATTTTTTTCCATAGGCTTTCCTGTGAATAAATATCCAAGGCTTTGAGATAACTCATTAAAAATTAATATTTTAATAAAGCACTTAAAATCTGCAGTAAACACACATCCGTGTCTGAAATGAAGACACAGACATTTCAATAGATACTAGAAGCCAATGCTATTCACGTTGATTCCAATACAGTGTGCAGGCCACTCAGATTCCATTCCAATCAGTTAAAATCTTGGCCATGCACACAGGGTAACTCTTATTTGAAATGCTTAATGTCCATACGTTGGCAGGTAGAGGCACATAATTAGACATTACTATTTATAGCAATGGCATTTTCATCTGTTATAGTTGAGCTAAATTATGATATTCATTGGCTTCGATAGCAAACAGACTTTCCAGAACCACTTAAAACTAATGCTAGGATAATATAAACACCAACACAATGAATACAGGTGACAAACAACAAAACATGGAGCCTACAAAGGGATGAGAAAAGAACACTGGGGCTGTCCAGGGAGTCTGGGGACTCTGGGCAAAGAAATGATGTCTCTGGGTCTCAGGTTCCTTGCTAAACTAGCTGAAAGGAATTCTTTGAGTCACCATTAAGATCTGGGTCTTTCAAAACCTTTTTGTGAAGATGACCTTATTTAGAACCCAGCTATGATAGTTGGAAGCACCATCCCGCCTCCCCTGGGGCCCCTTGTCTCACTTGCCAGGACACGTGGGCACTGCCCAGGTTCCTGGGATGGTTGTCTTTATAGACATCTGTACAGGTAAATAAAAGCCGAGGTTTTGATCCTGGGTGATACTACTAACAGGAAAAGAAATCAGAACGGGACACTGCTTTGCAAGTCAAGATGACACAGCGTAAAAGCTTGCTTTTACACATGCCGAGCTAAAAATGACAGCCTGACATGCAAATAAAACATCGAACAGGCAGAAACGTAGTGCTGGAAATGGAAAAGGCCAGCGTCCACAGCAGGTAAAAGTGGCAAGTGCTGAGAAGATAAGGTTCCCTCCAAATGAAACCCAGCCTGGGGAGCACCCTGAAGGGACAGCTGGGGTTTGACTAAGCCCAGTCACTTCCTCTCTATCAGTTTGTGAAGGACGGGAGCTACATTTCTCTTACTTTTTCTTCTCTGGGTTAGTCTTTCTCAGTCACACAGCCAATTCTTAACTATATTCAAGTGATATTTTTTTTGGCATTGATATGATTATTTTCTGCCATCTCTGCAACCATATTCCACAAAGAAGGAAGTCATAAATACTCACTAAAGGGACAAGTTGTCAGTGTGCACAGCGATGGTGGCTAGTACGTTCCTAATTCCCAAATTAGACAGAGGTAATACCTGAATTATTCTTTATACTAACTTAGGCTGCTGCTCCCTGCTCTAAATTCTAATCCCCCCAAGAACTGGCTAGCCGCTTAAGTCACCAGAAAAAAAAAATGCCTGTATTTTAAATAAATTGTCCTGATACAAAAACCAAAAAACAAACAAACCAACCAACCCAAGAGTGTTGAAAATTGAATACTTACTCCTGTGCTCACCAGGGACAACATGATCCTTTCATTTAAGGCTAAGGTTTCTCCTTGTTTCATCTTGATCCTCTTCTTATCCAAGCATTTCATCGCATACCTAGAAACATAAATATTATTGAAAAATCTGCACTGAGAATACATCTAAACGGATTAAATGATACGCATCACACCGGGGGAAGTTTCTAAAGAGGTGCTAAGTGTTTTAAAGAAGCAAAATGCTTCTAAGAAACTAAGGAAATCTGAATCAAGTGGAGACTTCAGTCAATAACGTATTTGTTCGTTCATTGTGACGAGTGTCCCACACTAAGTAAGATGAGGATACTGGGCATGGGGTACACAGGTAGTACATCCTGTACTATTTCTGCACTTTTTCTGTAAACCTAAAATAACTGTAAAATAAAAAGGCTATTTTAAAAAATCAAGCAATAATCAAGGTATTTCTATTATTATATGAATTGATGTTTCAGTTAAATAAGAGCATAAAGTAGATGGATATAAAATTCAGGGAAATAAATTTTGTATGTATTGCCGCTGCCTAGTACCACCGTGTGTGTGTGTGTGTGTGTGTGTGTGTGTGTGTTTTGTGGAGGTGCTGTACGTGTCATATTTAGCATTTAGGAATTGTGAATTCAGCACTGGTCAAGATTTAATAAGCTCGTAGAGTGTAAGACTCTAAACTGTTGATGACTGACCAAATGGGAAGGGAAAGCGTGCGTCCAAAACTCCGTGTCCTAAAGTGGCACTTTACTGATTTGTTTTAAATCTATACTTAAGTTATCATATTTCAAATAATAAAAAGAATCAGTAAGATTTTTACATTCAATTTATATTCAAGTTAGTTGAGAAGAAACCGCTGACAGCTTAAGATTTTTGAAGATTTGGAACAAACTCACATTAAGGAAATACAGACATGTTACTCAGCACACTCTGTAATCACAGGTTAAAGAAAGCAGATGCTGGGCTTCCCTGGTGGCGCAGTGGTTGAGAGTCCACCTGCTGATGCAGGGGACACGGGTTCGTGCCCCGGTCCGGGAAGATCCCACATGCCGGGGAGCAGCTGGGCCTGTGAGCCATGGCCGCTGAGCCTGCGCGTCTGGAGCCTGTGCTCCGCAACGGGAGAGGCCGCGACAGTGAGAGGCCCGCGTACCGCAAAAAAAAAAAAAAAGGAAGTAGATGCTTTTTCAGCAGGACAAGGGAAAGCTGAAAGGAAATTTTTACAAGGGTTTTGGGGACTTGAGAATTCTGCATGCATGACTAAACTCCCACTGATACACTATTTCACGACACCCAGGTATACCAGTTGTCTGGCTGTGGTAGGACACACAAAATCCACTTATTCCTAACTTACTTACAACTTATAATGTTATGAGCTACAGCAAAACAGAGATAGATGTTCAAATTTGATATTTTTATCCACTCTTCCAGGAGTTCTGTATGACAAATCCATTTGCGAGACATTGATTGGCTCAATTATGGGATCAAATATTGGCTTAATTATGGGATCAAAGCCCAACAGAGCACACATGAAGTGACGCGTTCTTGAAATATTTTTTATGATAAAGAATTTTCAAAATGCCTCATACTACTTCTATCACCACCCTGCTGTGATGATGTTTAATAAGACCTTTGGATTGCAGACCACGGAGAAGGTGGCACCCACAGGTCTTGAGCCCCTCAGAGTAAGCAAGCTGAGGGCCCCCCGCCCCCAAGGGCCGGTGGCAGGTCACTGTCACTGGCAGCCGGGAGGCTGCAAAGGACGTGCTCGAGGATTCATGGGAGCTGAGCTTGGCCACTTCCTAGCTGTGTGACTCCTGAGAAGCGTCTACCCTTAACCTATAAAATAGAAGACTATTTACCACGCCCTGGCGGTTTCCGAGAGCCGGGCGAAACCGTAAATGTGTATGAAGAGACAAATGGATATTATTTACTTCTGACAACAACACGTGACAGACTGGGCATCCTCAACACCTCGACAAGCAGTTACGATGAAGTAAAACTAAAATTTAGTGAAAGGTAACGAACGACAAGTGAAGTGCATCATTTAGGATCAGAAAGCCCACCGTGCAGCACAGAACTGGAAGGTATTTTTTCTATCACCCCAAACTGCACATGCTAAATCACAGGTGGGTCAGAAGAGAATGTCTCTCCCCTGCAAAGCAGAGAATTCTTTGCAGTCTGATTGGACTGGGAGGCCACACATAACACCCCTTCTTGGCCACCTCTGGATTCCTGGCTCTTCACCCACGGCCTGAACCACTGCAGGCTCCCGATACACGGCTTCTGGTTACCTTCCCATTTAGCCCTAAGAGGCAGCAGTTCCAGATCATCTCGTTTGCTATGCTTTACAAAATACAGCCTATTTCCTTCTGAGGCAAATTACTGCAGGAGTGAGATCACGGGCTTCCATAAATCTACACAGGGGTTTCCTTTTGATGCGAGCATAAAATTCTCTTAATATTCCCAGCAAAATATACGAGCCTAGAAAGCTTACATTTTTCCAGTGTCTGCTTTCCTGCAACCATATACTTCACCGAATCCTCCTCGTCCAATAATCCTATGTACGCTGAAATCATTCATGGTCAACTGTGAATTCAAAATGCGACATGGAAACGTAAAACTGCATAAAAATTATGCTGTTGTTTTCATGTAAAACATATACAGTTATTAAAATAGCGATTCAGATACACCTGCCCTTTCCGTGACTGGTCCCTCAAACTGAGAGGTGAGAAGTACAAGGTGGCAGGACATTCTAGAACCACCTTCTATGCAAACTGCACAGAATGCACACCACAGAGGCAAATGGGAAGATGACACAGTGGTAGCTGAGTTAGATTGGTTTTCCGATCTCATAAATCTTATATTGGACGATGTACGCTTTGAAGACAAGTGAATGTGAAATTTCCACTCAAAACACTAAGCAACATCAGCTACTCTGAAGTCTAAAGTTGGGAACAGTTCAGCAAGGCCAGGAACGTAATGGTAGAAAAATAGGCCCACGTCAAGGCCATCTATGTTTTCCTAACCATGGGCCATATGATCAGAAAGCCCAACAGATGCTGGCCGTGTGAGTGTTTTATCAATAACGTCAGCGAGTAGAGAGGACTCATGCTGGGCGTGTGAGCATGAAGCCAGACCGAGTGTGAGTAACTCTATGAAGAGGCTTTATTCATAAGCACTTTGTCAGTATCATCCCAGCAATGCCCTGCTTCCTAAGCAGTTTTCATGGCATTAGACAGTACAAAGGCAGATAGATAGTCCTATGTTCGTGGTAAGAGGCCATCAGATAACAGCAAATGCCTACTAGTTTATGTATCCTGGCAAATGAAGGGTCAGATGCTTGAAGGGTTTCCCCAGACAACCCTTCAAATATCATGTCTGCAGCCAGGGAGGGGCATCTGGCCCACTAGCTTCATGTTTGGTGCTCAGAGGACATGAGGACGTGAAGACATGAGGATACCACGTCTGCTAAAGGAACTCAAGCACAAGGAAGATCCACAGCAGATGTAAGGGATTTTTTTTTTGGCCGTGCTGCGGCATGCCACAGCAACAGACCAGGGATCGAACCCGTGCTCCCTGCAGTGGAAGCATGGAGTCCTAACCGCTGGACCGCCAGGGAAGTCCCAATAAGGGATTATTTTTAAAAATGTGTCACTGCCTCTTGCTTCTCAATCCTGCCAGGAAATGGGGTGGAGAGGGGAGGTTTAAAAGAAGAAGGGGCTTTCCTGGTGGCGCAGTGTTGGGAATCTGCCTGCCAATGCAGGGGACATGGGTTCGAGCCCTGGTCTGGGAAGATCCCACATGCCGTGGAGCAACTAAGCCCATGAGCCACAACTACTGAGCCTGCGCGTCTGGAGCCTGTGCTCCGCCACGGGAGAGGCCGCGATAGTGAGAGGCCCGCGCACCGCGATGAAGAGTGGCCCCCGCTTGCCGCAACTGGAGAAAGCCCTCGCACAGAAACAAAGACCCAACACAGCCAAAAATAAATAAATAAATTAATTAATTAATTTTAAAAAAAAAGAAGAAAAGACCCCACTTCTTCCAATAGTACTGCTCAAGTAAAAAACTAAAAAAAAAAAAATCCAGTTATTTCTTTTTCTCAGTGGCAAACCTATGTGAAGGGAGAGCACGAAGGAAAGGGGAAGAGAAACGCACACTCTAAAAGCGAAGTAAAGAACGTGCCCTAGAATTACTGACAGTGAGAAGCTAACAGAAGATACAATGCTAAGGGGTTAATGTCAGAAAGTAGCCTGTCTTTGAGGACTGCTTTTATCATTCTCAAAATAACAAAAAAGATGAAACCGTGGTCTAGTAAAAGATGTCATCTTGTTTATTACATCATTGCGCCTAAGAATAAAAAAAGGAACTTTACCAAGATGGCATAAGGCACGGGCATATGGGAATTACATTATGCAGAAGACTTGTATTTTTACAACTAGTTCTGTTAAAAGGTCAATTACCGCTTAAAATAACCATTCTTAAATAAATAAACACATTCTTACATGAATATGAGAAAAGAGAATTAAAATTCAAAGTGTTTACAATTGGGTATAGGAGGATGGAGTTTTCATGCCTAAAGCCATAAGCACGACATCTGTTTGGGCAGAGTGTTACCCTGGGGAGTACACTGCCGAATAAACTATTTTCTCACGAAGCTGAGCCAGGGGAAATTTTTATTTAAAAAAAGAAAGGCAGAGATGATACTCACATGGATATTTAATTCCACGTTTTTCCACTGACAAAATCGAGTGAACTTGTCACTGAAAAAGAACGTAAGGAATTACTGAAAAGTTAAATATCGAGTTAACTGAGAAACTAGAATTGTACTGCTTGTGTTGCTTCTCAAACGGAGTAAGTTTTCCTAAACATTTTCTCACAGAGGATTCACCTGGTATTTAAGGCCTTATTTTATGATTCAAATCGAAGACTTTGTGCTTCTCCTTTAATTGTCGTTATGCTGTGGTAACATCTTTATCTGAGTCAGCACTGTCCAACAGACGGGTAACAGACGCTGCGTACGTAATCTAATTTTAATAATATATTTTATTTAAACCAATATATCAAAAAATTATCATTGCAACACAAAATCAAATCAATATACAATTTTAATGAGATAGTCTACATTCTTGCTTTTCTATGAAGTCTTTGAAATCTGGTGGGTGTTTGCCCATCTTAATTCAGACTAATCATATTTCAAGAGTTCCACAGCTACACGTGGTCAGTGGCTACCATACTGGACAGTGCAGCTCTCAATGACAAAATAATGGCTGTTTACAAATAATTAGAGGGGTAGCAAATATAATACCTAAATAGTGCTTATCATGTCCCAGACCCTGTTCATCTACTCCTTCAACAACTCCGTGATCAGGTACCGTCATGATGCCCCAACTTACAGCCAAAACCACCTGAGCTTGCCCAAGGTCACACAGAGAGAGAATGGGTGGAGCCGGATCTGAACCCAAACCAATGTCTGCCTCACAAAGATGCCAACAGTGCAGCAGAGAAACCCTCAGACGAGAATCGCAAGATGGAAGTCATACTGCATTGATAAGCTCCCAGTTTACTCAACTGCTGGAGGAGTGTTTTTTTCATCCATGAAGTAAGAAACATATCTATCCCATTAATAAAGGCATGATTGGGATTATTTTTTATTAATGAGCAACATATCTATAAAATGTTTGCTTTTAATTTTTTTTCAGAAGAAATGCATTCTGGATTGAATATTCCTTAAAAGCAAAGAACATTTCTGGTGATTGTTGGACTTATCTAGCCCCTGGCATGATTCCTTACATAGGAACGGTATTCAGGGTTCTATGAAGGAATGAATGAATTAAAAAAGGAAGAAAGGGAAGGAGAGAGAAAGGCAGGAAGAGAGGGAGGGAGTTCTTACGAAGTGCAAGTTACAGGTATTATCAGCACTATAATACGATGCCTTAAGGCATCCAAATATCCCAGGTCCCTGGGGGTTTCATCTAATATGCCTTCTAAGGATCTTTTAAAAATATTTCTGAGGCTAATAATCAAATTAAGAATTCAAAGCAGAAGAACTCTTGTAATTACATAGCATCTTTTTTCAGTGACTCTGAAATGACTTTTAAAGAGTGTTTCACTGATCCTCCTAACATCTCTATGAGGTCAGTAAAATAAATTTTGAGTTTCTGAGAGTTATTTCAAAGAGGTTTTTTTTAAAGCATGGTGAGTGCAAAAGGTGAAACCACACTGGGGTGAATAAATCCATGACTTTGAAATCACTTGGTGTGTGAGGCTAGCTCACACCCTGCCTTCTTACGGATTCTGGAGTTCAGAGATGGCAACGGAGGTGGGGGTGTGGGGGGGTGTGATCTGTCACATTTTATGAACTTGCAAACTAGCTGGAGAGGGTAAACAACCAGGGAGAGAGAAGTGGCCCTGCTGGCCAAGAGAAGAGTCGAGGAGAATCAACTCCCAACCCATACCCTGCGCCAAAAGGACACACACTCCATCAAAAAATAAGCACAGATATTTTGCCCATGAAATACGATAGCAAGTTCTTCTTTAGGAAGTACAGATGGCTGCTGGGTGTCCTGGCTGTCGTGTGCCCACGGGGTTCCTTGAGCTCCATTCCTAGGCAATATCTAGTCACTAGAATGGGCACTTCTGGGTGGGGAGGAGGAACCGGGGCTGAGAATAGGGCAGAGCCTGGGCAGCACAGGGCTTCAGAGCCAGAGCCCTTGCAGGTGACTTAACCACCGCCTCGGAGGGAAGAGCAGGGGTGAAAGATACAAAGACGACTGGGGCGCGGCGAGGGTGAGCAGAACGAGCGTTTTTAGCTCTAACCCCTGACGTGGGCTTTAGATTACTGAGCAATCTGATGTTCACTGCTGAAGCGAGGCTCACCAGCCTCATCCAGAAGAGGGAAAGCCTCCCTCTGGTATTCAGCCCCACTGGGAACTTAACCCCGTGTCCCTGCTGGGCCTCAGGAGAAGGTGCAGAGGCAGGCTCAGCACTGCTAAAGACATCCTCTTTTTTTTTTTTAATTTAATTGAAGTATAATTGATTTACAACGTGTTAATTTCTAAACAGCAAAGTGATTCAGTTATACACATATATATTCTTTTTCATTATGGTTTACCACAGGATACATGATATATATTCATTATATATTCATTATGGTTTATCTAGTTCATTATTCATTATGGTTTATCTAGTTTCCTGCTATACAGTAGGACCTTGTTGTTTATCCATTCTCTATATACTAGTTTGCATCTGCTAACCCCAAACTCCCAGTCCAACCCCTGCCCCACCCTGCCTCCCCCTTGGCAACCATAAGCCTGTTCTCTACATGAAGACTTCCTCTTTACTTCTCTACTATGAAACTGCAGTGTGGCCACCAAGAAAAATCGCCTGAACCGTGAGGCCATCAGAGAACACGGCCAGTCCTGACGATGCTGAAGTCTACAAGGGTCTATTTATGGAGTGCCTGTGCTTTTCAAAACCCAAACTCTGGACTTCCCTGGTAGCGCAGTGGTTAAGAATCCGCCTGCCAATGCAGGGGACACGGGTTCGAGCCCTGGTCTGGGACGACCCCACATGCCATGGAGCAACTAAGCCCGTGCGCCACAACTACTGAGGCTGCGCTCTAGAGCCCGCGAGCCACAACTACTGAGCCCACGTGCCACAACTACTGAAGCCCACGTGCCTAGAGCCCGTGCTCCGCAACAAGAAGCCACCGCAATGAGAAGCCCGTGCACCGCAATGAAGAGTAGCCCCCGCTCACCGCAACTAGAGAAAGCCCGCGCACAGCAACGAAAACCCAACGCAGGCAAAAATAAATAATAAATTAATTAATTAACAACAAAAAAAACCAAACTCTGAACTCTTGGCCTGACAATGGATTCTTTTACTGTTAATTTGATAATGTATTAACATAAAAAGAACCAAATATATATATATATATATATATATAAATAAATGAACTGACTTTAAAAATAATTCATTTATATAAAATGGTAACAGTTTCAGAAAATCCAATGTGCATGCTTGCCTAAAATGCAAAGAGCTTCACTTGTATTTCCTGTGGTGATAAGAGTGAATGGTTAGGGGGAGGAGGCTGGGAGAGGGATGGATTAGGAGTCTGGGTTTAACAGATGTAAACTTTTACATAGAGAATTGATAAATTACAAGGTCCTACTATATAGCACAGGGAACTATATTCAATATCCTGGGATAAACCATAATGGAAAAGAATATGAAAATGAATGTGTGTGTGTGTATATATATACATATATAATTGAATCACTTTGCTGTACAGCAGAAATTAACATTGTAAATCAACTATACTTCAATAAAACTAAAAAAAAAAAACCACAGTGAATGGTTAACTCAGTGGGGGAAAATGACCGTGCAGGTTTACCTGGTGGTTACACAATGGAGTTAACAAGACCTCTTCCCCGATTTTAATTACCATCCCCATTTCTCCCCTCTCCACCAAGGATCATATAACAGTGAGGTTGACCCAGGAGTTTGGGAAAAGTCAGATTTTAGAACCAAAAGCAGTGGAGATGGCCCAGGACTTGGTTGAGTCTCACCCCTGGGCCGGCATCCTATCCCCTCAGTTTGATTCCACGGCTTTCTGGCAAAGCCTCTGCTCCTACTCAGAAAAATGTAATCATTTGTATGCAGATTCATTTCCTGAAGTATTGACTCTACTCCAAGATAAAATCATCTCTTGAACTCTGGTAGAATCATGACACAACTTTTAGAATTTTATTTTAATTATTTTAGTTCTATGAACATGTGGAGAAAAAAACACAACTGCACTGAAGTATTTGCTCTTAAAGGGCAACTACTGAACAGCTGCAGGCTGCTCCGTCGATGAGGCACGGTCACACGACAGCTGTCTAGAAATCAGCCGAGTTTATGGAGAAGAGCACAGTCAGTGTGAACGCAGATTCAGTGTTAGAAAGTCCAACTCCAAAGGTGCATCGTCACAGAGGCACACTCAAAATACTGAAGGATTGACTCTTAGGTGCCTGAGAAGCATGTGAACACTTTTATAGGCGTTACCGAAAATTTTCAGAATTTTATAGGACAGACATACCCTATAGCTTGAGTAACCCAGAGGGACGTATTTATCGGGTACATTAATGATATATATGACTACAGACATTTGCCAATACTTAAATTCTACTACGTAAAGAATCAAGAGAAGGCCTGTCTCACTTTGAAGGATATGATTTCAACATATAAACAAATGAATTAGACATAGACTCGTGCTTGCATTAGCAAAGGTGTCCCATTAAAATACTTTTAATTGTGAGGTTCCTTAGTCTATTTAAATTTTGGACCATTTGGAAGCTAAAGAACTAAAGGTCAACGGGATGTTAAGATATACAAATCCTAAATTATAAAGTACAGAGGAAACAATCTAATGCAAAGCCTGGCACATAGCACATGGTCAGTAAATGCTCGTTGAATGAATAAATTAACACATTTTAAGGACAGCACTTATTGGGTAAAATGAGGTACACCTACACAGTACAAGATCTTATCAGTATAAATACAATGATATATAACTAAGATAATGTTACATGCCAAATATATCTCTATTAAAAAAAAGATTTTATACATAAAGTTTCATACCTTTCCATGAATTTTTGAAAAATGCTGCCTCGAAGACTTTCACAAATTTCTTCTATGTATGGCTGGAAAGGACGGAAAAGAAATTCCACACTGCATCAGTAAGAACATAATAAAGTGAAAACAGAAAAGGATGAGACTCAGACGAGGCGAGCCTCCAAATTACGTGCTCCCACAGCACCCTGTACTCGCCCTTCGCAGCCTTGTCCAATTTTCACCAGTGTACTCATGGTCACAATTATTTACTTGTAGTAATCTACACCACTCGATGGCATGTTCCATGAAGGCAAGGACAGGTCTGTCCTGTGTGCCACTGCATCCCTCCTGCCTAGCACGGCTCCTGGCAAGTCACAGACACATCTTAAATGGCTGGAATTAGCTTCATGGGCATGTGACCCATGCAGCCCCACAGAAGAGCCCAGGGCTCGGTTTGGTGCCCTGCTGTTGTCATCCTGAAATTAATAATTTCTGAACAAGGGCCCCCAGGTTTTCATTGCGTACTGAGCCTTGTAAGTTACGTAGTGCATCCTATAAATTACTATTAATTATATAATTGCTATTAATTATGATTATCATAAATGATCAGCATTAATATTGACTTTTAAAGACGAAAAGCCAAGGGACCCATGGAGTAAATTTTTTTTTAATCAGCTATTCCCAAGGTCTTTGAGCAAGTTCACGGCTAAGCAGGGATTAAGGCAAGGGCTCCTTGCTCACACGTGCAGTGCCCTTTCCCTGTGGAGAACAATCTACTTCAATATCATGCCACTTTACACATTACCAAATAAACTGCATAAACTTATTTTCCATGGGATGGACTTCAAATCAAGAGCTATAAAAATATCAAATGCCAACATTTCACAGCTCAGCCTGGAGCCACTTAGATAGTTTTGGAAAATATCTTCATACCCTACACTCACTGAATGATGCAAATTTAATGTTTTCTGTGTCTTCGTAGATCATCCTGAAAATGTGCAAAAAAGAAGGACCAGATCAGGAACCGTCCAAGGCAAGTGATCAAACTAGGAAGTCTGCAGAAGCCACAGTCACCAACACAGGCAGTGAGACCACTGCAGCTCGCCTGGGAGCCTCACTTCGTGCCACAGGGCTAAGCCACCTCCACCCCCCCGGCAGGGCTACTGCTGTCCTGGGCGGGACACCGGAACTGGTCACTAAAACCAGGTGGACTTTGTTCCCTCCTTAGTAACAGGGGAAGCTGAATTCTCTCTCTGAAGCCCTTTCCACCTCTGAAGTCCTGTGTTTCTATGATGACACATAATTGCAATCTTCGCGAACTCTTCTAGATGCTAAAGACCAAGGGCCACAAGTCTCAAGAGGTTCAAAAGACAAAAGAGATCAAGTGTTGGAAGACATACGAAAAGCCTAAATTTGTATATCACAGATTTTCTATTTACAAAAACTGTTACGTTAATATTTTTTCATATTTTATAAAACAGCCTGTACTTTTGCTGATAAAATAAAAGTTCACCAGAGATTCTTAAGACTGGATATGATATACTACACTGCCACTCTCAACACAAAGAACTACAAAATGTGTCGAGTAAGCAGTGCAAAAGCGAGAGTTCAACAGTGGGGTCATGAGCAAACAACCTCACCTGATTCTCAGTTCCCTTAATCTGTAAAATGGGAGAGTCACATCTAATTTTCAAGGCCACTGTGAGAATTTAGTAAGATTAAGAATGCTGAGAGCCAAGCACAGGGCCTGGCATGTTCTAGGAACCTAAATGTAAGCCAGGACCCCTCCCGACTCTTGCCACCAAATGTACCTGTGCAATTATTTATTTCTAAAGTTAATTTTGCAAACAAAAAGAATAAAAAGTATTCTGTATTTACTTTCAGAGCATTTTTTTCTTACTACCTTCTTCTCCTCGATAAGAAATTTCAACTCAGGCATCACACTTCCTGATGTCTAAATGTATGATAAACCTACAGTCATCAAAATAGTATCGTACTGACATAAAAACAGACATTATGGACCAATGGGACAGAATAGAGAGTCCAGAAATAAATCCACACACTTATGGTCAACTAACCTTTGACAAGGGTGTCAAGCACACGATGCGGAAAGGATAGTCTCTCCAATAAATGGAGAATGAGACTGGACCCTTATCTCATACATATACGAAAATCAACTCAAGATGAATTAAGGACTTAAATATAAGACCTGAAAGTGTACAACCACTAGAAGAAAACACAGGGAAAGAACGTCTTGACATTTGCCTGGGTGATGATTTTTTGGATGTGACATCAAAAATTCAGGCAACAAAAGCAAAAACAGACAAGTGGGATTGCATCAAACTAAAAAGCTTCTGCAGAGCAAAGGAAACAATTACCAGAGTGAAAAGGCAACCTGTAGAATGAAAGAAGGTATTTGCAAACCATATATCTGATAAGGGGTTAATATTCAAAATATACGAGGAACTCGACTCAATAGCCAAAAACCAAATAACCCCATTCAAAAGGGGGCTGAGGACCTGAATAGACATTTTTCGAAAGACAGACAAATGGCCAACAGGCATATGAAAAGGTGCTCAACAACACTAATTATCAAGGAAATGCAAATCAAAGCCACAATGAGATATCACCTCACATCTGTTAGGATGGCTATTATCAGGAGGTCAAGAGGTAAGTTGTTGGTAAGGATGTAAAGGGAGCCCTTGTGCACTGTTGGTGGGAATGTAAACTGGTGCAGCCATTATGGAAAACAGTATAAGGATTCCTCAAAAAATTAAAAACAGAACTACCACATTATCCAGCAATCCCCCTTCTGGTATATATCCAAAGGAAATGAAATCAGTATCTTGAAGAGGTATCTGCACGCTCATGTTCACCGCGGCATTATTCACAACAGTAAAGATACAGAAACAAACTAAGTGTCTATCAATGGATGAATGGATAAAGAAAATGTGGTATGGATACATACATATATATAAAAACACACAATGGTATAGTATTCAGTCTTTAAAAAGAAGGAAATCCTGCCATTTGTGACACCATGGGTGAATCTGGAGAACATTATGGTAAGTGAAATAAGCCAGACACAGAAAGACAAAATATGGTATGATCTCGTCCACATGTGGAATCTAAAAAAAGTCTAACTCATAAAAGCAGAGTAGAATGGTGGTTTCCAAGGGCTGGGAAGTGGGGGAAATGGGGAGATGGTGGTCAAAGGGTACAAAGTTTCAGTTATGCAGGATGAATAAGTTCTGGAGAGCTAATGTACAGCATGGGGACTACAGTTAATAATACTGTATTGTACACTTGAAATTTGCTAAGAGTTGATCGTAAGTGTTCTCACCCCCACACATACACACAAACACACACACACAAATGTAACTAGGTGAGGTGATGGATATGTTAATTAGTTTGATTATGACAATCACTTCACAACGAATACGTATATCAAAACATCACATTGTACACCTACAATTATATACAATTTTTATTTGTCAATTGTAACTCAGAAAGGGGAAAAAAAGAAATTCCAACTCAAAGAATATCAACTAACTTTATGGTTAACGTCCCTCTATAAACAGGACATCCAAACATGTAACTTCTATCTATACTTTGATCACTATGTTCTGATGGTACATGTCACGCTGAATTGCACTAATACACCTTCTTATTTAAATCAACTTAATAGGGACTACTTCCTTCACCTTTGAAATAAGAATACCAGCCATTCTGTATCTATTTTACCAGAAAGTTATTTAATTATTTTCTTATGAACAAATCAGTAAAGTGAGTGGTTTTGAAAGATACTGGAGAAGCTCCTCAATGACTGTTCCTTGAAGGCACAGAGAGAATTTTGGTGGTCTTTGTATCTCATCTGGAACTATCTTTTTAAATGTTATTTATGCTGCAGGAGAAGCTAGCATCAGAGTTGTAAAATCCACGTACTGTGAGGTATAATTTAGCAACGTTAGATGTAATTGACTACAAGACTGTCTCTGAACAGCGTCAAAGTCAGACAACTGAAGTTCTGACATGAAAATATCATGAAGGCAACAAACGGCAGATGTTCACGTTGCACTTTTTGAATGTACAGTGTTTGGTAAGAGCTGACATTTGTGGAGCATGGCAACAGACAGGCCTAGTGCAAAGCAACTCACATGCACTGAATCCTCAAGACCCCCGTTTGCGGGAGAGCCCGCTCTCACTTCTGCTTCACAGATGGGAAAAACTGAAGGGAGGAGAGGTATGGTAGCTTGCCCAGGGTCTCAAAATCCAGGGCACTTAATTTCAGAGCCCAAGCTTATAACCAACTCGACTATAAAGGGTGTTACATTTTAAGAAAAGTCCACCTAATTATTTTGGCAGAAAGGCAGCACGCGGTCTGTTACTGTACCCAAATGTTCTCGGAGCCAAACCAAGATTTTCTCTATAAAATAATCAGATTCGTTTTGCATGTAAATAAAACCTATCATAAGGCACCTAGGTAAACATCACCTTAACTCCTGTAAATTACTGAATAATCCAGGAAATGGATACATTATTTTCATTTATGAAAATCATGACATTAATGAATGGCATTCTTTCATATTTCTTGTGACTCACAGAAACATGAGAAGTACATTATCCACTTGAAAATTTGGCCGTGTCCTTGCAAGCTGCCACCTCTATAGAAAACCCACAGGATGAGAGAAAAGGCTTTGGGGAGGAGAAACCATTACATCTGAAGATCAGCAAATACATCGGCCCATCAGTTGTGGATCAAGTTTTCTGAGGCTTGTCATTTAAATCTGCATGACTGTGTTGTGTTCAAGATACGAGGAGCCAGGGCAAAGTCCAGTTCCTCAGTCACGACACCAAGGCCGTTCAAACATTCCCTCTTGATTCTTGAAAATGGATCTATTTCATGTGGGGGATAAACACCGTGGGGGTCAACACCTGTACCACTAGAAAGGAAATCTTGTCAAGTCCCCGCTCTTCACAGGTGCCTGGGATGTCAAACAGGAAAAGGCTTTTTCCTCCAATGTCTTGTCTTGATTGATTTATAGAAACGCTCCAGTGGCGTTTTTCAGGAAAGCCTTCACGAAGAATGTCAGCAGAACAGCACACATTTCAATGAGAAGACAGACAACATTAAACTTCAGTTCTTCCAGATACACCTCCACGTAAGAGATACAGCCTCATATGTCAACTCCCCCAGCACTTTCACAGATGCAAAGAATGGCCCCAATCCAATTGTTAAGCAAATTAGAAACATTTATTGGGAAAGCACTTTAATCTTACCTGAAAAAGAGTTGATGTCACTTGTTTCTTGGATAGATGACTTTGCACGTGTTCTACAGCTTGCTTTGAGAATGGCTTTTAAAAATCAAGAAAACAATGTTTTTGCCACAAATATAAAACAGAGCAAACCTCTGTGTGTTTTACAATATCAAACATAAAATTTAACACAAAAATTACTAAGCAGTAACCTACAGGGATTCCATCAACACGCATTCTTTAAAAAATCTGTTGGTTGTCTGCGGGCAAGCCAAACAGACGACTGCTCCTCTGAGCTTCCAGAGTTCTTAGACACCATGTCGAGAAGGATGCTGTGCAACAGGGGCATCCAACTGACATACCTAATTCCACAGGAGATCAAGATGACTTCGACTAAAAAAAGCTGTAAGGAATCGTATTATCGCCTTATTAAATGCATCATCCCTCAACTGGCTGATACTGGGGTCCTAAAAATGCAAAATTTCTATTATATGAGAGAAAGTGAATGCATGAAAATATACCTAAGAATTAAACGTCAGGACTGCAAAGCTAAATCACAGTGTTGAAAAGACTCTAGGTTAAGGAAAATCTTGCTGTAACCACAGGGGAGAGGAATTGGTTCTCAAACAATGAAACTCACACCGACAAAAATTACACACTCTGTCCTCCCCCAAAACTTCAAATTACGTCTGCAGCAATGCACAAGAAGAAGAGCTTAAAAAGCATATCACACTGCTAAAAACCCTCTAAATTGTTGACCTATACGAAAACTACGTTTACAGAGGCATTCACAGTGAACACCTGGCATTTACCAAGGTTCAGCCATTCCCCAGCAAGGTAGCAAGGCAGAGCATTACGATTAACTCTAGCTCAGAAGTTCAGCAAGCACTGTAGACAACACAATAAACACAGAAGCACGGACATATATCATTGTCATGACCACTGCTGTCCAGTCAGGCTCTCTGCAATGCTGGAAGTGTGGTGAACTTGGGCTGACGCAGGAGCCACCAGCCACATGTGGGTATTGAGCGCTTGAAATGTGGCTCATGAGGAATTAAACTTTCAATTCCATTTCGTTTTAATTAATTTAAACAATTTAAATACCCACATGTGGCTAGTGGCTACTGCATTGGACACAGCAACCCAGGGCTCTTAGGATACTCCTTTGGAAAACAGTCTTCATGTAGAGAGATTACATGGTAAATTTTCATTATTAATTATCCCACTCACTCCTGGTGGAATAATTTCCTAGGAACCCAGTTTATCCTAATGACTGAATTAGACTGTTTCTCTGATTTATCAATACAAGGAAAAAAAATGGTTTCAACCATCATTCAACTATTAATGAACTACATTAACACAATAATTACAATCCTCCTTATTAATTCAAAGAAAGCATTTAAGATTTTTATTGATCAATATATGATTAGCCTAACTGTTAAAGGAGAGCTAAATGAAAAACAATAAAGCTTAATTTCCTTTAGAAAGTCTAGAATTGAGGTTGGCTTTTTCTTCCGTTGATCTGCATTAGCCATTTTATCAATGTTTGCAGTGAAAGTATCCACTTTTGGAAACATACCAAGAGCATATGGAACAACAGATACTGGATCGGTATTACCAGGAAACAAATGACAAAAACAGAAGAAATGGGTTCCATCCTGGATGAATATCATGTAATTTTTAAACCTCTTCCTCCTACTTTAACTTTCATTCTGGAAATGTTTGAAGGCTGTCTCATATTTACCCATATTAAAGTAATAAAACAAAAAGATACTTACATGTGAACAAGACAGCAGCTCCTTCATGATGTAAGTATCATAAATTTGTCGACTTCTACAAAGGCGATCTTCCTCATTCTCAAGCTTTTCATATTCTTTTATCTGGATGGTTAAAAGTTACCACTGTTAGGTATTGTCTTCCTAGAAACTTACTTTATCGAAGGATATTACTAGTCTTGGCAGAAACCACTTCCACATGACATCAAGCAAATTACTTGAATCGGCCATTCCACCAGAAACAACTACTTCTAATGTTGTAATAATGAAGTTGGAATAATTTAAATTCAACTTGGAACATACGAATGGATTTTTTCCTATGATGAACCTTGTCGCTTAAATTTAGAAACACAATATTAAGAAACAAATACTGCCATGGTTACAATTATCTTAACGATGCACCAGCCATGGACCATTCATCCTTGCCAAGTCTCCTTTCCCAACCACAAATAATTTAAATTTGTCTGTAATCCAGTTCTAAGAGTTATGACGGGGCTCGTTCTCACTCAACTACAGTGTTACAAAATTCAGGAGGAAAAAATAATAATAAATTGCTAGGATTCCTGCAAAGAGATGTTTAGAAATCAACTAAATATTTTGGAAATGCATTAACCATAGATAAAAGCATTGGTTTTTCACACTGGAACCTTCTCTGCACTCTAAAAGTATTAACAGAAAGGTTCCTTCAAATTGTATGTTTTGCCAATAACTTAAGGGAGGTAACCTGACAGGTGTCAAGATAGACCAAATAATAAAATGAGCTTTGGAAATATTTGCTTTATGAGGACATGGCCCCTATTACTCCAACCTCAAAACAGAAGTTCTCAGATCAGAGAAGTATTTTTATTTATTTACAGAAATACATTTAATCTAAAAGACAAGAAGAGAATGAAAACACAAATGAAATATGGAGCTGGTAGGAAGACTGTAGCAAAGATTTTCAATATAATGACTAATAACTACATATAACTTATTTTTGGAAAAACAAATGCTCCCACCAAGGAGACAGTTGTAATACTGACTTTCATGGTATCTGAGTGCTCTCTATTCTGCTATGACAAAAAGTGGGGCTGATTACTCCTATGGGAGAGAGTATAAACTGAATAGAAATAAAAGTTACCTTTTTTACTGTACAGTCTAACAGTTTTGAAATCAAAACCAGTAAATCCTATGAAAATTTCTGATAATGAAAGGGCACGGTCGGCAGGGAGAGGAATATGTACAATGCTGACGTCCTATACGAAGGCTAACTGGTTCACACACTGAGAAAAATTCTGGGATCATCTTAATTGCCCTTAAATATCATCAGTGAGATGGCTGAAATTCACAAGTCTGTAACTGCCTGGGCTTAGAATGGAGTCTTCTTGGAACAGACACTAAAATTTAACAAAAAGGCAAGAGGACTGGGGTAGGTTGATACCCCATCCAAGAGGAAAACACTTTTAAAAAATTTTTTTATTTTTTAAAAATTTTTATAGAAATATAGTTGATTTACAATGTTATGTTAGTTTCAGGTATACAGCAAAGTGATTCAGTTATATATATATATATATATATATATATATATACACACACACACACACACACACAAACACACACATATATTCTTTTTTTACATTCTCTTCCACTATAGGTTATTATAAGATATTGAATATAGTTCCCTGTGCTAATACAGTAGGTCCTTGTTGGTTATTTGTTTTATATAGAGTAGTGTGTATATTTTAACCCCAAACTGCTAATTGATCCCTCCCCCACCCCATCTTTTGGTAACCATAAGTTTGTTTTCTATGTCTGTGAGTCTATTTCTGTTTTGTAAATAAGCTCATTTGTATCATTTTTTTAGATTCCACATATAAGTGATATCATATATTTGTCTTTGTCTGGCTTACTTCACTTACTATGATAATCTCTAGGTCCACCCATGTTGCTGCAAATGGCATTATTTCATTCTTTTGTATGACTGAGCAATATTCCATTGTGTGTGTGTGTGTGTGTGTGTGTATGTATGTATACACACACACACACACACACACACACACACACACACACACACACCACATCTTCTTAATCCATTCACCTGTCGATGGACATTTAGGTTACTTCCATGTCTTGGCTATTGTAAACAGTGCTGCCATGAATACTGGGGTGCATGTATCTTTTCAAATTATATTTTTCTCCAGAAGGAAAACACTTTTTTAATGAAGAAGCAATTCAGCAATGTTGGCATAACCAAAGGATCTGGGCTTAATCATCCAAGGTTAATTCAGGAGAACATGTCTGAAGGTTCAAATACCATGCCAGATGCAAGTATGGTAGGTGCAAGGAAACAGAAGCCAGACACACAAATCTGAGGCAGAGTCAGAAAATAAACCAAGGACTCTAGTTTGGTAGATTTCTTTTGATGTTTTGTTTTAGTAAGGTCCAGAAATTAATGCCACAATGCCAGGATAGAACAGGTGGACTGTTAGTGAACCAAAGGCAAACGTTTCTGCCTAAACACACAAACTCTAGGAAAACTAAACCTTCATGGAATCGTTATCCTTGAAAAGAAGTGTAATGAAACCTAAGTCTATGTTCTGGGGACCTATAAAGCAAGCTGACACCTCGTTAAGCAAACGCTGATTCTATGGGAGTTTTCTATGAACTGTAATAATCTGACAATACAGAAAATTCCGGTTTCTTGCACAAATGATGCTCTGAACCACAATTCTGGCTTTAGTAAGTGCCTCGTATCTCATAAACTCCAACTTGAACAACAGAAAAGGTTAATTCTTAGTAGGCAAAGAAACAGCCTCAAGCATCCCTGGCTGTAATTCACTTTCTATTATCAGTTAAGACCACTAATTAAAGAACATGCAGTCAAGTATCAATTGGCTCTAGACAGGATGTCCTGATGTGCAGAGCAAATGCCACCCCTAATCCTGGCAGTCAGGTTGTCCAGGGAACCTGAGCAGGCAGAGGCCCAAGTTCAAGGTGAAAAGTCCCTACTACAGCAGAACAGAAGCTTCGCCATCAATGATGAACATTCACTAACCGTGTAGTCCTCCCTTTCTGCTTTGGTCGTTACAAAGCTCACAGCTGAACGTGTAGCCTAAATACACAGAACCCTAAGAGCAAGCCCTTTGGGTCCACAGCTGTCATGGTCCCCACTTTCCTGCCTCCCGTTTTTCCCACTACCATTCCCATGAGACGGTCTAGTAAAGTCACTAAGGGCCTCTGCCTTGACCAATCAAGGATCTCTCTTTTTGCCCTTAGCTTCCTGACATCCCAGCAGCATTCAGCTCCGTGGTCCCCTCCTGCCTCCTTGAAGGCTTTCTTCTCTGACTTCTGGGATCTACACCGTCCAGGGGTTCGCCACACTGGCTCCTTTTCTTCAGTTTCCTTTGGTAATTCTTCCTCCTCGGCTATACTCCTAAATACTGGAGTGCCTCAGGCACAGTACTGGGGCACCCCTTTTTCTTCCATTACATATTCTCCTTAGGTGAAGCTATTCAGTCCCATAGTTTCAAACACCAATTATATTCCAATGACTAAGACTGGATCTGCAGGACTCACTTCTCACCCAGAGCTCCAGCGTCTAAATATTTAATCACCTATCGGACATTTCCACATCCTCTCTCCCCTGGCCAATCATGCTCTTCCCCTAGTCTTCTTTATCACAGAAATGATAAAACCATCCTCCCAGCTGCGTAAGCCAAAAAAATGGAATAATCATCATTGATTCTGCTCTCTTGCTCACACCCCTGTCCCCACCATCCCCTACATCCAATTCATCAACCAGTCACGTTGGCTTCATATTCAAAATGATCACAAACCAGGGTCCTCCTTCAGGTAATAGTGAACTAAACTCTAACAACAATTCTGGACATACAAAACACCCAACTGCACTGGACCACGGGAGAGTGACCAAAAGTACAGAGATAATGGAAAAGGGGCATCAAACAGAAGCTGGAAGGTAAGAGAGGATATTCCTGAAAATGAAGAGCCAGAGCAGAGCTCCAAAATTTTATGTACAAACCTCTCAAAATCTCCGGTGGACCCCATAATGACAGGTGAGCATGACAGACCCACAGCAGTCCAGCTAAGGTTAAAAGAACTGAACAAGATTCAGTTGCTACCCACTGTATGAGAAGACAGAGAATCAAGTCTGAGTAAGCCAAATTAACTGCTGAGACAAAAAAAATCAATACCCTTTGGAGAAACAGAGTTTAGAGTATCTACAAAATCAATGGACAAGATACAATCTAAAATTACTCTATCTATGAAGAAACAGAGAAATGTGGCTCATATGCAAGAGAACAGACCATCAGTGAAGACCAATCCAAGATGATTCTGATGGAATTATCAGACAAGGATTTTAAAGGAGCTGTTATAACTATACTAAAAGATGTACAGAAAATATGCATGTAATGAATAAGAAGATAGGAAATAGCAGAAAAATAATAACTATGAAAAGGACCACATGGAAATCTTCTCTGAAAAAAAATTCAATGGATGGACATAATAACAGACTAGAGTTGGCAAAAGCATCAATGAATTTGAAGACAGCTCCATAAAAATTATCTAATCTGAAGAAAAGAAAGAAAAAAAATTCGGGGGGCAGGAAATGGAACAGGGAGAATCAGTGGTATCTAGGATAATATCGAAAGATCAAACCTCGTTATGACTGGAATTCTAGAGAGAGGAAAAAAAGAGACTAGAGTAGAAATAAAGTTTTATAATGGCCCAAATTTTACCAGATTTGGTGAAACATATAAATTGACAGATTCAAGAAACTAAGTGAAAGCCACAAAGGATAAACACAATATCTGAAATTACTCCACTAAAATGCACCTCCTCAGAAGTCAGCCTTTGACCCAGCAATTTAAGGTGGCCACCGAATCCCAATACGTCACATTGAGTTGCGGGTCTGTTTTGAATCACTGCATAGCAGTTATCATTTCCTGATATATTTCCTATTCATTTATTACTGGTTTATTGTCTGTTTCAACAAAAATGGGAGCTCAAAGAGAGCACAGACTTTGTCCATCCAAACAATGCTTCCCAGCATTAGTGTTTGATAAATACTGGTTGCATGAGTGAAGAAAAGTCTGTGTAGTAACTTTACCTCTGGTCTTATATTTTCTGTTTTCCGTGATTTATTATTAAATCTAGGTGTAATATAAATATTTTTATAAGCTGCGTCTAAATCTAACTGGAACAAGGAAGTGTATAAACCAACACACCGAGCAGTAGCTACGTGTCAGGTGCTGTTCTGGTGTGTTGCATACATACATAACAACCCTAAAGACAGACACTGCTATCACCCTAACTTTTGGATGAGGAAACCCAGAGAGAGTGAAGCAAGACTCCTTGCCCAACTTCAGGCAGCTAATCACCAGCAGTGTCCAAATCCAAATCCAGATGGTCTCAGTTTAGAGCTGGAACTCTTTACCACCATGTTACAGCATATACCTAAGCAGCATATTATAGATATTACAGTTTAGAAAGCAACTGTCCATCTGGCATCCCATTTGAGACTCTCAACTAGCCTGTGAAATAGCAGGAGATGATTACTAACCTCATTTCATAGATAAGGTAACAGATGCTCAAATATTAAGTCCCCATTCTATGAGCTCAAGTACAGGACAGTGTCCTGGTTCACACTTGTAAGCTCTGAGTCTGACACAAGGTAGATGCTTCAGGGTTTGCTCAGTGACCAGCACCATATCCCACAGCAAGTGAGAGGGCAGAGCACAGCTGCACCTAGATCCTAGCTGGGCCTGCTGTCTAGGAGTCAAACAACGGTCAAGTGAAAATACTGATGACGTGCACACACCAGCAGCGAGCATATATTAAGTATCCCACGGGCATTACAGGCAACAGACAGTGTAAGAATCAGAGAAGCAAAGCAATCATGGAAGACCGGGACGACTGTACAGACAGGCTTTACTGGAGAATACAGAAACTGACCTTGGCCTTAAACGAAGCAAGGCTTTCCACAAGCCGAGAAAGGGAAACAGCATCCTAGGCTGGGGGAAGGACATAAGGAAAGTAATAAAAAGAAGAACTGGGCTCGGTGGGTTCAGGTAATATTGGTTACTGGAAGGTCTACGTGAGAAGGTAGTGAAAGATAAAGAGGGAAAGGTAAGTGATAACTAATGCAGAGATATGTGAGTGTTGGAAGAAGCAATTAGGACTTCAGACCACAGGAAAATGGGTAACCACTAAGCGCCTGGGGACACAGAAAAACGGAAGTACAATGGACAACATACACATTGCAAGATATCTGACAACAGAGTTTTCTAGGGATCAGGATTATAAAACTAGAAATTAAAGAATCCACCAGGTTGGTGAAACCAAGGAGTCAGAATTACTGATAACTTCCATCTTGGAGGCTGTACTGACTTACACAACTGTATCTGAAACTCCAAGGTGGATGGTATTGTCAATTAAAGAACACAAAGCAAGTTGCTGAGGAGCCCTGAAGCATTTTCCTCCAAGGGGATAACCTGATAGGCCAGATCCATCACACCAGGCCAGGAGAGAGGAGAGAAGAGCTGAGGAACAAGCCAACGAAGAGAAACTCCGATGTCTGAAGTTCAAATGGAAACACATCAGCAGTAGTCACCACCATAGTGGCCAGAAGTGCTTAAGAAATAACTACGTAGGTTGCCCATCTGTTTCATCTACTAAACGAGATTGCTTTCTCTTTGACAAAGCAGCTGAGTACATGCTGAAATTGGAGAGAAGCTTTTAAGAACACAGGAAAGAAAAAAAATTTTTTGACACATCAAGCTGTGAGTCTCGTCCAGATCAAATGCCTGATTCAGACTGAAATAATAAAGTCACTTCATACTCAGTGGAAGACTTTGGGATTTAGATAACTTTTTTTTTCACATGATGCTACATGTGCATCATCATTTGATCATTCTTCCTGGAAATACATTAATATAATTTTTAAATGTAGAAAAATGTCATTTTCATGTATATCAATAAACCAGGAAAAAAGGGAATATTCTTCCAATTTTCAAAGATACAAAGATTACTAATATCAGCCCTAATTATGCCATGCTTTCTTTGGACCATTTCAAATGTTTTAGGGTAAAGACAGATCATGCTAATAATATTACATAATTATATAATTATATATAATTATATAATATTATATATTTCTTAAATATATTTCAATTAATATATTCTCTAATTTCAATTTTAATTTCCTCTTTGACCCTTAAATTATTTAGAAGTTATTTGTTTCCAGGCAGCTAAGGATTTCTTACTTAACACTGTTATTAAATTTGAGCTTAAGTCCACTGTGGTCAGAGAACATACTCTGAACAATTTCAATCTTGAAATTTGTAGAAAGTTTTCTTTAGGGTCCAGCATATGATCTATTTTGGTAAATGTTTCATATGTACTTTAAAGAATGCAAAACTCTGTTTCTGCTGGGTCAATTAGGTCAAGTTTATTCATCACTTTATTAAGATCTTCCACATCCTTACTAATTTTTTGCCTGTTTCTTCTACAAGTTCTTGAAGTATGTGGGTGTCCCACTAGGGTTGTAGAATTATTTTGTTTTGGATCTTCCTGCCAATTTTTGCTTTAAATATTTTAAACTTCTGTTATTTGTAAGATACAGATGCTGACTCCTCAATCATTATGAAATAATCTCTCTTTATCTCAAAGCAGCATTGCCATGTACTTTGTCTGATATTAGTATAGCTATACCAGCTTTGCTTCAGTTAGTGTGTATATTACATATCCTCTTCCATCCTTCTGTTTAAAGTATACCACTTCTTTAAAAATTGAATCACTATACTGTACACCTGTAACTTATATAATATTGTACAGCAACTATAGGTTAATCAAAAAATAAAATATCTTAAAATACATAAATAAAGCATCTCACTTATAAGCAGTATATAACATGGTTTTGGTTATTTATCCAGTCTGACAAACTTAGTCTTTTACTGGGAGTATTTAGTCCATTTATATTAAATGTAATCATCAATATTTATATAGATGAATTTATAGTTACCACCTTACTCTTTATTTTCAATTTGACCTCCTACTTTATGTCCATCTTTTATTCTTTTTTTTTTTTGGATTAATACAATGTTGTTTTATTCCACATCTCCTCTCTTTTAACATACACATTTTATTCTTTTAAAAGTTACCTTAGAGATTACAATATGCATCCTTTACAAGTCAATGCAAATTATTATTTTTACTATCCCCAATAATCCTAGAATCTTAAGATACTTTAACTTTATTAACCCCTCTCCTGCCTTTTGTGCTACTCTCATACATTTTAGTTTTACACACACTTTAAACTCTGAAAACATATTATAGTTTTGTATGGTCAACATTCATATATTTCACATACATATTTACTCTTTATGATATCTTTCATTCCTTCCTGCATTTCCATCTGGGGTAATTTCCCTTCTGCTTACAGTAGCTCTCTTTAGTATTTATGGTAATGCAGTTTCACTACTGACAAATTCTCTTGGTTTTTGTCTGAAAATATCTTTATTTCACCTTCATTTTTGAAGGAAGTTTTGTCTGAGGAAAGAATTCTAGGTTGGCAGCTTTTTTCTCTGATTACTTGAAAGATGGCCATTTCATTGTCTGTCTTTCTTTTTTCTTAATCATTTATTTTAATATGTCACAGTCGTTTTGTTCATATTACTGCCCCTTTAAAAATGAGGTGTCTTTTTCTAACCTCTGGTTGCTTTTAAAATTTTCTCTCTGTCACAGGTTTCCACAGTCTTATATTGATGTGCAAAGATACGTTTCCTCTGTACTCATCCTGCTTGGGGTGTTCTAAGTTTTTTGAATCTGTAAGCTGCTGACTTTCATCATTTTGTAATATTCCTAGTATTATATCTTCAAATACTGCTTCTGTACCATTCTCTCTCTTCCTTTCTGGGAGTCCAACTTTACATGTGTTAGACCTTTTAGGTATGCCTCACATGTCTCTAATGCCCTTATTTCTTTTTTATATTCTTTTTTCTCTGTATTTCAGTTTGAGATGACCTACTGACCTGCTTCCCTATTCGTTAATCCTGTCTCGCACTGTGACAATCTGCTATTGGTTCTAACCACTAGGTTCTAATTTCAAATACTTTATGTTCTAGAATATCTGTTTGGTTTTCCACAATACATTCAAATTATGCTGAAACTCTCTATTCCTCCATCTAATTATTTTGTCCATCTTTTTCTCTATTGTCTGGAACATATTTACAGTTATTTTTAGGTACTTGTCAACTAACTCCGATATCTGATTCATCTGTGGGTCTGCTTCTATTGCCTTGTTTATAAGTCATGTGATCTTGCTTCTTAGGTGGAAAATCATTTTTTACTGTATGGTGAAGATTGGAGAGTCTCTATATATTGTTATTTTCTACCTGCAAAAGAGACAGAGAGCTCCCCTTATTCTCTGTTGCACAGGTAGGGAGGGAGTTCATCACCCAACAGGGGGTTGAGCTGGGCTGGTCTGCCCTGCCATTTGCGTAGGACTCAGTCTGCCTCTGGTTGGTCCCTGTTCTAAGGCCTGGGTCTCCATGGAGTTCAATGAGACCTCTGTCTCCTCAGCACTGGATTCAGTTCTGCCCTTAAGAAGTCTTCAGGATAGCTCTTTGGCCCCCCGGCCCACTCAAGCTTCAAAACTTGGCATGTGTCTTGAGCACGGGACTCATCATGTTTTGGGGGCTCCTCCAGCTTCATTTTTTTTTTTTTTTAATATGTTTGATGTTATAAGTTTTTAATTGTTTTGCGGGGGGCGGGAGGGTGAGGGTTTGTCTGCACCACACGGCTATGGGATCCTAGTTCCCTGACCAGGGACTGAACCCAGGCCCTTGGCAGCGAGAGCACGGAGTTCTAACCACTGGACCGCCACGGAATTCCCAGCTTCATCTGTTTTTTACTCCAGATCCAGAAACCTCTTCTGGTTTTTCTGTCTCGCAGAAGCAGCCTCCTGCCAGGGGCCAAAGCTGGATTCTCACCTGCCCACCACACCTGGACCAGCCGCCACCCCAGGTGGTAAGTGGTTATGGGTCTTCAGTGGGGTTTTCATCTCTTGCCTGTTCCGTTTTCGGATTCCTGCCACAACAGGTGTACATTTCAATACTGTTTAATACCGCAAGGCTGTGGGAGGTTTCAATGTGTCTTCCAGAAGCTCCTGGCCTGCCTCTTCAGATCCCCTCCCAATGTCCTGCTGGGAAAACCAGCTGTGTGTTTGAGGCCACCCTTTCCCACCAAGTCTCTAATTTGTCACTCTAGTAATGTGTGACCATAAACCTTTGCTAGTTTCTCTTTCACCCAGTAGCAGCCCCCTGCCTCGGCTTCTGTGTCCAGAATCAGCGTGCTTCTGCAGAAAATAAAATGGCTGGTAATGCTCAGTGCACCTCTGAATGATTCTTCCTCCTCTGGAATCTGAGTCCAACTATTCCTCACTGATTCCAGAACACTACAGAGCTTTAAAAATATGATTTTTATAGTTGTTCTCAGCATCTCTAAAACTATATCTTGTAGTACTAATTACTTCTGACGAATCTCTAAGATATCTAGTAGTCTTAATATTTCCCAAAGTACAGTTTAAATATGCTTTTGAAATAAAAGCATTGATAAAACAGTCACTTCTTACCTCTTCATAAAACTTCACCTGAGGTACAGCTTCATTAATTTCATTCAAACAAAAATCTTTAAATAGCAAGAAACCTAAAGAAAAAGAATAAAAAATTTCAGGGTGGGCGATGAATGTAAATTTTATCCCACAGGGTGTTTTCAAATTCATTTGTTTCAACCTCTTCCTCCCCTACCCTTAAAATAAAAAAGGGGGTTTCAAGAGGCTACTTAACGCCTAAAAGGAAATAATCCAGGTAAAGTTAAGAGAATCACACCCCTGGTGCCCTGCTTTGAGGCTCCTTCTCTCTTGGCAGCCCCCCTCCCACTTTTAAAAACTGCACAATTAACAGTGTTAGTGTTTAGCACCACTTAGTGCTACTGGGCACCAGAACAAGTGGAAGATTAACCAAAGAAATCAGAGATACAGGTAATACAGAAGTTGGTAAGAGTCACCATGGAGCTAATAAATGCTACGCCACAGAAACAGAACTACAACTCCCTTAAGAAAAACAAAAGAAGTACTTTCCTAACCTTTCTAGGCTTTTCTCTCACCACTTATTAGCTCAAGTCCCTCCAAGTCCCTACCAAATACCTCGTGCCAGAGCAGATCACCCATTCCCAGATCCACGCCTCATCTTCAAGCAATCAGTACCTTCTGCCCGGGATACCACCCCCATTGCACAGTGCCTGCTACACAGTGGGAGGCCAATAAATATGTGTTGAAAGAATGTTTGTTCACATGGCCCTTCCAACATGCCTCTGTCAAAGTGCTCACCCAGGTTAATTATCTGATTACAAGTCTCCCACCCCAGGACCAAACCCAGTGGCCAGCTCAATGCCTTGCACCTAGTCAAGCCTCAGTGAATGAATGAAGCTGGAGAGGACAAGCTGACACCAGACTGAGGGCAGAGATACTGGGAGATTACGAAAAGTCAAAAGCAATGAGAAGGTCCAAACAATTAAAGGATTGTTAGGAGAGACAGAAGTCACAGGAAAAAAAAAAAAGTGAAGAAAGACTCACAAAAAGTCTAAAATGTTGGGCAAAGGTAGATCAGAACTCCCCAGGTAGGACAGGAAGGAAGCAGCTTTGAAAAGATTTTCATTCAAGTTAACGTAAGAGTTATATAACTTGAGCCTGTCTGTTGTTGCCCCATAAATTCCCCTCCGTGCTTCCAGGAACATGACCTTTGAAAACGGTAAATGTTTGTTCAGTGGAACTGGAAGAAAGGTATTTGGACTACTTGGTTAGATTGGCAAGACCAGACTAACAGGGGCTGGGTGCACAGCTCCAGCAGCAGGCCGTGCTCATACTGTCAAGGGACTGCAGCAGGGCCAACATACGGAGGGAGTAGGGAATTCAAGAAGCAGACGAGTAGGAAGAACTGAAGATGTGAATCTCTACCGATGTGCATGTTAATATTTTTATTTTAAATAAGAGAAAGGTTGACTTTTTGTTCTCATTCATTTCAAAGTAATTTCCAATTTCCCTTGTCATTTCTTCTTTGGCTCATGAGTCATTCAGGAATGTGTAGTTTAATTTCCAGATATTTGGGGGTTTTTTTTTTTCAGGTATTTTTGGGATATTGATTTCTGTTTAATTCTGTTGTGGTCAGAGAACACATTCAGTAGGACTTCCAATGCTTCTAAATTTATTGAAACTTGGTTTTGGCCCCAAACTTGGTCCCTCTAGGTGAATGTTTCAAGGGTACTTGAAAAAAAAAAAGAGAAACAGTATATAGGGTGGAGTGTTTCATTAAATAAAGTAACAAAGCAATTAGGCCAAGTTGGTTGATAGGCCTGTCCGGGTGCTCTAAATCTTACTGACCGTCTATTTATTCTCTCCATTATCGGTGGAGGACTGTTGAAATCTCCACTTGTAAACTGGAAGGGAGAGGAAAGAAAGAAGGAGGAGGATGAAGAAAGGGAGTTGAATGAATAAACATCCAACTTAATATGTTGTTTACCTACTTCTTTAATGCAATTTCCATCATCAATGTGTAAGATAAGCCAAAGAATTATTTGGAACATCATATGGGGGAAAAAACAGTATTTTCCTCGTGTCTGTACATAAACTGAAGCATTACTTTCTATCACAGCAGCTGTTAAAATGGGGCAGCCAGAAGAAAGATATTTTGCCTTTTGGATACATCCTAGATCGTTGTGTTCCAGGCTGAATGCAATTTACCTTCATTAGACTTAAATTACATTAAAAAAAAAATGAAGCATTACTCAGATTAGAACAAAAGCTAAAGGGCAAAAATAAGGAAATAATTTGCCTAACTGGTTCACTTCATCAGTGCGATTTCTCCAGATTTCAAAGAATAAAAAGTAGTGAGCCAACACCTGCTTACTAGGTAACTGTGGAATGTGTTTACCCTTGTTTCTATATTTGAACCACTGCAAACTGCCTGAATAGTGATTAACTTCCGAGTGTATGTAACATCCAGGAAAGGCAAACTATCCCAATTTGCCACTAAAATATTTTGCAAAAATTGGTAGAAAGAATTGTATTATCTTTTATAAGAGATCAATTAAGAACTTTTGAAAGCATTAAATATACGTGGTTTCTATGGGAAATTGAAATATAACCACCTGAAAAATGAAAAAGAGGGAAAGAAGAATATGAAAAAAATCTTCTAAGAAATAATACCTGTCCTAGGTTTTACCAAGGAGATTCAAACACTGGGAAGGAGGATAGACTGCATAACTGCTAAAAGTTCCTACCAAAATTTACTCATTTGACAAAGCATTTACTGAGTATCTACTAAGAGTCACCGTGCTATATGCTGGTGAAGACAGAGTTTTTCCCATAAGAGACTTATGGGTTTGTGTAAGGGGCAGACAACAAAGTAGTAAACAAATGAAATAACTGTAATTTATGGGAAATTATATAAAGTAATTAAATATGATGCTGAGATCAATGATAAAACAGAATGTCAATAAGACCTCTCTGAGCTGTGGGATAAACAAAGTACAAAGCATTTCAGATTAGAAAAGGCCAGAATGCCTAATCCCACACCTTCTATTCAATATTGTGAGGTCTTAGCCAGTGCAATAAGAAAAGGAAATAAAACTTACTAAAATTGAAAAGGAAGAATTAAAACTAATTTTATCCCTAGACAACGTGATTAACTATATAACAAATCCTATCTACAAAATAACTACTAGAATATATAAGTGAATTTAGGAAGATCCATAAATGACCATAAAATACAAGGTCATTAGCTAAAAGAATCAATGACATTAGATACACTCACATCACACAGTTTTAAGATGGAATTTTGAAACAAGTCCATTTGCAATAACATCAAAAAAGAACCAATACTTAAGAATAAATAAATAAGAGATATACAATGCCACTAAGTGGAAAACTATATAATATGACTGAAAGATGTTAAAGAAGATCTAAATAAATGGAAAGATATAGTCAGTTCATGGATTGGAAGACTCAGTATTGCAGATGTTAATTCTCCCCAAATTGATCTATGGAGTCAATGCAATCCTAATGATAATCCCCATCGGCTTTTTAAAGAAACTGACAAGCTGATTCTAAAATGTATATGGAAAGGCGAAAAACCTGGAATACCCAAAACATCTTGAGAAAGAAGCAAAAGGTTCAAGGACTTACACTGCTTAATTTCAGGACTCATTATACAGCCATGGTAATCAACACAGTGTGGTACTGGCATAAGACTAAATCATGAAACAGAATAGAGGATCCAGAAATACACTTATATGTGCTCAACCTATTTTCTACAAAGATAGCAAAGCAATTTATTAGGAAAAGGAAGTCTTTTCAACAAATGGTGCTAGAAAATACTTATATCCAAATGGGAAAAGAAAAAAAGAAAGAAACAAATCTGAAAAAGACCTATATCCCGTTTATGTATACATTAAAAAAAAAACCTCTTACAAATCAATTTTTAAAACGAAACAACCCAATAAAAGAATGGGCAAAAAATGTGAACACTTCACAAAGGAAGAAATATGACTAGCCAATAAGCACATTAAAAGGGCTCAATACCGTTGGTCATCATGCAAATATAAATTAAATCACTTTGAGATACCACTTCATAACCACTAGAAGGGCAGAGTTCAGAAGACTGACAATATCAAATTTTGGCAACCAGAAGCTTCGTTCGCTGAGAAGCATATATTATGTCTTGGACTCCTCGTGCCTCTGAATCAACAGGCAAAGAGGGGAGTTACTGTGCTGGCTGGGATGATTGATGGGCTGTGACTCTACAATGGAGGGAAGGGGAAAGAAGGAAGAAGGGAGGAGAAGAATAAAGGAAAGAAGGGGAAGCTCTTCCTTAGCATCAAATACCAACCAAAAACTACAGAAGGAATGATGGAGTTAGAAAATCAACAGGTGCCAAAACCCGGCGGCAAAAGTTTGATACGGAACAAAATTATTTACACAGTCTCAAAAGTAATCTCCCATAAATTACTCATTACTTACAAAGGGAAAGCAAAGACAGGCCACAGATTTGGAGAAAATATTTGCAATATACATATCTGATAGAGAACCTGTATCCAAAGTATACAAAGAATTCTCAAACTCGATAATGAGAATATAAACAACCCAGTATTTTTAAAAATTGAGCAGAAGATTTGAATATTTTCACCAAAGATGATATATAAATGTAAAATAAGCACATGAAAAATGTCCAACATTGTTAGTCATTAGGAAAATGCAAATTAAAAACACAGTGAGATATCACTATATACTTCTTAGAATAGCCAAAAAAAAGAGAGAGAGACAATGAATGCCATTGCTGACGAGCAAAGGATGTGGAGTAACTGGAACTCTCCTAGACTGCTAGTAGGAATGCAGGCTCATTGGAAAACATCTCTTTAAAGTTAAAATATCCATTTCCCATTCAACCCAAATAATCACACTCCTAGGTATTTACCCAATAGGAATGAAAATTTATGTTCACACAAAAATCTGAACACGGCTATTTGTAGTAGCTTCACATATAATATCAAAAAACTGGGTATAACCCAAATGTTCTTCAATTGATGGCTAGGTAAACTGTGACGTACCCATACGATGGAACACTACTCAACAAGACAAAGGCATGAACTACTGATACATCCACTATACGTGAATCTCCAATGCACTGTGCTAAGTGAAAGAAACCAGACCCAAAGGCTACATGCTAAATGAGTCCACTTATGTGTCATTCTGGAAAAGGAGGAACCACAGGAACAACTAGATCAGTGGTTGCCAGGGGTTGGGGTGGGGTGTGGCGGTCAACCATAAAGGGTACTAGAACATTTGTGGAGGTGATGAATCACTCTGTATCTTGACTTTGGTAGTCGTTATACAACTTTATGAATTTGTCAAAACTCACAGAATTGTACATTGTAGATGGTGAGTTTTATTTAAATTATACCTCAATAAACCTGACTCTTCCTGCCACCCCACCAAAAAAAAAAAAAAAAAAAACTGGTGCTAAAGAAGAAAGAAAAATAAGATTAGGTACATACAACTAAGCCAGGAACAAGGCTCAAAAGATGTTCCTGAACAGTGGCTTTAAGTCGATCACAAATTGGGATCTAAAATTTCCAGAAGCTAATGCCTGATCACTTAACATGGTTGTCAGTCTCTACAGGATGTTCTTCATAAAGCACGAGTTTGTATGGAAGATAAAATCATTCACACACAGAGGCATGGGACTAAAATAAGTAATTACAAAGGTTCTGGGTAATGCAGAGGCTGGAAACAGCTACTCTGACACACTGAGGATACACAATGGTCTTTACAAGTGAAAACAAAGGAAATCTGAAATGATAACTAGAAAAGCAAACTCAAAAATACAGAAAGCAAGCATACAGATGTAAACACGGAAAACTTCCACAGGGCACCATGCCCCTCCTAGATGAATAATACTAACTTAAATTCCCACTGAATGATTCTCCCTTTCATTTCTTCCAAGTCCCAAGAGGAATAAATAAATATAAATCAAAACGAATAATTAGTTAATTACTTTTACCTACTTCATGCAAACCTTAAATATATTTTTTTATTTGACTCTGCTTATCAAACTAGAACTTTCACTTCCTGACTTAAAACCTTACAGAAGAAAATTAGTAACAAAATGTAGTTGAGGAATATTGTAAATAGGTCTTCTAAATATCCAAATTATCTACCCCACCTCCAATTGAAATTCAGCACATCTCATAATTAATGAGATCACTCATTTAGAGAATGGAGAGATTTGGGGCCCTGAATATTAAGTCTAGTAGACAAAAGCACAAATGGTAATGAACGTGGCCAAAGAAAAATTCACAGAATGTTCCAAGCAATTGGCTCTTACTTCAAAAGGGAACAAAGGAAATTGGGACTGGGAGGAAAATGTGAAAATTCAGTGGCAAGAAAAGTATATCTAAACCCTTGCAATAGTTGGATTACTTTCAGCCTTTACCAACATTACGAAATGACGGAAAAGAAAAAAATTTCTGGCTATGCACCATGCCAATACTCTTTCCAGACTGGGGTCAATTGTTTTCATTTATAACAGTTTAATGCACATCTAATAGTAAACAAACAAAATGACAAAATAAAGTGAGATTTAAAATAACTTAAAATAGAAGTATTATTCCAACAATCCACCTGATTTATATTTCCCAAAGACGTCTCAAAGAACAATGATTAAAGCTGGCAGTATGGAAATTAGGGTATGTGTGTACATCACAGATTAAACATGGCCAGGACAAAGTGGGGAGGGTGTGTAAAACCCACTGGGTCTAACCATAATTTTAACAAGGAAGAAACAGAACAACAATCAACCAATTAATGCATGTGTGTTCACTTGGTGGTAATTCATGACGCTATGCACTTGAACTTGAGCACTTTTCCATACATATATTCCATTAAAGGTTTACTTAAAACAAAAGAGAATCAGTAAGTTTTTTGTTTGTTTGGTTTTGGTTTTTTTTGGCTGCATTGGGTCTTCGTTGCTGCGCGCGGGCTTTCTCTAGTTGCGGCGAGCGGGGGCTACTCCTCATTGCGGTGCACAGGCTTCTCGTTGCAGTGGCTTCTCTTGTTGCAGAGCACGGGCTGTAGGCACACGGGCTTCCGTAGTTATGGCTCACGGGCTCTAGAGTGCAGGCTCAGTACTTGTGCACGGGCTTAGTTGCTTCTTGGCATGTGGGGTCTTCCTCCCGGACCAGGGATCGAACCCGTGTCCCCTGCATCGGCAGACGGATTCTTAACCACTGCGCCATCAGGGAAGCCCAACCAATAAGCATTTATGTCATGGTGCTACAAGGGTAAATAAAGGGGTTCTCAGAGCAACTGCAATCTGATTGGAGGTACTGATAGACATACATAAAAGATAATACCTAACTGCGTGGCGTTAGTTAAGTGCCAGACTCGCTTTGCAGGGAGAGATGCATTGCTTCCTAGATCACGGCACGGCCACCTCAACATTCGTCCAGTCTCCTTTCCCATTCATCCTGCGTGCTGCTGCCTAGATCTGACCATGCTGCTCCCTTACTTTTGAACTCATCATTGCACAGAACACTGGATGAGACCCAGCCTCTAACATCTGCACTGCAATGCACGCCCCGCTCTGCCCCACACCTCCCCAGAGCTACAGCGCCCACCTGCCCAGCACGGCCGGACGCAAGCGCAGGTCACTCAACACGCCTCTGTGCCTTCACACACGCTCCTCACTCCACCTGAAACAGACTCCCCTTCTCAGCACCAGCTCCCTTCTTGCCAACCACCTCTCTACCCACTTCCCCACCCCCACCCTTCTCATCCCCTCCAGACTTGACCTGGTTAACACCCACTTTACCTTCAGGACCTCAACTGAGCATCACGTAACGCAGTAAAATTCGAAGAGCTCCCCAGCCCAGCCAGGTGGAGGAGCTATCCCTCTTCTGTGCTCCCACGGCCCTGGGTCCTTAGTGCTTTCAAGGCCACTAACTCGCAACTATCTCTTTTCATCTTATGAATGGACAAAATGGCTCAAAGTTGTAAAAATAAATTAAAAAGGTATAAAATGAAAAGTTTCCTTCTGGTCCATGTCCTTCATCTTCCCAGTAGCGCACCCACCACCATCACCCCCAAGGTAATGGCTATTACTGGTTCCTTGTATCTTTTCGGGGAAGTGATGTGTGTTACTTCTTGGCCAGGTGCTAAGAAATCCGTGTGATTCCTTCACCCAGCTCGATGCAGGAAACTCTGCAGTCCTAGGGACACCAGCGCCACAACATGGCAAGAGCGTGGCACATGGAGGGGGGCCTCCCGCTAACCCTGCACCGCTACGGATGAGAGAGACACTCTCATGTGTGGGTCTCTGTTATAGGCGCTGCGTTACCTCCTAACACAGCACAAAGGCAGGCACAAAGAGGAACTCTTATTTCCTACCATACTGTTTCCGTCAGCCTGTTTTTCATAACTTGAGACCGTGGAGATCTTTCTATACTAGTCACGAAGAGCTACCTGGCCGCTCCTTACCGCTGCATTATTCCAGCGGATGGAATGTCAGAAGTTACGTAACTTGTTCCCTAATGGTGAACATTTGGGCTGCAGGAAATATTTTGCTTTTACAAAATTGCTGCAATAAATAACCCTCTCCGTACATCATTTCTCATGTGTTCAAGCCTATTTGTAGGATACGTTCCTCCGAGTGAAACTCCTGAGCCAAAGGTTATATAGACTTTCTGGTATTTTAATAGACCCAGCCAAATTAGCCCCATCCGAGCAGTACCTGTTCATACACCCACCGGCAATGCATCAGCTCCTGTTTTTAAACCCACGGCCATACCAAAAGTGTGTTATTAAACTTCCGGATCTCGTGACAATTTGAAAGATTAAGAAAAATAATAATAGTTCAGAGTAATTTGCGCTTTGCCAATCTTTAATCAAGTTGAAAATCTTTTCATATGTTTAAGGTTCCATTTTCACCCTGGGTTACAGGTCTTTGCTCACGAGCACGGCCAGGGCCTTCTGTATTGAGGTTTGCTACTCGGCACCGCTGCTCAAGGAATCCTTCGGGCCCTCCACCTCTTGGGTACTGGTCCTGTCGGCGTGATCAATGTGTCCATTTCTTGTTCCTTGTCTGTTCCTGGCGTTCAATGGCAATACTTCTAGTATCTCCCCATTAAACGTGACGCCGGCCTTGGGAATACACAGCGGCATAATGTTAAGAAAGGCTGCACCTCTAACGATGTCATCGAGTTGTTTACTCAGGGGCTCTGGGAGGGCAATGGCCTGCTCGTGTGTGGTTTTCTCTCTAATCCTCAGCACAATGGCCAGTTCTCAATCGGCTCAATAAACGTTTGATAAATTTACTAAGGGAAGATCAGTACGGCTCGCGCTATAGTCACAGATGGTTCTGGGAAGAAGTGAAGTACAGGCCAGGTGTGGAGAGATTAATGGGCTACAGAGCCGAGAGAAAGAACAAGTGGCCATAGACAGGAAATTTCCATGGAGATAAGGAAGGAGTGAGGCTCTGAATCTGGACACAGCACGTTCCTATGGGGAAAAGGTGGAAGGAATGCTTTATCCCACCACCGAGGCTTGAATGGGCGGGGGGAGATGGGCTTCATCCGGCAGGCGGAGGGATCCGTCTAGAAGAATCCCAGTGCTAGGTATTTCTCAGTTACACAATGCTTCGCGTGTGCTCAGAGCTTCGGAATGCCAAAGAGCCTGCTGGGGAATAGTTTTTAATATAAGTGGGCAATTGTTTCATGAAAAGTTAAACTCAGCTCTCAGATCCGGGGCGGAGGATTTTAGAGCGGGGCCTCTTTCTTCTCAACACGGCAAAGCTGAATCCTTCTTCCTTCCTCTTCCTTGGAATGCTCATCTGCCACCGCGTCTGTCCCCAGATGACCCTTTCATCCTCATCCCCTCCCTGGAGCCGACCCATAACAGGTACAAAGGGTTGACCCCTATGTGTTAACAGTGCCTGCCTACCACCTGGCTCTCAATATTTCTACCAGAATGTGAAGATGTCAGCAAAAGCCTTCGAGGCTCAAAAAAGTAGAACCTTGATAGCGGAACACCAGGTGATGACAGCGCCACAGCCAACCCTCTGGGGCAAGAAGGCCCACGGGCCGCTGTTGCGGCGCCTCCAGTGACTGGTGGCTGGAGTGGGCTTGTCATATCTTGGCGTGAAACCTCATGACCATGAAATGATTTCTTACTAGAGCAATGGGGTGGTTTCCGATTATTTAGTCCAAATTCATTTTAACTTGTAGCCATTTGTTAATTAGCAATTTGTTAATTAAATGACATAGGTATGTTTAAGTTTGTTAATTAAATGACATAGGTATGTTTAAAAGTTAGATGGTGCGTTTACGTGTTGTAATTTTGTACGCTCGGGGCCTTATACCTTCTGCCAGGAGTGGGGATGTGGCGGTGGGAAGTCCCTTCCACCCTTTGTGCGTGACGGGGACAAGCACCCCGCTGCTCTCCCGCGAACACAGCTGCCCAAGTGGGCCCTCTATTTCTGTGGGTGCTCATGCTAACACTCGTGCCAGCAGTGCACAGATGCCCACGAGGGCCACGACGGAGGTGATGGACAGGACGCTGGGTGCATCATTGGTGGGCCATGACTTCACCCCTGGAATGCTCTCCTCACGCTGAGAAAATAATCACAGAATATGTAGCTATACTCCTACTGTTTACACAAGATGCTACAAATAAGAGTTTTACAGTAATGGCAGTTGAAAGGATTTCACGCTGAAGCAAAAAGACAAAAAAAAAAGAAGAGTCACTTCCTCTGGTGTATAAAATACTGAACTAGATGCTTTCTAGTCACAAAGAGGAAAACAGCATCAGAGGTTATCTTTGGTCTCAAGCAATTTGGATTCCAGTTAGAGAAACCGCACGGAAGAGGCACCTGGAAATCCTACATTTGCCACAGGAAGTGCCAAATAAACGGCATGTAAGGAACATCAGAAAATGGACTGTTCACGGTTCAGCTAATCCCTGAACCGTGAATGGCTGGATCTTTCGTTGTTGTTTTTTTGGGGTTTTTTGGCCGTGACGCACGGCATGTGGGATCTTAGTTCCCCGACCGGGTTATCAAACCCGCACCTCTCCCCGGCAGTGGAAGCACAGTGTCTTAACCACTAGACCACCAGGGAATTCCCAAATGGCTGGATCTTTGAGAAAAGCACAGGCCAGAAGGCGGTGTCCCACAGAGGGAGACAGAGCGTAAGACTCATCAGTGGAGTATATGCTAGAAGAAAAAGACAAAGAAAAAAAAGACTGAGGCCAGTTTGGGTGACTTGAATGACAGTAACAAGAGGGACTTTGTCCTGCAGTGGGGCTTTAGGACAGGTATAGAGCATGAAGGTGATGTGATGACACGGTGTTTTCAATTACCCCGTTCACTTCATCTTTCTGTGCATTAACTAGTTCCTTTCCTTTCATAGTTTTGAATAATTTAAGGAAATATACTTTATAGAATGTATTCATTCCCCTAAGTCAGGGGTCCCAACCCCCAGGCCACGGACCAGTACCGGTCGAGTGAGCGAAGCTTCATCTGTGTTTACAGTCGCTCCCCATCACCTGCATTACAGCCTGAGCTCCGCCTCCGGTCAGATCAGCGGTGGCATCAGATTCTCATAGGAGCGCAAACCCTACTGTGAACTGCGCATGCGAGGGATCCAGGTTGCGCGCTCCTTACGAGAATCTAATTCCTGATGACCTGAGGTGGAGCTGAGGCGGTGATGCTAGCGCTGGGGAGCGGCTGCAAATACAGATTATCATCAGCAGAGAGGTGTGACTGCATGGAGACCATGATAAATCAACTGCTTGCAGACTCATATCAAAACCCTATCAGGAGCGACAAGCGAAACAAGCTCAGGGCTCCCACTGATTCTGCATTATAGTGGGTTGTATGATTATTTCATTATATATTGCAATGTAATAATAATAGAAATAGAGTGCACAATAAATGTAATATGCTTGAATCATCCCAAGACCATCTCCCTCCCACCCCGTCCCAGTCCATGGAAAAACTGTCCTCCATGGAACCGGTCCCTGGTACCAAAAAGGTTGGGGACCGCTGTCCTAAATTATAGAAACTAAGTATACTATCCCCTAAATGGCCTTTGAGTTCTCCTTGAGTCTTCTTTTGCCCTCACTCCCCACATTCACTAGCTGACCTAGGTTAGGTTTTATCTTCAGAATAAATCCCAATCCACCCCCTTCTTGCATCTCCACTGTCCTCGTCTGATGTAAGCCAGCACCGCCAACTTCCTGGATGGCGGCAGCCTCCAAATTCATCTCCCTGCTTCCACTCTCCCACTTTTGACTTGGATAATTCATTCGCCATAAAGAGGCTGGAATGATCTTTTTTTTTTTTTTTGCGGTACGCGGGCCTCTCACTGTTGTGGCCTCTCCCATTGCGGAGCACAGGCTCCGGACGCGCAGGCTCAGCGGCCACGGCTCACGGGCCCAGCTGCTCCGCGGCATGTGGGATCTTCCCGGACCGGGGCACGAACCCGCGTTCCCTGCATCAGCAGGCGGACTTTCAACCACTGCGCCACCAGGGAAGCCCTGGAATGATCTTAAAACAAATCGGACATGGTCAAAACCTACCAGAGCTTCCCATTACACGTAAAGTAAAACCCTGATTCCTGCCCACCTCTCTCTCTGCCTACCTTGGCCTCTGGCTGATTCTGGAACCTGCTGTGTTCTTTCCTGCCCCTGCTGATTACCATGCTGTTCCCTATGCCAAGAATGCTGTTCCTTCTTGGCTGAGAACGCTCTTCCACCTGATCCTCACGGGGGCTCCTTCTTTCTCAAAACCAATCACTTCTTCAAATCACTTCCTCAAAGAAACATTCGCTAAATAACTAATTTAAGCAATAACCCCGTCAGTCTCTTTCTTGTCACCTGCTTTCATTACCCACTTATCCCTGATAAGATGCTTAGACCTGACTCATATTCATGACACCCCAGAGTCAGATGGTGCCCACACCCCACCCCTGGTCAGTACGCCCTAGACTCTGGCTTCTGTGGGAGCCAACAAGCTGGGTGGTTTTCACCAACTCTTTGTGCTAAGGTTCCCTGGTTTCCTGATTGGCAAAACAAAAGGACTGGGATAGATAAAAATCTAATGATTCATTTAAGCCTAGCACTCTGTGGTTTCATGAATTAAACTGGGGTTGGTTTTATTTCATTCTTTTTTCTGTTGCCCTTATTGCTATTTTGACAGATAGAGACGGGGGAAAACACATAAAGAAAAGAAAAAAAGAGTAAAGGACAGAAGGTGGGAGGCAACAAAGGAGAAAGAGAAGGTGGAGAGAGGGTGAGGGCTTTTTCGAAACCACTTCTTGTGGGAAATTAATCGTGCTGCTTTGTCCTGGCAAGAAGTAGCTATTTCAGGAAGAAAATAACCACTTCATACATGGAAGTTTCAGCACTAGTTAACCTGAACTCTACTGCTGTCTCCTAAGGGGTTTCATCTATTTACATCATCAGCTCAGATAGTGACCGAGGGCCTGAGCTCTGGAGAGGGGCAGACCCCAACTCTGTAAGGTCAATTTCAGTTCAGCCATCACTGTTTACAAGATGCCAGGCAGGTGAGAAGCATCTTCACCTGAGTGCAGGTCCTCTCACCTGTAAAATGGGGCTGATGCCAACCTCGGCATGGGGTCATTTTGAAGACTAAATAAGATCTGTAGCGGGGGGCTTCCCTGGTGGTGCAGTGGTTGAGAGTCTGCCTGCCGAGGCAGGGGACACGGGTTCGTGCCCCGGCCCGGGAGGATCCCACATGCTGCGGAGCGGCTGGGCCCATGAGCCATGGCTGCTGAGCCTGCGCGCCCGGAGCCTGTGCTCCACAACGGGAGAGGCCACAACAGTGAGAGGCCCGCGTACCGCAAAAAAAAAAAAAAAGATCTGTAGGGGATTTCCCTGGTGGTGGAGTGCTTAAGAATCTGCCTCCCAATGCAGGGGACACGGGTTCGAACCCTGGTCCGGGAAGACCCCACATGCTGCAGAGCAACTAAGCCCATGCACCACAACTACTGAGCCTGTGCTCTAGAGCCCGCGAGCCACAACTACTGAAGCCCACGCGCTACAACTACTGAAGCCCGCGTGCCTACAGCCTGTGCTCTGCAACAAGAGAAGCCACCACGATGAGAAGGCCGCGCACCACAACGAAAAGCAGCCCCCACTCGCTGCAACTAGAGAAAGCCCGGGCACAGCAACGAAGACTCAATGCAGCCAAAAGTAGGTAAATAAATAAAATTTTTTTAAAAAACACACACATAAGATGATTTCTTTTAAAAAAGGAACTGTATGTAGAACACTGAGTACCTAAGGCTTGATTGTGGGCTGTTACCATTCAAACGGTACTGATACAGAACTTTTCAAAGCTTCTGCTTCTGAGGTTTACACGTGCTGCTATGCGTAAGCCAGAAACTGATCATCGCCATCTTTACATCACTTGGTAAAGTTATAACAATGGTGTTATGCATCTAGGGTTTTACAGGTAGTCCCAATTTCACATATTTAACACATTCTCCTGCCAAGAACCAAATACTTTACTTCAAAAATAAAATTACACTTCAGAACATAATATGGTAACCAGAGCTGGACTTAAGTTCCCACAATAACAACCAAATACTGGACAAGATATATGAAGTAACTGTTTTCAGACACAGAAGGGGCTACAGTCCCTGAAAGAAGGGAAGCAAACTAGAAGGACCCCAGGCTGGGTCAGCTCTTGGCCTGGAGGTACTTTCTGAAATGTGGTGCTGGGAGGGGGACCCAAGCAGACCATGGTGGTCCTGCCGAGGCAAAGGCACCAGGAGTTCACGGAACACAAGGTGCCTGGAAACACCAGAAAAATAAATGAAGAGCTATATAGCTATTATAAGCCAGTGGTGATGACAACTTACTAGGATATACCCAATCCAAAAGAAGACTGGAAAAGAAAAAAGCAACAAGGAAACAAATAATACATGCGAGATTTAAATCCAACTAAATTGGTAATTATTTAAGTGTAAATGGTCTAAATAGTCTAATTACAAGGCAGAGATCAGAGAATAGACATACCATGCAAACACTAATATCAAGAAAGCTCGAGTGATTATAACAATATTAGACAAAGTAGATGTCAGAACAAATATATTATTACCAGGATAGACTTCTCATCATGATAAAAGTCGTAGATTCATCAAGATGACATAACAATCGTAATGCGTGTGTACTGGGAATTCCCTGGCGGTAAGTGGTTAGGGGTCCATGCTTCCACTGCAGGGGGCACAGGTTCGATCTCTGGTCGGGGAACTAAGATCCCGCAAGCTGCATGGTACGCCCAAAAAACCAAAAAGATCTGTGTGTACCTATCACAGGAGATGCAACAATGCCTCTCCTAGGCACTTACCAAAGAGAAATGACAGCGTCTGTTCACAACAAGACTTGATGAAAAATATCCACAGCAGCTTTACTCGTAATTTCCCTGAACTGGAAACAACCCGATGTGCATGAAAAGTGAAGTGTGTTAATAAGCCCGTACACTGGAACACTATTCAGCAATAAAAGAAACAAAAATCCCGACACAAGCAACAGGATAAATGAACCTCAAGGAAGAACATCGTGCTGAGGCAAAGGGGCCAGACACAAGCACAGGATTTGATTCTATTGATAGGATGTTCTAGAAAAGGCAAATATAATCTACTGTGACTGGAAGCAGAAGCAGACCAGTGGTTGCCTGGGGCTGGGATGAGCTGTTTAGAAATGGGCAAGAGTATACGTTTTAAAGTGATGGAAATGGTCCATATATGGACTGTGGTAACAGGTACGCGGGTGTACCCTTTTGTCAAAACTCAAACTCTGTACTTATGTTGGATGTATTTTATTGTGTTTTATACCTCAATAAAATTGCTTTTTAAAAGAACAAGAGCATACAGCATATTTATCAGTAAACAAAGAAAAATTAAGTAACAATATGTGGTATCTCAAGAGAAGGAAATCAGGCATATTCTGAAAGAGATAAGCTAAAAAGTAACAATAGAAGAAAAGGGCCCAAATCAATGTTCCCAGTAAGCTATCCCATTTGAAGTTCTTTTCCATCACCAATTCTGAATCCACTTCTTGGTTTAAAAGTAGAAGCCACAAAACAAACCTAATTTCAATCTTCTGAAATAGTCATAGATTATATGGTAAGCAAATCAATTCTGAAAGAGCAAACTTTGAAGACAATGAATTAAAAAAAAAATCAAAGCAGTAAAATATTTCCAGTAAGAAAAAAAAAAGATTTCTTTGGAGAGTAAGTGCATCTTACAAGGGAAGAAAGAATATTTGCTTCTTGAAGAAGCTGTCCTAGCTGCTCTCACTGTGTTCTACTGTTATAAACAGTCTCTTTGAGGGACTGAAGCGATTCTCTCTGCCCCCACCTCCACACTTTTCTGGGATTTCTTTTGGAAAGCAAATCACAAGAATCTTCCCTGTTCATCAGCGAGCAGAGTTGGGACAAAGCTCCGAACTTTAAGGCTGACCTAAAAGCATCATGCAGAACACAGAGGAGGTGTGACAATACTCCTCAGCAGATGGCCCACTGTGCAAAGCAAGCAAGTTACCTTAATACCGAGATGCGTGAACACAGTCATCGCCCTACACCCTCAGGCTCTTGTCTGAGCCTTTCTTTCACCTTCTGGCTCCAACTGAACCCAACCACATGGTACCCTGCAAGCCTCTGTGCCTCCCACCCGCTTTTGTACCACAACACAATTCATTGCAAATCTATCCTCCCATCTTCAGATGACTTCTCACCACCTCCACTGTTGGCCGCTGGTCCCAAAGCCGGGATCATCTCTTGCTGACGCGCTGCAGCATCTCCTGCTTCTTGCTTCCACAGCACCTAGACAATGCTGCATGAGCACTCGAGTCAGGGTGTGCCGCCCCAGTGCTCAAACTTTCCTGTGTCCCATCCCATGACCAGTAAAAGCGGAGAGCCTCGTGACTGCCTAAAAAGCCTCGCCAACCACCCCCCACCTGTCTCGCGGTCCCTCGCACTCAGCCCCTTGGCTGCAGCCTCCTTGCTGTTCCTCCACCACGTGGTTCCAGTCTTAGGGTCTCTGTCCTGCTGAGTCCTCTGCCTGGACCCACTTCCCCCCAGTACACAGGGGCTCAGCCCTCACACCTCCCCAGGACGCTGTTCAACCGTCCCTTTAGAAGTGGCGCCTTCTCCAAACACCCTATTTGAAACTGCCGCACACACCTCTCTGGCCTCTACAATTCTCCACGTTTACTACTGTGCGGACAGTGTGTATTCGTTGGTCTGTCTCCCCCCATAGAATGTTAGCTCCAGGGACTGCAGGGGGGGCCCGGGTTCGACCCCTGGTCAGGGAACTAGATCCCACATGCCGCAACTAAGAGTTCGCATGCTGCAACTAAAAGATCCCGTGCGCCACAACTAAGACCCGGCGCAGCCAAATAAATAATTAAATAAATATATTAAACAAAGAATGTTAGCTCCATAGGGGCACCCATAGCAGTACTATTCACGGATGCGTGGTACACAGTGAAATTTACTGAATGAATGACTGAATTTTTAGTAGATTTCAAACAAAGCCCATGAACCACCTCATAGCGTATCTCTACATTTCCTGATCTTGACTTTGACTAGAAGTAGGAATACTAAAATAAATCAGTGATAATGTATAAAACCCTCAGAAAAGGTATTTCCCAAAGAGCTAAAACCAGGGGATATTATGACAGTGCACTGGCACCTGGAATTTCAGGCGTTTGGGGCTCCTAAAATCCTAAAACCGCCCAATCATCCCTCTACTGTCAGCTCAAAAAGCTGATGGTCAACTTTTCCAGTAGAGGTCATGTTTCCTAGGTCCTTAGAACTCTCCAGGAATATATATTAAGACCCCAGCTTTGCTAATATTGCTACAGCATGTAGTATTTTCCCTTAATTATGTGGATCCAGGCAACGAGACAGTTACAAAGTTGAGTCAGCTGCAGATGTTGGCTGATTGGCTAGACTTTCCTTTTGGCTAAGAGTGGTTTCCCCACACTTGCCGTGGGATCTAAACTCATGGGTCTGAAACAACACCAGTAGCCCCTTCCAAGAATTTCGGAGACTTCTGGGCAGTAGTAAACACTCCTTACAGCTATCTGATACTGGCATGCCAGAGGTCTGTGGGTTTCACATCCATCCTTTTGCAGAGTGAGCTGGTGGCAGGTAGAAAGTCCTCTGTGGCCTGATGCTAGTCTCCCCTCTGTGCCTTTTTGTTTAATAAGAGCCTTTCCAATGGAGCACTTAAAATATATTAGATTCTCAATGTCTCATTCAACAAAGCACATAAATAAAGCAGAGGCCGGCTACAGAAAGATCTTTGTGCACTGCCCCCAAATTCTGGATTTTAGTATCATGATATACTAACTAGGAATTGTATAGTTTATATGTTTTAAAAAAAGAAAAAACTCCAGCACTATTTACAATAGCCAAGACATGGAAGCAGCCTAAATGTCCGTCCACAGATGAATGGATAAAGATGATGTGGTATATATCAATATATACACAATGGTATATTATGCAGCCATAAAAAAGAATGAGATAATGCTATTTACAGCAACATGGATGGACCTAGAGATTATCATACTAAGTGAAGTGAGTCAGAGAGAGACAAATATTATATGATATCACTTATATGTGGAATCTAAAAAAATGATACAAATGAACTGATTTACAAACAGAAACAGACTCACAGACATAGAAAACAAACTTATGGTTACCGAAGGGGAAAGGCGGGGAGGGATAAATTAGGAGTTTGGGGTTAACAGATACACACCATTATATATAAAATAAACAACAAGGATCTACTATATAGCACAGGGAACTACATTCAATATCTTGTAATAACCTATAATGGAAAAGAATCTGAAAAGGAATATATATATATGTATAACTGAATCACTTCGCTGTACACCTGAAACTAACACAACATCCTATCAACTATACTTCAATTAAAAAAAAACCCCAGATGCATGCTCATTTCCCCACTAACTTTTCCTGGTGACAGACAGAAAACAGCAGTTGTGAAGTGCCTACCCCCTACTCAAGCTCTGCTTTTTGGGGAATGGGCAAACTTGGTCACGTTATTTTAACTAGCACAGAAAACACTAGTTTAGTACACAGGTGGCCATCACTGTCTTAAACCAATAGTAATTCCCATCAATCACGGGCTCAGAAGAGCTCAGGGAAAATTCAATAGCAACCACCTAAAAGATCAGAGACAGAGTTGCCAGCCTGCAGATCAGGGGTTTGGTGGTCACATGCCAGGGTTCCTACAGTTCTAGTGATTAGCAGATGTTAAAGGATTGTGCCATTCCAGTAAAAGTGTGGCTCTTCTGAATTTTTCTGGGAAGAGATAATCATGGCTGATCTTAGAACCTGAATGATGTCTTGTAAAAGGAAAACCAGCCCAAATAAATTGGTTTAAAACAAACAAACAAACAGAAAAAGACAACTATATTTCTCATAGGACTGGTTTAAGCCTTTCTACTCTCTTTGAAAGCTGCCACAATTTTCTCAGATGTCCCCAGTTTTCAGAGCCGCAGAGGCTGCGTGGCAGGGCAGGTGGCGTCTCCAACCCGGGGCGCCAATACCCAGGCTTGCGGGGGCCAACACAGATAAGGAGTCAGCCCAAAGGACTGCCTGCCAGTGGGGTTTGGACTAACAGCCTTTCCCTCTTCTTCAGTGCCTTTCCTCTCCTGGCGGCACTTCTGTTTAGAGACGCAAGTTGAAAGTGTGCAAAATCTGTGTCCATCATTTCTGTGGGTTCCTCACCACCCGTTGCCTGCGGCTGCCTGGCCTCTTCAATTGAAAATCCAATTAGCTGTGCTTAGTCAAGTGTTTACCTCTGCTGTTTGAAAGTTTAAATGGACCTTTAACTCTTTCCCTCACTTAGAAGTCTCCACAAAGGCATGGATAATTGATGCGGAGTTGAATGGGGCCCCAGGTTTTCTTCTCTTTTGGGGCTGGTGGCTCTCAGCTGGAGGAAGTTTTACACATCAGACAGGGTGGGGCCGTCTGTGACTGTCAATCAGGGAGGCTGTTTGTCTGGGGAAGGCCCTGCGTGGGGACACAAACAAACTCTTCCAAACAAAGGTGGAAACAAAAGAGAAAACAAAGCCTGAAGGGGGGGTTCCCGGGTTAAGAGTTCCCTCTCTATGACCACATGCAAAAGGGCTCGATGTGCTATCATTTAACTCTGGTCTTCAAGTCAGAAGTTGCACAGTGGTAAGTATTTGCAGATTTTAGCCATCTACCATGTTTTGAAGCACAAAGCACTTCAAGCAATAATTTTATAATCATAAAATAGGTTGGAAACTTTGTTCCTTGAAAACTGACAAAAAAGTCATCCTAAAATGTTTTCTTCTGTGTCGCTTATTATTTTTTCAGTACTTCTGTGGTCCTGTATTTTGAATATAATTACCAAATTAAAAAAAGAGGTCTCTACGTCATGTCTGTGTCCATCTTTCTTTCTACAGGCCTGCTCAGAAAATCCTTTAAAAAGAACTTTGTAAGGCAGCAATTTCTGTCTTTCCAATGTATCCTTTTTATAACGAAACATATTTTTTGCAAAGTCCATGGCAAGTATATTTCTTATGCCTTAGCCCCAAATGCCAAATATAATTTATACATTCTTTCAACCCGAATGTTCTTTGAAATCATGCTAAATATGTTTAAGACCAACATTAATAAATATTTAAGAAATCAAAGTGAAAAGTAAAAATTGAAAAGAAAAGGCACCAGACTGGAAAGAAAGGAGTAAATTTGTTTTTATTCAGAGACAGGATCTTACATGTAGAAAATCCTAAAGAACTCACACACATACACAAATCTACTAGAACTAATAAATTAGTTCAGCAAGATTGTAGGATACAAGATCACCATACAAAAACCAATTCTATTTCCGTGTACTAGCAATGAACAACCAAAAATGAAATTAAAGAAACAATTTCATCCATAATAGCGTCAAAAACATTAAAATAATTGTGAATAAATTTAAGAAGACATTTAAGACTGAAAACTACAAAGCACTGCTGAGAGAAATTAGGGACGACGTAAACAACTGTAGAGACATGTCATTCATGGATTGGAAGACTTAATGTTGTTAAAATGACAGTTGTCTCCAAATCTAGAGATTCGACAAAATCCCTACCAAAATCTGAGTAGGTTTTTTGTGGGGTTTTTTGGGCAGAAATTGAAAAACTGATGCTAAAATTCATATGGAAATGCAAAGGATCCAGAAGAGCCAAAAACAATTTTGAAAAAAAAAAGAAGAATGAAGTGAGAAGATTTTTATTTCCCGATTTCAAAACTTACTATAAAGCTACAGTAATCAAGACAGTGTGGAACCAGCATAAGAACAGACATATACATCAACAGGACAAAACTGAGAGTCCAGAAATAAGTCCTTAAATTTATGGTCAATTAATTTTCAACAAAGATGCCAAGACAATCCAATGGGGGAAGAAAACGTTTTTTTCTTCAAACAAAAAACTGGAACTCTCATAAAATGATGGTGAGAATGTAAATATAGTATAATTTAGAAAGCAATTAGTGATTCCTTAAAAAGTTAAACATGAATTCACCGTACAGCCCAGCAATTCCACTCCTGTTACATACCCAGGAGAAATGAAAACATACATCCACACTTGTACATGAATGTGGACACAGCAGCATCGTTTGTAATAGACCAAAAGTGGGAATAATTCAAATGTCCATCAACTGGCGAAGGGATAAACAAAATGTGGTCTATCCATATAATGGGATATTATTCAGCAACAAAAGGGAACGAGAGACCAGAACACACAACGTGGATCAACCTCCAAAACCTGATGTTAAATGAAAGAAGCCATATGCAAAAGACTAACAGTCTACAGCCTGTAAGATTCCACTCATTAGAAATGTTCAGAAAAGGCAAATTACTATAGAGACAGAAAGCAGATTATTGGTTGCCTGGGGATGGGAGAGGAAGTGACTACAAGTGGGCACAGGGTGTCTCTTTGAGACATGGAAATGTTTTAAAATTAGACTGTGGTGCTGGCTGCACAACTCAGTTTACTAAAACTCATCAAATTATACACTCATAATGAGTGAATTTTATAACATGTAATATCATGCCTTGATAAAGCTGTTTTTAAAAGAGTAAAAGTTGCAAAATTTTGTTTTGACCAAAACCACGTTTCAAAGACACCAATTCTCACACGAATTCAAAAAGATTAATATTCAGACTCTGGATTAAGCTCTGAAGTCAGTGTGAGAAAATGAAATGTCTTCCGTGGCAATAATGATGTGACGTCATACTACTTTAACTATGATGTTCTTTATATATGAGAGTAACATTTGCATACTTTATGAATTAAGCATCTATTTTGGAGTCTCCTTATAATCGGAAACATCCTTCTCTAACAGGAGAGGGTATGCAGTCAAGGGAAGTTGAGTAGACTGTCAACAGACAGATGGAATTTATCAAATGTTATGTGCCCCACTTGCATATGATGAAATTATTTCAGTATATCACAGAAGAAAATGGCAGTAAAATATCTTAACTATACAAATTGATTTTAACCGACAAATTGATTTTACTGTCTATTTGATAACCAGTATCCCTTTAAAACCATTCTTTCAATGAGTCAAACCCAGGACATTTGTCAATATCTAAATGAGTTTTACTGACAGCAAATTAGGAATCAACTTAATTGATGTCCCTTAAGACGTATGATTTCTATGTAAGGATGAGGAAGATAAAGACAGCTGTCATTTACTTAACCTTTTTTAATTCTGGAAACCGGCAATTAAAAACAAAGAAGTTAAGCATTGATCCTGCTCTATTAGTCTTCTATTGCTGTGTAACAAATATCCACAAACTCAGTGACTTACAAACACCACTAATAAATACCTCCTAGTTCTGGAGGTCAGAACTAGGCTCTGCTGGGTTTTCTGCTTACTTAGGGGCTCACAAAGCCAGAATCAAGGTGCTGGCAACCTGGGTTTCTCATCTAGAGGCTCCAGGGAGGAATCTGCTCCAAACTCATTCATGTTGTTGGCAGAATGCAGTTCCGATGGCTGTAGCACTGAGGTCCCTGTTCCCTTGCTGCCTGCCAAGGAGGAGGGGTCACCCTCAGCTCCTAGACAACACTCACAATCCTTCTCATGGGGCTCCCTCCACCTGCAAAGTCGGCAAGGGTGTGTCCCACCTTTCTCCTGCTTCAATCTCTATGACTTCTGCTGCCGGCCTGAGGACATTCTCTGCTTTTAAAGGGCTGGTGTGAGCAAATTCAGCCCACCAGGAACACAACCTTAATTATATCTGCAAAATCTCTTTCGGCGGGTTACCCCTGGGAGTAACACCTGGAGGCTTTTAAAAGTCATGGGAGGGGCTTCCCTGGTGGCGCAGTGGTTGAGAATCTGCCTGCCAATGCAGGGAACACGGGTTCGAGTCCTGGTCTGGGAAGATCCCACATGCCGCGGAGCAACTAGGCCCATGAGCCACAACTACTGAGCCTGCGCGTCTGGAGCCTGTGCTCCGCAACAAGAGAGGCCGCGCACCGCGATGAAGAGGGGCCCCCGCTTGCCGCAACTGGAGAAAGCCCTCGCACAGAAACAAAGACCCAACACAGCCATAAATAAATAAATAAATTTATAAAAGTCATGGGAGACGTAGAAATCTGCCAACCGCACCTGACTGTCTTTACAGGCAAATATATAGCTCAAGTGGATGAGTAAAAGCAGTCAACGTGGAAGGAATGGCATGATTAGCAAACTCACCGCTTCGTAACTTCCTAATAAAATAATCGATTTATGCAGAGATATCAGTGAAAATGAAATGAATGGCAGATGACAGCTGAATGAGGAGCCAGAGAGCTGACCGCACCTGAACCCACTTTAGAGAAGTGTCGGCAGAGCGGCACCTACGTGTCACGTGCGTCTTGCTACAATGTCCGAACCTAACGTGCTAATCCAGCTGTTGGAGCTGGCTTTCAGTTCACGGGAAATTTAGGAAGCAGAAGTGCAATTTAAATGACACCACGAGAAAGCAAACAGAGAAATCCAGAATGTGGAACACTCTACAATACAGCCGGCCCAGTTTCTTCAATACGTCAGTTACCTGGGGGTGGGGGTGGGGTGGGGTGGGGGACTGTTCTAGATTAATGGGATGTTATTACCAATTACAACACAAGAACAATATTTGGATCCTGATTCAAAGAACACAAGAGTAAAAGGACATTTTTAAGTTAATCAGAAAAACCTGAATATGGACTCAGTATTCAAGTAAGAATCATCATTTTCATTGGCTGGGATAAAGGTATTAAGGTTGTATGAGAAAACATTCAGATTTTTTTAGACATGCACATAGGGCTGAAATGCTATGAGGGGTTTGTTAATTGCTTTAAAATATTCAGGCAACCACAAAAAGAGGGGATGGACAAAGCAGGTACACAAAATGTTGAAACATATCGAATCTGGGTGATGTAAACGCGTGGGGGCTCGTTATTCTGGTCCATTTTTACCCAGGACTAAAAATTTTTATAATAAACGATTTCATTTAAGAGATTTCATTCATTGAGCATCTGCTGAGAATCAATCACTGTGTTCAGGGCTTCGCATCCATTTCCTGCTGGATCCTCACCACGGCCTTATGAAGTAGGTACCATTTGTATCCCCACTTTTATAGCTAAGAATATGAAACAACGACCAGCGTGGGGTGTAGCTGACAGACCTGCCAATTGCCCGCCACCCCAGCGAAGCCTCAGAGGCCAAGTAAATGAAAGATTTCTACATTTTTCGTTTCACAAAGCAGTTTGACAAGTCGGCTACCGCCCGCATTGGAGGGCAATCCCCCAAACCATGTGCCAACCGCAGCAAGGGGGATGCCGAAGGTTCGGAAGGAGACAAAAGGAGGAGACAGGTAGAGGGTGAAAGATAAACAGAGGGACCACAGAAAAGCAACAAGGTGGAAACACAGGGAGACAGTCACGGAAAGGGGCGGAGGGAAGAGACGGGGAGACACTGGGGAAGAGGGGTGTGCTTGAAGGAGGACGTCACAGACCTAGAGTCAGACAAAGCTACTGCAACCTTGGTCCACCTTCCGCTCTGCCCCACCGGTCACACCAGCCAGAAAACGGGAACGCCTCGGAGCAAAGGAGGGACCAGACACGTTCAGTGTAGAGCTCTGTCCACATGTAATTACAGATCTGTGTCAGGCACCATTACCTTGTCCTCTCTCCTCATCCCCCAGCCCCCATCCTGTGACCTTCTCCCAAGTCAGCTCACCAGCTCCAAGCTCAGAGTGGGGAGGAAGGGAAGGAGGAGTTATTTATTTATCTAAACCATGTTTCAGTTTTTTAACGGCCTAATTGAGATAAAAGTCACAGACCCTCAGTGCCCAGCAAAGCTGTTCTCAGTGGGGGAAAATCTGTGAGGCTGAAGTTAATAGCACGAGGGCCACGTTAATGCCACTAGGGGGCTCAGATCAGAGGCTCCTGGAGGCGGCTTCAGGTGATGCTTTAATCACAACAGAAACAACAGGTCTGGGGCTTGCACGTGTGACTGGGGGGTGGGGTGGGGGGAGTGGGGATGGCAGACAGGAAAGGGGTTACAGGAGGGAGAGTGGGGAGCAGAAAACACAAAGGAAGACAGAATCCTCAGACAGAATCCTCAATGCATTTCAGAGACTGGAACTAGAGCTGCAGGGGAGGGCAGGCCTGTCACACCCCCCCACCCCAGAGCGTGTTAATAACACGGAACCACTTGCTCAAATTACACGTTAAAAAACACCTTCTTCTCCTAGCAGCGTTATTCATGAGAGCCCAAAACTGGAAACAGTCGGCGGATGAATGGATAAATGAAATGTGGCACAGCCATACATGGGAATATTATCAGGTACAGAGAGGCAGGCAGTACTGACACACACGCTACAATGTAGATGGACCCTGAGAACATCATGTTGAGAGAAGCCAGGTGCAGAAGACCACGTGTTATATGATGCCGTTGGTTTTTTTTAACATCTTTATTGGAGTATAATTGCTTTACAATGGTGTGTTAGTTTCTGCTGTATAACAAAGTGAATCAGCTATACATATACATATGTCCTCATATCTCTTCCCTCTTGCATCTCCCTCCCTCCCACCCTCCCTATCCCACCCCTCTAGGTGGTCACAAAGCACCCAGCTGATCTCCCTGTGCTATGCGGCTGCTTCCCACTAGCTATCTAGTTTACGTTTGGTAGTGTATATATGTCCATGCCACTCTCTCACTTTGTCCCAGCTTACCCTTCCCCCTCCCCATGTCCTCAAATCCATTCTCTAGTAGGTCTGTGTCTTTATTCCCGTCTTGCCCCTACGTTCTTCATGACCATTTTTTTAGATTCCATATATATGTGTTAGCATACGGTATTTGTTTCTCTCTTTCTGACTTACTTCACTCTGTATGACAGTCTCTAGGTCCATCCACCTCACTACAAATAACTCAATTTCATTCCTTTTTATGGCTGAGTAATATTCCATTGTACATATGTGCCGTATCTTCTTTATCCATTCATCTGTTGATGGACACTTAGGTTGCTTCCATGTCCTGGCTATTGTAAACAGAGCTGCAATGAACACTTTGGTACATGACTCTTTGTGAATTATGGTTTTCTCAGGGTATATGCCCAGTAGTGGGATTGCTGGGTTGTATGGTAGTTCTATTTTTAGTTTTTTATGGAACCTCCATACTGTTCTCCATAGTGGCTGTATCAATTTACATTCCCACCAACAGTACAAGAGGGTTCCCTTTTCTCCACACCCTCTCCAGCATTTATTGTTTGTAAATTTTTTGATGATGGCCATTCTGACCAGCGTCAGATGATACCTCACTGTAGTTCTGATTTGCATTTCTCTAATGATTAATGATGTTGAGCATTCTTTCATGTGTTTGTTGGCAATCTGTATATCTTCTTTGGAGAAATGTCTATTTAGGTCTTCTGCCCATTTTTGGATTGGGTTGTTTGTTTTTTTGATATTGAGCTGCATGAGTTGCTTGTAAATTTTGGAGATTAATCCTTTGTCAGCTGATTCATTTGCAAATATTTTCTCCCATTCTGAGGGTTGTCTTTTGGTCTTGTTTATGGTTTCCTTTGTTATGCAAAAGCTTTTAAGCTTCATTAGGGCCCATTTGTTTCCTTTTGTTTTTATTTCTGTTTCTCTAGGGGGTGGGTCAAAAAGGATCTTACTATGATTTATGTCAGAGTGTTCTGCCTATGTTTTCCTCTAAGAGTTCGATAGTGTCTGGCCTTACATGTAGGTCTTTAATTCATTTTGAGTTTATTTTTATGTATGGTGTTAGGGAATGTTCTAATTTCATTCTTTTACATGTAGCTGTCCAGTTTTCCCAGCTCCACTTATCAAAGAGGCTATCTCTTCTCCACTGTATATTCTTGCCTCCTTTATCAAAGATAAGGTGACCATATGTGCGTGGGTTTCTCTCTGAGCTTTCTATCCTGCTCCATTGATCTATATTTCTGTTTTTGTGCCAGTACTATACTGTCTTGATTACCGTAGCTTTGTAATCAAGCTGAAAATCAGGGAGCCTGATTCCTCCCACTCCGTTTTTCTTTCTCAAGATTGCTTTGGCTAATTGGGGTCTTTTGTGTTTCCATACAAATCGTGAAATTTTTTGTTCTAGTTCTGTGAAAAATGCCAGTGGTAGCTTGACAGGGATTGCATTGAATCTGTAGATTGCTTTGGGTAGTAGAGTCATTTTCACAATGTCGATTCTTCCAATCCAGGAACATGGTATATCTCTCCATCTATCTGTATCATCTTTAATTTCTTTCATCAGTGTCTTATAATTTTCTGCATACAGGTCTTCTGTCTCCTTAGGTAGGTTTATTCCTAGATATTTTATTCTTTTTGTTGCAATGGTAAATGGGAGTGTTTTCTTAATTTCACTTTCAGATTTTTCATCATTAGTGTATAGGAATGCAAGAGATTTCTGTGCATTAATTTTGTATCCTGCTACTTTACCAAATTCATTGATTAGCTCTAGTAGTTTTCTGGTAGCATCTTTAGGATTCTCTATGTATAGTATCATGTCATCTGCAAACAGTGACAGCTTTACTTCTTCTTTTCCGATTTGGATTCCTTTTATTTCTTTTTCTTCTCTGATTGCTGTGGCTAAAACTTCCAAAACTATGTCGCATAAGAGTGGCGAGAGTGGGCAACAACCTTGTCTTGCTCCTGATCTTAGTGGGTTTCAGTTTTTCACCACTGAGGACGATGTTGACTGTGGGTTTGTCATATATGGCCTTTTTTATGTTGAGGAAAGTTCCCTCCATGCCTACTTTCTGGAGGGTTTTTATCATAAACGGGTGTTGAATTTTGTCGAAAGCTTTCTCTGCGTCTATTGAGATGATCATATGGTTTTTCTCCTTCAATTTGTTAATATGGTGTATCACATTGACTGATTTGTGTATATTGAAGAATCCTTGCATCCCTGGGATAAACCCCACTTGATCATGGTATATGATCCTTTTAATGTGCTGTTGGATTCTGTCTGCTAGTATTTTGTTGAGGATTTTTGTATCTATGTTCATCAGTGATATCGGCCTGTAGTTTTCTTTCTTTGTGACATCTTTGTCTGGTTTTGGTATCAGGGTGATGGTGGTCTCGTAGAATGAGTTTAGGAGTGTTCCTCCCTCTGCTATATTTTGGAAGCGTTTGAGAAGGACAGGTGTTAGCTCTTCTTATGATGCCGTTTATGTGGCGTGTCCAACACAGGCAAATCCACAGAGGCAGAAATTAGATTAGTGGTCCTTAGGGGTTGGGGGGAAGGGGAGAATGGAGAGGGACTGCTGATGGGTGTAGAGTTTCTTTCTGGGGTGTTGAAAATGTTCTGTGATGAGACTTGTTGACGGTCATGCAACTCTGAATGCACGAGAACCCACTGAACTGTATACTCGAAATGGGTGAATTTTATGCGATCTCAAATATATCTCAACAAAGCTGTAAAACATTTTTAAAAATTTAAGTAACCAATAAAGAATTCCTTTTTTGCCTTCCCTCCCAAAGTTACGGAGTTTCTCAATCTTGTTATCAGGCTAGTTTTATTTTCTGCTTTTCAGTACAAAATCAGAAGCAAAGGAGAGCATTTATATAGATGGCAGGTAACCAAACACCATGAAAGCAACGAGAAGCAGCAATAAAGGATGAGGTGAAAGCCAAATCTGTTCCCCGACCAAATCCTGATGCTCAGGATGAAACGTTTCCATGTGGCTAAGGGCTCTCCCCACGTCGTCCTCAGAACGGACGGGCTACTCTTCATCTGCTTCTCCAGAGCACGCCAGCCGCCCTTTGACCACTGTATTTTGTGGGTTATCACGGAAGCCACATCTACAGAAGACTGCCTTCATAGACGGCTACTTTGTGACAAAAAGTGGTTCACAAACTTCCAAAGACTTTCCGCACCGGTTTCTGCTTTCCTTGAACAAAGGAGATCACTGTAACTCTTTCTAAAAAAACAAAAAACCTCTCCAGTTTTTACCGGGTGACTTTCTACAGTATTTTACAGTCATGGTTTCCTTTCCAAGAGCCTTTAAAGAATTATCAGAGGAGGAGAACGTCAGATCAGAACAAGTCACTTCATCAACCTGGGTCTACACCTCCTTACCTGTACACGGAAGGGCGACCCAGAATTATCTCTAAGAATATTCAGTCTCAAAGGGATCAGTCAGCCTGTGTCTATGGAAATTTTTTTTTTCTTTTTTGCTGTGCTGTGTAGCATGCGGGAATCTTAGTTCCCCGACCAGGGAGCGAACCCATGCCCCTTGCAGTGGAAGCGCAGAGTCTTAACAACTGGACCGCCAGGAAAGTCCCAGCCTGTGTCTACGAATCATGGAAACAAAACTACATGCAGAAGCAGAGTTCCAGGAAACTTTAGGAAAACTTTAATTTCTTGAAATTTTAACAGAGTAATCCTCTAGTATTAAGTCAATTAAAAAACTCAGACACAGTTCCTCCGCAAACCTTCTCTGAGCAGTTGTGGGAGGCAAACAAGATGCAAAGAGACTTCCTGGTCTCTTGTATTCAACTACACGTATTTCACGGAAAAACTCTAGCATGATCCTGCTTATTACATCACTGTGGGCAAGTTAACAACAGAGCCAGATGACAGGCCAAATGATGAATCCTAGCCTCAAGAACAAAAGACTGTTTAGGAAATTTCTGGACAGTGGGAACTGATTTGGGGGAATGGGGATAAAAAAACAGTGGCCGACAGCTCTCATCTAACCCGGCCGACAGTCACCTTTAAACAAGCTGCCAGTCTTTCAGAGGCAGGTGAGAATACAGTGTCTCATTTCCTTGTGGGTCTTGAAATTCCCACCAAAGCAATTCCTGTCCAGTCCTAATTTCTCTAGGGCACTAACTGCGGTCACCTCAGAGCACTCCTACACAACCACACATCTGCATAGGCTGAGACCAGCGCTGGCCAGAGGTGGGCATGGGTCCATGAGCTCTGTGCACGCAACAGGGGGAGTCCTGGTGACCGGGCTAAGTAGAGATTCCAAATGGAGCCGCAGGAATAAGGGAAACTGATGTGGAACTGACAAGAGTGAGCAGCCAACAAAACCCATAAACCCATGAGAACTGATCGAGTAAGCCAGCCCCACACTTTGGAAGCAGACACAAGAGCGGGGTGAGGTTTATGAAGACACATGCCAACCCCCTGTGATCACGGAACGTACAAGATCAGTGAGAGAAGCTGAGGACCTCAGACGCGGGTCCAAAGAGAGCGTCTTTCTGGTTTCCAAGTACCCAATCCTTTGATTTGGGGAACCTCCCAAACTGTCTTAAAACTTACAGCCAAACTAGTTTGTTTTCCAATAACTTACTTACAAGAGATATTATTAGGGACATAAGTAATCATTTAGTATCTTATTAATTACATGCAATTTCCTTCAGCCCCAGCTTGAGCTACAAAGCATGTAACAGCATTAGGGGCTGCATTTCTACATTATTGTGGTGCCACCCGATACCACGACTGGAATTACAGTTTGCCAAACAAACAAGCAGGCTTACCAATTTTCTGATTAAAAATCTTGTCGAAAGTGATTTCACGTCTCTCCTCGAGATACTTCTGCATCACACTCCGGATACTAAAAGAGAAGAGTGACATGTTTTTAACAATGACAGCCTCCATCCCTAGAATGGAAGATACATGATGTCTTCATTCAAGGATACTGGCTTGATGAACTTGATTTTGGTATTCATTTCACAATGTATGTGTATATCACATCATCACATTGTATACTTTAAATATAAATAATTCCATTTGTCAGTTATACCTCAATAAAAAACATGCCCAAAAGAAGGATACTGGCTTGACGAGAGATGCCTCTTACTGACACCCACGATTGCATAAACAGCTGACTAAATTTAAAGCTGGGAACACCACAGCTCCAGCTAGTACCCTCTTCCCATGACTCAGGGCCAAGCTTACATGTAGAGACTTGACTATGAAAAATAACTTAAGGACTTTGGGGAAGCTTTCCCTCAACACCACCACTTTACAAAAATATTAAAAGCGTACACACACACGACAAATTCTGCTAAATCGATGAATGAGTTTCTTTCTAAAGCAAAAGTTCCCTGGATATACTAATATTCAAAAAAATCACACTTCTATACATCAGTGATAAACCACGATAAAACATAATTAGAAGGAAGATTTCACTTACACCAGAATAAGAAACATCAAATGCCTTGAAATAAATCTTTCAAAATATGTGCAGGAATGTTACAGGGAAAAATTACAAACTGCACTGAGAGACAGTAAAGAAGATCTTAATACATGGAAAGATAGACCACAGTTGGGAATGGAAAGATTTAATACTGCAGAAACTCAAAGTCTACCCAGATTCATCTATAAACTCAATATAATTCCCATCAATATTCCAATAGGATTTTTCATAGAACACGGAACCAGATAAGCTCTTTATGAAGTGTATGCAAAACAACACAGGCTCAAGAATAGCTGAGACATTTCTGAAGAAAAGGAATGATGATAAAAGGGCTTATTATGAAGCTAAAGTAATTAAGACAGGATAAACAAACTGGCCAAGGAAATGGAACAAAAGCATATAAACTGACCCACACATACATGGAACCTTGATACATAATAGAAGTGGCAAAGCAGAAAAATGGGGAAAGGAGGGATTATTCAATAAGTGAACCCCCAAAGCGATTATCCAAATGGGAAAAGTAGAACTTAAATCTCTATCATCCAATGATGGGCAACAATTTGGCATTATCCCTTCCTTTTTTTTCTTTTTTTACTTTTTGAAACTAACTGAGGTATAATTTACATGTAATGAAATGCACATTTAAGTGTACTGTTAAATGAGTTTTTCACATATAATACTCTTCTAATCAAGATATCAAATATTTCTATCACCCCAAAAGATGCTCCTTTGCAATCACTCTCCCCAAATTCTAGGATCTGAGCAACTACTGATGTCCTTTCTGTTAATAAAGATGACTTGCTGTAGTTCTAGAATTTTATATAAATAATACAATATGTTGTCTTCTGTGTCTGGTTTCTTTCCCTCGGCATAAACAAGCTTCATCCGTATTGTTGTGTGCATAAGTATTCAGTTCCTTCTTATTGCCAAATAGTATGTCATTGTATGAGTATTCTACCATTTGTTTATCTGTTCACCTGTTGACAGACATTTGCGTTGTTTCCAGTTTGGGGCTATTACAAATAAAGCTGCTTTAAACATCTGTGTATACGTCTTTTTATGGGCATGTGTTTTCATTTTTCATGGGTAAATATCTAGAAGCGAAACTGTTGGTCATATGGTGAGTTATATTGAACATTATGAGAAACTGCTGAACCATATTCAAAACTGGGTGTAGGATTTTACATTCCCACCAACAATATACGATAGCTCCAGTTGCCAATACTTCGGTTGTCAGTATTTTTACTTCTAGCCACTCTGTTGGGTGTGTGGTAGTATTTCATTTTGATTTGTATCTTAATTTGCATTTCCCTAATGAAGAATATTTTCTCCCACTCTGCACCCTGCCTCTTCATTTCCTTCATGAAGTCCTTCTAAAAGAACAAGTGTTTAGTTAATGAGTTCCAATGTGCTGATTATTTCTTTGGTAGACGGTCTGTGCTCAGAAATCTCTCACATCCCAAGGTCATGAAGATTTTAACCTATATTTTCCCTTAGAAATTTTAAAGTTTACATTTTGTTTAGGTCTAAGATCCATTTGTTATTTTTGTGTACGATGCAAGGTAAGAACCAAGGTTCTTTTTCTCCTTATAATACCTAATCGTTCTGGTATCATTTGTTGAAAAAACTATCCCTTCTCCATTGAATTTTCTTGGCATCTTTGTTGATTCCACACTAAATACGTGTAGGTCTATCTTTGGACTATCCTGTTGCATTGATCTATATGTCTACCCTTACAAAAATACTGTATTATCTTGATTGCTTTAGGCTTAGTAAGTCTTGAAATCAGGAGGTTTAGTAACCTAAGCATTCCAACTTTGTTTTATTGCTTTTGGTTTTGTTTTTTGTTTATTTTTTGGCTATCCTAGGTTCACTGTATATAAGTTTTGTAAATCAACATGGAAATTTCTTCCCACAAAAAGCCTGCTGAGGCTCTGATGGGGATTTTGTTGAATCTACAGATCAACTTGGGGGAAATTAACCTCAATAATACTAAGTGTACTATGCATAAATATGACATATTTCTCCATTTATCTAAGCTTCTATAATTTCTCTTATTACTATTTCATAGCTTTCAGTGTAGAAGTCTTGTTCTTTTCTTATAATAGCTTTCTCTGGTTTTGGTATCAAGATAATATGATTCATAAAATGAGAGGAGAATTATTCCTTTATTTAATTTTTCTGAAAGAGTTGGTGTAAGACAGTATTAATTCTTCAAATGTTTGATAGAACTCATCAGTGAAGCCATCTGAGCCTGGAATTTTCTTTGTGGGAAGGTTTTAAATTACAAATTCCATTTCTTTCATAGATATAGGGCTATTCATATTTTCTATTCCTTCTTGTACTGGTAACTTGTATCTTTTAAGGAATTTGTCCAATTCATCCAGTCTGTCAAATTACTGAAATTTGATCATATTTCTTTATTGCCCTTTTAATGTCCGTAAGATTTAGTGACAGTTCTTCATTCATTCTTTATGCTGTTAAACTGTGTTTTCCTTTTGTTTTCCCTTGATCGAACTAAGCAGACGTTTATCAACTGTACTGATCTTTAGTTTTTGTTTCATTCATTTTCTTCTATTATTTATATTTTATATTTCATTGATTTCCACTCCGTTATTTAAATGCTTACAACTTACATGTGGGATTAATTTGCTACTTTTCTAATTTCTTAAAAAGTCACATCAGTGAATTTAAACATTTCTAATATAATCATTTAAAGTTATAAAATTTCCTCTGGGCATTGATTTAACTGTACCTCACAGATATTAATAGTCTGTTTTCATGTTCATTCAATTCAAATTATTGTCTAATTTCTCTTGATATTTTTTTCCTTGAACTGTAAGTTATTTATAACTGAGTTGATTCATTTCCAGATATATGGAGAGGTCCAGATATCCTTCTGTTATTGAATTTTGGTTTAATTCTGCTCTTCAAAAAGCACTGGAGAGGGCTTCCCTGGTGGCGCAGTGGTTGAGAATCTGCCTGCTAATGCAGGGGACACAGGTTCGAGCCCTGGTCTGGGAGGATCCCACATGCCGCAGAGCAACTAGGCCCATGAGCCACAACTACTGAGCCTGCGCGTCTGGAGCCTGTGCTCCGCAACAAGAGAGGCCACGATAGTGAGAGGCCCGCGCACCGCGATGAAGAGTGGCCCCCACTTGCCACAACTAGAGAAAGCCCTCGCACAGAAACGAAGACCCAACACAGCAAAAATAAATAAATTAATTAATAAACTCCTACCCCCAACATCTTCTTTAAAAAAAAAAAAAAAAAAAGCACTGGAGAGAATTAAAAGACAAGCCACAGACTGAGAGGAAATGCTGGCAAATCATATATCTGATTGAGGAACTGTATCCAGCATATATAAAGGATTTTCAAAGCTCAAGAATAACAAAACAAAAAACCCTCTTAAAAAAATGGGCAAATGATGCATACAGACACTTCACCAAAGAAGATATGTGGATGGCAAAGAAGCATATGAAGAGATTCTCAACAACATTAGTCATTAGGAAAAGGCAAATTAAAATCACAATGAGATATTACTACACTCCTATTAGAGTAGCTAAAATTTGAAAAGACTGACCGTATCACACATTGGCAAAGACGTGGAATAACCAGAATCCTCATACACTGCAAGTGGGAATGTAAAACGAAACAAACACTTTGGAAAACAATTGGGCAGTTTCGTAATAAGTTAAACACAAACCACTATAAAATCCCATCAATTCCACTTCTAGGTATTTACCCCAGGGAAATGAAAGCATACACCCATACAAAGACCTGTACATGAATGTTCTCAGCAGCTTCACTCGTGATGATCAAAAACTGGAAACAACCCAAGTGCCCCCAAGAGGTGAACAAATGGATAAAAATGAGTGGATATCCATATAATATAATAACATTCAACAATGAAAAGGAATACATTACTGATATAACATGGGTGGATCTCAAAAAAATTATTCTGGGTAAAAGGAGCCAGATTTAAAAAATAAAACAAAAAGAGTACATATTGTTTGATAACAAAGAGGCAAGAGCAAACTTTGGGAAATGATATATACAGTAAAATTAAAAATATATGTATTGATATTTGGTCTCTGTCCTGCTTCTTGGCACAGAGCTCCTAAAACCGGTGGAATTTCCTGAGTGACAGGAATGTCTTATTCATAAGGAGCCCTTTTCACCCATACCTGAGTTTATGCTAATGAGGTGACTTGGAAAAACCCTAGATAACTTCAGGACAGGAGTGATCGCCAGAGGAACCAATCATGTGATTAGACGATTGGAACTTTCAGCCCTACCACTTGATTTCCAGGAGGCTAGAGACTCAGTTCAGTTACTAACAGCCAATGATTTAATCAATGGGGCCTGTGTAATGAAACTTGAATAAGAACTCTAGAACGATGAGGTCAGGAGAGCTTCCAGGTTGATGAACCCGTCAATGTGCTGGGAGGGTGGCACTCCTGGAGAGGGTGTGGAAGCTCTGTACTCCGCTTCTTCCCATGAGGCCTTGCCCTACGTAACAACCACTTTGCAGTTCCTGAGATGTACCCTTTACAGTAAAAATAATCATAGGCGTAGGACTTTCTTGAGTTCTGTGAGTTGTTCTAGTGAAATCTCAAACCTAAGAAGGTCATGGGAAGCCCAAAATGTGTGGTCAGTCAGGCAGAAATGCAGGTAGACCTTAGACACATACTGCAGCTGGCATCTGCGGGCAGTCTTGAAATATGTGTAGTTTATTTCACATGAATTACATCAATAAAGCTGAAGATATTATTATCATCATCATACCACAAGGATGCAATCAGCAAAATCCTGGGTGTGGGCAACTCTACACAACAGATGACCCAGTTTCTTCAACAAAAAATTTCAAGAGGGAAAATGACAGGGAACCTATAGTTCAAAAAAGACTTGAAAGAAATAACAATCAGGTGTAACATACGAACCTTATTTAAAACTCAATTCAAGTAAAAAAAAATTTCTTGTAAAAAAACTGAAGAAATGTGAATACAGATTGAATATTTTATGATATTAAGCAAGTATCACTTTTTTAGCAGTAGCAATGTGTTATGCTTATGTTGGGTATTTTAGGAGCTCTTATCTTTTAGAAATACAGAAATATTTACAGATGAAATGATATATACCATGTCTAGGTATGCTTCAAAATAACCTAAAGGAAACAACGTATGGATGAAACAAGATTGGTTACGTGTTGATTATTGATAAAGCTGAGTGGTGGCCACAAATTTATTGTATGATTCTCTCCTGTACATGTTTGAAATTTTCATTACAGAAAGTTTAAAAAAATCAAAATATGGCCTCCAGATTCCTGGACCATTACTTTACATGCCTCATCAAAATAAGCATATATACTTACTATGTATAATACTATACCGATTGGGGGCATAATGGTTTTTTTTTATTTAATACCAACTGGTTGGTGATATACCAACCCTACCTGTCATGACCTACTGGGGTTCTGCTACATAAATGCAAGGTAAGTATAATAAATATTGTATCATAATTTAAAAATTTTTTCTACTACTGAAGTAGTTTAAAGAGCAGATATCTGCTCTCTACTGGCCAAAGGATGACTGTGGATACCTCCCATTATTAAAAGTCTCTATATTCTATGTGAAGTTTAATTCTGTTCTATTCTGATGTCCAAAGTAAAATGCGTCTAAACAAATATTTCAAATAATATGTGACACATCACCTAAAAAAACTAGTCACACATAAGGTAGTTGTGAAGATTAAGCAAGATGGCTTTGTTAGAAGCCCTGCCTAAATAAGAGCTGTTATCGTTACGACCGTCAAGAAACCCAAAAGGCAGGCTTTTTTAAAGATAGGATAACTAAGCAATCATACCAAGATTCAACTCCCCCAAAAGGAGTTTTCATACTGTCAGCTCTTCCCAAGGTTCCTCGGTTCACCAGATCTTTGGCAGAAAAGTCTTGTATGCAATTTGCATAGCATTAAACAACAGCGCGTGAGACGATCTATATTCAGGAGACCACAGCCCAATTAAGCTAAATGTGAATTCCTTTGTGTTTTTTCCTCCAATATTTTGACAATCCACATCCTGTTTTTAATGCCTTTTCTTTTGCAATATATTACCTAATATTAAAGTGACACTAAACATAATTGAACTTCTCTGGCAAAAAAAAAACAAAAAAACAACCACACCATCAATACAAAAGTTACCCCGAACAGATACAGTATGAAGGATGAACAAAGTTATGGGTTCATCAAGTTTACCTAATCAGAGTTACTAAAACTTTGTGATCTAAACCGTCCCTTCAAATTGGTTACAATAATCATTTTTGAATCCATTTATCTTTCTCTCAAAATACGTTTGTATCAGCAACAACAGAGAAGCAGCTTCATTTGATGGCTACCTTGCTGTCTGTGTGGAATAAGCATCAGAGGATGGGAAAACTGGAGCCAAGCAGAGTCCGTGGGAGGGCCAGGAGCATCCTCCTTGTTCCTAAGAGCCATTTTTCATGGAATTCTCTCATTTAAAAGATCCCAAGGCATAGCAGCACTATTTACAATAGCCAAGGCATGGAAACAACCTAAGTTTCCATCAAAAGATGAATGGGTAAAGAAGATGTGGTATATATATATATATATACAATGGAATATCACTCAGCCATAAAAAAGAATGAAACAATGCCATTTGCAGAAACATGGAAGGACCTAGAGATTATCATACTAAGAGAAGTAAGTCAGACAAAGGCAAATACCGTATGATACCACTTATATGTGCAATCTAAAATATGACACAAATGAACTTATCTACAAAACAGAAACAGACTCACAGACATAGAGAACAGACTTGTGGTTGCCAAGGGGGAAGGGGAGAGGGGGAGGGATGGATTGGGAGTTTGGGATTAGCAGATGCAAGCTATTATATAGAGAATGGATAAACAACAAGGTCCTACTGTATAGCACAGGGAACTAGACTCAATATACTGCGATAAACCATAATGGAAAAGAATATGAAAAAGAATGCATATATATGTATAACTGAATCACTTTTCTGTACAGCAGAAATTAACACAACACTGTAAATCAATAAAATAAGTTTTATTGATTTAAATCAATAAAATAAGTTTTTAAAAAAAGACCCCAAGGGCCTCACATTTTGCCCAATGTCCAAACTCGCTGGCACGTTATGGGGAGCATTTCCAAAGAGGCCCCAGGCTACCTCATCAACCATATCTTCCCTCTGTCCTCACACGGTAGCCACGCAGGATTTCTTCACTGCTCTGTAATTCTGTAAATGCCATTCCCACTAATGCCTCTCCTCACGTGAAAACCTGCTCAGCCTCCAGGATCCAGGTCAGGGTCACTGGCCTTCGCCAACCCCTACAGAGGCAAGCTCTCTTACTTCGGTTTCCACTGCGTGTCAGACGGCACCACTGTATCACTTCCCACAGTGTATTGTAAACATACACACCTCCGTATCCATCGCCTGTTCACTTAATCACTCGTTCATCCAAGAGAGGAAGTGTCTCCTTTCCACGAGCCAGGCACTGTGCAAGACACTCAGAATACACAGTGGGTCCACCCGGTCTCTGCCCTGAAGGGGGCCATGTCTAGAGGGGTGACAGTGGAGTAAGCAGGGAGTCCCAACGCAGTGTCACAGGTACGTGTCAACAGGGGCAATCACAGGGGCCTACAGAGTCTAGTGCAACACAGTTGAACTCCGGATCCCAAGGGGCCCCTGGCAAAGATGAGGTGACAGAGAAAGCAACGGGACCACTCGTGCAGCATCTGATAAGCCATGCCAGCCTGCACCGAATAATTGAAGGAAACGGACAAAGGACGGCAGCAGGTTAAAAAGAAACACACACAGAGAAAACTGCCAGACAACATACAGCGTCCACTTTTGGACTCACTTATTTTTCTAACTACGCGAGAATACCTAAATTACCACCCTTGAGATTAATGTCCAGCTTTTCATGGCTTTTTTTTTTTTTAAAGCAAACACTTCAGGACCTCCCTGGCGGACCAGTGGTAAAGACTCTGCGCTTCTACTGCAGGGGGCTCGGGTTCGATCCCTGGTCGGGGAACTAAGATCCCACGTGCCTTGCAGTGTGGCCAAAAAATAAATAAATATATAAAGCAAACACTTCCTTTCCAAGGACTGACAGATGACATTTTGTTTCTACAACTGGCAAAAATGCTGACTTGGATACAATTGCTGAGCTTCCTTGTCTCCCTCCCACAGTTCTTCCCTAAGACAATGTGAACCAGGCCAGAACCTCAGAGAACAAGCACTCTCTAGGCAAACAGATTTACAAAGTACAACTTGCTCCGTATAAGATCATCCAGTGGAATTTTTCAACTACTCATCTTTTAATTTGGTACGTGATACCACTTATCACACAAGAACTCTTCATCTGTGTCATGTATTCATTCATTTTCTCCTTTATGGTTTCCAGGTTTGGGGTTCACCTGGGACAGCCCTTTATATCCCAGAGTAACAAAAATATATTCTCTCATGTTTTTCTATTTTTAATATTTTGATGATCATCTCATCAGAGCTCAGGAATTTATTTTTTTTTACTCAGGAATTTATTTTTTTACAATGTGGAGGGGTTATGACTTTACCTGATGGCCAGCTATCATGCACAATGCCTTCCCCGACAGACTCAAAATGCTACCTTTGCTCACAAGCCAAATTCCAATTTTACCATATAGATGAATATAAATATGCATACAAGGAGATTTTTGCATGCGCTGCCACTTACGTGTCTTATGTGCCTGAAACGAGACTTATGTGTCTGTGCCTGTAACAAGACCACACTGTTTTAATTCCTATAGCAATGTTTTATATTCGGTAGGACAGACCCCTGCTGTTTAACTTTTTCAAAATTTTATCGGTTATTTTTGCCCTTTTTTCTCTTCTAGATGAATGAGGATCAGCTTATCACATTCTTTAAAATTCTCACGTGGATTCTGATTGGGATAGGTTAATTTGAAGAGAACTGACATCTTTTCAATACTGAGTCTTCCTGTCTAGAAATATCTTGTAACTCTCCCATTTATCCAGAATTGTTTTGACTTCTCTTAAAGTTTTGTTTTTCTTCATACCAGTCTTATTGGTAAAATGTTGGTGAGGTCTGGTTTAGAGCAACACATTAGAAAACACTTCTTTTAAAGAAATTATTTTGAGGGCTTCCCTGGTGGCGCAGTGGTTGGGAGTCCGCCTGCCGATGCAGGGGACACGGGTTCGTGCCCCGGTCCGGGAAGATCCCACATGTCTTGGAGCGGCTGGGCCCGTGGGCCATGGCTGCTGGGCCCGCGCATCCGCAGCCTGTGCTCTGCAACGGGAGGGGCCACGGCAGTGAGAGGCCCGTGTACCGCAAAATAAATAAATAAATAAATAATTTTGAAATGTTTTGACAAGTTAATAGTCCCATAATTTAAAAATAGAAAGTTGTTAAAGTAACCTCAGTGAGACAGAATTACATTGCAGAGTCTCATTAGGCACGGAAAGTATGCTTACAGGATAGATCATCTTAAATAGCATGTTAAATGCAAACATCAGAGCTATGATTTAATAGATATTCATGACTGAATGAGGCTCAGTGAAGTCTTCCATACTCAGTGAGTAAATGGATACAGTAAGTTTCACGTCTTAATATGCTTTCTCTCTTGGATAATCTTTTTCCATCTTTTTTTTTTTTTCTCATCCTTCGATGAGGAGTCTTCCAGTCAAAAGGTTGTAAATCTGTCCACACGACTTGGATGAGTCAGAACTCTGGTTGCAAATGCATTTATTACAACTCTATCCATATCTTTGCAATCAGTGTCACAGAGGCTCTCTTTCAGTCATCTAATGCAGTTTCCAAAAAGCACATCAGCCTTCCTTCAGTCTGTTATTTGAGATGCTGGACGTTCTGTATCTCCATACGATGTGTCACAGGAATTTATATCCTAAGTCACCAGTGCTGGTTACACGTGACATTGGGACAACAACGAGGTTATCGTCAGCCCTACCCGAAGACAGCCTTGATCCTCACACAAAGCGATCTTCTCTACTGGTTTTAAAAATTCTTGTAAAATTTTTCAAACATGCAAAAAGTAGGGCTTCCCTGGTGGCACAGTGGTTGAGAGTCCGCCTGCCGATGCAGGGGACACGGGTTCGTGCCCAGGTCCAGGAAGATCCCACATGCCGCGAAGCGGCTGGGCCCGTGAGCCATGGCCGCTGAGCCTGCGCGTCCGGAGCCTGTGCTCCGCAACGGGAGAGGCCACAACAGTGAGAGGCCCGCGTACCGCCAAAAAAACACATGCGAAAAGTAGAGAATGGTAGAATGAATGCCCATAACCCGTCAATCAACACCTCAGGAACAGTTATCAAGATTTTAGTCTGCTACGTTCATCCTCCCCTTCACTTTTCCTCCGTTTTTTTAAAGCGTTTTAAAGCAAATCTCAGACTACATGTTGTTTTACCTTTACTACTTCTATCTGCATTTCTAAAAACTATGGACATTTTCCTTCCAATAAGCATGATCCGTTATCACTTCCCAACCCCACCCTGGAAGTAACAATAAATCCTGAAGATCTAATACCCACTTCCTAAACCAAATTTCCAGGATTCTCTCAGAGGTGTCTTTCATACAGTTGGGTTTGAATCAAGATCAAATCAAGATCCACACATTCATTTGATGATTACATCTCTGAAATCTGTTTTACTCGCGAGCACCTGTCCATCCCCACCACCCACTTTTTATCTTCATGCCAGTGACTTACTGAGGAAACCGGGACCGCAGTCCTGGAGGAAAACCCCCCATTCTGGATTTGCCTGTTTGCTTCCTCATAAGGTCACTCGATCTGTTCTTCCACCTCCGTGTGTCCTGTGAGCTGCAAGTCAGCTCTGAGCTTGAGTCCGTGCAAGTCCACCCTTGGCGGCGGGAATACTCACTACATAGTCTTCATGTTGCCCCATACGAGGAGACGCATTTATTTCTCCTCAGCGTTGCGGAGGGGGAAGTTCCCCCCTCCCCTTCTTGAGTTCCTCAGGCCGGTCTAATAATTAAATGGACACAAGACAGAGTAACAGGAGAAAAGGACAAATTTAATTCATAGGTACAGAAGTCTCACAGAAATAGGACCTAAAGAAAGGACCAAAGCAGGTGGCTTTTATACTTCTTAGACAAAGAAACAATAAATCTGTGAAGAACCGACAAGACAAAGACATTTGGGCTTCGGGTCATAAATTAGTGAAGAAGTAATAACAAGGTTTGTTTACACAGCCTTTTCGCCGGGCGAATTTGCCATCTCTGGTGATAAGGATGTCTCTCTACCTCCTGGGGCGGGGAGGGTACCTTTCACATGGGAGATTTATTTCCTGCTTTCTGGAGACAAAGGAGGGTCAAAGTGTTCTTCTTCCATTGGTTGTTTCTTAAGTAACCTTAATTCAAAATAATCAGTACGCCACTTTGGCCTATTTTGGGGTCGGCCTGTCCTGAGCCCCAACGTTAGTGATGTGAAAATTCAGATGGTGAGAGTCTGACCTCGCCACTTAAAATTCCCCCATCTACCTTTCATTTAGTGGTTTCATACACTGATGATCTTTGCCTAAATCAATACTTGCAGTAAACGTTGCAAAACGATGATTTCTTTTTCTAATTCCTTCATTCCTTCTGATTTGCTGCTATTCTTCTGTAAAGATGAATCTCCCATGACCAACGAGGGAGTTCTGGTTACCTTAAAATGTAGTTCGTACTGAAAGGTAAGATAAATGCTTAATTCTTTACCTTTTTCATTGCCGCTTTCCAGAGACAGAGTTGGTCCTCCATTTTCACTGCCAGTAGTGATCAATAAGGCGTTTTACCTGGGGAATTTCTTTTTCGGGGAGAGCAGGTGAAGAAGTTGAGCTGTGGATTGGGTCACTAAAGTGTCTCTGACAAACAGAACCCCACCCCAATGTGAGCTCAACGACCTTTCTGTATGAAGGTTTAATAGGCAACCTGCTTCATTTATTTTCTACCACAATTTAGAAGGTACCACTAACAAGATTAATAAATGTAACATAAAAAAATCCTTAATGCATCTAGAGTAACTGACAAGTATGTTCAAGCCAAAGATCCCCATTTACCTACAGACAGGGAGAGACGTGAATTTTAATTTTGCTTTTGAAATAAGGGTGCATCTGAAATTACAAAAGTGTGTCTGAGGTAGGAAAATAATGAAAGTATCAATATATGTAAGCTACTGGATCACCTCATCAGATCCCTGCAGTAGATCACCCAACTGAACGAAGACAATGCATTTCAAACTGTGTTACTAGCATCTGAAATTGACAATGTTCCGCTACCCAAATCCAAGAAACTTCCTTGTTTAGAAGATTCATGTGGCGGAAGGCAGTCTGAGGTTGTCTATTAAAATGCACAGAATTTGAACTGAGGCTCAACTGTGCCGTTTGCTATCAAGGTGATCCTGAGCAATCAGCTTCTCTCTGAACCTGAACTTCCTCCTAAAATGGGGATGATGAGTATTGTGGAGCCGTTTCCAAGAATCTGAAAATAAGGGAAAAAGCTTGCTCTCGGAGAATGAAAATTTTAAATCAACACACAACACAAAGGGCAGAGAAATGCCAAAGGCTCCTCGGCTAACAAGCTGTGGCTTCAGTTATTTGAGATGCTGGACGTTCTGTATCTCCATACAATGTGTCACAGGAATTTATATCCTAAATATAAATTAGGATCGAATCCAGTGGAGGTCTGGCACCAGTTAGAGCAGGAAACATGAATATGTGGACAGGGGCCTCTCACTGTCAGGGAATTCCAGGATTCCACATCCAGGGTAAAGCCACCCCCTGGAGAAATGACCTGGTCCCAGCTACTGCAGCTGCCGAGCCAGGGGGCTAGGCCTTCTGACCCCTCCAGCCACAGGCCTGCGCCACCTGTGTCACCTTCTGAGGACAGCGTCACTTCCACGAGGGCCGCCTGCAGGGGAGAACTCTCCGGTCATGGGGACTTCAGGCACAAGGCTCCTGAGAATGAGTGCTGAGTGTAAAGCAGCAAATCGGACACTCCACCTACAGTCTGGCTTTTCAGGTAAATCGACCGTGTGAGTCAGTGCACTTTGAGGGGTGGGAGCCTCTGCCTCATCGGATTCTCAAAGGGGTCTTTAAATAAGAACCACCGGGCTCGAAGAAGAGAAGAGAAGAGAAGGCGTTAGTCGGGCCGACTCAGCTGATGGATGTGAACTTCACAGTAAGAGGCAGAGAGAGACTCGGTGCCATGACAGAATCCAGTTTCTGAGTCTGAAGGGCAGGGGGAAGCCCCCAGGACCACAGGAAAGACACTGGTGTCCGAGGAGAGTACCAGCTTTCCCCCAAACAGACAAAATACCCCTCTCATTGTCTCCACATGGACAAGTCTGGAGTAATTTTCTTTTTTCTTTTTCAAATGTCTACCAACTACAGAGAATAACGGTAAAAACTAACAAGAAAGAGTCAATACGTGTAAAACCACAAGGCGCTATATACAAGTATTAGTGGGATTTTTTGTGCTCTGAATTCAAATCTCTTGCATAAATATGAAACAGATGACCATCAGATGTCATTGGGTTTAACAAGTTAACAGTCAGACCTAACTTAAGCCCAGCAAGTAGATCTCCCATCATGATCATTTTAATACTGATCCAGTTCACACCCCAGGTCTGGAGACTGTTTCTTAAGAGCAGGGAAAGAATGTTATCAGGTTAGAACCACTGAGGCCCTTCAAAACTGGAGTCTGGCTTTTTCTACTGTTCTGCCACCATCTATCCTATACCAGAGACTTGTGAGACACCCATAGGCCATAATGTTTAACTTCAAATTCTGATCTTACAGGAAGGAGCATCCAGCCTCCAGTTCATCAAACTGTTCCAGCATGACATGGCCAGAGAAAATAAGCTTCTCTTACAGAGTAACCTGAATTGTAAAAAAATAATTAATTTGAAATACCAATCCCCTCTCAAGCAGGGCACTTTATTTAAAGGACACAAACATAAAGAGGCTGGCTGATTTTCCACGTGGAATTAAAAAAAAAAAAAAAGAAAGAAAGAAACCAAATGATTAAACCCTAAGAAATCCCCGAACACAAAACTCTTACAGTTTTTTCTTTGGAGGGGCGGGGGCGGGGGTGGGGGTGGGGGCTATTAACATAAGCATCCTCTCATCCCTTGCTTAGAAACTACTATTGTGCAGAGAACACCTTCCCCTCCTAGCCCAATTCTACTTGGGATGTTTTGCATAAAATAATAAATTTTCCTCCACAGCCACTGGAAACAAAACAGAAGGAGCGGTTCCAAAATGGAACACAAAAAGAGAGCAGGAAAACTTTACACTCTACTCTACGCTTAATGTTGTGGTGATTATTGCGTAATCCCTGTCCCAGTTAGGGTATCATTATGAGAAAAGAAACAGTACATGTAGGTGAGAAAAGCAAGGCCTTTTATAGATGAATATGATATACTACCAAATGTAAAATAGCTAGCTAGCGGGAAGCAGCGGCATAGCACAGGCAGATCAGCTCGGTGCTTTGTGACCACCTAGAGGGGTGGGATAGGGAGGGTGGGAGGGAGACTCAAGAGGGAGGAGATATGGGGATATGTATAGCTGATTCACTTTGTTATACAGCAGAAACTAACACACCACTGTAAAGCAATTACACTCCAATAAAGATGTTAAAAAAAAAAAGATGAATATGAAAGTCCCTTGACCTTTTCTATTAGGATTAGTTCCATTTCTACATGGGGTATAGACGCCCCCCACCCTTAAACCCAACAGCAAAAGCCTTGTACTTTTCAAAGAAGATACATCGAAAATGTCATCAAAGACTTAAACATTTTCATGATGCAAAATGAAAGCCTGCAGTATTTAACAGCTGTGTAAATGCCTTCCCATCTCAGTTCATTTTTAACTTAAATCCTTATTGAAAGCAATACAGATATAGAAAATTTAGAACAAATGACCTGAAAATATAACCAGTTACCTTTCTAGATAATAAAGAGCAACGGATTGACTTAATGACACAAAATACAAATACCAAGGAGGTGTTAATCAAGAAAGTTTTCTTGCTGCAAATGAAGAAACTTGCTGCTTCCCACAGCTACCAGAGTTGTAAGTTTTGGAATATATGAAACATATGCTCTCTAACCCTCAGAAGATGATCTTTTCAACTTAATTGAAGCTCGTTTTCTTCCTGAAATAGTTTAGCCCATGATTATCTAAGAAATACACAGTGCCTAGCACTCACTTTGCACTTGGCAAAGGGCAGTCACTGTCACAAAACACATGTAACCCATGCCTAACTTCCAAACTTTGTCTAATGGAAACAATCCCCTAATCAAACCGGTATAATGAATTTTAAAATCATTCAAGGAACCAAAAAGGTTCTCCCTATAATGGAACTTTTAAAGGGACTTGACCATACACTTGATTTTGGATTTAACAGTTTTGCCATCACTAAATTCATGACAGTAACTCTGCAGATACCTTTTTAGTCTTCATCAATTTTAATATTCTTACTCAGCTAGGTAATGTTCAGACTGATGAGCGTGGATTACAGAGCAATGTGCAGACTTCAGCATGATATGAGGAACAACTAAAGGAACGGGGGACAGCTTCCCATAGCAGCCACTCTGGGCTGGGGTAGCTGCCTTCAAATGTCTGAAGATGCATTACTTTGGGGCGGGATTAAACTTGTTTTGCAAGCCCACAAAAGGAGAGCAAGAGACCTGTGCGCAGAATGAATTATAAAGAGAGCTTTCCAACACCACGGAGCTTCCAGAGATGCTCCCCAAAGATGACCCTGGCTGGATGCTAGAGAGGGAGGTCGCCCACCCAATGCAGGACTAGACTGGATGCCCTCCAAGATCTTTTCAAACATGAGATATGACAATGCTATGTTATTAAGATGCGATCTTTGAACGTCTGAGGAAGACTAGAGTGCGTCACCTTATGCCTAATACGCTGAAGCCAGCTGCTTTTAGATTATGATTTTTGGTGCATTTTACTGAAGCAAAGACCTTTTGAGGATGTCAACTCTCTTAATTGCTTAGTTATCTATATTTAAAAGTGGCACGCTTGTGAACTCTTAGGTACTGAAGCCAATATAGCCCAGAGCCTACTGGATGATGGATGGATGGATGGAAGGAAGTAAAGGGAGGGAAAAAGGGAGGGAAAGAAGGAGGGAAGAAAAAAGGGAGGAAGGAGGAAAGAAAGGAAAAGAACCACGCAAAGCACCACATGCAGAAGGTTCTAGACAAACAGTATTACAACAAACAGCTAGAGGAAGAACACTGAGGAGAAATCTGGGAAATGCACCTACTTATGGGTCTAGGGGTCAACATTCTAACTTTTCAGAAGTCCTGCCTCCCGAGCCCGCCCCCTCTGAGCACGTGGCACAAGGGTCTCCGTGCAATACTGCTTTTATCTCCTACTGTTTTGTACTTTTTTTAAGGTGTTATGTCTCATACTGCATATAAATCACAACCAATAAATTAAATTAAAGTAAAATTATCTTTTCACACTGCTTCCGATCTTTTTTCTCTTGAGTTTTCTGTGTTTGAAATGAATGTTCTCTCCTGCTCACAAATGTATGGATAGAAAATGCTCTCAAGAGACAGATTTTTATTTGGACCTTCTGTGATCAAAAAGGAATAGATATCATATTGTACAGATGGGGAAACGGAATACACTGAATTTAATACTGAACTGCATTTAAGTGACTTACCAACGGCCCACGGCAAATTGCCAGCGGAATCAGGGTCATACTTCCTAGTCTAGAACTTTCTCTTTTAGTACAGTACGGCAGGTAGGAGGGAGGGCACAGGAAAATGAGGGGCCAGTGATGACAACTGGCCTTCAAGTTCACTAAGGATAAAGGTCTGGCCGGGCTACTTTCATATGGGCTACTTCCATAGAATCACTTTTTCCTGCTCCTGAAATCCTGGAAGAAGGAAATGAGAGCAAAAGAGTACAAGTCCAAGGCTGGGTCAAAGCTGACTCTTACAAACAATCAGTCACAAAATATATGAGCTGCAAAAATATTTTCACTGTATTCTCTAAGGGGCTTTCTCTTTATGGTCCTATAAAGTACTACAATGTGCTTTTGCTTCACACTGAAGCCAAAGCACAGGTGACCCAAAAGAAGACTTCCAAAATTAGGAGAAATATTTACAGGATATGGGGAGCCTGATGCATTTCAGACCCATACAGCAGTCACAAAAGGCCCAGGGGTTCTAACTTCTAATCAGTGATAAAAACAGAGAAGGATAAAGATGTGAAAAAGAGGAGAAGCAGAGGCGGTCCAGAACAACCTCATTAGCATGCAAATGACTTAGCTGACAAATGATTCAACAACCAGAAAGCAAAAGTTGCCAAGTACATCATTTCCATTTCCCCACCACTCAAGTCCAGAGACTAAGGACAGACCATCAGGCACACAGAATGCATTTTCACCTACAGCCATCTTCAAATACACAGTTTTATTAACAGAGGAAGATTATTTGAATGAGAAAGTGATTTTTACTGCAAATAAAGCCCAAAATATTGTTTTGTCCCTTTTACCCTTTTCTCAGATATGGAAAATTGGGGGTGGGGGGCAGGTGGGAGGTAAGCAGCCTGAGCTGCCCTTTTTTTCTAAATGATAAAAGAGAGAAATCCTGTTGGGTGGCCAGGGGGTGAGGCGGTCTATTATTATACAATTTCTCATTAACAGCAGCGAGATTGCCCTTCTCCTATTAAACAGAACAGGCATTTAACCCCTGAGCTCCTCCTGGGAAAAAGGCAGAAACTGCTTATTCACTTAGTCATAATTACCGTTTTCGCAGGTCCCAGAGGAATAGCGGGTCTCGATCAGTCTGCGAGGTCGGTCTTGACTTTCCCAATGCCACCCTGGCAGCTGATCGAATCGGCACGCAGAATGATTTTTCCCCAACCAAAAAAAAAAAAGTTTCGCGATTTCATCCATTCCCTGCAAAATGAGACGTGGGGGGTGTTCGCTATTCTTTCTGGTGAGACAGCATAGCAAGGTGGAAAGGACCCAGATTCTGGGACACTTGGGCTTGAATCCTGCACCTCCCTCGGCCACATTCAGCTGTCACCTGGACTGAGTTCCTAAACCTCCCTGAGCACCTGCTCCTTTGGGAAAACGGAGCTGATGCTAACGACCTGATAGGACCGTTGTGGGGAACAGATACACTCACGATGCAAACTGCCTGGCAGAGGGCGAGCTCTCGGCAAATGGTAGTTGTCATATCACTACTTCATGGAATTTAAACTTCTCTCTCGCTTGTCGGGGTCGCAGGGACCCCGGGTGCCCTCTCTACTCCGTGGCATCTCTTACTCTGCTTGCCACGATAAAGACAGAAGCGTCCCTTCTTTGAGCTGTGACATCTGATCCAACAGTGTCCGTCCCCGTCCACACAGATGTTTGGCAAAACCCGATTCAGTGTACCGAGGAGGTGTTTTTAAGAGGCTGTCTCTGAGAACACATCGCTTCTAAAAGCTGGGACTGCCTGTACCTCAAAGACATCGACTGGGCTCTCGATGCAAAACCTTTCACAACGCTTGACTTGGGCATATTCTGGGTCCCAAACTGACTGCACTGGAACGTCTATTTCTAAGAATTGCCGATCACACACCACACTTACATCTTCAAGTCGCTGGCACAAATTAACTTTGACCGAGAATGAAGTAGTAACTGAAAGGTCAAAACAAATTACATTTGGAAAGTGTCGCATAGAGAAAAAGAAGCAAGACCACCACCACTGTTCTATGCATAGAAATGCTCCTATCGACGATAGAGTGCTTTCTTCCTGAAGGCTGTTCCTTCTTTCAACCTTAACTTTTCAGTTCAGAGTTGGGCTTGCAGGCATAGAATACCCTCCAACCCAAACGGAGGGGAATCTTTCAAGTCACCCACCACTCACTCGCTGACTGGAGTTGGGGAAATTACAGAATAAACCCCATTTCCACATCAGAAGAAAACAGAGCTATTTTTCAAGATCAATTACCCATGATAGTTTTAAAAATAGGAAGATGCACACTACCATATTACTATATATGTTACAGCTAAACAGCTCTTCAAAGGAGATCGTTAACAAATTACTATAAGACACTGGGCAGATATAATGTGTTCCGTGAATACAGAATAGCAAAAGCCACTCCGTGCTACTTGTCCACAGTTAAACAGAACCTTCAAGCAACTGCACATGAAAGGAAACATCTTTCTCAACTCCCAGTGTATTTGCCACTAGACTGTAAGCCCCTTGAAGGAAGAGGCTGCGGCCAGGGTGGTCACAGTAGCCCTCTGCTTGGCTCAGGAAAACACCTCTACAACCAGGTACTGAATTAATGGAATAAACAGTATCACACACCTTTTTCAGGACGGTCTAAAACGCTCCCAGAAACTTAGAAAGGCTCTTTAAAATGTTTTCAGACCTTCCTAGCACAGCGTGTGAACACTTGGAAAGGACAAGCTTTGTGATGGATGATCCTAAATTTTCAACGTCCACTGAACAGAAATGAAACACCAGAGGAAAGATGGATTTTACGTGACTCAACCTCTTGCAAGTGTGTGTGACCTCAAGTCAACTGAATTTCACTCTGTGCGGAAAAAGTTACAAGAGTAGTGAGCCCAGGGGAAAAGCTGCCTTGAACCCTCCAGGGCTTAAGATGCTGACCCTTTGTAGGCCTTGGCTTCTGAATTAGACCCTATTAAATAAAAGCGTTTCTTCTCTGACATGGCATAAAACAACTGGCATGCACACATGAATGAGCTGGGCCTGCGCATCAGCGACATTAGCTCGACAAATGTTTCAGTAAACTAAAGCAGCTATATAATTTGAACAAATAGGAAACTTTTCCAGAATTTGCACTCATTGGTTCGTTAACTGAATAATGTGTCAGCCCAACAAAATGGTTGCCTCTTGCCATCTCAGAGAAGCAAAATCTCCCCAGGGTGGAACGTTCCATTTTCTGAGATTCTCCCGTAATAGGCAGGGGACTGCACACCCCGCACTTCATTGAAATTAGCTAGCTATTGCTTCATTCTGTTGCCTTTCTGTGCAAAACCGGGGAAAAGGCGAAGTAAGTGAAATAAGGAAGCACACAGAATACTCAGTGGCTTCAAATAATTAGCTGGAAAGAAAAGTCACTCAGGATAGACCAATGGCAAGTTTTATGTTTCCCATTTAGATACTGAAAATACAAAGCTAAACCTCTTTTTCAAGAATGCCCAAGACTGGTGATCACAGGGCTTACCCCAAAATGAAGCTGAGACAGAAACTCTTATCAGAAAACATGTTACCTGTATCCTTTACCAAAGAGCGAAATCACACCAGGCTTTTGAGTCATGATGCTGAGGCAGTTCAAGATGAAATTAACTTGCTTAACCAGAGCTAGAAATCCCCCCAACCTCTCAGCCCCATCCCAAAATCGAGCAGGTAGGCCACTAACTGCTATACAGTCGTGGAGAAAAAATGTGCAAGATGTTTTACCTCATAATCTCTATGTACCAGAATCCTAACACAGCACAAGGAGTGGCAGTTACTATGTAAATGGTCACAGCACAAAACTAAAGCCAGTTGAGATAAACTCAAAACAAATTGGAATCTCTGGAGGAGGTTCCAATGGCCTAATTCGAGTCTATTTAAAAACAAAACAGCAACAGAATAACAATTACTGAAGAGCCGCTTCCTAAAATTACTCTCCTGTTGATATGTCTCAGTTCTAAAATGTCATGAGAAATCTGCTGGCAGGTCACTGATTCTGCCCTAAAAGAAAGCATTACCAAAGAATGCCACCGAAAACAAAGGCCTTCACACAAGTAAGTGAATACCCTAAGCACGTAAGTATGTTCTTAAGAGGGACATTGAAAAAAGCAGAAGTCATATTAAGTTCAAAACACCAAGAAAAAAAAATGAACAGCAGTTCCTAATTTTAGTAATATTATATATCACCCTCCCCCCTCAAAAAGAACTGTCCATGAGTTAAGATTTGTTGATTTTACATATAGACACTTTATATATTTGGGACTCCCTGCCCTTAAGGAAGAAAAAGAGGAAAAGAAATTAAGCACTATATATGACATTTATAGAAATGTAGAGGGGTTTTTTTTTTTAATGAAATTCAGGTTTCATTTGGGGGTTACTGTTTTACAGTTTCCCACTTGCCAGAAATTTTAAACAGCACTGATCATCAGCGAGCTTCGGATATGTTAAAGTCTGGAACAGGAGTGTTGCCTTCACAACACTCCAAAGGGCCTCCACTCTTCCCTTACTTTCCCTGCTTGTCTTCACTCGTCAAAGTAGGTTTTTCCCTGCAAAATGTAAAAGAAGCAGGGGCTATGAAGGGCAAGCGAGACAAAAAACATCCAGGAAGCACGTCTCCGTTTACACAATTTGACTTTTCACAACAAATAACGCAAAGGGAAAGATATTTTCTATATCGTGGGGCTTGGACTCAGGGATTTGTAAAAATAATCTGATGATCCCTCAGCGTCACAAGAAAGATGCTTTTTTTCTTACGTCAAGGTAACATTTAAGCAATCTTAGATGTATATAACACTTGAAGAACTGATGCTTTCAAATGGAGAACAGCTTTGGTTTTAGATTCCAATACATTACAAAAATGCATGGTCTTAAATTCACCATAAAGAAGATGCCTCTTTTTATCATCAATCGACCAAGAGCTATTTAGTGTCAAGGAGACACATCTGCTGTACCCCTCATGATGCTGTTAATTAGGAAAGCTAAGGGGAAAAAAAATCCAACGCTAATCCTTTGATACACTATTTGAAACTCACTATTAATCTGATGCATGATATTTTCTGGGGTGGTGCCAATGATATGAACTAATCAAGCCGTTTACTACTTCATCAATAATCATTTTTAAGACAAAAATTACAACTTGGTATGGACCTCACCAAGACCCTCGCCAATTCAATCGGCCCCTTTGCCGGTAATTTAAACAACAAATTCCTGCCTGGAATCACCCATTCAACATGCGTTTTTAAGTGAGTCCCATTTCAACCTTTTAATAAAGTGCCACCAGTGGATCTGTCACCAGGTGACACACTTAGTACCAAAAAGAAAATCGGGTGGGTCAGAATCCACTCCTTACTGCCTGGAGGCACCAAAGAGAAAAGGAGTGCAGGAAGCTGACTGGACTGGTGGACCTCAAAGGGGAGCAAGCACTGCAAACACCAATTTAAGTACCTGGGGCAAAAGGCAACTCGCCTGCACTCCCTAGCTAAGGCGCCCAGAGGGAGCTGAGGGGAGGCCGTTGCTGGAAGGGGGAAAGAAGAGAAACTAGGGAAGGGACGACCGGGATGGAGCACAAGGGAAAGACAAGCATGGGGCAGAAGGAGGGACGGGGATGGGGCAGGCAGGGGACCATATGTTGGGGCTGGAGGGGAGGGCAGGGATGACAGAGATGGGGCCAGGGATAGGGATGGGGCTGGAAGGACAGGGATGGGGCAGGAAGGAACCACAGCAATGAAATAGGGAGGACTACAGGGATGGAGCTGGACCGAGAGGCAGAGATGGGGCAGGAAGGGGCGACAGGGATGGAGCTGGTCCAGCGAAGTCACAACCACATCCTCACCACACCTCGCTGGGGCGCTCGCTACGCGCCACGCGCCGCGCTGGGCACTTCGGGGCGCTCTCTCCCGGAGTCCCCCCAACAGCCCTCCGATGCCCCATTTCAGAGACGGGAACGGCGAGGCCGGCCCTGCAGCGCCCGCTCCCCGAGGTCGCCGGCCGAGGGGGCAGCGGCGGCTGAGCGCACGACCCTCCCGGACGCAGGGTGTCGCTGGCGGCCACGGGGGGCGGCGACGCGGGGGGCGGCGCGGGCCGGGGAGCCGGTACCTGGGCTCGGGCAGGACGATCTTCTTGCTGGCGCGGGCGGCCGGAGTCGCCTTGCTCTTCTCCATCGCCATCAGGTAGCTGACATCGGCCAGCACGGCCTCCAGGTCCGCCATGTTGGCGAGCGGCGGCGGCGGCTCCTCAGGACCCGGACGGGACGCGCTCCCGCCGCCGCCGCCCGCCGCGCCCCGACGTGGGGGGGCCGCCCCGGGGCAGCCCCCCCGCGCGCCCCCGCCCGCCCCCGCCCGCCGCGCGCCCCCCCGCGCGCCCCGCTCACCGCCCCGCGCGCCTCAGCCTCGCGCCCGCCCCGCCCCCCGCGCGCCGCCCGCGGCCCCGCGCACGCGCCGCCGCCCCCGCCTCTTCCGCGAGAGTCGGCGGGGAGCGCGCGCCCTGCGGCCAGTACTCCTCTGCGCCCGAGCGGAGCGGCCAGGCCCGGCCCCCTCTTCGCCGGCCGACCCAGTCCCTGCGGGCACCGTCCCGCCCTCCCCTCGAGGTGGCCATGGGGGACTTCCTCTCCTCCTCCGCCTCTCCTCGTCCTCCTCTTCCTTCTTCTCCTCCCGACTTCCCTCCTGCTACTCCCTGCGCTCTCACGGCCCCCTCTCCTCCGGGACCCCTGTGAGCAGGGGACGCCCTGGACCCAACGCCCACCACCCAAGGGACAGCGGGGAGGTCTCTGTGCCAGTGTCTTAAACTGGACAGTGGCCATCAGCATGCTCCAGGAGGTCTGGGGCGGCCCCAGAAATGCGCGTGCCCCACCTGTCTGCCCAGGTAATGCTGAAGCCCGTGGTCCGGGTCACCCGTGAACAGCGCCCCGCGGCCCAGCCCCTAAGCCTCAGTCCTGACCCCTCCACCCCCTCCACCCCCCTGTAAACTCAGCAAAGAGAAACCTAACAGCTGGAGAAGGTTGCTTGTCTCAAGCTAATCAGGGCAAAGTGGGGTGAGAGCTCCCTCGTGGGAGCGGACCTGCCCTTTGGAGCCCACTGGTAGAGGAGCTGTCTGCCCAAGGTGGTCACCGCGCCCTTGCACGCAAAGGTTTGGGTTTGGATGTTTAAATGGTCGCTGAGAATTAGAACTAGTATTCTGGCTCTTGTGGTTTTTACCATCAAATTAGGAGAGCCCTGCTGTGCGCACAGACCCACCACAAGGGTGATATAGGGAAGTGGAAAAGCCGGAGGCCAGACACCAAGGCAGGAGGGAATTTCCAGCTTCCTGATCCTCAGTCTTGGTGTCTGGTGTCACCAGTCCCCACGTGGGCCTGGGGTTTTCATTTGCTTCTTATTTTTTCACAGCGGTACACACAAGTGCACGTTCAGAACGCATCACTCTGGCCGGAGTGATGTTAAGGGCATCCAGGAAGTCTTAAAAAGACTTGAGCTGAGAATCGGTTAAAAAAAAATACTTTAAATTCATCCACATAGGTCACATTGCACCAGGAACCTCAACTTCACTAGGCTTTGAGTGAATGTTCTGTCAGTAGCTTACATGGTCAACAGAGTTCATCAGAAGTGGTTAAGGTCAAATTTTGGACATTAAATGTAATGTCACAGCAGAAGCAGCCTGATTTGGTCATCGCAAGAACCCTGCCCTGTTTTGTTCTCTCCCTCTCCCACCGAGCCACCCCCGCCCCACCTTTTTCCCTGTATGCCTCCCATCACAATTGGCCAGTTTTACCAGATGCTTCTCAAGACCTAAGGCACAGTATTCAGCGAAGTTGTCCAGAAAAGAACAAGAGGGGTGTAAGAAGTAGGCACGTGAGTCAAAGGAGCTTGGTCAGGAAGCAGAAAGCCAAAATGACAAGGGGGCACAGAATCCACCAATGAGACAAAGATTTGCATGAGCCAAATATCAAACTTTCATCTTCCACTCACTTTTTTTTGGCCAAAAACAGGAACACAGAATGTCTTGTCAAGGGTCACCCCAGGAGGAGGGGTGAGTTCCCAAAAAAGCATAATGCGTTTCTATGATTTAATTAGTACAATTTCTTTCAATATGTCTTTTTATCATCCGAGCTTTCACATAATCAGATCGTCAAATAAATACATGCTTCTGCCTACATTTTCACGGTCTTCCGAATACTGAGATTTTTAACCTTGCCTCTTTGAACTCAGTTAAGAAATTTGTTTGGTAGTGGGGGTTTTTTTCTTTCTTTTTTGCGGGAGGAAGGGGGTGGGTTGCAGCATGGGGTAGTAAGTTTGCAACAAGAGACACACCTGAATTCAAATCCCTGCTCTGCTCTGACTAGCTGGGTGATCTTAGAGGTAACATATTACCTCTCCGTGCTCATCAGTACTGTGGGAATGAAGCCACTGGACCCCAGTGTTGTTGAGAAGACAGAGGAGATAATACTCATAAAAATGCACCTTGCCTGATACCTAGTAGGTCCCCAACAAAGGTCACTGCATTTCCTCTATGTATTTTGCTTCATTTTACCCTCGCCTGCTGGAGAAGATACTGATTCACAGACACCACCCTTGAAGCAGAAAGATCCCTTACCGAAAGGTTATCTCCTTAGTGCATTTCTAGGAACCCAAATTGGCAAAAAAAAAAAAAAAAAAAAAAGACTAGCCTTTACAGACACAAGAAATGACTCTTCTAGTAAAAAGAACACAGAGTCCAAAATTGGGTCCCCTAACTGAGGCCCCTCCCCCAGTGAAGTCAGTGTGACCAGAGCACCCAGGGTGTCCTTCTTTGGTCTTCCTAGTGTGTGAATTTGGGGTGCTTGGCTCTCTCCTTTACCCTCTCACTTTCTCCATGCATTCCCCACCACCCCTTCTTTTCCTTAATGCTGAACAGCTTTTCATGTTCGCTGCAAACAAAAGGCGCTAACGACAGTGATGAAGTTGTCATAACTGACCTGCTGGGTCCTGTCGCTAAACACCAACGCCAGCCTGTAATCATTACGGATGAACAGAGAAAACAAATAGCAACCCATTTGTTCACAGCCAATAACGCTCCGTTGCAAATAAGTACGTTTCTCACCCTCCCCTCCCCAAGATGATTTCAATGACTCTGGGCTCACGCTGCTTGTGATAATTGATAAAACTTCAGAGTCCCTGCAAGGTTCATAATTTTCTCTTTTCTACGGCTTCCCAAGATCAGGGGAGGTATTGCTGAGATGGATGCATTCAAGTTTATACTCCCTGGGGTTAATTTTGATAACAGCTTCAAGGGAAGAAAGCTAACTAGAGAACTAAGTCATATTTGTTTTAGATTCTGGGCGTTACTGGGGCTTCCTACTTAATAAAGCACATGGGGAAAAAAGTCAACTCTAAGACTCCAATTAGAAGATTTTTGAGGGGGAGGGATAAATCAGGAGTTTGGGATTAACATACACACACTACTGTATATAAAATAGATAATCCACAAGGACATACTGTATAGCACAGGGAACTCTACTCAATAATCTATAATAACCTATATGGGAAAAGAGTTCCAAAAAGAATGGATATATGTATCTGTATAACTGAATCATTTTGCTGTACACGTGAAACTAACACAACATTGTAAATCAACTGTAATATAAAAAATTAAATGAAAAAAGCATTTTGGGGACCAGCAGAACATGCCTGCACTTAATTCATTAGTATCACAGTATTTAATTCAATCCCTGCTAAGAGACTTGGTTTTTTGGTAAACAGTCCCCTAAATATTATCACTTTGCAAGCAAACTGCACACACTTGGGGTTTGAATGGGTTTATTTCCAAACACCTCATTCTGTAAAGTCTGCAGGTGTTTGCAGCCGCGCCAGGGCCACTGTCCCAATTCACCTGTTACTTAGATCACAATTCTGCTCATTGTCACATGCATCATAGGAACTGCTTTTCATGCTATTTTAACAGCAAAGCTTTACAAATTTTAATGGAGGTTCTGTACCTAGCACTTCATACCTTAAAAGATCTGCAAGAAGGTCTAATACCAGACCTTGGTTTACATAGCACTGAAATTACATTCAATACAGAAGTACCTTCCTTTAAATAAGTGGGTGGAAACACATTTCTCTGCAGAGGCTTCTGGTTAGTCCCTCTCTGTAGAGAAGCCTTGGAGTGATACAGTTCAGAGCCTGGGCTCAGGGGCCAGATGGCCTGGATTAGAACCCTCACGCCAGTACTTCTGAGTTGTGTGACCTTGGACAAAATGCTTAACCTCTCTGGCCCTCGGCACTCTCAGTGGTATTAAATGAGATTGCTGTGAGAACAACGTTGTAACATGAAAAACACTTAAAACAGCGTCTGCTGCTCAAAAAGTGTTATCGTTCTCATCCTCATCATCATCAGAGTATCTCTACATTGGGCACAGCGTGATGGAAAGTGACCAGTCCCAGGAATATAAAAGCAGTGCTGGATGTGACACTCTGGCTTTAGCGTTGCTGAATTACTGTGAGTCTCTTCAGCTTTTTAAATCTCACCTTCCACTGCTGCCTAATGAAGGGATTGAATGAGCTGCTCCCCGAAGTCCCTTCAAATTGTAAAATTCTCTGGATTTATTTAATCCTACAGTGAATCCCTTTGCATGGTGAAGAATACTCACACCTCTCAAAAACATCTTGTGAGTTTCTGTTTGACCGTATCAGGATATACCAAGAGCATTAGTAATCACCGGTGCTACAATGCACAGGTGAGGTGAGCAATCAATCCATCAGCAGGTTTCTAGAGACAAGCACATCTGTATTTTCCTCCAGTATCTGCACTCAGCACACTGACCTTGCTTAATAAATATGTGTTGAAGGAATAAGTGAATGAATGAATGAATGAATGGCATAAAATGTTACAGGTTGTTTGCCCCAAAGAAACTTCTATCAGAGATAATCTAAAGGAAGGGGGGAAATGCTGTTGAAAACCACAAGTACCTAATAAAGAGGGTGCTTCCTGGTAAAGGTAACCACCAGGTCCCTGCTGGTTCTTCGTGCTGCCAATGGCCAAGAAAGCCTCTCTAGCCTCTGAGAGCCTTGGTGCCCCTGGACTTTGCAAAGGTGGGTCTGAGAACTTCAGACCTGGGACGGGGAGAACTAAATCCCTTTGCCTAACTCTGATGGCAAAGTCCTCCAAAGGACTTGGAGGAGAACTTGAAAGAGGACTAAGAGAGAGAAAGCAATGAGATGACCCAAGGCCAGGCACTCCATGGTGTGAGGGGCCAGAGAAAAACCCCCAGAGGTAGGGGGCGGGGCAGAGAACTTCGGGAATAGGAGGTCTGTTCTGTTTTCTGGGCCGTTTTAAGTTTGCTGTTCTGCACAACAATGTCATGCCTTTCCAGTGATCTTGCAACTTCATGGCTTGTATCTATGGGTGCTTTGATGGCGGGTTGCAGGCAAGGTTGGGAGCCAGGGCCCACACCGGGATCAATGCCAGTGATAAAGGAACAGTGGGAAGGGCAACAGAACAAGAACTCAGCAGAGGCAGGAAATCAGGTCCAGCAATGACGTTGGGAAACCGGGCTGCCCAGACTCCTCAGACACCCAGGGCAGGCCTTGGCTTTTCCATGGGTCTGGAAAGGCCATCTTGTCTCCCTCTCAGGATGGGGGAAGACGACCTCTGGATACGTAAGTCACAAGAGGCCAGGACTTTACTGCATTGCCAAGCCCCTTCTGGCCCTTACCCTGGTGGCCTTCCCTGTAAGGTTCTTTCTGTTCAGCTGGGAAATCGTATATCGATCCAAGAGCAGCCACCACTCGAGGGGAAGGCGGGGTGGGGCAGGGAAGGCTTGGGAGTTTGGGATTAGCGGATGCAAACTAGTATTTATAGAATGGATAAACAAGGGCCTACTGTATAGCACAGGGAACTACATTCAATATCCCGTGATAAAACATAATGGAAGAGAATATATACATGTATAACTGAGTCACTTTGCTGTACAGCAGAAATTAACACAACATTGTAAATTAACTATACTTCAATACAATAAATTTTTTAAATAAATTATTTATTTTTGACTGCGTTGGGTCTTTGTTGCTGTGCACGGGCTTTCTCTAGTTGCAGCGAGCGGGGGCTACTCTTCGTTGCAGTGTGTGGACTTACCGTGGTGGCTTCTCTTGTTGTGGAGCGTGGCTCTAGGTGTGTGGGCTTCAGTAGTTGTGGCACGTGGGCTTCAGCAGTTGAACCACGCGGTCTCTAGAGCACAGGCTCAGTAATTGTGGCACACGGGCTTAGTTGCTCCGCGGCATGTGGCATCCTCCCGTACCAGGGCTCGAACCTGTGTCCCCTGCATCGGCAGGCAGATTCTTAACCACTGCGCCACCAGGGAAGTCCCAAAATAATTTTTTTAAAAAAAAACAAAGGCCACCACAAACCCCATTCTGCTAAGAAAAGACATATAGCTCTCCCATGCCATGCCTTACAAGTCGTTTGGGGACTAGCCAGGTGGGCCAGGGGGAGAGCATGGAGGCCAGGCCGCTGCAGGGCTTCAGTGAATTTATCTCCCATCATCTCAGTGACCATCTCAACCTCCCATCTCAGCCAGTTCTGTTTCTTCTCTCCTGGTTGAAGGTAATAGCTCCCGAACTGGTCTCATTCTGTCAGAGCTCATGGGTGTAGATTCCAACAGGCCAGACTCAGTAACAAAATCCTAGGTGCCTGGGCCAGGCCTGGCATAACCCTGACTCACAAGGGAGCCACCAGAAAGGGGGTCTCCTGCTCTTAAGAGGTGCTCTAGACCAGCACTCTCAGACACTTACGTACTGAAATTGCCGAAGTACAGATTCAGAGGTCCGGGGCAGGGCCTGGGACTCTGCATTTCCCACAAGCTCCCGGGTGGGGTCAAGGTCACTGAAACGTTGGAATCTTGGGTCACACACCAAACCTACTAAAGCAAGATCAGCCCCGTAACAAGATACCCAGGCGATTCCAGGGCACATTGAAGATGAAAAGCCATGCTCTAGATCACACTGGAACCTTTAGTTCAGGCCCTGAAATAGTTCAAGCAGGCGTCACACAGGAGCATTCTGTTAGATAGAGGAAGGTCAGATCAGCTGAGCCCGAATGGACAGCCCTGAGAGAAAGGAGGAGAAGGAGGAGAAACAAGTTAGAGAGGAGAGGTCAGCAGGACAAGATTATACATGGCCTGGGAGCCACAGTGGGGAACTGAAGCTATCTTAGGGACAGTAGGAAGCCAGTGGAAGGTTTCAAAGAGAAGAGTGTCAACAACAGAGGTGCCTTTTTATAAGAGTCTGCTGGCTGGAGATACAGGACAGGTAAATGAGAGGGGACCCTGGAGTGATCTAGGGTAGCAATCCAGGAGACCTGGATGAAGGTGGCTGCGGTAGGCAGACCAGCACATCACATGTAGAGGTGCACCAGGTGTGTTACAACATGGAGGGGAGTCATCCAGGGTGATTTGCAGGCCCCCGAGGCAGTAGTAAGAACAAAAGGAAAGTCCTCCTTCCCTCCTCCCTGGAAACTCTAGAACAAATCTTCTTTTTTTTTTTGTGGCCTCTCCTGTCGCGGAGCACAGGCTCCGGACGCACAGGCTCAGCGGCCATGGCTCACGGGCCCAGCCGCTCCGCGGCATGTGGGATCTTCCCGGACCGGGGCACGAACCCGTGTCCCCTATATCGGCAGACGGACTCTCAACCACTGCGCCACCAGGGAAGCCCCGAGAACAAGTCTTTTAATCCTCATCCAGAAAATGCCCACAGCTTGCCAACTATTCATCCTGCTTCCAAACCCTCCCTCCTTCGATCCATCTGACACTTCCCTGCTTCTGCTCAAGAAGCTTCGATAGCTCCCCACTGCCTACCAAATTATCTTCAAACTCCTCTCTGCCTTCTCTTTCTGCCTGATCCGTGCCACATTTGTTCTTGCTTTCATTCATTCAACAAATACTTACTGAGTACCGTCAACGTGGCAGGCAGTAAAAAGAAATCACGCGTCTGCTGAGACACAGAATCACTCCAGGAGGTTTATAGCCACACATTTGGAAAAGCTCTTCCAAATAAGCCACTTTGGCTATATATAAACTAGAAATAGTTATAATGGGTAACACTTATTAAGAGCTTACTGTGTGCCAACTATCACATTGAACACTTTGTGTGACTATCTCATTAAATCTTCCCCAAATGCTCATGATGGAGATGGTTGGTCTCATTTTAAACATAAGAAAAATTTGAGGTCACTTGCAAAATAGGTACAATAACTAAATTAATAGGATTTGAACCCAGGCAGTCTGAGCCTAGAGTTTGTTTTTTGGGTTTGTTTTTTGTTTTGCTACATTAACTAAAGAATGTACTGTTGTGAGTCAAGGTGAAAGAAAAATTACATGCTTTGACGTGTTCATAGCTTATTTAAGTCTGGAGAGGATGTCTTATTTTTTTAATTGGAGTATGATTGCGATACAATGCCATATTAATTTCAGGTGTACATCATCGTGATTGGATATGTTATATACCTTAAGAAAGGGTCACCTGGTAAGCCTAGCTACCATTTTAGTCTGAGCCCCGAGGTTGGTCCCCTGATTCCTGTCTTCTAAATGTACTTATACTCTAAGTCATGGGGCTGCTGGGTCAAACAAAATAACGTAGTACATGTTCAAGCGTGCAGTAAGCTATAAAAATCCCATTCGAATGTGCTTTCCAACTCACTTCCTGCTACTCACTGAGCCTGGATCACTCTGGCCAAACCAAGTCTAGCTTTGGAGGCTTTTACTCCTTGTCCCTTTGCCTGGAACCCTCTCCTTCGAGGTCTTTTCTGGGCCCCCCATTACTCAATTCTCTGCTCAAATGTCAACCCTGGCATCTCTCTGAGAGAGACTCCACTTAATCTCTTCTGAGCCATAAGGAGAGCTGTCAAGGAGTCTTTCCTGGGGCTGCCTCCATTTCCCAAGGCCTTTTCTCCTTTCTTTCCCCTTTCTCTCTTCCTCTCCTCTTCCTCCCGTCTCCCCCTGACCCTTTAGTCCTTCAGGCACAAATACCCCTCTCTACTCCTCCATGCTCCTTCTTAATCAAAATCTGAACCACTCCAGCCCCAAAGCTCTCTTTCCTGTTACTGTGACCAGCCAACGTCACCCCCTGCCATGCCAACCTTACGACCTTCTTGGCCAGCATCACCAAACCTGACCCCTCTGAGAGCAGACATCGGTCCCCTAGAGGGAATCAGAATCCAGCCACCATAAACACCAGAGCAAAAGTGATAATTATCAGAAGATGAGGAAAGCTCCTCTCCTAGTCTCTGGGAAGCCAATCAAAATCTCAGAATAAAAAGTTACATTTAAAAATTACATTGATCTCCATTCATTCATTTGTTCATAGATTTCTTCACTCCATCAATCACTTAGCAAATTTTTTATTTTTTTTATTTATTTATTTTTTTTTGCAGTACGCAGGCCTCTCACCGCTGTGGCCCCTGTGCACTGTGGAGCACAGGCTCCAGACGCGCAGGCCCAGCGGCCATGGCTCACCGGTCCAGCCGCTCCGCGGCATGTGGGATCCTCCCAGACCAGGGCACAAACCCGCGTCCCCTGCATTGACAGGCGGACTCCAAACCACTGCGCCACCAGGGAAGCCCTAGTTAGCAAATTTTTATTGTGGGCCCTGGGATGATAGTGGGAGCAGGTAGTACCTCCTACCTTCACAGAATAACTTTCTAGCAGAGGCACTTCACTGGCAGTTCATTGTTTGTTTCATTGAAATCATGTTATGTGCCAGAAGGATACAGGGGTATGAGAGTGCCTCCAGCAGGGACCTTCCAATCAGGTATGGATCCAGGAGGGCTTCTCAGAGGAGGTGACATGTAACCTGAGAACTGAAGGATGAGCAGAAAGGGGGAGGGCATGGCTACCAGGTGGAGGATGCAGGCTGGGGAAAGGACACGAGCAGAAAGAACATGGATGGAGAACAAGGGCTGTGAGGTGAGCCCTGAGACAGGGCAGAAGTCAGACCCTGCAGGGCCATGGAGCACACACTTCGTCCCGGGAGCAAGGGGGAGCCATGGACAGAGTCAAACAGGGATGTGACATGATCCAGTTGACCATGTGAACGAGAGCTCTGGCAGCTCTCTGGTTAATGACCTTCCCCTTCCTTTACCACAGTCCCCAAAAAGTCATGTGTAGGGGTTGGGGTCGGGGGGAGGCTGGGTTTTTCTGGAGGACTTTCCTTATAAACTGCTTTAAATAGGAATGAGATAGCAAACAAGTGATAACTCCATCCATCCAAGCCTTAATGTTTCTAAACAAATAAGAGTGATGGGCAAAGAAATGTCTGTTTTGCCTCCTCTGAAGTACCAGGGCCTAGTGTGTATTATGCAAATAGATGCCACGTGCCAGCGGTAACTTGCGGGGCTAATGAGCTAGGGCCAAAGTTCTGCAGGGTCGCTGCAGGATCTGGGTGCTAGGGCTGTATCTGACAGAAGCTGTCCTCCCCCCTATGCTCACCCACCTTTGTGGCCCCATCAGTTCAGTTGCCATCCGTGTGGACACCCAGCACATGATTAAGAAACTTCTCCAGTGGAGCCCTTGCTCAAGAAATGTTGCCACAACTGACAGCCCACTTGGGAGTCATTACGACTATCCTGATCACACTTAGAACCCAACAAATGTGCAAGAGACAAAGTGATTTCCCAAGACTGTGAGATTACAGTCCAGACATCGTGGGATGTTTGACTCCAAAGGCCTTCATCAGCTGGCCATGAGTTATAGGACTTAAGCATCTACATAAGGAGGTTTCTTGCCCATCCAGGAATGATGTGGTTGTCTATTACCAGCACTTAACTTGGATAAGATCTGTTGGCTGATCAGCTTAGATTTCTTTATTGCATTCTGTATCTCCATGCAGAGACAAGGCTTTTGTCCTAGTTATCACTGTGTAGCAATACTATACGTTTAGCATCTCAAAGACCCTGCAGGTAAGGACTCTGGTTATGACTTAATGGGGTCCTCTGTTCAGGATCTCACAGGGATGCGATCAACTGTCAGCCAGGGCTGCAATTTCATCTGAGGCTCGACTGGGGAAGGATCTGCTTCACGTTTACGTGGGTGCTGCCAATATTTCGTTCCTAATGGCCTGTTGGATTTAGGACCTTGGATTCTTGCTGACTGTTGACCAGAGGCTGCCCCTGGCTCCTGGAAGCTGCACTCAGAGGCTTGCTACACGGGTCTCCCCAACACGACCACGTACTTCATCAAATCATCTCAAAATGAACGTTATAACCTTACACGTCCCATCCCCTTTTCATATTATGCTGGCTAGAAACCAGCTGCGTGTCTCACCCACGCTCCAGGAGAGGGGGCTATACAAGGGTGTGGGAGGTGGGATCACAGGGGGTCACCCTAGAGTCTGCCCACTGTAACTTTGGGAATCTTTCCTCCATTGAAGAGACCAAAATCCTTGGTCACTGGTTTAAGAACCTGCTATTTGTTTTTTTAAAATTATGTGGTTTTTAAACTAAATAATTAACTTTATTCTTTGAATGATGAAAAAGAATTAGTTATATCACCATAGTCTACAGGGAAATATAAGATTGAATGAGGGTGCAGGCACAAACTTAATGAAATAATACAATCACACCATGGGGACTGTGCCCCAAAGTACCCCAACCTAAACACTAACTTGATTGGTTGACCATGGGATAACCAGCAGGAACCAAGACCAGGGTGTGAGGTACACAGTTTGAATCTCACCTTTATTATACACTAGCCAAGTGCCCTAAGACAAGTGTTCTACCTCCCAAGGCCTCTGGTTCTTTATTCAGAAAGTGAGAACAGGGCTTCCCTGGTGGTGCAGTGGTTGAGAGTCCACCTGCCGATGCAGGGGACACAGGTTCGTGCCCCGGTCTGGGAAGATCCCACATGCCATGGAGCGGCTGGGCCCGTGAGCCATGGCCGCTGAGCCTGTGCTCCGCAACGGGAGAGGCCACAACAGTGAGAGGCCCGCGTACCACAAAAAAAAAAAAAAAGAAAGTGAGAACAATAATACACTTGTCATAAAGATCTGGGAAAATCCATATAATATAACATGTAATGATGTATGTAACAGAGTTTTAAATTGGAATGACTCAAATAAAAAATACAAACAAAACCAAATGTTGACAAGGATGTAGACCATATGGCGGTCTTACGTACTGTTGGTATGAGTGTAAACTGGATTGACCATTTTGGAAAATTGTTTGGTGGTTTCTGCTAAAACTAAATACATGTTTACCATGTCTGAGGAATTTTACTCCAAGATATACATATCCTGCAGAAAAAGGAGTGCTTCTGTATACCTAAAAAACCTGTACACGAATGTTCACAGCAGCTCTATTCACAGCCAAAACGGAAACCACTCAGACATCCATCAACTATCAAAACGATACACTGTAGCATGTTCATACGATGGAATACTACACAGCCAGGAAGAAAAGCACAAACCACGACTGCCTGTGCAATATGGATAAATCATATAAACATACTGTCAAGTTATAGAAGCCAGACACACAAGAATACACATGGTATAAGACCATTTATAAGAAATTGAGGGACTTCCCCGGCGGTCCAGTGGTTAAGACTTCGCCTTCCAATGCAGGGGGTATGGGTTCAATCCCTGGTCAGGGAACTAAGATCCCACATGCCGCAGGGTGCGGCCAAAAATTGAAAAACAAAAGAAAAAAATTGAAAAATAGACAAAACTAATAGATGTTGATAGGGGTCAGAATAGGGTTCCCTTTGGCGGGGATTGATTAGGAGAGGAAGGAAGGAGCCTTCTGGAGGCTGGAAATGTTTTATATCTTAATCTAGTTGTTATTTACTTGATCGAAGTAAATTAAAATAAAGTGTCTGGTGTTGATCTCCTAACTCTTCTTGGCAGCAGGCTGCCTTGACTGCCCCACCCCGGGCATCAGGAGAGAGGGCATCCATCTTTCCCCAGCCCAAGGGCTCTTCAGATGTCGATATTGACCAGTGATGCAAACTGGGTGTGCAACTATGTTATTTACTACCTACACGGATTCAATCAGAGGCAGATGGCGATGTGCAGCCTGCATCCTGCTTAGCGTTCTCAAATGCAAAACAAACAAAAATCTCTCCTTCCTCTGCTCTCCCACTTCCCATCACAGAGGATCTTGCCCACGGCATCCCACCTGGGACCCTCTCAGGTCTCCGCAGCTGCTTCTTTCTCATTATCTTGTGACAGTAACATTGGGGAGATTTGGGGTCCTGAGCCTCCATAGTTAGAATCTGAGCTGCCCTTCCTAGTAAAAACCCTATTGCCGGTTTTCTTCCCAAAGTGTGCAAATTGTATCATGCTGCGTGACCGCAACGATGTTAATGGCAGGTGTTTCCCCTTCCATGTCTCACTGACGGCAGCAGGTGTTAAAACAACTTGGTTTCATTATACCCGTCTTGGGGCAGGACCTTCGGCAGAGGGCTGCTTTCCCCCACTTAACATCTATCTACTCATTTCTACCATATTATTAAACCTCTTTCAAAATTTTCTTTTACCCTTCAATACTTAGCACGCTGTAAGCACTCAGTAAGTGGGAGCGACGATCACTCCTTGGCAAATACAAGCATTGCAGTCAGTAGAGAAGTGAGCCCCCCACTGGAGCAGAAATAACCCAGGCAGAGCTATGGCAGCCTTGCTGAATTCACCCTCAAGATGCTTTGACACTCTCGACTCTGATTCGAGGGACAGCAAGCAACTTTCTGATGAACTTCACTTCCTTCCAAGACTCCTTGATTTCGAGAAGCCCTAGATCAGTGTTTTTTAATCTAGGCGACTCAAGCCCGATTGGTAGGTCATGAAATACATTTAGACAGATGCAAACAGCATTTTCAAATATTTCAGTCAAATGGAATGGAATAAAGATCAGCAGAAAGTGAGTGCCATGGTTTTAAGCATTGTTTTGTGAAAGATTTCTTTTAGAGGTGCGTGTGAGCGTGTGTGTGTGTGTGTGTGTGTGTGTGTGTGTGTGTGTGTGATGTGTGTGTCCTGGGCTGCTTTGTAAAATGTACTTCTAACTGTGAGCCATGATCAAAGCCTTTGAAAGTCCCTGAGCCAGATAATGTATCCACAAGCATCCTGGTCACTGCAAAGATAAATTAATAAGTGGACCTCACTCAACTGACTTGTAGAATTGAGTCCCTAAACCAGGGGCTAGTCCCTGACACAATCTGTGGTCGCTCCCACCAAGATACAACCACCCCACAGGAGGCTCTGTAATGACCCTCATTCTGCCCACTTCAACGTAGAATGGAAACTGCAACCACAGAGATCAATGCAAATTGTTTTAGGTGAAGACACTCTCAGACCTTTTGGGTGGAGTATCAACATTCTAAAGAACAGGCTTTCAGAGTCTGGCCTTTCGAGAGACGGGTCACTCATAAGAGGCTCCATTACAGACCAAAATGAGCGTTGTGCAATTTAGAGCAAAGGCACTTAACCTCTTTGGGCTTCTGCTTTTTTGATGATGAAATAAGGAGTAAGTGGGGCTGAAAGGGGACAAGGGAGACAGAACTTACTTTTTTCTTTTTATGCTTCTGTGTTGCTTGATTTCCAATAAGGAGGTGTTACTTTTGTGACTTTAAAATACAAGATTTAAAGTTAACATAGAAGGAGAGAGCTGGGCTAGACGGTGATTTCTCAACATTGGAAATTCACATCTCCTTTTAATAAAATGGGAAGTATATGTGCTGGGGCCAACTCTGCAGACGTTGTCCTTTCCCATGTCCATTTCAGACCAGACTCAGGTCACCTATAAGGAAGAAGAGGAGGAAGTGGGGGAAGGAGGAAGGAAAAGGAAGAGAAAGCAAAGTCAACTTGAACATACGGTCAAGGAGTGTGGATTTTACTGAAGTTTTGGTGTAGATGAGGAGGAGGGAATTACATCGCACATCACACAGCAAAACTGCCCAGATACCATCTTGGGACCTCGCTGCTCTGTCTCTCTGTTCCTTGAGTACAGAGACTCAAAAGAGACTGTGGGGCTTCCCTGGTGGCGCAGTGGTTGAGAGTCCATCTGCCGATGCAGGGGACACGGGTTCGTGCCCCGGTCCGGGAAGATCCCACATGCCGCGGAACAGCTGGGCCCGTGAGCCATGGCCGCTGGGCCTGTGCGTCCGGAGCCTGTGCTCCACAACGGGAGAGGCCACAACAGTGAGAGGCCCACGTACAGCAAAAAAAAAAAAAAAAAAAAAAAGAGACTGTGTCTCTTTTATTCTCCGCCCCCCGCCATCCCACTCCTCTGGATTATTCTGTTAGCAATTTGGTTACGCTGGGAACCACAATTCCCAGCCTCCTCTTCTGTATATGGCTCTGGGTTAGAGGTGCCAAAAACTGAAGTTGTGCAGGACCAGGGAGACCCAAGTGAAGCAGCAGCCATCGAGCTCTGAAGGTTGTCCTTGGTTAGGGGAGGTGGAAGGCAGACAGAGGCAGAGGTGCCTGCAGCGTCCAGTGCGTCCCCACCGTGCTGATTAACAGTGATGTCAAGCCCATCTTAGACACTTAACTGTGAATTCACACAGGCGACAGCCACAGACTTCTGTAGACCTCCATGGACTTCGACATCAGTCCCTTTCACAGGGCCCCTGTATCAGCTTGGCCCACACCAAGCTTCCAGAATCCTCTTCATCCTCAGCTCCCATTTATGCACCTTTTCTCCCCCAGCTTCTTCCACATCCTTGTACGTTCTGATTCCTATAATGTAGACTGTAGTCCACAGCACTGTGCGTTCTGCTTCCTGACTGGCCCCTCAAAGACACATCAGGGTCTGGCCCCCCAGCCTCAAAGACAGCAGGTATAAAATGGGGCTGGAAATCTCAATGAAAAGCCAAACCCAGCAGGATCTTAATGTTTGGATAAGGAGTGTGGACTGAATCTTGAGGGCACTAGGGAGCCATAGAATGTGATACACAGGTGTGTGGCACGACTATATTTTTGTTTTCGAAACAAAGTGCTAGGAGGAGAATGGATTAGTGGGGAGCCAGAGAGATTGTCAGGAGACCAGTGAAAGGGCCATCACACAGGTCCCCAAGTTTTTATTTTTATCTATATAGATGGAGAAGTTGTTCAATGAAAGTTAAACTTTAATCATGGCATGAAAGGTAATAAATCACTTGTCAAGCAAATATTTACTATTTCTGGGCTACGGCTCCTCAGTGATAGGTGGATGGTCACCTCTTTTTCCATCGGGGATCTAGAACATAAGAACTTCCTGAAATAGTGACAACATGGATCAGATCAACCAATGAACCAGAAAAGATGGATGAGTAACACTGAGATGACAGACAAAAGGGGACAGTTGAAACACTAGCCCTGTGGCAGCATCAGGGACCATGTTTGCAGAGGCTGGTCATCAACAACAATAAGGAAATGCTCCAAAAATGAACATTGAAAAAAAATGAAAGAGCAAGAAAATTCTCATCTCCTTTGTCATCCAACCACTGCCATTTCAGCTCTGTTCCAACAGTCATGTTTCTTTTCAGTTCATCGAGAGCAGACTGTGCGCACACCAATCTTCCAAGCAGTTTCCTGAGGCTACAGCTCAATACAGCACTATCTTTCTGAGAATTAAGCCTTAAAAGAAGCACCTGCATTTTTCCTTATCCACTAGGAAAAGAGAAAAAAATGAGACACGAGGAAGAGAAAGGTGGGTTTTGACCATATATTCTGTTTCCAGTTTTTTTAAAAAAAAGATACAGCTGCCTTGAGCATCATTCTTTGGAATTTCTGCTTTGAGGTTTACATTCAATAACAACATTTGATGGAGAAGGGCCCCCCGAAAACCTGTAGAGGCGTGTGAGTCTGAGCTAGCAGCAGAGAGAGGAGGTGGGGGAAGTTACCCAACAGCCCAGAGAAAATCATTTTCATTTCTTCTGAAATTAAGGGAACTATCTTCATTCCCATCTCATAATAAGGAAGTGGAAAGAAATGATAATGTTGAACTGCAATGGCCTGGGGTGTCCTTTTGTTCCCCCAAGTGGATCCTCTCAGAATGCAGCTTGGAGGAGAGGCCCTTGTGGGTGATAAAGGCTTGGAGAGAGGAAGACCCCAAAATACCAGGCAGATATTAAGTGATACACGCAATGATGATTCTAATGTCAGTTCTATTATATTCCGGCAAGGATGCTTCTAGTCTTCTCTCTCTCTCTTTCTCTTTCTCTCTCTCTCTCTCTCTCTCTCTCTCTCTCACACACACACACACACATTCACACTCACACCATTCCTTTTAGAAATACTCTATGAATAAACTTGAATAACCATCACCAAGCAGCAGCCTTCCCGCTGCTCCCTTTCACATGGTCCTCCCTCCTGTGAAGTCTCAATCCCCAAATCCATGACAATATCACAGGTCCCTTCCATTCCCTATCCTGCTCCAAAGGACACTGTTGCCTCCGTTTGGCTCCTAAGGTTCTGACTACTTGTTACTCAGTGCCAGGTATGGTGCCAGGTGCTGGAGTCACTGGTGCACCAGAAGAGGCAAGGGCCCTGCCCTTGGAGAATTCTTATCCTATCAGGAGACAGAGATAACAGGTGAGTAGATGAACCAGGTACCGTTAGATGGTAAAAAGTGCTGTGAAAGAACTAGATGGTGATTTGTAAAGAGTGCCAGAGAGGGAGGGACTTCCCTGGTGGCACGGTGGTTAAGAATCCGCCTGCCAATGCAGGGGACACAGGTTCCAGCCCTGGTCCGGGAAGATCCCACACACTGCGGAGCAACGAAGCCCGTGCGCCACAGCTACTGAGCCTTCACTCTAGAGCCTGTGAGCCATAACTACTGAAGCCCACGCACCTAGAGCCCGTGCTCCACAGTAAGGGGAGCCACCGCAACGAGTAGCCCCCGCACCACAACGAAGAGTAGCCGCCCCCCTTGCTGCAACTAGAGAAAACCCGTGCACAGCAATGAAGACCCAACACAGCCAAAAATAAAAGTTAATTAATTAATTAATTATTTTAAAAAAGAAAAAGAGCACCAGAGAGGGAGACTCCCTTTAGCTGGGTGGTCAGGAAAGGTTTTTCTGAAGAGGAATTGAGACCTGCGTAGATGCCAGAAAAAGGAGAACCAGAAGGGCGCTCTAGGCAAAGGGAATAGCAAGTGCAAAGGTCCTAGGGCAGCAGTGAGCTCTGAGAATTTAAAGTTCAGTGAGCTAAGGGGAATGCGCGGCAGCTGCTAAGATCAGAGAGGTAGGCAGGGGCCAGGTTATACAGAGTTTTATAGAATCTGTTCAATTGATGGAGAGCCATGGAGGGATTCTGCCCATGTGCAAGAAGGTCCCTATTTCTTTTTTGGACTGTTCATCATCCTTTTGCCTGAAGTCTTCAAATAATTAGACTGTCTTTGGTTATCAAGATATTTCTATGTATAGATTACTATAAATACTTTAAGTGCTAGGAATTCGTACTTGGATTCATAAGTTCTAAATTTTAGAACTAGAAGTAGTCTCTAGAGATCATCTATTTTAATGTCATTTAATATTTTACATTTTCTGATTAAATTTTTTATTTGATTATAAACGTGATAAATGCTGAATCCATTGAGAATAGCTGGGTATGACGAATGAAAATCAACTAACTGGCTTAAACCATAAAAGCTATTTATTTATTTATTTTTGGCTGTGTTGGGTCTTTGTTGCTGTGCGCAGGCTTTCTCTGGTTGCGGCGAGCAGGAGCTACTCTTTGTTGCGGTGCACGGGCTTCTCATTGCAGTGGCTTCTCTTGTTGCAAAGCACAGGCTCTAGGCGTGCGGGCTTCAGTAGTTGTGGCACATGGGCTTCAGTAGTTGTGGCTCACAGGCTCTAGAGCGCAGGCTCAGTAGTTGTGGCACACAGGCTTAGTTGCTCCGCGGCATGTGGGATCTTCCCGGACCAGGGCTCGAACCCGTGTCCCCTGCATTGGCAGGAGGATTCTTAACCACTGCGCCACCAGGGAAGCCCATAAAAGCTACTTATTGACCTTTGTTTGACTGAAAAGTTCAACAGTATGTCAGCTACAAGCGAGGCTGGATCCAGCTGCTTGACAATGGTGCCAAGGACCTGCTCTTTTCATTGTTCTATTCTACTATCCATAGTGTATGCTTTCAGCGAAGGTTGGCTCTCTTTTAATTACAGGATGACCACTTGAATCTCCTATGGCTATAATCTTTTTTCTTAATGCCTGCTGAAAGAGAGGCAGTCTTTATTTCTACTTGCCCTGCTAAGATCCTGAGATTAAATTTAGACCAGCTTAGGTCATGCACCCACTCCTGCACCAATCACTGTAGCTAAGAGAATGCAAAGACCTCACTGGCTTGGCCCAGGTCATGTGCTCCACCCAGGAAGAACCCAAGGGCTGAAGTCACCTTTTCCAGAAGCACACCAGCTAAGATTAAAGAAGGAATATTCCCCTAAGGCAAAAATGAGGGTCACGTTGCCAAAGTTGGGTGGTGGATGGCTGAGATAGACCTTCAGATCACTTATCAAAGATGAACACTCACATACATAAATATTGATATTACAGAAGTTATAGTTTACTGAGTTAACTCAAAGGAGTCATCTTCAGCAAGTACTACTAGTGGCCATCAGGAAGGGGGATTTTATTAGTCATGATATGCTAACAGCTATAACAAACATATACAAATCTCAGTGACTTAACATAATGACACTGTGTCAAAATGGTCCAAAATAGTGTGGGCTGGAGGCCACTCTGCTCCACACAGTCGTTCAGGGACCCAGGCTTCCTGCATCTGATAGATCCCCCATGCCTGAGGGCGTTGGAGACCTTCACTGGATTTCCTACATCCAGTGAGCAGATGAGGAAAGAAAGAGCACACAGAGAAGGCCTTTAGCCTTCTAGCCTAGAGAAGGCTAGGCACACCTAGCCTTAACTGCCTTTGCCCAGAGGTAACACATGACAGTTTTGGTCTCATGCCACTGGCTGGAACTGGTCACATGGTCCTATCTGGATGCAGGATTTCTGGGAAATGTAGTCTAGTGGGTGCTCAGGTAGAGGAGGGGAACATGGATATCGGTGACCACAGCATCTTTCCAACAGTATGTCATTGATCACAGCTTCTGGAATCTTCGCCATTTCTTCCACATGCTCCTTGTAAAAAAAATTTAGAGACCTCAGAAATAACCTTCATTTGAGATTTTTATAACTAATCCATGAGAGAAAGTGCATAGTGAAATGTGGTAGATTACTATTCAGAAATATTCACTCCCTATCCCCTGTCCACTAAAAGGATGGAGACTTTTCCCCCACTTTTTGACATCAAATGAGGCCAAGAGACTTGCTTTGGACAATAGAATGAGGCAGAGGTGACTGAGTGCTGGTTCTGAGTCTAGACCTCAAAGGACCGCTCAGTTTCTACTGTCCTTTTGTGTTTCTGCTATTGCCACTGGAAGAACATGGTGGACTAGGGCACTGGTACCAGAGAAAGAATGAGAGATACATGGAACAGAAGCACCCCAGCTGGTCCTCCCTTAGATTGCCCAGTCTTGATGGGCAGCCCAGCCACCAAGTGTAAGTCCAGCCAAGATCAGCAGAGTCAACCAGCCAAGCCCACCTCCATCAACCAACCCCAACCAACCTGGAAACCCATGAGCTACAGAAGTGCTTCTTTTTACAAACAACCCAATCAAAAAATGGGAGAACACCTAAACAGACATTTCTCCAAAGAAGACATACAGATGGCCAACAGGCACATGAAAAGATGCTCAATATCACTAGTTATTAGAGAAATGCAAATCACAACTACCACTAGGTACCACCTCACACGGGTCATAATGGCCATCATTAAAATGGCCTCCTACCATACGACCCAGCAATCCCACTACTGGGCATACACCCTGAGAAAACCATAATTCAAAAAGAGTCATGTACCAAAATGTTCATTGCAACTCTATTTACAATAGCCTGGAGATGGAAACAACCTAAGTGTCCATCATCGGATGAATGGATAAAGAAGATGTGGCACGTATATACAATGGAATATTACTCAGCCATAAAAAGAAACAAAATTGAGCTATTTGTAATGAGGTGGATAGACCTAGAGTCTGTCATACGGAGTGAAGTAAGTCAGAGAAAGACAAATACCGTATGTTAACACATATATATGGAATTTAAGAAAAAAAAATGTCATGAAGAACCTAGGGGTAAGACAGGAATAAAGACACAGACCTACTAGAGAATGGACTTGAGGATATGGGGAGGGGGGAGGGTAAGCTGTGACAAAGCGAGAGAGAGGCATGGACATATATACACTACCAAACGTAAGGTAGATAGCTAGTGGGAAGCAGCCGCATAGCACAGGGAGATCAGCTCGGTGCTTTGTGACCGCCTGGAGGTGTGGGATAGGGAGGGTGGGAGGGAGGGAGACGCAAGAGATATGGGAACATATGTATATCTATAACTGATTCACTTTGTTATAAAGCAGAAACTAACACACCATTGTAAAGCAATTATACTCCAATAAAGATGTAAAAAAATAAAATAAAATAAAATAAAATGGCCTCTTACGCTGTTGGTGGGAATGTAAATTGGTGCAGCCACTATGGAGAACAGTAGAGAGGTTCCCTAAAAAACTAAAAATAGAGTTACCACATGATCCAGCAGTCCCACTCCTGGGCATATACCTGGACAAAACTCTAATTTGGAAAGATACATACACCCCAATGTTCATAGCAGCACTATTTATAATAGCCAAGACATACAAGCAACATAAATGTCCATTGACAGATGAATGGATAAAGACGATGTGAGATACACACACACACACACACACACACACACACACACACACTGGAATACTATTCAGCCATAAAAAACAATGAAATAATGCCATTTGCAGCAACATGGATGGACTTAGAGATTATCATATTAAGAGAAGTAAGTCACAGAAAAGCAAATATTATATGATATCACTTATATGTGGAATCTGAAAAAATGATACACATGCCCACTCCTCTCCTCCCTCCTCTCCTCCCTCCTCTCCTACCCAAACCCCCGAGAAGAAATGGGAGGGAGTTACGGGGGACGTGTGCTTGCCTCCAGCACGTTGGGAATGAAAGGACTTGCAGGGGAGCCCTGGAGTCCAAAGAGTTTTCAAGGAGATTCTGTATTCAATAAAAACAGCTCCTTGTCTAAAAACAAGTGATACAAATGACTTATTTACAAAATGGAAATAGACTCACAGACATAGAAAACAAACTTATGGCTGCCAAAGGGGATAGTGGGAAGAGGGTTAGGGGAGATAAATTAGGAGTTTGGGATTAACATATACACACTACTATATATAAAATAAATAAACAACTACTATATAGCCCAGGGAACTATACTCAATATCTTATAATAACCTATAATGAGAAAGAATCTGAAAAAGAATATATATGTGTATATATATATATATATATATATATGAATCACTTTGCTGTACACTTGAAACGAACACAACATTGTAAATTAACTATACTTCAATAAAAGTAAAGTGCTGGGGCTTCCCTGGTGGCACTCTGGTTGAGAGTCCGCCTGCCGATGCTGGGGACGTGGGTTCATGCCCCGGTCCGGGAGGATCCCACATGCCGCGGAGCGGCTGGGCCCATGAGCCATGGCTGCTGAGCCTGAGCGTCCAGAGCCTGTGCTCCGCAACGGGAGAGGCCACAACAGTGAGGGGCCTGCGTACCGAGAAAAAAAAAAATAAAGTGCTTCTTTTTGCATGCCACCGAACTGTTGTGCTTGTTTGTCATGCAGCAATAAGCCAATATGGCAGGGTTTCTCTAGCTTGCAGAGGACACCACAGCTTCCTAGGTTATGTCCCTTGAAGACAATGTGAGGTAGGAAGATGGTAAGAGAGTGCTGGGAGCAGGCATAGAGGGGTCAGGCACATGTCGGGAGAAATGCTCCAGACTCTGTTGAAGATAACGTGTTCTGAGTGATCACACATGACCAGGGGATGGAACTGCGGAGCCATGGTTAGCTTCATCTCTCGTGGCCTGAATCCAGAGCCATGCATTGGCCAGAAGGTGCTGGCATTTGAGATGGAAAGCAGCCTTCCCCCCCTCCCAGAACCATGCAGCATTCACGCCTAGAAGTCACCGAGCCGTTTTGCTTACAGAGAAGCCAAGAAAGGTAAAACTGGGGCTGGAAGGCGTTCAAACACCAAGAGCTGAGAGGAGCTACCGATGAAAGTCTCCCGTTCTGAACAAGAGAAAATAATTGGAGAAAAGATCGGACTTTCAGGTAAAAAGGGGACACCCATCACCAAAATATCAGAACCAGCATCTGGCCCTCAGCTCTTGATTTCTAATGCCATTCTCCAATAAAGAGGAACCAGGGATCTCTGGAGAAATGGCTGTTCTCGCGAACTGGGGTAGGAAATCTATAAGACGAGTCTGGAGGCTCGGGCAGTGCCAGAAAGTAAGAAAGTGCTCAAGCGTAAACAACACACACTAGACAATGGGGGCGTATCCAAGGAACACAGGAGCCGACTGAAAGAGCTCCCAGAGGCCATCGCTGGAACAATTTGAGCTACAAAATAAATAAAGGAATATTGGATTATAACCCAAAGTATAAAATATCCATGTGTCCACAGAAGAATTCCCCAAAGTAGCTACCCTACCCTCAAGGAGAGCGAGCATAACCCACCCTCCCTAAGTGAGGGCTGGGCAGAGTGCCTTCCCTTCAAGGAAGGGGCAGGTGCTGGGGAGAGAGTAACTTGCTCGTGGAGAAACCTAACCAACACCAACTCAGCCAGGTGAGCAAAGTTAAGGCATGTTATAGGTATCCTTGGTAGGACGTGATGAGAATGACATCTTATCACCATGGTCCCTCTCCTAAAAACCCATTACCCCAGCTCATCACGAGAAAAACTACAGACACATTCCAACTGAGGAGCATTCTACAAAACACCTGACCAGGACTCTTCGACATTGAGGTAATCAGAAACAAAGAAAGTCTGAACAACTGGCACAGCCAAGAAGAGCCTGAGGAGACACAAGTAAACAGAACGCAGGATTCATCCTGGATGGGATCCTAGAAGAAGAAAAGGACATTGGTAAAAATTAAGGGATTCTGAATAATGTATGAACTTCAGTTAATAATAATGTATCAGTATTGGCTCATTACTTAGGGCAAATTTACCATTCTAATGGAAGATATCATTAATAATATTAATAATACATTAATATATTATTAATAATATATAATTTAATAGTTATATAATATATTGTAATAATTAATAATATATAATAATATATTAATAATAGGGGAAACTGAGGGGTATATTAGAATTCTGTGCACTGTCTTCACAGTTTGTAAATCTAATTCTATCCTCAAATTAAAAATATATTTAAAAAATAATAAACCATGGGCATCCCTGGAGGATCAAGGAGGAAGCATAAGCATAGATCTTAGTCACTTTGCCTCACATTTACTATAGTTGGGTGACCCTGGGGAAGTCATTTAACTTCCTAGCATTTCAACTTCCTCATCAAATGTGATCACCACAGGAGGGGGGAAAGATGTAAAGAAGGTCACATGCCTAAGCTGTGGGGACGCAGAAAACAATCCACTATGTCTAAGGTCATCGTTATTCCTCTTCAAGTAAGAAAAGTAAATCAGGAAAATCCTACTTTTTTTTTTTAATTTATTTTTGGCTGTGTTGGGTCTTCGTTGCTGCTCACAGACTTTTTCTAGTTGTGGCGAGCAGGGGCTACTCTTCGTTGTGGTGCACGGACTTCTCATTGCACTGGCTTCTCTTGTTGCGGAGCACGAGCTCTAGGTGTGTGGGCTTCAGTAGTTGTGGCTCGCGGGCTCTAGCGCACTAGTTGTGGCACACGGGCTTAGTTGCTCTGTGGCATGTAGAATCTTCCTGGACAAGGGCTTGAACCCGTGTCCCCTGCATTGGAAGGTGGATTCTTAACCACTGTGCCCAGGGAAGCCCAAGATACTAGTAATTTTAAATGTGTCATCCACTCTTCTCCAACTGCTTTCTATTATCTGGAAAATCTTAAATTATATCTACTAAAACAAAGAAATAATGCTAAGTGTCATTCAGACTGTTGGAAATGATAGGGTATTTTTTTTTCCTATGAAAAGAAAAATATTCAACCCTGCAACTTGGAAGCATTTTTGTTTCCCCTAACAAGACCCTGTGTGTCAATTTTCCACGTTTTTAAAGCCCGATTGCACAGCCTGAATGAAAACACAATGTCATCACGATTACTGAAATCAATTAAATGTCAAGGTTTTTCCATTTGCATGCAGCTTCCTTTAGACAAGAATGCTTTCCAGAAAATCTTTATTCCCTTTGGGATTTTTTTCCCTTAAAGCTTTTATAATTAATGTGACAACACAAACCCAGCCGTGTTTGTAACTTCCTTTCACAGACACATAAACAGAATGTACGAAGCACGCAAGCGTGATGGTCGTCCTGTAGGACGGGCACAAGCCGGCTGGAAGACTTCACCGCATCACTGACATTGGCCACATCCCTCTCTCTTCTCCCATCGCTAGTTGCCTCTCTTACTGATTCCACAGCTCAAGGTGTCAGGGATCTAGCCTCCCTCTCCTTCCTAACTCGCCTCATTCCTCCGCCAGCATCTTTCATGATGGATAGATGGTAGCAGCAACCCAGTCCCCCGGCCCCCAGCCCCTCCTCTCCAACCACCCTCAATACAGCCACCAAAACAATCTTTACAGAAAAATCACAAAGCCCATAGTCTTAAACTTCTGCTTAAAATTTGTTAATGGCTTCCCACCAATCAAGGGACAAAATCCAAAAATCCTTAGCATGGTATAAACACCTTTCATGAAATTGTCCCAAACTCATTTTTTGCTGGTCCATGGAAGCCACTCTATGCTCTTCCTACCCCATGGATTTTTACTCCTCTCTACGTTTGCTCATATTGTTTCCCTACCTGGAATGTCCTTCCCCACATCTCCACCTAACCAACTCCTATTCATCCTACAGCACCCAGTTAGTCTGAGTCACCTCTCTCGTGAATATTTCTCATCTCTCCATCTCCAAATCCAAACTAATCCATCCCTCCTCCATGCTTCTGTTACACTGTTATCAAGCTTTATTTTAGTATTTATCCTCCATATTGATGAAGGGCTCATATACTTATCTATTACTGTGAACAACTGTAAGCCAAAAAATGAGGTAAACTGTATGAAATGGACAAATTCCTAGAAACACACAAACTACCAAAACTAACTCAAGAAGAAATAGAATATTTGAATAGACCCATAACAAGGTAAGAGAGTAAATCAGTCATCAAAACCCTCTAAACACACAGACGTAGAAAACAAACATGGTTACCAGGGGGAAAGGGGTGGGAGGGATAAATTTGGAGATTGGGATTGACATATACACACTACTTTATATAAAATAGATAACTAATGAGGACCTACTGTATAGCACAGGGAACTCTACTCAATACTCTGTAATGACCTATTTGGCAAAAGAATCTAAAAAAGAGTGGATATATGTATACGTATAACTGATTCACTTTGCTGTACGGCAGAAACTCACACAACAGTGTAAATCAACTATACTCCAATAAAAGTTAAAAAACAAAAAACTTCTCAACAAAGAAAATCCAGGGACCAGATGATTTCACTGGTGAATTCTAGCAAACATTTAAAGAAGAATTAATACCTTCTCAAACTCTTCTAACAAACAGAAGAGGAGGGAATGCTTCCTAATTCATTCTATGAGGCCAGTGTTACCCAGATACCAAAGCTAGACAAAGACGTCACAAGAAAAGAAACCTATATACCCACTTCTTATAATAGGATGTGAGCGCCTACATCTCACTCACCTTGACGCCCACAGCATCTAGCACTATGCCTGGTACCCAGTGAGAAGCAATAGAAGCTTCTTTATTCGTGAATCACTTAAAGGGTAAACATGAATGTGTTTGTACCGGAGATTGTTGTCCAATTTGAAAGAGTCTGAACCCTGAGATAGTTTTAAATGGTTATAAAAATCCATCAGGGAAGATCTTTTGGGGGATAGAGAGGAGAAGCTTGGAGGGAGGAAAAAGATGGTTTCTTAGCTCATCACTGTGGCTATAAAACTCCTATATTAATTACCCAGAATTCCCAATGATCCTCATCATTACAATTTAACCATGAAACGCATGCCATTATTTCCCAAGCAAGAAAGTTGGTCCTTTGTTTTTCTTTCACAGAAAGTTAGAATGACCCTTGGGTGTAAAACAACACGGGTCCTGCATCTCACCCTGCCGTGTTATTTATCCCCAGTACATACTGTGATTTCCAGTTTTGTCAAGAATGTTTTCATCTTCTATCCAGCAACTAGAGAAAAGAAGTGCAGTGGAGCTTCCTTGACAGGATTCCATAAATATATCAGGATTTCTTCAGAAATACAGCAATAGTCTTGTCCACAGATTTATGCCCAAATGACATTTTTGAAACACTGATATCAGGTGCTGGAATGCAAAAGACTCACTTTCCACTGGCTGAGTTTGTATAGAAAAGCATCACTGCTGGATCCTTATTCTTACATCCTCCTCCCCACCCCAGAAGGTAAGTCCATCATGTTCAGACACCACTGTGATTTCACTCCTCCAAACTCCCCAAGGGAGGGAATTGGAGCTTGGCAAAGCTCAGGTTTTACTTAAGGAGGTAATAATTTGTCCTCTTTCTTGTGGGAATGGCTGCAAAGATGACAGGACAGCAGAAGAGCATTCTTTGTGTGTTTCTAGAACACAGTAGCTAAAAATACAGAAGTACAGTTTCTCAACAGCTGAATTACTCTCTAGGAAGAGCCTTGGTTTTGTCAGGCAGATACTTCAATGAGTTCCTTGCGCTGGGGTTGGGAACAGAACGGAGGGGCAGATGATGGCTGTTTTTATTATTGTTGTTTTATTTGTTTTCTTTGCAGAGTACAGAACATCCATGTAGGATGAGAGTGGAATTACTAAGGAGATGGGAGGAGCTGTAGGGCGAGGAGGAAGAGGAGAGATGAAATAAGGGTCTTCAGCACTGAGGTCCTATGGGGATGAAGGATGAAGAACCTCAAGGTTTTGCTTTTTCACGCGTCACATAAACTCCTTCCCCAGAACTCCCGTAACAATTTGAATGAAATATTCATTTCTCATTAACATAGTCTGCAGTTAGACCTTGGCTGGTTGGTGTTTTAATATTGAACCTAAGTGCTGAGTTGGCTTAAAGATGGGCTCACAATGAAAGCAGGGCTCCCCATTAGGACCTGCTCATATTTAAGCCACAGGCATGATGCTCGATGTACCAGCTAGAATGCTTTTAGTTGCAAGCAACAGAATCCTAGCTTAAAATGATGCGGTGAACAAAAGAGAGTTGTGGATTCAACTAAACGAAAATGGTCAAGACTGGTTTCAGGAACAGTTTGGTCAGGGTGCTGACTCCATTTCTCTGCAATTGTCTTGATTCTGCCTTCTTCCCCTTGATGGTTTAGTTTTCAGACTCACTTTTATCACAGTGACAAAACGGAACAGTTCCATACCTCATATCTTCCTGAAGTAGAGAGGGTTTCTACATCACAACCACCAAACAAAATTCTGGGCTTCACTCTAATTGAACCCACTTGGGTTGCACGCCCACCTCTGAACCAATTGCCGTGGCCAACGGAACTACTACGTTCTCACTGGCTTGGGCTGGGTTCGTGTGACCAGCTCTGAAACAAGCGTGTGCAAGACAATTTTCTTTTTAAAAATTAAAAATTTTTTTATTGGTTTGTGGAGATATAATTGACATGTAACATCGTGTAAGTTTAAGGTGTACAATGTGATGATTTGAAATACATAGATACTGTGAAATGTTTACCACAGTAAGGTTAGTTAACGCACCCTTCACCTTGTATAATTACCATTTTGTTTTTGTCATGGTGAGAACATTAAAGCTGGACTCTCAGAGCAGCTTTCAAGTATAAAGTACATTATTGTTAGCTATAGTCACCATGCTGGACCCTAGATCTCTGGAACTTGTTCACCTTATAACTGAGTGTCTGTATCCTAGGACCAACATCTCGCCATCTCCCCCACTCCCACCTTCCCAGCAACCACCATTCTAGACAGTGGGATTATCTGATTGTCTTAGGCTGGTTGGGGTGTGGTGTGGTGGGGGGCTTACCTCTGGAACTAGGAGTGGAGTCACTATCCCCTGAATGACATGACTACCATGCACTGAGGGTAGAGTCAATATCCTTGAAATCACATCACCCCGTGCCTTCAGGAAGGAGAGGCACAGATGCTAAGAGACGTCTCTCTGAGCGGAGATTTTCTTTGGGATTTAAAAAGTGCCTTTCTAGGTGGCGGCGGGGATACACCTAGCAGCACTCTTGTCCCTCCATGCACCTTCGCAAAAATAATAATAACGATAATTTTTTAAATAACAAGAAAAATTGCCTTTTGCTTTGGCCTTTCATCCTCCAACGCAATAGTAAACCACCTTGCTACTTCTCCAGTGAGCATGGCTGTATTCACAACTTTTCTTTGCTCGATATTTTTAATCAGGGACTCCAAACACTATCAAAAAGCTGTTTGGGGATTTGAAGATGATTGAGAAACAAATAGCCTTGGTGTTGGGCACACGCTTCACAACATACATTTAGCCGCCTTGTAACTTCTGCTTCTTTTTTCAGACAGGAAGCCCAGCGGTTAGGGATTTGGGCTCTGCAGGTGGACCGCCTGATTCTGTACTCTGGCTCTGCCACACACCAGCTGAAGACCTTGGGTGATTTACTTGACCTTCCTGGGTCTTGGTTTCCTCATCTGCAAGATGGGGGTAATATGAACACACATGCCATGGAATGGCTGTGAGGACCAAATGCTACGGTGATGGGCAAGGCTTGGTTCAGTGCCTGGCACGTAGGAAAAGCTCCATAAATGCAATAGTGATGACGATGATGATGATAAGTAATTGGCCTTGACTCCTGCTCTGTCCTTCCCAGCTAAATGGAATCCGATAGCACAAGATGTGCCATTTCCCATAGTTCACATAAGAAAATCTAAGGGTCACGTGTCCTACACATCCACTCTTTGACAAGAATTTATAGAACCACAGACATTTAAGTCCAAGAGGCACTCAAATCTTAAGTTGGTGGCTTCCCTGGTGGCGCAGTGGTTGGGAGTCCGCCTGCTGATGCGGGCGATGCGGGTTCATGCCCCGGTCCGGGAGGATCCCGCATGCGGCGGAGCGGCTGGGCCCGTGGGCCGTGGCCGCTGAGCCTGCGCGTCCGGAGCCTGTGCTCCGCGGCGGGAGGGGCCACGGCAGTGGGAGGCCCGTGTACCACAAAAAAAAAAAAAAAAAAAAAAAAAATCTGAAGTTGGCACCTGCCTAGCATTATTATAAAAATTAATTTTTAAAAGGGAAACTGGAGCCAGAGAGTTCAACAAATGATCGTGGCACTTGAGGTATTAAAATATTCATACCAAATTATTAATAACAATAATGAATAATAGTGATATTAAACTATTAAACAGTTCCTTCCAGAAGAGTTGGATCAACGCTATATCACAAATGGGCAGCAGCATCTACAAGAAGGGACAATAAGCTGTTGCCAGATATGAGGACACTGGGAGTCGTGTATTTGATTAAACGGACTTGAGTTTTCAGGGAAGCGATGTCTCTCTCCCACCCCTTTTCAAAAAGAAATCCAATTTTTTAAAAATCCTGGTCCACCTGGATTATCTTCCCCGTTTCCCACTCTTCCTCCACTCCCTGAAATGGTAGCTCATTAAATCCGTGCTCCAACTACTGCTGCTGTCAGAAGGCACATTCCAGAAATGAAAACAGCATCTTGAAGAGATATCTGTTCTCCCATGATAACTGCATTATCCACAATAGCCAAGCTATGGAACCAACCTAAGTGTCCATCAATGGATGAATGGATAAAGAAATGAGATACACAGTGGAACAGATACACAATGGAATGTTATTCACCCCCGAGAAAGAAGGAAATCCTGCCAGTTGTGACAACATGGATGGACTTTGAGAGCATTATGCTAAGTATTATAAAATAAGTCAGACGGAGAAAGACAAATACTGCGCAGTATCACTTATCTAAAAAAATGTCAAATTCATAGAAACAGACAGTAGAAAAGTGTTTGCCAGGGCCTGGGGTGTGGGGACGTGGAATAGGGAGAGGTTGGTAAAAGGGTACAAATTTTCAGCTATAAAATGAATAAGGTCTGAAGATCTAATGTAAAACATGGTGACTACAGTTGGTAATACTACACTGTGTAATTGAAATTTGCTAAGAGAGTAGAACTTAAGTGTTCTCACTAAAATAAAAAATAAAATAATATAAAAATATGGGAGGTGATGGATGTGTTAATTAACTAGATGGGAGGAATTGTTCACAACGCATATATACACCTATCAAATCATCATGATGTACACTGTAAATATCTTACAATTTTGTTTGTCAATTATAACTCAATACAGGTTTAAAAAAAAAGAAGCACATCCCGCCCAGCTTTTGTTCTATCACGCAGCTCTAGTTTTCATGATCATTATGGAAACATCAGCTTTAAATCAGCTTCCAAAAATCTCCAGAGGATGCGGAAGCTTAGAGAAGCTACTCTCAAGATTTGAAAGCTACTGGAATCCTCTGGACAGGCAGGTAGAGGAGGGAAGAACTGGTTAAAACGCAGATTCATAGGCCCAATCCCAGAGACCCTAACCCTGGAGTGTGGCCTGAGAGTCTGCATTTTGCATTGCCTTCTTGAAAAACTCTGAAGCAGGAATGGCTTGGATCATTCAAAGAACTGGTCTGGATGCTCAGAGGGCTGGACCCCTATATTTGAAGACACACACAACAGACACCCAATATATTTATTTCATGGGCATATACTACAGGGTGTGTGTTACAGACTGAAGGTTTGTATCCTCTCAAAATTCATTTGTTGAAGCCCTAACCCCAATGTGGTGGTATTTGGAGGTGGTGATTATTGGGTTTAGGTGAGGTCATGAGGGTGGGAACCCTGTAATGGAGTTAGTGGCCTTATAGGAGGGGGAGGAGAGACCAGAGCTCTGTCTCCATCATGTGAGGACACAGAGAGAAGGTGGTCACCTTCAAGCCAGGAAGAGAGCCCTCCTCAGGGAACTAAATCAGCCAGCAGCTTGATCTTGGACTTCCCAACCTCCAGTACTGTGAGAAATAAGTTCCTATTGCTTAAGCTCTGTCTATGGTATTTTTTTTTATGGCACCACAAGTGGACTAAGCCAGTGTGTGAGCGTGGGTGTCTGATCCAAAAAGAACCAAAGCCAGACAAAAGCTTCCACAGACTCAGATCATCGTCCAGCAAAGATCAAGGCTGAGGATATCTGATACTGTCAGAGATCATCATTTGCTGGCGTTACGTAAAATATGTTCTCCTCTCTAAAACTCATGAATTTCAAACCCATGAATAGGTTACTGTGTTGGAATTGCTGGCATACTTTGCATTTTATAGAGGAAAGCTCCCTTCAATCAACATATTCAGGCTCCAATGTCACTAATAAAGGCCTTAATTTTCTATATGAAAATCCTTCTAGGTAGAAGTATCAACAGAAGCCTGTTTGTCTGAAAGATGTTGGAGACATCTGATTCTTTTTTTTTTTTTGGCCATACCCTGCAGCTTGCGGGTTCTTAGTTCCCCAACCAGGGAACGAACCCAGGCCCTTAGCAGTGAAAGGGTGGAGTCCTAATCACTGGACCACCAAGGAACTCCCTGATTTTTAATTATAATATATACTTAGACATGTACAGATCTAGGCACCTGCATTCCATAATTTGCCCCTGACACCTCTCGGGCACCACCACAGATCTTTGGCCTCTGCTGTTTTGGGGACCCTTGACTGCTGGTTCCATTCTAGCCCCCATGGAGTGACGAGCTGTGCCTGGGCTCTGACCACCTTCACACAGCAATGGCCCCAAAGCCCTGGCTCTCCTCTTTGCTGGACCTGAGACTTGAGAGCAGTGGACTCACTCAGCAGCCGTTCATGATCAATTTGGATTTTAATTATTGCCCTTTGCTGGGAAACTTTGACCAGTCTGGGCGGCGAGTTGATGCACCAATTTCTCCCCATTCCTCTGCTCAGTTGGATGGTTCTAAAACAACCAAGATGGTTCCATGAGATGGAGTGGCCAATAGTGCTGGATACGAAGAGGCACCAGTTAAGTACCCACCCTGTGCTATCTCTCTTTTCTTCCCTGCCTCGTTCATCTTTTCTCTGGGATTGCACCCTCTTATAAAGCAGCAGCACATACACTTTCGCCTCGGACTCAGCTTTCTGGGTCACACAGGCCAATGCATATGGTTGCATAAACTCTACAAAGGCAAGGACTTTTGAGTGGTTTTGTTCCCTGTTGGACCCCTAGCACTTGGAACAAACAGCACTGGCACATAGTAAGAGCTGAGTGAATATCTGTTGAATGAAGAATAAATATTTCAGGTTCTGTGCTAAACATGTTTCATGGATTAGGTCATATCATTCTCACAACCATCCTGTAAGGTAGGTGCTATTGTTATCTAGGTAATTTACAGAGGAGGAAACAGGCTCAGAGAGGTCCAGCAACTTGCCCAAGGTCACTCAGCAAGAAGGCGATGGAGCTGGGATAGGAACCCAGGTGGTCTGACCCACACTCAAAACCCCAGTTCTGCACTGGTGTCCTTAGTCATCTGTCACCTTCTCATTCTAGAGCATCTTTTTGTGTTGTGGTAAAATACAACATAAAATTTACCATCTTAATCATTTCAGTAGTGTTAAATGAATTCACATTGGTGTGCAACCAATCTCCAGAATTCTCACCCTGCAAATCTGAAATTCTGTCCCCACTGAACAATAGCTCCCCATCCCCCACCCCAGCCCCTGGCAACACCGTTCTACTTTCTGTCCCTATGAATTTGACTACATATTCCAGGTACCTCATGTAAGCGGAATCATGCAGTATTTGGCTTTCTGTGACTGGCTAATTACACTTAATGTAATGTCCTCGAGGTTCATCCATGTTGTGACATGCAGCAGAATTTCCTTCCTTTTTAAGGCTGACTAATATTCCATGGTGTTATATACCTCACTTAGCTCATCCACTGACCTGTTGATGGACACTTGGGATGCTTTCACACTTTGGCTGTTGTGAATAATGCTGTTATGAACATGGGTGTGCAAATATCTCTTGGAGACCCTGCATTCAATTCTTTGGGGCAGATACCCAGAAGTGGAGCCTGCCAACTTTTTTATACCGCTCACTGTGTGATGGCCAAAGCCCTATGCCTCTGATTCCCAGCCGCCGCCTCCTCCAAGCTGCCTCTCTCACAGTTAAGGGCCTTTCCTCATTCCCCTGGTGTAGTGGGAAAGGGGTTGCAGAACTAGTAAGGATGGATGGATGGTGAGGGGTTGGACGCGAGGACCACAGAGCAGGACCTCCTGCCCTGATGAAATGACCACAATGCCTTCTTCAAGCCCTTCCATTATCCGTGAATATTCAGGGACTCTATAGGTACAGGCTCACCGACCCAGAGGTCTTGATGCTCTCCATGCAGCTTCTGGGCATGTAAACCAAGTGGGTTGGATTAGCTTAAGGACCTGAACCAGTCATTTTAAATCCTCACAATATGGCCCCACCAGTGCTAAGCATGTTTCATGTATGATCTCATTTAATTCTCTCAACACCCCCATGAGGCCAACACAGGATGCTCCCCACTTTACAGAAGTACTAGAATTTGAACTTCTGGGTCTGAATCTCATCCCTCTAGACATCACCACCACCCTAAGCTGCCCACTGGCTGGTCACAAGGTCCTCCTCGGAGATCCCTGAGCCAGGCGTTGCCAGCCCTCTGGCCATATCTGTCTCATCTCCCCTCCTTTCCTGCGGCCCCACTAGTGAAGACTATCAGGGTTCCCAGAACTGGGGGGTTGGGGAGAGGGGAAGGGGGATGGACCACTGGCAGCCCTTTTTTTCTCTCTCTGCACCTGCTCAAATATGGGGAAATAAAGAGTATTAATTTGGCCAAATCATATAGAGTAGCATCAAAAATAAAACCAAGTTAAATATAAATGAATAAATAAATAAACAAACAGATATACAGAGAGAGACAGACTGAGAACACCTACCTCTGCTTTATCACCTTTTAGCTCCAAATTTCACTCAGCCAAATTCTACCTGAATTTGCTAAAGATACAAGCCCGAATTTTCTGCACCTAGCAATTTGGGGACTCTACTCATTGTAGGAACAGGAATTTATCCTGGCATCTACCTACACAATCTTTTTAACTTTCTAGAAACCTTCAACCTCTTATGCTGGAAAGCATCACCAGGCCTGACTTCCAGTCCTAGCTGTGTGATCTTGCGCTCATCACTTACCCTCTCTGAGCCTTGATTGACAAATGAAGGTTGGGTTGGATAGACACTAAAGTCCATTCCAGCCATAGCCTGATTTTATGTTCCGGGAATCATTTGAGCCTCAAGACTGATCTTTGATGTAATCAGAGCACGCATGCGTCTCTCTAAATGACCGAAGAAGAAATGGAGGCCCAGCCAGGTAGTTAACAGTCATCACCAAGGCTGGAACGAGGACCAAGGCTCCAGCCAGGACTTGGGGCCATTTTTTATGGACCACACAGCCACATGCTGAATGAGACAGAAGATGAAGCCATTAGCATCCCCCCAAGCCTAAGGTATCAGTTCAGTTCTGGGGCTCAGCCCAGAGACTGGCATGCAGTAGGTGCTCAGTAAATATTTGTAGACCATATGATATAACTTATATGTGAAATCTAAAATATAACACAAAAGGACTTATCTACAAAACAGAAACAGACTCACAGGCATAGAGAACAGACTTGTGGTTGCCAAGGGGCAGGGGGGTGGGACAGGGAAGAATTGGGACTTTGGGGTTAGCAGATGCAAACTATTATATAGAGAATGCATAAGCAACAAGGACCTACTGTATAGCACAGGGAACTATATTCAATATCCTATGACAAACCATAATGGAAAAGAATATGAAAAAGAATGTATATATATGTATAACTGAATCACTTTGTTGTACAGCAGAAATTAACACAACATTGTTAATCAACTATACTTCAATTAAAACAAAACAAACAAAAAAGAAAGGCTGACCCTATCAGATCCTGGTTCAAAGAATCTGATTTTAGCATTCACTCAAAAATCTCATCATGAGGTCATTTTGCTTGGAACGGCAGCCCCACGGTAAATCCCAAGAGCAGTATGGTGTGGAAAGTGCCAGAACTGGGAGTTGGCAGGCTTGCATCTTAGTCCCAGCTTTGCCACCCATCGTCTGTGTGACCCTGAACCCAGGGACTCCGTTTCCCCATCTATTTAATAAGAGCGTTTAACACAAATGAGTTCCTCACTGAATTTGAATCTAGGATTCCATGGAAGAGGAGAAAAGAGGCACAGTAGAGAAGAAAGAAGGAGTCAGTGGTGTACTGGAATCGGCTTGTACCAACTTCCGGGAACCATTTGTGCTCATCTCCTCCTAATTCCAAATTCTGTGACATCATGGCAATAGCCTGGAATGGGCCATGATGGAAGTATTTACACCATGGAAATTGGCAAATGCTAAATCAGAATTTTGTTGCTAAACATTTACCAGCACACCACTGGAAGGGGGCCAACATCTACCGAACACTTAGTGTATGCCAGGCACTTCATGTAGACTATCATCTTTTCTGGTCCTTACAACCTTGTGACAAACTCTGAGGCTCAAAGAGATTTAGTAACTTGCTCAATGTCACCCAGCAATTAGGAGATGAAGCTGATTTTCCAACCCAGGACTGACTAAATCCAAACTCCTGTCACCACACTCGCCTCTCTGAGTTTGGAAAGCCAAACATGTAAGAAACCATAAGTATAGCTGGTCATAGCTCTGAAAGGTACTTTGGAGATGGAGGGACATAGGCTAGTAGAGATGCTAGTTCTTCCTCTGTCCAACAAAAATCCTATGATGTTCTCAATTCCCCTTAAGGTTTTGCAGCTCATACTGTCAATGTAGATTTGGCCTGGACCCCATTTTTCCCATTCCTCTCTCCTGGCAGCTTTGCATTACGTGAACTTAGAGCCAAATTATTAGGAACTTTACCAAATGTCAATTTAAGGGGCTTGCTTTGGTTGTTGAAGACCAATAACATCGTAAGTTTACTACTGGGCTAAGGTGTTGGATGGACATGTCATGAGCCAACTGGAAAGGACATTTCCATGGTATTTGACCAAAGGTAACCCTGTCTTTCCATCATGGGCATTGCTATGATGGAAGGTTATACATAAGCTAATTCAGAGGGCATATATGCAATTTCCTGCAAACACACCACCTCCTCCGTTCATTAATACTGTACCGCTCCAAAGACTTTCCTTCTCTCTCCTTCTCCAAGAGGGAATAACTCTCAACTGGGTCTGTGAACGCAACCCAGCAGAAACAAAAGATGAGGTCCATTATCCAAGATGTTTCGTATAAAAGCAATATCCCCTTATTGAGATAAATTGAGTGCCCAGAGCAGTGATTTATTTTTTTAACATCTTTATTGGAGTATAATTGCTTTACAATGGTGTGTTAGTTTCTGCTTTATAACAAAGAGAATCAGTTATACATATGTCCCCATATCTCTTCCCTCTTGCATCTCCCTCCCTCCCACCCTCCCTATCCCACCCCTCTAGGTGGTCACAAAGCACCAAGCTGATCTCCCTGTGCTATGCGGCTGCTTCCCACTAGCTATCTATTTTACGTTTGGTAGTGTATATATGTCCATGCCACTCTCTCACTTTGTCACAGCTTACCCTTCCCCCTCCCCGTATCCTCAAGTCCATTCTCTAGTAGGTCTGTGTCTTTATTCCCGTCTTGCCCCTACGTTCTTCATGACCATTTGTTTGTTTGTTTTTTAGATTCCATATATATGTGTTAGCATACGGTATGTGTTTTTCTCTTACTGACTTACTTCACTCTGTATGACAGACCCTAGGTCCAACCACCTCACTACAAATAACTCAATTTCGTTTCTTTTTATGGCTGAGTAATATTCCATTGTATATATGTGCCACATCTTCTTTATCCATTCATCTGTTGATGGACACTTAGGTTGCTTCCATGTCCTGGCTATTGTAAATAGAGCTGCAATGAACATTGTGGTACATGAATCTTTGTGAATTATGGTTTTCTCAGGGTATATGCCCAGTAGTGGGATTGCTGGGTCGTATGGTAGTTCTATTTTTAGCTTTTTAAGGAACCTCCATACTTTTCTCCATAGTGGCTGTACCAATTTACATTCCCACCAACAGTGCAAGAGGGTTCCCTTTTCTCCACACCCTCTCTAGCATTTATTGTTTGTAGATTTTTTTGATGATGGCCATTCTGACCGGTGTGAGATGATACCTCACTGTAGTTTTGATTTGCATTTCTCTAATGATTAATGATGTTGAGCATTCTTTCATGTGTTTGTTGGCAATCTGTATATCTTCTTTGGAGAAATGTCTATTTAGGTCTTCTGCCCATTTTTGGATTGGGTTGTTTGTTTTTTTGATATTGAGCTGCATGAGTTGCTTGTAAATTTTGGAGGTTAATCCTTTGTCAGCTGATTCATTTGCAAATATTTTCTCCCATTCTGAGGATTGTCTTTTGGTCTTGTTTATGGTTTCCTTTGCTGTGCAAAAGTTTTTAAGTTTCATTAGGGCCCATTTGTTTATTCTTGTTTTTATTTCCATTTCTCTAGGAGGTGGGTCAAAAAGGATCTTGCTGTGATTTATGTCATAGGGTGTTCTGCCTATGTTTTCCTCTAAGAGTTTGATAGTGTCTGGCCTTATATTTAGGTCTTTAATCCATTTTGAGTTTATTTTTATGTATGGTGTTAGGGAATGTTCTAATTTCATTCTTTTACATGTAGCTGTCCAGTTTTCCCAGCACCACTTATTGAAGAGACTGTCTTTTCTCCACTGTATATTCTTGCCTCCTTTATCAAAGATAAGGTGACCATATGTGAGTGGGTTTATCTCTGGGCTTTCTATCCTGTTCCATTAATCTATATTTCTGTTTTTGTGCCCATACCATACTGTCTTCATTACTGTAGCTTTGTAGTATAGTCTGAAATCAGGGAGCCTGATTCCTCCCACTCCATTTTCTTTCTCAAGATTGCTTTGACTACTCAGGGTCTTTTGTGTTTGCATACAAATTGTGAAATTTTTTGTTCTAGTTCTGTGGAAAATGCCAGTGGTAGTTTGATAGGGATTGCATTGAACCTGTAGGTTGCTTTGGGTAGTAGAGTCATTTTCACAATGTTGATTCTTCCAATCCAAGAACATGGTATATCTCTCCATCTGTTTGTATCATCTTTAATTTCCTTCATCAGTGTTTTATAATTTTCTGCATACGGGTCTCCTGTCTCCTTAGGTAGGTTTATTCCTAGATATTTTATTCTTTTTGTTGCAATGGTAAATGGGAGTGTTTTCTTAATTTCACTTTCAGATTTTTCATCATTAGTATATAGAAATGCAAGAGATTTCCGTGCATTAATTTTGTATCCTGCTACTTTACCAAATTCACTGATTAGCTCTAGTAGTTTTCTGGTAGCATCTTTAGGATTCTCTATGTATAGTATCATGTCATCTGCAAACAGTGACAGCTTTACTTTTTCTTTTCCAATCTGGATTCCTTTTATTTCTTTTTCTTCTCTGATGGCTGTGGCTAAAACTTCCAAAACTATGTCGAATAAGAGTGGTGAGAGTGGGCAACCTTGTCTTGCTCCTGATCTTAGTGGAAATGGTTTCAGTTTTTCACCATTGAGGATGATGTTGGCTGTGGGTTTGTCATATATGGCCTTTATTATGTTGAGGAAAGTTACCTCTATGCCTACTTTCTGGAGGGTTTTTATCATAAATGGGTGTTGAATTTTGTCGAAAGTTTTCTCTGCATCTATTGAGATGATCATACGGTTTTTCTCCTTCAATTTGTTAATATGGTGTATCATGTTGATTGATTTGCGTATATTGAAGAATCCTTGCATTCCTGGGATAAACCCCACTTGATCATGGTGTATGATCCGTTTAATGTGCTGTTGGATTCTGTTTGCTAGTATTTTGTTGAGGATTTTTGCATCTACATTCATCAGTGATATTGGCCTGTAGTTTTCTTTCTTTGTGACATCTTTGTCTGGTTTTGGTATCAGGGTGATGGTGGCCTCGTAGAATGAGTTTGGGAGTGTTCCTCCCTCTGCTATATTTTGGAAGAGTTTGAGAAGGATAGGTGTTAGCTCTTCTCTAAATGTTTGATAGAATTTGCCTGTGAAGCCATCTGGTCTGGGCTTTTGTTTGTTGGAAGATTTTCAATCACAGTTTCAATTTCAGTGCTTGTGATTGGTCTGTTCATATTTTCTATTTCTTCCTGGTTCAGTCTCGGAAGTTTGTGCATTTCTAAGAATTTGTCCATTTCTTCCAGGTTGTCCATTTTATTGGCATATAGTAATCTCTCATGATCCTTTGTATTTCTGCAGTGTCAGTTGTTACTTCTCCTTTTTCATTTCTAATTCTATTGATTTGAGTCTTCCTTTTTTTCATGATGTCTGGCTTATGGTTTATCGATTTTGTTTATCTTCTCAAAGAACCCCCTTTAGTTTTATTGATCTTTGCTATCATTTCCTTCATTTCTTTTTCATTTATTTCTGATCTGACCTTTATGATTTCTTTCCTTCTGCTGACTTTGGGGTTTTTTGCAGAACAGTGATTTTTAAGCAATGGTTCCTATAATGTTAAGGTAACTCATGCCTCTGCCACTTATTCAAGATTGAATCAAGCTGACATTATTGGTTTTTCTGTAACCACAAGGATGCCCTTCTCACTCCACACCTGATTGACTTTTCATCTACGGCCGACATTCAATGACTTTCTGGTGGAAAGAGTTCAGTAATAAATCAGGCTCTCTCTAGAAGGTTCTCTCTGGACCCTCACAGGAAATGCAATTGAGCAACATGAATTTTTCTTTAGCTGGATTTCCCACCCCTTAAATTATATGCCATTAAGCTCGGTGAGCACTAATTAAGTACCTGTGGGTAGAAATCCACATCACCTAGATTCTCTCCCAGTTAATGTGGCTTGAGGCCTCACTGGCAGCTAGCTTTCAGCCTTTGGGTCAGAGAGAAGCGGTCTCTAGCTCCTTGGTAACCAGCATGGAAATATTCAAAGAGGAGGATTTCAGCTTGAAAGGTGTGTAGCTGGAGCCTGAGAAGAGCTGTGTGCAGCCTACAGTGAGAGATTAAATATCAGCAGTCTACATGAGTTTGGTCCTGGATTTGCTGTGGGGACGTAGCCAAGTCACTTCCATTCTGGTCTAGACCTCAGACTTCCTGCCTATGAACTATGGGAGACAGGCATAACCAGGGGTGGAAAAATATAGTAACTTCAGAGGCAAGGCAGGTAAAGTAAATGAGTTCAGAGAGCTGAACTAAGAACTCAGGGAAACCAGCTACATGCCCCACCTAAAAGAAAACTGGAAACAATATCAATGATAATGTAAATAATTATAATTATTATCACAATTGAACTGTTATTCCAGGCACTATCCTAAACACTTTACATGTATTAACTCATGCATTTCTCAGCACACTCCTAAAAGTCCCATCCCCATTTTGCAAATGAGGAAACTGAGGCACAGAGATGTTCAGTAACTTGCCCAGAGTCACACAGCTGATAAGTGAAAAAGAATCCTCATGGCCGGTTTTCATCCTCTGGACTAGGTGACCTCTACGATCCTCTCAGTCGTAACCACCTCATCTCTATGGAAAGCAGCGTCTGCATATAGTAGTTGATCAGATTGGTCAGATCAACATCTGGGAGTCAAACTGCATTTACTGAGTCATTATTTACCAGACTCCATGTTAAGCACCTCCAAGTATTCCTCCACGAATCTTCCCAGCCCCGTTTCACAGTGGATTAACTGAGGTTCAGTAGATGATTGACTGGACCAAGGTCACAGAACTAGAAAGTGGCAGAGCTAGAGTTTAATTCCAAGCCTAAATAGGCTATGGACTCAACCAACCCAGGCTTGGCAAGCTATGGCCCGTGAGCCAAGTTGGGCCCTCACCTCCTATTTTTGCAACTGAGTTTTTATGGGAACAGAGCCATGGGCATCGTCTACATCTACGGCCATTTTCCTGCCAAAGCAGCAGAACTGAGTAGTTAGAGACCCAAGGCCCGCAAAGCCTGAACTTTTTACTATCTTTAAATCTTTACGGAAAAGGGTTGCTGACCCCTGGACGGGAAATGCGAAAGGGCAGGCGAACAGGAAGAACCAGTGGAAAGTAATAGAGACAGCGGGGCATGTGACGGCTTTAGCCGGACTGGAGGGCAGGGGTGGTTGGCAACTGGCATTTTTGTGGGGTTTTTTGTTTGTTGGGCCACGCCACACGTGGGATCTTAGTTCCCTGATGGGGATCAAACCCGCACCTCCTGCAGTGGAAGCGTGGAGTCTCAACCACTCGGCCGCCAGGGAAATCCCACAAGTGGCATTTTTGATAGGTGGGTAGATAAAAGGAAAAGGGGTTCAAAATTTGGATAAAGACTCAGCTCAGGCAAGAAAACTTCAGCTGTGGAGGAAAAGCAGCTGTGGAACAGTTATTCTGGCAGTAGATGGCATTTGTAAAAGGCGAGGAATTGGATCAGATCCTGGGCTGATTTTGAAGGGGATGCTCTTGCTGTTTACTCAGCTAATCAATGCTTCATTCACCGGGAGAAGGAGCCCAGCAGTGGAACAGGCTGCCGTTCAAGGGAGGGAAACTGGATTTCAGATGGGGGAAGGCTTTTCTTTCATTCACTCATCCCCTTCTTCGGACAGTTATCAAACATTCGCTGTGGATCAGGCATCAGACATACCACTGATGGGGGAAGGAGTGGAGGCAGAGGATGTTAAGGAGAGCAGGGCACATAGAAGAGAGAAAAGGCAATGAGAAAGAGAGAGAGAAACACAAGCAGAGGCAAAGGAAAAACCAGCAGCAAGGGAGACATACAGACATCTAGAAATAAGAGATCAAGTCGGAAAATGAAAAGGATACACCAAGGCTTGAGCTGTGAGCGTCAGGGTAAATAATGGTCTTTCATTGTTTCCCTTTGCCATGTTGGCCAGCCATTGTTCGCAGATCTTAAGCCACTCTAAATCCTTAAGCATTCAGAGGCTATGGTCTACTTGGTTCTAAATGGGGGTGGGTGGGGGGAGGAATTCATCTCTGACTTGCCACTGGAAGTCCAGAACACCTTGCCTGATGGGGTGGGCAAAATTAAACTTGGACATACAACTGGCCCAGAAGCAAAAATGTTCCCACCATGGGTATTCAGGAAAAAAATTAAAGGAGTGTCATAATCAGAGGAGATAAGACTTACAGCCAAAGAACAGTGTAAGGTGCGGTAGGATCACGGACTATCAGAGCTGGGAGAAACCAGCTGATGCTGATGACGATGATGTAGTAGCAGCAAACTAACACTTCTTGGTTTAATACGTTCCAGGCCTGCTCCAGTTCTATTACCAGCCTCATCTCTGAACCCTCCCAACGACCCTACGAGAGGTTATCTCCATTTCTCAGTGGAGAAAACAGAGCCCAAAGAGCAAAGCCACTCACCCAAGCGCAAAGCTAGGGTGGAGCTGGGATTGGCACCCATCTCTCTGAGCCCTGAGCCCACTAAGCCAGTGATTCTCTAAGTATGGACCTTAGACCATCAACATCACCCCAGGAGTGACTATTTTAAAATGCAGATTCCTGGGCCCCGCCTGGATTCACTGAATCAAAATCTTTAGGGGAGGATAGTCTCAGATCTGTATTTTGAACCAGATGGTTTCTACATTTGCTGAGGCTTGAGAATCACCAAACAAGACCGAAGTTCTGATCCAGTTCTTAAAACTGTGATCCATGAGCAGCTCTCCAAGGGTCTACGACCTGCCGATAATATTATAAACTGAAGTATTGGTCACCGTGTGTTCACTCCTCTTCCTCTCCCCTTTGGGGCAGTGTATACCTTCCTGTCTCACTGTCTATGAGTTAGACCATTCGATTTTGGCCAATGGAATGTGAGCAGATGGGGTGATAGAACCTTAAACCATGTTTGTGTAGAGTGGCTTGTCTCTCAGCCTTCTATACCGTCACCATGAAAAGAACGTGTTTCACAGACATAGAGAACAGACTTGTGGTTGCCGGGGGGCCGGGGGGGGCGGGGGAGGGTTGGATTGGGAGTTTGGGATGAGCAGATGCCAACTATTATATAAAGATGGATAAACAACAAGGTCTTATTGCATAGCACAGAGAACTATATTCAATATCCTGTAATGAACCTTAATGGAAAATAATATGAAAAACTATATATAACTGAATCACTTTGCTGTACACATAACTGAATCACTTTGCTGTACACCTGAAACAAACACAACATTATAAATCAACTATACTTCAATTAAAAAAAAGGAACTTTTTTCACAAAGCAGCTGAGCTCCAGAATCAGATACATGGAGCAGAGCTGAACTTTCCCAAGGCCTAGAGCCAAGCACAGGCAACCCATATTCTGAAACCAAAACACCCAAGCCAGCCCGTATACATGCCAACCACATGAGCAAGAAAAATAAGTGCTTGTTGTCAGCCATTGAGTGTAGGGGTGATTTGTTACGCAGCAACACTGCAGCTACAGCTGACTAAAACACTTAAAATTAAATACCCTAAATCGTGTGTCCATCTTTATACTGTGTGTCCACTTCTGAGAGAGGGTATATATACCTTTCAGCTAATTCTCAAGAGAGCAGGGACCCCCAAAATAATAAGACACTCAGATGTACTCAAAAATCCTCCCCATTCTCAATGGAACCTCGGGTTCTGGGACTTCAGCTGAATGAGCATCCCCTGTCCCTCCCTGTCTCTTAGAATGCAAATGTTTATTTAAGCCTTAAACTTTAAGGGGTCCAGACTGAGTATGCTATGGGAGTTCCAAGAAGGGGGCTTGGAACTCCCATAGCATCCAGTGGAAAAATTTCTTTCCACTGGGGCTTATAAATTACCCATTTATCACCCCAGTGGAAAGAAATTTTTCTCCACCTCTGTGAAATAAATAGATATAAACAACTCAGTTGATGTTTTGGCCAGATGTGGAAAATGAAACACGGTATGCCTCAGGCCGGGTCGGTGTCTATATAGATAAACGCACAGCATCTGTATTCAACACCTCAGTCAGGAAAATGATATTCACGTGTCACGGAACATTAATTTTTTTTTCAAGACCATTAGGTAATATTTTTAGGAATTTGTGAATACACAAGTCACATTGTTTTTGGCCCAGAGGTGGTGAAGTAACAGCTCCAAGGACCCTTGGTAGGCGGCAAGGCCCCCGAGGAGGATGTGAAGTGACCCGCTGAGACTTCATTTGTTTGACGTCACTGCTCATACTTTATCCTGAGTTGGAGGCCAAACAAGCCAGTCTGGGAACAATCCATTTTCCTGTGCTGGCGGCATCCCCTTGGCTGTTAACGGCTGAGTATTTCAACACAGATGGATGGGTTCTGCCCCGTCAGGGAGACGCAACTGGACTTGAACAGAGTCCAGCTGGCAGGATTTCTGATTGCCAGGATGACCTGCTCCTTTCAAGGAGAGCAGAATTCAAATGGTGATTCGTGAATTGACAGGGAGGGGAGTGAGAAAGGGCAGATGTATTTGCATCCGTAACCCACGTGACCCAGGGCTACACAGGGACGGGAGAAGGGCCTTCTTGGGTAGTGTGGAAGGAATGGGAAGGGCTCCTCCGCCTCGTCAGTACCCCCTCCCAGCAATGGCTGCACTGTCTGTCCTTTTGGGTTTTGGTGCAGCTTTTCTTTGTCAGTACCATCAGATAGCGTGGGTTTGGATCCCAGACATACACCACTTATTTACTGTGCAGCATGGGGCATTACTTAACCTCTCTGTGCTTCTGGAACCTTGTTGCAGAGTGAGGACAATATGCCTTGACGGTTAAATGAGCTGGTGAGGTGGGCAGCCCGGTGCAGTCATTAAGAACGTGGGCTTTGAAGCTTCTGGATGGGTTTGAATCCCAGCTATACCACTCACTTGCTGTGCAGCCTAGGGCAAGTTACTTAACCTCTCTATGCTTCAGTCTCCTCTTATGTGAAATAAAGATGATAATAGTGCTTACCTTGGAGGCTGTCCTGATGAGTTAATACAATCAGCACCACCGGGCTTAAGCCTTGCATCTTAGGGCCGTATAATAAGCTCCCCATGTGATTCAGCAAGGGAATAGGAGAGCAGGGCATCCCTCTGAGAAAATTTCCTATGCATCCTTAGATAAATAACTTCCATTCTCTGAGCCTTAGCATCTATAAGATAGCAGCATTGGGCTGAATGGTCTCTTAACTACCCCTTTAAAATGTTGTGATTCTGCGGGCATGTACACTGGCCCAGAAGATGATGCTTTATGCCGCTGCACATGCTGTTCCTTTTGCCTGGAGAGACCACCCTCACCTATCAATTCGGGGAATGTCTATTCACCCTCCCAAGCCCCAGCCCTCAGGTGATTTCCTCTGTAAACCCTTCTCTGACCCTTCCTAGCCCTGCATGCTCCACTTTTCCTTAGGCATCTGGCTCTTGTTACACTCACCTCCCTGTGTTACTCATGTGATGCACTTGGACCAGGTCTGTTCAGCCTCCCACAGGCTCGCCTTCACCAAGACAGTGAGACTTTCTTTAGGCGGGGTTCACTCCACAGACCGAAACTGAAGCTCTCTAGAGGATGGAGCCAGGAGGTAAGCAGAGGGGATGGGTAGGATGGTTCAGGTACTGAGTGAAGTAAAGAGAGGTCTGGAGGTGAAGACAGTGAGGAGAGCAGCTTCTCTAGTTTGGAGGAGAGCACTGCAAGACACTTTTAAAATTCTGGCTTAGGATATAGCATAGAGTAAGTGTTCGATAAATGTTTGTAGGATGATGGAAAGGATGTAGGATGACAGAATGGATGGTGGATGGGATGGATAGATGGAAGTATGGGGGGATGGATGAATGAATGGGTGGATGAGCTAGATGGATGGATGGATGATATATATTGCAGTACCCAGAGTTAGTGCAGACTCCACAGACTAAAGTCACAGCCCCAACAATACTATCCTGACTTCAGATGGCAGCTGCAAAGTTAGGGGTTCCCAGGCCACTGCATTTCTGAACAACTGACTATAAGGGTAGGGGTCCCCCCTACCTCCCTCAAATGCAATAATTCACTAGAACAACTCACTAGAACTCAGGAAAGTGCTATACTTATGATTACAGTCTTATCATAAAGGATACAAATCTGGACCAGTCAAATGAAGACACATATACAATGTTATGGGCCAATTGTGCCCCCACCCTCCAATTCATATATTGAAGCCCTAACCCCCAGAACCTCAGAATGTGACCGTGTTTGGGGACAGGAGCTTTAGGGAGAGGTGCTTACAGTAAAACGAGGCCTGAGGGCACACTGATGGGTTCACCAACCAGGAAGCTCACCCCAGCCTCTGCACCCTGAGTTTTCACTGGGGTTTTGTTATGTAGGCATGATTGATTGAATCATCAGTCTGATCTCACCTGGCTCAAAGCCTCAACCCTCTAATCATGTGGTTGGCCCTTCCAGCCTGGCCAGGCCCCTTGCTGAAACTATCTAGGGGCCAATCTTGAGTCCTCATTAGCATAAACCCAGGCTGCTCCTGGGGCCTCCCAGGATTAACAAAGACAGTCCTATGACTTGGGAAATTCCAACCGTTTAGAGGCTCTATCTCTCTCAGGAACTGTGGGCGAGAACCAGACAAATTCTTTATTATACAACACATATAAATATATGTGCATGATATATATATTATATATATTTATATGTGCTATATTTAATTCTTCTAATTGTATAGCATATATATATTGGAAAGATATGTTCCTTTTATTGGTAGACATACACACACTACTATATATAAAATAGATAACTAGTAAGGACCTAATGTATAGCACAGGGAACTCTACCCAATACTCTGTAATGACCTATATGGGAAAGGAATCTTTAAAAGAGTGGAGAGATATATATATATATATATCTGATTCACTTTGCTGTACACCTGAAACTAACACAACATTGTAAATCAACTATACGCCAATAAAATTTTTTTTTAAAAGATATGCTCTTTTTGTGATGTTCAAGGTTTTGTGAAAATGTATTGCCTTTATAGTCAGAATTTTATTTCTTTTCATTTTTAATGGTCAATCTAAGAGGCTCAGGTCAGCACAGCAGTTAAGAACTTGGATCAAATTCCCATCTCATTAGCTCTATGACTTCTCTGGGCTTTGGTTTCTTTTTTTGCCAGGTGGAATTTATATCCATGGTGCCTACCCCAGAACTCAGCTGTAGACAGAACCCAGTGCAGTACCTGGGTCTTGGTAACGAACTATTATTGGATCATTATTGTAATAACCATTGTTAACATTCTTACAACTCATCTCACCACCTAATGAGTCACCTGGGAAATGACATTTATTGAGCACCTACGGCATGCAGGGCAGTGAGTGATCCAGAACCAGGAGACCTGCACTCCTCAATGCTGCCGGAAACCTACAACCGCCCTGGAGAAATACACTGAGCGTCCACAGAGTATAGGGTAGCACACGCCCAGGAATGTCATCTGTTGAGGTTTTGGTTGGCGCCTGAAAGGTGAGGAAACTGCAGGGCTGGCAAGGCTTAGGGAACCTGGGAGGGGCTGTGTCAGTGGAGGGTGGCACCTGGGCACAGAGCCAGGTGTGGTCTCGGAAAGCAGACCATCTCTTAAACCGCTGTTTCTATCCCAACCTCAGGTGGTGAGCACTTTCCACTCTCTACTTCTTGCCAGTTCACGTTTCCCTGCCCCTGGCATGTCCCTTACTTTAGGTGATGTCAGTCTCACAGGAAGTATACCATCAAGATTCTCATTTTGCAGATGGAGAAACTGAGGTCAAGGAGGTGGTCACCTAGTTCATAAGTTGGCTAAGCTCACCTAGTTAGTAAGTGGAGGAATTGGGATTCAAACCCAAGTTACAAGCAGGTACAGCTGTGAGTACCATGAGGATGGAGCTGGGGCCATCTCCTTTCCTCCTCAGGGACAGAATATTTTCTCCCCCACGGTCTCTTGTGGACTGTTTAAGAACTGTGTCTTAGTATCAGATTGTTACAATCCAAGGAACTTTGAGAACAAAAAAATAAGAAACATACACTTAAAAATGGAAATTTCAGGGGCTTCCCTGGTGGTGCGGTGGTTGAGAGTCTGCCTGCCCATGCAGGGGACACGGGTTCGTGCCCCAGTCCGGGAAGATCCCACGTGCCACGGAGCGGCTGGGCCCGTGAGCCATGGCCGCTGAGCCTGCGCGTCCGGAGCCTGTGCCCCGCAACGGGAGAGGCCACAGCAGTGAGAGGCCCGCGTACCACAAAAAAAAAAAAAAAAAAGGAAATTTCATGCACACTGTAGTGCCCAGGAGGGATTTTCATTACACATGTTTATGGGGGGAGGGGTACAGTTTGAGGGGTTTTAAAAAAAAGATCATATGTTTTTGATTTAAGGATTAGATATACCTGGGTCTAAGTGACATCTCCAAGGCCATTTACTGAGCCACAATTGAGCGAAATTTCCCACTGGGAAGGAACAGAGGGAGAAAATTAACATTTATTTATGTCCAGTAAACACAAGTGCCATGAAGCGATTGACATACCTCATTTCATTAAATCCCTATAACCACTCTATGATGAAGCTACTATTATTAACCCATTTTACAGGTGGGGAAACTGAGGTTCAGAAAGGTGAAATGACTTGCCCATCCTCCTGATTACTATACTGCACAGCCTCCCTGTCAGTGTCACTGTTTGCACTCCAGGGAGAATGAGGCCAACTTCACATGGGCTGCAGAATCCCACACCTTGCTCCTTGCCTGGACAACTTGGCACAAGCTTTTTCTCAGCATGCCTTTCCCATGTCTGCAAGACCAGAATAATAATACTTATATGGCACAGCTGTCAAGAGTTTTCAGCAAGGTGCAGCCATTATGGAGAACTGTATAGAGGTTCCTTAAAAAACTAAAAATAGAGCTACCATATGATCCAGCAATCCCACTCCTGGGGCATATATATGGAGAAAACTCTAATTCGAAAAGATACATGCACCCCAATGTTCATAGCAGCACTATTCACAATAGCCAAGACATGGAAGCAACCTAAGTGCCCATGACCGATGAATGGATAAAAAAGATGTGACACACACACACACACACACACACACACACACACACACACACACACTGGAATATTACTCGACCATAAAAAAGAATGAAATAATGCCATGTGCAGCAACATGGATGGACCTAGAGATTATCATACTTAGTGAAGTAAGTCAGAAAGACAAATATCATATGATATCCCTTATATGTGGAATTTAAAATATGATACAAATGGATTTATTTTCAAAACAGAAACAGACTCACAGACATAGAAAACAAACTTATGGTTACCAAAGGGAAAAGGGATGGGAGGGATAAATTAGGGGTTTACTATATGTCAAACAGATAAACAACAAGGCCCTACTGTACAGCACAGGGAACTATAATGTAATATAGTAATAACCTATAATGAAAAAGAATATGAAAAAGAATGTCTTACCTAATTCACTTTGCTGTACACCAGAATCCAACACAACATTGTAAATCAACTATACTTCAATTGAAAAAAACAAAGGGTGTTCAGCAGGGTCATATCTGTGAAGCACACAGCACAATCCCTGGCGCAGGTGGGCACGGCATATGTTATGGGTGTGGCTGTACCCAGACCCTGGACACATAAGAGGCCAACAAACTTCAATTCTCAGCACACCCACTCCTCTGCTACAAGGTGTGGAAGACATAAGCAGGAAAAGATGCAACCTTTCCTTTCTAAAAGCTCACAGCCTTGACCGTGAGAGAAGAGAGACCATGGGAACAAAAAGCAATCAGAAGAAACCGTCTACAGTTGTATGAGCCAGGTGCTCCCAGTGGAGAAAGAAATACCAACTAAATCAGCTTTTCCAAATGCGTTCCTTGGCCCATAGAATTCAAGAGTCCATTTTGTTTTATTTTTTAATTAATTAATTTATTTATTTATCTTTGGCTGCACTGGGTCTTCGTTGCTGCGCGCGGGCTTTCTCTAGTTGCGGCGAGCGGGGGCTACTCTTCGTTGCGGTGCACGGGCTTCTCATTGTCGTGGCTTCTCTTGTTGTGACGCATGGGCTCTAGGCGCGCGAGCTTCAGTAGCTGTGGCTCGTGGGCTCTAGAGCTCAGGCTCAGTAGTTGTGTTGCACGGGCTTGGTTGCTCCGTGGCGTCTGGGATCTTCCCGGGCCAGGGCTCAAACCCGTGTCCCTTGCACTGGCAGGAGGATTCTTAACCAGTGCGCCACCAGGGAAGCACCAAGAGTCCATTTTAATTTTAAACTGTCAGTGTGGTGGTTAAGAGCTTGGGATAATACATCTTTAGGTCTGGTTCGATCGGGGATTATCAACGCTATTAAGCCAACGTCTTTTTTTTTTTTTTGCGGTACGCAGGCCTCTCACTGTTGTGGCCTCTCCCGTTGCGGAGGACAGGTTCTGGACGCGCAGGCTCAGCGGCCATGGCTCACGGGCCCAGCCGCTCCACGGCATGTGGGATCTTCCCGGACCGGGGCACGAACCCGTGTCCCCTGCATCGGCAGGCGGACTCTCAACCACTGCGCCACCGGGGAAGCCCAAGCCAACATCTTTTGATAACAAATGATTTGTCATGCTGCCTTTACGATTCTGACATAACATTCACAGATAATATAATCCACCTATCACATAGTTTAATAGAAATCCAATATCGTGCCCTGTCTGTAATATAAAGGAGAGAAAAAAGATATTTATAATAAAAATACACATGTCGGCATATAAATGTTCACACACAACGCCACTGGACGATGTAATGAAGTAACCAAAAGCTTCTACTTTTAAGAGATGAGACAAAATTCAGCTCAATGTTGTCAACAGTTTTTCTTTATATTTAACATAACGGCTACATAGGTATGTTCATACAGACATGCATATCCCACAGAAAGTTCTGGATTATCATTTCCCCATAGAATGCCTCTTAGTTTTTCCTACTCAAACTTCATGGAACATATATATCTCTCAGTGTATGCTGATGCTTATATAGGAAAAAAATTGTATGTATGTCTCTAAAGTTCAATGCAAAATTTGAAACAAAATGCTGTACAGAACACTCCCGATGCTACATTCTAAATACAATTGTTGGAACATTCGGATTGGCTTGAGAAGTACGTCCCATGGCAACAAAAAGTATGCAAGTTTATGTCACAACTGTAAGAGAAGCCACAACATACAAAACCACTGTTCATTTTCTTTTCTAGCACCTTTGTTGAAATATAATTAACGTACAATAGCCTGCATCCTTTTAAAGTATGCAATTCACTAATTTTTGACGGGTGTATACACCTGGGAAACCATTGCCGCAATCAGATTAAAGACGCACCACGAATCCCCGAATTTCCTTGTGCCTCTTTTCAGTCCATTCCTCCCCCCGACCCTACCCCAGGCAGTCACTGAACCAAAGTAATTGTTTACCGCAGTGATATTATGTGATGATGTAGTAGGTGTTTAACATCCTAAATGAGAGCCTGTCAGTCTTCTAACACAATTTTACTGTGTTTTAGTTACATTTTAGGAAATTGGTTGGGGATTTGGGGTTGACATGTAATGCATTCTAATTTTCCTATTTTAAAACAATGGAAACTAAGACTTCCACTTCTGGGAACACGAAAGAGACGTACTTTTTCCGATACCTCCCAGCAAGTACAACTAGAAACCCTGGCTCTTATATGTAAAACAAACATAAGAAGACTTTGAAAGGTAGAGAGAAGAAAGACTGGCTAGGGACCTCAGCACTTGGGGAAGGACATCAGGGAGTAGCCTTGAGATAGCTGAGACCTTTACTGGAGTCCTTGCACCTGGACAAATGTCTCCTGGAATAACAGAATACAAAGAAACTCTAAGTGACTAAAAAATAACTCCACGCATGCGCAGTTGGGGTAATTAGGAACAATAAGATACAAAGAGGTCACAAACCAACTGCCTTTCTGAGGCGCAAAAGCAGGTACCACGCATGATCCCTACACACGGCGCAGCCAAGGGGGTGGGCAGACCACCTAAGCCGCCCCTCCTTCTCCACCCACGGCTCGGCCCCCGCCCTCTCCCCATTTAAGAGACCAGCCTGCCCTCCTCGGGGAGCGAGCACGGGCACCTGTTTCTTATTCCCTCTCCCTTGTGCTGCAGTATGGGCCTCAATAAAGCCTTGCCTGAATCTCTCATCTGGCCTCTTAACAATTTCCATTGATTGAAGAGTCCAAGGATCTGGGTTGGTAACAGCCTGAGATATTTCTTGGCCTCGTAATATCCCAGAGTTGGAGCTGACGAATTTGGCAACCCCAAAACAGCAATAAGTACAGACCGAAAAGAAACCCTAACAAAAGCCAGCTCTTTGCAGGCAAAGGACCAGGAAAGAGGCATAGGTCAGAAGACTTCTAAGCAATAATCACTCTACTGTATACAAACGCAGAAGCATCGGTAGCCGCACCCACACCCACACTAGCAAAGACCAGTGGGGAGTGTAGAGTTCTACCTTCATGAAGGTTCACAAGGCACCCCACTCCAGATGCGATGGTATCGAAGAGATCCAAGTAAGTAGCCAAGACTTTCATCCCACCAACCAGCACTGAGCCCCTCCCTGGACTTCCGCTTGGCAGTATTGAAGAGTCCTGCCCACTCCCCATGGCAGTGATGTCAGCGGAAGCCTAATGAAGAGCCGGGAATTTCGTCATTGCCCCGTGATAACGTGGCCATCCCGCACCTCAGTGTTAGCGGAGACCATAACGGGAGCCAGAGCTCCCCACCTAGTAGCTGTCAAGAACCCTACTCTCCTTGGGGGTCAATGGTGGGAAATCTGGACTTCTCCCATCTTTGGCAGCGACTAGGTGGCATCCCTACCACTTGTCCTGCCAGAACAGGGTCAAAAAAGCCAACTAACACCGAAGGTTTAAATAAGATTCAGTTGCATAACATAATACAAAAATGTCCAGGTTCCAATCAAAACTCACTTGTCATCACAAGAGCCAGAAAGATCTCAAACTGAATGAAAAAAAAAATCCATAGATGTCAACACCAAGACGAGATGTTAGAATTATCTCACAATGATTTTAAAGAAACCATGATGAAAAGGCTTCAATGAGCAATTACGATCATGCTTGGAACAAGTGAAAAAATAGAAATCCTCGGCAAAGAAATAGGACATCTCAGCAAAGAAATAGAAAATATAAACAGAAAACAGATGGAAATTTTAGAAACTGAAAAGTAGAATAACTGAAGTAAAAACCTCAGTGGATTGGTTAACAGCAGAATGGAGGGATAGAGGGAAAAAATCAGCGAGCTGAAATATAGCACGATAGAAATGATCTAAACAACAACAAAGAGAAAATAGACTGGAAAAAATAGAGATTCCGTGACCTATGGAATGACAACGAAATATCTAATATTTGTGTCATCAGAGTCCTGGAGGAGAGGAGATAGAGGGCAAGTTTGAAAACATACTCAAAGAAATAATAGTCATCAGAGTCCTGGAGGAGAGGAGATAGAGGGCAAGTTTGAAAACATACTCAAAGAAATAATAGTCCAATAAATAATAATAATAGTCCAATAATACTCCAATAAAGATGTAAAGAAAAAAAAAGAAATAATAAACTTCCCACATTTGTCAAAACACATACACATACAGATTCAAGAAGCTGAGCAAACCAAAGACACATCATAATTAAATTTCTGAAAACTAAAGACAAAGATATTTGAGAGCAACCAGAGAAAATGTTTGTGAGATTCATGTATATTGCATATGAAGCTGGTTTTTTCTCATCCTTATGTTTGTGTAGTATTCCATGGTATGAAAACACCACAATTGTATGACCCAGTCTATGACTGAGGGACATATGATTTGTTTCTGGGGTTTTGTTTGGCTGTTAAGAGAATAAAGCTGCTGTGAACATTCCTGAACAGGTCTTTGATGAACATATGTAGGCATTTCTGTCAGGTATATACATTGAAATGGAATTGCTAGATCATAGGGTAGGTGTATGTGTTCAGTCTTAATCAAAAGTGCCAGACTGCTTTCCAAAGAGTTCCAGTTGGTCCATATCTTTGAGACAACCAACAACACTGGATGACTTTCCCGACTCCTCCTGGGGGATGGGGGGTTGTACCACCTGCACTGTGCATTCACTGGTCAAACGATGTCATGAGGTCCTGACTCCCTCCCTATTTTTGTTTCTCTTCCAAGCTCCCTCTGTATTGGTTTAACTTTCAGATAGGTCCCCTGTGTGATGACCAGACAGCTGGCAACAGCTGGTGGAAAATGAGGCATTTCCCTTCCCTTTCCCAGTCCCTCCAGCCTAAGGTGAGGAATTGGTTCTTGCTGGTGTTCATCATGTGTCCAACCATTAACCCATCAGTGATGGGGAGAGCTACCATACTCTGATTGGCCAGACCTTGGTCACCTGCTCCTCCTGGGATGGTGGTGGGGTCAGCTCCTCCTGAAATTCTTAAATGAGGAGTGAGGAAGGGGGTTCCCAAGAGAAAAATCGTGGTGCTATTATTAGACCACTTCAAAGGTCACATGCTAAACTGTGTGATGTAGGCAGAGTTTTATAAGAGACTGAAAAATATGAAGGATTTCAGAATCAGGATCCAAACAGAAGTTAAGAGGCAAATCTTAGAAGATGACATTTATAAGGGATAAATATAAAGCTTTATTCTTAGGTCTTAAAAATTGCACAAGTACAAGATGGATTTTGCAAAAGCTCCTCTAACTTAAACATAAGGGGTTTTGTTCAGAACAAACTCAATGCAAGACAAGAGTGCATTGTCGGGCTTCCCTGGTGGCGCAGTGGTTGAGAGTCCGCCTGCCGAGGCAGGGGACACGGGTTCGTGCCCCGGTCCGGGAAGATCCCATGTGCCGTGGAGCGGCTGGGCCCGTGAGCCATGGCCGCTGAGCCTGCGCGTCCGGAGCCTGTTCTCCGCAATGGGAGAGGCCACAACAGTGAGGGGCCCGCGTACCGCAAAAAAAAAACAAAAAAGACTGCATTGTCATGGACGTAAAAGCTAAAGCTTTTTAAGGCCACGTTAACAGAAGTATAAGGTCTAAATGAGGGAGGTGAGGATGCGTACTGAATTTTGTTCTGGTTCTCCTTAAATCATAATGGACAGTAAAAGAGAGTATGCAGGCAGATGAAGGGAGCTTAAAACCAGCCTTGCGAGATGTGGTTGAAGAAACACACACAGTTTTGTTTAAAGGAGAGAAATTGGGACCTGGAGAGCAGGGAGACATGGTCATCATCTTCAGAGCTGGGAAGGGCAGACACTTGTGAGAAAAGATTAGATATGTTCTGCAGGCCCAAAGGATGTAAGCTTAGGGAATCCAGCTATTGATATGGAGATGAAAATCCTACCAGTTGTCTAAATAGGTATTTCCTAGCTCTGGGTCAAGGTTGACTGATCACTTTTCAAGAAAGCCATAGCTTGGTCCTACACACCAGAGAGGTGCTTATACTAGTTCAGCTTTTCCCAAAGTGTATCCTGTAGAACTCTAGTGGAAAAGAAGTCAAATCTGCCCGGAAGACGCTGGGCACTAAAGTCCTCCCCCTCCCTCTTATAACATACAATGAGATTTTTTTTTTTTGCGGTACGCGGGCCTCTCACTGTTGTGGCCTCTCCTGTCGTGGAGCACAGGCTCCGGACGCACAGGCTCAGCGGCCATGGCTCACGGGCCCAGCCGCTCCGCGGCATGTGGGATCTTCCCGGACCGGGACACGAACCCGTGTCTCCTGCATCGGCAGGCAGACTCTCAACCACTGCGCCACCAGGGAAGCCCCTACAATGAGATTTTTAAAGGTACCAGCAGAGCATTCAATCAAGGAGCCTGTGTAGCTTTCATTAAACCAGTGATTTCCAAACACATTTGACCAAAACATCTTCCTTTTTCTCCTAGTAACATCTACTAACATCCCTTAGGATGAATGCCCTGTGAAACTCAGTTTGAGAAACAGTGGACAACTTAGGGTTTAGAGTTCTAGCTAACCCATAGACCCATCACTTGGTGGGATGGCAAGATCAGTAGGGCTGTGCCCTCTGTTTCTTGTTCTCTCTCTCTCCCTCTCTCTCTCTCTCTCTCTCTCTCTCTCTCTCTATATATATATATATATATATATATATATTCCCCTTCTCTTTTACCAGCAACAAAATTAAAAGCCCTAGCCCTACTGCCACATTCTAAACTTCTTCCCAAACAAGCTTCACAGTTTACTAGTAAGTAACAACACAATGTGTCTTTGCTCATGCTGGAGAATGTGTTAGTTATCACTGTGTAACAAACTGTCCCCCCAAATCAAAGTCTCAGAACAAGTGTAGCTGATCGGCTAGACTGGCTGGTCTGGAATGGCTTCCACTGGGATATTGCATCTCTGCTCCACAGGCGTCTCATCCTCTAGCAGGCTAGCTTATTCACATGACAGCTGGGAGGGTTCCAGGAGAATGAGAGGAAGCCTGTAAGGTGTCTTGAGGTCTGGGGTCAGAATTTGTGCACCAGCACTTCTGCCACATCCTACTGGCCAAAGTAAGTCACGAGGGCAGCGCAGATTCAAGGAATGGGAAATTAAACTCCACCTCTTGTTGGGGGACTTCTAAGTCTAATGACAAAGGATGTGGGTACAGGGAGGCCATGATCATTCCACAGCCAACACTGAGGAAGAAATTCCATTAGATTCTTCCTTTGACTACCATCACTGGCCCCAGTTAAAACATTATCTACTCTTTTATCTTTCTAGTGTGGAAATATTTATTATGGAGGATCCACAACTGGGGAGAGCCTAAAGGTACCTCCTAGGTACCAGGTGTTGTGTTATGTTCAGAGATAAGGAAATAATAAGCAGGGATCCTCAAATCTAGCGGGGGAGTCACAAGTAAAAACCACGTGATAAACACCATGAATGAGCAGTGCTCAAAACGGAGTGGTGGCACAAAGGAGAATGTGATGAACTCTCTTCAAGTTGATCGGAGAAGGGGCCACAGAAGAAGAGATGTGTGAGCTGGTATGAGTGAGAATTTATCTGGGCAAGCATGGCAGGGAAAGGCATTCCGGAGAGAGGGAACAGCATCGACAAAGGCACAGAGACTTGAAATAGGATGCCTAGTTCAGAAGAATGGTGGTGGGAGCTGAATCCAGGGGCTAGGGATTGTGGAGGGACTTGGGTGCTATATAGAGAAAGTCAACTTTATCCCTGGGGCCCTGGGAAGAGGCTGGGCGAGGGTATTAAGCAGGAGGGTGACCTGGGGAGACTGGTGTTCTAGAAGGAGGACTTGGGAAGCTGGGTGGAGAAGAGGGCAGGGTAGGAGCAGGGTGAGGGAGAGAGGATGAGTTCTGTTTGGGACCTGTTGAGTTTAAGATGCTGACGGGGCAGTGGTTGGGGGTGGATCACTCCTCAGATCAAAATGCAGAAGAGACTCGGAGTGCTGAAGCCGGAAGGGGACCCATGGAAGAAGAACCCCATCCTCTCCAGGATTTTCCCACTTTCCCGTACCTCTCCATTCGCATCTCTCCCTCTTCCCACACAGACGCCCTGGCAGCCAGAGTCCCAGTCTTCCCCTACACGGGGAGGGGGGTAAGTTAAAAACATTCCACAGGGGGGTAAAGTATTTGCTTTCTGACGGACAGTCTCTAAAACGTGGCAGAGCCTCAGCTCCCAGCCAAATGTCCTTTCCCTCCCCTGGTACGCGTGCGCGCGCGCACACACATGCACACACCCCCATCTCCCACGGTCTGGGGCCAGCGTTTCGACATCTCTGCATCTCTGTACAGATCTGTGTTTTTCTCTCAGGGCCATCTGTCGCTGACTCTGCTATAAATCTTGTTGTGTTTCCTTGCCATATGGCATAATTAATTACTTCAGGGCACAAAGGACCCCACTGCTCCTCGGGCTGGGGGCCAGCTGGCTCACTGAGGAGCGGTTTGCTGTGATGGGGCATGGGCTGGCTACTGTACCCTGTCACCCAGCTCCCACGGCGGGAGCTGAGTTGGCCGAAGCCCCCGTTCCCTGTGGCAGCATCTGACAGCAGCTTGGCGGTGGCCGTGCCCTAGCTGTGACACGGGTGGCATTTATAGAGAATAAGGCCACACACCATCTATCGCCATAGAAGTCCGTGCGTGTCTATTAACTCAACCGGAACCCTCAACATCATTTATCTCTGTCATTTAATGGCTAAGTTGAGAACAGTCTGTGTATTCCACATGGGCAGGGGTTTGGGGGACTTCCAAATCTTTGGAAGACAGCTGGGGGAAAATTGAAACACAGCCATGGAAAGCTAGGACGTTGAACGAGCCCCTCTACCAGGGTTTAGCCTCCACATCTGAAAACAAGGAGGATTAGATGAGCACTCTGTTCCCTTGCGGCTCTAGCATGCTAAGATTCCCCCATCAATCAACGAATACTCAATCAACAAACAGCCCTGTGTAAGCACTGGGGACACAGCTCTGATGGGGCAGACATGGCCCCGTTCTCTCAGAGTCTGCTCCTACAGAGAGAGAACCACACACACGCATGCTCACACACATGCAATATACATGTAAACAGACCACATCATCTCAGGTGGTGGCCAATGGTATGAGGAACTGAATTAAGGGGGCGGAGTTAGAAAACAATCAAGGGACACCACCTTCAGAGAGAGGAATCACGGAGGAGCTCTTTGAGGAGGTGACTTTTTGTTAAACAGATATATTGAGATATAATTAACATACCACAACATTCACTCTTTCAAAGTGTACAATTCAGGGTTTTTTTAACATATTTGCAAGGTTGTGCAATCATCAGCACAGTCAAATTTTGGAATATTTCATCACCCCCAAAAGAAATCTTATACTTATTAGCAGTCACTCCCCATTCTCTCTTTTCCCCGACCCACCAGCAACCACTAAGCTACTTTCTGTCTCTATGGATTTGCTTATTCTAGACACTTATTATGGGTGGAATCACACCATATGTGGTCTTCTGTGAACGATTTCTTCATAACGTTTTCAAGTCTTATCCACATTGTTGCATGTGTCAGTATGTCATCCCTTTTTCTTGTCAAATAATATTCCATTATATGGATACAGTACATGTCATTTAACCTCATCAGTTGATGGGTAGTTCGGTTGTTTCCACTCTTGGGCCATTATGAATAGCGTTGCTGAGAACAAGTTTTTGTGTGAATGTGTTTTTATTTCTTCAAGAGGTGACATTGAACCTGAGAGCTGAAGGGGAAGAAAGAACCAGTCATGCCCAAAGCTGGGGGAAGATTATTCTTGGCTGAAGGAACAACACAGGCAAAGGTCCAGAGATGGGTGGACTCCAGGTTCCTTTGTACGTATCGCAGGCTTTGGAGGAATTCAAAGCATCTTCTGCGAACTGCACAAATCTATTCTACATACCTGTGTCTGATCTCTTCCTGAGCTGTGTAATCTGTGGTTACTCAGTCTGAGGGTCATGGTTGGCTCAGAGGAAAATTCCTAGGATTGGGTAAATTGGGGTGATTCCTGAGGCTCCACAATTTGGGAGGAGTGTAGGGATCCTGGGCGGAGGGAGTTAAATGGGTCGATTCAGGGTAGCAGCACAATGTGGGGCAGAGGGATCTGAGTGACAGATCCTGGGCACTGGCACACATGCACATAACTACCCCCAGCTCCCACAAAAGGCAGCCTGGTTGCCTAGCAGCAAATCTCCTCTCTCAGTTTCTGTATCACCCTGGCCGCTAGTGAGAGGCTTTCCGCTTAGTGAGTCTTTGCACTGGTTTCCCGCCTCCCCAGCTTTATTGAGATATGACTGACACATAATGTTGTATAATTTTTAAGTGTACAACATATTGATTTGATACATTTATATATTGCAAAATGATGACTGCCATAGTGTTAGCCAACACCTGCATCAGGTCGCATAATTACCGTTTCGTTTTTGTGGTGAGAACATTTAGGATCTACTCTCTTAGCAACTTTCAAGTATATGATACAGTCTTACTATCATCACCTTGCATTTGTTTTTAACCTGGCTTCACCTGGATCAACCCATTACTAGTTGCAAGGGGCTGAGCTCACACTGGCTTAGATGCCCCAAGCAAGGGTCCAGGGAGGGCAGTTCCCCAAGTGCTGCTACAGGGAGGGTCATACAGCAGTGTGTTAAGACAGCAACGGGAGGATAAATCTGCCCAACTGGCAGTGAAAGAAGATGGGGCTGAGGGCAGTTAGGGTCACAGAACCTAGATCTAGATCAGAAAGCCAAAAAGGGAAAAGCTGGCTCTTGAAAGTGGGTTCTTCAGTTCTCTGCAGAAACCTCTCAGTCCATCCTATTCATAGCTGATAAAGCTTCTTCACACAAGGCTCCTATGTCTTTCTGTCCTATCATTCTTAACATTTCATCTCATAGTCCATAATGGCTGCTGTAGCACCGGACATCACATCTGCATCATAGGGAAGAAAAAGGAAATGGCAAAACTATTCTCACCTCCTAGTCAAGTTTGCTTCTTTTAAAGACCTCTCCTGGAAGCTCCATCTAACAACTTTTACTTACACCTCATCACACAATTTGTCTGCAAGGAAGGCTAGGAAACATGCTTAAATAGCCAAGAATATGGCTGAACCCAGCACTAGAGTGGGACTATTACTCTGGTAGAAGGGGGGAGGGTGGATAATAGGCAACTCATAGCCTCCACAGCAGGGTCTTAGTCACCTCCTTGGAGAGGGGTCCCTTGCCCACCCTTTCCAAAATAGCACCTCTCACTCTAAACTTCCACTCTGATACGTTTCTAAGAATGTATCACTCTCTGAAATTACTTATGTATTAGTCTCCTTATTTGCTGACCAACTTTCCCCGCTAGAATGCAAGCTCCACGACAGCAGAAACTATACCTGTCTTTTTCCTCACTGGCTCAAGTTGGAGGGCCATGCAGAACTGAGGGTGAGTATTGAAGAGCCCCACCCCAAAGTGGGGCTGTGAGCGTTTCATGAGATGCTGAGTTCAAGGCACTGAGCCCATACCCTGGCACAGAGGGGCTGGGACTGGCTACTGTTTGCTACTCCATTTCCCTATTCCTGCCATTGGGATGACCATAAAACTGAGTTCTGGCCAGTGGACTAGGGTCAGAAGTGACATAAGCTACTGGCCCCTAAACCTCTCATGCCACCTCCGTGCTTCCTCTTTCCCCATTGGCCAGCGATTCAGTGGCAGGAATCTGGCAGAGCTCTAGTGTAGAAGACATCTGGGTTTCTGAATGACTGCAAGGAAAGGGGCTCCTGCCCACAGCAGACTGGGATGCAAGTGAGAAACAAATCTGCATAGTTTGAGCCACATCGAAGTTTGGGACTGTTTGTTACAGCAGCATTTCATTAGCCTCCGTTGCCACAGAAGCCACGCCAAATTGTACCTGAAAACAGTATCTTGTGTCTCGTGATTCTCTGAATTGCGTCTGCTCTTCCTCTGCCAGTTTTGCCTGGTCTCATTCCCACGGCTGCATTCGGTCGGGGTGTTAAGACAGGCTGGAGGGTCCGGGTTGGCCTCATTCAATGTCTGGTAGTTGATGCTGTCTGTCTAATGGGTCACCTCTGAGCTCCTCCACGTGGCATCTCATGCACTGGTAGGTGAGTCCGCACAGCCTAGGGGTCTCACTGTTCCCAGAGGGCAAGAGAAACTGCAGCGTCCCGTAAGACCTAGCCTCAAAGGCTCGCAGCATCACTAGTGCCACATCCTGGTGGTCAAAGCAAGTCACAGATTCAAGAAGAGTGGAGAAATAGACTGTTCTTGTTGAGAAGAACAACGATAGCACATTGCAAAGGAGTGTGAACCCAGAGAGGTGGGGCCCTTTGGGGGTTATTATTATATTGGTCTACCCCAAAGAGTTAACATAATATGAGGTAGATGGCTGGTTTGTGGTCCCCTCCCCACTCCTGTCCTTGTCCCAGCCCCATGGAACTCTTATTTCTGCCAAGCTCTCAGATGCACTTGTGGTGGCAACAGGGCAGTCAGTGGGAAGTGAATCTCAGCAGGACGTAGCTGCATTGACAGTGTTCGAGAGTGAAGGGAACTGCCCTCCCCGGCTTGGCTCGCGGCCCAGAGCTCGGAGGAAAGGACACCCGCTCTGGCTGGCAAGAGGTCTGAGTCAAATAGCTGTTAAACCAAACAAACTAATACCCACCTCTACCTGCTGCCCACGCAGGTGTGACCAATTCTTTCCTTGAGAGAGAAAAGACTTTTTGTTTTTGACACTCTGACCTCTGCAGCATGGAAACTAAAAATAATACCCACAAAAGAATCCTGTACGCTTATTCTATTGTTCTTTACGCTCCCAGTAACTTGTGCCATGGACACCAGGATGAGACAGGGAGGAGAAGCTGGGACAGGAGCAGATGAGTCATAGGTCTACAGAAACTTACAACGCTTACATTCATTCTAGAAATCCATCCATTGATACCATTCCATCCATCCATCCATCCATCCACCTATCCATCCATCCACACACCCAACTGTCCATCCATCCATCCATCCATCCATCCACCTATCCATCCACCCACACACCCATCTACCCATTCACCCACCCATCCATTCACCCATTCACCCATCTACCCATTCACCCACCCATCCATTCATCCATTCAATATTTAGAGCGCCTTCTATGTGCTCAGAACCATGCCAGAAGTTTACTGGTGACCTCTGCCTTCACAGAGTTCACAGTCCAGAGCGGGATTCAGACAATAAAAAAGTAAACAACGCAATACATAGTAGAATTGCTTTTTGGGGTGGGCATGCCCAGGGGATGCAATTTGAATGCGTATGCTGGGTCAGGCGCTGCTATAAACACAGGATGATTATTTTCTAATTTAATTCCCATTGCTGTTCTCTGAGGTTGTTTCTGTGAACATTCCTGTTTCACAGAATGGCAAGCGGAGACTCAGAGGGTAAGTTGTCTCGCCCAAGATCACAAAGCTGGCAAGTGGCAGAACGGGGACTGGAATCCAGGTGTGTCCCCTGGTCGTGGCAGAGCGTCAGGCTCTGCACCCAGGGCCTTCTGCCCCCATTTGTCCTGGGCTTTGTAGCCATACCAAGGCCAAAGCACATGGGGTCTCCCCACACAGTCACCCTCTTTGCACCTGCTCTTGGTCTGATGACTCATGTCTCTGGGATCAGGAGAAACATTAACCCAGCTCGTCTCCGCCAGGCTCCAGGCCAGCCACATCTCCTGCTCAGCTCCGGCCCTCCATGGCCATCAGCACATGGCCTGCGGCCACGGAATCTCAGAAAAGGTCTTTGGGGATGTAAACAGAGCTGGCACTCGCAACAGAGGAGGGGCGGCCGTTACCGGGGCTCCTCAGAGCATCTGACCGCCGTCCTGCTTCAAGTGTCCACACTGCCACAGGCTGGCTGTGCGACCCTGGGCAGGTCCTGCCTCTCTCTGGACCTCTGCTCCCCGCCACTGAGGGGCTCGGCGCCTGTTGAACTCACCCATCCAGATGTTTTTGAAAACCTACCTCGTACCAGATCTCATGATAGGCCCTGGGGAGTGACTAAGCATGAAGGTACAGTTACAAGAGAAAAAGTACAAGGTGCCACGGGAATGTAAAACGGGCCGGCTTGACCTAGATTAAAGGCCGAGGGGGACTCCCTGGGGAAGTGACATTTCAGCTGAGACTTCAAGGATGAATAGAAGAAAACTTGGTAAAGAAATAGAAAAAGGAAATCCCAGGCACAGGAACCAGCATCTGCAAAGTTCCCGATGTAGGAAAAAGTCCCAGACCAGGGAAGACTCCAGAATGGCTGGATCCCAGGGTGAGGGGAGTACAGTGCAGGAAAAACACAGGGAAGTCAGGAGGTCTTCGAGACGACATTGGGATTGGGGACCTTGAGGGGTGGTGTGGGACCATTAAATTCTGGGGGTGGGGCACATATTCATGAAATAGGTGCTGTAGACCTTCAGAGGGAGGTCAGGTGGAACACGGGGGCTTCAGAAACCATCATGACCTACTTCACAATACTGCCAAGAGTCTCTTCTGTAAGAGAGTATGGGTTAGTGGCTAGGAAGACGAGGACTAATAGCTTTAACTGGAGCCTGGAAATTCTCACTATGGGAGGGCAGGGCTCAGAACTTCGTATGAGCAACTGCGTAATTTATTGAGCCCTTTACCATTGATCTGAGCATCCTCTGGACACTGGGACTCAACCTGCAGTTAGAGCTCTGTCAATGGCAGGTAGCAGAAAACCTGACCTGAGAAAAGGGAATTTATTGGTGCCTGTGTGTGAACAGCCCAGAGGCAGACCTTCAGGTGTGGCTCGATCTAGGGGCTCGAATGATGTCACCAGGATCCAGTTTCTCTCTCTCCGCTTAGCTCTGCTTCCTTGGGGTTGACTCCATGTGTGGATCCTTCATCAAGAACAGTGCTGGATGTTCTGCATTCCATTCTTCATCCCCTCCAAGAGCATCAGAAAAGATGACCCCAGGCTCTTCTCAGGACCTCAAGTCATGTAACAAACTCTGATTGGGCGCATACCTAGACCAATCAGTGCCCAGGGAGATAGGACGGGCTAACTGGCTTAGCTTAGGTCACATGCTCCATCTAGGGGATGGAGTCATTGAAAGCCCAGAGAATGAATGAGTGTGAATAAGGGGTGGGGCCCCTGGGGCACATAAAATCGGGGGGATAATAAGAGGGATGAGAACAACTACCACGTACATACATGGAGGGGCCTGAAACCCCCTGAAGGTGAGAAGCTTCTGGTCCTTCCTGGGGAGTGGAAAAGGGTTGTTTCAAGGTTGCTAAGATTTGAGACAAGGGGTGATTTCACTGCCAAAGGTCCAGGCTAGGAGTCAGTCAGGAAGACAAGGGAAAGAGTCAGGGAGAGGCACAGTCACCAGAAATCAGAGAACTGGAAGAAGCGGGGAAGCTCCTCGCATGCACTGAGTTCTGAGTGCACAGATATGATACGGAAAACTCCACGTGTCACAGAAGAAGCTCCTTACACTGAGCCAGGTTGCAGGGAGGGGGCACACGTGCTCCATCCATCTTCCCCCCTCCACTTATCTGAGTGGGGAGTTTCTCTCCATCTCCTGTACAGAGACCTCCTATGGGTTTCAAGCATCTTAGGGTCTGGGTCTGCCTCTGGGGGGCTGTGGGCTGATGGAGCAAAGTTCCATGAGCGTGAACACCCTCAGGGCAGGCGCTACAGCGTGGTCCCTGGGGACCCGAGGGCCGCCTTCCTAGCCATCCAGCCCTGGCCTCATGAACCTGTCACATCCTGGGCAGCAGCCGCATTCCCAGACCTCTTTGCATTCTAGGCACCTTCCTTTTTCAGTTCCCTCCTTCCCAGACTTCTGCGCTCTCAGGACAACCATACGTCCTAGCTGGCTTGCAGCCTTGGTTTATGTCTGCAGCCCTGTGTAATTACCGTGATGCTCCCTTTCATTCTCAAAGTGTCTTGGTTTGGACGATAAATTACAGTCACTCTGTACTTCACTCCAAAAACCCTGTCCACGTCCTCTCTCGCGATAGCCCTGCTGGTCCTGACAGCCGTTAAAATCTGAATCCAAATTATAAGCAACTAAAAAAGTCCATTCCCCCCACAAGAGTGCTAAGGAGTTCTAGCTCTGGACAACTATAGTCACCAGCCCCCCTGGGTTTGTTTACACCCAGGCTTGGGAAGGGGTCCTTCCTGTAAGGACAGGTAGCATGATTCCTTTTAAAGGCGCAAAGAAAAGAGATTCCACATCAAAACAGTTCCAGTCCCAAGGGTTTTCCTGCCTCCACACCCTCCACATTCCTGTCCCCATTTGTCTCCACAATAAACCCCCTGTTTTAAGGTAACTTGCGTGGGTCTCTTTTTCCTGCAACAAAAAGAGGTGTGCCTAAAATAGGCCAGGGCCTGGGCCTGTGGCCAAATTTGGATGAAAAACTGGGTCAGGCAGGAAAGGGAGCAGCACGCTGGTATCCTGGAGGACGCGGGCTAAACGGCTCCTGCAGGTGGGGTACTTCTCTGTGCCAGGCCCCGAGATGCACATTTGACAACTATCATCTTATTTAAGCCTCTTACTGCCCGAGGAGGTAGGTACTATTATCTACAGTTTACAGAGGAAGAAACTGAGGCTCAGACAGTTGGAATTTGGCGCTCACATCTCAGTCTTCTGACTCCAATGCCTGCACTTGGGGGGCAGGGCAGACTTCCAAACTATGAGAGGGTGGCCCAAGCTGGAGCTCTTTGCGAGAAGCATGCCTGCAGTTTCCTTCACCATTTTAAAAGCGAATTTGAGGGAGAAATAGACCATTGTTTCAACTGAAACAGGTTTAAGGGAAAGGAGGAATTTTTAGCTTGCTTCAGGCATGGTTAGATCCAGGGGCTCACGTGATATCCTCCCATGTATCTGGCACTCAATTATCTCTCCGTATCTCTTCTCCCCTCTGTGTGTTGACCTCTCTTCAAGCCAAGAAGAATGGCCACAGGCAGCCCCAAGCCTCTTCCCTATGGCTTGCAGTCCAAAAGGAAAAGGCGCTCGCATTCTCTTCCTCTGTCTCTCTCCACCTGCCGCCCCCCGCCCCGCTCCTGTCTCTTTCTATCTCTGCCTCTCTCTCATCATGGATATAAGAATCCAAAGAAGGATTTGGACTGGCTCTGGTTCAATCCCATGTCCACCTCAGGACCAGCTGCTGGGTCCAAGAGGACGTGGCCATGGTCTTAGGACTGACTCAGTCCCATGATATCCTCTCCCTGGTGGTGCAGAGGGTGCAAGACTGATTAATAGCCTCCAGGTACCATAGGAAGTGAGGGAGGCATGGGTCCATCAAGGAAAGGATGCTCGTGGCCAAAAACAATATATCCACCATTCTTAGAAAGATAGGTTACAGGGATAACTAGTTTAAAAGTTTTTAATGTACTTTTCAATTTGTTTCCCTGAGTGTAGCTTTGGATCTGTACAGCCCAAGGCATCCATTAGTCCGCGGGGAGATTAGAATTTATTTCAGAAAATGAAAAGAGAAAGACAGAGGTGATGTTCAGCTTTTGACATTCAAAATGACGTAATGCTACAGACCATGGCCTCGAGGAAGGATTTTCCCACATCCCTCATCTTTTAGTTTATCAGTTATTGTGCCAGAGGACTTAGAGTATAGAGTCTTCCCGGGGGGTAGAGGGTCTGTTCCACCTACTCAGGACCAAAGGGCCAACTCTAAAGAGAGGACGTGGTGGAGAGAAAGTAGGAGAAATGCCAGCCCATCTTCTGACCTCCGGATTGTGGGAAGAAGTGGGGACGAAATGGAAAATCCTGCTCCTTTGAAGCTTCTCTCCAACAGGCATCAATGATTGTTATTTTTGTGTGCTTACCATCTCTCAGGCACTGTGCAAGAGCTCATTCATTTTTAAAATATTCCTATTAAACAAGAACTTCTATCAGTCAGGATTCTTGATTACAAGCAAGTCCTATCGACTCGAATGGGTTTAAAACCAACAGGGGAAGGCATTCGATGACGTTATAACTCAGCCACCATGATGGTTCATTTTATGTGCCAACTGGGCTGGGCCACAGGGTGCCCAGAAATGTAATCAAACATTCTTCTGAGTGTGTCTGTGAGAGTGGGATTAACCTTTAACTCAGTAGACTGAGGAAAGCAGATTGCCCTCCCTGATGTGGGTGGCTCTCATCCAATCCCTTGAAGGCCTGAAACAGAACAAAAAGGCTGACCCTCCCGTAAGGAAGAGGGAACACCTCCCACCTGATTGTCTTGAACTGGGACATTGGTCTTCTGCCTTTGGACTCAGACTAAAACGTCAGCTCTTCTTGGGTCTTATGTCTACTGGCTTTTGGACGGGAACTGACACCATCAGAGCTTCTGGCCTCCAGCTTGCAGACTACATGTCTCGAGAGTGCGCAGCTTCCATAACTGTATGAGCTAATTCCTTATAATAAATTTCTCTCTAAATCTATATCCATATCTATAGTTAGCTATATCAAAACCAATGGTGTGTGTGTGTGTGTGTGTGTGTGTGTGTGTGTGTGTATTTATTGGTTCTGTTTCTCTCGAGAAATTTGATTAGTGCAAACATCTGGAAAAAATTCTGGGTAGGTCTCAGGTGTGGCTGGATCCAGGAGTTTAACAATGTCACGAGGCTCTTTCATCCCTTTCCAGGTCTGAGACAAGATTTCTTCATATGGTACATGTTATGGTTGACACTGAGAACCCACGCTCCTGTCCTTCTAAACCCACCACTTTAAGAAAGAAAGAACATCTCCCTACAGCCATCTGATTGACCTCGCTTGGGTCATATGTCTATTCCTGAAAACCAATCACTGTGGCCAAGGGCATGTGCTACAGCGGCAGGGCACCAGGATGGACAGAACACATGGAGGACGGGAGGAGTCCTACAAAGCAAAGCTGGGCAGGCCACAACTAGTGGTCAAGTAGGCACAGTTATTGTGCCCATTTTACAGATGAGGAAACTGGCTCAGAGTATTTAAGTGACTGGCCTCTTCCAAGCCCCAGGGTTAGCAAGCATCATTGCTGGGATTCAAATGCAGGCCTGTCCATGGGCTCTTAACCGCTAGTCCATACTGCCTCTCACCTGTTGGTCCACATCATGAAGCCAAAGTCTTCCAATACCCCAACCCTTGTTCCCCACATACAGGGTTTGCAGTGCCCACCTTGTACCTGGCACGCAGTAGGACGTGGTAAGTGTGAGTACCTCCCTCGCAGCTGGATGGAGCCTCAGCGCCTTGCTGCAGCAGCTCCATCAGACCTTCGCTCGGATTCTTCTCCCTGCCTCAGCTCCAAGGAGGGACCCGAGTGACAAGCTGAGTCTGCCAAAGGGTTAGCGTCGGTCCCCTCACAGCCGTCCCCATCCTCTGATACATTTTCATTCCCTTTGAGAACAGCCCAATTTGGGCATCTCAAGAACAGATGTTTCTTAACAACCACAGTTTACCGTGAGTATTTTTGGTTTCTTAATCTTGCTAAATTGTTGGGATTTTGCTGGTCCTCCGGGCAGCAGACAAAACAGCTTCCATCGAAGCCTCATTTGAAATGGCAGCAACAGGCAGGCATAATGATTAGGCATTGCATTAGTTTTCTGTTGCTGCATACTGAATTGCTCCAGAACCTGGACGCTTAAAACAGTAAAAACACTTATTGGGTCATAGTTTCTGTGGATCAGGAATTCAGGAGTACCTTAGCCGGATGGTTCTAATGCAGGGTCTCTCAAGAAGTTGCCATCAGGAGGTCAGTAGGCTGTAGTCATCTGAAGGCTTGACTGGGGCCAGAGGACCTGCTTCCAGGAAGACTCACTCCCACAGCTGCTGGCTGGAGTCCCCAGGTCCTTACCATGTGGGTCTCTCCACAAGGCTGCTTGAGTATCCTCACAATATGGCGGCTGGCTTCCCCAAAATGATGATCCTCCAAAGGGCAAGGAGGGAGTCCCAGTGTCCTGGCCTTGGAAGGGACACACTGTCACTTCCAACTTGCTCTGTTCATTAGAAGGAAGTCAGGAAGCCCAGCCCACACACAAGGGCTCCACCTTTGGAAAAGAGTGTCAGAGAGTGTGTGGATACATTTTTCACCAGCACAGGCACTGCTGTAGTGCACAATATTGGCCCCAGTTCTTCCCCTCTCCCCTCTCCCTATATCCCTACTCTTCCCCAGGGACGTTGCAGTTCCCGGGCTTGGTCTTGTGACTTGCTTGGATGAATAAAATGAGGCAGGAGGGACCGTGCACTGGTTCTGAGCCTGGGTCCCAGGAGGCTGTGCACATTCCTGCTTGTCTTCTTGTGGTCCTGCCACTGCCAGGAGAGGAATGTGTCCAAGTCAGCCCAGTGACCCCAGGAGAGAATGAGAGACTCGTGGAGCAGGGTAGACTACCCGGCTGAGCCCAGCCTGGCTCAACCACACACATTAGACATGTGAGCTAAATAGACACTTACTGTTCCACGGCACTGGGAGTTTGTGGTCGCCTGTTACATGGCATTTCAGTCGCTGTACTTAACGGATATAAGTATGTGGCGTGGGAATCAGCCAGTCTTGGGTTCAAAGGTCAGGTTCACTACTCACCAGGTGTGTGGCCCTGGGCAAATCACTTCACTCCTCAGAGCCTCAGTAACCTCATGTGTAAAGCAGGACGCTAATGCCACCTCCAAGAAGGAGGATTTGTGATGATGAAAATCGTGCCTATAAAATGCTTAGAGCAGTGGCTAGCACAGCTGTGATTACTGTTAGCAAAATACTCTGGGCCTGTTGTCCCAACACTCAAGTGTAGCCAAGGGTAGGATCTGACTCTCTAGCTCAAGCATCTGCTGTAGCTCCCTAGTTCCAAGTGTGATCTCGGCCAGCGTGATCTCAAGGCTTCCTTCCTCCAACCCTCATGCTCACCGGCCACTCACCATCATTCTCTTACCCAACAGCCAGGACAAATGCCTGATGCACATCTTGGACCCAGAGCTCCAACCCTGCACACCCTGTGAGCTTCCCTCCACACCAGGCCACCTCTTTGTCCTAGCTCAATATTTTGTAATAACCTATAAGGGAAAAGAATCTGAAAGAGAATATATATATATATATATATGGAACTGAATCACTTTGCTGTATACCTGAAACACAACATTGTAAATCAACTATCCTTCAGTTAAAAAAAAAATAATAGTTCGCTAACAATTACTGTCCATCATAATAGTAGTTTCTTCATCTGTAAATGAAGGGGCTGGGTTTGTCTTGTATGCCCTTAGGGCACTGACATTGGATGCAGATGCTAAAGGGCTCCCTTGGGGGGAGGGAGCCTGCAAAAGGGCAGAATTCCAGCCCCGCCCCTTCCACCCCAACAAGCTCTTATCTGCTTTGCCTATCGGCATGACTTATGCTAGATTATCCAGAAAACAATTTCTTTGCTTAAAAAAAAAAAAAGGAAACCACTGGATCGGATGGTCTTCCAGGGCCTTCCCAGCTTTCTGTTCTGGGACTTGGGATGAAATTCCAAAAGGAGCTAACTAAGCGCTGACCAGTGCGCACGCAAGAGGGGCTGAGGTGTCACCACTCTGCCCCCAGTGACCTCAGGACCAAGACGAAGCCAGGGAGGGCCCAGACGGGGCATAGCGCCCACTCGGCTCTGCCGCCCCCAGGGCACCCACTCTCTCATGGTTCTTCTCCTCTGTGCTGTTCCCTTTGTGTATTTTAAACCCCCCTTCTTGGCTCCCAGCCTTAGTCAGCTAGAGGGAAACAACACAGGGGGAATTCCTTTAACTGAAGATGCAACGCAAACCAAGTCAGCTCTGCAGGATGAAAGCCCAGCGGTGGGAATCAGCAGAGGGGGCGCTGGTTTGCCGGGTGGGCTTTCTACCTCCCTGTCCTGTACGATCTTTTCTTAAGAGCCTGTTTTGATTCTGTGGTTGCCACGGTACGGGAGCTTTTGGTGGCTGTTTCTGAGGGGCCATGTGGAGGACTGTTTGTATCAGTTCCACCGGGTGGCAAGAACACAGAGGGTGGCCACGCTTCAGGTCTAGGCTGGGGGTGGGATGGTGCAGGGGTGTCATGGGATCTGGGGAGGAGGCAGGAGGGGCCTGGAGCTCTACAACAACAGGGACCCAACCCAGGGGCATTGCCTGGATAAAGTCCGTTCATCCTGACATGCTGTGCGATCTGCAGAGTTTCTCTACCTCTCTGAGCCTCAGTCTCCTTATCTGTCCAAGAGGATAATAACATGTGCCCGAAAAACCCCTCAAGGGTGAGGAAACAGAAGTGAGGAAAGAAAAGCGGATCTTTGCAGAGTGTCTACAATATGGCAACCATCATCTCACGTAATCTTCACGACACCCTGTTTTACAGATGATGAAGGAAAGGCCCAGGGAGGTTGAATGACTTGTCCAAAGTCACACAGCCTGGAAGAGGAGGCTGTTACACAACTCCATTCACACTTTCTCCTAAGCTCAAGTTATAACAGCATAAATTATATCAAACACTTGCATGGCACGACCCTGCTCTGAGTGCTTCACCAACATTATTGCATCAGTCCTCACAACACCCAGGAAGGTAGGTACTGCTATGCTCTTTATTTTTGTGAATGAGGAAACAAGGGTTATTTAGGCTCAGTTGCAGCGTTCTCGCTCTCAGCACCAACAGCCAGAGGGCCACTCCGAGAGGGGTTAAAGGACGCTGCGAATGCAGCTTAGTTGATAGTAACACCCAACCAGGAGGAACATCAGAGTCCATCAATACTGGACGGGATTAGTAACTGGCATTATGTCTGTACCATGAAACACCCCCCTACCGCCTACTACATGTTACAATATAAGTCTCAGAAGCATGATATTGAGAGGCGAGTTCCAGTTCCGAAAGGATACATTGAGTATAATGTTTATGGAAAGTCTAGAAACAATACTACCCATTGTTTATAGATATTCACATAGGAAGTAAAAGTATAAAAAGAAACATACAAGAGGTTACCTTAAGGCAAGGGAGGGAAAGGTTATGGATTCAGGGGGGCACACTGCACAATACTGGTAACGTTTTACTTCTTGTAAGAGAAATGTCGGAAGCAAGAAACAAACAAACGTGCTTTGAAAAGTATAACGGCCTGGGCCACAGGGAGCATTACTAGTAGACAGCATGGCGCCCAAGTGCCCCTTACAAGGAGTGGGTGCCCTGAAGTTTCACCCCATGCTTCACCCCCCCACCCCGAACAGGGCAGGCTGCTGCCCCCTCTGTCAGTCCAAAGAAAAGGGCTTCCAGCCCCTCCCCACCTTCCCCAGCTCCACACACCAGCCGGAGGGAATGCTCTCCAATGCCAATCCAGGGACTGTGTCACTCGCTTACTCAAAACCCCCCAGGGCCCGCCAGGGCCACCCAGGAAAAGCCTGAAGGGCTGCAGTCAAAAGGTTAGAAGACAGGCCATTCGCTGCTTCCCCTTCATAATTTCCTCTTGTCGTGGTGGTGTGTTTGTAAAACTCAAGGTAAACTTCAGCCCTTCTCATTCAAAACCAAATTACTGCCCCCAAAACAGTTCGAGAAAGCAAAAGGACAAAATAGCCCTCTTATTTAGCCTACAGATGTCCCTCTGATGCCTGTTTCATCTGCACCTCCTGCCCTGTCCCCCCTTCCCTCTCCTCCCCGCAAGGGCTTCAAGACCAAAAGACCGCAGGCAGCAAATGCACTCCAAATTCCTTCCACTTTCTCTTCCCAGAATTACCAAAAAGAAGCAAGAAGCTTGGGCTGCACTTTTGTGTGTGTGAGCGTGTATGCATGCACGTGCACAGGTGTCCACGCATGGTACACAGAGGAAGAGTCTAAAATGCCTTCCCTGCTTGTGACTCCATGTCTGCTTTTAATAGAGTTGCTATATACAATATATGTCAAATATGTATCTAATATATACGTACGTATTAAATGCCTAGACATTTATGTGTGTGTATTTTAGGCGCCTAAGCCTCTCTGCTTGCCAGTAACAAAGCCCTTGCCTCTGGACCTCAGTTTTCCCATCTGTGAGGTGGGAGACTTGGCCGCTTTCCAGCTCTTGACAGTTTATCTGAATCTATCTCATGTGTGGCATGGAGAAAACACCAACCGTCAGAGTTTGTCCTAATGGCTCTTCTCCCTGTCGGCAACCCTGCCCCAAGTCCTACCCTTTGTGACCCCATCCACTATCATCTTTAAAAATATACTTACCCGCCTCCGCCAGGATGAGTCACTAATACTAGAATCCCTAGTTCTCAGCCTGGGGTGATTTTGCCCCCAGGAGCTATCTGGCTGTTTGGAGTTACAACTCGAGGGTGTTACTGACATCTAGCGGACAGAGGCCAGCAATGCTGCTAAACATCTCACAATGCACAGGACCGTCAGTCCTGGGACCCACAACCTATCAGGAGAGCTGAGGTTAAGAGCCCTACCTTAGACTGAAGGCACTGATTGGATGCTTTTCCTTATACTCTCTAGACCGAGACGCCTGGGATGGCACAGGGGTAGGAGGAAGCGTTGAAAGATTAAAAGAGAAAAGTTACCTTTGTTCCTGAGCAGCTAGGCACCGGGCTCTGGACTCATCACTTGGAAGGACCTGACGCGGAATAAGCCTCACGCACCCTGTTTTCAGATGAGAATGTTACGGCTCAGTTGGTTAAGGCCACACAGCTGTGAAGAGTCAGGGTTCACATCTTGCCCTGTGATGGATTCCAGAGTCTGCGCTCTGGAAGGACTCATGGGGGATGGTCGCCAATTCAAGGAGGAGGGGTAGGAGGGGTCCACACAGCCCAGGCAGCAGCAGGAGCTTTCCATGCTGCTGCCTGATCTTCCTGAGACAGACAGTCTTTACCTGGACAGGACTGATTCTAAGGAGGTTGTCCTGTCAGTCACCGCTGAGCTCTGGGTTGGACCACCCACCCATTCATTCGTTCATTCAATATCTGTCAAGCCTCAACTACGTGTGGGCTCTTGGATACATAGAATGCAGAATTAGACCCTGTCCCTGCCCTCATGGAGGCTTCAGTCTAGGAGGGAATGGAAATGAATTAAGGAATCAGACAAAGAAATGTACAACCACGTGTGCTTAGGCCTTCAGAAGACAGGTGAGCAGAGCAGAAAATCGTATGTCATCAGGGGATTGGCCTCACCTGTGAAGACAGGGAACCCACTGGGCTGCGATCTGAAGGCTGCCTGAGGGCTAATTAGGCAAACTGGGAAGCCCTGTGACTTGATGAGTACAAGGGACGGGGAAAAAAAGTGTATTTATGTAGTAGGAGGCTGGAGAGACAAGGCCAGGACTAGCCCTCAAAGGTCTTGTGAGTCAATGATTAGGGTCTTTATCCCAAGGGTGATGGGGAGCCATGGCAGGTTTAAGCAGGAGGGTGTCATGATTGGATTTGCATTCTGAGAAGTTTCCCTCTGACTGCTGTGTGGAGAAGGGACTGTAGGGGCAGAGGGAGTGCAGAGGGACCTGTGAGGAGGTGTTGGGATTGTGTGAACAGGAGAGGATGCAGGCTTGGATGAGGGATTGGTGGGAAGTGGGTGGATTTAACAGAAATTCAGGAGGTCAAAGGGTGATGGAAATTCAGGAGACCAGCACAGGGAAATCACATACCTGTTCCCTTTCAAGCATCTCCTTCAGGGCAGCTCTGCCAAAGCTTCCTGGTGCCCAAGTCCACCGCCAATCAACTCCGTCCTCAAGAGGGGAGCACGCTGCTGTGTTGGACAGTGGCTCTGAGGCGGGACTGTCTTCCAGCCCAGATTCCCTGCAGATCCTGTCCAGAGGAGACACAGGACACTGGGACCCGGCAGCCCAGCACAGCCAGCCAGCATCAAAGTCCCCAGCGAGGAGAAGGCACGGGAAGGACTATTTTAGGCTCCTTATTTTTAAAGCCGGGGTTAGGGCACTCCGCCCATCAGCATCTCCAGGACTGGAAGCGTCAGAGGGCATCCCCTGGCCTTCCACCCGCCCAGCACCAGAGAGAGACCAGAATGGGCGCAGCGCTGCACAACGAGCACGGGCAGCCGGGAAAGGGGCCCCCAGAGTGGGTGGTGGAGGGTTTGGAGTGTGGGGATTCAAGGGTAGCCAGAAAGGCTGGTGACCGCGGCTCAGATAGAATCCTGGGCTCCGACCTCAGCTTTTCCACTTTCTCCCAGCGTGGCCTTGGGCAAGTCATTCCGCACTCCGTGAGGCTCAGTTGCTCACCTGCAAAATGGGAGTAATCCACGGGCTGCTGTAGGTCAGAGAGTGAGGACATCACCGGGCCTGCAACAACCTGTGGCTGCCCGGCTGTGGCTGCGACCAATCAGGGCCTTGCCGGCAGGAGCCCTGAGGATGAGGCTTTGCTGACACCTGGTGGCTGAAAGTGGGAATGGCTCCTGGGGGCGGGAAGCAGGGGGCAGGGCGGGCCCTGTGGAGGCCAGAGGGAAAAGAGAGCAGCCCACGCTGGGGAGGCAGGGAGAGGGGGTCAGACCACAGCCCACACATGACACCTAGAGAGGGAGAGAGTAAGATGAAGGGGAAAGATAGGGAATTAATGGGGAGCTAGAGATAAAGAGAGAAAAGCAGAGATGGAGAGGCCGAGGGAGAGTTCAATAGAGACAGGAAGATGGAGAAAGAGACAGAGATACAGGCAGAAATAAAGACAGGTCCCAAGAGAGACAGAAGATAGGGAGAGATAAAGGGAGACAGAGAAACACACACACACAAATAAGAAACACAGAGAGATGTAGGGGGAGGGGCAGTGACCCCAACCAGCTGTCATGTCCAGCCTGTTCTTTTACTGAGCAGAATGAGTTCTGAGAGACAGAGTGTGTCCTGGCCGTGTAAACCCTCTTCCCTGCCTTGTGAAAGCCCGTTCCTGGTGCCTCCCTTCCCCATCTGCCAGATTGCATTTGGTAAAGACAGACACCATAATATACCTCGTCCCATACGTTGACCTCCCTCTCATTGCCTGGTGGGATTTTGTCTCCTCCCCTTGAACCTGGGTCCACTAAGGGACCCCTCTGCCAATGGAGCAGGGAGGAAGTGATGCCATGTGACTTCTAAGGCTAAGTCATTAAAATGCCAGGCATCTTTCACCTTTCTCTTGGGACACTTGCTCTGAGAACCCAGCCACCAGGCCGTGGGAGAGGCACGCAGCTGCACGGGGTGTCCACGTGTTGGGGTATCTCATCTGAGAGCCATAGCTGAGGTCCCAGCCAACAGCCCGTACAACGCCCAGCCATGTGACTCACCCCAGCCTTCAAGCCACCCTAGATGACTCCGTTTGGAGATGAGCTGTCCCCACTGGGTCCTGCCCAGATTACATGTGTGTTATCCAAATAAATGATGGCTGTAGTTTTACCACTAAGTTTGGGGGAGTTTGATATGTTCAAATAGATAACTGGAAACCCTCTTGGTGCCACGTACCACAAACACACATCATCATCATCATCATCATCATTGTCATCAACAAGACCATCACCGTCATCATCGTCACCACCATTGTCATCATCCTCCTTACCATCACAACACCATCACCACCACCAGCATCATCATCCTTCTCCAATCTCTCGGGACCTTGTGCTTAGCAAACCCTCGGAAGCTTCCAGGCTCCGAAGTACAGGCTGTACCTGCAACACTAGAACATACCCTGCTCTTTCCTGCTCCCCTAGTCTGCATGCTCTGTTCCCTTCACCCGGATTGTTCTCCCCAAGGTTCACCTGGGAAGTACCAGCTCGTCTTTGAACGCTCCCACTTTGGGGGAAGTCTAGCCTAGGCAGTAACTCCTGTCTTCCCTTGGCGTCGCTGGCCCCTTCATCTTACCATCTCTGTATTAGTGTCCTAGGGCTGCCAGAACAAAATACCACAAGCAGAATGGCGTAAACAATGGGAATTTATTCTCTCGTGATTCTGTATGCTAGCAGTCCAAGGTCAAGGTGTCAGCTGGGTCGACTCCTTCTGGGGGTATATGAGGGAGAATCTGTTCCATGACTCTTGGCTTCTGGTTGTTTCCTGGCAATCTTTGGTGTTTCATGGCATCTGCTACATCACTCTGATCTCTGCCTGCATCTTCACGTGGTGTTCTCCTTGTGTGTGTGTCTGTCTCCAAATTTCCCCTTTTCATAGGGGCACTGATCATATTGAATTAGGGACCCACCCTACTCCAGTATGACCTCAAATAAATTGAACTGATTGACTCAGCAACGACCCTATTTCCAAATAAAGTCAAATTCTGAGGTATTGGGGGTTAGGACTTCAACATATGACTTTTGAGGGGGGTATAATTCAACTCATAATCATCATCAAGGTTCTACTCTTAAGCTATTACCATCCCCCCAGAGTAGAAGCTTCCTGGGGGCAGGGGCTTTGTCTTACCTCCTTTGTATCCCCTATTCTGCCCATTCCAGGAACAAGACAGGTACTCAGTGAGTGTTGGCTGAAGAATGAAGGAGCAAATCAAAGCTGGCAAAATTTGTTAAGCACTGATTAGTTCCCACCTTCACGGTAATCATTTTAATCTCTTTAGCTCATTCAATAGGGTTTCCCATTTTCTAGATTTGAGAAAATAATTTTATACGGAGATATAAAGGGTCAAGCCTATATAAAACGTCCTTGAAGAAGAATGATTTAGGGCACTGCAAGATTTATTACACAGCAATGGCTATTAACATAATATGGTAAGAGTACAGAGATACACAGATAGAATAAAGGGACAGAAAAAAAAAAAGAGCCCATAAACAGACCCCACACATATGTGTCAATCTACTATGGGACACAGAGGCAACTTTGCACCACAGTGGCGGAAATGGATTTCTCAATAAATTACCCCGGGACAACGGTGGTTCAAAGTGGAAAAAAAGAGAAAAAAGAAATTAGGTCCCTGGCACACACTATACAGAAAAATCAACTCCAAGAGGACTGAGAATTTAAGTGGGAAATGCAAAACTTTAAAACTTTTAGGCAAAAAAAATCTGGAGAACATATTTGTGAGAAGTGGGGTGAGAAAAAAATCTCTTAAAGAAGACATGGCGGATACAAACCATAAAGGAACAGACCGATGTTAGACCGCATCAAAATTTAAAACCACTGCATCAAAAGATACCAAAGACAAAGTAAAAAGAAGCTGCTCTCTGGGAGGGGATATTTGCACTACAGAAAACCAACCAGTGATTAGCATTTATATAGAGAACACCTGGGCTATCTCATGTTGTCCTTGCTGTAACCCTGTTAAGGAGGCACTATTTTTTCCCTATTTTTCCAAGTGGAAGCATTAAGGTTCTGAGGCCCCATCACTGGCCAAGCCTCCAGAACAGCCATTAGGATCCAGGCCAGTCGGATGCAGGAACCCAGCCCCCAGTTGCTATGCTACGTGACAACCCCAATCAAGTTGTGAACAAAGGAACCAAGGAACACACACACCTACAAACAGGTCATTGTGACCTCTCTCCGGGATGGAGTGGGGATGGCAGGGTTTGGGGCTCTGCTGGGCAGATCTAAGAAAACTCCCAGGTTCAAGGTGATAAGGCAATTCTGTGGGAATGGCAGGCAGTGGATACATTTTTAAGGGCTGGAGCATCCATCACGTGCCCTTGAGTGACTGCTCAGCAACCACACAAGAAGGACTGAGAGGTCAGCTAAGCCAGCCGCTCATGGGGTCAAGAGGGTTGTAAGGCAGGTGGAGGCTCAGAGAGGTTGGACGATGTGCCCAAGGTCACACAGCTAAGCAGCTGCAGAGCTGAAAATTCTCGAAGAGGTTGCCCACCCCTCACCCAGTCACTTTCTGGTTCTCTCGTCTTTCTGTGTCTCTGTCTTTCATACAAGTGCACGTGTGCGCACACACACTACACGCAGCACCCCGGCTCCCACGGGGGATAAAAGACACTGCTGCGGACAAGTTGCAAGTCACACTTTATTCACTCGCCAGGATGTCTGGTGGGATCCTGGGCAGCTGGCCAGGCCCCTGGGAAGGAGGAAATGGGGGGCACTAGTTGGAGGGGTGGAAGGTGCCTCGCTGGTGCCATTGCATGTCACGGATGCGGCGCACGGACTGCACCTGGGGCTGGGGGGCCCCGAAGTCGCCGCTGTCCTTGTAATCACCCTTCTCCAGCAGGTACTGCAGCCCGCGGTAGCCGGGGTACTGGTAGCCGACCCACCTGCAGGGCCAGAGGTGGGAAGAGGGGACGTGGGGAGACAGGAGATGCAGATGGAGAGAGAGGGAGGGAATTGTTTAGCCACTAGGAAGGGTGGGGCCTCCCAATCATTTCACACTAACTGGGTGTTGAGCAGGTACACCCCCACCCTTCCTGGGACCAGCCTCTGCTATCTTCCTTCCCTTGATGGGGAGCTCACTATCTCCAGAAGCAACTTTTAACTGAAGGCCTGACACTGGGTTCAGAGGAAGGGGTGATCTCAAGCTCACTTAAGCTTAGAAGAAGACAGGCCTCTTAACCCAACCCCTCGCAAGGCCAAAGGACAGCAGGCTAGGTCCCAGGAGCCCTCCATGATCCCTCCATCCTTTGAAGCCATCACCATTTAGGGGTCACTCACTCTGAGTACCTGATGACCATTAGTCTTCTCCCCAGAAAGCATCACAGTCCTGGCCCACATGGACCTGCCCATCCAGCCCCTGTGGACACCTCTAGCTCTGCTTCTCAGACTTGGGCCCCTATATCTCTGCAGCACAGCCACTCCGTCCCTTGTAGAGCCCATCAGACTCACCAGGCTCCTCCCACCACAGGACCTTTGCATGTGCAGTTCTCACCGTCTGGGATGTCCTTCCTTCTCTTTACCTCTATAATACCTACTTTCTTGAGATCTCAGCTCGAAAGTGCCTTCCTCGGGGAAGGAGACCAGATTCGTGCGGATTCCTAAACTATTAACAGTTGTCCGCAACCAGACTGCTAGCTACACAAGGCAGAGGCCAGGTCTGTTTAACCCACCTTGACTTACTGATGACTTAACACGGTGCCTGGCATATGACATCACTCGACAAATTGAATCAATGAATGAATAAATGAGTAAATGGAGGCGAACATGAATACAGAACCTTGCACGCTCTAAGAGTTTGACAAGCCCCAGAAAGCCAGTATGTGTTGGTAAACTAGCTCTCTTGGCGGGGGGCGGGGGGCAAAGTCTTGATTTGTAACATTTTCCAATTTCTGAGGTGTAAATACTTCATGATGGCTCATTTCAAGTTACCAATGATTAAATAACCAGCTCACGTAAATTCTGAAAAGTTAAGTCAGCTTTTGCAAGCTGGTACAAGCCGTCCCCAGCACACCACTGCCCAAAGCCCATCGTCAGACTCCCCGTGGAATCCGAATGTTTCACACTGAGAAATTCCCCGATGCTGATGGCTGAGGTTTATGTGCCGAAGTTTAACTTGGTGGAGAAGGATCCCTCCTATTTCCAATCTCAGGAACTCATGCAGTCAAAGGCCAGCACTGGCTGGACTTCCTGCCTCTCCCAGCTCTGTAAGACCACTCAACTCATTCCCAGCTTCTGCTACCCCCTACACCCTCCCCACCTCTGCCTTACCCTGCCCCCCCCCCACCATTTACTGTCTTGCTCTTTGGGGCTGAGGTTAAGGCCAAGGTTTCTCTCCTCCAGAGGTAGGGTGTTGCCCAAAAGGCAGATCAGGATGGAACTTCAGGGGCTGAAAGCCACATGTAGGCTGATGATTTCAACGCCCATTTTCCAATGAGAAGACTGAGATCAGGAATGTCTAAGATCCCCAGAGTTCCGGACAGAGCAGGACTTAGCAGCCCAGGGTCTGGGCTCCTGGGGCGGGGCGAGCCAGGGCTGGCTGTGCACTCACGTGCCACTCTGCACCCGCACAGAAGACACCTTCTCCTGGTAGCCGTGGGCGTGGAAGCTGGGCACATCATCGTCTATCACCTCCATCTTCTTCCCTGTGAAGTTGGGGTTCTCATAGAGGATGATCTTATGTTCCTGGCTGTCCTGTGGACAGGGAGTGGGGGAAAGCGAGTGTGGGTGAGAGCGCCCAGGGTGCCCTGGAGTTGGGACCAGCAGGCTCCACCTGCAGCCCTCTGGCCCAAGACCCCCACCACGTGAGTGTCTATGGCAACGGCATCCAACAGGGTTTGTTCATTAAGATCCTACTGGGCTATTTTCACATAACAGACACTCCAGATTCTACACTTTGGGGACTATTTGATTCTGAAATGGCATTTTCCCTCCCAACGCCTCAACTCCCCTTTTAAAAACTAAATGGCAGCCATGATACACACACACACACACACACACACACGGGCTTATCGTGCCTCCAGCAGACACTTGAAATATTTTGGCTTTCCTGCATCTCCACATATCTTCCCATCCTCCTGTTCCTGTGACATTTTTCTTAGTCATCTCCTTTCATCCTTTAAACTACTCTTATGCTGTTTGTTGGATAAGAAAACTGAGGCTTAGAGAGGTAAAGTGACTTGGTCAAGGTCACACAGCTGGAAGTGCCAGAGCCAGCAGAGGAACCCAGGTCTGTGGAACGCCAAGTCCAACGTTCTCCGATTTTCCATCTAGCTCTGGGGAGAACTAGACTGGGCTGGGGAGGTTTGGGAGTATAACTGAGCATCGCTGGGCCCTCTGCCCTCCAGAGAGTTCACACGCTAGTAATCAGGATCAGAGAAGCTCTGAAAGGTTACACTGGCATGAGTCGTGAACAAGAGCTAAACTGCCTTCTCCTCCAGCCCGAAACCCAGAATTTCTTTGAATATTTATGGTGGCAATCATTTATGGAACGATTGCTTTGTGACAGAAATCACACAGCCCTGGACAGCACCATCCGCATAGAATAGAATGTGAACAGCGCCCCCTGGAGCATCTTGAAGGAAGCCCCTGAAGTCATACGATGCGGCAGTTCTCAGGCTAAGCCTGCTGGTGTCTCAGGACAGTAGATACTAATATCCCCATCTTACAGGTGAGGAAACTGAGGCTCAGGGAAGTGAAGTGACTTATGCGAGGTCACACAGCCAGGAAGTCTCCCGCCAGTCAGAAGGGGCACGATGCCAGAGGTAAAGGCTCCTTCCTGGTCCCCAGACCGCTGGCTCCAGGCGGGCAAAGAGAGGAAGAAGATGAGGGTCAGGGGCTTACCACTTTGATGGGCCTCAGGGAGCTGAGGGAGTCTGTCCTCCGGCTGCTGGTCCATGAGTCCCAGCGGGGGTACTCGCCCTTCTCAAACACAAACTGCTCCCCTTTGCAGTTGGCTTGCTCGTAGCCCACCCAGCTGCAGTGGAGACAGAGAGAGAGAGGGCAAGTCAGGCTCACTCCAGGCTTCCTCTGTGGGGCCCTGGCTACTCGTTTGGGCCCCAGAGCTCACAGTTGCCCAGTTCATCAAAATGAGCAGCAGGGCTTTCCTGGAGGCGCAGTGGTTGAGAGTCCGCCTGCCGATGCAGGGGACATGGGTTCGTGCCCCGGTCCGGGAAGATCCCACATGCAGCGGAGCGGCTGGGCCCATGAGCCATGGCCACTGAGCCTGCGCGTCCGGAGCCTGTGCTCCGCAGCGGGAGAGGCCACAGCAGTGAGAGGCCCGCATACCGCAAAAAAAAAAAAAAAAAGAGTAGCAACCTCATTTAAATCCAAGCACAGCAAATCCAAGAGCAGCATCACCTCAGTTATCCAGAACCCAGCACGGTGCTGACTTCAATCATCTGGAACGTAACCAAGAAATAAGGAGGAAGCCTAAAAGATGGCCTAGCAACAAACACAGATGTACAGAACCCATGTCCCAAGGCCAATGGTATGCTGGTAAATGGTAAATTAAATTATGCTGGTAAATTAAAAGCCAGCTCTGAAAAACAAAACAAATCCTGTTTGTAGCGTTTGCTAATTTCCATGGTGTAAATACTCCCACCGTGGCCAGTGTCAAAGCTCTCAGTGTGACATCAGTGAACATGGAGTTGGGAAGAAACGTGCCCAGTCAGCTTTTACCACCGAGAACGGACTGCAGAACATCCCTGTATCTAAAGCTCACGTACCTTGTTCATACAACCCCTTCTCTCTGGGTCTCTTTCCTCTTTGGTTCTTTTTTTTTTTTTTTTTTTTTTGCGGTACGCAGGCCTCTCACTGTTGTGGTCTCGCAGGCTCAGGGCCATGGCTCACGGGCCCAGCCGCTCCGCAGCATGTGGGATCCTCCCGGACCGGGGCACAAACCTGTGTCCCCTGCATCGGCAGGCGGACTCAACCACTGCGCCACCAGGGAAGCCCATCTCTTTGGTTCTTGATGGTGGTCTCTGGACTCCTACGCTACACAAAACTCTAACAGTCTTAGATCCACAGTAGAAGAGAAAATCCTTAAAGGGAAGGATTACCTGCCGGTGGGGCATGGCTAATAGAGGAAAGGGGACAATAAGAAAAAGGTGGCACCGACTTCATGATGCCTGGCATTCTGGGGCGTTCATCGCAGAGGCAGACAGTTCAGCCTGGCACAGGGACAACTCTTTGGAACAGTCATCTAAGTCCTTAACGGAAGGAGAGATGGTGTTTCTTGCTGCTTTTAGCAGAGGATGCCCTCTTGATGTGGCAATTCAGCTTTAGACAACGTGTCCTTAGAAAACAGTTGTCAAAGAGCTCACAGATACACGGGTAACGATGTCCATCACGGTGTTGTTTATAATATCAAATAATCAAAACAACTTACGCATCCAACGGGCAGGGCCTGGTTGAGTAAATTATGTCGTATCCCGTAATGAAATGTTACAAAGGTATGAAAAACAATGCAGTAGGAGAGGGGTTCTCAAACTTAACTGGGCAGAAATATCACAAGGTGGTGGGTTTGTGAAATGCAGATTCCTGGGCTCCAGGCCCAAGAGTTTGATTCACTGGGCCAGGGCTGGGACCCAAGAATCTGCACTTCGGGGGCTTCCCTGGTGGCGCGGTGGTTGAGAATCTGCTTGCTAATGCAAGGGACACGGGTTCGAGCCCTGGTCTGGGAAGATCCCACATGCCACGGAGCGGCTGGGCCCGTGAGCCACAACTACTGAGCCTGAGCGTCTGGAGCCTGTGCTCCCCAACAAGAGAGGCCGCGATAGTGAGAGGCCCGCGCACCGCGATGAAGAGTGGCCCCCGCTTGCCACAACTAGAGAAAGCCCTCGCACAGAAACGAAGACCCAACACACCAAAAATAAATAAATAAACAAACAAAAAAAGCCAAGCATTTTAAAAAAAAAAAAAGAATCTGCACTTCAAAGCCTCCCACCTTCTATGATTCTGATACAGATTTACCTCCAAAAAACTCTTTGAAAAGCATTGACATAAAATGCTACTTAATGACATGGAGAGAATTTGAGATAAAAGTTTTCAAAATGAGTTGTAAAACAGTATGAGAAGCATGATCTGACTTTTGATTAAGTATATATCTAATATATATTTGATGAGATATATACAGAGAAAAATATAAGTTTATATGAAAATCTTAATGGTTATTCTGAGTGGTAAGATTAGAGTCGTATGGTTTTTTTGCACTAAACCATTGCTCCTTAATTTTAAACAATAAACAATAATTAATAAAAATATCAAAGTTATATTTTTTAAAAGAAGGCAGAGGAGGAATGTAACGTCTATTTGAGAAATTCTTCCATCCAAATACTAAAAAAAAGACAACTGAAAAATCAGATGTGGTGCTTCAGTTGACAAAACTTCAGCCGTCCAGGAAGGCATGCTCTCAGGAACACTGATGCTCTGAGTGCATCAGCTAAGTGGGGCGGGCAGGGCCATTCCTTTGGCTGTGCTCTCCACACCAGGAGACTCTGATTCAATTAGGGTCATCACACACTGCAGAATTCCCAGTGAACCTTGAGGTGTGGTGCGGGTCATCCAGGACCCACACTAGACTCACTGACCTATTGTTGGGGATCACTGGTGGCCACCCCTGATTCCGGAGGCTCTTGGAGAGAAGGAACAGTCAGGGAACCACAAGGAGAGGCCCCTGCAGGCCGTGCTCAACTATGTCACCTGAGCGCGGCAGAGTCCGACCTGACCAGTCACCTCCCCTTCTCTCTTGGGCCAGGGGTCCCAAGCCTGCTGGCCCCCAAATGTGTCAGCATATCTGCGAAAACCAAGTATCCCCAGGTCCTGGGAAGGGAGTGGTGGTTGCAGAGCTGGGGTATCCAGCTTTAAACCTCCCAGGAGAGCGAGCACACTCCCAGAGCCAGAGATTGGCAGCTCTAAAAAGGTCCACGGGAGTCACTGTGTCTGTCTCCCTGCCTCAAGGAAGTGGATGACCTTGGTGTCAGGCTTTTCACATGAACTCCATCCCATCATCCCCAGGAGGACATGGTTAACCTCATCCTACAGAGGAGAAAACCGAGGCTCAGAGAGAGAGGTTCCTGGTCCAACATCACACAGCACAGAAGTGGTGGAACCAGGATTTGAAACCCAGCTCTATCTGACCTCAGACCACAAGCTCTCTCCACAGGCTGCCAAGACCCCAAATCCTGGTCCCCTGATTGCACAGTCTAGGAGCTCAGTGAGAGCGGATCCCTCCAGCTCGCTCTACAGCCTGATTGCCTCACCCTGGCAACCCCTGACCAAGTGAGACCCCCCAGGTACTTACGGTCCAGCCTGCACCAGGACAGAGCCTGCCTTCTCCACGCCGGTCTCCTTCAGGTTGGGGCAGGGCCCATTGAGCTCATGTGAGTGGCCCTGGAAGTTTTCCTGCTCAAAGATGATGATCTGCAACAGGAGGAGAGAGTCAGACCCCCGTCCCGATGGGGAGGAGGGAGAACAGGGCAGCAGGGGTGGGAGGGCGTAGGGAGGGGACTCAGAGAGCCTTGGAGGATGCTGAAGGGTTCCACACTCGGGAATCATGAACCAAATATAAAGTCTGACAGTCTTGGCTCCAGTTACCAGCTGTGAGACCTTGAGCCAGTATTTCACCTGTCTGAGCCTCGGTTTCCCCATTTGTAAAATGGGAAATAAAGACAGAACCTACATCATGGGGTTGTTGGAAGGATTCAGAGGAGCGTAATGGCTAGCACACCATATTTGCTCTGGGTGTGGGAGGCATAATTATATTAAGGGACATGCTAAGGATCCCAAGTGGGTAAGTGGCAGAGCTGACATCAGAGCCCAAGCTCGTCTGATGCTGTTTCCTGTAGAGCAGCATTTTGGTACCACTGGTCTGTGGACCAGAGTAGGGGTAGCAAGATGCTAGACCATGCTGCTTAAGCTTCTCCTGCCCCCATCAGAGCTGGACCAGTGCTGCCGTATCCACCCTCCACCCCCGTTTCACCCATAAGACTACGCATACCTGTGCCCTTTTCTTAAGCCCCCACAGGCTTTGCAGGCTTTCCTCCCCCTCTGGATACTTCTTAAGAGGACTTCACTCCCCTTGCCTCACCTGCCTCTCAGCAGCCCAGGGAAGGGCCGGCAGGATCCCCACCAGGAAAAGGGAAGATCAGCAAAACTGAAAGGGCTCCTCCGGCCTCAGAGCCAAGTGCTAAGAGCAGGGGGAGGGGGGCAGCTGCCTCCTGTCAGGATTCCAGACAGAACTTGGGGGCAGACGTTTGCCAGCCACACTTGCCCCAGGGGACTGCCTCTGGATGAAGGGGGACGGGGTTCAGGGAAGGGGGCCTCCAGGAGGGGCAGCTGCCCAATCCAGGCGGTCAGCACTGGCTGGGTAAACACGCCCCTCTCTCCCAGGCCGGGGATTAGCCAGACAAAGCCAGGGGAGGGAGGCCCAGCAAGGTTCACAGCCAAATTCCATGGGCTCAGTTCAGCCTTCACGATCACTGACGAGACCACAGATGGGTCAGGAGACGAACTGGGCTCCTACGTCGCCTCTGTTGCATCCAGCCGTGCAACCTGAGGAGGCCACGCGATGGCTCTGAGCCTCAGCTGCCCCATCTGCAAAATGGGGCATCATGCCTATTCTGCAGGCTTACTGAGAAGAATCAGGAACCTGGGAGTCGGGGGCTAGTGGATTATGACACTGGCCCGGGAGACAAGGGCTTACAGGGGCAAGGAGGGCAAGGCAGGTCAGACGCCCCATGCGTTTGCAAGGCCTCAGAGTCCAGGAGCTCAGTATTATTACTGTTGTTGTATGTATCAACAAATGGAGGCTAAAAATTTACATATTACCTAATCCTTTCAACCTGCACGGTCCAATTCAGCAACTGCTAGATGTCTACTGAACACGGGCAACTAATCTGAAATAAAATGTGCTGTGGGTATCAAATACACATCAGATGTTGAAGATACAGTACGAAAAAAAGAATGTAAAATAGTTCTCTAATAATTTTTCTACTGACTGTACATTAGGATATATTGGGCTTGATAAAATGTATGAAAATTAATTTCCCGTTTCTTTTTACTTTGTTAACATGGCTACTAGGAAGTGTTAAAGTCAGTAAGTGGCTCCCATCTGAAATCGGTTGGACAGAGCTGCTCCAAGCCACATCGCACTGGGCTTCTTGCTGCTCAAACTTACCCATCTCACTCCAACCCCCGGGCCTTTGCACTCACTGTGCCCTTGGCCGAGAACACTCTCCCCTACCCCCCATTCCCCAACTTTCACTACTTCCTCACTTGACTGGGGGCTCTGTTCAATGTCACCTCCTCAGAGAAGTCCTCCCTGACCACCTTAGCTAACACGTTCCTCGTCCACCCTGACCCTAAAGAACCCACTCTTGTTTCTTCCTAACGCTTTTCACTCCTTGAAGTTATATATTAGTTTATTTATTGTCTTTCTTCTAGAAAGTAAGCCTCTTAAGGGACAGAATTGGGGTGAGCTGGGGTGGGGGCCCAAATCAGACAAAAAGGCAGTTCCAGGATGGAATCTATGCCTGGGGCCTCCGAGGCAGAGGGAAACAGGAGGGCAGCCTGGTGGACTGTTGCTGGTAGAAGTTTGAGGGCAGATTCAGTGTGACAAGCCCCTGACATTGGGATAAGATCCCACTGCCCTTAGGAGGAAAAAACAAAGAAGGCTGGCGTTAGGTGGACAAGCATTAGGCTGAGCCTGTTTTCTTTGATTTTGTTTTTGGGTTTTTTTTTGCGGTACGCGGGCCTCTCACTGTTTTGGCCTCTCCGGTTGCGGAGCACAGACTCCGGACACGCAGGCTCAGCGGCCATGGCTCACGGGCCCAACCGCTCCGCAGCATGTGGGATCTTCCCAGACCGGGGCATGAACCCGTGTCCCCTGCATCGGCAGGCGGACTCTCAACAACTGTGCCACCAGGGAAGCCCTGAGCCTGTTTTCTTTGCCTCTTCACAATTACCTTATGCCATGAGTCCAACGCTCCCCATTTTTTGAAGGAGGGACCTGAGGCTCAGAGAGGTCAAGTGACTGGCCAAGGTCACACAGCAGGTGTGGAGTCAGGATTCCCACCCCACCCCCCATTCACAAGCCCCCTCTCAGACTGGACCGAGGGTCTGACTCGGCTTTGGGGACCCACCCTGGGCAATGGGGTAAAGGGTACAGCAGAGAAAATTAAGTCTCCAAAGCCAGAAGGATGCTAGTCGTGGGCTGGGGAGGGGCCTTCTGAATCAGCACCCCCTCCAGTGTGCAAGCCAGGGAGACTGTGGCCCAGAGAGGGGGAGCCCCAGAAAGGAAGGCACCAACCCCACTTTACAGCAGGGAAACCGAGCCTGGGAGAGGCACCATGCTTGCCACCCCTTCCTCCCACGTGGTACCCACCTTGGGGTTGAGGGGCTGAGGTTTGCCCGCTGGGGTCTGGTGGTCTGAGGCCATGGTGGGCGGTCCGGTGCAGGAATGACCTGGAAGGCAAGGCATGGGGGAAGCAGCAGTGAGGACCTCTCTCTGGGCCCTCGGTTCCCTCACTGGGGGGGGACAAAGGTAGTGGCGGCAGCGTGTCCCGGGGCCACATCACTCCAGCCCCACGTGCTGTTTTCTGTCTCCCTGATTTCAGGTTGTCCTAGGGCAGTGGGGACGGCCAGCGGCTGCCTGAACGTCCATCCTTAGCTTCGCTTCTTTGTGTCCAGGCCGGCTCCGAGGGGGGACAGAGAAATGAGGTCTACTAAAAAATAAAGTGAGACACTAGAGTGTGAGTGGGGACCCATTTGGCCCCAGATAATTGATGCTATTATGCATAAATTTCTTATGCATCGATTGATATTACGCAGAAATTTCTTGATTCAAAGAAAATAATGTGGGCAGACAAACCCCACGCACTGGCTGTGCCTGGCCAGGTTTTAGCTCCCAATCTGCCATCTCACGAAGTCCCCTGGGCCCCCGCCCCTCATCCCCAACTTCCTCCTTGACTCCTGCCCCACCCCACATCCAGTACCCAGAATGCTCCTTTCCACCATTGGCCTTATCCTCCCCTCCACCACCCAAATAGTACACAAGGCTGTGATGGAACTCCTGCCACAAGAAAGCAATGACGTGAGTATTATGGAAGTTCAGGCACTGTGGTCAGCAGCAGGGAGAGTTTCTTAGCAGCCAAGAACGTCAGAAAATTCTGGAAGGGTGTCAGTTTCTTCTCCCTTCCCACAGGATGGGCAGACAACAGAGCCTGTGTTTTCCCAGTGTAGAGGGGGAACCTGTCTCCTTCTCCAGAGATAACATCCGGCTTCCAGAAGCTCCTTCCACACCAGAGCCCAGGCCAGGATGTTCCCCCAAAAGAGGACATTCAACTAAAGCAGGTTGGGAGCCAAACCTGCCCTTCTCCCCTAAGAAACCAGACCTCTGGGTCTGTCACTGTGCCCAGGATGCCACATTACAGCCCCAGCAGCCTCCTCAGACTAAAGATTAAGCTCAGGTGGTTCAACTCAGGCGCTTCCTCCGCTGCGTACCAGCATCAAGGCCCTGGGAAGGTCATCCCCTCTGTGCCTCAATTTCCTGTTCTGTAAAATGGGGACAGGAGGGTGCCTGGTCATAGCTATGAACAGGTTGTGATGATCCAATCATAGAACACAGAAAAGCTCAAGCACTTGGCAGCCGTCCCGGAACCCACTCGTGCTCAGTACACGGCACCAGTTATGGCATTATTAGGGTCCTTTCCACCCAGTTTTAGTGCCTTTGGAGTCACCTGTTGCTGGGAGCTCCCCGAGAGCGGGGCTGCTTCCTAGCTGTCCCAAGGCAGGACACAGAGCCGGTGCCCGGGAGCGTTTGTGGATATGGAGAGAGCTGACTCACCGCCCTAGAAATGAAGCTGAACCTTCTGTGGTTTTACTCCTTCCACCTGCAAACCCTCAGCTATATTCTCCTCCACTGGCAAAACGAGGATGCTGATGGACTGTTTAATACTAATGAAGAGCATCACCAAAATACACACTGTGCCAGGCACCGTGCTAGGCCACTCACCTACGCATCTCTGAGCCCCGCAGCCAAGGAGGTTTTATGACCCCCTTCCCATTTAACAGAAAAGAAAACCGAGGCTCAGCACCTTGAGGTCTTTGCCCCAAGTCACCCTGTCAGAAAGTGATAGCCTCTGGATTTGAACCCGGGTCTCCCACACTTTCCATCAGGGAGGAGGAGGAGAGAAAAAGGCAAGACAAGCAATAGAGGCATTCTTACCAGTGACACCAGCCCAAGAGTGCCCGTGGAGCCGGCCGGCGGGAGGTGGCATTTATACCTTCCCCAGCAGTGCCGGTGCCAAGGCAGGTGACCGCTGCGTCCCTGTGGAAAGCGGGGCGAGAATGCTGGATTAAGCCCGCACCAAAGCCCAGGTCAGCAAATGCCCACAGACATTGTGTCTCTGCACAATAATGTCATCAGCTTTCAGATTCGGCTGCGCCAGGGTGGTCAGGCGGTTGAGCAAGGAGATGCCCGCTTTGCATGCATCAGCCGTCCAGCTGCCAGGACCAGGGGCAGGCTGGGTTCACTGATGTGGTCAGTTGAGCCCTGGGGGAGGCAGACAGAGGCAAATCTCAGTGGCCCTGGTGAAAAAAACAACAAGGACAGGAAGGTGGTTTGGCAGCGTCCAGCATCCCTCCATCCACCCATCCACGCATTCCACAAATATTGCTCAGGCATGCGCTTGGTGCCAAGCGCTGCTCTAAGGGGTAGTGCCAGGGAGGGGACCATCCAGGAAGGCTCCTGGGAAGAGTCAAAGTCCTCAGGGATGAGGAGACATTCGCCTGGGAAACCGGGTTGGGAGGAGGGGACCAGGTACAAGGCAATGTCGCGGTAAGAAGACCTGCAAACAGGTTAATGCAGCTACAGGGTGGGCTGCGGTGGGGCAGGGCCTGGGCTGGGCGGCCAAGGTGGGAAGAGGCCTGATCTTGCAGGGCTGAGGAGAGGAATCTTCATCCTGAAGGCCTCTGACTGTCCCAGCACTCACTGTTCCTCAGGGGGGTGCCCTTAGGATCCTTGGGCCCCATGGTGTGGAGAAACCTCTCACATCCCTCCTGCCGGCCTCATTGCTGCCTCATGGGCATTTGGCCTTAACTGGCATTCCTCCAGTTTGCACGTCCTCCCTGTAGACAGCCTGTGTCCTGACTGAATCCAAGGTCAGGCAGCAGAGAGGGGACAGCACGGGGGTTTGGAAACTGGGTTTGAGTGAGGGGACTTGCTTGCCCCCGCCTTCCATGCCCCCCCACACACCACACACACACACACACACACACACACACACACACACACACGCACCCCAGCCCCCTGGGCATGCTGTGTCTCTCTGTAGCACTTCTCACCACCTGACATCATGTTACTCATTTATCTGCTGTCATTCCAAATACAAGATAAGCATCTCGAGGGAAGGGCCATTGTCTGCCTGGTTCACCACCTGTTGGGCTGCACCCGCAAGCCTGTGAGCCTTGTAGTTTCCCAGGCTTGAGACCAAAGAAAGAGCCCAGAGACAGTGACAGAGACATCAGTGGTTTATTGGACAGAGGATATTGGACATAAACGCTTCTGGAGCGACACCTCACCATGTGCGGCCAATGGCTGACCAGACATGGTAGAAATCTTTTCCAGCTACTCAGGGAAGAAGGAGGCTGCCCTTTATAGGGGGAATTGACGTCAGGTGGGCTCCTCAATAACCAGGGACTAATGAAGAGGGTTGGGTGGTCATGTGAGTGAAGCAGGGGCTGGTCGAGCAGGGGACAGACACAGAGCAAGAGAACATCCATCTTGAGGGGCCTGACCATACACGCCACCCCTACAGACCCCACACGACCCTTGCAATCCTGGTCCACCCCACTTCCCCGATATCCCTAGGGTCAGGCCGGGGCGCGCTGCAAGCAAACACCACAAATGCAATCTAGACACCAGCAGCTAAGGAGCATCACAAGTAAGCCAGGTGCTGTGGGGTCAGCTTTTCATGTAAGTCCAGCGGAGGACCACAACGGCAATCGTACTCATCTCGCAGTGAGGCCACCACTGCCGCCCAGTCTGAGAACAGATTCCCTCCACTCAGACTAGGGTCGAAACGTAAGCTTCAATAGGCGCAAGACAGGGAATATCACGACCATCGAGCAAAATACAAACAGTCACGGCACTGAGACAACCCACCTGCCTGCAGGCCACACCCCCTGTCCACCCTCGGTCCCCACAGCCGGCGCTGAATACTGAAGAGGCGGTTAAACAACAGGCCACCGGGTTAATATAATGGCGCCTTTCTCCAGGAGGGGTCCAGGTTAATTACCTTAGCGGCCTTAGGCGGGGTCGGGGAGAAGACAGGGGAAATCTGTAAGCCCCTTTCTAATGCTGTTCCCCACGAAGCGGCAGACACAAACCACCGGGACTTACCTGCCAGTCCCAGGCCACTTTATAACTGTTCCCCGGGGGTAGACCCTGCGGCAAGGCCAAAAGTGAGATGCTGTCCTGACAGGTGCTTGGCAACGGTCCTTTGGTCCCTCGGTGTCAACAGCTGAGCTAGTGTTGACTAGTTCCTCTAGGTTAACACGGCGTAGGCGCCGGGACGATGGTCCGGGGACGCTCAGGGATATTTCTCAGGGCTCAAGTCAGCCTCCTGGTCCACGTGTTGAGAGCAAGCTCCCCTCTCAATCGTTCAAGTGGTCCCGTCATAGCCCCGCAGTGGTGGGGTAGCAAGGCAGGTGGAAAAGCGAGTGTATGGCGTTCTTATCAGCCCATCCCTGGGCTTCATGGTCCTTGGTGGCTATCCATGCCCACGGGGGTCCTGTAGGTCACGCACAGCTGTTCTAGACCCTGAAGAGTGGTTGTGATGCTCGATGACTTGGGTCAGCTCCCACCTGTGGTAACGCGTTGTAGACGGCCTGTAGCTGTGGTCCCATCCCCCTATATCGTTGCTCTGCCCCCTCCCATAGCTGGGCCCAGAAACCCAAGGGTTCTCTTATTATTCTGCCATTGCCACAGCCCCTAACCAAACCCCTCTGGGTAACTGGCCGCGTCCAATTCACAAGGCTGTCCCTGAGTTAATATCCCTAAAGCCTGTGTCTGTAATTGCGTAGGGGTGCTGTTTCGGGGTAGGCTTGTCTTACCCGTCCAGATAACACCCAAGTATCTGATGGATAACCCAGGTCCTTGTGTTTCCTCCGTATTCACCAGCCATCCTCGTGCAGTCAGATGAACCCCGAGGGTGGAGCTGCTACTTCTAAACTGGAAAGAGACTCTGAGTTGAACAGGGCATCCTCAATGTAAGGAAGAGGAAGGCGGCTCTGGTGGTGGCCAGCCGCCACAGGGCCCCGCGTGCTAGTGGACGGCCGCCTCGGGATCACCCCCCGCAACTTTCCGTTCCCGACAGCTCGTCGCTCACGGGAGTTTCCTCGGCCTCCTGGTTGGCCGGCCAACTGTTGGGCTGCACCCGCGGGCCTGTGAGCCTTGTAATTGCCCAGCCTTGAGCCTGGTACATCAACGGTCACTGGACACGGGACCTTACACGTCCGAAGCAAAGGGTCCTGGGGCGACACCCCGCCATGCGCAGCAGACAGCGAGCAGAACATGGCGGCACTCTTTACCCCGGGTTGGGGGGGGGGGGGAGGGAGGCTGCCATTTATACGGGGAACCGCCATCACGTGGGCTCATCAGTTACCCGGGAAACCAGCAGCTTGGGCACGCCCCTCACGGCCCTCCGGTTAATGATCATTACGAGGCCAGGTGTTTCCCTTTAATAAACTAGCAGGTGGAGCCGCTCTGGGCTAAGGATTAGGACTATCACTTGCTGGGGGCTGGGGGGGACAGGTAGGGTCACGTGAGCAGGTGCAGGTGAAGCAGGGGCTGGTCCAGCAGGGGACGTACAGAGAGCAAGAGAACAGCCACCTTGAATGGCCTGATCGTACACCATCATATCCCCAAAGCCCAGTGCCTGACACGTAGTAGGGACTGCAGTAACCAAGGGCCCCAAACTAGTGGCTCGAAACAACAGAATTTGGGGATGAAATGGTACAGCCTTTATGGGAAATAGTATGGCGGTTCCTGAAAAAATTAAGCATAGAATTCCCACATGACCAGCAATTCCACTTCTGGGAATACACCAGGGACTCCAGCTGGTATGTGTACACCTATGTTCACAGTAGCATTACTCACGATGGCCAAAAAGTGGACACAGCCCAGATGTTCACTGACAGATGAATGGATCAACGAAATGTGTTCTATCCTTACGATGGAATATCATTCAGCCTTAAAGGGAGGGAAATTCTGACACAGGCTACAACCTGAATGAAACCTGAAGACATTTTGCTAAGTGACAGAAGCCAGACACAAGAGGACAAATACTGTATGATTCCACTTCTAGGAGATTCTTAGTGCAGTTAAGTTTAGAGACAGAGAGTAGAATAGTGGTTGCTGGGGTCTGGAGGGAGGGGGGACGCGGGAATTATGGTCTAATGAGTACAGAATTTCAGTTTGGCCAGATGAAAAACACTTCTGGAAATGGATGGTGGTGATGATTGCACAAGACTGTAAATGTATTTAATGCCACTGAACTGTATACTTAAAAGTGGTTAAAACGGTAAATTTTATGATTATTTTATCACAATAAATATAATGTCACAAAAAGACTTCCAGAAATGTATTGTCTCATAGTTCTGGAAGCTAAAAGTCTGAAATCACCTTCTTCTTTTTCTAAGATTTTTTTTTTAATTGAAGTATAGGTGATTTACTATGTTGTGTTAATTTCTGCTTTACAGCAAAGTGATTCAGTTATACATATATACATTTTTTTTAAATATTCTTTTCCATTATGGTTTATCATAGGACACTGAATATAGTTCTCTGTGCTGTACAGTAGGACCTTGTTGTTTATCCATTCTGTATACAATAGTTTGCATCTGCGAATCCCAAACCGCCAAACCTTCCCTCCCCCATCCCCCCCCCCCCCCCCCCCGGCAACCACAAGTCTTTCTGTTTCACAGATAGGTTCATTTGTGTCATATTTTAGATTCCACATATAAGTGATATATGGTATTTGTCTTTCTCTTTCCGACTTCACTTAGTATGATAATCTCTAATTGCATCCATGTTGCTGCAAATGGCATTGTTTTGGGGTTTTTATGGCTGAGTAGTATTCCAGTGTATATATGTGCCACATCTTCTTTATCCATTCATCTGTCAATGGACATTTAGGTTGTTTCCATGCCTTGGCTATTGTGAATAGTGCTGCTATGAACACAGGGGTGCATGTCTCTTTTTGGATTAGAGTTTTGTTTGGATATATGCCCAGGAGTGGGATTGCTGAATCATATGGTAACTCTATTTTTAGTTGAAATCACCTTCTTGATGTTACAAAGAGTACAGGCCTTGGTGTCCCCAAACACAGTTTGATCCTTAGAAACAAAGGAGCCAGAGCTACAAGGAGCCTCGGAGGCCACCAAGTCGAGAACTTGACCCCTTTCAGCACCGACACTCCCTTCTCATGACAATTATTGTGTGACAGCCCTTTCCTGAAATAAAATTGAAACTATAACTCACCTATGTACATACTTTCAGAATAAATTCATAATAAAATGTCCTAACTATAATGTATAAGAATAAATAAAATAAAATGTGTAATAATATGTATTTCAATAGATAAAGGTTTGGACACAATTATACCAGAATGATGTAAACAAGGAGTTAGGTATTTGTGCTACTTACAGTGGACAAGTTTGGATAAGAAGTTAATATTGGGGCTTCCCTGGTGGCGCAGTGGTTGAGAGTCCGCCTGCCGATGCAGGGGACGTGGGTTCGTGCCCCTGTCCGGGAAGATCCCACATGCCGCGGAGCGGCTGGGCCCGTGAGCCATGGCCGCTGAGCCTGAGCGTCCGGAGCCTGTGCTCCACAACGGGAGAGGCCACAACAGTGAGAGCCCCGCGTACCGCAAAAAAAAAAAAAAAAAAAAAAAAAAAAGAAGTTAATATTGAACTGAATGTGTGCTTGACATTTTCATATGCCCATGAAGAATCTTCTTTAACATAATACAGCCAGACATGCGGATTGGCCCAGAGGTGATTTATTGGTGATGCAAACACTGCGGGCAACATTGCCGCAGGTGCCATGATTCTTTCCAAAATGGGGAGGAATGCTTGGTCATGTTCCCACCCGAGGGTAGGGAGCTGGGGTATTTATACACTAATTTCTGTTAGCTATCGGATGAGAGCTGCTCCTAGTAGGCATTAATTCCCCAGAATGCCAGCTACCCCCCGGCACACAAGCATGCAGATGCCGGCAGCTGGAAGTGGCCCCCACACACCACCATTTCAGGTTCTAAGGGGTATGGGAAAACACATAGCATCTGCTACCATCCGGGGCAGATAAAAGACATCCAGGGTGAAGGCTGGGGAGAGGGGGCCGCTGGCAGCAGGAAGTGGCAGGAGGACCCCAGGAGAAGCAGGTGGGGGGGATGCATTTGCTGAGGCTCCCTAATGGTGGACCCCTAGGAGGATACCCACAGAGTCCGCCGACTGGCTCCTAGGGGTCCTTGGGCTGCAGTCCTGTCTCCATGAGCCCTGCTCACCCGCCGGGTCCCATTCTCCCCGTGAAGCCTTATCACAGCTTGGACTCCCCAAGCCCGGCCACGGAGCCTGGGTTCCTTATTTTCTTGCTTGTGCTGGCAGCCTTAGGATGACCCCCCATTACTGAGTAACTGGCAAGTCTCTCTGCTTCATACAACCACGGAGCCCATATCTAGGGTCATCATTTCTTTTTTTTCTTTTTTTGCGGTATGCGGGCCTCTCACTGCTGTGGCCTCTTCCGCTGCGGAGCACAGGCTCCAGACGCGCAGGCTCAGCGGCCATGGCACACGGGCCCAGCCGCTCCGCGGCATGTGGGATCTTCCCGGACCGGGGCATGAACCCGCATCCCCTGCATCGGCAGGCGGACTCTCAACCACTGCACCACCAGGGAAGCCCTAGGGTCATCACTTCTAATGATGATGAGGATGAGGATGAATATTTCTAGAGCCCACACTTTATCTGTTGTTCTCATCCCTTTCTGCCAATTAATCTTACGCTAATACTCAAAACAACCTAGATAGTGTTATTAACTTCATGTTACAGACGAGGTGACGGAGGCACAGAGAGGTTAAGTGACTTGCCCAAAGGCACACAGTAAGTGGGGGAGCCTGGAAAGAAACCTGGGTGATGTGGATCAAAAGCCCATCTCAGAGGGAGACGCAAGAGGGAAGAGATACGGGGATATATGTATATGTATAGCTGATTCACTTTGTTATAAAGCAGAAACTAACACACCATTGTAAAGCAATTATACTCCAATAAAGATGTTAAAAAAAAAAGCCCATCTCAGATGTACTGCCTCTAACCATTAGTCTAAAAAGCCTCTCAATTAAGTAAAGTGACTTCTTGGCCCTGAACCTTGACCTTTGGTCACTGAGGGATGCCTTTGCTTCACTGTCCCTCTCAGGCTCTGCCCCTGTGTTAGGTGGAAATTTAAGTCTAGGTTGGAGTTAAGAGCAGCCTTTTGGGGTTATGCAGGCCTGGGGTCAAATCCCAGGTCTGCTTCTCCCTGGCTGTGTGACCTTCGGAGTTGGCTGCCCCTCTCTGTGCTTCCGAGGCCTTTAGTGGGGTTGAACGGGATAATGCATGGGAATACTTGCAGAGAGCAAGCTCTCCTTTACACAGATGCTTATTATGGGTTTCAGGCTTTGGACAGGGTCTGTCCTGAATATGGGGTCCAGCTGAACTCTACCTCTAGAGTTAACCCAGCTGCAGTGCCTGGGACCAAGTCTGGCCCGAGAGAGGGAGGGGAGGGAGCACTGTCCCCAGTACTGCGTTGGCCTCCTTGCCTCCACTGACCCATAACCCTGGATCCTGCCAGGGGCCTTCCTGGTGTAAACTGAGACCAGGCATGGACACTTCTTGCCCAAAACCTAGAACACAGCAGGTGCTCAATAAACAGCCACCGCCTTCACGGACAGCAGCTGCAGCAGCAGAGAAGGTTCAGCTATAGCATCAACAGCTGGTGGGCAGGGCGACCTGAGCTCCGGAGATGGACACGAACTTGAGTTCTGGTCCCACCACTTAAATGTGGTGGCACTTGGGACAATTTACTTCAACACCCTGGGCCTCAGTATCCCTCTCTGCACATGGAGGTCATGATCACCCATCACAGATGAGAGCTGATTCTATAAAGCAGTAGTGGGCTCGGTGACAGCAGGGGCTGGAGAGCAGTGACCACTATTATTCTTGTTAAAATTGTTGCTGTGGCAACCGTTGTTTCCTTTTCTGTGATGTTTCTCTGCCCCTGATGGATACATCAGAGCGTGTAGGGCTCAGAAACAGATGTTCGAGCATCAAAATACAGGGTTCAAACCTCGGCTCTACCACTTCCTGTCTGTGTGGCCCTGGGAAGGTGATACGGCCTCGCTGAGCCTCGGTTTCCTCATCTGTTAAATAGGATGAATAACTGTGCCTTCCAAGGTCTTCGTTAGGATTCGACGAGATGATGATGAATAAAAAGCCCTAGCACCGGGTCTGGTGTTCAGTGAGCACTGATGGATAAAGCATAACAAGGCCTCTCTCTGTGACAGGGAGGAAGGAGTGGGTGCTGGTGGGAGGAAGGGGTGAGGAGGGGTGGGTGCTGCTGTCCCCACATCCAGGGAGTCAACCCCTGCCTTCCACCTGCCTCCTTGCTGGGTGCCCTCACCCACCCCAGCTCTGCCCTACACACCAATGTAGGAATAATTCGAGGTGATTTCTCAGCTGTGCATATTTTTTTAAGCACACAGGCTGAAGTAACTGAAAATTGCCCCATTTTATTTAATGTCTTCCTGGGGCCCCCCCAGGCCTCCCCCATACCAGCGGCCTTTAGCCGTGGGGAGGCTGCGGGAGGCCGGAACGGGCTGCAGGGGCAACAGGGGAGCAAGGTCGGAATTGGCTCCTGGAGATGGGAGGGGTGAGCCCCGGAGGCCAGCTGTGGCCTGACTGTCAGACGGGACAGTCCCTCCTATTCCCATGGCGGGGAGGGGGGCGGGGAGCGGGCGGCAGAGGAGACTCATGTGCGCAGCCACGGTGTCCCCCCTTGGGCTGGAGGAAGCCACTGAGGCTCAGGGCCGGCGGGTGGGATGGGGGCTTAGCCCTTGAGCCGAGGCTGCAGATCTCTGGGCAGGGCGACAGTCACCAATGCGTGGAAGAGAGCGGGTCAGGGGCACCATAGCATCACAGCTCGCCCGGATCTCTGCAGGAGCTCCCCAACTGGTCTCCCTGCTTCCCCCTTGGTCCCACCGTCTCTGCTCTGCGCCACAGCCAGAGCGCTCCTATTAAACCCAAAGACAGACCATGTCTCGCCTCGTTCAAACTCTCTGTGGCTCCCGCCCCCGGGAGAAGAGTCAGACTTTCCCAGAGTCTGTGGAGTCCTAAATGCCGACCGCACGCCCTCTCTGACCCCCTCCCCATCTCTTACTTAACCCTCCTTGCTGTGTCTCCATCACTCAGCCGCACTCCAGCCTGACCTTCAAGCCTGTTCTTCCTCCGCCTGGAATGTTCTCATGGGTCATTCAGGTCTGAGGTCAAATGTCACCTCCTCAGAGTTCTCTGACTGCGACCCCATCACTCTGCATCCTTGTATCCCGCTTCCTTGTCCTTAGCCCTTCCCACCTCCTGACATTATATTCAAATTTACCTGTTCATTTACGTTCTGTCTCTCCTAGAAGGTGAGCTCTGTGTGGGCGGGACTCTGCTTTGTTCACTGCTGTGACCTCAGGCCTTGAACAGGGCCTGGCACTTGTGGAATAAGTTAGTGAAAATAGAGACTGACGGAGAGATGGAGGGGGAATGATGGACAGGTGGATGGGAGAAAGGAAGGATGGATGGATTAATGGGCGAAAGGACTGATGCAAGGATGGATGGATGGGAGGGCTGGATGGGTAGATGGATGGACGGATGAGTGGATGGATGGATGGATGGAGGGAGGGAGGGATGGAGGGATGGACAGAGGGAGGGAGGGATGTAAGATGGATGGATGGAGGGATGGATGGATGGGTTGATGGGAGGATAGAAGGAAGAATTGAAAGAATGGGTAGAAGGATGGGTGGGTAGAAGGAGGGATGGATAAATCAATGGACAGAAGAAAACACAGAAATATGGAAGGAAGACGAGAAGGATGGATGGATGGATGGATGGACGGACTGACAGATGGAGACACAGGCAGACAGACACAAAATCGGGGCAGGATGCGCATGTGGTTCTGCCTCAAATGGAAGCACAGCTCACAGCCCTCCCTTGGGGCTCTTAGAACCCTCAAGCCCCAGCCTCCTTCATCCTGCCCCTCCCCTGGGCCCAGCCCCCTCAAAAAGTGACACGGAGGAACATGGCAGGTGGGGGACCGGCCCCAGGCTTTATTGAGCAGATTCCGGGGAAGGGTGGCCAGGCAGGCCCTCACCCCGGCCCTGGAGCCGCCTCTTCTTGCCCTTGCTGCCCCCCAGGGTGGGCCTGGGCCACTGCGGCCTGGGCGCCCTTCAGCTGCTGAGGAAGCAGCCCCGCTTGTGCCACTTCTGGTCGCGGATACGGCGCACAGACTGCAGCTGGGGCTGGTTGGCGTCCCACTCGTTCCAGTGGCGGTACTCACCCCGCTCAAACACGTACTGGCGGCCGCGGTAGCCGGGGAACTCGTAGCCAACCCACCTGCAGGGAGACCAAGGTCGGGGTGAGGGTGGTAAGTGTCCAATCTCTTGCCTCCGGCCAGACCGAGTCTTTTAAAACCAGCGTTTGATCATGCCCTCCACCTGCCTAAATCCCTCCCTGGCTCCCCAGTGCCCTCGGGATGAACTCAAACTCCTAATCCTGCCCACAAGATTCTTCACGTAGCATCTCTAGCCTCATCTCTCATTCCTTCTTTATACCCCACACTCCAGCCTGTCTTATTCTATTCTCCCTGAACCTGCATGTCTCTGAGCCTTTACACATGCTGTTCCTTCTGCCTGGAATGCTTGTCCTTGCCCCAACCTTATTTCATCTCCTGTTTCATTAGTATCCTTTACATATCAATTCAGATATCTCCTCCTCCAGAAAGCCCTTCCTGACACCCCCAGGCTGAATCAAGTGCCTCATCAGGACCCTCAGAGGCCCTGTACATCCCCCATCACAATTCTGATCACAACGAATTGCGAATACTATTTCCTTGTCTGTCTCCCTATAAGACTGTGAAACTCTTGAGGGAGGAATTGTATAGTTCTTGTTGCCCCCATACCCTGACCATAGGTGATAACTTAGTAAAAAGTTGTTGAATACATTATTATCAGGTAGAGGTGGCACCTTTCAAGGCCCAACCCCAGATCACAAGCCTGCAAGTGAGATACAGTCACCTGGACAAAGGGATGGTGATCCTAAGATTGTATTAACAGAGATATCAAGCCTAGAAGGAGGGAGGTGATGAGCCTGCTCTCCTATGTACTACTCAAGCCACGCCTACCTACAGGCTGGGTTCCCTGGTAAGAAGGACAAAGATTGCAAAAAGGAAAAAAATATCTGAGTTCAAGGGCCTAGGGATGTTCAGAAGAGGAGTGAAGATTTTGATGGAGACAGGTTAGGGGGACAGACTTCACTTGGTTAAAAAAAAAGATAAAACTGTCTATAAGTCAAGGCTTCCTGGATAACCAATGGTACAGGAATGCAAGCAATTGGACATTCGCCTCATGGGGGATCTTGAATGGGGCTTTGAGCACCGTTGGTATAGACGCACTGACTTGAGTGAAGGGCCTCCGGGCCTGAAGGAGCAGGAAACCTCAGCTGTGTAGGAAATTGTGAACAAAGATTCTGTGTGGAGCCAGAGGCATGCCAACTGGAGGACAGGGCAGGGGCAAGAGTGGGATCAGGTCCCTTACGTCCCGTTGATGGCCCGGACGCTCGCCACACGGTCCTGGAAGCCGTGAGCCCAGAGGCTGGGCACGTCATCGTCCACTATCTCCATCTTGCGGCCGCCGAAAGCCGGGTTCTCAAAGAGATGCAGCTTGTGATCCGGACCATCCTGGGGGCAAAGACCACGGGGTGAACCGGCTGCTCCCATGCCCAGAACAGGGGGCAGGGAGGCTCCAGGAAAGAATTAAGTCAAATAACGTCCACCCCCAGAGCTGGTCTCCTTAGGCATTTTAGAGCCAGAGAGCCGTGAAACCAAGAGGGGCCTTTCAGGTCTGGTTAAAAACTCCGTCATTTAGCAGATAGGGACAGCGAGGCACAGAGAGGGTGGCAGGAGGACAGAATTATTCACGTAGAATGCCAGCCAAGCCCTCGGCTGAGCTTGTGGAAGGAGCTCGCCTCACGAGCTCCAGGCACGTCCTGCTTCTAGGCGTTATACTCACAATTTGCAGAGGCCGGAGGGACAGGAGGCTGTCACCACGGTGGCTGTTGGACCACGCGTCCCAGCGAGGATAATCCCCCTTCTCCAGGACATACTGCTCCCCGCGGAAGGCCCTGCGCTCAAATGCCAGCCACCTGCAGGAGGAAAGAGGCCTGGGTCGCCTCTGCTGCCCTGCGGGAGGACCCAAGACTAGTGAGGGGGGTGCCCAAGAGCTGCTGACTTTTGACCCTGCACCTTCCCTCCAGCGCTACTACTGAGCCCCGGTCCTGGTACTGAGGGAGCTGCTGGAACATACTGGGAGTTGAGACTCTGAGTCAGAAAACCATCCTGGGGAAGAGTCTTGAGAATCTATTTTATGTGCAGCCTCTGTGTAGGCTGCTCAGAAATATTTTATTTTATTCTTATTTATTTAATTTAATTTTTTGGCTGCATTGGGTCTTCATTGCTGCACGCGGGCTTTTCTCTAGTTGCAGCGAGTGGGGGCTACTCTTCACTGCAGTATGTGGGCTTCTCATTGCGGTGGCTTCTCTTGTTGCAGAGCACGGGTTCCAGGAGCGCGGGCTCCATAGTTGTGGCTCGTGGGCTCTAGAGAGCAGGCTTGGTAGTTGTGGTGCACGGGCTTAGTTGCTCCGCGGCATGTGGGATCTTCCCAGACCAGGGCTCGAGCCCGTGTCCCCTGCATTGGCAGGCGGATTCTTAACCACTGCGCCACCAGGGAAGCCTCTCAGAAACATTTAAATGCAATGTCTGGCACACAGTAAGTATTCCATAGACATCTCCTCCTCTTCCTCCTCCTCCTGCCCCTCCCCCCCTCCTCTTATTTTTCTGCTTCTTCTTATTATATTGTTAGGGCTATTATGACTATTATATTGTAATTTTTTTTTTTTTTCGGTACGTGGGCCTCTCACTGCTGTGGCCTCTCCCGTTGCGGAGCACAGGCTCCGGATGTGCAGGGCCAGCGGCCATGGCTCACGGGCCCAGCCGCTCCGTGGCATGTGGGATCCTCCCGGACCGGGGCACGAACCCGCGTCCCCTGCATCGGCAGGCGGACCCTCAACCACTGCGCCACCAGGGAAGCCCTATATTGTAATTATTTATGTGCATCCTTCCATTCACTTTCACAAAAACTCTCTCTGAAGTATGTACCCTTATTATCCTATTTGACAGATGAGAAAATAGAGGCCAAGAGGGTGAAGCACCTTGCCCAGGATCACCCAAGTGGGTAGTACCAGAGCCTGGACTTTCCACCTGAAAAATTCAGGGTCCAGCTGGGACTCCTGCTTGCCATGTGGACATGCACAGGACACGTGACCACTTTGGCCTCAGTTTCTTCATCTGTCAAGAGGGATTCAGTGATATAAAAAGCACATTAGAATTTAGATATTATCATCATTATTAAAACTATTAAATCCCACTAGTAGGCACTGAGCTAGGTGCTGGGTGTCTTCCTCTGTTCTCTCTCCGCAGTGCCCTGCTACTGACCTCAGAGATGGAGAGTTAGAAGGACTCCAAGAAAATCATAGTTCAATGCTCTTATCTTACAGGTGGGAAAACTGAGGCCAGAGATGGGAAGGGAGTTGCCTAAGGCCCCACAGCAGATCTAGAGCTTGATCCTGGACCTCCCGACTTCCAGAGGGCTCAGGGCTGTGAGGAGGGGCTGGGGGTGCAGGTACTCACGGCCCCGACTCCACTTGGATGGAGCCCACCTTCTCCAGCAGGCTTTCTGTCAGGTTGGGGCACTCGGCCGAGAGCTCGCACCGCTTGCCCTGGAAGTTCTCCATTTCGTACACGATCACCTGGAAGGGCAGCCTCCTGAGCATCCCACCGGGGCAGGGTTCCCAGCCCCAGCCTGTGTCCTGCCAGGCCCTCTTTAGGGCCTTGGAGGGAGGTACTGCCATCCGCTCCCTCAGCTCTGCCTGGTACAGGCCTGAAGCCGGCACCGCCACAGGTCTGCCCTGCCCCCTGGTGGCCATGGAGGGGAACACCTCCAGGAACCCCCATTAATCCAGGGATTGCAATTCTGGTATCTGGCCGGAGGCAGTGCAAAATCAAGTAAAGCAAAATGACCAAAATAACCAGAGGGTTACTGTAGGGCAATGAAGCCGCTGTGGATAGGAGGGACTGTGGGCCCCCTTCTAAGCTTTTCAAGAGAAGCCAGAAGTCTGTAATTTCCTTAATGTGAAATTTCTCCATTTAAAAAGCCTCGTGCAGAACAAATAAAACTCCAGTTTGCAACAGTTGAACTTCACCTGTCCCTATACCCCAGAGGAAGTGGTTGCAAAGGCAGAGGAAGGTTTTGCCTCTTTCACCCGCCTAAAAGCACAAACTATCTTCGTAGCAGGTCCCTGGGGAACATTGGCTCTGGTCATTTTATACAAGGGTCAAGGGAGGCTCAGAAAACGTCCTGGGCTGCACAGCAAGTTAAGTGGAGGCATGGACTCAATAAGCCAGCGGGCTCTTTTCTCCCGAGCACTGGAGTGGTCAGGGAAAAGCCAAATGCCAAAAGGAGCCAGGAAGGGCCGGCAGTGATACCCTCTTCTCTGGTGGGCGGCTGCCTCTGGGCAGCTCTCCCCAGGGGGAAGCTGGGGGTCCACAGGGCAACGCTGATTCACCCACAAATCAGGCCCAGAGCCAGGCAGGCCTCTTTGCTGCTCTTCCCCTCCCGGTGTGCACCCTTCTGGTTAAAGCCCCCAGTTATCTCCTTAGTCAATTCATTCCCGGACCCCATCTCAAATCAAAGCCCCCGGGATAGCTTAGAAAGGACAGAGCCGGGACTTCCCTGGCGGTCCAGTGGTTAAGACTCCGCGCTTCCAATGCAGGGGGCGCGGGTTCGATCCCTGGTCAAGGAGCTAAGATCCCACATGCCACGCAGCACGGCCAAAAACTAAAAAAAAAAAAAAAAAATGACAGAGCCAACAAATCCCAGCTCTCAGATTCCTCCGCTAGCTGGCCATGGTACTGGCACACGCATTGAGCTCTCACACTGAGAAGTGTGGGTACCATCCCCACTTTAAAGATGGGGCCGTAGAGGCCCAGAGAGGGCCGGGGACTGGACCAAGGTCGGGCAGGAGAGTCAGTGCCGCGTCTCCCGAAACCCGCATTGAGACTGGCAGGGTGCGCGTGACCAGTTCCATTTTGCAGACAAGGACACAGAAGAGGAACGATGGGGCAGAGCCATGAAGTGAATTTATCGCAGGGCGGGGACATGTCCTCGTGGTCCAAGCTGGCCAGAAGGGCTGCGGCTCCTTTCTGGAGAGAGGCTGCCTGGCCAGGAGGCTGACCCCGAGGACCAAGAGCGGCCCTGGGCCCAGAGCCCCCGGGACCCCCTCCCTGCCCGGTACCTTGTAGGCGCCCCCGAGGCCTCCGTGGCTCTTGCCGGCAGCAGCCTGTTCCGGCGCGCTGTGCTGCTCCGCCATTGCCCCAGGAACACCTGTGGCTTCAGTCAAAGGCAAAAGAGTCACCAGGTGCACCCGGGCAAAACCAGGTGTTGACGTGATTGGAGTCGAGGCTGAGCTATAGAACTTGGCTGTCTCTGAGATGTGGTCATTGCTCACAACCTACATGTGGTCACTCAGTCATTCAGCAAACATCCCCTTAGTATCTACTATGGACCACAGGGACCGGGACAGTCAGGGGGGTCAGGATCCCCATTTTACAGAGGGTAATCCCGAGGCCCAGTGAGGTGGGGCTGGGACTGGGCTCCAAAGCGCGTGCCCTTCCCCCACACCCGGAGCTCTGTGCGGACACAGCACCTCCAGACCCTGCTCAGAGGGTGGGCGTTGCCTGGGTTTCCTCTACAGGAATCTCTCCTGCCTCTGCACCCCAAGCAGTATAGTTTTTTGTTCACTGACTCCTTCACTTGCCAAAGATTCCGTGAGAACCCAGTTGGTGCCTGGCCCTGTGCTGGGTGATGGAGAGGAAGAGACCACAGACTGGTGGGAGATGGACAGACAGGCAGACATCTAGAGAAAGCATGATGCCGGACCAGGTCCTGGGACACCGGCTCCAGTCCAGTTTCTCTGCATTCACTTATTCATTTCATATGCATTTATGGAGGACTTACTTTGTTCCAGCCACTTAAAGAGACACAGACACAAACAGACAGACAGCTCCCCTGCATCCCTAGGGACTGTGCCACACCCCCCTGGGCCTGCATTAGTCACGTGGAAGGATTCTCTTGATGCCGCACACACAGACACATAGGACTGTTTTCCTGCTTATCAGCACATGCACAGGTGCACACACACAAGCTCCCGTGGTCATTGTACACGGTCACTTCCCACCTGTTGCACAAACACAGCCCCTCTCTCTTTCTTGCACACACACATGCCCATTTCAGACATCCACAGTGGCCTCAGCTACACCCCACATTCCTGGAAGTAGATGGGCTGCGTGGCCCATATACTCAGGACACAGGCCCAGGGATGCGTAGCCTGCGGGCTGTCTGTCTGCCTGTGTCCAGCCTCAGCAGGAAACAGGGCCTGGTCCAGCTCATGGAGGTCCAGCTCACAGAGGATTCTCAGCAGATGTGGCAGGCCCCCAGTTTGCCCATTCCGCTTCCTCAGCGGTGCTCAGTCTTTGTAGGTCCCCTGCCCTAAGCTCACAGCCAAGGGCTCGACCCTGCGCACCCCCTCAGACACCAGCTGGCTTGGTCGCTGTCCTGGTTCCTCCCTCTCGGCTCCAGCCCTCACGTGGATCCCCGGTTGGTGCAGGGGGCCAGCTGTGCAGGCCCCCCGGAGACCACCAAGGTCCGGGCCTGCCTCTCTCTCCCCGCATACCCAGAATGAACCTGTTGCAGTCGCCTTGAGAACAGAGGGGCCGATGCTGTCTGCAGACTCAGTCTGCTTCTGCAGGGACCGTCCTATTTATGGGCGTTTTCTGACAGCCCAGCACATCCTGGCTTGCTGAGGCAGCGCCCTGTCCACCTGATTCTGTGCGGGCCACTTCACCCCAATAGCAGGCCCAGGGAGGCCCCCATGCCTCTGTATCCTCAGCCGTGGCCTCTGATGACTTCCTGGGGGCAGACGGCCTGCATCAGCTTTGTGGGAAGCCCGGCAGCACCAGGCAGGGGGCATCGGGGTGTAAAGATCTCAGTGTCTTCAACTTCCTTCCTTTGGCTTCTCAGCTCCACCATCTTCCTATTGAGGTGCATGACGTCCTTGGAATGGCTCCAGGTCTTAAAGTGAGGGGTCCCAGAATCTCTCAATTTTCCCATGTGCCATGTGGCCTAAATTTTAAGTCAGATCACCCTGAACATACCCTCCAAGTTGCGTGTAAATCCACCCAAACATTTCCACGAGATGTGGTAACAGACCCAACAAAGATTCATTTGCGTTATACAGAAGATTCGTTATACAAAGATTCATTTTCGTTACACATTTCATTATACATCGACAAATAACAGTGACCATTTATTGAAGACCTACTATGTGCACGGCACTGGGCCAGCTTCACGAGCAGTATGTTCAATGCTCACGCAGCCCTCTTTAGGGGAGGAATTATGATCTCCACTTTATAGAGGGGGAGACAGATCAGAGATGTGGAGTCACTCACCCAGGGTCACACAGCAGAGGAGAAGGGGTTGGCCTCCTCCAGGGCCCAGCTCTTAGCCTAAATAGAAATAAAGATGATCATGATAGTCCCTTTATTTATGACCAAAAAAAAGATCCACACATTTTGTGTGTGTGCTTAACAAAGTATAATTTTGCCTGTGATAGCTACCAGAATTTCCCGGCTTTTCGAAAGTTTTCCTTAAGCTACTTTGCTTTAATGAAAGACCTACATTAGTACCTGTTTTTTTTAACGGAAAGAAATCCAGAGAATTTCTGCTTTTACAAAAATAGGGTGAAAAGCAAAAATCACGTTCAGTGTTCATTTTATAACGAGCCATGACAGGTGAGCCCCAAGCAGCGAGTGGCGCCACCAAGTGCCTTCCGTGGGAACCACACTCAGTATCTCAGCATCAAGCGGCCGGAGCTTTGAACTGTGTCTGACAGCATCTGTGCTTTATCTCCATTTCTTCTGTGCATCTGTGAGCAAGATGTGTCCTCAGGTAATTGCTTCTTCAATTTATGCCATTGCAGCTTAGGAAAGGTTTCAGAGGAACGCTCTGCTTTCGGATAGTGGAGGGGAACCTGTATTTAATGATTGCTGAATGAATAAAATAATGAGGGCAAAGGGGTAAATTGTTAACCAAGACGGTTTTCTTTTGCTGTTTGTTTTTGGCTAACATTCTCAAGTCGGCACAAAACCCAACCTCCTTGCATCCCTGGAGGTGTGGGTGACAGCTGGGCTCTGGAAACAGGTGGACTTGTGTGACCTTGGGTGAGCAAATGAAGGTCAGAATCACAGCCTCTTCATCTGTAAATGGAGAAGCTTCTCTCTCCTCGAGCCACTGAGAGATCACAAAAGCAAGACACTCAGCACAGCGCTACCTTCTAGCTTTTAATCACTGAGGATCCTGCCTACTGTTGACAGTTCAAACCAAGAGCCTGCTTCCTTCTGGTGCCCATGGAAAGCAGAGCTGGTCTCAACCCCTTAACCTGGGATGCAGCCGCCAGCTGCTGGGGATATAAGGGGGAAGACAGAGGTGCGACAGCCTATCAGGCCTGACTCCCCAACGCCCATCAGTTCCTTTAGGATCCTGAAGACCTACTATATGCCCAGATTTCCTGGGCCGCATTTCTTTAACCTAGAGTTCTCAGTCCTGGCCCTATTGCCATCTGGGGCCGGATCATTCTGTGCGCTGGGGTGTGACGGCTGTCCTGCACAGTGTACAATGCTAAGCGGCATCCCTGGCCTCCACCCACTAGATGCCAGTAGCATCTCCCTTCCCTCCTTGTGATCACTAAAACAACATCTCCTGTCATTGCCAGATGTCGTGCGGGGGACACAATCCACCCAGCTGAGAGCCACCGCCTTTAACTTTTGCCCACTATTATCGCTGTCACCACCCCCATTCTGGAGAACCATGGGGGTTCAGAGATACCCCACAGCCAGGAGGAGGCAGAATGAGGACCCAAGCCCACGTCGAATGGAGATCCTGCTTTTCTCCATCGGCCCCCTTTCCCAGGACCCCTGCTGCGCCCTCCCTCCGTCTGGCCCCCAGCTCGCCGCAGCGGAGAGGCTGACTCAGCTGGGGACAGGCATGCATGCATGGGGGAGTCCATTCATTCACACACCGACACGCTGACGTCTCCAGTGCAGCTCGCGTCAAAGCTTTATTTGCTGCTTTCAGAGTCTGAATGCAACGTCTTTGTACATGCAAAGGTCATTTTGTTTTAGGGCAGTCGACCAGATTCCCAACTGCTCTGCTGTGCGTATGAAACCTCTTTACAGTTACAAAATAGAAAAGCACTGGTAGACATCCAATACTCTGTGAGGTCCGGGAAGCCCCGTTTGTTTTGATGTTAAAAATATAGGTTTCTCTAGATGAATTCTCAGTCACACGATTAGAGATCATTTCTGGGACTGGATAAAGTGCCGGTCGACCACCTTCTGTTCAGAACTCCTGGAGCCTGTGAATTCATAAGGCAACTGCAAGGACACCAACTGGCAGGACGCTTCAACTTTCTCGCACACAGGACTCGAGTTCCTTTTCGATCGTGACTCAAATATCGGAGGAAGGGACCCAGAAGAAAGGTTAGGAAAATACATAGCGTACGTATATATATTTCCACTTCCCCCTCCACCTTGCAAAGCATTTTGAGGCTCATAACCATCTGGGAAGTGCAGGACTTGTAGGACGTTGGTATGATTTAGGGAACAACACAGTACAAAATATCTTCAGTAACACAACAGATGACTTTCGTGAGCCCCGTATTTACAGGATCTATAAGGCTATGTGGAATGATCTCATTCTTTAGACGACGGCGTCACGTTGTTTTTTTTAGCAGGTGTGACGCCGCCGGAGACTGTTAAAACAGTGCCAGGCTGATTCATGGGAGATGGTGTGGCGCCAGGTGTGAGGGCGGCCGTTTAGGGAGATGCTGGGAGGTGAGCAGTGAGCGGCTGGGAGGTTACCTTGCTGGAAATCTCAGGCTGACTTTCCAGGTACCTGGTTTTCTGGCCCCCTCCCTGCAGGAACCAACCTAGACAAAAGAAAGAAATCTCTAGAGGGGTGATGGGGGCCAAAGGAGATACAGACCAAGACTCAGCACATTCATGCCTACCGGTTTTCTATGAGGTTCTATGTTTCCAGACCCTCGATTTGCCCAGAATTCCAACAGGGTAACTCCTGGCAGCTTCTCAGCCCAGGGCTCAGATCCATCACTCCCTAAGGGGGTGGGGCCCAAGGTGGACCCCCTTCCAGATGTGGGGCAGGTCCCCTCTCCCTTAAGTGGCTCCCTCCTACTCCATGGAATCACGATGCCATGGGGCTTTTTTTTTGCTTTCCTGTTTTATCACATGTTGGAGGAGGAAAGGCACAGTCGGAGGCTATAGAAGGATTCTCCATTACTGTATGACTCGCCACGGCATAAATTGGAGGCGGCGCAATTCCCGGTGGATAGAGTTTTTCTCCCACCTCCCTGCAGACCTCACCCTGAAATGCTAGTTTACACAAAGACAACCGTCATCTAGCTTCCTGTATTAAGGGACAGTGCTGTGTGGGAGGAACCACAGGGATGGAGGAGGAGAGAGGGAGTGGCTGGCTTGAGAGTCCTCTCCTTGGGCGCGACGCTGTCTTCCACGCAGGCCCACGTCACCTTTAAGCAAGTATTTTGTTTTGGAGGTGATCCAATGACACATCTGTGGGTTTTTAGCTTTGTAACGACGCTTAGCTCCTGGGGCAGTCTGGGGGTACCGTGATGAAAAATGTAAATGGACAAGGCAGCTGTCAGCGTCGGGTGGGAGCAGCTGAGGTCTCCTTCAGGGAGATCATGCCTAAGGTTTTTCCAAATCCCCTGCACAGCCTCTAAGGTTGAAGACCTCAGGCTCAGCTCTATTCCGATACCTAGAGTTGGCCTCACTTCTTCCTGGGAAGCACAAGGGAAAACACATTTGTCTGAAAGTACATGACTTTGCTTGTCCCCTGCAAAACCTCCCCATCTGATTGTCCTTTCCCCGAACCCCAGACAACATGAGGCCGTCAGGGCAGCATCACTCAAGGCCCCCAACACTCTAAACTCCACTGGGGTTTCGTGAGGCTTCTCTTCCACTGGAGTTTCTCTGGTGGTACTGAGAGGTTCTCCACAACACTGATTTTTGAGCCCTCACCATGGAATTTTACAGGCCAAAGGCTTCTGTTACATTAGGCAAGAGACCATGAAGAATGGGATCTACTGGAGGGGAAAAAGATATGGACTTATCAAAAGACCAGCTCTCAAAATGCTGATGTGCAAAGAGGGTGTGGGGGGATGGAGGGGGAGCGAGAGAGTGTGAGAGAGAGAGAGAGTATAATTTAAAAAATCACCTATCTATCCATCTTATTTTTGATGCATTCTGTATAAAACTCTCATTTAAAGCAAGCCAAAGGCCCAGGGGAGGAGGGCTGGATGAGGGCGGGTGACCTGATTGCATACAAATGATTAAGGCATATTAAGTTAGTTTAAAAGGAGACAGATTTCCAAAGGTGGCTCCAGGCAAACTCAAGAAACTACCATACAACCCCTTGCTTAGCCCCCAAGAGCTCATCTGGCTTAGAAAGAGGAGAAATAAATAACCCGTTTGCCTGGCTATCTGCAAAGGCTCTAAGCGTCAGTTGCTGCGAACTTCATTGTACTGATCGTCGCAGGAGCCGGGGGTGACGGGAGCCGGCACTGCGTAGGCCGCTCCTGACCCACCGTGACTGTCTGCTCAGCGGTGAAGGGATGAGGCTGCTGTAGTCAGTGTCAAGGGGTGGACTTTGTATGTCCTCATCACCAAGGAATTAAATGGATTTTTATTTCCAATCCAGGTGTGGGAGGTTAGGCAGAAGACCTCCAGGTCAATCTTGTTTTCAAGTGTTTTTCTTTCCTGTTGGGTATACATGGGATGAAACAGGACTAATTCAAAACTGAGAGTTTCGCACGGTTAGTATCACTATACTGACCGAACAGAGCAAGTGGCTTCCTACTGCCTAAGATGGTACCAAGGGGCCTTCCCACCTTGAGAAAGGCAAAGAAAGACAGCAGGCAAGAAAAGACAGCACACTAGGAGTGTCTAGAGGACCTACTGACCTGGACACTACAGCAAAACTGAAATGAAACATGAACTGGGTCTCTGAAGAGTAAGAAAGGAAAATCAACTGACGCGGTTCCTGAAAGGATTAAATCCCCAAATGGCCAGAGAGAGCGGACTGACCACAAACTCAGGGAATGAAGAGAATACAAACTGTGATGGAGCAGGACCAGATCTCCAGACACACATGCATGAGGTTTCCAGATGCACAAGGTTGCCTGGGAGACGGGCTCCAACCACCGCCCAGCCAACAGGACTCAGGGAGGGAGGGCCTCTCACCCCAACCTCGGTCGCTGTCCATGGTGCTGAACCACAGCCCCTCTCGGGCCCGGGTGTTTGTCTTAACCTGCAGGGACGGGATTGGGCTCCATCCTGCCACACCCAAGAGAGGGAAGAGGTGGTAAAGGGAGATAAGGGAGGAAGAGCGGAGGAGACAAACAGAGACTGAAGGAGGGGTGGCCAGGGAGAAGGGAAGCAGGTTTTGACACCATTTGCAAAGAATGGATTTATTAGGAGAGATTTTCACCTTTTGGGAAGTCCACTGCTGAGCAAAGCTCCATTAGGAAGCTCAGGCCCAGTGCCCCTCAGCAACACAGGCTGCCCTGTGAACTGCCCACGCATCTCTCTCACACATGGGTGTCTCCCGGGCAAGGTTGGCACAAAGTTTATGGCAACTCCAGACATGGCGGTGGGCCGACTATCCCTGGGATGACTGCTGGGGCCTTGGGCTCAAGAGGTGGAGGAGACTGGTGTGGAGGATTTCCAAAAACAAGGACAGAGTAGCCATGACTGGAGAGCCCAGAGGTCTTGGAGATTCCTGGGAATGAGCTTAGAGTTGCCAAGAAAAAAAAGAGGCAAGGCAAGCCTATACTTGGTTACCTAGCGTCTAGCAAGTCTGTCCAGAGTTCCTGGGCTGGGGGTCGGGGGGACCCCCCTCCAGAGAAGGGCTTTCAGCAAGACCCTCCCTTCCTGCATTTGGACCTAGAAAAAGCACCTGGTCAGGTAGAATTGGGGGGAGGTTGGGTAGAAAGAAGAGGTGAGAAGAAACAAAAAGGACCCCTCATTCATCGTTTGTCCTGAGACCAACTGGGAATAGATCTTTTATGCCAGCAGCTCAGGTTGTGTTCAGAAAGGGACTTCGGAGCAAAAGCCTCTCGGGTGGGTCTGATGTTTGGGAGGGAAAGGCACTGCCATTTGGGCTGCAGGTTTTTGAACCTTGAGGCCAAGGGACAAAGGTCACCCTACAGAAATCAGAGCTCGGATGAATAGGAACCAGGAAAGTGTACACCAGGGTGACAATCAGAATTTTTAAAAAGCTTGGGGTAGGGATAAGATAACCTGAGATGATTGGATACTTCACGCAAACTATTCACACGCCTCTCCTCCTGTTCTTTAACATAAAAACATATATACATATCAAATTTCAAAGAAAGTTGGCTGGATTATTGCTTTATCACCTTCTAAAGCAAACAAAACGTGATGTACAATGGAACAGGCAAGCTCTGCACACAGCCCCACCGGGAGGATAAATACACTTGAAAGAATGAGGGCAGGTGTGTTTAAAGATCAGAACTGCTGATTCTTCGAGAGGGAGAAGGAATTCGCCAAAGGAGCGATCAAAGCCCCCAACCCGGTGGTACTGCTGGGACCACAGTTACAGCAGGAAACGTATGGTTTCATCTTCCTTGGAAATGTCCTTCCAAAAAAAGACCAGCCCTGGGTGGGGGTCGGGGGGAAACAGGCGCTTTCACGACTCAGAACCCAGGGGAGACGGTCCAGCCTTACATCCATATTCCTGGAGCTGCTGCAGGGGTTTAAAATGGGTAGAAATGCACATTTTTACATTAAACAAAACCAAACCAAACCACCAGCATGGACATTTCTGGGCCGCCTGGCTTCTTTCCCAGCCTGAAGTGCTGTCCGGGGAGACAGAGCACGTGCTCGTGGAGGGTGAGCCTTCCTGCCCCATCCGTCCGGGAGAGCCTGTGGTGAGGGGGGGCATTGGGCAGCCTTCTCCACCTGACCGACAGACCGACCGACCGGAAGGGCCCAGGTGTGTGCAGGAAGCAACGGCAGCAGCGGGACCTCGTCTTCGGGTACTGACAGTTAAGGCTTGTTCATTAGATGTGGCAGTGGCCCCTGTCTGGAGAGGAAGGGACAGTCCTGGTGTCAGCAGGGGGAACAAGAGATGCCATTTCTCCCCATCATTGAGCCCTAAACACTTTTCTGGTGCTCCCCAAAGCAGCCACCCCACAAGCTACAGGCCAGGAAAGACGACTTTTCTTTTTGAGGGGTGGGATGGGGAAGGTGGCAGGCGGCTGGATATGATGGAATGAACGTGAAATTTAGGGTCAGGTCAGGGTGCCAGCGTCGGTGGTGTCCTCAAATGGATGGCCGGAAGCTTAAGTGAGATATCGTGGGTACAGCACTGAGCACCAAATAAACACAGGCTCTGATCCCTTATCTGAAATCCTAGAGCATAGATTTATTGGGGAATTCAGAAATTTTGAGTTTGTTAGATACATATATACAGACATATATATGCTTATATGTAAATATTATGTAACGTATAATACGTACGTTATGCAGCACCCCCATCATTAAGCACATAATATGCCTGCAGTATTATGTATGGATGTTCATATGAAATGGGGAAAACAGAGTCTAAATAGTATTTTATCCATGCAGGTCAGGTTTTGTCACTAAATAAGGGATGGAAGTATTTCGTTTTGCGAGCTTTCTGGATTTCAGGTTTGTGGAGAACGGGTGGTGGGTCTCCTGTGCTGCTCAGAGCAGAGCTGACTCTGACGGAGCAAGAGCTATGTGTTCCTCCCCCAGAGACTTCCGGTCCATTCTCAGGGAGCCCTCTGGACCGCTCGGCAACACGGGCGCTGCTACCCCATTTTACAGATGGGCAAACTAAAGTTCAGGAAGTTAAATCATTTGGGGCCCACACCAAGGCATATCTAATCGTTCGATTTTTTAATTTCTTTTTTTTTCAAATTAATTTTTAATTATACAGGTTGTATAGGAATGTAGAAACTGGGGACATTTCAGATTAAGCTGTCCCGCCCGTTCAATTTATAAAGGGGGCCTGAGATGCAGTGAGAAGGGCTGGCCAAGGGCGTGAGACCAGAGTCCGTCCATGCCCTTTCCACCCACCCCAGGCCGTCCAACTGTGTTTTTTTTTTCCCTAAGAAGAAGCAGATCATTGCCACCCTCTTTACGGGAACCCCAAACACCCTCAACCACGTTTTCCCTTCTCTTTTCCAGGGTACAGCATCCCAGGTCTCTGAGCCTTGGCCTCCCGGCCCAAGTCCCCTGCTCCTCAGGTTGCAGGCTCTGTCCGGGTCTCCCCTCCAGAGCCCCTCATACCTGCTCAAGCTTGGTTTTCATACAAGCTTTGCCTCTTCTTGGATTTCAGCTCCTTTAGCCACTGGGGAGAGGGCTCTTCCGATCTGAAACCACAAAGGCAGTGGGGGTCAAGTGTGAGCCTGACCGAGGACTCCCTGGGGGACCCAATTCTCCTGCCGCCGTGTGGGTGGGGGCTGAGCCACACTCGCAGGCAGCAAAGATGCCCATGTCGACATGATTGAAACAGGAATTAACCAAAGTGCTCCGAAATGAAGAATGTTAGATAAATCATGGTACATCCATTCTGTGAAATATTCTGCCGCAGAAAGTCACGCTTACATAAAATTATTTCCATCCATCCATTTGCCACCCAAATATCCATCCATCCTTCCATCTCTCTACCCAGGTACATGCCCATAAGGGTTAATTCTGTGTGTCCACTTGGCTAGGCCACAGTGCCCAGCTGTTTGGTCAAACATTATACTAGCTATTTCTGTGAAGGTATTTTATTTTATTTTTTAGATGAGATTAATATTTAAACCAGTTGTCTCTGAATAAAGCAGATTACCCTCCATAACATGGGTGGGCCTCATCCAATCAGTCGAAGGCCTTAATTGAAAAAGACCAACCTCCCCAGAAGAAGAGGGAATTCTACCAACATACTGCCTTTGGGACTTGAACTGCAACACCAGCTCCTCGTCAGGTCTGCAACCTGCCTGTCTACCCTGCAGAATTTGGACTTGTCAGCGTCCACAATCGTGAAAAACGATTCCTTAAAATAAATCCTTCTCTCTCTCTCCCTGTGTATACATACTATTGTTATGTTTCTTTGGAGAACCCTGACTAAAACAATGCCTGTAAGACACAGATAGATCGATCTTATGTTTACCGAATAATAACAATAATTATTGGGAGGAGGTACGATTTGTTTTAACTTTTTTTAAAAATTGAAGAACACACATCCAGAGGTCACTCAGCTCACAAGTGCACAGCTCAATGAATTTTCTCAAAGCGAATACACTTGAGTCATCACCGACCGAACGATAACATTTTCGAGTGTCTTATTTTTTACTTTCTTCTTTACGTATTTTTCTCTGTTTCTCAGAATGGCTTGTAATGAGAACACATCATTTTAACAAAAACAATGAAGTCAAACAAAAACATCTGAAAATTTTTTAAAGAAAAAGAAATCATACTTATGAAGACTTTAATGGCTATGGGAGAATCGTCACATGAAACCGGAAAAGAAGCTATATATATTTTATGTTGTCATCTCGACTACATTTAAAAAGAATGGAAGGAGAAAGGCCCAAACGTCACTATGGTAGTCTTCTGGCGGGGGGGCGGGGTATCACATCATGGGTGATTTTCTTTCCTGCTTTATATTCATTTTATATTTCCTACAATTCCTAAGGTGAGCATGTACTACTTTTATCATCAAACACATGTACACACAAGACCTTACTTCTGTTGATCTCAGAGAAAGCTCCAGACTCCACAATCCCGGAGGCTCAGGGACATTGCTGACCTGGCTGGGGGTGGGGTGGGGGTCTGTGAGGAAGGAGAGGTCCCCTGGGCAGACAGGGGTCTGAGTACCCCAAGCAAGGCTTGGTGGAGGTTCAAAACCAGGCCTCCTGGTCTGGGGGTCCCTCCAGCCCTGGAGAAACACTGGTGCCCTCAGTTGACTCCAGAGCAATTCTGGCATCCGCAGAGCAAGACAGGTACCATCTCTGCCTCAGCCTGTCTCTCTCTCTCATCCTCTTGCTTTCCTGCTTCCCACGGCCCACTCTGTGCTCCAATAACATGCACAGCCTACAGCACCCAGTTCTACCAGGCCCCTGGACCTTGCATGTGCTGTGACTTTGGCCACCTCTCTTGTCTGTCATGATGCAGATCGGGCACCCCCTCCTCTTGGAAGCCTTCTCCACACCCGTCCTCCTCAAGTCTGGGTTCTGAACTCTTCTTCTGCCTTCCTCTATCACCGGGGTCAGACAGTAAGTATTTTTGACTTTGCAGGTTATAGGGTGTCTGTGCCAACGTGTCAGGTCTGCAGTTGCATCAGGAAAGCAGCCACAGACAATCCTTAAATGATGGCTGTGTGCCAATAAAACTTTATTTACAAACACAGACAGTGGGCTGAATTTGGCCTGTGGGCTATAGTTGGCTAACCCCTGCTCTATCATAGCTCTCATATTACAATAACAGTATCATGCACAATCCCTAACTTTTATGTGTTAGCAACACTCTCACCTTTCGTCCTTCTCCACGCTGGAGGGCAGCACGCGACTGCCCAGCACCCCGGGCTGGAAGGGGGACTTGGGGGTCTTGGGCTGTGGGGCCCAGCTGGGGGTATCGCTGGGACTGTCCATCTCTGGCCTCTTGTGCAGCTGAGCCTGGGAAGAGAAGACAGGGGTGGAGTCTGTAACCCGCCCTTGGTCTGGGGAAGGGTCCCATCCTACGGCACTGTCACTGCATGGCGACAGCAGGGCTCCCAGCATCTGAACGGACCCAGGCAGCAGACTCAGGGGTGGGGGAGATGCTGCCTGGCCATGGAGGCCAAGAAAATCAGAGGTCAGGCTTGTAGTCCAAGAGGCCACCCTTGACCACAACAACCGTGGTTTGGTCAAACAACCGTGAAAAATTCACACGATCACATTATCTTTGGCTGAAAAGCCGCCATGTGTGGCGTCCTCATCACAGGACGCTCCATCTCCTTTAGTTTCCTGAGAACCCCGAGGTGGAGACAAGAGATGCATCTTACAGCTGAGGTCCAGCTCTTTTAAGCTCTTTGCTCCTGTGAATACGAATAAGTGAGGTTTCTGACTATCAGATTTGCACAGGGAAAAAGCAGGGTGGATTCCCACCATTTTTGGAGGGCACACAGGGAATGGGATGACTTGGAATGGTGTGCCCAGAATTCCTTTGGGGGCTGGGGGGGTATGATGGTGGCAGGTGGCATCTGTCTCTGAGTCAACGCTGGCAGAGCCCCCGGCAACAGTGGTCATCGCCGTCGTCGGCCTGGCAGCTTCTGTGCACTGGGCATCCAGCGACTGGACTCCACCAGGTGTAAGTTATATGACACACGTTTCCAGGGTGAAGACTGGCTTTCTCTATTTTATAGACGAGTAGCCTAAAGGTCAAAGGTTGAGCAGTTGGCCCAAAGTCACATGGTTTTCCACAACTAGGATTCGTCCTAGGTCTGCCCAGTTCCAACTCCAGGGCTCTTTCGAGAAAAAGCCCGGCAGCCTCCCTAGGGCCTCTGCTCCCTCCTGTAAGCAGGGCCTTTCTCTGCCCCCTGTGTTAGGCTGCCCTGTAAGACAGACTTTGTTCCAATGCTTCAAAAAAGAAGTCAGAAAACCTCTGGCCCAGGACAGTTGCTGCAAGACATTTATGCTTTGAAGGCCTGTAAAATGAATTACAGGGGCAAGTACGCATCCGCTGTTTACCAACTTTGTATTCTTGTCAGAAATGACATGAAAAGCCAAGCCGTCATCTACTGAAGGAGTGGCAAGTTCACAGCCCCTCACAGGAGGCTCCCTGGCCACACGGAGTGAGGGGTTGAGAAATTCCACAAACAACCTAGGCTTCTTTGTCTTGATTTCTTCTTCAGTAAAATGGGAGTAAAGAGCTGCCTTTTTTAGGGTTGCTGGGGACATAAAGCGAGTTTGCAAGCACGTGGTGCCTGGGGATAAAAGAGGCCCCTCTCTCGCTTGCATTAAGTACCGCTGCCTCCCAGGACCTGTGAGATGCTTGGTGGAGCTGAGGGTGGGGAGACAGCCCAGCCCTGCCCTCAGGATTCCACAGTCCAACTGGGATTGCAGTGCTATTTAAGACAGATTAACATGGCTCCAATGCTGACTTCTCACATTGTTTGGAATCAAAATAATCATTTTATGTGCCTCCCACCCCTAGCACACCAGATTCCTCAAGAACAGAAGCCTGGGCTAGTTCACTCCTGTTTCCCAGACATCCAGCACTGGGCCTGATGCCTAAGGTGGACTTTTAACCCCCTTTACAGATGAGCACATAGAGGCTTAGCTGGAGACTGTGCTGAGCAGCACGTGTGGGGGCTAAAGACAGAAAGTGGAGATTCAGAAACACAGGATTACTGGAGAAAACCAAACAAATCAGTAGTACTGCTCACAGCACCGGGCCAAGGCCGATGTCCTGGCCTTGATAATGTACCACGGCCATGGGACGCTTTAGCACTGGGGGAAGCTGGGTGAGGAGGGGTACACGGGAAGTCTCTCATACTATTTTTGCAACTTCTCATGAATTTTCAACTATTTCAAAAATTAGACAGAGAGGGAGGAAGACAGGAAGGGAGGAAGGGAGGGATGCAAGGAAGGAGAGAGGGAAGGAAGGAGGGAGGAGGGTGAGAAACATGGGCCTGTCTGTTTTGCTGCCACAGGTAAGCGTAGCTCTGGGCATGCAGTCTGGTACCTTCAGCGCTGCCGGGTCCATGCCTGGAAACACGGGCATCCTCTGGGGTCGGCTGATGGGCGTCCTCTCAGCTCTGGGCGTCTTCTCCTCCTCATCTGACTCTTCCTTCCTGGGGGATTTCTCCTCTGTTGCAAAGAAAAGCGTACTGAAGTCACTGGCAGCCTCCATTCTGAGATTTTGCTTCTCCTTAAAACTCTTCCATGGCTCTCCATCTACAGATCAAGTCTAACTCCTTAGCAAGGAATCACAACTCTCCACGAACTGGCCCTGCCTTTCTAGCTTGATTCCTGCTATTTCTGGCTTGGGAAACACTGAACCGCTTAGAGAGACAACCCACCCCTGCCCCCGCCACACCCACGGAATGTTCTTTCCACACCTCTGCCCCTTTGATCCTGTTGATATTTCCGCCTGGAATACCCTTCCCTGGCTAATTCCTATCTGTTCTTTAGGATTCAGCCCAAGGTTTGATGTGGAATGTGGCCAAAGAAGTCCTTAGAGGAAAATGCATAGCCTTAAATAATTTATTAGAAACCCCAAAAGACTGACAATAAATGAACTGATCTTTCAACTTGAGAATCTAGAAAAAGACCAGCAAACAAACCTGAAGAGAGGATAAGGGTGAATTTAATAAGGATAACAGCATAAATAGTGAAATCCTATTAAGTTGTCTCAGTTCCTTGCAAACTGTGGAGCCCCAACTAATATATCATCCTCAAAAAAATGTTTTACCTAGTTTCTAATAAGCTTGGTGTAATAAGAAACCACAGTTTCCTATGTTATTGTGTTCTAATACCCCACAGCCTTCAAAGTCAGAAAGCTCTTCCAGGGTTTAACCTAAATCCTTCCTGCTATCCAATGTGCTACCTGTGGAGGAGAGGGGGCATACCTGTGGAGTCCTTGAACATCCACATGCTGTTGGCCTCCTCCTCCAAAGGAGACCTGCTCTCCGACTCGCTGACTCGGCTGCGCCGGAGGGAGTGGGAGATGGGAGCCCGGCGGCGGCTTCTCTTGCTGAGCTGCACCCGGGTCTTTAGGGCACTTGAGTCGAGGACTGAAGTTTGCTGTGGGAGTGGCAGGGAAGAAGAGGGGAAACGAAGCATGGGAAACATTAAATGGGGGCATCACCCAAGGGAGGTGTGCATAGCTGCGTCGATACACGATGCTATTTAGGTGGTACATGGGCCAGCATTTCCGCATTTCAGTAGGAACCTAACACTCTAAGCCTACTTTCTCTGTGAAATATAGCATGTAGGCTGATTCCAAGAATCAAATAAACCTTGAGTGCCCCACAGTGCCTGGAACACAGTGGGCACATAATGGAAATGGCTTTCCGCTCCTGGTGACATCACTGAGCAGGTAAGCTAGAGCAGTCCCTGACAGGAGCTCAGTACAGGTTTGTTTGTTTGTTGAATGAATAACTGAACACATCATCTAACTAAACGCTTACAACAACCTTATTCCACACAGGGTCCACGAGCCGAGAGGTTCTCAGTGTGGTCCTTCCTCTACCCACAGTAATTCAGGGTGCAGGTGGGAGCCGGTGGAGCACCCACTAAGTACGAGGCATTCGTTTGCAAGCATCACACTCTGAGCTGAGGCGGGTGGAGGGTCAGTGACGGTTTCCAACATCACCACCTTTTGTGCTGAAAGGGCTGGGGGCAGACCACCTGGGTAGGCCGAGCAAGAAGGTGGGGCAGCCTCTGGCTCAGTGATCTCCAAGGAGATAGTGGTGAAGAGCTCAGAGCTTGGGCTTCAAATCCCGCTCAGTTTGAATGCCAGCTGTGTGACCTCAGAGCAGGGGACTTACCCTCTCTGAGCTTGGGTGTCCCTGTTTGTAAAAACGGAATGATAATAGTATCCCCTTGCCAGGGTGGTTGAGAGAATTCAGGGAGCCCAGGCATGGAAAGTCCTGGTTCCAGCAGCACCTGACTCAGGCTCGCAGCCGTGAGCTATTCCTACAATGGGCTTCTCCCTTCCTGGCCAGCTCAGGTCCTGGCCTGAAATGTTGGATTCTTCCTCTCAGGTCCACTTTGGAGAAATTCTGTCACCCAGGGCCTTTTAAGTTAGCGATGATGAGCTAATTTCAGTGACTCATTTCCCAAAGTTGGTAAGTGACAGACACCCCATTGGGGGCGGGAGGAGGGGGCTGATATCTGCACAGCTGTTTCCCAAACTGGCTGTGATGCTGTCCAGTGGGGGGATTTGTGTGGGGCTGGTGGAAGTTGGGGAGAGATGGAAATCATAAAGAGTCCGCCGTCCTCAAGAGGAGAGCATATATCTCCGGTCACTACTAAATAGAGCGGGTTTCTCAGACTCAGGGCAAGTGGGAGGGAGCCACAGCGACGCAGGGGCTGCTGAAGGGGGTGTGGTCCCGTTGCCCAGGGCCACCCGTGCAGCCTCAGGCTGGTGCAGAAGCTGATTCCTTCCCTAGTGCCTCGCCTCCCCTTTCAGCCTCCAAACACTGCCTGTGGGAGACCTCGGTGTTAAATAATTGGCTGGACCTGTGCTTAGGGACACTGGCATTTCAATCACTCAGTGGCCACTTCTGTTCCCTAATCAGCAAAAATGAGGGAGTTCCTGGTGGTCTAGTGGTTAGGGTTTGGTGCCCTCACTGCCATGGCCCAGGTTCAATCTCTGTCGGGGAACTGAGATCCTGCAAGCTCCTCAGTGTGGCCAAATTTTTTTTTTTAATGTTTAAAAAAAAAAAAAAGTAGTGTTGTCTCTGGTTATATGAAAGGATACGTTAAAAAAAAATAAAATTAAAATGGGGCAGGGGTTTTGCCTCTTGGGCTTAGTGTTCCAGAAGGTAAATCAGGAGACTTATGGTAAGGCACAGCGACATCTATGGGCGTGTAAGCTGGAGCAATGCTTGGGACATGGCTGGAGCTCAATAAATGTTTGTTGGATGAATAACTGAATAAATCCCCTAACTAAACCCTGACAACCTGCACCCTGTCCACGTTTATACAGTGGGGTGCCCCGATGGAGACTGAGTGTGTGCCTTTCCTCATTTCTGCCCTTATTTAGAGATGCCACAGAGAGACCTCGACCATATTTAGGAAGGAGAGTCCCATCTGAGGCCCTAAAGGAGGCCCCACACCTAAAGCAGTGATGGTCCTTCTCTGGGGGCATCTGTGTGGTCATCTCTAAGGGTGTGGATGTGAGGCTTCACTGAGGAGACAGGCTCTGTTTTGGATTTTCCATCATTTAGATGTTGCATCCTCAGGAGGGTGGGCAGGTAGCCCTATTGTCAGGGAAGGAGAATCATAAACCTGTGTCTCAGGGATTGAAAAGGACAACCTGCCTGACCCCTGCAGGTCTAGAAGGGGCTGGGTAGGAGGCAGTTGGACTTGGGTGGCTAGCATCCTGTAGGGTGGCTCTCCGTGGGCCCCAAAAGAGCTGAGTTCTGAGGGCTGCCCACGCCTGAGGAGGCTCCCCTTTACAGACAGGCTTGGATTCCCTGGCTCCAGGGACATGGTCCCACTTGGCAAGACCTTGGTAAGAAGCCCCAGCAGAATTGGTCTGAGCGAAGTCCAGGCTGCACGCCTAGATCTGCAGGCCTCAGGCAGACACCTCCCACCCGCCAGGGGTGAGAGGCCAGATGGCCTGTTCGCCTAACAGGTGAGGGCTCAGCTCAGTTTTAATTTGTACACATATGATTGCATTCACAGCTGTGAAACCCACTGTACTGGTTACAGGTGGACAAGGAAGCCGAGGTTCAGAGAGGTGAAGACAGTTGCCCCAAGACACACAGCTGGTGTGTGGCAGGTACAAGCCTCATGTAGACTTCAGTCCCATCTCAGACTGTGCCCTCTGCACCCACCACAGGGGGTCCTGGCACACAGATTCTACCAGGGAAAGGGGTAATTCATCGGGAGATGCTAGAACGTCCTTTTAAGAAGAAATGACTGTTTCCAGCACGTGCTCCCAACGACTGACTTACATGGATAAAGGAGAAGTCGTCCACCCTCTTTGCGGGGCAGGCATCCGCTGGGGGCGGCCCCTCCATCCCGTCAGTGGATTCCAGGTCCGTGCTGGATCGGTCCACGCTGGTGCTCTGCTGGTCCTTGGAGCAGTCGTGCTGGTCCCCAGCAGAGGTGGTCTCCGTTTGGGAGGACAGGGAAGACAGGCGGCTGCTGGGGGGCTGCTTCTGAGCCGACGTGGCACTGCTGTCCGGGGATGGGGACTCGGGGGCCAAGCTATGAGAATGGAAGGAAGGGAGGGAGGCCTGGTCGGGCAGGTTGTTTCAGAGACCTGAATTTCAAGGAAGGGAAGTGGCAGAAGGTAGGGTGTGGGCTGTGCTTTATATGCCAGGAAACAAGAGACAGAACGTCCCAGTTAGGAGAACCACTCTGGGCCCAGCCAGGTGCTGTCCATGGTGCCTCTAGAACACCTGAACAGGTGCAGAATGGGTGCAGAATGTCCTGTTCAAGACCCTCTAACCCTGCGCCGTCCAATCCGGGAGCCACTGGTCACATGTGGGCCGTTGGGCCCTTGCAATGCGGCGAGTGAGGGCTGAGCTGGGCCCTGAGGACAGTCAGTACACACTGATTTCCAGCACTTTGAGTGAAAAAAAAACGAACGTAAAATACCGCGTTAATGACTTTATAGTGATTCCATGTTAAAATGGTAGTATTTCGGATCTACTGGGCTCAACAGAACATACTTTTAAAATTAATTTTGCCTGTTTCTTTTCTACTGACGTGGCTACTGGAACACTAAAACTGCCTCGAGTTTGCAGCTTGCGCTGTATTTCTGTTGCACAGTGCTGATGTAGACCAAGTAATCACTGGCAGTCACCAGCGGGAGAGCAGGAGGGGGGGAATCTCCTGCATTGTTTCATCCATCCATTCATTCACTCAGCCACTCATTCATTCACTCACTCACTCAAGATTTACGGAGCGCTTACTATGCGCCAGGCCCTGTGCTAAAAATTGTATCGTTCCATCCTCTTCACAGTCCTACGGTGATTACCCTGTAATCCTGCAACGTCCTCAACCCTAGGAGATAGGATTAACCTCAGGAAATTAAATACTAACCTCGCTCAAGATGAGGAAACCGAGGCACAGAGACGTGAAGTAGCCCGCCCAAAGGGACAGACCTGACCCCAGAATCCAGGTCCATGACCCTCTCCTCCTGGAATTTCTGCCCATAATGTATTCCAAGTACCACTTGGATAATTGGAACCACACAAGACAGAAAATATGTCAATAAATCAAACTATTAAATTAAATAGGCTCTCCGCTCCCCCCTTAAAAAGACCCCAAAGCCAAGAGCACAGGAAAGTCTACCCCTGAGGAAGGGGGGACGGGCACACCAGACACCACCTCACTGATAGGAGGGTCTGCCCTGAAATACCCCTGAGCTGCACCCTTGGGCAGAACCTGCAACCCAGGTGTACTGGTGTTTCACTGCAGGAGCACAGCCATGCTTTCGTCAGCTCGGGGAAGAATTTATTCCTTGGAATAGGCAGGATGTTTGGGTGTGGGGTGCGACTGAGGCAAATCCGCAAAAAATGAGGGAAATACCACTGAGGAGGCTGCAGGTGGCGCCGCTGCTCAGGGCTGGGAGCACAGCAGCTCCGGGGCCCTTTCCCGGAGGAGGAGCTGCAGTGCCTCCTGGAGACAGCAGGGGGCGACCCCAGGACACAGGGGAGATGCCAGGTCCCAGAGGGAGAAGGGGCCTCCCAGGGTCACACAGCGACCGCAAAACCAGGACACCCAGGTTTCCAGACTCGCTCACCGATTAACACACATCACAGGGTAGGAAAGAAAACAAAAAGCCTTCATGCGTACTGGAAGGAACCTGTGCTTCCCTTTTTCTTACCCACTTCCAATTCCATCAACCTCCACCCAGCTTTAGTACCAATGACAGCTATGGGACATAAACCAGCAGAGGGGTGTGGCCGCTCCTGACGGGTGGGGGCAGGGGAAGGAGATGGGAGACCTGGGTTTGAGTCCAGCTCAGCCACGGACACACCATATCCCCGGGCATGAGACCCACAGATGAGGAAACTGAGTCACACAGTGACACAGCTGGTAAGTGGCCATGCCGGGGTCGACCCGGGTCTCCCTGACTTCAAAACACCGTGCGATCCTGTGGCCCGCCAGTGGGAAGTGTGAGCTGAGAACACGGCAAGCCCACCTCCCGGTGTCCACGAAGCTGCTGCTGTGTTCGATCCCCCCCAAGGGAGAGAAGGAAAACTGCATTTTTAAAACAACGAACAGGTGCAATGTATCAAGTTCCTACTAAGTGCCGGGAAAGATGCCAACTGCTGCACAGGTTACCCTGCTGACAACCCCACGTGCCTCAGTCTTTGCCTCTGCAAGATGGGGCGATTGACTAAATGTTATGTTTCAGTGCTTACAACAGTGCTCGGCCTGTCCGCTCAACAGATCTTGGCTCTTTTTATGCGCGTCATCCCCCTTCTATGGAGAAGGAGCATGAAATCCGGCAAATATGACTAATTTACCCAGGACCTCACAGCCAGCTGGAGGGAAGCTGGAGTTCAGACCTGGCTGCCTCCTGAATCCAGGCGATGCTGTGACCTTCAGGCTTCTGCCACAGTCATAATAATATTCCTTCCCAGCCAGGCTGACACCTGAGGGGCCCTACAAGCCTCTAACAGCGGTGATACTAAATGCTGACACAGCTTATAGAGCAGTATCTGTAATATGCTCCTATATTTGTAAACACACAATATACATACAGAAAAAAGTCTAGAAAGACAACAAAAAACATTAATGAAGGTTATATCTGTGTGCTGGGATTAGAGGCAATTTTCATTTTCTTTTTTGTAATTTTTTTTTTATGGTAGTGAAACACACGTAACATGCAATTTACCAGTAGTGCCTTCACAGTGTTGTGCAGCTATCACCGCTCTCTGGTTCTAGAACATCGTCATCTCCCCAGAAGGAAATCTGGTCCCTGCTGAGCAGTCACTCCCCTCCCCCTCCCCCCAGCCCCCGGCAATCACAAATCTACTTTCTGTCTCTATGGATTGCCTATTCTGGACATTTCATATATCATTTTAAAATAAGTTTTCTGTACATTCTAAATTTCCGTTTTATAAAAAGAAATGGTTTGCTCTTATAGTTACAGACAAAACAGGTTCTACTTAGTAACAGAGAAATCAGGAGGCAGATGGGCCACCCTGGTTCCCGCCCAGAGGCCCCGCCCCACACGCCCTACCTCTCCCCGCTCTGGTGCTGGTGCAGCCACGTCCCATACTGGCTGTCGGCTTCCTGCACGAGGGTGTCAGTGTCCTTGGCCTCGGGGGTCCGCCTGGAGAAACACTGCTTCAGCTGATCCTGCAAGGACAAGCCAGAGGTTTCTATCAGGGAAAATGCTCAGAACCTGGTCCCAGCTGGTAACTCACACCGCATCGCCCCCTGCTCGAACCCACCTCAGCTCCCTACCGCTCTCGGAAGTGGGTCCAAACGTCTGTGCTGGGCATGAGGGTGACCTACCATCCGGGTTTGCCCAAGACATCGCAGGATGCAGGACGGCGGGTGCCAAAGCCAGGCAAACTGAGATGAAGGGGGTCACCCTCCTGCGTCCTGTGTGGGCACCACCCTACCCCTGGCCAAACTTCTCTCCATTTTCACTGCCCCCAGGACTTATCAGTCTGGTTACGGTGCTCCCCCGTCCGTCCCCCGCCACCAGGTTCTCACGGTCGCCATGCTTCCACCACCAGCATCACCAGCACAGCCTTCGTGGAGCATTTAACTTGTCCCCGGTGTTGATCAAGCTGTCTGCATATCACCTCGCTGAGCTGCAGTCCCATGGCAATCCCATGAGGTGGAGCTCATTACAATCCCCATTTTACAGACGAGAACACTGAGGCTTAGAGAGGTGAAGTGACATGCCCCCCATCAAATAGCCAGTAAATGATGAGGTGGGACTCAAACTCAGGCGGGGGGCTTGGACTGCAAGTCCAAACTGGCAACCACTGTGCCCCACGCAGCCCGGATCCCCGGTTCTGTCACCAACTGCTCGGTGACTGGTCTCTGCCCTCAGCCTGGACCCTAGGGAGAGGGTCCTGCTAACCACAGCACTAGCCAAAGGGCCTAACCGGGTACCTGGCACATGCCAGGAAGCCCACAGGTCTCCATCAAAGTGCTGGCCTCCCTAACTTGTTCACTCGGCAAATTAAAAGCCCGTCCCCCGGTGACTGACTGTTGAACTGGCTGACACTTGGGAGCAGCTGGAATGTTCAAGGCAAAACCAAAACTCCAGCCCCTTGGGTGGCCATTGGCACAATAGCAATTCAAAATCAGCTCAGTGCTTTGTGACCACCTAGAGGGGTGGGATAGGGAGGGTGGGAGGGAGACGCAAGAGGGAGGAGATACGGGGACATAGGTATATGTATAACTGATTCACTTTGTTATACAGCAGAAGCTAACACACCATTGTAAAGCAGTTATACTCCAATAAAGATGTAAAAAATGGCCTTGGCTTCTGAGCTTTGAAGGATGTTCCCAGTCACCATCTCCTGATGGCCTGGAGCCAGTGGGTGAGGAATATGGAGGGAGTTGGGGGTCACGGGGCGAGGGGCTGAGAACAACTTGGCCCCCAGTTCCAGAAACACCGGCAGGAGCGTCTCACTCCTTGCGTCCCCCTGGGGTCGGGAGGCATGTTCTGCCGCAGTGTGCTCTGGATCTCCTGCTCAAACACCTCCCACAGCTCCCTACTGCCCTCCTGCTGAGATCCAACACCCCTTGCAATTGAGCCCCCAGTTCCCTGTCCAGTCCCATCTCCTAGCCCTGCCCCAAACAGAGGCCCATTCCACCCACCGAGACCTACTACTGCATCCCACACAAGCCTTACCTTCCAGCCTCTGTGGCTTTGCTTGTACCTTTCCCCCTTCCTATCCGTCCCTCCCACCCCAAGCCATTGCAACAACCCACAGTGACCTTGCCTTCCCCTGCACTCTCTCTGCCTACTCTGGACTCATTTTTGTGCCAGGTAAAGTTTGACATATAAGTTATTTATGCAACAGACACCTACTGAGCACCTACCATGTGCTAGGCACTTGGGAACCAGGGGTGGGGGTCACTACACAGATTCTGTAACTCGGCCAAGGCAGCCTTTAAGATCGGACACTCCATCACCTTTGTTCCCCACCCAGAGCCCGCCTGGCACCCAGGAGGTGCTTAGTGGCGGTGGGCAGACTGTCCTGCAGTAGCTTATCTCCCTCCCAGTGGGGAGCACGCCTCTTCACAGCTTCTACGGAGCCATCCTTAGCAGAGCAAACGTGGGGTCCTGCAGAGTGAGCAGGTGCCTCGGGAAAACGTTCTGCTTTTGTCTCCCTCTCTGGGGCACAGGGACGTGCAAGATGCCAATAAGACCCACATGATAGCTCCAAGGGCAGGACCTGCCATTCAGGAAACACCCCATAAATGCCCACCTCCTTCCTCATTCTCTTTCTCTCACCTTTTGGAGACACCTGAGTACCCCATGAGGGGATACTATGGGCGAGGTATGTGCAAGGACCCCAGGGAATCAGGATAAACCTCTCAGTCACCCTGGTAAACAGCCACACTCACACACCCTCATTTCGCTGCCTGTAGATTCCTTTTCCTCTTACCCAAATCACAAAGGCTTGCTACAAAACATGTCAAAATTACAGAAAAGCACAAAAAGTAATATTTAAAAGTCACCCATCACCTAGTGACGAAATTCTGCCATAATCCTGCCCAGAATTTCATCTGGGTCAACTCATTTAGAGCATCATGGTTAACGGCGGAAGAATGTTCTGCTGCCCGGACACAGCATTGTTCCTTTAATCGATCCCCACGTGTCGTGGCATTTAGGTTGCTGTTCACCGTTATAATCAACCACACGATGAACATCCTTGGGGCTGAAGTGACACATCTCTGGTGACTCCCACAGGAGAACTCCCTGGGCAGAGAATCGCAGGGTGGAGGGGTAGCACACACAAGGCAGCCTTGGAACAGTCCATCCAAACTGCAAGTCCACAGCAGCATGCGAGGGTGGCTGTTAGCACGCCTGAGGGAGTCAGTCAGTCCCCAGGTGGGGAAACTTGGATGCCTTTGCCTTGAAAGGTCACCTGACATGGTCAGACGCCCAGTATCCTCAAGAGAATGGAAGTGGTCATCTGAGCATGCTCCCAGCTGCTTCCTGCTTGAGGGTGACCTACCATCACAGAATCGGCCATTCCTTAACTTAACCCACCACATGGGTCGGATTCGGAGGCCAGAGGTCGGGGCCTGGGGGGCTGCCTCTGGTGGACTCGACATCCTTGTGCCCAGCAGCTTGCAGACGGCTGCAAGGTACATGCTAGGTCTGTGCCCCGTGTGTGCCAAGCTCAGCATAGGCAGCAAGGTGACCGCTCAGGGACGGCTTACAGCTCAGGGTTGCGGGGGGAGAGGGTGCTGTCTCTGCTCTGCCCCAGCTGGGTGGTCTGGCCAAGGGACTCCGCCCATCCCAGCCTCAGTTTCCTCAGTGGAAAAACAAGGGTTGTTTTGAGGCTTCAGGGAGATAAGCCCTGGAACGCGTTAAGCTCAGTGCCTGGCATATAGGTGCTCGGGACACAGGAGCTGATGCGATCAGAATCAGGTTCACAGCCCTCCCCAGAGTCAGGCAGGGAGACGGACTCCTGGCAAAGTGTGATTCTTCTCGGGTCCTCAAAAGCCCCAAGAGATGGGGATCTTTCGGTGCTGAGTGATAGAGGAAGGGATCTGCAGGTGGGGCCTCTGGAAATCAGCATGGCAAGTTCCGAAGGATGCTAAGAGTGGAATCAGGGCAGGAGGCAGGGGAATGCTTCCTGACGTCCTTTGGAAGGCTCTGGGCGGCAGGGTGTGGGGGGAATAAATGGTGCTCAGCAAAATACATTGGCTTCCATGCATCCCCACTTGTGGGTCCTCCCGCAGAGGTTTAAGATTCACGCTCAGGGATCTGTAATCCCCGCAGGCAGGGGTGGAGGTTTTCTCCCTCCACTGCCTAAAGCCAGACTCAGGATTCCGGACAGCAGCATCCCCGACTCCTCTGTCACTCTCATCCCCGTGTCGGATCAATCCCCAAGCCCTTCAAAGTCTCCATCAGGAAGACTTTGGCCAGCTCTGGGGTCCCCCTGCCTCCCTCACCTCTGCTCCCCCCCGTCCCCATATATTCTCTTCCCATTACACTTTCCAAAACTGAAATCTAAGCCTGCAGGGTCTCTGCTCAAAACCCTTCAGTAGCTCCCCCAGGGTCAAGTCCAAACACCATAAGGATGGCTTGTAGGACTTTCATTAGTGGGGCTCTTTCCCCACCGTCCCCTGCCCCTCCCCCATCCCCAGGCCCTCCCAGCCCCTCCCACTGGCTGCTCCAGCCCGCTTTCCTCTTCTCACATTCCTCAGTTGGCTATCCCTCACCTCCAGACCTGCTGGAGCAGCCACCACCACCTGGCTGTCATTCAGGTTTCAGCTTTGCTGGCTCTTCCTCCAGGAAGCCTTCCCTGAACTCCCCTCACCCAAGGCTGCCTCAGGAGCCAGCTCCCACCATTCCCTAGACCTCAAGTCTCTATATCTGTGCTGTCCAATATGATAGCCGCTAGCCACGTGTGGCTATTTAAATTTCATTTAAATTAATTAAAATGTTAAAAATACGAAGAATCCAGTTCCTCAGCGGCTCTAGCTGTATTTCAAGGGCTCCACGGCCACGTGTGGCTACCATATCGAACGGCATAAGATACAGGACATTTCCATCATGGCAGAAAGTTTCTACTGAAGAGCACTGCTGTGGAACTTCCCAAATCATGTTCATTATAATTGACCTGTGTTTTTTTTTTTCAGTCTCCCTTGAATGAGTACTATTTCTGGAGCCAGATGCCTGGATTTAAATCCAGGCTCCATCACATAGATCCTGTATTCAGGCTGTGTGGCCTTGGGCAAGTTACTTAACCTCTCTGTGCCTCAATGTCTGGACAACGCAGATGTTAAGTATTTGGTTGAATGCCATCTCAGTCCCTATGTTTTTACACAAAACCCCCAAATCTGGAGTACTCCAGGGGTTAGGATCATCTAAGGGAATTGATCTTGCAAATGAGGCTTAAGAAATCAAGCTGTTTGTCAGTACTTTCTCCCACTAGTATCCTGGTAACCTTGTGCGCAGTGCAAATGATTCATGTCTCGTCGCTGCAGCAGACCCCGGTGGCACTTCAGATCAGCAAGTCTTGATCTTCACTCCCAGGGCTATGAGGCCTCAAGATCAACCACAGAAAGGGTCCAAAACTCTTCTGAAACTTTCTGAAAGTCAGGTTTTTAAGTTAGCTTTAAGGCAGAGTGTTCTTCCAAATCAGTTCTGCCTTACCAGCTGCTATAAAAGCCCTCACTGTCTGCGGATGAGTAGATATCTACAAGGTGGTCTGAAAATACATGATGGATAAAGGGAAGCATTGTCTGAGGAACACACGTGTCCAAATTAGTCCCGCGTTTGGGTCATGGGCAGGTCTTTTTTTTGACATGCACCCCCGATGGATATCAACCAGCCACAATCCAAATTTCAGCTGCCATTTGTCACACCAAGTCATCACATCTTAACATTTATTTTTTTTTAAGATTTTTTTTTATGTGGACCATTTTGTAAAGTCTTTATTGAATTTGTTACAATTTTGCTTCTGTGTTATGGTTTTTGGGTTTTTGGCCATGAGGCATGTGGGATCTTAGCTCCCTGACCAGGGATCGAACCTGCACCCTCCGCACTGGAAGGCGAAGTCTTAACCACTGGACCACCAGGTAAGTCGTGAATCTTAACATTTAGATCTCCAAGGACCCTTGAGTCCATTCAGCTGGCCCTTTTCAGATGATGAACTTTTTCAGATAGATGATAAACTCAGAGGCAGGGATTCTCACGGGGAGTGAGAGGCAGAGCTGGGGGGCCTGGAACCCAGTTTTCTGGGCTCCTTCCAGCCCCCCACCTTGTCCAGGATGCTTCAAGAGGCTCAGATGAGGAAATGCGCTTTAAAATGCTCTAAAAAAGTCTCACGAACTTGGCGGGCTTAAAAAACACTTGCTCAGGCTAGCTCACCAAGCCCCAAGCTGGTGGTAGGTGAAAATTCTAGGCCCTCGTCTTGCAGGCAAACACGACTGCCGCAGCCCAGGACCTATAATGGACAGTTTTCTAACACCCAGGCTGGGGAGACCAGCCTAACAGACGCCTTTGAGGGTTGTGTTTAAACAAGTGGCAACACATGTCCTGAAATTTAAAACGTGCATACCCTCGACTCAGCAATTTTAGTTCCAGAAATTCATCTCAAGAAAATCATTAGACACACTCACCAAGACCTATGAACACAGACGCTTCCCCGCAGGACAGCAAAGATTGCAAAATATTGGACATAACATTGCAAAACACTGAATTGTCCTAAATATCCAATAAGATGGGGATCGGTGAAATACAGTAGGATATATCCACGTGACGGAATAAACACAGCCAAAGAAAATGATGCTCAGAAAGAATGTTTACTGTCACAGAAAGATGTCTGCCTTATACCAGCAAATATTATTTTTAAAAAGGTAACAAAACAGCACATGTCACAGAAAGATGTCTGCCTTATACCAGCAAATATTACTTTTTTAAAAAGGTAACAAAACAGCACATGTGTTGATACCAGCTTTGTAAAAACAAATATGTAAATGCACGTGAGAATAAGCAAAGGAAACCTCCAGACGTTTCCACAGAAAACTGATACCAGCGGCACTGTATGTGGTGAGGAAATGGGCTGTCTTTCTATTATTGATGATGATTTTCGTTAGTATCCACACTTGTGATTTTTTTATCCCAATATCATCAGATAATAAAATTAAATAAAATTAATTAAATCATTCCTCCAACACTATCATATAGTAGACATCACGAATTAAAAACAAATCAGAAGGGGGCTCTTCATTTCTTAATCTCTATCAGAGCCCAGCAAACTCTTTCTATAAAGGGCCAGATAATAAATATTTTGGGCTTTGTGGGCCATGGGGTCTCTGTCCCAACTTTAGCTTTCCTGTCGTTACCATGTCAGCAGCACAACGTCTGTGTTCCAATAAAACTTTATTTACAAAACAGGTGGCTAGCTGGATTTGGCCCACAGGCAGCTGGCTGATCCCTGATCTATACGCTTTAGACTGTCAGCTGCATGAAAATGGGGACTCCTTCGTCCACTGCTGCACCCCAGTGCTTAGAACCATGCCAGGCCTGGAGTACTTGTTGAATAAATATTTGCTGGAGGAATATGTTTCTGAAAATAACTTTTCTGCACTGAGTAGGTGTGAGCTCCTTACCCAGAAAAGGCCGTGTCATTAGGGAAGGAGTGAGGAAAAGAGAAAATATTACGCCTGCATGTATTCTGGGGTGTCTGACACATCCGCCTGGGAAAGAAGCCTGAGTCAGAACGGTGTTCGGTGGCCTGCGGCTGACGGGGCAATTCAAGATGTGCGTTCCCCTCCCCCCTCTGCAACTAGACACTCTCAGCTGTGCAGGGTGCTCTGGTGTCATGGGACCCAGGCTGGGGTGACGCTGGCTCTGTCCCAGTGCCCCCGGGGCCTGGTGGCACCTCCCTGCCTTGTGCCCAGGTCAGACTTGCACAATGGCTGAGCAATAATACTAACAATAATATCAAGGGCTAACATTACTGTGAGCGCTGGTGATTATCATGACCTTTCACTTTGCCATCTAATGCTCCCAAACAACGCTATGTGGTAGGAACCGTAATGGACCCATTTTACAGGGGAGGAGACTGAGGCCCAGAGAGGGGACCTGACACACCCAAGGGTGATACAGTTAAAAAGTGGTGGAGCTGCAAATTGAACTTGGTTTGCTTGACACCCAAGCCCCAAAATACTCCCCCAAACTGCTGCATTCTCCAAGCTCTGGCTTGACATGGAGACCTTTGTAGGGCCTTCAATGACCATCTCACTGATGGGAAAATCGAGGGCCAGAGAGATGAAAGGATGCCTGGCCACACCTCGAATCCAGGTGTCCTGATCCCCTGGTCTGTGCCTGATTACCACAGTGCATTCCCTAGCTGCACCCAGGGTGGGGCCTCAGGCCCAGAAAGGGGAGGAGGGGGGCAGCAGGCCAAGGATGGGCCGAGTCCCCCAGTGTGTCTCCCATCCACCCTGTAACCCCCGCTCCAGGCTCTTAAGAGCACTGTCTGTCCCACTGTGGCCCGCAGGGCCTGGATGTCCAGCGCCCACTCTCCTGGTCACCTCTTCTCACCCTCACTCCTCCCCTGTGCTGCAGCCGCAGTGACGCCCAAACGCCCCGTGCACCTTCACAGCACAGCTGCTCGCCGGGCTAAGGGCGGCCTCCTTCACACCGCAGCGTGCGCGGTGCCCCTCCGAGCGGATTCCCGCCTGAGTCTAGGTCCTCGTCCTGCCCCTCCGAGCCCTGGCCTCGGCTGGGGGTTCTCAGCACTTGGACGGTTCCTCGGACGCCTGTTCCTCCCAGTACACACAACCTCCAAAAGGGGAGAGCTGTGTCTCGTCACCATTGGACTCTCGGAGCTTAGTTACAGCTCCTGGCACAGAGTTAGGTGCGCACTGAATAATAAAGAAGGAGAGAGGAAGGGAGGGAAGAGGGAAGGTGGGGAGGAATGAAAAAACAAAAAGGAGAGAAGGGAGGACAAGGTAAGGCAGTCAGGCCAGAAGGAAGCGGACAGGAACGGTGCAGGACAGGAGCCCTCAGAACGCTCTCCCAGTGCCGTCAGCAAAAACCGCAGTGTCCCCTCCCTGTGGACTTGTGTCCCAGCTAGGAGGCGTCGGCGCAGTTGATGGGCTTCTCAGAGTCCACAGTGTCACCTCAGGTGGCAACGCAAGCCAGGACTTGTGCCCCTGCCCCTGCCCCACGGCAGGACATGGCGCTTCCCGGGGAAGGTTGGTGGGACACCAGTTTCTGACCCCTCTCAATGGGCTCTGGGAACAACAGTGCAGTCTGGCCAGGTGTGGCCAGGTGTAGTCAGGTATAGCCAGGTGTGGCTTTGTGTGGCACACGGTGGTGGCTTGGATGGGGGCATAGCTAAGACAGAGAGCAAAACAAACGGAGAAAACACAACCGGCACTGGGAGGCGCGCGGAGATGGGCACAGGGAGAGAGGTGCACAGGAGATGGGCACGGGGAGAGAGGTGCACAGGGCAAGAGCGACGAACAGGTGGAGGACGTGTGCTGGGCCTCAGTGACAGGGCTGAACCGGCGCACCTGGGCGGTGGTGCTGCGGCTCCCCCCACAGGAACACACCTGTTCCTGGACTGGGTCCCCTGACACATCGTGGTGAGCAAAGGTGCCAGGCTCAGCGCTGGCTCCCTCTCTGGATGGCCTCGAGCGAAGCCCCCACTTCTCTGAGCCTCGGCTTCCTCTCTTGGTGACTTGTGGCTAGGGATGGCAGGTCTCAGGGGCCCTCTGCCACTTGGTGGCTCACCTCTGCCTGGCGGCTAATGTCCGGAGCTCACCAAGCCGGCCTGTGTGAGCTGTCAGCTGTTTCCTGGTGAAGAGGGATTGGTTTCTTCCCCTTTAAAGGAGTGCCCGTTTGGACTGTTCACACCCTTGCTGGGTTTGCCCACTTGACTGATGATGAAATGATGCTGTTCCCTCCTTGAATGAAATCAGTTTTCATAAACACTCTACGGAAGAGCTAGCAGTGCCTGGCGATTAGCAACGGAAAGCACGGACTTTCAGGTTGCACATGGGAAGTGAACCTACCCCGGGGCTCTGATGAGTTGGAGGTGGGGAAGGCTCTGAGGTGGGGCAGACCAGGGCAAATCCAGCTCTGCCTTTTGGTAGCTATGAGCAAACCTCTCAAAACCTCAATTTTCCCATCTGTAAAATGGGGATGGGGAGGGCGCTTAGGGGAGTTGGGGGGATTTTGTAAGACATCTGGTGAGAGCTGCACACGCCCAGCATACAGTAAGTGCCAAATAGATTCCAGGTGAGATGATGATGATGATGATGATGATGACGACGACGTCCACTGCTTAGTTCCCAGAAGCACATCATTTAAACAAACACTCTAACAAAGAGGCCTGACAGCCCTGTCACTCAGCTGAGAGCAAAGGGGCTGCCTTAACCCGATCCCTCAACATCTCTCCCGACCCGGACATCAGCCAGCTGCTCCCCTCCATCACGGAGTGAACTGACCCCAGCACACCTGCCCTCCTCCAGGGCCCAGCCGGGTACGCAGGCTGCAAAATGACAGCTCCGGCAGAGACACGCTGACTCTAGGGGGCAAGTGTGTCACCTAAAGTGACGGGAACACACGTTGGCAGCTGGTCTTCAGGAGGCGTGCCTGGTTCCAGCGGGGGGTGCCCCGCAGGGCTCCGCGGTCGGTGGAGGCTGTCTGGCTCTCCTGACGGCCTCCACCTCCAAGTCTATAAACAGAAAGGACAGCTGGGCTGGGGGGCCCAGGCTCTCACTGGCCTCGGAGGCGGCATCTCCCAGACTCCAGAAACCCGGCAGGCACCCTATGCTCTGGGTGTCGAGGTGGGCTAAGAGGCAATAAAGGTAGTCATGACCAGGAACGTGTAAGGAGCACCCACTGCACGCCTGGCATCAAGTCAGATTTCTCATGTGCGCCGTCTAGTTTAAGTCCCAGAGGAGATGCTTTCACACGCCCATTTCACAGATGGACAGGTACAACAAGAAGGGACCTTGATACGGCTCTTCCTGCGTGCCGAGCTGCCGAGATTAGTCCTCCCAACAACCCTAAGAGGCAGGTACTGTGAATTACCCCAGTTTCCAGATGAGAAGACCGAGGCACAGGGAGGTGAAGCGACTCACCCGGGGTCTCAGGAGTGAGTGAAGGGACCTGATTCAAACACAGGCGGCTCCAAGTCTACGGCCAGTTATGCCCCATTCCACCAACTCCTGCTGTCATTGCACCCAGGAAACGCCCCTCTGGGAGACTTCTTGGTATAGTCCATCAGCTGCTGGCCAGTGCTGGCCCAGGTCTGCCTGAAATGTGTCCCTGAAACACAGCTCAGGCACCAGCTCCTCCAAGAAGCCTCTCCTGACTGCCTCCATCGGCAGCGGGACTGGGTCTCCCCTTGGGACCCCATAAAATCCCCCTGTGCTCAGCTCATCATACAGCTTATTGTGCTGGACTGTGCTTACTGTTTGTTTGACGGTCTCCTCCAGGCTGTGAGTTCCCTGAGGGCAGGCACTGGGGTCTGTTCACCCTCAAACCCTGGCACCAAGTTAAGAGACAGCCACGGTGGTCAGGGGAGCAACTGACAATGGATGGATGCATGAATGAGTGAGTGAATGAATGAATGAATGAGTGAGTGAATGAATGAATGAGTGAGTGAATGAATGAGTCAGTGTATGAATGAATGAGTGAATGTACGATCCACAGGTGATCCCCGAACCCCTCTCTCATGTCCACAAACGATATTACTGTCTACTTAAAGACTCTTGATACATCCCAGGACCGTCTGTTTTCATATATGCCCTTAAATTTTAATTTTTGTTACATTTTAAAAAACAAATCTCTTTTCTAAAACATCATGTTCGGCATGCTGACAGTGAAAGCGGACAGGCGACTGTGATTTTTTTTTGTTTTTTTGAGGTACACGGGCCTCTCACTGTTGTGTCCCCTCCCATTGCGGAGGCTCAGCGGCCATGGCTCACAGGCCCAGCCGCTCCGCGGCATGTGGGATCCTCCCGGACCGGGGCACGAACCCGTGTCCCCTGCATCGGCAGGCGAGCTCTCAACCACTGCGCCACCAGGGAAGCCCTGTGATAATTTTTTAAGGTGCAAAACGGGAGAGATGGATCCAGGGAGGGAGGACAATCCCCCCCAAATAACCAGGACCCAGGAACCTTCTATGCCCCGCTTCGTGGGGAAGGGGCAGAGAACATTCTAGAAGTCCTGAGATACTTTTACACAGACAAATCCAATTTCCTTTTAAGTCTAAAGTTCTATTAATAAAAGGTCTACAGTGCTAAGGTTAAGATGAGCCAAGATAAAAGGGAATTTTGTTTTTTTAAAATGTATTTTTATATTTTAAAATTATAGAACAATCATAGCATGGGATACTCTTTAATTGTTCAAAGGAATGAGGAAGATGTATGTGTCCTGATATGGAGTGACTTCCAAGATACACTGTCAAGTGAATAAGGCAAGGCTGGAAGCAACAGGTGGAGCGAGGAAAAATATATACGTAAATATTTGAGAATGCACAGAATATGTGAGAAGGACACGGGAAAACTGTCATCACACTTGCCTCTGGGAGGGGAACCGAGTGACGGGGGGAGGGGGAGAGAGGGAGACATAGCTTTAAAATTCTACCCCTTTTTGTATTTTGTAACATTTACTGTTAGTAGTTTTTAAAAATAAACGTTAAAATGTATGATTCTATGTAAATACATAATTCTTTCATGTTTCCTAGCATCTCCTCTTCATGGAATCTGCTCCCATCCACCCTGACTTGGCTCTCCTGGAGGGATTCTTAAAACAGCCTCAGCAAAATTTGACTCTGTGTTTTTTTTTTTGAAACATCACATGTCAAAACATCTCTCTCATGTTTATTTCAGGCGATGGCTCAACTTGTCAGGCGACAGAATTGCAGCCTTGACGTAAGTGTGAACCCGGGGAGGAAGCGGGGAGCCGGTGTGTCTGTCCATTGCCTCAGGATCCCAAATCCTCCAGCATCTCTCCCGGGCAGGACACACCCACCACCTCCTCCACGATCTGTGGGCACATTACAATCTTACAGCATTGCTCCATTACCCCTGCTTCCGGTGATTCACCCAGAGAGATGCACATGCACACACACACACACACACGCACACACACACACACACACACACAGATGCATACACACCAATATACACATATGCAAATATATACACAAATACATGTACACCAAAAAAATACACAAAAACACATACATATACACAAATGCAAACACATACACACATACATATATACACACAAATACATACAGACCACAAACACACATAACACACATTGCACATACAGACAACACATACACAATAAACACAGATAACATACAATACACACACGAGTACATACATACATCAACTCACACACCCAAAGGTGCTCACAGCAGCAGCATTTGGTTTTTGGTTAACAGCAAACACAACCCAGTTATCTTTCCATAAGGGCATCTGTAAACAGGCTTATCCCTGCAAGGGAATCCATGCTGCCATCAAAAACAATGAAGTAGAATTTTAAGTGCTGATACGGAGATGTCAAAGCTGTTACAGAAAGTTTACTAGGAACAAGGGGCAGACAATTCCACCTTAGATCACCCCCTTGGTCACCTTGGGCCCCATGATTAATGATTTCCTATCCCAGGTACCCAAAGTACTTCGGGGCCCCAGACAGAAGGGGAGGAGAGTGCACACAGGGGCTCAGGAGTGGCCGGTGACAGAGGGCACGTGGCATGGACCAGGCCTTGAAAAGTGGGTCAGATTGAACAGTTGGGGGAGAATGGAGAAGGCAGTGCAGGTGACAAAACAGCCTAGGAACAGGTGAAGCGAAACACCACCTTCACTGACAGCGGGCTATGCTGGGGACTGGACAGACCCATCCCATCCACCCTGAGGAGTAGCCCTGCAGGAAAGGCTTAAGGACCCACCGTGAGGATAAGAGGCTGGTCTGCAGAGATGGCACGGAGCACGGATGGAGTGGGGGCAGGGCAGGGGCAGGGGCAGAGCCCGGGACCTCTCTGCTGTTGACGGGCCTGGCAGCTCCCTTGTTTATGAGTGCCCAGCTCCAGTGAAGGAGGAAAACCAGTTGGGCCGACATTCCATCGCCTGGAACCGAGCCAAGGGCCCCGTTTCCTTCTGGTGCCCAGCCCAGCCTGTGGTTTTGTTCAAAGACCCTGCCCAGGGTCCAGGGCGCCGCCTGTTCTAACTCACAACTTGATCCACCTCTGCTTCCCAGTGCAGCCCTCGGGAAGCCAGAGAAGCCCTGGAAAATGCCCGGTGGATGGTGTCTCTTTGGCCAGCTCTTAGCACCCAAGTCAGGGCGGAACTGCCTGCTTCAGGGTGCCGTTTGCTCACCACGTGGCTCACTGGGCCACAAGTGGGTGAGAGCACTCGGAAGCCTCCGTCTTGAGCTCCAGGATTCAGGGGCTGGTCCCCATGCACTGCTCCAGGCCAGCTTACCACTGGCTGCTGGCCAAGCCCAGAGGCATGTTCAAACAGACACTGCACCTTGGTCAAAGCCCACAAACAAAATAACAGACCCATTTGCAAGGAGCTGGTGCCCACGCAAGCTTTCAGGCATGCTGGAAAAGCCCTGGGCATCCTTGGGGCCAGCACCCACTTAACGGGACTTGGAAGGCAAACCTCGTGATTTTGAAAGGCTCCCGAACGTGTATTTCTCAATGTGGAGACAGCATCCAGGCGCGGGACCCTGGACGTCCGGCACTCAGGCACTTTGGCTCATCCTGGGTGAGCATGGACCACGGCCAGGTGCCAAGAAATGCACTTTACTGCATCAGTCCCCAAAGGGTCCTCCCACCGACCTGTGAAGTAGGTTTTAGTGTCACAGCTCCGCCGGCCCTGACCCCTAACCCAGGGGCCAGATGCATTCTAATTCAGATTTTAGAAAGGCAACAGGCGAGTGCACACACTGTATATTGGGAGGAACCCCCAGTGGGGTCTAGAGGAGGGTCTGCCAACCTTAGAACTCTGGCCCGTTGCAGGGGGGCCGGCGCTGTGCGCTGGAGGAGGCTAGCAGTCTTCCTGGTCTGTACCGACCGATGCCCGAACCCACAGCTGTGACAACCCAAACTGTCTCCAGACATTGCCAAATGTCCCTGGGGGGCAAAGCCGCGCCTGGTTGAGAACGACTGGTCTACGTCATGCATTCTCTACAGGAACGACACTGTCCCTAAGGGGGTGAAAATTGGTTCTTGGTGGGGGGAACCTTGGCACAGATATGCATACAGTACACATACAGGTGTACAATATTAACTGATATTAAAATTTCATGGAACGGCAATTAAGAAAAAGTTTTAAAAGGCCCTTTGGGGGATGATAACGAAAAAAATACCCAAAAAAATGGATAAACACTGGTGTAGTGCAACACCCCACAAGCAAACGTATTAATATTTCCACAGCAACATGTATGAATAGTCACACCGTGTGTAAATACTATTAATAACCTCACGTCAGTACATTGGTACAGGGTGGTTTTGCTACAAAGGAGAGCTTTGTGGATTTCAGAACGATGGATACGGGTTGCATATCTGCTGCTCCGTTTTATACAGGAGAGAACGGAGGCTCAGGGGAATTAAGCAACTTGCCTGTGTGCGCGCACGTGTGCTCACACCGAGGTCTAGCTGACACCAGAGGGATTTAGTCAGTGTGCTGCAAGAGCTCTTTGCCTCCGTCCCAGTTACCCGGCTTCTACAAGTTATTCTGGCTATGCAGGTGCGTGAAGATGAATGTCCAGGGATGTTTACTGCAGCATTATTTATACGGCAAAAAGACTGGGAACAACCTACGTGTCCAAAAATCAATTTGGGCCTGACTAAATAAAGTGGGCCTAACTGGAAAAATGGAATATAGTACAGCCACTGAAAATGAGGCTGCAGGTCCATGTTCATGACGTGAGAAGTTAGTCCTAGAAGAGAAAATGAAAGAGAACTAGGTACGAAAGCATTCCTGCAGTATAATTCCATTTTGTTGATCTATCTGCAAATATATGTATATATACTGCATATATATATTTGCAAGGATATATGTATACATGTATATAGCATATATATGCAAACATATACAAAAGATTATTCATATACACATGTGCATATATTATATATCTACGTATATATTTTGCATATATATTGCACATAGGCAAAACATGAATATATTTATATATGCGTGTGTATATATCATATTCATATATATGTATACATTTTGCACATATATGCAAAAAAATCTTAAAGGATATAGACATGTTATAAAGAATATTTCTAGGGGTGGTAATATTAAGTAACTGTTTTCTTCTTTCTTGTCTATGATCTCATTTCTCTACGGTGAGCGTGTTTTGTGTAGTTTTTTTAACTAGGAGAAGGACCCGGAACACACCCAGGCAGGCGAGCACTGTGGCTGTCTGGCCCAGGGGGAGGGGCAGAATGGTGCTCAGCCCCTTTTCACCTTCTCCCTGTCGTGGTGAGAGCTGGTGCTTGGTCTCCTACAGATGCAGACTTGGCCCCACCCGGGGATTTAACTGCCGCCGGCAGGGCAGGGTCCTTCCTGTTTCCCAGCCTTGGTGTTAACGTGAGAGTATCTGGGGACAGAGGAGCAGACAGATGAGGCCTTAGAGAAAGGGAGGGTAACAGCCTGAGAATGTCTACTGCCCAGGCCTGCTGGGCCTGCCCTGGACTCCCACCCACCTCCTCCACTCAGCACAGAGAAGGGGCCTGGGCTCAGGCAGACCTCGGGTCCCTGGCCGTGCCTCTAATGAGCTGTGTGACCTCAGGTGAGTCTCATGGGGCCTCAGTTTCCCCCTCTGTAAAATAGGGGCCATCGCTGGGGTTGCATCACTGGGTCAGAACATCATCCAGGGGTTCTGCTGCCAGGCAGGGAGCGGCCACCCTCTTGGGCCAACTGGTGGTGCCCTATCCAGCCCTTCCTATAGAACGCCACCACGCAAAAGGGGAAAGGTGGAGAAAGAAACATGTCCATCGCACAAGCCGCAGGATCTGGGACTTTCCAACAGAAAGGGGGTTCAGAGGTTGCCTGGAGCTTGCCCAGGACAACAAGCACTTATTCAGTGCCTACTGTATGCCAGCTCTCTGCTAATGATGCTGCGGCACCTCAGATATCTGCCCGGGGGCAACTTAAAATCAAGTTGGGGAAGTGGACGTGTAAGCAGATCATTTTAACAGGGAACAGGAAGGGCAATGGCCTGGAATGGTTACAGCCAGAGGAAGGGCCTGGGGGAGATCAGGAAGGCTTCCTAGGGGCAGTGACTCTTGAGTCTTTCATGAGGAGCTGGAACTAGCCAGGGGAAGGAGAGGGGCGGTTAAGGCAAAGGAATAGGATGTGAAGTGACAAGGAAACGTCAAGGAGCCCAGCATTTATTCCTTGGGCATCAAGTCAGAAGTGAGAGGAGAGAGGCAGGGGCTGGGATGTTAGCTACAGACCATGCAGGGATTCAGGGAAGAGGGATGCTGGGTTGACAGGTGCCTCCAGTCCTGGCTCCCTGGCTCTTAGAAGCTGTGTGGCCCTTGGTAAGCTGCTTCACCTCTCTGGGCTTCAGTAACAGCAGAGAACCACTCCAGTGTCCATCGCTGATGCCAGCACTGCATGGGCTAATGTTCTGTGTGAAGTGCTGGGTGAGTGGTAGGCACCTGGGAAATGACTGCAATTGCTATGATGCTCGTAAGTCAGTATCACCTCTCTGGCTCTGAAACCAGCAGGAGACACAGAGCTGAAGAGGATGATATGAGGGGCTTTTAGGAATTAAGTGTTTTCGGAATTCTTGGTACAGATCACCGCAGTGCCACCACCCAGGTCGACGCTCCTTTAGAGGAGCTGGCGGGATTTATAGGAACTGTAAGAATTCTTGCAGCAATTACTATCCTTGGCTTCCGGGAAATAAGGCCTTGGCTGTAAACGTTATTCTCTGGAGGGGAAACCCGGAGCAATTAGGGAAGTGAGATGCAATGGAGACGAAGGACAGGACGGAGAATCCTGGGCAGGGCAGAAACCTCAGCTGAGCACCCCCCATCATTCACCCCCTTTACCAGGCTCCCAGCGGCAAAACCCAGGCGAGCTGGAGGCTCCTGGAGGCTCCTGGACTGACATCTCTCCTGGCCCAGTGCCAGCTGGATAAAGTCCAAGCTCCTTGGCTGGGTACCTGCAGCCCCCAGGACACCTTCCAGGCCCCTTGCTGGCCACTCCTCCTTGCCTAGATCCTGCTTCAGGGAGACTGGACCATGTGTGGTTCTGCCACGAGCAGTGCTGTGTTGCCTGGAATGCCTGTCCCTGCCTGGTCTGCTGAGGAGCTCCTACTCTACCTTTAAGACCCAGATCTCCACAGGGGAGCACAGGGGAGCAAGCAGTTCTGACTCATAACTCTCCTAGAGCACTTAGGACACTGGGTGGCAGGGGCTTGTGTCAGCTCTGACCCCCCCACCCCAAGACTCGTGCCTCTGAGGGCTGGGATCAAATTGGGTTTACCTCCCTCTTCCCAGGGCCAGACCCAGTGCCCAGCACAATACAGGTGCTTTGAGGAAGTCGGGAGGGATGGAGGGAGGGAAAAAGAGAGCAAGGGGAGAGAGGGAAGGAGGGAGGGAAGGACCAAGCCCCAAGACTGTGGATGATATAAAGAAGGCACCGAGTTACTAAATTACTATGCAACCAAGTTCCAATGCCCTCATCTATAAAAATGGGGACTACAGAACCCACCTCTCCAGGCAGTTAAAGATTACACACGATAGTAAGTGCAAAGGCCCGGGGACACAGGAAGCCCTTCCTCCCTCCTGTCAGTCACCTGAGCACCGGCCATGCGCAAACACCTTGAACAGCAGGTAAGTCCCTCCCCTGGGGGAGCTGACATCCTAGGGGGGAAAACAGACAGAATACAGAAAAGAGTGCACTACAGACTGTGCTGCGAGGTGATTTGTGTTGCGGAGAAAAATAAAGCTGGGCAGGGGCTGAGGAGTGCTGGGGCGGTGCGGCAGGGGGTGCTGCAATGTTGAACAGGCCATCAGGGCAAGTGTCTGTTTGGAGACGTTTGAGCAAAGACCTGAAGGAGGTGACGGCAGCCAGGCAGATATCCAGGAGGAGGGATGGGCCAGTGCAGCGGACGAGGCACCTGTTGTTACAAGTGCTGCTGCCACCACAGACGGTGTTTTCTGGTACCTGGTGAGCTGACTTAGGAGCCTGGGCTGAAGCACCTCACCCTCCCTCTCCCATTTCCCCAGTGGCATTCTAAGTCTAGCATTCCCTCTGCCCACTCTTAAACCTCTAGCTTCCCAAATAAAAACGCGAATTAAGCACACAGAGTGTTAGGTGCTTTCTTCACCCCGGTGGGGCAGCAAGGCTAAGATAATCGGAGGCCCGGGCTGGTCTGGACACTCCAGGTGGGAGGGAGGCAGCAGGCGGCCAGGGCTGAGGTCCTCCCAGTGCATCCAGCCCCTTGGTTCCCCAACAGACCCCACTGCACTTTGTTCTCTTTTATTTTATTTTTAAACACTGATTGGGCACCGACTGTCTACATGGAGACCCACGCTGGGGTAATTCATAAATGTCATCTCCAGATGTGAAAAACAAATTGGGGGGCTTCCGATATTCTGCTCCCACTGGGAGAGTGGAGAGCATTACCCATGGTCAGGATCTCATTTTCCAGATGTGGGAAAACAGGTTCAAAGCGAAGTGACCTGCCCAGAGACCCATGGGAGTCAAACCCAGGCAGCCCAGCATCAACCCATCAACTCAGCCTCCTGGGTTACACCTTCCTCGCCTCCACTTTAATTCTAAACAGCGTTTTAACAGCCAACAGCGCAAGCTTGGCCCTGGGAACTGCTATTGTTCCCAGATGTTTTCATGATAAATAACATTTCAGTGATCTGTTGGTGAGGCCTGCGGGAAGTCTGGGAAAGGCAGAGTGATTTTTTTGCTCCCCCCTCTCCTGCCACAAAAGAAGTGCAGGCAAGGGATCTATCCAAGCAACTCATCTTGGAAAACCCACGTGATGTGGGAGTCCAAGCGTCATGGTGGATCTGAGGTCAGACAGACCTGGGTTCCGGTCCCGGCTGTGCCTCTTACCAGCTGTGTGACCTTGGGTAACTCGATTCACCTCTCTGAGCCCATGCCTGGTTGTGACTACTAGAACGTTTTATACATTATTGTCTATACTGTACTAGTATTAGATTCTACCAAACACTGCTGAGATGGTCCTACCTGCAAAGGATCTTCCAACCAGTGTGAAGTTCACTTTCTGCACAGGTACCCTTCCCAGTGCGTCACCGGGGTTTTTTTTAATACACAATTTATAACCAGAGTTGCATATGCACCCGTGCACACTCTCACGCACACCACTGGCAAATGATGACTCTGCTCTCCTGCCTGGGTTTTCCACCGAGTGCGTTGGAGCTGTCTGGGACCTCACCTAGGGTCCAGGAATTCGAGGTCCAGAGAGGGGAAGTGGCCTGGGCAGGGACACCACGGGTGGAGGTGGTGTTCAAATGAGAGGCTGGAGGCTGTTTCTGCTGCTTCCCTCCTGGAGGAAGGTCAGGGCATCGCCAGGACCAGTCCCTCCCAATCCCCCTGGAACATGTCAGCAGGGTCACAGTCAGGCTGGGCTACACTGTGGCCTTGGGAAAATCACAGTCATTGTCACTACCCCAAGGGGCAGGTCACTGGAGGACTCTCAGCTTCAGAATCCAATTCTGCAGCCTGCGCTGCCAATGAGAATGAAAACAGAAGAGGATGTGGCCGAGTCCAGGGCCACCTCTGAGTTTCAGCCGCAGCAGCCACCCTCCACCCCCTCAGGCTTTCCAACACTGCGATGCCGGCGGCCTGATGGTTTTTCAACTCAACCCACCCACACTGGGGAAAAGAGCCAGTGGCGTTTTTTTTAATTCTTCCTCCAGCTTCCTATTTATAGCACGTTGAAGGCGAGGGATGGCTTCCAGCAGTAATTAGGGAACCCACACCGGGGACCCAGGCCTCAGGTGGGCCCCATGGCTGTCAGGTGGCTCTAGGGACCACTGGGATCCACTCACGGTCCCTAAAGAGAAAGGATTCCCAGGTGTGCATGGCCAAGGGGGAGTAAAGGCAGGTCAGTCAAACACTGTGAGAGCAAAAGGGCCACAAGCCTCCCATGGGGGACACACCCCTTGTTCCTTCTCCATTCTTGCACTGAAACATCATCAGGTCCTAATATTAGCCACACGGGGACCCTGGCAAGGTCTGGGTTAACTAACAGTGAATGGGGCTTGCGTGGGGTTTCCCAGGGAAAGAAGGAGGTTTCAAGTGGGAACCCCTTGTGTAGACAAGCGTGGGTTCCAAGCCCTGCTCTGCCCCTGCCTGGCGGTAGGGCCCTGGGTCAGTCCCTTGGCCTCACTGGGCCTCAGTTTCCCGATCTGTACAATGGGGACAGTAACCGTACTCCACTCAGCTATTGTTGAAGACCATACAAATATATGTCTTAGCTTTGGCGAGTTTCAGCCTCCTTACACCGGAGAACACATGACTCTGAAAAGTGTCCCAGCCCAAAGTCCACACTCAGTTTTGCCAAACCTTAGAACTGCTCTAGGAGTTTGTCCAGTGGCCTGCGAGGGTGGGTATACGGGGAATGTCATTTGTTGAACTGGGCCAGGTGGAAAGCCGGGGGCCAGGCATCGTTATATTTACCAGGGAGGACCTGGCCCCTACAAAGGAGGGGCCGAGCCAGATGTGTGTGTAAACCCCTAGAATGAAAGTGACCAGCAGTGAGCGGGGATTAAATCGTCAGGTGGGAGTCAAAGCAGCTCCCTGGAGCTCCCTGGGCCTCACCCGCCTGGTTTAAAGGGAGCCCAGATGGACTGAGAGCCGCAGACAATATCCTGCTGGTCTCAGCCTCAAACACCATTTCAAAGCCGGACCCACAGGCCAAGATGGCAGGGGTGCTGGTTCAGGGGGACAGAGCTGTAAACCCACGGGGCTCACTCGCCCCCTACGGGGAAAACCAGTCTCGCTTTGGGCTTGAGAAGCTCCTGGGAAGGGCTCGGATTCTACAACTGGTGAACAGGTTTGGCACGCTGCTGATTTTTTCCTTCTCGTGTAACTGGACATCAGAACCGTTGCAGTGGCTGAAACGTTCTGACAAATTAGAATATCAACTGGGATGGGTTTCCCATTGCTAGGCAACCAGAGGCTGTCGCTACAGTGCACATCCCACCCCCCGCCGAGTGTGGAATTACGGGGTACTGTAGATGTTAAAGGTCTGCCCGCAGAAATGCTTGATGGAGAAATTTGCAGCTCACTAATTCTTAATCTTGAACAAACACCCACCACATTTGTGATGTTTCCCAGCTCAAGGGGGTGCTGCCACGTGACTCACCCCCATTGCATTTTCCCCTTCTTCTGCCCCTATAAGGCAAGGACCATCCACTGCCTCATTTAAAGCTGGGGGTATGGCGGGGGGGACTGAGGTTTGGAGAGGGAGAGGGGCTTACATACATAGTGGGGCCAGCGTTCAAATTCACGTCTACTGAACTCCAGACCTCGGCAGTTCCCAGGCAGACCCAGGAACTCGCGTTCTAAATCAGAACCACTGGAACTCAGGTTCAGGAAGTTGGAGAATGGAAATCCACTTTGATGGACCATGTCTTTAAATACAATAAATGTGGGGAGATGCCTAGCCCCGATCGGCTGATTCTGATGGGGACCCCTCCTCGCAGGAGCAAGGCTGGCGGCTGCAGACCGCCAAGTCCCCGTCTTCCTGCGGCCCTCCCAGGCAAGCCACGTCAAGAGCGCCTAGGCTCCCCCTTCCTACTATGTAAGTGCCTCTCTGAGCACCACAGGCAATGGGCGTTCCTTCTATAAGTACCTTCAGAGCAGGATCCCCAGCATTCCCAACTGAGAAGAGATGAACACAGATGCTCGGGAGACCCCTTAAGACTGTGCGCAGACCCCGTATTAATTCTTCCTCCTGCTTCGCAGTCAGGGGCTGGTGGAGGGGGTGTGACTGTCTGGTGCTTTTCTCTGCTCAACCACTGAAGCTGGCTGTCCCTTTCCCTCAAAGTGAAGAACAGGCAGGGGGTGGAATTCCCAAGCCCCCAAACACAGGCCACCTCCCTGAGTTCTCTGGAACCCTCCTGAGGCAGCTTGTAACCACAGACCACTCTGATGTAGGCACAGAAGTGTCTGGCACACAGTAGGCACTCGATTTAAGTGCTGCCCATGTGGCGTAACCCGCTTGGCAATACTTTTGTGGGTTGGAGGGACACAGTCCTGCATTTCTTTAAAGAACTCTGAATTCCCTTGAAAGACTTATATTTGAAGGTTTCTTTCACCATTGCAGGTTGGCAGTCCACCTCTAGGACGAAACCAACAGATGAATAAATTAACGGAGATGTCGGAATCAGGAATTGTGCTGTACTGGAGAATGGGTATATGTTCAACTTGGGGCTCCTTAATAAATCCAAGCAACAAGGACAGAATTGATCCAAAAGGGTGGCTCGTGCTATAGGAAAGGAAAAAAATGAGCCTGCGCAAACTCATTTCTACAAACGAACCCACAGAGATCATGCAGAGGCCGTGGCAGGCAGACTGTATTATGAGGCATACATATCTGCTGCCTCTCCCTGCAGAAAAAGTATACTCCCTCTTGAGTACAGGTGTGCTCATGTTATTTGCCCTAGCCAATGAAGTGTGAGCAGAAGTGATGTCATTTATCTCCAGGCAGAACCTTTAAGAGCTGGTGATGGCTGCCACATTCTCTTTCCCTCAGTGATGGCCCTACCTCTTTCCCTGTGGTTGGTCATGTCCCTGGCAAGGTGCTCCACCAACCCGGGCCTCGGAGCGACAATGACGTGAAACAGAGACATAGCCAGTGTCAGTGGGCGTGTGGAGCACTCAAGAAAAATACCTACTTTTCTGTTTTACGCTGTTGAATTTTGGGGGGTTTGTTTGTTACTGCAAAATAACCTAACCTATCCTGACAGATACAGAGACGAACAACTTTTGAGACAAGGACAAGAAAAATAAACCGTTGTGTACTGAACATCTACTGCAGGACAGACATTCACTTGACATATTTAAGAGCAGGTGCCTTTAAGGCAGACAGGCCCAGCTCTGCTGCTTTTTGGCTGTGTGACCTTAGGCATAAGTGGCTTAATCTCTGTGGGTCCCCCCCGACCCCCCGCACTGTAAACTGCTTGCTGGAAACTTTCCCAGCTATACGCACGTCCTGGCAGGAGGAAAAATTCTCCCAGGAAGGGATGCACAACTTTTATTTTGCTTTGAAAGGAAATCACTTGATGAGGACATAATGGCTAACCACAGTAATTGAGCAGAAAGAGAAAAAGAGACTTACAGGAAAACGGGCTATGCCTGTCTTGATTCCCCAGCACAGGTCCCATTCACCGATTACTCAGTAATACGCTTTGAAAATTAGGCAGGTATACGATGGTGCCGTCCCAAGAAACAGAAGAGATTAATCTCAAGTGTTCTTGTTTATTATCGGTTTCTGTTAACCTCAATTACTGGCTATTGCCAAATTCTCCCAGCCTGAAGGAAACCAAGGTGAATAGCAACCGTTCCATGAGTCCATGACGTTTTCCTAAGGCCTCTGACCTTTACAGACAGACCCCATGGGCCTGGTAATGTAGAACAGAGAACTCTGGGTGTGGGAGTGGATGGCTGCTGACAACCATGCCCTCCTGTCCCCAGATTTTCAAAAATACAGTAAAAAGTTCGTGTTGGAAACAGAAAGCATTACTCTTTAGAAAAGAGCGAAATGGAGAAAGTCACACTCCCTTGCTTGCCCATGGCAGACATTAATAATCAATTATAGAACTGAGCCCTGACAAGCCCTGAGAATCCCCAACACAGCACCCCAGGCAGCCACTGCATCGTTTAGAGTTAGTTAGTGGGCAGAGATCTATTTGGTACCCTGCTCTAGGCTCACCAGCTGGTTATCTTTTATCAGAATCACCAGATTACAGAGCTGAAAAGTATCTGAGAGGTCATTCTAGCTCTACCTCATGTCTAGAGCACCCAGCCTTTGCTTGATTTCCTCCAGAGACAGGAGGCTCACCACTTCAGATTCCCTAATGTCTACAGCTTCACGAAGTGTATCCCAGTGATGGGACCTGTCTATTCGGCTACTGGGGAAAAGTTTCTCTTTTGTTGTTAAGTAAAAACCTTGAGACCCATGCAGAACAGAGGTGCTTCATTCCCCCACTTCAGGGACACTCTCAAAGGTCTGCCCTGAGCTTTGTCTTCTCCACGATACACATCCAGGCACCTTTTGCTATAATCAGAATACGCATGAAATGTTGGCATGTGAAGGAGGCTTAAAAACCCGGGAGACCAACCCCTTGCGGCATACATGGGATAATGGAGGCAAAAGCAGGGGCAGGATTCTTCTGCAGCCCCACAGCAGGGTCCTGCCAGAACCAGGACTAAGTTCCTGGCTTCCTGACTTCTGGTCTTGGGCTATTTCTATGATGCCAAGCTCCAGATTCACATTATTCCTGCTCCTCTGTGGGGCCAGGATCAGGAACGCCACAATCTGGCTCAGTGGGGAAAAAGTATGGGCTCAGAAGCACCCAGACCTGGGTTTGAGGCTTGATGCTCACTGGCTGTGTGATCTGGGGAAGCCCCAGGAGGTCTCTGAGGCTTGATTTCTTCACTGAAAAAGGAGGGACCATAATGCTGATTGTGTGCGTGCGTGTGTGTGTGTGTGTGTGTGTGTGTGTGTGTGTGTGACAGAGACAGAGAGACAGAGAGAGAGAGAGAGAAGAGAGAGGAGGGAGTATATAAAAAAAGAATGAAATGGGAGATATATGCACGGGGCTCATACCATCTGGCACATAAAGTCCAGAGTAGCTGCAGAAGGAATATCAGCTCCCCCCCACCCCCATCCTCCCCGAAATAGGACAAGGGCGGTTTCCAACTCAGAGCTCAAGTTAACTGCAGAGGTTACAGCTCTGGAACAGCATCACGGTTATGCTCACAGGCTCCAGTCCAAAGGCCTATGTCCAATGCCGACTGTGTCCTCCCAGCTGTGTGACCTTGAGCAGGTCATTTCAGCTCCCTGAGCCTCAGTTCCCCAAACTGTAAAGTGGGATGACACCACCTACCTCACAGGATGTTTGTGAGGATTAAAAGCATCAAAGCACGTGAAGCCCTTGGAACAGTGCCTGGCGCACGGCACTCAGGGAAGTCAGCTGCCATCGGCGTGGCTCTTTGTAGCTCTCCCAGGAGCTGGAAGAGGCAGGGCCCAGGAGGACGGCCGAGAAGGAAACGCTCTCCTCGTCCATTTCTGGAGCTGCCGCCCATCAGGCGGCCAAGTGAGGGGCAGAAGCACCTTCTCTTTTGGTGGCTGCCATTTTAATGACATCTAAAAGGTCCTATTTCCCCACTTAAGAGGCGTTGATTAGTCACACGTCTGGCTTCCATTCTCTAGACTGCAAGAGTGGGAAGGGAGTTTCGAAAGTGTGAAGGCAGAGGGAGAAACAAGCAGCTCCTGCTACTAGAAGCGGCGCACGGGGTCCAAGCGATGAAAGACATTGGAGAGAACAGCCCCGAGTGCCTGAGATCCCTCAAACCTTTGTGAGCATGAAGGACGTGGCAGGGCCTGCGGGCACCGTCACAGACACACATCTAATGGTGATGTGAGGCCAACCCTTTGGCAAGTGGATGGATCCCTCCAGGACCCGGCTGTCACACCTCTAAAATGGGATGTATATGACAATGATTAGGATAATTGCTAACGTTTATAGAGTTTACTATGAGACATTGTGCTGAGTGCTCTGCCTGTATTAGCTCATTTAATCTTTACAGTACATCTGTGCATGTGTGTGTGTGTGTGTGTGTGTGTATATATATATATATATATATAATTATTATTCCCATCTTAGCTAAGAAGACACTGAGATCCAGAGACATGAGGGAGTTTGCCCCAGGACACAGAACTGACAAGGGGCAGATCTGGGATTCAGACTCAGGGCTGTCGGACGCTGAGCCCCGTGACCATTGGATATGAGATCCTGGCTGGCTCAGCTGCGATCCTCAGGGGCCTCCCCCTCTGAGCTCAGGACACCGAGGTTATCGCGGCTTTACTGGTCACCATAGGACCCGGGTCTGGTTTAAGGTGCTGGGTGGCAGAACTGACAGCACAACTTCTGCTTAGGTCTGCCGGCGTCACAAACACTTCCTTCTATTTCCAGGGTCTCTGAGGGACGATTTCGTTTCGACAAACTGATAAAGAATGCTAAAAACAAAATGCCGGTGCTTCTGAAAACAATACAGAAAAGCTTCTGCAGGAACCGGGCTGCGAGGGGGGTAGGGGAATCAGATTTCAGCTTCTCTCTCCCTCTCTCTCTCAATCTCCACCAGGAGGGCAGGGGTGGGCAGGGAGATGGGCTCCACCCTGCCCCTCGCAGTAGGAAATGCCTGCCAGCCGAGCCTGGGGTAAACACAGGAATCCAGATGCCAAGCCCTCTGGCACATTCATTAATTAAACTCTATGGATTTGCTCTGTTCCCGGAAACCTCCATTCATTTCAATAATAATTGGAGGCCAACCAGGCTCAGGCTGTAAAAACAGCATGCGACGTACTCAGCCACGACAGAGCACAGCAAGAAGCCTGGGTCTGAAGTCCATCCTCTAGTGGGAAGCAGCCGCATAGCACTGGGAGATCAGCGGGTGCTTTGTGACCACCTAGAGGGGTGGGATAGGGAGGGTGAGAGGGAGACGCAAGAGGGAGGGGATATGGGGATGTATGTATACGTATAGCTGATTCACTTTGTTATACAGCAGAAACTAACACACCATTGTAAAGCAATTATACTCCAATAAAGATGTTAAAAAAACCAAACCAAACAAACAAAAAGAAACCTGGGTCTGGGTGCAGTTCTGTATTGACCTTGGCCACGTCATTTCTACCTCTGGGCCTCTCAGCCCCCTTCTCTGAACAAAGGGCCCTGGCCGGACAGAGATCCTCTTCTGGAATCTCAGGGCCTCTTAGGACTGTCCCATCAATGCCCAGATGGCAGTGATGGACACATCGATGCATGTACCTTCCTCTCTGCCCAATAAAAATCGAGGGGGGAATGAATTAATGTTGACTTTATACAGGCAGTTTGGAGAACAGAGTCTTTTAATGGAAGCCCATGTATGTAATTCCAGAGGGGGGAAAAAAGGACTGGGCATGTTTCCCAAAGTATGTTATGCAAGATACCAACCCAGAGAAACCCTTTGTGAATTCTGTACTCAATGCATTCTACCCAATTCCCCCAATTGGAGGCACGTTTCCCTAACCCCAGATTTAGCATTTTTGAAAGCGGACTTCTGACAATTGGTGTGTCCATTCCCTGCCGTGACCTTCTCCCACTCGAGTCAGGGAACAGATCTACAGCACTTCTCTCGATGGAGAGAGCTCAGACGTACGGGAAGCCAACGACCATCTCTGGAGGTTCCTAATGTATATTTGCATAATTAAAGGCTCTGAAAAGTCCTGCATTAGAAACATTATTTAACCAAGTGATTCTTAAATGAATTGTCTCTGAATTTATTCATGGAACACGAATCAAGTCCAGTGTAGCAACAAAGAATTCTGGGCAACTCCCAGATCATAAAACTGAAGGGGGGAAGCCAGTAATGGGGGTCCCCGGTGTTGATAAGGTGGGGATGGATGGCTGGACAAGGGTCTAGGGTCCCTGCCCTGCCCCGATTTCCAGGGAACACGTCTGTGGAATGTCCATCCTTTGACTCATCAACCTCATGAGAGGTACCATTCATATCCACCTCAGGTCTCTCCCAGCAGCCTCTAGAAACATTAACAAATAAGGAAACTGAGGCTCTGGGACATGTGTGCAGTTGCCCACGGTTGCCCAGAAGCTAAGTGGCAGGTCTGGGGTTTGATACTGGGTCATTCTTACTCTGAAGCCTGTGTTCTTTCTGTTATGTTGCCTGACCCAGTGGGTCCCAGCCCTGGTGGCACCTTGGGATCACCTGGGGAGCTGTGAAAACTCCAGCTTCCTGGACAGCATCCCAGACCAATTATGTCAGACTCTCAAGAGGCAGGGCCCTGGGTACCTGCATTTTCTGAGAACTGTGGATCTCTAACAATGGTTTGCAAACTGGGAGGCTGAGAGCTTTGCCAGAGTGAAGGAAGGTTTTGGAAACGACCCAAGTCCTGCTTACTGATGATCTGTGTCTTGTTAAGTTACATTGATTTGAAACAAGCGGGGGTCCAAAAGGGAGCAAGTGTGTCTTGGGTTTTGTTTTGTTTTGTTTTGAAAAGCTTGACTTGAATCAGTTCTGGGACTAACGCGAACAGCGTTCGTAACCACGTCCCACACAAGAGGAACAGCAGCCGTCACCATCCCCACCGTCGGAACACTAGCTCACAGGCGTTCCCGAGGGCAGGTACTGAGCGGAGCGGATTCATACGCATCCTCGGCCATCCTTAGATCAACCCCTGTGAGGTGATGCCCCCGCACCCCTTTTCAGAGAGGAAGACTCAGAGGCACAGGGGGCAAAGCAACCTGCCCACCGCCACCCGGCCTGGAGGTGGCAGAGCTGGGATTTGAACCTGAAACCAGTCTGCTCCACAGCCTGGGGCGCCTCCAGAAGAAAAGGGACGGCGCCACCCTGGTCTCAGAGAGCAGGGAGAAGACTGTGTCTCCCCGAAGCCCGGGCCCTCCCTGAGCCCGCCCCACATAACAAACAAAACAGGACACAGGCAACAGGGCGGGCAGGCGGCCAAGGCTGGAGGCGGCCCTCGGCACTGAATGGCTTCCCAGGGTGACATCAGCCCGAGCAGGTGCCAACGGCCCCTTCACCTGACCAGCCAGCAGCCCAGGGGCCTGGAGGTGACTTCATCGCCACCTCTCCCTGGAGGGAAGGAGCAGCCCCTGTGCCGCTTGCCAGGCCCTGGAGGGAGAGAAGCTGAACCAAAGACCCGAACCACAGCGGCTCCCCTTAGAAGCAGGCCAGGGGACCAGGCACCCCCTGCGGGCTGACAAGGTACCAGGTACCCTTACCTGCTGGGCACCTGTGTATCTAAGATCCCGAAAAGGGCATCACTTGGGCTGTAGCCGGGCCCCCCCTGGACTCAGCTTTCCAGGGCTGGACAACACCCAGCCGGGACCACGGGGAAAGACTCAGAACCAGGAGTCAGAAGCCAGACTTGGAACAGCCCCTGTCACGGGGTCGCTGTATGTCACTGGCAAGGCACTAGCCTTGTTTGAATGTGCCCTCGTCTCTGATTGAGGGCAGTGGCTGGCACCGCAGCACCTGCTTTCCACTTTCCTTTTCCTTTGTTAGCTTTAGAAAATTCTCTAGAAGCCAAATCACAGAAGCCCAGTACATTACAAAGATAGGGGAGCAACCGGGTTTGGGATGTGGTGGGTGAGGCGCGAGGGCTAGGGCCCTGCAATCCACCCCTCTCCTTCTGGGCCCTCCACCCCCGTGAAAACCCCAGCAGAATGTGCTCTGCAAGCTCCTCCACTTCTCGTATCCGCAGGTCTGGGGTGCTGAGCTTCTCTGTTTCCCCGGGAGAGACAGGTTTGGAGGGCAGTGGGGAGAGGGGCTCTGAGCCCGGGGGATGGGTCCCCGGTGCTGCAGGGCCAAGGAGGTGCCTGGGCTCTGAGTGGAGGCCCAGACACTTGGGCATCCTGGGATGGAGAACCCACTTAGACGCCTGGATTTCTCACCCCAGTCTTTCGCAGTCTCCTCCGTCCTGACAGGACAGTCATTCTTTTTTAGCAGTTCACCTTTACGGAATCTTTTCAATGAGTTTAAGTTTTCATAGTATGACAACTCTCTTTCTTTTTGCACTCCTATTTCTACATTTACCTAACAGTTAATCAAGTTATGCAGCTATGGTTACAAGTACAATCGGCATAAGAGGTTTGGGATCAAACCCAATGGATCTCCATTCATTGATTCATTCATTCATTCATTCAAGAAGTGTTATTAAGTTCCAGGTAAGGAGGACTGACAGGAAGGGGCATGAAGGAATTTCTGAGGGGGAGTGAGAATGTTCTAGATCTTGATAGAGTTGTGGGTTACATGGGTGCGTGCATTTGTCAAAACTCATCATGCTTTGTGCTTAAGATATATGCATTTTGCTGTATATAAATCATCCCTCAAAATAGTTATGATATTTTGTGTATTTATTTATAATATTCTTATAGCTGCAAATATAATAATGTTAATATCCATACTAAGAACATTTTAGAGCCAACTACATGCCAGGCACTGTCCTAGGTGCTTTACATATGTCAACTGTTGTGTTCTTCACAACAACCCTATGAAGTACTATCATTATCCCCATTTTTTTTTAATGTATGTATGTATTTATTTATTTTTGGCTGCATTGGGTCTTTGTTGCTGTGCACGGGCTTTCTCTAGTTGTGGCGAGTGGGGGCTACTCTTCGTTGTGATGCGCGGGCTTCTCGTTGCAGTGGCTTCTCTTTTTGTGGAGCACGGGCTCTAGGCGCGCAGGCTTCAGTAGTTGTGGCACGCGGGCTCAGTAGTTGTGGCTCGCGGGCTCTAGAGCGCAGGCTCAGTTGTGATGCATGGGCTTAGTTGTCCCGCGGCATGTGGGATCTTCCCGGACCAGGGCACGAACCAATGTCCCCTGCACTGGCAGGCGGACTCTTAACCACTGAGCCACCACAGAAATCCCTATCCCCATTTTAGAGATAGGGAAACCGAGGCACAGAGTAACCTGCCTACACACACTGCTAGTAGGCTGCAAAGCTGGGATTCGAACAGATGCATCTGGCTCCAGTGTCTGCTTTTTTTTTTTTTTTTTTTTTTTTGCGGTACGCGGGCCTCTCACTGTTGTGGCCTCTCCCGTTGCGGAGCACAGGCTCTGGACGCGCAGGCTCAGCTGCCACGGCTCACAGGCCCAGCTGCTCCGCGGCACGTGGGATCTTCCCGGACCGGGGCACGAACCCGCGTCCCCTGCATCGGCAGGCGGACTCTCAACCACTGCGCCACCAGGGAAGCCCCCAGAGTCTGCTTTTTGTCACTAACTAGCTCTTTCTGACTCAGCAAAACAGAGAGAGGCCCCTGTCCTCACAGCACTTCTGTTCTCGGGGGAGAGACATAATAAAGTACCTCGGAAGCTGAGCCCATGGGACGAAAAGCGCACAGAAGTAGCAGGGAGAAGCCCCAGCCTCGGCATGCAAGGGCCCGGGGCACTAAGTGTGCCCCCCCTTCTGGCTTACACCCTTGGGTGACCCTGAGGGTGAAGTCAAGTCTGGTCCGTGAACCCGGCACCGTGCCTGGCACACAGCAGGTCCTTAGTACAAGTTGGCTCAATAAATGAGCAGAGGATGGAGCCCCAACCAGCTCCCGAGGAGGCTTCAGGAGCCTTCCTTTGGTAACACGCCCTAGGAATTCAGAAAGGGCTCCGGTTTAGCTCCCTGGAAGGCTGCCTGACTCCAGCTCCGCAGAGCCGAGTAAACCGAGACCTGTGGGCACAGTGTGGCAGTGAGAACCTTGGGGTCCAGAAGGACGGCTTAGGGGTGGGCGCAGAAAAGCCGGGTACCAACTGTGGTAGTGAGAACAAAGCTGGACTTTCTCTGGCTGGTCAAGACACGGACTGACCCCCAAGTTCTTGAGACTTGACCACCATAGGCCCCGGGGCTTCTGTGGTCCTCGGAGAACGGCCATGACCCCATGGATACACCTTGAACGTGGAACTCCGATTTACAACCTAGAGCCTCTCCAGACCATTGCTCCTAGCAAGAAAACACAGCTCCACTGAGCCCTAGTCATCCACCCAACTAATCTGGCTGGTGGGTACCCAGGAGCTTAGAGTTCATTCATGCATGTGTCCATTCATTCATTCATTCATCCACCCATCCATCAGATACTTACTGAGTGTCACAGATGTGCCAGATGTACTGCTGGGCTCTGAGGATGTGAAAGGGCAAACACATCTCAGTATTGCTTTGTGATATAGCAAGAATGGCTAGAAAGAATTTGGAAGAAGCTGCAAAGACACATCTATGATCAGAACAACATTAAAAACCCATGCAGCCATTCATTCTTTCGTTCATTCATTCATTCATCCAACCACAAGAGGTGCACTAGAGCAAATACACAGCCGGCCCTTCAGTAACAACATACTGTCCTTGAGGGCTGGGACCACCTCTGTCTTGTTCCCTGATGGATCCCTAGGGCCTCTGACTATGCTTGGCACACAGTAGGTGCTCGATAAATATTTGCGGACTGAGGGAACTGCTTCTCCAAGGGTGGTGCCCACGTGACCATCTCTACCTGGGGCTCTTGAAATGCAGGCAGATTCTGAGGCCCACCTAAGACCCAGAAGACCTCCACCTGGGATTCTACTTACTGAACCAGTATCCAAGGCGCCCACCAAAGTTTGAGTTCAGTTCTCACAGTGTTAGCTCCCTTTTGCACTCAAGGACACCACTGCTCAAAGAGGTCAAGGCCCTCGGCCAAGGTCCCAGATACGGGAAGTGGCAGCACAAGGACTGGAACCACCCACGCTGCTTCCTCCACTCCCTTGCCTCGGGGGTCAGCTGTCACTGAAGGGCACAATTCCGCTCAGAAACCTGGAAGGCTTACGCTTCCACCGATGGCACCGAGCTGTCGAAAATCCACAGGGCTCCCCATTATATGAAAAGATTAGGAAACTCACTAAGCAGAGCTCTGCGGCCTCCGTTCTTATTTTCAGTGCCTCCCCCAAAGGGCTTGTCTTTATCATGAGAAAGGGAAAAATACATATGAAGGATCTCCAACTGTTGTGCCCTCAGCCACAGCTCAGAAGGTCCCTTATTTAACTCTGTGCTGTCTCTTCTTTCCTAATTAGCTGTGGCTGTTAATGACCCTGATACGCCTTCATCACCAGGGAGCACCTTGGGGGCGGAGGCGGGGAGGGCTCGTGGGGTGTGTTCTGTGAGGAGGGTGCGGAAGCTGAGTGGAAGCAAAGGAGGCTGGGAGCTGCTGGCTCTGTCACTGCAGGCCAGGCCCACCTGCTCTGCTCTGTCCTTCTCCTGACAACCAGAACACCTGCGGGTGGAGGGTCCTTCGGGAGAGAAAACAGCGCAGTTTGAAGGAGAGGCTTAACCTTTTCAAACCGCCAACAGAGAGCAGAGTCCGTACCCCTGCTCCATCCTTGCTGGCTGGCACATAGATGGGCAGGAGGGAAGGTTCTCGAAGAGCCGGGAGCAGCCCCGGGTGGTTGGAAAGCGAGGCCAGGTAGAGTGAAGCCATCATGATTACCAGCTACTAGCTACGGAGGGCTCACCACAGGCCAGGCTCTCTGCTGAGCGTTTTACCCTCATCACCGCGTGGAATTCCCATCCCCTTCTTGCGGTTTCCCCTTCTTGCGGATGTGGAAACCGAGGCTTCCTCAAAGTCTGGCTGAAAGTCACACGCCAGCACACAGAGGAGCAGGGATTTGAATCCAGGCTGATTCCACTGGGGAGGGCTGCAAAGGTCACATTGAAGCCTCCATGTACAGAAAGGGAAAGTGAAGCCCACCACCAGGGCTGCAGAGAAGAGTTTGGTTTGAGGCTGTGCAGCTGGTATATGCATGTTAGTCACTTTCCTGAAAACTTCTCCGAGGTGGGAACTGCATCTCATTATCTTCAGTGCCTCACACAGCTGACTGCAGAGTTTTGCAAACAGTAAGAGCTCAATAAACGTCTGCTGCTCAACTCTGAAGGATATCAGGGCTGAGAACTGCACGACCTCTGACTGCCCCAACTTTGAATTTAGAAACCCCAAGCTCCGATACTGGGTCTGTCACCGACTTGCTGTGTGACTTTGTGTAGGTCTCTTTCCCTCTCTGGGCCTTGGCTTCCCCAGCTGTAACATGGAAGGAGTGGACCGGAACAATCTAGACGCTCTGGCAATCAAGGTTCAGGAGCCTCTCCAGGAAGAGGAACTCCACATCAGCGCCCTGCCCCTCAGCGGCCTGTTTACACTCGCTCCCAGGGCTCATGAAAAAATTTTTACAGATACTGAAGCTCGGCTTCCCATCATCCACCAGGGCGGCTACCTTGGTACCCTCTTCAAACCCAGCGCCAGGGGCTTCAGAACCTTCCAGGCACTTCCTGCTGAGATGTCTGCGGTGGGTGAGGGCGGCAGCTGCCTCAACACGGCCCCCACATCCATCCCTCACCCTCCCCAGGGCAGAAGGCAATTATCGAGAAGAACAGAACGGACTGCTTAACTACTAATTGAGGAATTACAGATGTTAAATTATAGGTGTGCCCGGGGAAGGGCTGTTTCTAGAAATCAAGCTGGTGAGTGACAGGAGTGTGGGCTGCCGGATAACGTCTGGCTTTGGCAGAAGGCAAATATTTGGATGTAGAGCCTGAAGACACAGGATTGGAAATTCAAAAGACCGGGAAAAGTATCTTCGGTTGCTAGGAAATGTGCACCACCCCCCAAGCCCATGTGACAGGTCATAACTAGAAGGACAATAAAGCACTGACTGTGTGCTAGTGCCGTGCCAGGGCACCCAACCAGCATCTCGACTCACTCTCCTAACAACTCCGTCAGCAGACTTCATCTGCTCCATTTCACATCTGAAGAAAAACGCTTATCACTGTGGAAAGACTTGCCCCAAATGACACCAGGCGTCAAAGGTTATTTTACCTAAAAGTTAGGAAATTCCAAAGCCCGACTACTAATGTTTTGGCTTCACTCAGAGTTAAGGCCACTTGGTTACGCAGGGCCTGGCAGGGACCTCAGCTCATAGCTCGTGACTCTCACCACACAGATCAGTGGTTCTCAACCGCGGGCGATTTTGCCCCCAAGGGGCATTTGGCAAAGTCTGGAAGGACTGGCTGGAGGCCACGGAAGCGCGGGACAGCCCCCCATCACAAAGAAGGATCCAGCCCCAAGTGTCAGTGTCGCTGTGGTGTGAAACCCGGGTCGGCACCGGGGCGTCTCTCAGCACAGGTACGCGGGTCTCGAGGTCCACTGAGGGACAAGAAATGAGGCATCGGCAGACCTGGGCTGGAGGCCAGGCTGTGAGCGAGGTCACGTCCTACCCTGTGGGTCTAGGTTTTATCCTTTGTGAATCAGGGATGCCAAAAATAATACGACCCCCCGAGGGGTTTCTGCAAGGATGTGATAAGGAATTTGTTTTGCTCAGTGGCTGGCACAGGGTAAGCGCTCAAGACGTGTCACCCTTTATGCCTTCATTTCCCCACCTGGGAAATGGGACAAGACAGCCTCTGCCTTGGTGTGACTCTCAAGCTTTTTCCCTCTGATACTGCTAGACAGAAGTCACATTTTCCCAGACGGCCTCGCTACAAGATTCAAAGAGCCTGGAGAGAAGGCAGCTGCAGAAAGCCACGGGGCCAGCAGTGGACTTTGTGTGAGCAAGAAATAAAACATTTTGGGGGGTAGAGTTGAGGGGGATGGATAAAGGGGGTGAAAAGATACAAACTTCCAGTTATAAGATAAATAAATCCTGGGGACGTAATGTACAGTAAGGTGACCATAGTTAACCATAATGTGCTGTGTATTTGCAAGTTGCTAAGAGAACAGATCTTAGAAGTTTTCGTCATGAGAAAAAAAATGCGTTAACTATGTGAGGTGATGGGTGTTAACTAAACTCACTGTGGTGATCATCTCGCAGTTTCTACACATGTCAAACCATCACGTACACTTTAAACTAACACAATGTTATAGGTCAATTACATCTCGGTAAAACTGGGGAAAAAAACAATACTTCAAAAAAATTCAGGTTAAAAAAAAAAAAGAAAAATTTTGTGTTAGGAGTTGTGAGTTGGGACCTACCGTACAGCACAGGAAACTCTATTCAATATCTTGTAATAACCTATACGGAAAAGAATCTTAAAAAGAAAAAACATTTATATCTATATATGTATATATATGTGTGTGTGTGTATATATATATATATATATATATATATATACGTGTATAACTGAATCACTTTGCTGTACACCTGAAACTAACATTGTAAATCAACTATACTTTAATAAAAAATTAATTAATTTTAAAAGAGTTGAGAGTTGGCAGTTTGTTACTGCAATATAACATACCCTAAGCTGACTAATACATCAAAGTTATAAGAAGAATAATAGCAGCTAAGTTTTATTATGCACTTTTTAGGCTCCGGGCACTGTGCTAAGAACTTCACGGGGAAACTGAGTCTCACGAAGGTAAAGTCTCCTGCCCAAGGTCCCACAGCTAATTAGTGACAAGGCTGGGATTCAAACTCAGATCTGTCCAAAGGGAGAGCCAAGCTCTTAACCGGACTGACCTAATTCTACCTGCATCTCCCCACTTTTTTTCCCCTTAATCAAGAAAGGACAGACAAGGATGCCAAATCTATGTTTAAAAAACAAAAGTAAACATTCACACACTTTGTAGTTTTTTAACTCTTGGTGATAATTTATGTTTTAGCATCTGCCTTTCGAGGGAGCAGGACAGTTGGAGAGGGCTCCTCAGGTCTAGAAATTGATGCAGGAGAAAAACCACTCTTGTATTCCCTGCTCTCAAATCCATGTGGAGAATTCGTGGCTGTTTATGGCCCAATCTTTATGATGAATGTTTGATGAGTTAAACGGAGTGATGAGCACTTAGGATCCAAGAAATGGATTCCCTCCCACGCCGGGAGAGTCTGGCCAACTCCTGAAAGGATGTGTTGCTCAAAAGCCCCCGGGACCCTGAGCCCACACTGGCCAAGCAGCCTCCCTTACGAGCAAGAGCCCCCAAGATGAGAAAAGTATCCGTGGGGAACACCAAGGGCTACTGCATCACAGATCTCGGGCAGGTCCCTTGAGCTCTTCCCACCTCAGTTTACTCATCTGTGAGATGAGGGATTAAGTAGCACTCCCTGGCCACCGTCAGACTGTCTGTTGTGGTAGGTATGAATGAGAAGGAACGTATACTGGTTATCTACTGCTGCGTAACAAACAGCCCCAAACCTTTGTAGCTGAAACAACAAACACTGCCTCTCCCAGTTTCTGGGAGTCAGGGTCCAGCAGGGGCTTGGCCGAATGGTTCTGGCTGAGGATGCCATGAGGTTGGAGTCAAGCTCCCAGCTGGGGGTGCAGTCTCCTCTGCAGGTTGTAGGAAACACTGCCAAGCTCACTCACACAGCTGCTGGTGGGTTTCAGTCTGTGCCACGTGGGCCTCTCCACAGGGCTGCCTGAGTGTCCTCGAGACACGGCAGCTGGCTCCCCCAGAGGGAAAGCTCCGAGAGAGGGAAAGAGTGACCAAGAGAGAAGTGACAGCCACCTTCAGTATAACCTGATCTCAGGTGTGACACCACCACTTCTGTTGCATTCTCCTGGTCACACAGACCAGCCCAACATGGGGAGGGAGGGGGCTTTGCGTGAATACTGAAGGGCTGCCTGTCTGCCTGTCTGAATGTGCTTTGCCAACTGCTGAACACTAAACGATGATGATGAGGGGAAGGACGGAAAACATTCACTGAGACCCTCCTACGTGCCTTGCACTGTGCTCAGTGTTCTGTGTGCATTACCTCAGTGTAATCTCCAGCACAGCTGCGGAGTCGACTAATATTGTGGGCCCCACTTTACAGAAGAGGAAATGGAGGCATAAAGAGACTAAGTTGCCTCCCCAAAGTCCCACAGCAAGTGAGAGGCAGAACCAGGATTCAAACCCACAGCTCTGAGACCTCATGACTTACTCTCTTTACTAACAGTGGTATAGACACAACTGTGAAATTTTCAGGAGTCAGTTCTGAGCCAGTTGCTAAACACAGCCATTAAGAAAAATTAATGATATAAACTAATGATTGAATAAACCCTATTAAAAGCAAAGGTAAGGAGTAGTCCAACCTTATCACTTCCTAATTACTACGGTTTACTATTATCTATGGTCTTGAGGTCACTTATGTACATTGAATCTGTACAATGAACATACTATACCCTAGTCCCCCCCCCATCTGCCGTTTCACGTTCCATGGTTTCAGTTACCCACGGTCAACCTCGCCCCAAAAACATTAAATGGAAAATTCCAGAAATAAGCAATTCATAAGTTTTAAATTGCGTGCCTTTCTGAGTAGCGTGATGAAATCTCACACTGTCCCTCCTGGACCCCCAACCACTGGATTCGTCTGCTCCCGCCATCCATCCATTACCATCATGGCTCAATGATCCAGGATAACCCAAAGCGGACGACCCTCCTTCTGACGTAGCGTCAGGTCAACGGCAGCCCAACAGTCCGTGACACTGCCTATGTCATCCTGCTCACTTCGTCTCATCATGTAGGCATTTTACCATTTCACATCATCACCGGAATAAGAAAGGTGAGTACAGTACAATTAGATATTTTGAGAAAGAGAGAAACCACATGCACATAACTGTTTGAAGTATGTTGTTATCATTGTTCTACTTTGTTATTAGTTATTGTTAATCTCTTACAGTACCTAAAAGCTTAATTTAATTTATAAATTAAACTTAATCATAGGAACGTATGTATAGAAAAGCATAGTGTATACAGGGTATTGTACTATTCAGGGTTTCAGGCATCCACTGGGGGTTTGGAATGTGTCCCCCGCACATAATGGGGGACTACTGTGTATACTAATGATGTACCGCACATCTTTTCCCAGCTCCATGCTCACTGATGGCTAGTTGGTAGCTTGCAGTGGGCCCTGGTGGGAGTATTTACACCAGAGGAATAGGCAAATGCTGCATACAAATCAGGGCTTTACTCCTAAAGACCTGGCTCATGTTAAACATTCACCAGCGGCCCACTGTAATTGACCCAATACATCCTTCCCACTTGTAAGGAATTATCTTGGTGACTCCTTGCCGAGACCCCATTCTTCATGAAATCCAAAAATATAACATTCCCTGTGATATGTACCGACCCAGATTTCCTTCCTGAAATTTCTGACTTCCTGATGAGGAAAGCCAGAGGCATTTTGTCTGAACAAAACATCTGAGATTTGAAAACGCTGAAAGAGGGAGAGAAAGTGAGAGTAACAGAGGAGCCGTGGGGTCACAGAGATGAAGAGGAGCTTGTTTTAACCTCGCTGACCTCTCAGAAGTCCGGATAAGGACGTGCCCACCTAGGGCCGCCCCTGCAGAGTCCTTCCCGATTGCCCCAAATGGGGAGCGACCCGAATGCCCAGGCAGAGGGGTGAATAAACAAAGGAGTGTGTGCACTGTGGAGTGTGGCCTGGGCATTCACAACAGTCTTTACTAAAGACACATAAAGCCGGCACATGTTCTCCAAGGATAGAGACAGAAGGTGGGCGATTTTGCTTGAGAAAGGGAGGAAAGAAGACAGGAAGGAAATGCATTCGAATGCCAAGAGTGGTTTCCATGGGCCTTAAAATCATGGGTGGACTCTGCTCTTGTTCGGGTTTTCTGTACTCTCCACGTATTGTGAGCGCAACCCCCTTTTTCAGTGTGGGGGGAGGGGCGGAGAGCGCAACATAATTTCACACAAGCAGAGCCCGGTGGAGCGGCCAAGCCTTTGTCCTGCCCTGCGCGTCACTCCAGGTCTCTCCCAGAGGCACCGACTCTGGGCCCAGGCTTCGGCCCTGTCTGGACCTGTGAAGGGGCCATTGTTCTCTGGGTGACATCATTCTGCTGCCTGCAGGGTGAAGAGCAGACCTGGAGTTGGGTGCGGTCGGCCCATCCTGCCTGCCCATCCACACCAGAGCAGAGGTGAAGTCGCTGGGCGCTGGACTCGGGGGCTGCGTTGAAGTCTAGCATCCCAGTTCCATGCCCTAAGGGGCAGGGCCTGAGGCCAGGGCACCTGGCAGGGCTTTGGACCAGCAGTGGTGGGCAGCATCGGCACAGGTGCCAGGAGATGCAGGAGGGGGTGGTAGTAGCTGGACCCTATTCCCCTGAAGCCCAGGTCTCCGAGAGAAACGTGACAACCTGTGCCTGGCACAGAGTAGGCGCTCAATAATTAACAGCAGCAATTGTTACTCTGCTCTCGTTACTGCTCCCTTGCTCATAACCTACGGTTACGATCTAAATCTAAACCTCTAAAATCTCGCATCCTTACCAGAACCCCCAGGCCCTGCACGACCTGGCCCCCAACTGCTCATTTTCTACCTTCTTCCAACTTACTTGCTCTGATCCAGCCACCCTGGCCTCCCTGCTGCTCCTCAAACATGCCTCAGGGCCTTTGCACCTGCCTTTCCTGCTGCCAGGATGTTCCTCCTCCAAAACTTCTTAAGGCCCATTCCCTTCATTCGCGTCTCTGCTTAAAACATCACCTCCTGAGAAAACTTCTCTGACCTCTCTTCCTAAATCACACTCCCACCAGTCCCCATACCCTGTGACATTTTTCCTCAGGGCCCTGACACATACCAGAGAGTATCTTGTTCACTCATTAGCTGACTTATTTGTTTACTGTGTCTCCCTGTTCCTGTGAGCCCTGAGAGGGCAGAAACCCTGTCTATCTTGTCCTCCATCTGGCAAAGAAGAGATAATGGACAAAAAATTCTTAATGAATGAATAATAGCTTCTATCCCCATTATATCTCAGATTTTCCCACCTGGACCTCTATAAGGAAAGAACTCCCGACCACCCTGGGCTGGAATCTTGGTGTCGACTCCGAGATGGTGGGTACCAAGGCTAAATCACTGATCCTCTCTGGGCCTCAGTTTACCCATCTGTGATATGGAGATGGTGCCACAAGGCAGACACAGGGATAAAGGAGAGTGGATTTCAGGAAGCCAGACATGACGTCAGCGGCTAGATATGCAGGATGCTCTTCTAGGCACCGGCGATACCGAGGTGAGCCAGGCCGACCCAAACCCCAGCCCTCGCAGGCCTTTCATTCTAGTGGTGGAGACAGAATGAACAAGTGAAATGAAGCAAGTTCAGACTGAGATAAGTACCAGGAGGACACTTACAGGGCACAGGGTGGAGGGAAACACGGTGGGGATTCACCCCAGCCTCAGCCGTCAGGAAGCCTCTCTGTAGAGGTGAAGAGAGAGGGAAGAGCATTCCAAACACAGGGAACTGTGAGGGCAAAGGCCCAGGGTCTGGAAGGAGCAGGCCATGACTGAAGAAGAGCAGGGGGTCAGAGTGGCAGGAGTGAAATGAGCTTGGAGGACAGCGGTGAGAGCTGAGGTCCGGAGGGAAGCAGGGTCACATCCCACGGGGCCTTGCGGGCCACGGTAAGAAGCTGAGGCTTCCTAAGTCTGGGTGAGGCAGGGGAACAACTTGACCCCTTGGGTTGCTGGGTGAAGAATGGCCTGGAGGGCAAGAGGCCAGAGGAGAAGCAGTGAGTGAGCTGAACTGCACCTCCAAAGAGATATGTCCACATCCTAACCCCTGGCACCTGTGAATGCGACTTGACTTGGAAAAAAGGTCTTTGCAGATGTTAAAGAAGTTAAGGATCTCCAGATGAGCTCAGGATGGATGACCTGGAGGGCCCTAGGTCCAATGACAAGTGTCCTTATAAGAGACAAAAGAGAAGCGGAGTGCAGACAGAGGCAGAGATTGGGGCAATGTGGCCACAAGCCAAGGAATGCCTGGAGCCATCAGAAGCTGGAAGAGGCAGGAAGGATCCTCCCCTAGAGCCCTAGAAGGGGTGTGTGGCCTGACAACACCTTGGTTTTGAACTCTTGGTCTCCAAATTTCTGTTGTTTTCGGCCGCCAGTGTGTGTGGTCATTTATCGTGGCAGCCTAAAGAGGCAGTCAACGTGGAGGAGGTATTGACAGAAATCGGGGCTTCTGATGGTGAGAGTCACAGACATCCTTTTCCTTTCTAATTCTCTCCCACTTGCTAAAAAAAGGTGTGTGTGTGTGTGTGTGTGTGTGCGCTCATGGCAGGGGGAAGACGCTGAGCCCTGCTGAATATTTTTGCATCCATTTCGCCATAATTGACGCAGAACCAAATACTCCCACTCAGGATTGAACCCACCCAGCACAGGGTGCCGGTGCTTAAACAGTGAATCCCCGGAGCCAGGGGCCACCTTGGGCCCAGCACAGCCGACAGACGCTGGGGTGTTGGGGTTCCAGCCTCACCGATCCCAGCTGTGTGGCCCCAGGCCTGTGACTTCACCTCTCTGTGCTTCTGATTTCTCAACCATAAAATATGGGGGCTACACTCCATGTCCCTCAGGGGCAGCTATGCGGATTCGATGAGACCAACTCCTGGCAAACAGGAGGTGCTTGCCCTTCTTCCCCAGCTCAGGTCAGTGGGAGGATACTCCAAATACAATTATAGTCCCCCAACCAAATTACGTACAGCAGTCTTCTCAACCGGAGGAGGCGGAGGGGGTGGCGGTTTTGCCCCCTGGAGACACCTGGCAATGTCTGGGGACATTTTTGGTCATCATGCTTGGGGGCGCTACTGGCATCTAGTTGGGAGAGTCCAGGGATGATCCTATATACATACATGGGACAGCTCTCTGCCCCCCAAAGAATGACTGGGCCCTACGTACCAACGGTAGTGAGACTGGAAAACTGACATATGGCAAGAGTTTGGTGTCAGAACTTCCCTGGTGGCACAGTGGTTAAGACTCCACGCACCCAATGCAGGGGGCCCGGGTTCGATCCTTGGTCAGGGAACTAGATCCCCCTTGCATGCCGCAACTAAGAGCCTGCATGCCGCAACTAAAAGATTCCCACACGCCGTAACTAAGAGTTTGCATGCCACAACTAAGAGTAAGCATGCTGCAACTAAGGGTTTGCATGCCGCAACTAAGAGTATGCATGCTGCAACAAAGATCCGGCACGTGGCAAGGAAGATCCTGTGTGTCACAACTAAGACCCGGCGCAGCCAAATAAATAAATATTAACAACAACAACAAAAGAGTTTGGTGTTACAGACAAGCCCTTGATCTTTTAAGACGGTTCCCTCGTTTTCAGCCCCTACATGACATATTTATCTGCTGACGTGTTTTATGTTCTGTCCCCTTGAAGGCAACTCTATAAAGGCAAGAGCTGTGTCTGTTTCATTCAGTGTTGGCACCCTAGTAGGTGCTCGATAAACACTGGTGGGATGAAAATGTGAGTGAGTGAATGAAGGGACACAAATAATACACACCTCCTGCTTACGGGGTCCTGGCACACAGTAAATGCCCACAAAAGGTTGGCCAGGTTCTTATTTTGCTTTGCAAAAGGCACCAGGCTGGCCGTTTGGTTAGGTGGGACTCACATCACGGCACCTGCACCTACACTCGTTAAGCCCTTCCTGTATGCGGGTGCTTAACAGGTGCCAGGGCTGTGCTGGTGTTTAGTCCGTCCCACTGGACCACCCACCTGACAAGCCCCAGGCGAACCCCCACTTTCAGATGAGGATGCTGAGGCTGAAAGAGGTGGGCCCACTTGCCCAAGGTCACTCGGCCCCGAGTCGGTCCAATTCCAAAGCCCTCTCTGCAGAACAGCCCTCAGCCTTGGAGACCCCTGCTTCCTACTTCCACTCCAGCCATTGGCCTCTGTGGCACTGACATTGTGCCTGGGTTCTGGAATTTTCTGCCTGGCCTCCACTTGCAGTCCACCTTACTTGCTGGGCTTGTTTTCAGGCTCACTCTGGGCTGCAGCACAGACATGCCTCTTCCTGCCTTTGTCGCTCAGAGACAATGCGATTACTTCCCTTCTTCCCCCTTTTATTCGGCAGACGCCCAGGCAGGCCATTAGCAAATTATTTCAAGGCTGCCTTTAGAAAAACGTTTTGGGGCGCGCCTCTGAGGGTTACTTTCTGCCTGCCAGAGATTATTCTACTGGCTCTGAGTAAACAGGGGCCTGAGGCAGGATTTGGAACAGAACGGACTCTTCAGGTAAATCAAGTAAGAGTTCAAGTCCCAAAGACTGAAATCCCGCCCCCTGTCCCCTTCCCAGCCCCAGCTACGGCTCCTGCAGGTGGCCCCAAACTCTTAACTGTCTGTGGCTTTAAAAAGTTTTCTCCTCCCATAGAACAAATATTTAAGCGAAGTCCCCGAGTGAAAGGGGAGTGTGTGGATTTTCCAGTTCGCTGGGGATCTTTGAAGGGATGGTTTGGGAGAAAAGGGTTTGGTTGTTGCAGTAGCTAACTTTTAAGGCCCACAGACCATGGCCATGGGCATCATGCATCTACTGGTGGCAGGTCACTGCCCTTAAGTGATAACGATGGGAAATGTAAATGGGAAATGAGGATAAATCCCCATTTCACAGATGAGGAAACTGAGGCACAGAGAGGGGAACAGTCCACCCAAGGCTGCACAGCTGGAAAGTGGCAGAGCCAGGAGTCAAACCCAGGCCCTCTGCAGAACAGCTTGTGTCTCCATCCCAACTCTGCTCTCATCCCAAGGAGTCAGGACATCATGGCACCTGACAGACAGAAAGCAGCTACACAGGCACACCTATCATGTGCGCAGTCCTGCGACGGGCACCCACTTCAACCTCCTGATGATCCTGAGTTCTCCCCATTGACAGAGGAGGAAAGTGAGGCTTGAGAAGGGTCAGGGTCCCTTCGCCAGGATGTGGCCAAGTTAGATTCAAGCTTTCGACCCCAATGCCAGCTGGTAGATGCCAAATGCTAAATGGGAAGGTACCAGATGAATTCAGCCCAGATTCATCTAGCACGCATCAGCGTTGATGGAGGTACTGCAAGGCAACAGTGAACAGAGGAGACAAAGGCCCTGCAAGGTCCATCTCCATTCATTCATTCATTCATTCATTCATTCACCAAACTGGGGAGCAGGGCAATGAGGCCTGGGGGGACTCGGGTCGATGCCTAGGGCCACAGGGCAGGAGAACTGAATGTTACCAAGCCCCACACCCTTAAATGAATTGCCAGAGAGGGAACAAGAGTGAAAGAGAAGAGAGACGAGAGAGAGACACCCAGAGACGAGACAGAGGGACAGAAAGAATGAACGAGAGGCTTTCTCTCCCTGGGCTAAGTCACCCCTTCCAAAGGTTGGAGTGGGGGATCTGTCTCATAAATTCAGGCCCTACTGATTTGTCCAGGGCCACAGAGCAGCACAGACCCAGAAGGGAAGGAGATGTCATATTAATTAGGCACATGTTAGCACCTGACTGCTCTGGTTGCTGTGTGACCCTGGGAGAATCACCACACCTCTCTGGGCCAGCCGAGGGGATGCTGGGATCCTGCACCTTGAGGGCAGGCGTGAGATCTCAGCGACCTCGCGTGCACAGAGGGCTGGCTGAGAGCCTGGTGCACCCCTCGGCTCCATAACTAAATGCTGGGTCCCAAAATGACCATTGGGACACTTCACAAGGCTGAACCCAGGGAAGGAGCTGGCTTAGCCCTTCACCCATCTTTAGTCTCCTGCGAACCGGGTCACATAGTCTGGTGGCAGATGTCTCCTATGTGAAAACACCAGGCCCTCTCTTTGAGGGTCAGTGATATGGGCTTCCCTGAAGTTATCAGGAAGGTCTGGAGAAATCTTTTTACTGGAAGCTTGGCTGGAAAGAGCCCTGAGTGGGGTTCAAAGCTTGGGGTTCCGGCAATTGCTTTGCCACTCACTCACTGTGCTACCCCAGGCAGGTACCTTTCCCTGTCTGGGCTCAGTTCCACCTCTTCAAATCATTAGTAAGGTCCTTGAGAAAAAACCTGGATGCAAGTCGCGTTTTCAATCATTAGATGTCATTCTACCCTGGTCCCCAAGCCCCATCAAGCTTGCCTGAGTGAGAGATGGTGGAATCTCAGGACCCAGATTAAGGTCCCCTGTCCTGGCCCATTCACACCAAGATTCACTTGTCAGTGGGCAAATCTGCCCACCACCTCGGGTAATCAGATGAGACCTCACAATTTTGCTCGACTGTAAGACCACAGAAGTCACAACTCCACACGCGCATGACACGGACACTTGGCCACCCTGGAGGGTGTGAGGAGATGAAGCAGGTGCCAACTAATCCTCCCCCAAAATAGGAAGCATTTGCATCGGGCTGGAGTGTCGGCACTTGCAGATAAATCAACCGGCAGAGGCTGCCGGACTCATGTGCCAGCCCCGACCGCACAGACGTTGAATCCGGTATAAATGTCCTGACCGCTCTGGGGGAGCGAGCAAGTCCACTGTCAGGGGGATCGCCACCACACGCCGCTTTCCCAGGCGCGGGAGCAGGACAGGGTCGGGCTAGACGGACAATTATTCTGGAAGAGGCAACCTCCCCAGTTGGATCTGTGGGAACCCCACCACCTCCCTGGAGTGGGGCAGGGGCTGCACTGGAGGGGAGGAGTTCTCACTGTTGTTTTAATATTTTGAAAAACATAATAAGCTTACAAGATCTGGTGGCTCCGAGTCCGGCTGCCTTTTCCTCAGGGAAGAAAATCTCTGTTGGCTTCGCGCAGAGAAGCGGCGTAAAGATTCCCGGCTGCGGGAAGCGAGGTGTCGGAAGGACGAGGTGCGCTTGAAGGGGGTCCGGCCGGAGGGCTCCCCACTCGCCCGCTCGGGGCCCACCGTGCTGGTCACTAAGTTGAGGGCCTCCTGGAAGGACCGCCGGACGGTCCCCATCCACTGGGTCATGTGGGTTTGGGCCACCGTGAGTTTGTCTCCCAGGTAATCCATGGGGCCGGCAGGTGGGGAGGCAGGAAAGCCGCGAAACGCCGGGTCCTCTCCCCTCTCCCTGCTGTGCACCGCCGGGAGTTCTGGGCTGCCTGGAGAGGAAAGCCAGCAGCCCTCTTCAGCCGGCCCGAGAGTAGATAAACATCGCTGAGCCAGCAGCCAGCGGCATCCGCGGGGCTCGCTCCGAATCTGAGGCAGTTCAGGGTCAGGCTGCGAGTCCACCCCCCGGAGTTGTGAGTAAACACGCTGGCCGCTCCAAGATCCAGTTCCCAGCGCTCACCGGCTGGCCGGCTGGCTCGGGTGACGAGGAGCTTTGAGGAACTGGGCTGCCGCGCCGGCTCCAGGGCGTGACGGTCCCCGCGAGGTGGGGGTGGAAAAGGCGGTGGCCCCCGGGCACCCTCAGGCACCTGGATCCTCACTTTCCCCCAGGTAGGCGGCACCCCCCAGGCACCCGCGGCGGCGGCGGGGCCCTGCTCACCTGGCCCACGCAGGTTTCCTGTCCTCCGGCCGGGGGCTCCAAACCTGTGGGCCGGCGGGCAGCTAGCTCATTTCTGGAGGCAGCCACCAGGGCCCCGGGTCCCCTGGCTTGGCAGCCCAGGATGACATCAGCCCCCGTTCTCAGCGAGGGGCTTCGCTGCCCAGGAATGCCGGAGGGGCCTCGGGGAGGCGGCCGCCCAGGGAGCTGATGTCCGCCCCCATTTGTTCTTCCTCTCCAAGTCCCAACTCGCTCACCGTCCCGCGGAGCTGACTGTGAATGCACGTGCCCGGCAGCCTATCCGCCCTATGCCCTGACCGCGGGCGCAAGGGGAGATGCGGCTGCACGTGCGTGCACGCGGGCGCCTGTGTGCACGTATGTCGGAGATCAGGCGGCCCGGGGAAGGCTGAACAGTTGGGAAACTGCCTCTAGGGTGACAGGCAGCGAGCGTCTGTGGACCTCTGGCCGGCAGTCAGTCTGTCTCCCTCTGGCGGTCCATTTCTCTGTCAGTTTCCCAGCCTCTCCTTCCTCCCCCTGTGTCTTATTTTCCACTTGTTCCTCCCTAAGCTCCTCTCTCTCTCTCATCCTCTCTCTTTCTCTCTCTCTGTCTCTCTCGCCTTTCCAGCCTTCTCTCCCTCCTCCCTAAAAGGCAACACCCAGCCAGGTGAAACAACCCCCGAGGTCCCCCAAGGAAGGAACTGGGCCGGGCTGTATTTCAGTACAGGCAGAGTTGCCATGGCAACCCTGGGGCACAGCATCTGCCCCATCCTGGGTGGGCAGGCGCGGCACAGGGATGAACAGGAATGATTCATGGTTTATACTGGGTCACATGAGCTCCTGGGCTTTAACCCTTGTGGAGCTGTAGTGGCGGGGGGGCGGGGTGGGAAATGCGAGGCAGCAGCATCTGAGACTGGAGGGGGTGCTTGTCCGGAAACGGTGAGCAGCAGCCTCCCTAAGGGGAGGCACACTTGTGGAAGGAGCTTTCTCCTTCCAGCAGGGATCCACCCTCTGTGTTACAGATGAGGAGGTGCAGACTCAGAGACGTAGATTCACTTGCCCAAGGTCACACAGCAAGGGTACCACCAGAGCATGGGTCTGGGCTGTTTCATCCCCGCCCCTGCCCCATTTTCCGGGTCTGACACAGCACATGGTCCAGAGTTGGAGCTCAGTAAATATTTATCGTTCAAACGCCGAGTCCAAGAGTGAAACTTTGATCAGTCTGACTGCATCCCCAGCACTTTCCCCCACCCACGTCATCTCAGTTTTGAACAAATATTTGCTCCCTAGACACTGATCAAAGGGCTTCACTTGAGAAAGTTTTTCACGGAGGTGTCTGACAATGCAGCTGACGCAGATCTCCTCCTTCTCTGGATTCCCAGTCCTTACAGATGTTCGTTTGCTCATTCATTCTTTCACTGATTCATGTAAACATTCAGAGACTGCCCTCCCCGGGCCAGGCACTGGATACAGAGACTGAGGACGCACCTGCCCTTGAGGGCTCCCAGTCCAGTAGGACACTATAACTGTGGCTAATATTCACTGAGAGTGTGACTGAGTGTCCAATGCCATTCTAAGTGTTCATAGGAATTAACTCATGAATCCTCACGTGAACCCATTTGACAGGAGGAGCCTGAGGCCCAGGGAGGTGACGTCACCTGCCAAGTTCTTCCAGGGTGGTAGGCGGCCCCCAAGGTGGCCTCCAGGGATCCCTGACCCCTGTTATTCACACCCCAGAGTGGTTCCCTCTCACAATGAGTCCGAGTTGGTCTGTGTGCCCAAGAGATAAGGCAGAAGTGACAGTGTGTGATTTCCAAAGCTGGGTCCTACCAGCCGCCATGTTGTGAAGGCACTCAAGCAGCCCTGTGGAGAGACCCACGTGGCGAGAGTCTGAGGCCCCCAGCCAACAGGCAGCACCCACTTCCAGCCGTGTGAGTGAGCCATTTTGGAAGCAGATCCCACATCGCCAGGCAAACCCTTGGATGACTGTGGCCCTCAACTGCAACCTCACGGGAGACCCTGAGCCCGAGCCATCCAGCCAAGCTGCTCCCAAATTCCTGACCCACAGAAATCACAAGAGATTCAAATGCCCAGAGGCAGGATAGTGCCTGGGCCATCGGGAAACCAAGATCTGGAGCAGAATTGCGGAGAGAGAGGGGAGGGAGACAAGGGCCTCTTGTAGCAGCCTGCACCCCATGATGCAAATGAGAAACATGTGCACAGGGCCCCAGATCCTACCTCCATACATGTGTCTGGCCCCACCCACCACCCCATACAGCCTTCAGGGTCCCAGGGATTCTGGCCACTAAGGTTTGCCCACTTTCCTCACCTGGTCTGTAGCCAGCCTCCTGCAGTGGGTGGGCCAGTTGCCCAGAGGGCCAGGAACTTCCAGGGTGGGAGCAGTCATGAGAAAGAGCTGAGTCCTCCCCATCTAACCCCAGAAAAGCCGCACCAGAAATACCTAAAGATCTAGAAAGGGACGCAACTTTTTAACAGATCATCTGGACACAGAGGCGGGAAAAATTTACTGAGACCCTTCCGGAGGAAAAACGTTACATCAAAGCGGCACCTACAACACCTTTAAAGTGATAACACCCAGCGTTGGCCAGGCTGTGGTAAAAGAGATACATTTGCCCACAGGTGGAAACGGAGATTGGTATATTATTTCCTGAAGGGAATTTAACATTGAAGATCAAAATTCTTAAAAACAATGACCAGTTAATGGCATGCATGCCGAAGTGTACTGATATCTATAACTTATTTTGAAATGCAGCAAAAAAAAAAAGTATACACTAAGGAATGGATGGCTGGCTAGATTTTTCTAAGGCAAAGAGAGCAAAAGGTGAGCAATTATAGAATCTGTCTGGTAGGTATATGTGTATGTCCTGCACAATTTTTCTGTATATTTGAAATTTTTCATAATAAAAGGTTGGGATGGGAGGATGTGCCTGCCTTTTGATCCCGAGTTTCATGATCCAGTTCCACACCCAGAAATCTGTCTGGAAACGAGAAGGATCTATACAAACATTTTGCTATACAGGGGTGTTCATCACAGTTATATTTGTGAAAAATTCGTAAAAACCTTATCGTCCAACAAAAAGAGACTCGTTCAGTGTTGTGCCGACCCATACTGAAGTCAGAGGCAAAAGAAAAAATCAGTGACACTGATCCTGTCTTTATGTATAATGTCGACAGTTTGTTCACCATGGATTTTTGAATTAATTTTGATTTTTTAAAAAATACTGCATTAAAAGTAATTTATTTTGATAACCCATTATTTTGGTGCTCTCTTAAATTTTGGGCCCTAGGTGTGTGCCTCAGTCACCTCACCCTAGCCCCAGCCCAGGATATGCTAAATCAATATAGCTTCATGGTTAAGGGTTTGTAGACCTGCCTCTGGCTCTTATTAGCTGTGTGGGCTTGAGAAAGTTACTGAGCCTCTCTGATCTTCAGAGATGAAATCATCAAAGTCATCATTGTCACTGATGCTGTTGGAACCCCTTACTGTGTGTGCCAGGCATTGTATTACACTGTCTGCTCCTCCCAACAATGAAATGAGGTTTGTAATAGCATTATTACTCCCATTTTACAGATGGAAAAACTGAGGCAGAGGGATTCAATGAGCAGCCTAAGGTCACACAGCTATTAAGTGGTAGAGTGTGCAACCCTCAGCCTTGCACCTTGGACAAGGTAGAGGAGGACTGGCCTTTGGCAAATCAGTCTGGATTGAAGACAAATGTTGGGGAAAGCAGAGGAGACCAAGCAGCAGGCGGGATCACAAGGTCCCACCTCCTTCCACAATGGGGGAGAGGGGTGCAGAAGGGAGCTGGAAAGACAGATTGCTTGCCTGCTCCCCGCTCCCGGCTCCCCTTAGGTACAATGTGGTCTGAAAGTGTGACTATAAAAAGCGTCACTCTCTGAAAACTGGGGCAGCCTGAGCGCTTTCCCTGCCAGAGGACTTTTTTTGCAAACTCTTCTGTTCTCTCCAGGAAACTCTTGGGATGTTGCTGGGCATGAAAACGGAAAGAAAGCCATCTCCTTACATAATTAATCCAAAATACTCTGGAGAAGCTGCTGTGATCCAGGAAATAAAGGGGAATTTTATCCACAGTATGAGGTGGGGCCCAGAGGTCACCATTTCTAGACAAGTGTGTGCCGTCACAGAAATCAGAATGCGGTCCTTCATTCATTCAACAAATGTTCCCTGTGCCGCTACTTCGTGTGAGCTCCGTGCTGACCCTGAAGGGACCTATAGTCCCTGAAGACCTCGGGATAGCTATCTGATCTCAGCCATTAAGGGGAGAGAGTGTCCCAACAGGCCACCTCAAATCTGAGGCTGTATCATTTTCTCCCCCAAATCGGATACAAACATGAACACTCTAGAGAATCCCTCAGGTGGAAAAAAAAGCCAGAAAAAAAAAATGAACATTTGCAGTACAAGTACCAAGGGCTATAACAGACTAGTGAATAACACACTATGATGGGAATGTAAGTGGGGGAGGTGAAACCCAACCAAGAAAGTAGGAACTTGAGGAAAGAAGAGCCAAGGGAAGATGGTCATTTACTGAGGATCATTTATTGTAACTGGAAGAAGCAAATCTGGGTAGGGTCTTAAAAGATGAATAGGAGTATTCCAGGAAGGCTGAATGGCATGTGCAAAGGCCATTGGGCATGGCTGTATTCAGTCTTGCCTCTGGGCTTTTTCACATGCTGTATCCCCTGTATCCCTGCCTAGAGCTGCCTTCCCCTGTTCTCCACCTCTATTGGACGTCCCCGCACCCCATGACCACCTCAGCAACTTCTGTCTTTTCCAAATCTCCCCCAGGAGGTCTCAATCACATGACTCTCTGCACATCCTGTTTCCCCAAAGACTGGACATTCCGGAAGTAGGCATCCTGAGCCTCGAAATATACTAATGTTATACTGATAAGGAAGGGGGTGTGGTAGAAATAATAATAACCATTAATTGAGGATTTGCTGTGTGCCGGGAACTGGTCACCCATACACCTCACCTCACAACCCTCACAACAACCCTACAGGGTGAGTCCTGTTATTAATTATCCCCATTTTGCAGAGAAGGGCAGTGAGGTTTTAAAGAGCTGAAGGTATTTGCTCAAGGTCACTGAGCTGGCAAGTGGGGTTCTGGGATTGAACCCAGACCTGTCTGATTCCAAAGCCCTCCTCCTTCTAGGACAGAAGCCAGACTCTATCCACACCTCTAAGACCCCTTAAAATAGCCAACTCTGTCCCAAGCCCCATGCACGAGGGCAGTAACTATTCCACACACTTCTCTGGTTGTCTTCAGACCTCCTTGGGTCAGGAAATGCCTGCAGAAGGACTTGTCTGGTTGTAAATCAAACAGTTTCCTTTCTTGACATCTGGCCTAGAGACTAACTCCAGGGACCGTATGTGGGAAGGGCTGACTTGTCGACCCAGCTTAAACCTGTTTTCTCTCCCCGTGGGATGGAGCAAAGTTCTGGAGAGCTGACCAACAGCCAGACTTCTCACTTCATTGAAGAACCAGGCCCAGGCAGACGGCTGTCCCAGACCCACAATACATCTATGTCAGGAGCCGTGATCTTCCACAGGAGTCGCTCACGATCTGGACTTTGACAAGGTCTCTGGGATGTGCTCTGCTGCCTCGTGTTCAGCCCTTTGCACATGCTGTTCCCTCTCGCTAGGACACCATTCTACCCGTTCCTCACCTGGTCAGCATCTATTGTCCTTCACAGCTCAGCTTAGGGTACTCCCTCTTCCAAGAAGCCTCCCCTGATTCTTCATGCCCCCCGGCAGGGGGCGGTCACCTCTGGGCTCCCACTTTGCCGTATGACCCCCAAGCATCATTAACAATCTGAGCTGTAACTCAATTTACCCGTCAGTCTCCCCACTGGACTCTGAGACCAGGGGCAGCAGGTACGTGTCCTGTTCACCCTTGAATCTCAGCATCTGGCACTCAGCAGGCACTCGACGTGCCCACCGTGTGAAATGAGGGAACCACTGAGGTTTGAACCCCAGTCATTCAACTCCCAGCATCCCTCTCCCTAGGCTTGTTTCCAAGGCAACAGGGAAAAGAATTCTGATATGGGAACAACAACAAAAAAAAACAGAAATAACTTGATCTGACAAGTCAATCCCAGATTATTTATAAACCAAGCCCAAGACAATTTCCTTGTGTTCATTTATCACACTCTTATTCAAATAGTCATTTTAATGACCTAAGATGCCCTTAATTAACCTTGGAAGGGGAGGGGGGAAAAAAAAACCATCTGGAAAGGAAATCTTTCTAGAAACAGCCAGGAACTCATCTCTCTGCTTTATCAGGCCCCACCCTGAGCTCAAGTGGAACGTAGCATTTTCCACACTGGGGAGAGCCCGCTGTGTGGCCCCGCCTTGCGTGGCAAGGCCAGTCTGTAATTACAGCCCCTCTTTGAAGAGCTAGGCGTCCAATAAAGCTGCAGGCCCTGGCCTCCTCAAAAATGGAAGCAGGCTAGGCTGAGGGCCCCGCCTGATTCATGCTGCTGGCTGCCCAGTGGCTCTGGGGCAGTGGTTTCCGGAACGCTGCCACACGCTCCTCAGGCTTTCTGGGAAGGAGAAGGGGACCCTACTGGGGTCTTTGTCTGGTCGCCTTGCTTGGGGTTGGACAACGCGTCTCTTTCCACCAGAGCAGCTGAAATTGCACATTTTTGGATCAGTTAGTGAAAGAGAGCAAGATGTTCTTGGGGAACAAGAATTAGAACTGGGACAAGGGATTCATGATGTCCCCTAGGAAATTTATCCCTGAGCAGTGAGCCTGCTATCCTGGGCTAAGTGCCCCCTAAGCAACACCCTAAGATTTGAAGCCTCTCCCCGAGGATGATAAAAGGCTAGAGGAATGAGAAGGCTTCCTTTCCCTCCCCCTCCCTCCTCCCTTCTGACTTCAACAAGCACTTGAGTGAGGACCTACTATGTGCCAAGCACTGTGCCAGGTGCTGGGGACCCCATCCCTGGCCCCCGGAGTGGTTTTATTTGGGCTTTGCAGTAAGGATGATAACGAACTGGAGTAGCTCTTAGTCGCCGAGGGCCTACTGTGCGCTCCATCACCTCCCTGACCTGCATAAGCCAGAAGGGTTGTAATCCCCGCTGTACAGATGAGGACACCAAGACACCGAACGAGGAAGACCCTAGCCCGAGTCACACGGCTGCCGCGTGCAGAGCATGGCTCAAGCCCAGGTCAGGCTGAGCTCAAAGCCGGGGCTCCTGAACACCGGCTACCCTGCCTCTGTGAGCACCCCGGCTCATGGCAGAACAGGGCTGGATTTGGGGTGCAGAAGAGGTGGCGGCAGGATAAAGGGCCTTAGCCCTGCTCCTCCTTCTTCCTCTCTGCTTCACTTCCTCAGACTCGGGCGGCCGTGAACCCCAAGTGAAGCCTGACTGTGACGGGCACAAGGTTTCCCGAGATGGCCTCAGCCGCCTCGGCAGCTCCAAGGACCCCCAGGTCTGGGCGGCCTTGGAAAGCCCCCTGTATCCCACCTGCCCCGGCTGAACGGAGAGGAGAGGGTAGGCCCTGGGCCCCCTGACCCAGGCTTGAGGCCACCAGGCTCTGCCCCCAATTACTGGGGGTCCCCGGGCAGCGCTCCCCTCCTCTCTGGGAGGCCGGGGAGCCCAACTCAAAACCCCAGCTGCCTCCTCTCAAAGGCCACCTGTCCCAGGCAGACTCAAACACCGTGTGGCCTGGGGCACTCACGTGGCCTCCTTTTGCCTGTGGTGCCTCATCTCACAAATGGAAATCGTGACACCCGCCTCCCAGGTAAAGGTGCTCAAAGCAGGCCCCTGGCAAAGGTAGGTGGGATGGCGTCAGGTTCCCACGGGGCGGTCTGCGGCTGGAGTGCTCACGTTTGGAGAACAAACTTTTGAAGGAAAACGTCCTCCCACATGCCAAATCAACATCTATTCAAACACTGCTAGGACGCGGTTAATATTTCCTAAGCACCAACGACGGGCCAGGCCCTACGCCATCTCATGTCATCCCCACACACACACGGTTAAGGGCAGGCCTCCCATGACTGACTCCTCACGGTGTGACCCTGGGCAAGTGGCTTGCCTTCTCTGAGCCCCTCCTTCCTTGTCTTTAAAATGGGATAAAAACGGTCCCCTCCTTCCCAGGTGGTGCTGAAGTTCATGTGATGTGTGTTCTATCTCGTGAGAGCAGAACAACTATGCCCATTATACAGATGAGGACACTGAGGCAGCGAGCGCAGAGGCTGAAGGCTGCACAGTCACTTAGTGGTGAAGTCTGGCGTGGAGGCCTGTGCTCTCAGAGCTGTGGCTCGGTGGGCAAGGGGACAGTGGGCACTGGGGAGCTGGCGCCTCTGGCCTCCCAGGCCCACCCCTATCATTCCCATTGCCCAGCTCGCCAGCCCTCGGCCACCCTCCTCTCATCTCAGAGCTGCTGTGACTAATGGTCCCCACTCGGTCCCTGCTTGCTGAGGCCTCCACACGGGCACGGCTTTCTCCCGACCCGGCTAGAGGTCTATTATCTTGTGCCTTGTTTCTTGGCTTGTAGACAGCCCCTCCTCTGCACTGCCCACACTGTCCCAGGAGCCACGCTGTGCTGGGCAGGAGGGCAGGAAGCGGGGCGGCCAGGCAGCCTTGGCATTTTGACAAAAGTGTGTCGCCCCGTAGGCCCCACAGACCCACCTGGTAGGCACAAGGCATATTCTGGCAGCCTCAGAGTTCCTGGACCTCGGCCAGCCTGGACTCACAGCTGTCTGGAACTCTCCCATCGCCAGGGCGATGAAGGTGAGACCCCCAGCTCCCTCCACCCAGCTGCCTCCTGCCGGGAAAGGTACCGCCCAGCAGCCCCAAACTGACTGTAGCCCGCATACCATGATGCTTGTCACTTCTGAATCTAGCTCCTCAGAGACTCTCCCTCCCAACCACCCAACACAAAGGAGCTGCCAGACCCTCTCTGTCTTAGCACCCTTTCCTTCACACATTCTGTTATACTACCTGGTATTTTCCTGATCGTTTCTTTAATGTGATCTCTCTAACCAAGGCTCGTGAGAGCAGAAACCTTGGATGCCTTAATATCTGCTATTGTCCCTGTGCCTAGCACACTGGAGGCTCTCAGTAAGTGTTTGCTGAATGAATGGGTGAATGAATGAATGAAGTGAAGAAGAGAAAGAAGGGGCGAGGAGGGGAGGAGAAGTGGCGGGGGGTGCATATAAGAGGGAGGGGAGGGGAGGGGAGAAACACTATAACATTTGTACTGCAGTCCCATCCTCTCCTCCCCTCTCCTCCTTGGTCAATTCCTACCCACCCTTAAAGACTTCACACTGATGTCCCCACCTCCAGGAAGCCTTCCCTGCTACCCTTCCCACTCAGCTCAGTGCCTCCTCTGGGCTCCCCAACCCCTGAGCTTCCCCATCACAGCGTTCTCTTAACCATAAATAGAAGGGCTAATTTCCACACCCCTCTGCCCACTGGCTGCAGATACTGGAAGGTCAGCGCTGTTTCAATTCCCTTCTGTATCTCCAGGGCCCATCCTGAGGCCTGGTGCACAGCTAATGTTTATCAAGACCTAACCACATGCCAGGCCCAGGCTGAGCACTTTGAATCAGATAATTCAGACTCTTCAGCATCACCCTGTAAGGAGGGGGACCATCTTATACCCATTTTACAGACAAGAGAAGTAAGGCTGAGAGAAGGCAAGCTACTTGGCCAAGGTCACACAGCAAGGACCCTGGGTGACCATTATACCACACTGTCCTCCAGCACCGACTATGTGCAACACTTTAGGCACTTTACATAAATCTCATTCAGTTCTCATCAGCCCTTAAAGGTGACATCAAATCTCAGATGAAGGAACCAAGGCCAGGGACATATAGGGTCCTCATAACCGGCTCAAACTCACTCAAGACAATCGGGCACCAGGAAACTAATCAAAGAACTGGCACAGAAAAATACAGCCATGAACAGCATTCTTCTTTCCTGGCCAAGCCTTGAAAATGCTGGCTACTAACTTCCCACCCTCTCTTGCAGCAATAGCATGGGGACGGGACCAAATCCTGGCCAATGAGATTTTGGGGGGAAGTCTGCTGGGTACACTCAGGGAGAAGTCTTCCTCCCAATACACCCCCTCTTCCTTAGCTGGATATTGTCAAGTCTCCCAGGAATGGCTGGAACTGTGGCAGTCATTTTGGGACCACGAGGGGAAAAGACGCTGAAGAGAGCATAGAAAAATGGAAAGAATCTGGGTTGATCCACTAATCCAGGATGTGGCAAACTGTTTTAAAGGGCCAGATAGTAAATATTGTAGGTATTGCCAGCCACGTGTGGTCTCTGTCACATATATTTTGGTTTGGGGGATTTTTTAAAAATAATCTTTGAAAGATGTAAAACTCATTCTTAGCTCACAGGCCACAGTGTGATGAACCCTGCACTACATCCCCTCTACCATCAGGTGAATTATGTGAAGTAATACACATCCTTGTGGTTTGACCCATCTTTACTGGGGGGGGGCGTTCTTTTGCTACTTTCAGCATCTTCAAAAGCATCTTCACTGATAAAATAACAGTGGTGTACCAAGTGCTGGTGAGGATGCAGGGCAACTGAAACTCTCAGGGGATGAGACGCAAAATGGTACAGCCGCACTGGAAAACAGTTTAACACGCACCTACCACATGATCCAGCCACTCCACTCCTAGGTGTTTACCCGAGAGAAATGAAGTCACGTGTCCACGCAGAGACTTGACCAAGAGTGTTCAGAGCAGCTTTACTCACGTGAGCCAAAAAGTGGAATCAACCCAAATGTCTGTCAACAGATGAATGGATGCACGCACCGGTACATCCACGCAGTGGAACAGTCCTGAGTGATAAAAAGGAATAAGCCGCTGATACGCACTACGCCACGGATGAATCTCAGATAATTATGCAGAGGGAAAGGAACCAGATGAAGAGGAGCGTGCGGTGTCCAGTTCCATTTACATAAGAGTCTAGAAAATGCAAACTAATCTATAATGATAGAGAGCAGATCAGCGGTTGCATGAGGGCAGGGAGGGAAGGAGGGATCACACAGGGGCACGAGGAAATTCTTAGGGGTAAAGGATGTGTTCACCATTTTCATCGTAATGTTGGTTCCTCGGGAATACACATATGTCAAAACTCATCAAATTACACACTTTAAATATGTATGTTGTATTGTACGTCAATTACATCTCAACAAAGCTGTCACACAGACAAAATAACAGTGATGGCTCTTACAGTAAGTGGAGCCCTGAGGGTAAGGGACAGGGGGTGGGTGAGTCTTGGCCGAATGGGACCAGCAGAAAAGAGGGGAAGAGGGAAGGTGGGAGCCTGAGAAGCCAGAGGCCCCACCAGACCTCATGCGTCTTGGGTGAAGGTGATGTTCAGCTCTGCCTGCTCTATAATACAGCCGAGGACAAGAAACCAGGTCTCTGACATGTTCCTAACTTGGCAAACAAGGCCCCAGAGGCAGCTCTTGGGGACAGCTCGGGGACAAGTGGCCTTAATTCATCCAGCCTCAAGGACCCTGTGGGCTGTGCTGAGCACCACGGCTCTTCTAGGACTTCCCAGGTGCCAGAGCTGGTGTCTGGGGTGCCAGGTCTCTTCCCATCTAATGAGACCCAGGGCACACACCAGACGGAATTCCCTAGAGGCCCTAGACTTTCTTTTTTCACTCATCCCAGAAAGAACAGGAAGAATTCCCATCTCGGCTCTCCAGCCACCATCTGCAGCAGGCCGGGAACAGGTCTGGCGCTGCAGCTTCAGAGCCTCCTCCCGCATCGGACTGGATCCCAGGGACAGGCTAGTTGCCAGCAGGCCGGCAGAAACCCGGCCTTCCTCCCTCAGGCCCTGCATCCTCCGAGGGCACGGGGGGAAGAGGGCGGGGTTTCAGGCCAGATCCCAGTGCCTCTCCATTCTTACCAGACAAGTTATTTCAGATTTGAATAATAAATATGCTAACTACCTTCTCTTCCCCTGCCAAGTGTTCTCATTTCAAAATGGACTTAATGAGATCCCTTGGCAGAAGGACTTCTGGAAGCAACGAAAATGCTGTGCAGCCTCGAGATGCCAGCAGCAAGTGGCACTTACTGGAGACCCAGCGAACAGAAACAGGCCAGGACGGGGTGGCCGTCACTCACGCACCTCCCGTGGGCTGAGCACGGCGTTCGGTGCAGGGCAGGTGCCACCGTATCTTTTAGGTCACTGATGCTCTGCCAACGGCCCAATGTGGTCTTGTCTCCACTTGAAAGATGAGAAACCTGAGCCTTAGACCTGGTTCCCAGGTTGCACAGCATCAAAACCTGGCCTGTCTGCCAAAGAGCTGTGTGACTTTGGGCAAGCCGCTGCACCTCTCTGAGCCTCTGTTTCCTCGTCCATCTGTAAATGGGGATAATAATAGTGACCTCTGTGGAGGGATCGCTTAGCACGTAGGAAGTGCTCAGTAAACGTTCGTGCTCAGCAACCTGCTGGGGGACGAATGGCTGGATTGGAACCGAGGAGCCTGCCTCCGAAGCACCATCAGTTCTCTCTTCCCACCAACTGGTAAGTCCCTCTCCCTTCACTGAGACAAATCAGAGCAATCAGAGGAGAGTGAGCCCACCCTCTCCAGCCCCCGCATCTGGGAGCCCGCCTTGCCTCCCTCCAGCTACCAGGCCAGCCCCTCCTCTTACCCCACTCACCAACTCCAGGGCATCATCCCTGCAGCTGACCACCTCTCTGTCCCCTGCAGCACCCGAGTCTCCCCCTCTGCTGGACCAGGCCCATCAGCAAAGCCTCGACATCACTCATCTTCAAAAGCCAAAGGGAAACCTCCTTCAATCCCAGCTCCCTCACTGCTTGGAAATCTAATGGTGCCTCAAATGTGCCTCAAAGACACCAGGAGGAAACTCTTGATGCCTGGCCCCAAATCTGCTTTCTCCACACAAGTTCCTCCACTCACCTCGCTGTCCTGGCCTGAAGACTGGAAACCTTCCACGGTCCCTTTCCTGCCCTCCCTCTTCCCTCCCCAAACTACAGCCAGAACCAGATCATTTCTCCATCCCCATCCCCACCCTGACCCCGACATCCCTCCTCAGCACCAGATCCCAGCCCCCATCTCCAACCTATCCCATCAGCCGCCACCAAAAGCATGCCCTCAGCTCTGCACTAAGACCAGAGCAAACTCCAAACGCTCTGCCTTGGCCCTCCAGGCCCCCACCTGCCTCCCCCTACCCCCCTGCTCAATACCAGGCCGGCCATATTGACCCCACTATTGGCCTCAACCCCTCCAAGCTGGTTCTGGCCTCAGGGCCTTTGCATGTGCTGTTCCCACCACCTGAAACACTCTTCCCCCAGAATTGGTGGGCTCCTTCTTTCAGATCTCTGCTCAAAAGCCACATCCCTTTAGGGGCCTTTACAGCCACACCTCCTCCCAGCCTCTATCTACCACATCATCCTGTTCTATTGTCTTCATACATTTATCAGTATTTACTTTTCGTATATATTATCTGTCTCTCCCACTGGAACATACACTCTGCTGGGGCAGGGATGCTCACTGCCTAGACCAGTGTCTGACACAGAGAAAGGGTTCAATAAATAGTTGTTGAGAGAATAAACAAATGAATAAATGAACGAACAAATAAACATTGAATGGACACACATATACACCATCCAAAACTCTATGGGGCTCAGTGTGCTCAGCTCTGAAGTGGAGGTGGTAGTTCCAGCACCCGCACGATGGCGATGAAGATAAGCCCCAAAGGACGGGGCCCAGGAGAGGCTCAAAAAAATACTTGCTGCTTAAAGCACTTCAGCCAGCGGACACCCAGCAGCAAGACTCTCCTCTCAAAGCCTCACTGCATGAAATGCACTTAAAAGCCAAAATTCTGTAACTGAGATACAGTGGTTGAAGGTCTAGTGGAGACCATATGTAAGAACACTATTCGCTGTGTTATCCGGTAGCCATGGCAACTGAAATCTTCAAGTACAGTTCCATCTCGCTTTAACTTTTTATGCAGAAATTTCCAAAAGGAAATGTTCAGATTCCTTTCTCTGGTGACATTCTACAGAATAGACATCCTCGTTTGGCTCCCAGAGGAAAAAAATGCAAAATGTCAGATTCCTACGAGATAAACTGGTTTGCAAAGAAAGATGTTTCATTTCTTTAAAAAATGCGAGTCTATTTCTGAGAAAAGGAACCAGATCATCATCATCATAAATACTATTATAAGCAAATAAAAGTTCTGCTTGGAATGGAATGGACCAGAAGTTCACTAGCTCACTTGGTCATTCAACAAACATTCATTGCATGCCTGCTGTGTGCCAGGCCCTGTGCTGGACTGTGGGGACACAGCAGAGGATGAGACAGATGAAGATCCCTGCCCTCATGGAGGCTGTGTTCCAACAGGATAGACATCCAATGAAAGAGCATTCCTGGCAAGGAATTCCTAGCAAGGAAGAGCAGGGAGCAACATGGTATATGTGGAAGGACTGACCTATGGGATCATGTAGATCTGTCATTCATTAGCTGTGTGACCCTGGGCAAGTCACTGCACCTCTCTGAGCCCGTGATAAAACTGTGATAACAATATTGTTTGATGATGTGCCATGTGAACCCAAGGAGAAGACAGAAAAAGTGCTTTGCGTGGTGTCAGACCCCTCATAAGGAGCCACCTACACCCCCAGATTCTCAGAGCTGGAGTGAAACTCGGCAGGTGATGTGGCATCTGAACATCAGGCTGGGACCCAGACCACATTTGTGATGGAGGCAGGCCACCCTGCTCTCAGCTCCAGCTCCTGTATGTCCTCACGCTGTTCTTCATACCTGAACACCTCCCCTTCCCCCTCACTCCCACTCTTGCCAGCCCCAGCCCACCTGGAAAACCCTATTCAACCTTCAAATGACCTGGCAAGTCCATGGCTAGGCATTTCCCCTGCAGACAGATGCAACACACAAGGGCACCAAGACGTTTGCACAAGGATGTTTGCTGCAGTGTTGTTTACGGTGCACAAAACTGGAAATGACCTACATATCCATCGGGAGGGGACTGGTTCAATAAATACAATGAGAGGAAAAATATAAAGCCATCAGAATGAATGAGATAGACCTACTGTGCTGAGAGGGAAAGGTCTCATCATTATGAAAAAAAGAAAAATCAGGGCATAGAACACTATGTATAGCAAGGTCTGACTGGTGTTAAAAATATGTGTATATACACAGGAAATACAGATACATGCACAGAGAGTCTTATGTACGCAGAGAATATTTCTGCAAGGAGATGCATGAAACTGTCACCAATTTCTAGCGGAGTGGGACTGCAGGTTGGCGGTAGCAGGGAGACACATTTTTCTGTAGAACGCTATGCTATTTTGCACTATTGGAAATGTTCACTGTGTCTTCGTATTACTTTCTCAAATCAAAGAAAAATAAACTATTTTGAATGTTTGGACATCCATCACCTGTGTTAAATTTCCTCCCCCTAAAAATGGGCCTAACCTTCCCACCAATGTGTGGAGACATCACAGGTACAGCACCATTACCCATGTATCCATTTATGTGGGTGTCACCCCTCCCTGGAGGCACGGAATGTGGGGTCCACACCTGTGCACCCACTGAGAGCCTGGCCTCTCGCGCTCAACCAGTACGTGCTGGAGGAACAAACGGCATCATTACACCCATATACCCACTTCCGTCTTCTTCAGAGCTCTTCATTTTTACCAAGTTACTACTTAGTAGGCATCGACGTCTCCATGCCAGCCGATCTACACCCAGCACCTCACTGCACTGGGTCCATAACTCTCCAGGCTGCCTGACAGCAGTAGATGCTGTTGGTGTCCCGCCCAGGCCCCCGGTACTGGCTGGGGCCCCCTTCCCCCAGGTTCTGTGGTGCTAGCTGCCACCGCTCACTGCCCTAGCTTCTGCAACAGCTGACTTCAGCTGGCGGAGGAAGAGCCACCCTGCTTCTCCAAGGCAGGGACTGACTTTGTGGTGCTGTCGCCCCTCCAGAACTCCTCCGGGGATCAGGCCGACTCTAGTTCTCCGTCACTAAATCGTGGACACATGAATCCCCGTCTCAAGCTCTGTTTCTAGGGAACCTATCCTGAGCCACTGCCTCTCAGAATCAAGCAGGGCAGACAGTTTTTTAAACACAGTGCTGGGAATCTACTGACATCATAACTCCGGGAGTGGGCAGCCTCAGCACGGGAAGTTTGAAAGAGGAACAGACATGTGGCCAAGATGGGAAAACAGGAGGGGCGGGGGGTGTGTGGATATTTATAAAGCCCATTTCACAGATGAGAAAACTGAGGCTCAACTTTAAAGCCACAGAGGTAGATCTGAACCCTGCTCTCTCAGACCCCAAAGCCATGACTCTCTGTTCTGCTCCTGCTGCTCAGCTGTGAGGGGGTTAACAGGCCAGAATAAGAACAAGGTGATTTTAGGGGCTGGCTCCAAGTGGAACATTCTCCCAGGCTTCACTGCCTTGTGCAAAAACTCAGCAGGCCCTAAAATAGAAGTGCTAATGTGGTCAGGAAGTGGGGTCCCTGGGGGGTACGCTTCCTCGGCCAGCCGGCGCTGGGGCCCGGTGTGGCGCCTGGGTCCCACCGAGGGCAGCCCGGCATGAAGGAAATATGGGAAGCAGCTCTCGGGCAGGCCTTCGGGGACTTCCTGTCCACCTGTGCAGACGGGAACAACAGGAAGTCCCGGCCATGGGGCCCGGCGGGCAGGGTGTGGGCCAATTGAGACGGACAAGGTGCCCCCCCAGTCGGCCTTCCCCTTTCAGTCCATTCTCAGGGATGGACGGACACTCCCACAAAGGTCGGGGCAGTGCGGAAGCATTTGCTAAGCACCTGCTGTATGCCTGACCTGGTATTAGGACCTGAGGAAAGAAATGAACAAGACACAGGCCCTACGCTCCAAAAGTCTCACTTACGTACTCACTCGCTCATTCATCCATGCGTTCAGTTCAACAGACATTTATTGAGCACCTACTGTGTGCCAAGCCCCATTCTAGGAAGTGGGGAAACAAATAAGACATGTCCCTACCCTCAAGAAGTTTCTCTTTTCATTCATTCACTCATTCATTCATTCAACATTGAATGAGCACCTACTGTATACAAGACTCTGTGCTGAGAACTGGAGAGACAGAGATGAACAAGGCAAGGTCCCTGATAATGAGAAGTTTCACTTAGTCATTCTTTTCATTCCCTCTTTCTTTCATTCAGCTCCATAGGCACTGCTGAGCACCTGCTGTGTGCCCGGCTGTGGATACAGATGTGAAATAGACACATGTCCTCCTGGTGGAGAGTTCACTGGAGTCAATCATTCATTCATTCACCGAGGGAATGGATGGGCATCCAGCACTGCGTTACGTGACAAGGATACAAATGTAAGGCCCAGTCGCTGCTCCCTGTCTCATCCACCCATTTCTTCTTTCCTTCATTTGGTACAATGAACATTTATTGAGTGCCTACTGCGTGCCAGGGACGCAGAGGTGCACAGGAGAGAACCTCTGCCCTCGAAGAGCCAGCCATTCTTCCTTCCTCCATCATTTACATGTTCAGTTCACCAAACATATATTGGGCACCTATTGTACATCAGACCCTTGGGAGGCAGATGAGTGAGCCCCAGACTTGGCCGCGGAGGAAGAGCAAAGCCGGCACACACAGGAGGCCGAGTGATGCCTCGGTTCCTCAGGCAGGACCGCGAGGCCCCACCCCCTGTTTCCTCAAAAGCCTGGGGAGAGGAGGCAGCGGGGAAGTTTGCGATGCCCCTTCCCTTCCCACGAGCTGCAGGGTGGAGAAGGGGTGATGGGGGAGGGAGAGAGAAACTGCTCGAAATAAACACTAAAGGGAAGAATTGGTGAGTGAGGAGATGAATCAGACAGCTAAGTGAGAATTTTCAAGAACTCGAGGAATATTCTAAGTTTAGAAGAGGAAGGGGAAAAAAAACAAACCGGCCCACAACTTCCCACAGTGACATGTTCAACACCAAACAAATGGCAGCCCTGTCGATCTCCCTGGGTTACTCCGTCTGCTCAGGTTGAAAGGTTGACGGGAAAACATCAGGCTCCGAATCCCCTGCCCCCTGGGGCTGTGGGGAGGCTTAGGTAGGTTCATCCATGGGAAGCCCTTGGCACAGTGCCTGGCACATAGTAAGTGCTCAATAAACATTACCTAGTAATTTTACTTTCGTTTCTGGCTGTGGCAGCTTTGAAACGTGGCTGCACATTCCTTGACTTTCCTTCCATTGAGAGGTGAGGATCCATGTCCTCTCCTCCTGAATCTTGGGGGGCTTGTGACTGCTTTGCTCAACAGAGAGCAGCAGAAGTGACGCTATGCGACTTCTGAGGCTGCGTCCATTGTAAAGGGTGATGGAGGTCTGCCCTCTTGGCCACACACTTGCTCTGGGAGCCCTGAGCCTCCATGTTGTGAGGAAGCCCAAGCTACGGCAGGTGCCTGGACAACAGTCCCAGAAAGTCCGGCCTCCAAGTCATCACAGGCACCAGATAGGTGGGTGAAGAGGCCTCTGGATGATTCCAGCCCCCAGCTGTTTGGGGATCCCAGCTGACACCCCAAATATCACAGAGCTGCTATCCCCACGGAGCCTTACCTGATTTCCTGACCCACCGAACGTTATGAGCAGAGTAAATAGTGGTTGGCTTACACCCCGATGTTTTGAAGTGGTTCCATGTAAAAACTGCTACCTGTCTCTCCGAGTCCCTGCCCTTTATGATGTGCACAATCGGAGAGGCTCCACCAACCTGGAAAAGCGTGGAACAACTTTATAAACTGTAAAGTTCTGTGCACAGAGGAGCCCCTGGCATCATCGCTCAGGACACAGGAGTGCTCTGCCGCCTTCTGGATCCCACCTAACTTTGCAACCCCGTAGCCAAGGCCGCCCCCTCCCCGCACCGTGTTTAGCCTGGGAGACTCAGGATACTGGTGCTGACCTGAACTCACATGGCAGGCTGCTGCTTTGTTCCCAAGCTGGGACTTAGGGTCATCCCTCTGGGAGGAACGGCTGGAGGACAAAGGCTGCTTTCACTGGGCCCCAGGCTGCTCTCGGCAAACATGGGTGGCTGGGGGCAGAGCGGGGAGCAGGCAGCCCCCGGCACGCCCCTCCTGGGAAGCTGGCCAACAGGCCAGCGAGGGCCCAGGCAAGCTGGGGCAGCACTGGGGTCTGGCAGGGGCCTTCGCTCCCCCTCTGAGTCTTTTCCAATTACACCTAAAACAAGGACAGGGCAGAGAACAGAGGGGCAATGAGGAAATATTGGGTACATTCAATAGAATGTGAGAGGTTAAAAAAAAAAAGGCCTCCCTAGGATTCAAGTCAAATTATAAACATATACTAGCATAGTGCAGGCTCCAAGGCAAGACAGCATGGGATCAAATCCCAGCTCCTCTGCCAACCAGCTGGGGGATCTTCTGCAGGTGACATAACCTCTCTGAGCCTCGGTTCCATCATCTGTAAAATGGGGATGATATTAGTGTCTCTCTCCCAGGACTGCTGTAAGGGATAAAACGAAGTACTATGAAGTGCTTTGCCTAGTGCCTGGCTGCTATAGGCTGAATTGTGTTTCCCCCAAATTTATAGGTTGAAGCCCTAATCCCAGTACCTCAGAACGGGCCTGGGCTTGGAAATGGGGCCTTTAAAGAGATAATTAAGTAAAAATGAGACTGGTGTCCTTATAGGGAGGAAATTTGGACACACAGACACCTGGGGTGCACAGAGGCAAGGCCATGTGAGGACAAACCAGGAGGCAGCCCTCTGTAGCCAAGAGGAGAGGCCTCAGGAGAAACCAACCCTGCCGACACCTTGATCTCGGACGGCTAGCCAGCCTCCAGAACTGTGGGAAGATAAATTTCCGTTGTTTAAGCCACCCAGACTGTGCTATTTTGATAGGGTAGCCCTAGCAAATACATACACTGACACAAAGGAAGAGGTACATGAAGACCTCCTATTACTATATTATCGTATTTATATTGTAACTGTGAAATAATATGATGTTAACATGAATGTGCTTATATTTTATTAATACAAGTAAGCTTAATGCAAAATATTAATATGACATTAAACAGAATACGTCTGCAAACAGCTGTCCCTTCCTACCTCAGAATTTCTACATAAAGCACCATGTTTTCCTTGATGAGAACCTACTGTAGAGCACAGGCAGCTCTACTCAGTGCTCTGTGGTGACCTAAATGGGAAGGCAATCCCAGAATGAGGAAGTATACGTACACATACAGATGACTCACTTTGCTGTACAGCAGACACTAACACAACGTTGTAAAGCAACTACACTCCAATAAAAATTAAAAAAACAAAACAAAACAAAAAAACCCAAACCCCACCAGGTTTTCTTAAAAAGAAAGCAAAGAGTTTTCAGCCTTCTCATCCATGCACTATTCCACCCTTGAGGAAATACTTACATTGTGTTCTTCTGGCTCCAAACAAAGACACCTCAAACCTCCCACCGCTTCCAGAACTTCCAGGCCTCCACACATGCTGGTCCCGCCACCTAAATGCCCTGCCCCCCCGCCCCCCACCCGCACCCCCATCCTACTCAGGCTTTAAGAGCCAGCTCGGGGCCCAGCCCAGAAAAGGCACTCAATACACGCACACAGCACAGCAAGCCAACTTTGAGACGAGCCGATGACTGCATGCCACAGGTGAAGACGCTGGGCCGGGAAAGGGGCAGTGACCAGCACAAGCAAGGTCTCACGGCCAGGACCACAGCCCAGCAGCCCAGCGTCCTGGCTCCCCACTCGGTGACGCTGTCCCGCTAGCCCAGGCTGCCTCCCCCCTCCCCCGTTCTGCCTCGAGGATGGAAACCATGTGTTCATTCAGTTCGAAACTCCCAAAGCCACGTGCCTTTTCAGCTCTGGAAAATCCGTTTGCCCACCAGGGACAAGAGTGAGTGGCAGAGCGGGCACCGGTCTGCATCAAGCTTTTCATCCCTCCATTGCTGATGGACTGAGGCCAGATTTGCTACTAAAAAAATAGACGCAGATTCTCTGCAAGGACCAACATCCTGGGATTTAGCAAAATTTGGCAAAATCTGCTCCATCATTTACACTCCATACTATACCCCACCCTCTTCATATTGGATTTTCCAGCTGACATAACTGGAGGTCAGGGGCTGGCCTTGGCCTGGCTTACCCCACCGAGGCTGATCTTGGTGGTAACACCATTTCTGTGACTCCCTAGCCTTCACTGGCCTTAGGATTCAGGCGACAGGAGACCTGAGGGGCAGAGGGAGACCATGGGCTCCAGTGGGGGAAAAACCCTGCCCTAGAAACCCAGTTCTGAGGACTCCCCTCTATGCGACTTTGGATAAGTTAGGTTTCCTTGCTGTCCCCATCTGTAAAATGGAGATAATCAGAGTGCCTGCCTCTCTGGAGAGGGTTACACACGCTCAGGTGTGGAAATGGGGTAGCCCTGCACTTGCTTTAAAAAGGCAGCCGCTCAAGTGATTTGTTAGAACAGGAGTGCCCTCTAGCGTCTCCATCTGGAAATCATTCTTCCAGTGGGCCCCCCAGCCCACTTCTTGTATCAAGTCAGTTTGGATGATTCCCTTGGGAAGGAATTAAAACGATAACGGCCCCCATTTATTTAGTGCCTATTATGTGCCAGGTGCTCCCCACACTCGTCTCCACAATGAGATGCTGACATAATCCCCATTTGAGAAAGGGGGATTACTCATCCCCAGGTGAAAAAACTGAGGCTCAGAGACAGGAAGCCACCTGCTCAAGGTCACACTGCAGGGAAGCCTGAATTCGAACCCAGGTCTGCCTGACCCCAAAGCTCCATTCTTTACTGGATCCCTAGAATTGGGAGATGGTGCACAGTCAAAAGCCTTAAGGAGAATCCAGCCCAATACTTCACTACACCAACAGAGAAACTGGGGTCCAGAGAGGGCAGGCAATTGCCAGGGTCACACAACAAGTACACCCCAGACTCCTGGCTCCCGGGAGTGTTTTGCCCTCATTCCCACCCCTCCAGAGCTTCTACCTTGCATTTATCATTCCTTTTGGCAGTCACAGGACTGGCATGTCCCTTCTAATGGCTCTAATCCCTGGAATGTCTGAAACCCAACAATGGCTCCTTTGGGACAGCAAGGGCTGCCAGCCTGAGAGACCTCCGTCTGAGAGTAGGGAACGCTGTTCACTTCAGCCCATCAGCGTGAACTATCTCAGGGGCTAAGGAATCTCCCGGCATGGGCTTGGCATTTTCCTTCTCCTCGGAGGTCCTTCCAAATTTCCACCAAAGCATCTCAACAACCTTCAGACATGGGCAGGTCAGGAATTACCTTCCCTTATACAAACAGGGAGAGAGAGGCTGGGGAAAGGATGGGGAATGTCTAACAGACATTTCAAACTCTACAAGTCAAAGCCAAACCCTGATCTGCTCCCAGGACCCTCTCCCTCTGTAGTTTTCCTAACGGGCGCCAGCGGCAGCCCCATCCTTCCCTTCGCCAGCCCCCAAATCCTCAGTGTCTATGTGACTCTCTCACCCACACCCAATCCATCAGCGAATCCCGTGGCTCGACCTTCAGAGCAGATCCAGAATCTGTCCACTTCTCACCACCTCCCTGGTCTGAGGCACCGTCATCTCCCACCTGGACAACTGCAGAGACTCCTCGCTGGTCTCCCTGATTCTGCCTTTGTCTGTTCAAAACCCAAGTCAGACTGTGTCCCTCCCACTCCAAGCGAACACCCTCCACTGCTCCGTCCCCTTCAGAGCACAAGGCAAAGCTTTCCGAGTGGCTACCAGGCCCTACATGACCTTGACAACTCCCATCCCCTCGCTCACTCTCTGCTGCAGCCACACTGGCCTCCTCCTGGTTCCACAGAACTGCCTATGCACACATGGACCTCAGGGCCTTTGCACTGGCTGCTGCCTCTTCCTGCAACCTCCCTGGGCCTACTCCCTCCCCTCTTCCAAAGTCTCGGTTCCAGTGTCACCTTCTCGGGGCATGCCCACCCATCCAAGCCCTCCTGAGTTTCTCTCCCAGCCGCCCGGACTCCTGACATACCATACAGTGCTCCTGTAAACAAACGCCCATTGTTTACTGCCTGAACCCCCCACTGGAACGTTAGTCCCCAGGCAGGGATATTTGACCGCCTGGTTCACGGATTATCTCAAACACTGAGAGCAGGCCCTGCCACAGGCGTATAATTGAATTGAATTGAATTGAGGACCCATTAGCTGTCTACACCGGCATCAGCTGCTAACACTTATCCAGGACCGACTGTGCCCTGGGCTTGTTGGCATTGCCTCACTGAGTCCTCAAGACCTCCCACGAGGGAGATGTTATTATCATTCCCACTCTACAGACAGCAAAACTGACTTTCTGAGAGGCTAGGAGATTTACCTGAAGCTCTCCACTCCATTAGCAAGCTGCTCGGTGGGGACTGGACCAAGACCCCAGTTCTCTGCCCTGCAACTGGGTTTACAAGGCACCCGGGGCTCAAGTCTCATGACACAAGCTGCCTGTGGCCCAAGCCTCAGCCCTGGCTCCAACAGCATAAAAATAGCCAGTTCTCCTATTTCAGCCACAGACGTTGCAAAGCCAGACGGGACCCTTAGCACAGAGTGAGACCGCCAAGATCTGAGACTCAGGAGCTGGTAGTAAAAATAACAGCAGTAGCAATGGTAATAGTGGACAGGTGTGCGCGGAATGCCAGGCGCCCCGATAAAGCCCGCAGCCATCCAGTCCTCACTACGCCTTCCACACGCTGTGTCTACGAGCACCTACTATGCACCGTGCCCGGGGCTGGGTGAAGATGGGCGTCCTTCCTGCCTGAGGGAAGCCGCATGCCACAACCAAGCACATTAGCTTTGGTGCCAGACTTCCCGAGGTCAAACCCCAGCTCTGCCCCTTGCCAGCCGGTCCATATCAGGTGGGCACTCAATCCCCTGGAGCTCCAGGCTTCACATCTGTAAAATAACAATACCCGGCTCTCGGGGCTGTTGGGAGGATTAACCGCAATGCCACACGTGCAAGGGTTTGGAGGGTGAGAGAGGAATGCACGTCACTGTCTCATGACTGGTATTATTATTGCTGGAGGTGATGACAGGCTGAGTGAGGGACAAAGCTGAGTAACCAGGCAACAAGGAGGCCCTGGGGAGAGAACGGCCAGTCTAACCACATTTAGACATTTGGACATTTTTCCACCAAAAAGAAAAAAACAAATCTGGCCATGGAGTCGAAGGCAGGGAGATGAAGCTCGGCAGCCACCAGGGAAAACAAGGTGGGTCCCCTGTCACTGCGCGGAGACGGGGCCACCGGACCACGGGCCCTGGGAAGGAGGCGTCTGCAAGGGGCGGAAAGGGACTCGCCACCCACAGCACAGGGCTCCGCCCTTGGGCTTGGTCTCTGCGTCACACAGCCTCTCCTGAAGAAGCTGTCAGAAGTGACATTGGCAACCCTCTTAGCTGCGGGTGACATGGAGTCAAGGAAGGTGCCAGCCAGGAGTCAGCGCTCAGGCTCTCTGGGCTGGCTGGACAGGCAGCCTCTGGGGAGCCAGGGAACGTCTGGGGGGTGTCTCCCATTCTATCAGAGCCCTCCCGCCACCCCCAAACAAGAACATCCAGATGGTGAGTGCTCCTCTGAGTCCAGCCCTGTGCCAAGGATACTAACGCCCCTTGTCTGAGCTAATTCTCAGCACAATCCACGTACAGATGGGGAAACTGAGGCTCAGCGAGGCAATGTGACTTGCTGTTGGTGGAGCTGGGATTCTAAACCGGGGCTCTCCCCTCCAGAGCCCAGCTCAGCCCAGTGCAACATCTTTCTATAATCCTCCACTTTGCAAAAGTCAATAGAGGTCGAAGGATTTCCTGGAGGCCGGCAAGTCACCTCAACCCGTGGGCCTCAGTTTCCCCATCTGAGAAACAGGAAGATCAGACTCAGTGAAGTAGCTGAAATGTCATAAAGGGAGACCCGCACTCAGATGCAGGCTCTGACACCTCCTAGCTGGGGAGGCCGTCAGCAAGCAGCTTAACCTCTCTGAGCCTCAGGTTCCCGGACTGCAAAACGGGGATAATGATGAGACCCACACACAAGGTTCTGGTTTCTCATGAGGATGAGATAACCACGAAAGGCACAGGCCCCGGACGCTGGGAGCGCTCAGCAGGAATGGCGGTGGTGACGGTGGCCGTTGTTGTTATTATTATTGTTGCAATTGGCAACCACAAGCAACCGACTTGCTACTAGCACCCCAGCAAGGCCACCAGCCTTGGGACAGTCTGGCTGGGTTATCTCGGCAACAAAGGAGATTAAGTAACTCAAAACAGCCATGGCAGGGGTAGCCACCAGCTACAGTTACTAATGATTTAAAGCAGAAACTTAATCTCCCTCCCCCACTTCCCAGCTGATGCTAGGCAGTGACTGGGCTTGATGGTGGGGGCAGCGTCCCTCCCCCCCAGAACAGAACTGCAGCTCTGTGGGGGATGCGGGCCAGCGACAGGAGACAACCGACACCCCACCGACAAATGACCAACTCTGCAGAAACCTGCTGCAGCCCACGCTCGGCCCCAATTCTAAGAAGCTGACTTAGGAAAGAACCTGAAAAGTGAATAGAGATTTAAGGCTGAGAACGACCATCACTAAACTGTGCATGTAGCGAGTGCCTGGGAGCAACCCAGGTGTCCAACCGTGGGCGAACGGCTGATACATCAAGGCTGACGACAAATGCGGGTAGTTAGCGGTCCCTAAGCAACACGTTTACAGAGGGCTTCCAGATGTGGACAGATGTTCCCTTATTAGCGGGCACATGAAGTTGAGACGTGCATACTCTACACTCGTTCGTTCACTGCGATGGATGAAATTTAGAGGCAAAATACGACGTGGACCCCGTGTTGGATCCTGGAACAGAGAAAGGACACGGGTGGATAATCTGGTGAAATCTGAATCAAGCAGGCTTTCTCAGCCTTGGTGCGACTGCTGTTGGGAACGGGTCACTGTTGGTGGTGGTTGTTTGGGGGGTGGGAGACTGCCCTGTGCATTGTACCATCTTTAGTAGCATCCCTGACCTCCACCCGCAAGATGCCACCATCACCCCCCCGCCCCAGCTGCAACAATCAAAGAATGTCACCAGACATTGCCAAGTGTCCCCGAAGGTCGTCCCTGGATGAGAACCACTGGAATGAAGCCTAGAGTTTAGTTACCAGTACTGCACCAATGTTAATTTCTTACGTCGGACAATATACTGTGGTTGTTACGGTAAGATGCTAGGCGAAGCGTATACAGGGACTCCCCCAACCATCTCTGCCACTTTTCTGTAAATCTAAAAGTATTCCAAAATTTTGAAACATTATGAAGAGGTGACATGGAACAGAAAACTGAGAGCAGTGAGTGGCCCAGGAGGATGGAGTGATGGGTGAATGTATATTCTGTGCTACCTGAGTCTACAGCAGGGATGGGGAGGGCTACCCCCCGCCCATCAGGGCCCTTACAATAATCGATGCTTAGCTGGTCACTCTCCATCTGACGTGGCCTCCTGGGAAAGAGGAAGAGCTCACGTGGTTGGTTTCCCTGGCAACCAGCCCCCACCCTTACTCAGGTGCAGGCCAAAAGTCATCTCATTAACATAAACTCATGTGTGAATATCTAGACACCTTTATCACTTTGGAAACACAAAGGGTTTTAGGAGCCCTGTGCCAGAGACAGGAACAGAAACCAAATATGTATTTCTTACTATAAATCACAATATCACAGCCTCCCTAACACTGAAGCCCAGCGCCTGTGTGTCCAGCACATCAAGGTCATGAGGCCCCAGTGGGCAGCAGAATCCCCAAATACAAATGATCATGGGCGGCTTAATTTCTTTCTCACGCTCTTCAATATCTTCCAAGTTTTCTACCACGCCCATAAATTATTTTTGTAATTAAAAAAAAATAAACCAGTTAATGTTCCCTTACGTTTACAGTACGATAATAATCAAAAGTCAGTGATCAAAGGAGAAGGACTCGGCGGGGGTGAGGGGTGTCTCCTGTTTTTCAACTGCTGCAGGGGACTTGGGCTGGGGTGGGGAGCGGCTGAAGGACAATGTTTCCTAAAGTTGTATTTTTAGGAGCTCCGGAAAATTCCCTGGGTGACTCGGCATTTGAAGTATTTGCAAACATTCAGCAGGGGGAAAAATAATATTTCCCAAGTCTTACTTTCTTGGGCATTCTCAGCTGGGTGGCAAATGTTCTGGAAAACTCTGAGACCCACCTGTGACGATTCCCTGCTAAGCCCCTCTGTTCACGGAGCCCTGATGAATGTCACATAACCCACCATCATCTACTGCCCACCCCTTAGTTTCACAGATGAGGAAACAGAGGCCCAGAGAGGGGAAGCAACTTGCCTGTGGACACACAGCAGATCAATCTCAGAGTCAAAACAAGATTTGAAAAGCACTTTATACCCCACAAAGCACTTCCACGTGGGTTCCCTGTTTTTGGCATTTTGCCAAAAAAAGTTTGGAGTTTTTTTTTTTTTCCTCTGTTATATAGATGAGAGGCCGCAATGGGAGGGTTCCAACTTTCTACTTTTGCTTAGTAAGTTCACTGAAAGAAGAACAAAATCTATTCTTTCCAACTCATAAAAGATGAGACATTTTTACGTGCACACAAAGGCAAGTAGGATGTAATTTCAGAGTAAAGAACAGTCCGGTAAATCAAAGAAACGTCGATTTCTGGAAAGATCACTAATGCTCCCCTTGTTTTTCCTGTTTTTCCGAGGACGGGAGGGGTGGCCGCCGTGCCCACTGATCCACCCTGGGCAGGACCTCGTCCTCTTATATGAGTCCCCTCTGCCTCCCAAATCAAACCCCATCCCTTTCCCAACACCCCCTCCTCCTTGAAACAACCACCATTTCTTAAAGAAAACAGAGCCACTGCTGACCAGACAGAGCCAGGAAGCAAAGCTGGCAGGAGTCGGGAGGAGAAGAAAAAGGAGATACGGGTCCGGACGGCCGCACTCACCCACAGGTACCGCAAGAGCTTCAACAAGCTGGGGCAGTAATAATACTCCATTTCTGGCGCCTGGGGGTTATGCCGCCTGCACTGTGCACGCTTCCAGTCTCCCTCTGGAGGGGGCGGCTCTTCCCGCTCGGCTTGTCACACCAGGAGTCAAGTTCAAGGTGGCATGAATCATTCAGGGGCCGGCTGGTGGCCAGGGGACTGGCAGGATGGCCCCGCCAAGGGCACGGGGAAGCTGCCGCTCAGGCCCCGGGGCCCCGCCTGGAGCATCTCCAGTGGCTCTTCCAGGGGGCGGGCCCAGGGGTGGCCCCTCCCTAATCTAGCTGAGTGGTCTGGACCCTGCACCCTCCTGGGGGTGCTCTGGGCCTGGGGGTTTTCCGCTGAGTGGTGGGAAGAGCAAGGATGAAGCCCCAGAACTGAGTGTGTGCGTGTGTGTGAGCGTGTCATGTGAGGACAAGTTCCTCCCCAAAACCACACACCGAGGGGGAGCCCTCCCCACCTCAAATCCTTCCATATAAAGGAAATAAATCAACTCAGGATCCCATCGGCTCACACAGCCCCTCCCAGCTCAGTCAAGTTCCTTCTGACTCAGTTAAGCTTCTGAGCAGCCCTGAAAGGAGGCCCTGGTTGTCCCCATTTTACAGAGGGGGAAAAGGGAGGCCCAGGGTGGTCGAGGGACTTGGTCGAGGTCACACAGAGAGGTGGAAACTGAGCCAAGGCTGGAACCCAGGCCTCCCAACCAGTCCTGGGTTCTGTCCGCTCCCGAGGGCGGGAGGCCCAGGGTGCGAGCGGGGGATGCTGAGGAAGGGAGAGACCGGCTCCCAGAGTCACCATCTGCCAGCTGGGGTTGGGGGGAGGGTGGTGGGAACAGGGGGAGCATCCTTCTCAGAAATTAAAAATGCGAATTGTAGCACACCCAAGGCTGACCCAAGGTGACCTTTCTTGGGAACTTCCTTCGAAAGAGTGTGATCTTGGCAAGTCACCCCGCCTTCCTGAGCCTCAGTTACCTCTTCTGTAAAATGGGACGGAGTATCCCTGTGTTTCAGGGTTTTCTGCTTTGGATGAGGCAGAATAATACCAAAGCATCTCGTTTAGTCCTCACGGTGCTTCCCTGGGGGAAACATTATCTTCTCCACGGGCTACACGAGGAGGCTGGAGCTCGAGAGCAAAGGCAGCTGCCGAGGTGAGCGGCAGGGCAGCCGCAGAGCCCCGGCTCCACAGCACCTCCGTCAGGTCAGCTCGCCTGAACCGGAACCGGACTGGCGCACGGCGAGCGCCCGCACGAGAGCCCAGGCGGGGGCTGGCGCAGAGGCACCCCCCGCCCCAGGGACCACGTGCACCGTACACATCAGACCCACAACCCCGGGGCAGAGCGGCTGACAGGAAGCCCCCGAGGACACCAGCGGGGAGCCGAGCTCAGCGGTGGAGGAAGCCGCGGCGTGAACTTCAGAGCTCTTCAGAAGCAGGCCCATGGCCCCTCCGACTCGGCGCCCCACATCTGGCAGGCAAGGGGTCCCCGCCGCTCACTGCCCAACGGACAGCCAGTTGGGGGCCGGCCCCAGCTGATGGCGCAGGTGGAGGTGCAGCCTGGCCCCTGCCCTCTGACTGCTTGGCTGATGGCCCAGCTGGAAAGTGGGGTCCTGCTCGCTGAGGCGCTCACAGAACAGCGGGAGGTGGCCCTAGCTGAGCCTGCCTGTCCTAGGGAGCAACCGTCCACCACCAGGAACGCGGAGGCTGCTGACGGCCAGCTGCTGTGCCTCCCATAGGCCTGACCGGGATGGACGGAGAGAGAAATGGGCTAGAAGTGGCAGAGAGGATGACAGAGATCGGGGGAAGGGGCTCGGTCACTGAGGGGGATGGAGACACACACACACAGGCGGGAAAAGAGATGAACCCGAAGAAAGTCAGAGACCGCGAGGAGACAAAGAGAGCAGGGCAGTGGGGTGCGAGCAGGGAAGGGGGTGGGGTGGAGGCAGAAAGACAGGAGACAGGGCAGGGGTGCGAAGGATAAAAAGAAAAGTGAACAAGTCAGACCTGGCAAGTCCCAGGTGGAGACAGAGCTGAGCCCCCACGAGGCGGGTGGGGGTGGGCAGGCACCAGTGATGGAGACCCCCACCCCCAACCCGCTCGAAGTCCCACTTTCTCAGCCTGGAGGAAGCCACAGTCACCAGGTCACACTCCCAGGAGCAGGGGGCCCCCTGCTGCACCTCCACTCCAGGCCCAAAGCGACCCCTACCTAGTCAGGGCTATCGCCTTCTGATCAGCTGGGCTGGTCCCACCCTGCCCTGTAGGACCCTTCTCACCTGGCCAGGGGAACCGCCTGCACGCACAATGGTGACCAAGGCACCCCCCACGCACCCTGGATGCCTCCCCTGGCTCCCCATCCCTCCCACCCCAGACCCCTGTTCACCTTTTACCACCTGACCCCACACCTGCCCCACCCCAATCGGGTGCACCAGGCGACCGCAGGGCCTTTGCTCATGCTGTTCCTCCCTGTAGCGGATGGGATGGTGGCCCCCCCCCAAAAGGTACGTCCGCCCAGAACCTGTAAATGTGACTTTATCTGGAAAAAGGTCTTTGCAGATGTAATTATTAATAAATTAAGGATCTTGAGATGAGACTATTCTGGGTTACCCTGGATGGCCCTAAATCCAGCAAGTGTCCAGAAGAGAAGACGCAACCTCCAGGGAGGATGCCACATGAGGACGGAGGCAGAGACTGGAGGGGTATGGCCACAAGCTAGAGAACGCCTCGGGCCCCCAAAGCGGGAAGAGGCAAGGAAGCATCCTCCCCTAGAATCCCTGGAGGGATCATGGCCCTGCCGACACCTTAACTTCAGGCTCTGGCCTCCAGAACGGAGACGGAATAAGTATCTGCTGTTTCTGAGCCACAAAGCACATGGTGATTCCTTACGGCAGCCCTGAAAACAAACACACGCCCCCTCCTCTCCACCTAGTTCGCGCCTATTCATGCCGGGGTCTCTGGAGTAAGAGCTAACCATCCAGCAGCCTCCAGCAGCCTCCAGCCCAGGCTCAGGGCGGCCCCCAGACACAGGGCCCCACAACGCCACTTCTGGAGGAACATTCTGCATCCTGGTGATTCCTCCTTCCATCCCTCCTCGAAGGTCAGTTCCCCAGGGGCCCCCACCCTGGTCAGCCTGGCTCCCCACGTCCCAAGATGACACCCGGCCACAGTAGGTCCTCGGGAGATCCTTATTAATGTCCTTCATTAATTCCAGAAAAGACTGAACGTACAAGCAACCACGCTGACCTACTGAGAGGGCTTAGCCTTGAGCAGAAATCTCTCGCCTATAAAAATGATGGGAGGCTGTTAAAAATCAACATCTGCGTTCACGAAGGAAAACAGGGGTGAAAACTGGTAGCCCCCAGGAGTGACTCTGTTTGTGTCAGGTTTTTTGGGGGAGCGGGGGGCAGGGGGAGGTAGGCACACTATTTTGTTTTATTTGAACGAGTTGCAACGGTGGGCAGCAATGCAGATTTCCGTCGTCCCCAGAAAAGAAGGTTGGCCTGGCCCAAGGGTCTGCATTCCTGCATGAGGACACGGGCCACTGGCCCTGCCACATTCCCTGCACCCCAGCCTCGGCTGGGCTTTCAGTGACCTTAGCCGTACAGCCTCCACGTACCATCACAGTGACACCCATTCCTCAACCATGTATGGACCCTCAGCCTCCCAGCCTTTGCTCAGGCAGGGCCCTCCGCCGGGAATGCCCTTTCTATTTGTGGAAATGCAACCATCGCTCAAGGCCAGTGCAAGCAGCATGTCCGCAGGAAGCCCTCTGAGCGAGCAAGCCTGAGTCACTGGGCCTCCTCTTCGAGTATATGAAGGTGCTTCTCGTGATGAGAGCCTGTCCTCCCCGCAGGGCTGTGAGCTCCCCACAGGCGAGGAGGTCCCAGGGACTGGCACGCAGCCCAGCACTCAGGTGCTCTGTAACCGCTTCCTGAAAGGCAGAGGGTTCCCAATTCTCCTGCGGACAGGGAGTTCACTGCTAGATCTGGGAATCCATGACACACAGAAGGCAGACCTACTGTGTGACGGCGGCTCCGCAGCCACCAAAAGGGCCCCACGGAAGCCATACACATGCCCCCGTCTTCCAGGAGCTGACAATCCCCTAAAGGGTTAGGGCACAGACAGAGACCCAGGGAGGGGATGGCTAGTCTCACAGAGGCAGCCGGAGTGCAGGGAAAGGGTGTGGATGCTGGAGGCCGACTGCGTGGGTTCGAATCCTCGTCCCAGCATGAGACAGTTTTGATATCGGGCTGGTTGTTTAACATCTCTGTGCCCCAGCTCTATGTAAAATAGGGATGACGACAGTGCCTGTCCCACCAGGTCGCTGGGAGGAGGAAATGAACAAATATGTGTAATAAACTGCTCAGAGCATGGAGCTCTCAGTCAGGACTCAAATCACCTTGGCCATGACCGACTAGTGGTGTATCAAATTCAGCTGCCCTGGATGGCAGGGCAACAAGGAGGGGTCCAAGCTGGGGCCAGCCCTGCAGGATGGGGGGTTATCTACCCCAAACAAGGCACTCTGAGCCCATCCCACCAGGGCACGGCCAACCCACAGGGCGTTATCAACTGTAGGACGTTGGAAATCACTTAAAACACACCCCCGAAGAAAAAACAAACCAGAACATTTTTCATCTGCTTTCGCCCAGCCTGACCCCTGGGTTCTCTCCACCGTGAGGAGAGGCAGACAGGGAAGGGAGGGACAGGGAAGACACCAGCACTGAGAGGGGGCCAGGCCAACACAAAAGGCGGAAGCACTCTGGCTGCACCGAAACCACCGTGCTCAGGGAGAGAAACCAGGGGGGAAGACCTCATGGTGGGAAACGTCCAGAGAAGGCACAAGGATGGACACAGAAGTAGGTCGGTGGCTGCCGGGGCCTAATGGGTACGGGGTTTCTTAATGTGGTGACGAGAAGGTTCTGGTATTAGGCAGTGGTGATGGTTGTGCAACTTTGTAAATTTACTGAAAATGATTACATTGTACGCTTAAAAAACGAGTGAATTTTATAAGACGTAGATTCTACCTCAGTAGGCTTTTGGAGAAGGAGGAGAAGAAAGAAGAAAGAGGCGGCAGCTTGCGAAGGACGCAGGGAGGTGGGCGGCGGCGGCAGGAAGAGCCCCAGGCGGGCGTGTGCAGGGCCGCGTGCACCCAGACCCCAGCCAGAGAGCTCTCCCTGCTAACTCAGTGAGCCCTGCTTGAGTACCTACAATGATGCTACTGTGCTGGGGCACGAAGCTGCCAGGAGCAGGGATTTGCACTCAGATGGGCCTGGGTTCGAATCCTAGCTCTGATCCTGCCAAATGGCGTCGTCCTGGACAACCTGCTTCTCCTCTCTGTGCCTCGGTTCCTTCTGATGTCAAACGAGGTCGGTGAAAAAGATAACAACGACCACAACGGCAACAATAATAATTTCTTCCCTCACAGGGCAGCTGGGGGATGAGGTGAGGTGAGGTCAGAAGAGCGCCTAGCAGATTTCAAGTACTCGCTCACTGAAAGCCTTGAGGATGAAGTGTGAGGTGGTGGGGACATCGAGTGAGAATGACGGAGACCAGGTTCTTGCCCTCTGGGAGCTCAGGGTCTACAGGAGGGAAGCACTTGGAAATAAATTATGGCACTGGAGGCTGAAGGGCCTGGAGTGCACAGGAAAGGGTGCAACCCAGGAGGGCTTCTTAGAGGAAGTGGCATGGAGCCGAGGCTTGAGATACGACCAAACGTTTCTCTTCTCAGGAGACCCTGTCTTCAAGTAGAAGATTTAGCATCTCTGGAAATACACCTTCTTAGGTCAGAAGTGCCATTTCCATATTCATGGGGCTCTCATTATGGGCTACCCACCCCCTGCACACATACACCCCCCCACCACACACACACCTCTTTTAGAAATAAAACTTTGGGGCAACTTTTTTTTCCCCAAAAAATAATTTATTCAAAAGAGAAACAATAGCAGTGAAAACAAACTGGGGTGGCCAGGGCTGTGAGGGCTGCAGATGAATGTCCCAACTTCAGCCCAGCAGCCCTGACTGGCTTGCAAAATCGAAACTGACAAGAGACCTGATGGGGACCCAAGCTGAGTAACACGTGCTCCAAAATCAGTGACAAGCGTTAAAATAAAAATCTAAATGGCCGTGGAAGACTTGGCTTTTTCGGGTTTAGAATGAAGACCCTAGTGCAAAAGGGGTTAAAAACTCCTAATAAAGCAAAATGTTGAAAGCATTTCGATCGCCCCCATCCTGCCCTCTGGTGGTCACTTGTGAACACTGCATCAGGAAGTTGGTGCTTTCCTTTAATCTGGGAGGAGGACGGGTGGGGGAGAGAACAGAAACTGTAGCAAGACCCCCGCTGGAGGACACTCAGGGCATTTCTGATGCCCCTTGAAGGTGGAGGCTTCCAAGAGTCTGACATCCCTGGACCCAGCCCGCCGGTGGCACCTGCCCACTTTCCCAAGCCTCTGTTTCCCCATGAACTGTGGCAGAGTCAGCGAGATCGTATGTGAATCGAGACTGCCAATACCGCCTGTGTTAACTGAAGGTGGCTGGGTGTGGTTAAAAAAATTTTTTTTCTCCAATGTATAAAAACAGTGAGATTTCACAATGAGATCAAATCCCCGTCATCAGTTCTGCTTGGAACATCGGGTGGTCCAGCCACTCTGGGCAGGACCACCCTGGGAGGGCGCCCGCCCTCTACCCTGTTTGTCATTAAATTCCCATCCCTGCCTGGCCTGGCTTCTGAGGGTAGCCCCTGATACAGGATCTCGAGGGACAGCGCCCACAAATCTGGATTCAGAAGCCCCGAATGCATCTATCTGAAGCCGGCACTTAGGGATCACCAGGTCAGGGGGTTTCTGAGGTGGAAGGAATGGGGGCCTCGGAGCGCTGTCCCACCCCCCTGACTAAATTCTCTGCGTCGCTCCAAGCCCTCCTCTCTGCTCAGTGACAAGGCCACCCTGCGAGCACAGGGGTCCCCTCCCAGGAGTGTGGCGAGGACAACAGATCTCTGTTGCACAGGCAAAGAGGTCAAGCCCCCCGGCCACTGCTCAGGCTGAGCCCTCTGCCTGGGCTGCCCTTCCTGCCTCTCCCTACCTGGCTGACTTCTACACACCACCAAGACCCAGTTTCACTGCACCTCGAGCCCTTCTGGCCTCCCCACAACCAAGTCAAGGGTGTTGGAGCACTGTTCCTCTCGCCGGGCCGGTTAGCTGTGCACATGCCTATCCGTCCTCCCTGCTCGGCTGCTGACCCAGCCTCTGGTTCACTTGCTCACTCATTCATTCAACATGGCGCTGAGCAAAGGAGTCAGGAGCCCGGAAATCCCGCAATTCTTGTTTGCGGTAGGCAGACAGGAGATCAGGAACCAAAGAAATAGTAAGTGCAGACAGAGGTTAGAAGAGGGAAGAAATGAAACCGGTACAAGGGGACTGTAAAAATGAGGGGAGTGCCAAAAAGTGGAGACACACCAAATGTCCATCAGTTGACACACAGCCAATCAAAGTGTGGTATGTTGACATGACAGAGTACTATCTAGCCGTAAAAAGGAACGGAGTATCCATCCATGGCCCGGATGGACTTAGAAAACATAATGCTGAGTAAAATAAGACTGACCCAAAAGGACAGATATTGTGTGATTCCATTTATACAAGGTACCTAGAACAGGCAATTCTTACAGACAGAAAACAGGAAAGGGTTTGCCTAGGGCTGGGGACCGACTGGGGGTGGCAGCTAATGGGTCCGGCTTTCTTTTTGGGTGAGGAACACATTCTAGAGGTGACTGTGGTGATGGCTGCACGTATTAGAAACCACTGAATTCTGCCCTCTGAATGAGTGAATTGTATGTCATGTGGATTACACCTTGATAAAGCTGTCACATTTTGAAACGTGAGCCAAGTTCAAGAAAAACGTTAACCATGTATTAGTCCAGGCGGTTCATGAAAATGAAAAACGTTCAGAGTGATACATGAGAATGACTAGGGTTTGGGAAACATCAAATTCATGTGTTAGATCCTCCAAGCACAAGCTCCGTGTGGGTTCAAATCCCAGCTCTGTCACCTCCTGGCTTCATGATGTGGGCAAGTGACCTCACCTCTCTGGGCCCCAGCTTTGCCAACTGGAAAATGGGAACAAGAATAGTCCCCACCTCATAGGGTCACCGTGAGAATGAACCGAACACGGTGCCTGGCACATCCTAGGAGGTCGAGCAATTGTATCAGGAGGGGCCCAGGGACTGACTGCTCAAGGGTGCTTGGTTTCTTTGGAGGGAATGAAAATCTTCTAAATTGATTGCTTGATGGGTGCACAAGTTTGTGAGTATACCGGAAGTGGAGTAAACCCTCGCGCTGCATGTCTACTATGTGCCGGGCACTGTGCTGGGTGTTCCCTGCTTCTCAGAGCCTCCACCCTGATGGGGGAGGAAGACACGGCGTGACGGGAGGACACTGCATGTGACACAGGTGTCTGGGGTCCTTCTAGAGATGTGGCATCAGGGAAGGCCCCGCTGAGCGGTGACACTGAGCTGAGAGATGCCCTGAGAGGAGGGAAGTCAGGAGGGAATCTGGAGGACAGCAAACAGCCTGTGCTAAGGGCCTGGGTGGAAACACACCCGCATGTGAAGGGAACATTCTGGAGGCCAGTGTGGCTTGAGTGGGGTAAGTGGAGATTGAGTGCTGGGAGCAGAGGTCACGTGGGTGGCCAGGGGCCAAACCACACACAGACCTTTAGGCCGTTTGTGCCCACAAACTGGAGCCTGAGTGCGATGGGATTTTATCCTCCAGGAACCGATGTGAACCTGGCTTCTCTCCAGCGTGCGGTAGGTGCTCAGCAAACGTTTCTGGAATGAACTCCGCACTCTGCCTGGGCCCTGGACCGCTAAGTCCAACTTGGCAGTTTACCAATGTCTTTCTCATCCACTCGTGACAGCCTGTGAGGGGCACGGAGTGGGCTTCAGCCCATTTCACAGATGAGGGAAATAAAGCTCAGCGAGGCGTCCGAAGCCAGAGAGTGGCCGCTGAACAAGGTTAGATGAGAATACGGGCCGAGTGGGGCTTATTCGGGGTTCCCGCAGGCGTGTGTGTGTGTGTGTGTACGTATACACAAGAGGGCTTGTGTGCACCCTGGAAGCAGAAATGGTGTGGCCCCAGCAACCCTGCCAGGGTGCTGTGTCTCGATCGCCTGTACAGGTGAAGCAAGTAATTGTGACTGGTAGCAGTTGAAAGTGTATGTTCATTAATGATTTACTTTCTTACAAAAAAAAAAAAGAAATGAGAGTCAAGATTATTCTAGTATTAGCACCATTCTCACGCAAGGGCACATCAACACACTTTCCCAAGGAGGTGCAACAAAAGGACGAGATCATCCTCCGCCCTCTGGGCCTCTGCTTCCTCACCTACGCAATGGCGGCAGCGTGCCATGGCACGGAACGGGTTAACACGTGGACAAGGTGAACAGGTCCCAGGATATCCTCCCAGCGCCCACAAGCTGCCCGCCCGGCCCCAGTAGGGAGGCTTTGCAAGCGGAGCAGGTGTTCAGGTCATTCACTGGCCTTTGGCCTCTGTGGGTGGCAGGCACCTGGCTGGGGGTCCTCCGTGGCCTCAGTGCCCAGGAACCCACAGAGCCCCGGGAGATCCAGTGGCACAACTGAAACAGAATTCAGCCCAGCAGGACTCCCCTGTCCTCACAAAACGCCCTCACCCCTCCCCGGCCGCAAGGGGTGAGTCCATAGGCCAAGAATCAATCCAGGTGTTGCGATTCCTTTGCTGTGTGCCCTTGGGCCAGTCACCTCCCCTCTCTGAGCCTCGAGTTCAGCATCTCCAAAATGGGCATCTTCCTGGCACCTCAGGATACAGTGGGGTCACTCAGGGGGAAAATGCCAGGATATGGCCCTCAACAAAGTGTAGGCCCCGGCCTCAGGTTCCTCATCTACAACACGGGGACAACCTCTTGGGGTTTGAGAGGATTCAATGGGATAGTGGAATAACGTTTGTACAGCACTCAGCACAGGGACTGTCATGTAGAAACTCAATATATGAGATACAGTCATGGTAATAACAGCAAACACTTAAAAAACACCTACTAGGTGTCAACCACTGTTCACAGTGCCTTCTGACATTAATTCATCTAAACTCAGTTCATTTCTAACAAGTTGGCTCTATTATTATCCCTTTTTTACAGATGGGGAAACAGAGGCACAGAGATATTAACCCACACAAGGTCACATGGCTGAGAAGTAGCAGAGTTAAGATCCAAACCCAGGCTCTCTGGCTTAAGATACATGTTACACGTCAACTAAAAAATTATTTTTGGTATGCATATTATAACACAAATTTTAGAAATTATTTTCTACGCAACAAAAGAAAAAGTAGTAGATAAATTAGATGTAATCAAAATTGAAAACCTTCATGCATCAAAGAGCACTACTAAGAGAATGAAAAAACAATCCACAGAATGGGAGAGAATATTTGCAGATCACGTATCTAATAAGAGACGAATAGCCAGGATATACATATGTGTGTGTGTGTGTGTATATATATATATGTATATGTATGTATATATATATGTATATGTATGTATATATATATATATATATATACACACACATCAATCCGATTCAAAAATGGGCAAAGATACACAACTAGCCAAGAAGCACAAGAAAAGATATTCAATATCATTAGTCGTTAGGGGAAGGCAAATCAAATCCACGAGGAGATACCACTTCACACCCATTAGGATAGATGGTATTTTTTTTAAAAACACAGAAAATGACAAGTGTTGGTGAAGACGTGGAGAAATTAGAACCCTTGTGCATTATTGCTGGTGACAATGTAAATTGGTGAAGCCACTGTGGTGAACCCTCAAAAAGTTAAACGTAGAATTACCATATTTTTTGGAGCAATTCCACTCTCCGGTATAGACTCAAAATAATGGATAGCAGGGACTCAGACAGATACTTGCACACCAATGTTACTAGTAGCATTATTCACAATAGTCAAAAGGTGGACACAACCCAAGTGTCCATCCACAGAAGAACGGACAAACAAAATGTGTTCTGTACATACGAGGGAATATTTTTCAGCCATAAAAAGGAGTGGAGTGCTGACACGTGCTACACCACAGACAAATAAATAAATAAAACAAGCCAAACACAAAAGGATACACACTGTATGATTCCATTTATATGAAGTACCCAGAAAGGGCAAATTCATAGAGACAGAAAGTAGAGTAGAGGTTACCGGGGGCTGTGGGAGTCGGGGAGTGGGGAGTTAGTGTTTCACGGCACAGACAGACTTTCTGTTCGGGATGATGAGAAAAGCTCTGCAGATGGATGGTGGTGATGGTTACAAAACACCGAGAATTTATATAATGACATACATTATTATAAATGTATAGTAAGCTTAAAATGGTTATGTGTATTTAACCACAGTAATTTTTTTTTTAATCGTCTTGCCCAAATTGTTCCAACATCCTAACCAGTCTCCGAGCTTCCAGTTTACCCTCTCCAACCCTTCTCTGCAATGCCACTAGAGGGCGCTCCAGGCCGCACCTCTGACCTTCTCTAACCCTGGTCCTAACTTCCCTTGGCTCCTCCACGCCTCTGGCCAGCGAACACCAGGCCCCTTATTCTAACCCTGAAGGCTCATCCCCACCACTCCCCAGGTAACCCCCTCGAAGCTCCTGGAAAACCCCACATTGTCCCACCCAACACCAGAGTATTAGCTCCAGGAGAGCAGGAACCACATCTTGTTCACTGCTGTACCTGATGGGCCCAAAACAGCACATAACACATAGTAGGTACTCATGCATTTCTGTTGAACGAAAGAGTGAGTGACTAAATCAACAAATAACTAGTTTGTACCATCCTGGCTTTACAGTCTAGGAATGTGAGCAATTTGAGGACAAGTTAGCTTGTTCATCTTTGGTATCTGTAAAGCTTTGCATGAATTAATAACTGGGTGGAGGATGGATGGATGGGTAGGTAGATGTCCGGGAGGGTAGATGAGTGAGTGGGTGGAGAGAGAACTGGGTAAATGAATAAATACAAAATCTTCCCAATACAAAATCTCAGGCACAACTGGTTATTTGCTTTTTTTTTTGCGGTACGCAGGCCTCTCACTGTTGTGGCCTCTCCCGTTGCGGAGCACAGGCTCCGGACGCGCAGGCTCAGCGGCCATGGCTCACGGGCCCAGCCACTCCGCGGCATGTGGGATCTTCCCGGACCAGGGCACGAACCCGTGTCCCCTGCATCGGCAGGCGGACTCTCAACCACTGCGCCACCAGGGAAGCCCTGGTCATTTGCATTTTAAGACCTAGGAAATGAAAACTTTCTGGTCTGGCTGGTTTTAATCCAGAAAAGGAACTTTAATCAGCTGAGATATAAATTACTCCATTCTTCTCCAGCCCTTTGGACTCAACAGTGAAAGACAAGAAGCCATTAACAAATGAAATTAGCCACCTGTCAGAGGATTCCGGGGCCTCCTAAGAGCCCAGCTCGCTGTCCAGATCCTCACCACTCAGCTCCGCGTCACGCTCCTAGAGCTGGTCCATCATTCGGACTCACCCAGGCAGAAGGAGTCACTCTGGCCACTGGGCCGGCTCCCTCCCGGCCTGTTCCTTCCACCTCAGCCTTCCTTCCCTTCCCTGAAGCCTGCTCCCCAGCAGACTGGGGGCCTTGGAGGGCGGGGACTGTGTCCTCCAATCCCTGAAGCCCAGTGCCCAGCACACATCTCACATCACAGCACACAGATGCTGGGTAGATTTTCTCTCTTGTCCTGTATCCCGGTTTGGAGGCCCCAGGCTCCCTTGACAAGGAAGCCAGACTGTACTAAACGTTGCTATTTGGTTTTTGTTGTCGTTGTTGTTTGGCTGCACCCCGCGGCTTGCAGGATCCTAGTTCCCCAACCAGAGATTGAACCCATGGCCCCTGCAGTGGAAGTGCGGAGTCCCGACCACTGGACCACCACGGAATTCCCGACAATGCTATCTGAACGACCAATGGCCATTTCCAACGTGGCCAACTTCCAGCGTGGAACACTGACTTTTCCAGACCCTCTTGCTGCTAGCAGTGGCCGTGTGACCCATTACTGCCCTCTGGGAGGGTGCTCCAGGGAGAGCTGTTGCTTTCTTGCAAACTCAGCTGACATGGCCCCTCTGGCTTCCCACTTCTTCCCACCTGAAAGTGGACCGAATGGCTGGAAAAGTGACAGCCACCTTGGGACCACGAGGCACGAAGCAGGAGGGAAAGCCCAAGAGACTCTCAGAGGTGTTGACCTAAGTCAGCCGCTGCCCACCTCCAGATATCTTGCTGCATGAGGCAAATTAGGCCTTTCAATTAAGCCAGTGAGCCACGTTCCTGGTACAGTTCAGCATGACGTGGACACAGGCCCAACTTCATATGTGGGAACACCAAGCAACACAGTATGGGGAGGAGAATTCACATCCCCAGCAAATAAAAAGCTGTCATATCTTTATGTACAACTTGCTGGTGTTTTTCTTTTTTTTTTTTTGCGGCATGCGGGCCTCTCACTGCTGCAGCCCCTCCGCCGCGGAGCACAGGCTCCGGATGCGCAGGCCCAGCGGCCATGGCTCACGGGCCCAGCCGCTCCGCGGCATGTGGGATCCCCCCGGACTGGGGCACGAACCCGTGTACCCTGCATCGGCAGGCGGACTCCCAACCACTGCGCCACCAGGGAAGCCCTGTACAACTTGTTTTTTAAGCACAATCTTTGATGAGTTCTTTCTAGCAGTTCATATATGGTTTTCCATTTTGCTTTTATTTCCTTCTCTTTTGACAGCCCAGTCAACCAACTGAAATTCAAAGAGAACCTCTAACCAGGACCACTGATGTCTCCATTTTGGGGCCACATCAAGAGTTCCCTCTTATCTCAAGTTGATCGCACTCACAAGAATTACTATTCTTGTCATTAGAATTCAAAAAAATGTGCCCCCATTCTCCAGTCATTATAATAAAGTTATCAGGCTCAGAGTGGATATATGTATATGTTTACTGATTCACTATGCTGTACACCTGAAACTAACACAGCATTGTAAATCAATTATACGCCA